>NC_073637.1:11997500-13247500 GCF_029407905.1 Bubalus kerabau | reverse complement strand
TGGGTAGAAAGAAGTTCAGCAAGAGCCTGGAAATTTCAGCCCAGCCTTTGGAAATCAGGATGTAATCACACTTGAGAAATAAAATTTGCTTCCTTATAATTCTATTTCCTACAAGTATTTTTAAAGTTATTTCAGGGAAAAGAAACTAAATGTCTCTAAACTATATGTTAGGGAAAAGTAGTTGCATGAATATTACTAACAAAGTATGAATAGCTTCACTATATAAAAAATAAAAATAAGAAAAAGTAAGGCCTTATTAGTGGAATTAAACATAAAAAATTCAAAAAAAATTTATATAAAATAATTTCAGTTGACCAATATAATGAAAAAAATGTTTAAATTATGTTGTAATCAGATAAGCACAAGTAATACAAGTCAAGATACAAGTGAGAGGGACTTCCCTGGTGGTCCAGTGGCTGAGACTCCACACTCCCAATGCAGAGAGTCCCAGTCCAATCCCTGGTCAGAGAAGCGATCCCATATGCCAAACTGAGAGTTCACAGGCCACAACTAAAGGTTCCACTTGCCACAACCAGGACCTGGTGTGGCCAAATAAAGATTTTTTTAAGTTAAAAAATACATAAATAAAAGGAAAATAGTAGTAAGATTAATTTTTGTATATTAAACTAGTTAGGAGGTGGCTAACAGATGCATACTGCTATTTGGGGTAATACACTAATAAAATAAGTAACATTTATTGACTACTAACTGTATCTAAGAAGGTGAAATAGTGCTTTGCATATACTGTATTACTTCAATCTCATACTCACCCTCTCATATAGTTACTATTTTAAATCTCACTTTAAGATGAAGAAAAAATGCCTGAGGGCTGAAGATATTTACCTATAATTTACTTGGGGTCACAAAGACCATAAGATGCTCAACACCATTATCGCACAACTTGAAAAATATGTATCAGAAGCTTAAGTACCATTTGACCCATTAGTCTAATTTTAATAATTATTTTGCACAGATATAATATTAACTACTCGCACAGAAAATGTGTATTAAGGAGTAATTTATAGAAGCAAATGTGGGAAAGTAAAATAGTCAAAATAGATAAGTAATTGTGTAATACTTATTCAATAAAATTTTATTCAGTCTTTAAATGATATGAATGAAGAGTCTTTTAATAACATGAGAAAATACTTGTACTATAAATGTAGGAGAAAAAATTGGCACAAATTATATCTATATTATGTTGAAAACATTAACCAGCCACTGTGACATTTTACATAAAATGTATAATATTTAATTTTGTTTCTATCAATATATATTTTTCAATCTATTCTGTGAGAAAGGGATAAAAGAATTAAAACTCTGAAAGGGTAAGGAAATTTTCAATGAAAAGTTATTAGTGAGACTTAGCCTCTCTGTTGGACTGGAAACCAAATCTCTCTACTACCGAAAATTGTTTAAAATTATGATTAAACAATTTAATCATAATTTAAACAATTATGAGTAATTGTTTAAAATTACTCAACAATGGTATCCTGAAGTACTGAATGTATGTGCAAGATGACTTTATCTTGTTTATTCATTTTTTTCTTTTTTTCTTTATTTTAATTGGAGGCTAATTACTTCACAATATTGTGGTGGTTTTTGCCATATGTTGACATGAATCAGTCATCGATGTACATGTTGTTCCCCATCCTGAACTGCCCTCCCACCTCCCTCCCTATCCCATCCCTCAGGGTCATCCCAGTGCACGGGCCCTGAGCACCGTCTCGTGCATCAAACCTGGGCTGAAAAATTATGTTTACTTCTTTATGCTATCAATAGGACATTACACTGATCTACATAACTATATTTTATACTTATATAAATATTCTAATATATATTTAATATATTTAAATAATTAAATTAAGAGTACAGATATATCTCCTATGAATTGTATTTCAGGATAGAAAAGGTGATATTACAAATTTTTAACCACTTTTTCTATATAATTTTTTAAAGTTACACTCCACTTATTACACTCCAGTTATTACAAAATATTGGCTATCTTACACTCCAGTTATTACAAAATGCAAACATCTTACAGGCTGTGTGAGGCCAACTAAATTATAGCTAAATCCCTCAGGCATTTTTTCTTCATCTTAAAGTGAGATTTAAAATAGTAGCTATATGAGAGGGTGAGTATGAGATTAAAGTAATACAATATATGCAAAATATTGGCTATATTACACTCCAGTTATTACAAAATATTAGCTATATTCCCCATCCTTGTAGCCTATCTTATACCCAGACATAATACCTCTTACACCCCAATCCTTATTGTGCCCACCTCAGTTGCTATCTCCTGTTGAGTCTGCTTCTTTTTGTGTTCACTAGTTTGCTATCTAGTTGAGTTGCCCACCTCAGTTTGCTATCTGTGTTGAGTCTCCTTCTTTTTTTGTATTCACTAGTTCGTTTGTTTTAACAGAAATTCCAATATTCACAGCAGCATTATTTATAATTGCCACGATATGGAAGCAAACTAAATGTTCATCAACTGGTAAGTAGATAAAGAAGATGTCCTGCTGTTGCTGCTAAGTCGCTTCAGTCGTGTCTGACTCTGTGTGACCCCATAGACGGCAGCCCACCAGGCTCCCCCGTCCCTGGGATTCTCCAGGCAAGAACACTGGAGTGGGTTGCCATTTCCTTCTCCAATGCATGGAAGTGAAAAATGAAAGTGAAGTCGCTCAGTCATGTCCAACTCCTAGCGACCCCATGGACTGCAGCCTACCAGGCTCCTCCGTCCATGGGATTCTCCAGGCAAGAGTACTGGAGTGGGGTGCCATTGCCTTCTCCAAAGAAGATGTAGTGGTGTGTATATATATATGCATGTGTATACATATATACATACACATACACACACATAAATAACGGAACACTGTACAGTCATAAAAAGGAATGAAATTTTGCCATTTACAGCAACATGGATGGACATTGGAAGCATCATGCTAAGTGAAATAAGTCAGACAGAGAAAGACAAATATTGTATGATATCACGTACACGTAGAATCTAAAAAATATCTTGCTTATTTTTTTAATATTTATTTGTCTGGCTGCATCAGATCTTAGTTTGGGCATGTGGGTCCCTTAGTCTCAGCATGCAGACTCTTAGGTGTGGCAGGGATAGAACCCAGGCCCCCCTCACTGGGAGCACAGAGTCTTAACACTGGACCATCAGGAAGTCCCTAAACAATACCTTTCTCATTTTTTAAGGTGTGAAATATTTCAAATGGCACCAGGACTCATCACTTGATTTTTATCAACTTTAACATTATATTTTTTCTTCATATTTTAAAATAAATTTAAATTTTAGATGTATCTTTCCATAACTTGTCCCACTCAACATTATATTTCTGATAGTTATTCATGGCGATAGATATACCTCTATTTCATTTATTTTAACTGCTGCATAGTGATCCATTTGTATCACGATTTATGTATTTATATCACAATTTATGTACTCTTTCTTCCATTGATGAACAATTATTTCTCTCATTCCTATTCCTCTGCAAATATATAAGGTTTTCCTTTGAATATATCTAGAAATGGAATTGTTCAGTTATAAGGTATAAATAGCTTCAATTTGGGGCTTCCCTGGTGGCTCAGTGGTAAAGAATCCACCTACCAATGCAGGAGATGTGGGCTCGATCCCTGGGTCAGGAAAATCCCCTGAAGAAGGAAATGGCAACCAACTCCAGTATTCTTGCCTGGGAAATCCCATGGACAGAGGAGTCTGGCAGGCTACAGTCCATAGGGTCGCAAAAGAGTCAGACAAGACTTAGCAACTAAACAACAACCCTCAATTTACTTGATACTATATTTTCCTTCTATCTGCATTAGTGAGAAAATAGGAACTGCAGTAATAATCTCAGAATTGTAGTGATTTAACACATAACATCCTTGCTTCTCCTCCTTTTGCTGATCACCTTTTTCTGCATCTTAATTCTCAAAGAAGATAGCTGTCCCTCGGCACTTTATGTCAAGTGACCAACAGGGACTGAGGCATTTTGACTCTAAAGGGAACGTAAGTTCCCAAGGGGGAAAACATGGCAAGTCATCCCAAGGCATGCTTCTATTGTTGATACAATTATCTAGGGCTGCAAGAGTGGATTTCCAGTTCATAAGGGGCTATTACAGACCACCCTTTGTTTTTCAGTTGGCAACTGGTGTTTTTGGTATTATTTTGTTTTTATAATTTTTTATTTTATATTGGAGTATAGCCAAACTTCCCAGGAGACGCTAGTGGTAAAGACCCCACCTGCCAATGCAGGAGACATAAGAGACATGGGTTCAATCCATTGGTCGGGAAGATCCCCTGGAGGAGGGCATGGCAATCCACTCCAATATTCTTGCCTGGAGAATCCCATGGACAGAGGAGCTTGGTGGGTCACAGTCCAGGGTTGCAAAGAGTTGGACATGACTGAAGTGACTCAGCATGCGTGCATAGTCAATTAACAATGTTGAGATAGTTTCAGGTGGAAAGCAAAGAAATCCAGCCATCCATATACATGTATCTATTTCCCCCCAAACTCCCATGCCATCCAGGCTGCCACATAACATTGAGCAGGGTTCCCTGTGCTGTACAGTAGGTCCCTGTTGGTTATCCATTTTAAATACAGTGTGTGTACACGTCCATCCCAAACTCTATAACTATCCCTTCCTCCCACCCATCGCCCCTGGTAACTGTAAATTCTTCTCTAAGTCTCTGAGTCTGTTTCTGTTTTGTAAATAAGTTAATTTGTATCATTTCTTTTCAGATTCCGCATACAAGGGATATCATAGAATATTTCCCTTTCTCTGACAGACCACCCTTTTACAGTGGACTGGGGAATGAGCTGTTCTTAGTTCCAAAAGAAGTCTCCCCTAGAAGGACACAAATAGAAACCCTCTCTGTTCTCATATCTACTGAAGATTACCCAACTTTCTCTGGTGCATGGTTTGCAGAGCAACAGATATAGAAATTCTTCATTTAGAGGTTTTGCTCCCTGGCTATTATACTGTAAGTATTTTTTAAACTTTCTTGTGATCATGAATTGTGACAAAGATCCCTGAGCTTCAGATCTCAAGAGGAGAGAAAAAAATAAAGTTCAAGTGGAATAAGAGTAATACATCTGACCTAAAAACCTCTTTCCCAAGCCTAAGCAATTTTAGACAGATGGCCTTTCCAGGGTGATATATAACTTGAAAGATTTTATCTAAGAATGGAGAAAAATTGGAGGTTGTTGACATGTGGCCTTTTCTAAGCCTGGTAGCCTATGTTCTAGTTTCAACAAGGGCATGTAACCAATATAATACTTGTCATTTGCACTGGCAACCAGTCATGAACAGAAATCACACTTGCTGTGTATATTCCAAAATCTAACTTTCCCATTGAATGTTCACCTATATGTATAGATGAAAAATATATAATTATATGTAATAATTATATAATATTTCATAATATATTTCATAATCAAATGAAATATTTCATAATAAAATTAAAACATTTCCTATTTCATAATAAAATGAAATATTTCCTATTTCATAATATTTCAAATATATAATAATTCATAACTTCAGCATCTATGCAGACAGGGCTTAGTCATAGGACAGCTGTGTGACCTTAGGCAAGTTAGTTTTTAGCTTCTCTCTGTAAAACAAGAGAAATCATTACAGTATTTCCAAAGTCCCATGAAGCTAAAATATTCATATTCTGTGAATATGCTCTGCAGCACACATCTCATTCTAACACTGACCATGACCATATCTAATGAGGTGGAGGAGGGGAAAGAGAAGGTTCAAAATAATGAGCAACACATGCTGAGTGTGAATTTCATGCCGGGTAGTATTATCACCCCTTTACATCCTTGATGTCATTTGCTCAGCCAACCACCACACAAGGTAAGTACAGAATTGTCTTCACTTAGCAGATCTAAGGCACGGACAGTTCATAATGACGGAAGAAGAGTTTGAAGGCTACGGTGACGCTGCGGAGCCAGTTCACCAGTCTACTGGGCTGTAGGGCACAGTTTACAAAGTATTTTCACATATGTGGCCCTCTCTTTTAAGCTGGGCAAAAATCTTCTGAGATATAGATATATGTGTATATATTAATCACCCTTTTAAAACTGAGTAAAATGAAGCTTTTAGTGGTTAAGTAACAGTCCCAGGTCCCTTGGACTTCAAGGAGATCAAACCAGTCCATTTTGAAGAAAATCAATCCTGAATACTCATTGGAAGGACTGATTCTGAAGCTGAAACTCCAATCCTTTGGCCATCTGATGCGAAGAACTGACTCACTGGAAAAGACCCTGTTGCTGGGAAACAGTGAAGACGGGAGGAGAAGGGGACGGCAGAGGATGAGATGGTTGGATGGCATCACTGACTCAATGGACATGAGTTTGAGTGAGCTCCAGGAGTTGGTGAAGGACAGGGAAGCCTAGCATGCTGCAGTCCATGGGGTCACAAAGACTGAGCTGAATTGAACAGTCCCAGGTAGAAGTAATGAAGTCAGACTCTGACTCAGGCAGATTCTATCTATTGAGTTTGTTCAAAAGTTCGTTTGTTTTTCTCCATAACATTGTACAGAAAAAAACTGAACAAACTTTTTGGCCAACTCAACATCTGTCTGTCTGTCTAACTATTGGAAAGAGTAGGTCAAAGAGAAAGAATTTATTATAATAAGAAACATGTGTAGCAGACAGCATGGAGATGGAAAACAGCCCACACTATCCATCTGGAAGAATATCTGGAAATAAAATCCTAGTTTTGTTACCTTAAGAAGTTGTTATACGTGGGCAAGTTTACTCCATTTTGCTGAGCAGATTCAGAGAGGCCCTCAGTAAGTGGCAATTATCATCTGCTTTCCAAACAATCCTGCAACTTTATTTTATACAACATTTTGTTCTTGGTGGTCATTAACAATATGGACTGTGTAATTTTAAAGTTCTAAGCCATCCAGGGTCTTGCTAGTTCATTTTAAAGTTTGTTTTTTTTAATGTATCCAGATTGGCTAATTTATTTTTAATTAGAGAAAAGCAGGATGGTTCTTGTCTAAAATGCCTACAGTTGGTACTGAGAGACCCCATCCTTTCTTTGTGCTCTCTTTCTGCCTTGGATTTCTTCTACACTTAAAAAATAATGAATTAATTTAAAATTTTTAAGGAGATGGGAATACCAGACCACCTTACCTGCCTCCTGAGAAACCTGTATGCAGGTCAAGGAGCAACAGTTAGAACTGGACATGGAACAACGGACTGGTTCCAAATTGGGAAAGGAGTACATCAAGGCTATATATTGTCACCCTGCTTATTTAACTTATATGCAGAGTACATCATGAGAAATGCTGGGTTGGATGAAGCTCAAGCTGGAATCAAGATTTCAGGAAGAAATATCAATAGCCTCAGATATGCAGATGACACCACCCTTATGGCAGAAAACGAAGAAGAACTAAAGCGCCTCTTGAAGAAAGTGAACAAGGAAAGTGAAAAAGCTGGCCTAAAACTCAACATACAAAAAACTAAGATCATGGCATCTGGTCCCATCACTTCATGGCAAATAGATGGGGAAAAATGGAAACTGTAACAGACTTTATTTTCTTGGGCTCCAAAATCACTGCAGACAGTGACTGGAACCATGAAATTAAAAGCAGTTTGCTCCATGGAATAAAAGTTATGACAAACCTCGACAGTGCATTAAAAAGCAGAAACATCACTTTGTGCCAAAGTCTGTCTAGTCAAAGCTATAGTTTTTCCAGTAGTCATGTACAGATGTTAGAACTGGACCATAAAGAAAGATGAGTGCTGAAGAATTGATGCTTTTGAACTGTGGTGTTGGAGAAGACTCTTGAGAATCCCTTGGACAGCAAGCTGATGAAGCCAGTCAATCCTAAAGGAAATCAAATCCCTGACTATTCATTGGAAGGACTGATGCTCAAGCTGAAGCCCCAATACTCTGGCCACCTTATATGAAGAGCCAACTCATTGGAAAAGACCGTGATACTGGGAAAGATTGAAGGCAGGAGGAAAAGGGGATGACAGAGGATGAAATGGTTGAATAGCATCAGCAACTCAATGGACATGAGTTTGAGCAAACTCCAGGAGAAAGTGAAGGACAGGGAAGCCTGTAGTCCATAGGGTCACAAAGAGTTGGACATGACTAAGCGACTGAACAACAACAGCCTTGTCCAAGGGGCTTTCCAGGCAGCACTAGTAGTAAACACTTGCCTGCCGATGCAGGGGACGTAAGAGACACAGGTTCATTCCCTGAATTGGGAAGATCCCTTGGAGGAGGGCGTGGCAACCCACTCCAGTATCCTTGCCTGGAGAATCCCACGGACAGAGGAGTCTGATGGGCTACAGTCCATAGGATCACAAAGACTCAAACACAACTGAAGCAACTTAGCACATACACACATTGCCCAAAGGACTTCCCAGGTGGCACTAGTGGTCAAGACTCACCTGCCAATGCAGGAGGTGAAAGAGACTCAGGTTCAATCCCTGGGTCGGGAAGATCACCTGGAATAGGAAATGGTAACACACTTCAGTATTCTTGCCACAATTCCATAGACAGAGTAGCCTGGAGGGCTATATTCCATAGGGTCACAAAGAGTGAAGCAATTTAGCACGCACATATGCATTGGCCAAAGCCAGTCATGACTTTTGTGTTGAATAAGGTGTTTGATGAGAAAAATCTCTTATTTCCCTTTCATGGTTCATTAAGGGGGAAATTACCAATTTCCCAAGCATTCTTTCAATTCCTAGCATTGTTTCTAGCTGTCCAAGAAATACTCCAATAAATGGACCAAGAAATAGTCAGACTAGACTAGAGTGGAAAGGAAACTTAGAGATGCTCTCATCAAACCTCTTACCATACCATTCTCCGTCATTCAGCCGTGTCCGACTCTTTGGGACTCCAGGGACTGTAGCTCTCCAGGCTCCTCTGTCCATGAGATTTCCCAGGCAAGAATATTGGATTGGGTTGCCATTTCCTCCTCCAGGGGATCTTCCCCATCCAGAATCAAACACCCATCTCCTGGGGCTTATGCATTGGTAGGTGGATTCTTTACCACTTAGCCAGCTGGGAAGCCCCATCAAACCTCTTACCCGATGCAAAAATCATCTTGACAAATCCCTTACAGGTGATCAAGTGAAGCCTTGAACACTTGTGGAGAAGGTTACTCAGGATATCAGATCAGAGGTCCAGTTTGTTCATTCCATGTAGCCATCAGATAATGAACATTTACTGAACATCTGCTGCATGGAGGGACTCTCTTAGGCATCATGGATAAGAAAACAAATAAGACAAAGTTGCTCTCTCACAGAGCATACATTCTGGTGGGTGACACAGACAAAAACCTAAGCCAATACATATATAATAAAAACCAAAAAAAAAAAAAAGCACAGAATAAGAGAATACAAAAAGGAGGTTTAATAAACTGGTAGAGGATGGAATCCCAAAGGAGTTGACATTGAGCAAAAATTTCTCCTAAAGGGAAGGAATGGATCATGCACAGACTCGGAAGGAAGAACACTCCAGAGAGAGAAAACAGAAAACGGCCCTGAACTGAAAAAAAAAAACCTTGAATTGTTGGTTTCCAGAACAGAAAGAGGAGACGGCAATGGCAACCCACTCCAGTACTCTTGCCTGGAAAATTCCATGGATGGAGGAGCCCGGTGGGCTGCAGTCCATGCGATCGTGAAGAGTCGGACACGACTGAGCGACTTCACTTTCACTTTTCACTTTCATACATTGGAAAAGGAAATGTCAACCCACTCCAGTGTTCCTGCGTGGAGAATCCCAGGGATGGAGGAGACTGGTGGGCTGCCATCTATAGGGTCGCACAGAGTCAGACACAACTGATGCAACTTAGCAGCAGCAGCAGCCAAACAGAAAGAGGAGAAGGCAATGGCACCCCATTCCAGTACTCTTGCCTGGAAAATCCCATGGACAGAGGAGCCTGGTAGGCTGCAGTCCATGGGATCGCAAAGAATCGGACATGACTGAGCGACTTCACTTTCATTTTTCACTTTCAGGCATTGGAGAAGCAAATGGCAACACCCTCCGGTGTTCTTGCCTGGAGAATCCCAGGGACAGGGGAGCCTAGTAGGCTGCCGTCTATGGGGTCGCACAGAGTCGGAAACGACTGAAGTGACTTAGCAGCAGCAGCAGCAGAACAGAAAGAAAGTCATTGTGGCTGGAACAGAGCAGGAAAATTTTGTTAGGGTTTTTTGCTTTGTTTTGTTGAATCAAAGCAAGCTTTCTATAACTTCTACCTAATGAACTAATTACCTGTTAATTCTCACTTAGTATGTTCAAATAAACAATGGAACCAATGAACAAATACATGGATACATTATCCCAAAGCAGATACGCTGACAGGATCTTAATACCAGGAGATGAAACAGCACAAACCAGAAGAAGGACAGGCTGACACTCCATGTTCCCATAAGCCCAAGATACTGAGACTTAGGGAGAGCCTCTCAAGCCTGGTAACCCTGGCCCTCCACCCACTATGCCTAACTCTCACCATCTACAAATCCTCCGCATCATAAATAACTTCATCTCACCTCACTTATGGGCTCCCAGATATAGAAGTTCCGAGCTGAAGCAATGCCTTTGAATTCCAAGGCTGGCCACCGCCCCAGACCCAGCTCTATTTCATATTCCCCTCCACATATGTCTACTCTGTCCTCTGGAAACGTATCTCCAGAAAACTTCTCTGCAACATACAGTTCTTCCCATTCACTCCACTTTTTTTCCACAACAGAACTGTGGCCCTCCTCTAAAGATACTGCTCCTCTCACAGTTTTTTCAACAGCCGTTTTTATTTTAACACGATCACAAAACAGGTCAGCACACTATTTTCTGTCTACTTTGTGGCTTCTTGTCACTTTTCTGACCACTCTGTTCATTTAAGGCTCAAGATACCTGCTTCGACCACTTTGGTACCACCTTCGGGCTTTACTGGACCCTGAGTTACTCCATCTCATTCACTGAAGAATCTGGGTTGTAAGATATGGGGGCAACCTAAGTATTCATCAACAAATGAATGGATAAAAAAAGTAAAATTAAAATAGATGAATGGATAAAGAAGATGTGGTGTATATATGCAACGGAATACTACTCAGCCATAAAAATGAATGAAATGTTGCCATTTACAGCAACATGGATGGACCTGGAGGATATTATGCTTTGTGAAATGTCAGACAAAGAAAGACAAAAACTGTATGATGTCACTTATATGTGAAATCTGAAAAATACACAAAACTGGTGAACATAACAAAAAAAGAAGCAGACTCACAGATAAAGAGAACAGACTAGTGGTTACCAGTAAGGTGAAGGCAGAGACAATATAGGCGTGAGGATGGGGGGGTAAAAATTATTAGATATAAGACAGGCTCAAAAATGTACTTAAAAAAACAGAATGAATGGTAATGACAATCCTATATGCATGGCAGCGTATAGGAGACACAGATATAGAGACACAGATTAAAGAATGGGCTTTTGGACTCTGTGGGAGAATGCAAGGGTGAGATGATTTGAGAGTATAACACTGAAACACGTGTATTACCACATGTAAACTAGATGACCAGCGCAAGTTCGATGCATGGAGCAGGGCACCCAAAGCCAATGATCTGGAACAACTCAGAGGGATGGCGTGGGGAGAGAGGTGGGAGGAGGGTTCAGGATGGGGGGACACAGGCACCCGTAGCTGATTCATGTCCATGTTTGGCAAAAATCATCACAACATTGTAAAGTAATTGTCCTCCAATTAAATTATTTTTGAAGCAATAAATTATTATCTATTTTTAGCAAAAAAAAAAGAACAAAATGGTTAGATAGCATCACTGACTCAATGGACATGAATTTGAGCAAACTCCAGGAGACAATGAAGGACAGGAAAGCCTGGCATGCTGAAATCCATGCAAAGAGTCAGATAGGACTTAGCACTGAACAACAGCAACAATTATATAATATGGGGAATATTTGTTGTTCAGTCGCAACCCCATGGGCTGCAGTGTGCCAGGATTCCCCGTCCTACCGTCTCCCAGTGTTTGCTCAAACTCATGTCCATTGAGTCGGTGATGCCATCTAAGCATCTCATCCTCTGTCGTCCCCTTCTTCTCCTGCCTCCTTTCTTTCCCAGCATCAGAGTCTTTTCTAATGAGTCGGCTCTCATTATGTGGGCAGAGTATTAGAGCTTCATGTATGGTATGAGTCCCTTCAATGAATATTCAGGGCTGATTACCTTTAGGACTGACTGGTTTGATGAGGAATATATTAATAGCTAATATTTTGTGTTAACTTAAAGTAACTTTTTAAGTGAATTTTAAAATAATTTTTTTAATTAAAAAGAATCTGGCTTCTGACTCATTTTCCTCACATTCAATACCTACAAATCATTTGTGACTTGAGTGACAACACAGCGGAGTTATCCGGTAAGTTGGCTTCTCAAGAACTTGAACTTCCTTCTCCAAGTCTGATTTATCTCCCAGGTTATTATCACCTGACACTGTGCTACCTCTGAAGTTATTGACTCAGCCACTCCTCTTCTGATCATAAATTCTTCTCCTTCATCTTCTTAGTCACTGGTTCATATTTCTCCTGTTTTTCAACACTGAAACTTACTGTAAATTGACCTCACTGCCCAAACCAGGATCAATTCCTTTCTTGCCCTAAGTAGTTCATATGACCCATTGTTTCAGAAACTTTTGGACAAAATAGTCCAAGTTCTTCTGTCCCTCCCTCATTGTCCCTTTTTAATCTCCAAATACAAAAACCCTATCTTTGAACACTTCCCTCTGTCTATATATGGGCAATTAAGCATTGCTGGAGAGAAAGATTTAATAGGATATTTCAGTTAAGGTCCCAGCAAGAAACATATAGCAAACTCAAATTGGGTTGTTCCAGAAAAAAAAAAAAAATTAACAGAGGTACTGTTCACAAAGCTGTGAGCAGTGTATTGGGAAACCCAGAATGGATCTTGTGATACCAGGATTAGTAACAGCCAAGGTGAACTAATGACTCCAAGGCCTAAGAGAAGATAAAGGAGGAGCAGCCACCAGTTCCAGAACAAGGCCACCTGGCAGGATCTATGTCCTTCAGGTGAGAGATGCAGTTGAAACTCTGGCAGCCTCAACAATGAAGGAATCAATGGAACAAACTCCCCCAACCTTCTTCTCCCTCCTTGCCTTTGACTTTCTGCTGAGATTTGCCATTAACAAAACTTCCCAAAGGGCAAAAGAGATGGTAAGTGTAGCCATATAGGTCAGTCTTTAGAGGGTTAGGAGTGTTTTTAAGGAACAAACTGAGATTATCAAGCAAAGTAGAATGGGACAATCCACAGCTTTACATGAATGATCACCACCCCAACTGGACCTCGAGTATATTTACAGTTCTCTTGCTAACACTTTCTCCAACTTTTCACCTTTAATTTCCAAACTTCTCTCTCCTTTGGAACTCCATACTGTACCCTTGGTCCCACTGCACAAATTGTCTGACATCTGCTTTCCCAGAGAAAACCATCTGAATACACTGTTACTATAAATCTACAAAAGGCATCTCAGCCATCCTCTCCAACCCTCCATAATGGGGAAAGTGAAGTGAAAGTGTTAGTTGCTCAGTCGTGTCTGACTCTTTGCAACCTCATGGACTGCAACATGCCAGACTCCTCTGCCCATGGAGTTCTCCAGGCAAGAATCCTGGAGTGGGTAGTCATTCCCTTCTGAGCCACCAGGGAAGCCCACCCATAATAGATGAGTCTCTTATGCAATACCACTCCCTCCTCTTACATGTTGGATCCCACCCCTTCCCTCCTTCTGAGAAGCTCTTACACTTACAACAATCTGTTTTCTCCCTGCATAAAATCTCCTTCTGCCAGATCCTTTCCCATGAGCATATTGAATATATTTGATATAGCCCATCTTTTAAGAGGGCTTCCCTGTGGCACAGAGGTTAAAGCATCTGCCTGCAATGTTCAGGTTGAGACCTGGGTTCAATCCCTGGGCCGGGAAGATCCCTTGGAGAAGGCAATGGCAACCCACTCCAGTAATGATCTCAACTCCACCTTGGCCTTCCAGTAAGAACTCATGATCACTCTTCTCTTTTACTGCCAATTTTCCCCCTCCCCACAAAAACAATGTATATATTTTGTACGTACTCAGACAATGGGCACCGAGTCATGTCCTTGAGATAAACTAATCTGGACAGGAGCAGAGGGTGAGCTAGATAACACAATTCCTTTATGTAATGGAGGAAGACCAGAGATGAGCAGTGACTTGCTCATGATCACACAAGTTTTAGGATTGAAATTCAGTCTGATTGGCTCTAGGCTCATTGGCTGGTGCTTCTTCTACTGCATCAAGCAGCCTCCTTCATTTGACTCACCCCAATAGTTGTAAAAGTGTTCATGTTTAGAAGGTATTCTTCACTGTCATAAATTACTTTTAATAGCTTGTATAAAATGGAAAAAGTATTCAACAAAATGACCCAGGAACCATAAATCTGGCCACATCTCAACTGCCCAGGGCAGAGGAGGGAGGAGGGACCAGGTTGGGCAGAGCGTGTAGGCATTGTTAAAGTGAAATTTTTTAAACGGCAGTGACTGACTTCAAAAATCTTTAGGCTCCTCTCTTCATGCCTTGAGATTTGCTAGCATTTAAAACATTTGTGTCTAAGAGTCTTTAATCTTATTAAAATACTTGGCCATATTAAAGTCACATGACATTAGCCCATGATAAATTTTTCTACTCCCCAACCTTGATTTATGAGAGCCAGCTAGTAAATAGTTTCTGATTCAAAGAGTGATTAACCATTATTCACAAAGCAAAATGAGCCTGCCCTGTCATGTCATAAATTTAATGTAAGCTCATCCTGCTTTACTTTTTTATCCACAGTTTTATTCCAATTTCCATCTTCTCCCATCTTGCCACAAACTTCAAGAGAGGTACACAAAGGAGTGTGAGACATTTTCTGCCAAACTGTGTCTTTGAGAGATGGTGAGAATGACTCGGGGATCATGGTAACTGACCATTGTGAATATCAGAACACAGTCAGAAGTGGTCTTCGGGGGAGGTGTAAGATTTGCCATTAACCCCCTGACTTTAATCAATTCAAGTCTAGCCATTAACAGGAAAATCCCAGCAATCTGGAAAAGAAGAAATTTGACTACTGAGGATGTAATATGGGCAGCAAGTGTTTGGAAGATCAATGGTAATTTGAAAGGCTTTCTAACTACAGTGGTGGGAAATCCAGGAAGCGAATCATTCCTCAGAGTGATGGCTGATCAGAGAGTAAATTCCTCCCTGCACCATGGATTTCCAGTCGCTAGAGTCATCCAGTTGCCCCGAAGACCCCTCAAAATAATGTGCTGCAATAGTAAAGGGCCTCCTGTGACTCACTACAAACCACATCGGATCTGCTTATTCAGCCTCCTTTCCCACCATTTCCTGCTCACCTTAGGCTCCCAGTTGCTGCCACTCTGGTGTCTCTGATGACTACTCTGCCTGGAAACCCAAGCCCCCTCCTCCTGTTTCCCACAATTCTTCCCTGGTGGGTACTAATCATCACTTGAAATTCATCTCAGTTGCCACCCTTTATGGGATAATCTCCCCCATATATACCTCCCCTTGTCCTTGATAGCAGCCCTTCTCTAACTTGAATATAAACATAAATCACTGAGGGAACTTGTTAACATGCAGGTTCCCATTCAGTAGGACTAAGGTGGGGGCTGCTGTTTCAGCAAACTCCTAGGTGATGTTTGTTGTTACTGCTGGTCTGTGGACCACACTTTGGGTACCAAGCCTGAGTAGCTTAGGAACACCTCTGCTGACCTCTTGCAGCAGCACCCTGGGCATTGAACTCTTTCCTAGAACTCTGCTGCAGTGGTTCAATCACATTTTTTTCTCTACCAGAAAAGACCCCTTGAGGTCCAAAAGACCAAAAGACCCCAAAAGGTCCAAAATATTTATAATATTCATATAAATATTAAAATTCCTAGTGATATGAATCCAACTAACTCTAGAATTAAGGAAAGAGAGAGAAATGTTTTGGCCCAATTAACTGAACAAAAAGTCCAGAAATAACTAGCTTCAGAGACAACTGTAATCAGGTATTCAAATGTTGCTATCAATACACACGTCTTTCCTTTTCTGGGCTCTGTTTGATTCCATAAAGGCTTCTTTAATGGGAAACAAAAATGGTGAATTTAGTAATCTCAAAAGGATGAAATATACCTTTGTCCAGATGATCACAGACTGAAGGAGAAATAGTTTAAACAATTACAAATCTAAGGTATAATTCCAATAATGGAGACGCATTCAGGGTGCAATGGACCGTAAGGTGAAAAGGAACCTACTCCACCTGGAAAATTCAGGGAGCAGGGAGGGATGATGAAAGAGGTTTGGAAGAAGTCGTCCAGGGGAGGTGACATCAAACCTAGATCTTGAAGGAAGACTGTTAGTTTCCTAAAGAAGAACACCCAGGCAGAAGTCATCTTATATATCCCACCATAGCAACATCATTAAGAATGTATATAAAAACTGGGAAAGCTAACCTGATATCCAGATAACTGAGATTATAATCCCAAATACCAGGGTATTTGAAATATCTAAAAGATCTGAGTAAGATCATTAACTCTTAATGCTGGTAAGTTAAATACTTTCTAATCTTTCTGATTTTACAGATGAGAAAATAAATTAAGACCCAGAAATAAGAAATGATCACACACTTACTGACTCTTCTGAAGAGATTAATAATCCCTCTGCCTTGTCCCCAAATACATAGGAGAAGGGAGTAACACTAATACAACCATAATTTCAGAGATCAATAAAATAACTGTTCCAAGAGAGGCAAATTTCCTTCTAATCAAGCTTTTTACAAGCAAAGAAGTTTTCTAAAAAATATATCCATGCACATTTCAAAAAGACTGCAAAAATGATAGGAGGAAAGAAGTATCATAAATTAATGCAGCAAATATTTCATGCACAGATGCTATGGGGCAGGCATGGTGCTGAGGAATCTGAAAGGGTTATGAAGATAAATAAGAGATCACCTCTGCTGTGTAATGGGAATCATTATTGAGAAATTATCTCGAGAGATTAAAAATTCCCAAAGCTCGGGCTTTAAAAGAGAAAATAACAGGAATGAGTGTCAAGTTACATTGTAAACATATTAAATCCATTTAAGTCGCACAACATACCAGAGAACAATTCAAACACACATACAAACATGTACATATATATGAGGCAGCAGAGCTCACTGGCTATTATTAACCTTGAACCCTCAGATTTTCCAGATGCAAATTCCAACCCCACTGAGAGCTAAGTGAATGACTTGTGGCAAAGCATTTAACTTCTTCTGCCTTAATTCTCAAAACTAAAAAGTAGGAAGAGTGAAGTATACGTATATCACAGTCGCTATGAAGATTAAATTATATCATGCACGTGAAGTGTTTGCAGCAGCTTCTAGAACATTGTTTGGTCTTCTAATAGATAACTGTTCTACCCTCCATCACATCCTAAGAACATATTCCCTCAGTAATGATGACAATCATGATGATGATGAGGTGGTCTATCAGTTCAGTTCAGTTCAGCTCAGTCGCTCAGTCGTGTCTGACTCTTTGCAACCCCATGGACCACAGCACGCCAGGCTTTCCTATCTATCACCAACTCCCAGAGCTTACTCAAACTCATGTCCATCGAATCAGGAAACACCATCCAACCATCTAATCCTCTGTTGTCCCCTTCTCCTCCCACCTTCAATCTTTCCCAGCCTCAGGGTCTTTTCAAATGAGTCAGTTCATTGCATCAGGTGGCCAAAGTATTGGAGTTTCAGCTTCAATATCAGTCCTTCCAATGAATATTCAAGACCAACTTCCCTTAGGATGAACTGATTTTATCTCCTTGCAGTCCAAAGGACTCTCAAAAGTCTTCTCCAATGCCACACTTCAAAAGCATAAATTCTTTGGCACTCAGCTTTCTTTATAGTCCAGCTCTCACATCCATACATGACTACTGGAAAAACCAGTAGCTTTGACTAGACGGACCTTTGTTGGCAAAGTAATGTCTCTGCTTTTTAATATGCTACCTAGGTTGGTCATAGCTTTTCTTCCAAGGACCAAGGGTTTTTTAATTTCATGGCTGCCGTCACTATCTGCAGTGATTTTGGAGCCCAAGAAATAAAGTCTCTCACTGTTTCCATTGTGTCCCCATCTATTTGCCATGAAGTGATGGGACCAGATGCCATGATCTTAGTTTTCTGAATGTTGAGTTTTAAGTCAACTTTTTCACTCTTCTCCTTTACTTTCATCAAGAGGCTCTTTATTTCTTCTTCACTTTCTGCCATAAAGGGTAGTGTCATCTGGGTATCTGAGGTTATTGATATTTCTCCTGGCAATCTTGATTCCAGCTTGTGATTCATCCAACCCAGCATTTCACATGATGTACTCTGCATATAAGTTAAACAAGCAGGGTGACAATATACAGCCTTGACATACTCCTTTCTCGATTTGGAACCAGACTGAATTTCTATATATAGTTCTAACTGTTGTTTCTTGACCTGAATACAGATTTCTCAGGAGTCAGGTCAGGTTGTCTGGTATTCCCATCTCTTGAAGAATTTTCCAGTTTGTTGTGATCTACACAGTCAAAGGCTTTGGCATAGTCAATAAAACAGAAGATGTTCTTCTGGAACTCTCTTGCTTTTTCGATGATTCAGCAGATGTTTTCAATTTGATCTCTGGTTCCTCTGCCTTTTCTAAATCCAGCTTGGACATCTGGAAGTTCACAGTTCACGCACTGTTGAAGCCTGGCTTGGAGAATTTTGAGCATTACTTTGGTAGCATGTAATATGAGTGCAATTGTGCAGCAGTTTGAACATTATTTGGCATTGCCTTTCTTTGGGAATGGAATGAAAGGTGACCTTTTCCAGTCCTGTGGCCACTGCTGAGTTTTCCAAATTTAAGGACATATTGAGTACAACACTTTCACAGCATCATCCTTTAGGATTTGAAATAGTGCAACTAGAATTCTATCATCTCCACTAGCTTTGTTCATAGTGATGCTTCCTAATGCCCACTTGACTTTGCATTCCAGGATATCTGGCTCTAGGTTAATGATCACACCATTATGGTTATCTGGGTTATGAAGATCTTTTTTGTATAGTTCTTCTGTGTATTCTTGCCGCCTCTTCTTAATATCTTCTGCTTCTGTTAAGTCCATGCCACTTCTGTCCTTTATTGTGCCCATCTTTGCATGAAATGTTCCCTTGGTGTCTCTAATTTTCTTGAAGAGATCTCTAGTCTTTCCCATTCTATTGTTTTCCTCTATGTTTTTGCGTTGATCTCTGAAGAAGGCTTTCCTATCTCTTCTTGCTCTTCTTTGGAACTCTGCATTCAAATGGGAATATCTTTCCTTTTCTCCTTTGCCTTTCACGTCTCTTCTTTTCTCAGTTATTTGTAAGGCCTCCTCAGACAACCATTTTGCCTTCTTGCATTTCTTTTTCTTGGGGATGGTCTTGATCACTGCCTCTTGTACAATGTCATGAACATCTGTATATAGTTCTTCAGGCACTCTGTCTATCAGATCTAATCCCTTGAATCTATTTGTCACGTCCCCTGTATAATAGTAAGGGATTTGATTTAGGTCATACCTAAATGGTCTAGTAGTTTCTAGAGGTGGCCTATGGGAATCTACAACTTCCTAAGCCTTTCTCAGCCCCTGATAGCTCAGCTGGTAAAGAATCTGCCTGCAATGCAAGAGACCCCAGGTTGATTCCTGGGTGGGGAAGATCTGCTGGAGAAGGGATAGGCTACCTACTCCAGTATTCTTGGGCTTCCCTTGAGGCTCAGCTGGTAAAGAATCCACCTGCAATGCAGGAGACCTGGGTTTGATCCATGGGTTGGGGAGATCCCTGGAGAAGGGAAAGTCAACCCACGCCAGTATTCTGGCCTAGAGAATTCCAGGGACTGTATAGTCCATGGGGTCGCAAAGAGTCAGACACAAATGAGCGACTTTCACTTCTCAGCCCCAGTTATCTCATGGTGTGAGATGTCAAACTCTTCAGGGTGATCCTGTGGTCCAGGGAGCCCTTAAATGCAATTCCAAAGGGATACAGGTCTTTTTTTTTTTTTTTTTTTAGCTATCCTCGAATTTCCCAAGGGAGAGCTCCTCTAGAACCTTACTGCCAGTGATCTATGACTGTAAGAAGTAGTGTGATTACTGGGAAGGGCCCTGGGCCAGGAGCCAGATATTTACATGCTTGTTCCAATTCAGCCATGGCCATCTGAGACAAATCACTCAAACCTGTGTCTCATTTTCTTCTACTAAAAATGAGGATAAGAGCACCTACTATTTCTCCTCCTAAGGCCATTACCAGGATCAAATTAATATGAATGTGCTTTGAATATGAAAGAAGGAAATTAGGAAGGGACAGAGGGACAGAGGAAAGGAGGGAAGGAAGAGTAACCTAACCTCTGCTTTCTCTCTCTCTCCTATATAATACTTCATGTTAATATTAGTCAACACCAATGATTATATTATCATTTCTTGACCTTGATATTAAATAACTTGTATATAATATATATCTATAATATTAATAATAGCAAAACAATATTTTAGAATATTGCTGTTAGTCGCTAAGTCATGTCAACTCTTTTGTGATCCCACGGACTGTAGCCCACCAGGCTCATCTGTCCATGGACTTTCCCAAGCAAGAATATTGAAGTGGGTTGCCATTTCCTTCTCCAGGGGATCTTCTTGACCCAGGGATCAAACCTGCGTCTTCTGCTTGGCAGGTGGATTCTTTACTACTGAGCCACCTGGGAAGACCAATTTTAGAGTATTACCCTCGAGTTAGAAAATGTTTTCTATTTATTAACTTATTATAAAGCCTCAAAATATCCCTATTAGATAGTCAGGGAACTTATTATGACCCTCACTTTAGATGAGGAAATCAAAATTCAGAAAAGTGAAATGGTCTTTGAGAACTGCCCAG
Organism: Bubalus kerabau; assembly: GCF_029407905.1. Lineage (NCBI taxonomy): Eukaryota > Metazoa > Chordata > Mammalia > Artiodactyla > Bovidae > Bubalus > Bubalus kerabau. The sequence continues at coordinate 13,226,530 of NC_073637.1, read as the reverse complement.
CTGAAAAAAACCTTTAAAACAGCACTAGAAGCCAGACCCTCAGACTCCTTTTACAATGTTCCTTCTCCAAGAACAAATTCATTCCAAGATCTCCTCCTGGACTGAACAAACCCCACCCATCTGTATAGAGTACAAAAGAGCCACTAAGCACTCTTAGAGTATGCAGTCCTAATTTATTGAGATTTTGTAAGGATTACAGGACATTTCAGTTCAGTTCAGTCACTCAGTCGTGTCTGACTCTTTGCGACCGCATGAATCGCAGCACGCCAGGCCTCCCTGTCCATCACCAACCCCCGGAGTTCACTCAAACTCACATCCATCGAGTCGGTGATGCCATCCAGCCATCTCATCCTCTGTCATCTCCTTCTCCTCCTGCCCCCAATCCCTCCCAGCATCAAGGTCTTTTCCAATGAGTCACTCTTCAAATGAGGTGGCCAAAGTACTGGAGTTTCATCTTTAGCATCATTCCTTCCAAAGAATACCCAGGGCTGATCTCCTTTAGAATGGACTGGCTGGATCTCCTTGTAGTCCAAGGGACTCTCAAGAGTCTTCTCCAATACCACAGTTCAAAAAGCATCAATTCTTTGGCACTCAGCTTTCTTCACAGTCCAACTCTCACATCCATACATGGCCACTGGAAAAACCATAGCCTTGACTAGATGGACCTTTGTTGGCAAAGTAATGTCTCTGCTTTTCAGTATGCTATCTAGGTTGGTCATAACTTTCCTTCCAAGGAGTAAGTGTCTTTTAATTTCATGGCTGCAGTCACCATCTGCAGTGATTTTGGAGCCCAAAAAATAAAGTCTTACACTGTTTCCACTGTTTCCCCATCTAGTTCCCATGAAGTGATGGGACCAGATGCCATGATCTTAGCTTTCTGAATGTTGAGCTTTAAGCCAACTTTTTCGCTCTCCACTTTCACTTTCATCAAGAGGCTTTTTAGTTCCTCTTCACTTTCTGCCATAAGGGTGGTGTCATCTGCATATCTGAGGTTACTGATATTTCTCCCAGCAATCTTGATTCCAGCTTGTGTTTCTTCCAGCCCAGCGTTTCTCATGATGTACTCTGCATGTAAGTTAAATAAACAGGGTGACAATATACAGCCTTGACGTACTCCTTTTCCTATTTGGAACCAGCCTGTTGTTCCATGTCCAGTTCTAACTGTTGCTTCCTGACCTGCATATAGGTTTCTCAAGAGGCAGATCAGGTGGTCTGGTATTCCCATCTCTTTCAGAATTTCCCACAGTTTATTGTGATCCACACAGTCAAAGGCTTTGGCATAGTCAATAAAGCAGAAATAGATGTTTTTCTGGAACTCTCTTGCATTTTCTACACATATGTAAATCTGCAGGATATTTACCAACTGAAAAGTGATGCATATTTAGACCATGAAATGTTTGCACTTTGTTTGATGTTTCTGGCTATGTTCCAGTGACACCTTGTTTATAGTCTATGAGAACTTGAATAGAATTTGTATCCTACTGTTGTGTGAGTGAATTTCAAGTTGCTCAGCTGTATCTGACTCTTTGTGACCCCATGGACTACACAGTCCATGGAATTCTCCAGGACAGAATACTGGAGTGGGTATTTCCCTTCTACAGGGGATCTCCCCAATCTGGGATTGAACCCAGGGCACCCACATTGCAGGCAGATTCTTTACCAGCTGAGCCACAAGGGAATCCCAAAAATACTGGAGTGGGTATCCTATTCCTTCTCCAGTGGACCTTCCTGACCCAGGAATCGAACCGCGATCTCCTGCATTGCAGACGGATTCTTTACCAACTGAGCTATCAGGGAAGTCCACACTGTTGTGTGAAAATTGTATAGAGATTAATTATGTTTAATTGGTTTTTAAAAAGTACTGCATAAATGTTCGAAGAAGGCAATGGCACCCCACTCCAGTACTCTTGCCTGGAAAATCCCATGGACGGAAGAGCCTGGTCGGCTGCTGTCCATGGGGTCACTCAGAGTCAGACACTTCCACTTTTCACTTTCATGCGTTGGAGAAGGAAATGGCAACCCACTCCAGTGTTCTTGCCTGGAGAATCCCAGGGACGGGGGAGCCTGGTGGGCTGCCGTCTCAGGGGTCGCACAGAGTCAGACACGACTGAAGCGACTTAGCAGCAGCAGCAGCACAAATTTTAGACATTATTATCCCATTGCTCTTATTTCAGATGTCTTATATTTGTAATACACATCACAAGTCTCTACCATGCTGGTAGAGTTTGGGTTAACTGATCCACTGTTTGCCTGCAGATTTCACATTTGTCAAGTGTGAGGGAAACCAGACTCCATGGGGCAATTAAGCCATCCTAAGCCAGGTCAGAAAAGATGTTTTGCTAGAAGCGATGGGAACCAGACACATCCAGATATGTGTAAATTATACACGTGTCCGCTTCAGAGATTGTATCACCCCTTCTTTTTCTGTTCAACTTGACCTTAGCCCCATGGACTCAACTCCACCATAGGCTGATAGTCCTCACTTGTGCCTTCCACAGTTTTGGTCAATATTTCTTGTGGCTGCTAGGGAGTCTGGTCAACTTGACCTGAGCCAAGCAATTTATTGAATTTTATTTAAAGGTAGATCATTTCTTTCCCTCAATAAGCAAGTCTAATTCATGGAAAGCCTTCAACAAGAAGAGGATTACACTCTACTCAGTTTGGAGAATGAAAATAATAAGCACTGACCTTGAAGTTAGAACTTCAAATAAGGTGATGTGGTGGAAAGAACCCTTTTTTTAAATCAGGGAGACTGAGGTGTCATTCTCTGTTCTGCATTATAAACTTTGAGCTCAAAGTATGCCGTGTAAGAGATATTTTTGATGAAATGTTAAACATGTTCTAGGATCTATATTACTATTTTTCCTATCTAATTTTGCCATATCCACATTTAAATGTACATTCATCAGTTCATATTTACTGAGCAATTAGAATGTGTTAACCACTAAACCACAGCACTGAGCCTGGAACCTACAATCCATTTGGGAAGACACACACCAAACAAAAAATTACAAGTGTGATAAGCATCAGGAGGGAGAAGTTCAGAGTTCTGTGGGATCATATAATGTGGGTCCCGGAGCCAAATGACAGGGAAAACCTAAGGGGTGAGCAGAAGCTAGCCAAGCAAAGGAAAAGTGGAAGAAGGAGGAGCAGAGCTTTCCACGGAAAAGGGAGAAAAAACAAAGTGTGAAGGTTATGCAATAGCAAAGAATGTGTGACCCATCTGAGGAACTGAAGAAAAGTCCAGAATGACTAAAGCATGGGAAACAGGCAATGTGACAGAAGATGGGTCTGGAGAGATATATACAATGCTTTGTAAAACATTTGAAGAACTTTGGATTTAATCTTCATCTCTATGGGCCTTAGAGAACCATAAAATGACTGTAAAAGGGGGTGCTATAGAATTAGATTAGGGGCTTTAAATGTACCCTCTGACTGCAAGTAAAGAACATTCAGAAATCAGGGTGGACACAGGAAGATGCAGGAGACTAGAAGTGAAAAGACAGAACATGGACTGAAGTAGTAGGGGCAGAGAGAAGCAGACAGATTTGAAAAGTGGTCAGTACTTAAGCAGCAGGACTTAACTGATGGGATGAGGAAGCAATGTAGAAGAGACAAAAATCACTCCCAAGAATCAGACTTGATCAACTGGGTGACTGGTGGCTCCATTTATTAAAGTAGAATATACTAGAGAAACAAGTGTTTATGGAGGGAGAAAGGAAGATTGTGGGCATAAGGAAAGAAAAGCTAAAAGTAAGCTTCCCAGGGTTGTACAGTTGCTGAGTGGCAGAGCTGAGATTTAATCAGATAATGAAACTTCAAAGCCCCAGAGCTTTACTATGGTACACTGTTTTTACTAACCTGTCTGGGTTTCTGTTTCCTCATCTGCAACATAGATGTAATTATACTAGCCCTACAGGTAGGTGGTTATTGGGCTTCCCTGGTGGCTCAGCTAGTAAAGAATCTGCTTGCAATGCAGAAGATGCAGGTTTAATCCCTGAGTCAGGAAGATCTCCTGAAGAAAGGAATGGCAACCCACTCCAGTATTTTTTGCCTGGAGAATTTGATGGACTGGGAGCCTGGCAGACTACAGTCCCTGGGTTGCAAAGAGTCAGACACAACTGAGAGACTAACACCTTTACTTTTTCACTTTAAAGTTACTTATTTAAATCATATTGTTTTCTAGGAGGAGTTTTCCATCTGCCTAGAGCTGATTTAATAACACTTCAACTTAATGACTTCCCACCACCAAAACAGAAAAAAATGTTCAAGATTATAGGTAAAATTACAATTTTTATGGAGAAGAGAGGAGAGCATTTAAGATTTTCTCTGTATATTTCCTATAACTTTCCTCTACAGTAAGACATGGGGAGGAACATGAGCTTGCTTTGTGTCTGTAAGTATATGTCAAAACTGGAAAAAGCCAAGCCACCATCAGCCCAGGAGACCACCTCTCATCATGACATGAGTTGTCATTATGACCTATTAAACATGTATGCATAAAAACATTTATGTAAAACTGAACTTGGATATTGCAGCTCATGAATAGTTCACAGCATGTGGGAAAAAAAATCAGAAAAAAAATTTCATTGGTTAAGCCATTTAATGTCACTTGAGATCATTTGAGATAACACAGCCAAGAATCAGGCAGCAAAATATTAGGTAAGTTGTCAATAGGAAATTTCCTCTAATTCCTGCCCTTGATAACCTATTGATGCTTTTGAACTGTGGTGTTGGAGAAAACTATTGAGAGTCCCTTGGACTGCAAGGAGATCCAACAAGTCCATCCTAAAGGAAATCAGTCCTGAATATTCATCAGAAGGGCTGATGCTGAAGCTGAAACTCCAATACTTTGGCCACCTGATGCAAAGAACTGATTAGTTTTAAAAGACCCTGATGCTGGGAAAGATTTAAGGCAGAAGGAGAAGGGGATGACAGAGGATGAGATGGTTGGACACCATCACCAACTCAATGGACATGAGTTTGAGTAAGCTTCGGGAGTTGGTGATGGACAGGGAAGCCTGGCATACTGCAGTCCATGGGGTCGCGAAGAGTCAGACATGACTGAGCAACTGAACTGAACTGAATTGACAACCTGTGCCTGCCTGGTGGTCCCACCAGTCTCCTATGTTCTTAGCCAAGGGATTAGCTCCTGTCCTGTCCTCCTGCGAAGGACAAGAGAAGGGAGCACTTCCTTGGAATCAAGTCCTGGAAATGCTGACACTGGAATTGGATGTCTAGCTTTCAGATGGCTGCTCTGAGTTTTGTTGTATCTCCATGGTCTCTAGTCCCTGACTAGTTTCTGGGCAGCCTTTTACCTTAGCCTCAGGTCCTTTTCTTATTTTCTGTTCCTGAGCTGTAGTGCTTGAGTGCACTTGAATGCCACCTTCCTATGCAGCTCCCTGTTCATCCAGGCTCCACTTCCTTTCCTCTGCCTCTGTCTACTTCCCACTTGTTTCCACTGTCTGCCTCGCTCTACTCCAGCCTCCTGCCATATTTCCACTTGTCTACAGGCCCAATATGACCTTAAAACAGCTCACAGGTTACATATCCCTCCAAGGCTTCAAATGACAACCACTGCCATTTCCAAGCTCCAGAGTTACCTCTCCAAGGGTTTTCCCTGCTCCTCCAGGCTCCCATTACTCCTGTGAGCCTTTAGGGTTCCCACTCATCACTTACTCCTTGTTGTTGAAAAGTCTACATTATAGGTCTCTCATCCCTACTAGGATACTTGAGGACTGAGAGGAGTCTTGTCCCTTCTGTATCTCCAAGGCTTACCAACAGTTCAATTCAGTTCAGTCACTCAGTTGTATCCGACTCTTTGCAACCCCATGAATCACAGCACGCCAGGCATCCCTGTCCATCACCAACTCCCAGAGTTCACTCAAACTCATGTCCATCGAGTCGGTGATGCCATCCAGCCATCTCATCCTCTGTCATCCCCTTCTCCTCCTGCCCCCAATCCCTCCCAGCATCAGGGTCTTTTCCAATGAGTCAACTCTTCACATGAGGTGGCCAAAGTACTGGAGTTTCAGTCCTTCCAATGAACACCCAGGACTGATCTCCTTTAGGATCGAATGGTTGGATCTCCTTGCAGTCCAAGGGACTCACAAGAGTCTTCTCCAACACCACAGTTCAAAAGCATCAATTCTTCAGCGCTCAGCTTTCTTCACAGTCCAACTCTCATATCCATACATGACCACTGGAAAACCACTTCACTAGATGGACCTTTGTTGGCAAGGTAATATCTCTGCTTTTGAATATGCTATCTAGGTTGGTCATAACTTTCCTTCCAAGGAGTAAGCGTCTTTTAATTTCATGGCTGCAATCACCATCTGCAGTGATTTTGGAGCCCAAAAAAATAAAGTCTGACACTGTTTCCATAGTAGGCTTACCATAGTAGCTGGCAAATAGCAGACACCTAATAGGACTTTGTTGACTAAACCCCTCACTTTGATCGAGCTCCAGAATCTCTTCCAACAGCAGGGCCTATATTGTATCAAGTCGTGGTGTATATAGTATCATACAGGATTGTATTTTACAGAAGGCAGAGAAGTGAGTGTATACCAATTAACACTACAGATGGAGTTACTTGTCCTTCACATATTATTCAAATTTTTAGATACTTATCTATCTCATTTTGGCCTAAAACAGTCAGGGGAAATCTGCTGGAAGCACCCCAGTCTCTTAAAGCAGAAGAGTAGCCTGTTTTCAGAACCCAGTTCCTATCTCCTCACTCCCTCCTAAGGACAACTATTTTCATGATTAGAACAAAAAGTAGTTTGTATTTTCAAGTAAAACCAATCATTCATCAGTTTACCAAGTTCCAGGACCATGGCTTGTAGATCTCATTTTGGGGTTCCCTGATAGCTCAGTAGGTAAAGAATCTGCCTACTATGCAGGAGACTCCAGTTCGATTCCTGGATTGGGAAGATCTGCTGGAGAAGGGATAGGCTACCCACTCCAGTATTCTTGGACTTCCCTTGTGGCTCAGCTGGTAAAGAATTTGCCTGCAATGAAGGAGACCTAGGTTTGATCCCTGGATTGGGAAGATCCCCTGGAGAAGGAAAAGGCTACCCACTCTAGTATTCTAGCCTGGAGAATTCCATGGACTGTATCGTCTTCAGGGTCGCAAAGAGTCAGACACGACTAAGCAACTTTCACTTTCAGGGTGGAAGGGGAAAACAGAGAGAGAAGCAAAGTACAGGCCATCTGGAAGATGGTAGGTCTTTGGTAATTGTGTGTTCAACAAACGAATCAGAAAATTTTAGACTTCTTTGATCTCTAATATCTTTGGGATCATAGGGCTATTCCATCAGACCCTTGAACCAATTCCTGCTTTGGAAGGGCTCTGGGCTCATGTCTGGATATTCCACATCCCACACTTCTCTAGGAGGTCTAAGATTAGCTGAGACTTGACCTTTCAACTTAGCTTTGGTCCTTGACCATTTCTGTCCACATTTCTATTTCTCTAATTTCCTCCAACACCAGCCTATGAAAAACCATTGATTTTCCCCCTTTCTCTCTAGATATGTAGTTAGTTTAATTCTTGTGTATGTTGGTGGAGGGGGGAGAGTAAGAACCTTAACATGAGATCTATCCAGTTAATGGAATTTCAAGTCCACAAGACAGTATTGTTAAGTGTAGGCACAGTGTTGTATAACAAATCTCTAGAATTTAAGCTTCTTGCAAAATTGAAACTGTTTACCAGTTGAACAGGGCTTCCCTGGTGGCTCAGTAGTGAAAATTCCACCTGCCAATGCAGGAGATGTAGGAGACTTGGGTTCAAACCCTGGATCAGAAAGATTCCCTGAAGGAGAAAATGGCAATCCACTCCAATATTCTTGCCTGGAAAATCCTATTGGCAGAGGAGCCTGGTGGGCTACAGTCCTTGGAGTCACAAAGAGTTGGACACAACTGAACAACCTAACGTGAGCACACACCAGTTGAATAGTGTTGAAGAAAGTCACATAATATAACTGAGACTGTGTTAGGCTGGAGGATAAGAGTCCTTCTCTGTCATGAGTGTCCGAGGACAGGTCTGCTAATTTCTCTCTACCCTCAATTGCATCAAAGACAACAGGAGTGTAATGATCATTTCCCTGTCTGCCTCACATGATTATAATGAAAGCCATGAAACCACATTTGGCTTCAAAAATATTATTACTACATATATAAACACTCTGAGGTGCTACAATGCTAATGTGTGAAAAATATTTACATCTTAGGAGGAATAATAATAGAGATCAGGGACTCATGGGAACCTCCCAGCCACTAGATGTGTTTTCTTTGGCTCCCATGGTAGTTGTATACATTGGGGCTGGTACTGAAAAAGAAAAAGATTTGATATTTAAAAACAAAACAAAACAAAACTCTAGTTTTTCTTGAAAACTGGAGTTCTAACACCACCAGGCCTGCTTTCCCACAGGGTACGTTTGGCTGGGGCTCAGTAGCACCTGCCCTTCTGGGTAAGTCAAAAGCTCTCCAATTTACTACAGGCCTCACTTGTCACACAGGTGTGTGTGCATTTACACACACCTGTTTCACTCATTTTGGCTAAAGGTCTGGACCCAGTAGCCATTTTCCTCCTGACCCCCTGGAGTCGCTGAAATAGTGAGAACAAGAAAATCATAAATTCAAATCTTGGCTTTTCCATTTAAAACCTAGGTAACTATGGACAAATAATTAACCCACCTGAAATCATTCATCTTCTCACTTTTTTATGGATATAAAATTACCTACTATGTAGAGTTTGATGAGGTTTAGACATGCTATTTGTACAGTGTTAGGCATATATTCATTAAAATATGTCAGATTACTTGGGGGTTTTTTTAAGATTATTTTTGGATGCAGACCATTTTTAAAGTTTTTGTTGAATTTGTTACAATATTGCTTCTGTTTTTTGTTTTGGATTTTTGGTCATGAAAGGTTGTTGTTGAATCACGCGAAGACACCGGGATTCTTGGCCCCCGGAGGAGAAGAATTCAAGCCAGGGCCAGAGATGAGGCTTGATCGCTCAGAGTTTTTGTGTAATAAAGTTTTATTAAAGTATAAAGGAGATAGAGAAAGCTTCTGACATAGGCATCAGAAGGGAGCAGAAAGAGTACCCGCTTGCTAGTGTTAACAATGAAGTTATATAATCCAAAGAATGTCTGGAGGTTGTAAAGACCTCATCAGACCTACTCCCATAATTTACATTTTAAGATAACACTGTCCTCAGGCAAGATACATCCTTGTAAAGACCAAGTCTACTCCCATAATTTACATTTTAAGATAACAGAAGGTTTAATCCAAAGACTGTCCTTAGGCAGGATACATTATTGTTATATAATCCTAAGGAATGTGGAGAAAGAAAAAAAGTTTGTCCTTTCTTCCTCCTTGAGAATTCCTGACCCCTCTCTCCTTGGGGACCCCTAGACTCCCTATCAACCTGCCTAGGAACTGACTCTCTCAGTCACAAGGCACACCGAGGGGCTGAACCTGCACTCCCTGCGTTGGAAAGTGAAGTCTTAACCACTGGACTGCCAGGGAAGTTCCAAGGTGTCATAGTATTTGAAATGGAATTTATACTGGAAGAAAATTACAACAAAAGGAAATTATTGCTAATGATAGAAATATAGGCATCGGAAAAAAGACAATTTTCAATAGAGTAAATGCAGTATGTATGACCTGAACCTTATGGGGGACCACATAGCTGCTACTAGAACTTCAATCGTTAATACAAATAACTAATGGTCTGTCACAATAACCAGGCAGTCTCTGACAACCTTCAACTTTCAGTCTCTGATTATAGGGAACTGTGTGTGTGTGTGTATGTGTGTATTTCTTCTTCCGAACTCCTGTGTTTTGTCATGTTATTCTCTCCTCTATCTGGCCAAATCTTTCTTTTAGTCCATTGAATAGGGATTAAGTTAGTGAAAAAAAAAAAAAAACAGACTAAATGGGAAAGTTTAAACTTAAAAAGAATTACACGGGCTAAACTAAGTCCCATTTGCTTAGTACCTTACTGTTTACAAAACATAGCACTATTTCATGCTGTTAAAACAACCTGAACTGCTTAATAATAACCTTCTTTCAGGAGTCAGAAAACTGAGATCCAGAGTGACTCAACTTTTTTTGAAAGACATGTTTTAATATTACATTATAAAAATTGGAAGGGAAGAGGTAAAAATATCAACTTTTTTATCATGTTTTATCATGCTTACTGTGTGCTAGGCACAACTAACTGCATGCTTTAAATAGGGGAACTCATTAATCTTTAATATTTTTATTTTTAATTGATTGATGATTGCTTTACAAAATTGGTTTGATTTCTATCATACATCAACATGAATTAACCATAGGTGTACATATGTCCCCTCCCTCCTGAATCTCCCTCCTACCCATTCCCACCCCTCTAGGTTATTGCAGAGCCCCGGTTTGAGTTCCCTGAGTCATACAGCAAATCACAAGAGATGTTCTTAACTTTTCTCATTAAAGTCAGGGGACTGAAGACAAGAGAGGTTAGGCAGCCTGTCTGGGGTGGTTCTTTCTATGCGTCAGCTGGACTGGTTCACAGGGTGTAGACACACCTGGTTGAGCATGGTATCTGGGTGTGTCCATGGAGGTGTTTCTGAATGAGATCAGCGTTTACATGAGTGAGTGAAGCAGACTGCCCTCTCCAATGTAAGTGAGCATCACGCAATCCTGCGAGGGCCCGAATCTAATGAAAAGGCAGGGGAGGGAGAATTTGACCTCTTCTGTCCATTTCAGCTGGAACACTGGTCTCTCCTGTCCTCAGACTGAGACTTACACCATTGTCTCCCATGGTTCTGACTTGAGCTGAATTACACCACCCACCTTCCTGGACCTCCTTGAAGACAGCAGATTGAAGGACTACTGTTAATAGGATGTATATCTTATTGGTTCTGTTTAACAGGAGAACCTCAGTTAATACCCTGTCCATGGTGAGACAGCTCAAAGTCACACAGTTAGCCTGTTTGGGGCCAGAACTCAAACCAGGCTTTTTGAATCCAAAATATCTTCTTTCTCTGTACCCAGCTGTCCTGAGATCACCCCCATGACACATGAAATCCTTATGCAAAGATCTGTGGTTGCCAATGGGCTTGATTTATATTTTTCCCTCAGACTGCATAGCTTGGAAGCATCAAGGAGAAGATCCCCTTCACTATTAAGTCATCTTAGTCTGTATTCATTCTTTCACTCTCCGTGTTTGCATAAGAATCATTGTTTTTGCAGCCACAGATTGAGTTCCAAGGCCCAGTGAGTACAGCAAGGCTGAAAAGGTGGGAGACCTGAAGGCAGTCATTCCAGGGTCCTGAGCAAAAGACACCCAAGCGTGGGCTTCAGTGTTCTGTGCATTCAGGGCCTCGGTTACACTGGAGTTTGAACAGCTTAACTTCAAATGGTTCAGCAATTTTAATTGAAAGGCATGTTCATCTTTTTGCTTAAAAAAAAAAAATCCAAAAAGAGAGGAAAAAAAAAGTTTTTTCGTTTAAGGAATATTCTATCTCTGTGAGACCATTGAAAGCCTAAAATATTTCCCAGCGAGATCCATTTGTTCAGCTATTAATATACTTTATTATTTTTCCATTATGGCAAGAATCTCACTGTTCCTTTAGCTGATATCTCTCTTAGACGGAAAAAAGAAATTATCATTTCAGACTTCAAAAATCCTATTTTCCCTCACATGTACAGAAAATGGAAGCAAAAGCAGGCTTTGCTATGTGGAAAGTCCAAACTGAGTATATAGGCTTGGTCTTGTCTCTTTTTTCCCATCTATCAAATTGAATTTAAAAACAGAAAAGAGAAATTCACAAAACTGCCCATTCAACTGACCTTGAATAAGAACAATATAAGGTACCTAATGTCAGTGCTTGCGCACTCAGTCAGTCATGTCCAACTCTGTGTGACCCCGTGGACTATAGCCCGCCAGGTTCCTCTTTCAAGGGGATTTTCCAGACAAGAACACTGGAGTGGGTTGCCATTTCCTCCTCCAGGAGGAGGTATCTTCCCAACTCAGAGATTGAACCCGAGTTTCCTCTGTCTCCTGCAGTTGGATTCTTTTACCATTGAGCCACCAAAGTCAGTAAAATATGCTTAAAGTTTCATTTCACATTCAGATGAAGATCAAAAATCATTTATTAGGATCTTAAAAAAAAAATCTTCCTGGCATTCAATACCTGAGATGTGTTTTTTTATTGCCTTCTCTGCCTGCTAGGATACAAGTTTCATGAGCCCATTAATAGATTCTGTAGACTCTATTAATAGATGTCTGATGGATGACCACCCACAGTTGACCACAGCTCTCCAGAACCTGCTATCATCCCTACCCCTGAGAAGAGGTCCTTGGGGTAAGGGAGCCCAGCATCTCCTCAGCTGGGGGCAGGAAGCTTGCAGGACTCTAGGCCAAGTGTCACTTTCTGAACCATCCTCCCTTTCTCTGGGCCCCCATGTCTCCACTTGCCCTTTGATACTCAGGCCTTGGCTGGGTCTTCATCTGGCTCATGTGTCAGGGTGTCCTGACATAGCAGTCACTGTAGCATCCCAGGAACTCTGCCTGACCCATGTGGGAGCTTCCTGAAGCAGCAGGAGAAGTCATACCCACAAACAGAGCTATGGGACAGTGTGACCCTGCTCATCCTGGGACCCCAGACCCAGCACATACCTCCAGCCTGACTCCTCGGGGCAACCATAGTCCCCACAGGCCAATCCCAGCATTATTGCAGCTGCGGGGGGAGCAGGGGTAAATGTAGAGACAAGGCAGAAGTGAAACAGCCTGGGAGAAGGGGCACAGAAACATCTTCAAAGAAAAAGAAGGCAGAAAGGAGGGCAGAAACAGACCCTGTAGGCTCCAAGTTCTATTAGCTGATCCTAACTCCAGCTGTCCTCTATCTCCATCTCTCTAGGTGCCTTCCTGGAGGTATCTGACCCTTCCATCCCCTCCCCCACATTTTATCCACCTTCTGCTGCCAAGTTGCCTCTCTCTGCCAGCAAGCCTGGCATAAGCTGTGGCCTTTTTACATGAGAGCTCCGTGCCCATGCCAGGTTCAGACCTCGGGAGTCCTTGCCCTAATAAGACCTGTGAGCAGGCAAAGGCATTTGCTCAATTAAGGGATAGCTTTCCTTCTGAGAGGGCCACCCTGGCAAAGCCCCAAGTGCTCCGAAGTCTCTCCCCACCCAGCTTTGGTGCTCTGATTATTCTATTGTCAGATCAATAGCCCATCTGCTCCTTGGAGTAGTCTAAGCCATCCTGTGCTAAATTAAAACAGATAGGATCAATCTGTGGTTAATTTCTCCCAACCAAACAATTTATCTTTCTTTTGGATTCCCTAGGAGAGTGAATTATATAATCCTGACACACCATTAGGGCTCCCTGACCAAAGAAAGCCCTGCTATGATGCTCGCCCGCTCTCTTTATTAGCAGCTCAACAGTGTGACAAAGCCAGAGATTTATCTGAGAGTATTATGCAGACCTGGCGTGAACCTTGCAAAGTCTCTGCCAGGGCATCACGGAGGGAAAAAAAAGAATCTGAAATGCAGTGCATGTTAATAATTGTGAAGGAGGAATGAAACTCAGATTTGATAAGCCAAGCATAGCCTTCTATTTCTGAAGAATCAATTGCCATCATGAGTGAATAATATTTTCTCTGCTTAAGTCAAAAATCAGGATACCTTGTACCAAATGTCAATGAAAACATAGGCTATAAATTCAAGCTGAAACAAACTGGAGGTGGGGAATGAAGAAATATACACAGGCAATAGTAGGTATTATCAGGTTGTTTTTGTTTAGCTGCTAAGTCATGTCCCAACTCTTCTGTGACCACAAGAACTGTAGTCCATCAAGCTTCTCTGTCCATGGGATTCTCCCAGCAAAAATACTGGAATAGATTGCCATTTCCTTCTTTCTCCAGGAGATCTTCCTGAACCAGGGATCAAACCTGCATCTTCTCCATTGGCAGGCTAGTTCTTTACTGCTGAGCAACCAGTGAAGCCCAGGTATTATTAATACTAATAGTATTATTGGGCACATACAATATGCTAACCCATGTAATGCTAAACTCTTTGAAAACTAAGGCTTGAATAGGCTTGTGACCTCCAAGATCACAGAATGAGTAGACGGTACAGTCAGGATTTATTACCAGAAGGCATGCACAGGGAGCTCTACCAATTGTTAGGATATGGGGTGCTTCCATACTAGCTGGTAAATAGCAATTGTCCCAAGCCTTTAAACATTTCCTACATGTAAATCCAGCATACATATACTCATCCAATTCCATAAACCCGGACCACTCATGACATAGTAACTCAATGATCAAGACCTAGTACATCAGAGGGTCTCCAGTATGCTGCCTCGATGGTTAGGGCCAGTATCTATGACAGTGGTTAGTATTTTGATTAAAAGTGAAAGTCACTCAGCCGTGTCTGACTCTTTGCAACTATGTGGACTGTAGCCTACCAGGCTCCTCTGTCCATGGAATTCTCCAGGTAAGAATACTGGAGTGGATTGCCATTCCCTTCTCCAGGGGACCATCCTAACCCAAGGATCAAACCCAGGTTTCCTGAATTGTAGGAGGATTCTTTACTGTCTGAGTCACCAGGGAAGCCCAGCATTTTGATTACTTCTGATAATTCCAGGACTTATTTCCAGGGATGCCTGACTTCCAGACTCATACACTTAACCAGCAAGCTCTTGTTCTCAAGAGGAAAGAGGACCAAGGGGACAAAGTCTGGAGGATTCTAAGGAAGAGAGGGGAATGGATCCAGTAAAACATCGATGTGATCAATCTGGTCCACTATTGGTTTACGTCTCTGGGAGGAGTTTCTATAGGACGGTAAGAACCATAGTAACTAATACCTACTGATCACGAACCATATGTCTGGCACTATTTGAGCACTTACAATTATTATTTCATTTGATCTTCTTGAGAAAAAAGTATTGTCATATGTGATGAAGAAAAGAAGCTCATGAAAGAAATGAAGCTGAAGAAAAGCACTATTATCCTGATGTGCAAAAAGGTTGAGTAACTTACCCAAAGTCAAAGAACTAATAAGAATGGGTGCTATGGGGACTTCCCTGGTAGTCCAGTGGCTAAGACTGTGCCATCTCAATGCATGAGGCCTGGCTAGGTTCAATCCCTGTTCAGGGAACTAGATCCCAAATGTCACAACTAAGAGTTCGCATGCCACAAAGATACTGCATGCCCCAATGAAGATTGATATCCTGCATGTCACAACTTGAGACCTAGCAGAGTCAAATAAATAAATACTACTACTACTAATGATAATAATAATGGTGCCTTGATTCAAATCCAGGCTATTTAGCTGTAGCAAACCCAGGCTATCAGCCACTCCAACATATTATTTTCCAGAAGGAGAAATAAAAAGGGAAAGTCCCTTACAGAGAGAACAGGCAAGCATGTCACATCCAGGACTTGCTCCTGTATCCAGTACCAAGGCTTCTTGCCCTGGACATAAGGTTGTGTGCAGAGGGTAACCATCATGGGGAGAGTAAGGCATTCCATCTTGAAAAGCAAAAGTCCTCCAAGCCTCAGTGTCAGCACTTCGCATCAGATGGCCAAAGTATTGGAGCTTCAGCATCAGTCCTTCCAATGAAAATTTAGTGTTGATTTCCTTTCGGATTGACTGGTTTGATCTCCTTTTCAGTCCAAGGGACTCTCAGGAGACGAGTACTGTGGTAGGTGACATTTGCTGTATTTACTTCCCCTGAATCTATTTCTTTTCATTCTAGAGATACCACCTTGATTTCCATTTGATGTGCCACCCTACCTAAACTCTCAGTGACATGGCCAAGGTCCAGCCAATCGGAGATTCTTCTCCCTGTATGGTTTACTGTGTGTATATGAGAAGCAGATTCTTAGAGATATCATTTGGAGCAACTGGATTGAGCTATTCTTGAAAGAGACACCCTAAACTTTTCAAGTCAAAAGGACTCTCTTTTCATTAAGAGAGACCGAGTTGGATTTTTGTCACTTAAAATAGAAAGAGTCCTAAGTTATATAATTTATAGAGCAGAAAATAAAGAGCAGCTAAGACCAGTTTGCTGAGATCAGGAGCCAAGCTTGAAACAACTTATTGAGGAACAGCACTATCCAAAGGACAGTGGCTTTTTTGTCTATCTCTGGCCAACCTAACACGATGATCTAGCACAAGAAATACATTTCGTAACCATCTGAAATGGTAAAATAGCCTTAACTCATCAACTTTGAAAAAACTGAAAAAAAAAAATGGCAGAAACAATTTTATGGGGAAAAAGGAAGGAAGAATGACAGGGACTGAACCTACAGACTAGCACCAGAAAGCAGCAAGATGCCTTGGCCTGTTTAAAGGGAGTTTGTTTTTTTTCTTTTTTGATTGCATCTTGCAGTGTGTGGGATCTTAGTTCCTCAACAAGGGACCGAACCTGCGCCCCCTCCAGTGGAAGCACAGAATCTTAACTACTGAGCCACCATTCAAGGTTCTTTCTAGGTGTTCTGTTACCCTGCAACAGTCAGGCCCCAGTTGGGAAGAATGGTTTTAACAGAGAAAGTTAATATGGGGAGTTGCTTAAAAAGTTATTGGAGAAATGACAAAGTTTTAAAAATGGGAATGACAAGACAATTAAAATATGGTGGCAAGCTGCTACATTAGAGCTGATGAATGGGAAGGCATTGGGGTTATCAGAAGCCAGAAGCTCAGAAAAATGGCTGCAGGGAGCTAGGACTCAGACCCGCTGGAAAGAGTGTACTGCCTGGCTGCTTCTTTCTTGCAAATGCTTCGAGGAAGAGCCCTATAGAACTAAGTTTCCATCATAAGGAAGAAATGCTGTCAGGCTCATTCTGAGGAGTGCAATGAAACTAAACGTGTGGAAAGAGGCTGGCAACCAGAATCGGGCTGGGATGAAGGCCTACTGATGGATAGCACAGAGAGGAACAATAACAAACGGAAAGAAGCAAGTGCCCACTCTCTCCTCCTGCCTTCTGGTTTCCCTCGAGTGCCCCTACCGGGAGAAACTGAAAGGGAGCAGGCAGCAAAGGAAGACGCAGAGTTGGCAGATTTCAAACTCCAGTATCCCAGAGTGTGATACAGAACTGGAGATTTGGAGCTGAGAGACAATAGCTTAAAAATCAGCATATTCCTACCCATCCCAAAGTAATCTGCCAAGCAAGGTTGCAGAACTGTTGTGAAAGCCATTGTATCAGATAAAATAACACTGAAGACGGAACATTTATTGAGCACTTGATCTATATAAAGTACTGTGCCATGCATATAACAGAGATTTGTTTATTAATTCTTACAACCCTAGGTGAGGATACCATCCGGATTTTTTATTTTCTGGACAAGAAAAAAACTGAGGTCAGTTATATTTTCAAGGTCACTCAGAATTCAAATCTTGTTAACCCCTAGCCTATACATTTAACCATTACAAGTTAGCTATGCTAACTTACCTCTTCTAAAGAAGACTTTCTAAAATGCTATTCCCAATGAGAATGAATTTCTCCCTCCTTCATATCCTCATGATAGGTTATTGTGTCTGTCACTTGTTGAATTTAGTTGAATAAGTGAGCACAGCCTTTGATTGAAACCCAGATCCTGCTGACCCTCTCCTAACTGACAGCTTTACATGTGTATGCACAGACTCCTGGAGGAATACTTTCTTCTTTACTATATGAAATCCTCTTCTTTGTCTCTGTCTCTGTTCACTGCATTAGGTGATCTGAACTTTATATGGATTAAAGCCAATGCACATACACAATTAGCCTTAAAAATGTTCAAGAACCACCCATGTCCCACATTGGAAATCAACAAAGCCAAAAATGACCTTGGGTTCCCTAAATTACTCTAAACTGAGTTGCTCTCAGATAGACTGGGTGACGTACCCAGTCATCTCAACCGTAAGACAAGCAAAGGATCCTAGGAAAGGATCCTAGGTCAACTCTACCCAAATGCCAGGAGGAAAAAGTTGTCTGATTTACTCTGCTGTTTCATTATGTGTCCTCAGTCACAGCTTTCCCCCAGGTCAGAACTAGAGAAAATTGAGGGTGTGTGTGGCGAGGGTCAGATTTGGCAGTGGTGCAGGCATTGGCTACAACATGCACGCTGCAGTTCAGCCTGAAAACCCTGTGGTTTGGTTATTCCTGGGCCTCTGGATGCCATAGGCACACGTCTAACATGTAAGGTGTGCCAATCTCATGACGAAAAGTAAAATGACCACAGGAAAACTGGGCAATGGAACTCCACCACCCACAATCAATTCATTCAAGGTCACAGAGACCAATACATCATTTAGACAAGTCATTGACCTCAATGCACCTCAGTCTGACCTTCTCCACACAATGCCACTATTATTGATTAGTGTTATGGTGAAAACCTATAGAATCTTGGACAGAGGGTCAGATACCCAGGCTTCTAGGCATACCCAAACCTGCTCCATGACCTCAGGCAAGTTACTCACCATCTCTGAACTTTCCCATGCATTAAAAAAAAATGAAATATTTACATGAGTTCAAATTATTTGGGTTTCTATTGGGCTGGCCAAAACGTTTCTTCAGGTTTTTCCACAAGGTGTGACAGACAAACAGAATGAACTTTTTGGCCAACTCAATGTTATTTAGGATTCAAAACCCAATGTGAATTCCTTCTTCACTCAAAAATAAAAAAATCTCTTTGCCTTTGGCAAGGGTGGTGCACGTGGAATGGATGATGGTAGAATCATAAAACCTCAGAGCTTAAAGGAACTTCAGTTTAGAGAGTCAGACAGCCTAGGTTCCTTGAGCAGAAGTACTTAGCCCAAATTCATATCCTGGCAGACTTAGAACTTTAGGTCAACTCTCCAGACTGCTCATTCTGCAACATTTAGTCCATAGTCACGCTTCTTGGCACACATGTCAGAGTCTGGCCCTAATGCACTACCATTCCTCATTCCATCCTCAACAAAAATATCTGACACTGAATACTGATATGCAATATTCACCTATTCAACAAAGAATTACTAAGTGCTGATTTAAGTTCTGCTTCTAACAGCCAAAAATAGAACCGATGCCCGGTGGGGCACTAACCATCATCAACTCAGCTCTCTTCGGTTGTATAATCATTTGCTTGCAAGAGTCTGAATTTCAGGAACCATTAAGATTGTGAAATTTTTGCTGGTGCCAAGCAAATATTCTTGGTGACACTAGAAACACAGCTAACTTCTTTCTGTTTCCTTTAATCCTTGTCAGAATTCAATTTCAAAAATCTTTCAGAAATCCAAGCAAGGGAATGATATCAAGTGCTTGAAACTGATGGATATAATCAAAGTTGGTACAATCTTTGAAACAAACCCTACCCTTCCAGTGCGGGCAAAGCCACCAAGGGGTGCAATTGCTCAGGGAAGGAAAAGGCCCCACTTGGCAGGTGCTAGAAAATCCTGAGGCACTATGCAGCTGGCAGAAACACCTTGTCCTAATATAACCTCCTTACCCTAAGTCAGTTACCTCTATGTTCATCTTGTTTTCCAAGTCACAGTTCAAAATTAGCTGTTTAGTCATTCAACAAAATTTTCTGAGTGCCTAATATACACTAAGCACTATTCCAGTCCTGAGACCAATATGGTGAGCCAAGGAAATTAGCACTCATCTCAGTGGGTCTTTATGCTCTTACATGCCTCTCATTAGAGCAAAGCTCACTGCTCTACCCTTGGGTCTCCTGTGGTGCTATTACTCACTTTGGACAGCCTCTTTCATGTTGTGCTTTCATTGATTGTCCTGTGTCCATCTTCCCTTCTAAACCTGGGTCCCTTCAAGGACAGGTACCTAGATGAGTTTCAGTGTATCCCCTGAGCTTATAAAATCTGTCATATAATAAGAACACAACCTTTGCCTTAAGCATCTATTTATCTTGATTTCAACCCTCCGTGCTGTGATTTAGCCTAAACTCTTCCCCTCATCCCATGTTCCCTTGCCCACCCAGAACAGCACCATGAAGTAGACAATAGATGAATAATAATATTATATTCTTGAACTGTGGTGTTGGAGAAGACTCTTGAGAGTCCCTTGGACTGCAAGGAGATCCAACCAGTCCATTATAAAGGAGATCAGTCCTGGGTGTTCATTGGAAGGACTGATGCTAACGCTGAAACTCCAATACTTTGGTCACCTCATGCGAAGAGTTGACTCATTGGAAAAAGACCCTGATGCTGGGAAGGATTGAAGGCAGGAAGAGAAGGGGACGACAGAGGATGAGATGGTTGGATGGCATCACTGACTCGATGGACATGCGTTTGGGTAAACTCCAGGAGTTGGTGATAGACAGGGAGGCCTGGCATGCTGCAGTCCAAGGGGTTGCAAAGAGTCGGACACAACTGAGCGACTGAACTGAACTGAAGCTTTACAGTTTACATGGCCAATTCATATGTATGATTTCATACAATCTTCTTTGAAAATAGAAAGGACAGTTATATAGAGAGAAACATTTAATTCAATGGGGATGGGAAGTTAGGCTTCAAGGAACTCTACTTAAGGCACTGTGGTGACCTGAATGGGAAGGAAATCCAAAAGGGAGGGGAGGGTGTATATATATATATATATATATATATATATATATACACACACACACACACAGTTGATTTACTTTGCTGTACAGTAGAAACTATCACAACATCGTAAAACAACTATACTCCAATAGAAATTAATTTTAAAAGCAAACAAAGAAGTCTCACCCTCTATCACAACTTTCAAGCAATGCTTATCAACTCTTGCATTCAGCAAACATTTATTAAGAGATACCTTTATGGAACTTTGAGCTTGGGGAACTTAAAAAGAAAACCATGGATGTCCTTTCCTTTCTGAACGGTTAATGCATCCAGGACATTAACTTACACCTCCCTAATAGATTAAACTCCCCAGGCACAGTCGTTCAGGGACAGAAAAAGATTGATACGATACATCCAAAAAATAAAAAAGGCTTCAATTGGCTGTCAGAACTTTAATTAAAACACTTATAGATCAACTTCCCCGCAGCAAATTGTCTGTGCCGCTATTGCTATCTCAAGATGGATGTTCGCTGGGAAAACAGACAGAGAACTCTCCCCTGGACTAATGTGTAATTTCATAGCCATTGATTTTTTACTTTGAAAATTCTTCCCGGGCTCTTGGGAATTGGAACTTGTTCTGGGTGACCTGGCAGCAATGTTACTTTTTTTCTTTTATGAAAGTAGAAGAGCATTTCCCAAGCCCATTCATATTTTATCTTCATTGCTTGAATCAGAACCAAACTGAAGTTGTGTGGGATCGCTGAGGGTCCCAAATAGAAGCTTCCCAAAGGACAGGATGAAGAGAGGGGGCTTAAGGAGGAAAAAAAGAAAATATACAAAGAAAAAAAGAAAGACCAGGGAAGGAAATGAATAAGAAATGAGAGAGAGAACTGAGAAAGATAAGTCCAATTTTTTAAATAAGATTTCTATTGAGTTCTGAAAATAGATTAATTTAAATTACAATTTCAAGTAAAAAAAGTATTAGGAGTTGGAGAAAATTTTAAAAATCCTTCACCTAATTTACTGAACAATGCCGCCTCAACCAACAGCAAACATAAGAATGAATACGGGACTTCCCTGGTGGTCCAGTGGTTAAGAATCTGCCTGCCAATGCAGGGGACAGGGTTTGATCCCCGGTCCAGGAAGATCCCACATGCCACAGGGCAACTAACCCCATGAGCCTCAACTACAGAAGCCCACGAGCCTGAGAACTTGCGCTCTGCAATAGCAAAAGCTCCTACAAATGAGATGCTCTCACACTGTAACCAGAGAGTAGTCCCCACTAGGCACAACTAGAGAAAGCCTGAGTGTGGCAACAAAGACCCAGCACAGCCATAAATAAATAAAATATTTTTAAATGAATATAAAACTCAGCCCTATCCCCTCCAAACATACACATACGTGCATGCACACCTGTGCTCGCACACACACACACACTCACAACTGCCCCTATCAGCTACACTGATAGTCTGAACTTCTACAACACACCTAACTCAGGAAAACCATCATGAAACCAGGCCTTTGAGTGTATGCTGCTGAGCAGAAGACTCTAGAATCTGTCTCCCTACCTCCATCCTCTGCACCTATAAACATCTCTTCCTCCCCCTGCCTCCCAACAGATTCAAAACCTTGCATTATGTACCTGATTTCTATGAGCCAGAGTTTGCTTGTCTCTAAATTGGGAGTTATAATTCCTCCCCTGCCAAATTGACCTAAGGTGAAATCAAATGTTCTATGTGAGAGTGCTTAAGGTAGGGTCTTGCACGCATAGGGGCTCTACATGAACACAGCCCTGATTTTTCCAGACCTCTCTTATGCCTGGGCACAGATGGGATTCTGGAAGCAGGGACAGCTCATAGCTCAGCCCTACAACCTTCCTGGCTTACACCATCCTTCAGCTCCACTTAGAAGGTCACCCTTTATGACTAAGAGATCCCAGCAGGTACCTCCCAATACTCCTGTCTGTCTCCATGGCACTCAGCCTGTCTGTGTCCTTCCACCTTGCAGGTACTCTTATTGACCTGCTGGATGTGGAACCAACTGTGGAGACCTCACCGCTGCATCAGCTACCGGTGCCCTGGGAGAGAACGGTGATGCCCACAATGAGGGTGGAATGCTGCTGAAGCTGCCAGCATTCAAGGTGCTGGAGAAAAGCTGTGTTCCACGCACAAGTGGATCCCCAGGCAGAAAAGGTCTCTACCCCACTCTGCTCATGTGTCCTACCACTACCTAGCTGGGAGCTTCAGACAGGTTATTTCAGGTCTCCTCATTTCTCTAGTCGGAGAAGGCAATGGCACCCCACTCCAGTACTTTTGCCTAGAAAATCTCATGGACGGAGGAGCCTGGTAGGCTGCAGTCCATGGGGTCGCTAAGAGTCGGACACGACTGAGCGACTTCACTTTCACTTTTCATTTTCATGCATTGGAGAAGGAAATGGCAACCCACTCCAGTATTCTTGCCTGGAGAATCCCAGGGATGGGAAGCCTGGTGGGCTGCCGTCTATGGGGTCGCACAGAGTCGGACATGACTGAAGCGACTTAACAGCAGCAGCAGCATTTCTCTAGTAAAATAGGTTTGAAAAACACCTACACCACTGAGCTGGAATGAGGAATGAATGGGGGTGATACATATACGCAAATGCACCAAACACAGATGGCACCCAAGCTCTCAGAGGGGGCCCTTGCCTTCCCCACCTTCTCTTCTAGGAACAGACATTGAGCAGAGACATTTGTGTCTCATTGACCCACAGAGTGCTTTAAGGAAAGAGTCCCTTGTGCCTCTTCCTCCCAAAATTCATATGTTGAAGCCTTAATCCCCAATATGATAGTATTTGGAGGTGGGGCCTTTGGGACGTGGAATCTGCATGAGTAGGATTAACGCCCTTGTAAAAAGACACAAAGATGACCTCTCAATCTCTCTCTCTGCCATGTGAGAATACAGCAAGAAGGCAGCCATTTGTAACCCAAGAAGAGAGCTCTCACCACAACTCAACCAACCTGGCACACAGATCTCCCAGCCTCTAGACTGTAAGAAATAAATGCTTGCTGTTTAAGCTACCCAGTCTACGGTATTCTGTTATTGCAGCCCAAACAGACTAGGACAGGTTTTCTACAGGGGACTGGAGGTTGGGACAGGAAGTGATTTCTGCAAAGGATACCATGATGTCCAGGTCTCAACACACACGGGCAGGAACAGTTCACACACACACATAAATGTACATCATCTCTCTTCTTTAGTCCACAAAAAGAACAGAGACAGAAAGAGAAAAGACAGCCTAAAATAAAGCAAAGCAAGCATCATGCTAATTTTTTTCATACTAGGCATGCCCTGAAATTTTGATTCTCAGTTCAGATTCAAGGAGGCCTGTTGTAAAATGAACCTCCTTCCCACTCGCCATCAAGCCAGAGCCAGGCTGCTCATTTGCAGGTCTCCAGAGTAGTTATACCATAAAGTGAAGCTGAACTCCTACCACACACTCAGCCAGAAAATTTAGACATTCAGTCCCTCATCCAATTGTGAATTCTTCAGGTGTTTGAACACATAGATTGCACTTTGAGGTGTGCAAACCCAGTGCTAAGTAATATTGAAACAAACAATGCCACTGATCAACTGCACAGGATAGGAGGAACGCCAGCCCAGATATCACTGAGAGGTCAGGGGTGTGACCATGATGACAGCATCAGTAGAGATATTATTGTTACCAGATATAGTTGAGAACACAGTCAAGTTACATGGCCAAAGTCATAACTAGCAGAAACAGCAGAGCTAAGTACAAACACTGACCCTAAAGCCCAACTCTTACCTCTTAGGGATAAGGGAGGACTTTGGAGAGAAAATTTAGGAAATCTGTATGATGGGAAAATAATTATATCTTCATTTGGATTCATCTCTAACTGAAATTTAGCATCTCCATCAGGTTTGAATCTAAGTAACAAATTACAATATTATTAACCATAACTGTAACTCTTTTCAGTGTAAATCATAGATTTTTCATATCACACTAAAATTGTAAACATCACAAAATGCCATTTGTACTCATTACCACGTTAAAATTAGGGTAGCTATTAAACTTGCTGCTAGATCTTGTTATCTGATGTGTTAATAAGGAAGACCACATATCATTATAACACAAATGCTTTTTAAAATATTTTGATGACTGTATTAAATATAATTGGTTTATTTTGAATTTTATAATGCATATTTTAATGGGCATTATATTACATCTTATTTCTTATCTATTATAATGTAATAAATATCATTTGATTCATTTAAAAATATCATTCTATGCAACTGACAGGCTTAATTTTAAAACATACAAACAGTTAATGCAACTCATAACAAAAAAAACAAACAACCCAGTCAAAAAACCCATGGGCAGAAGACCTAAATAGACATTCCTCCAAAGAAGACACAAATAGTCAAAAAGCACATGAAAAGATGCTCAACATCACTAATCATTGGAGAAATGCAAATCAAAACCACAACAAGGTATCATCTAACACCAGTCAGAATGGTTATCACCAAAAAATCTACAAATAATAAATGTTGGAGAGGACGTGGAGAAAAAAGCACTCCCTCACGGCTCGGTGGTAAAGAATCCACCTGCCAGTGCAGGCGATGCAGATTCGATCCCTGCCTGGCTCAGGATCCCCTGGAGAAGGAAAGGGCAATCCTTTCCAGTATTCTTGCCTGGGAAATCACATGGACAGAGGAGCCTGCTGGGCTCCTCCATGGGGTCGCAAGAGTTGGACACAACATAGCTACTAAACCACCACCACCTATACTATTGATGAGAATGTAAATTTGTATGGCCACTGGAGAGAATAGTATGGACGTTCCTTAAAAAGCTAAAATAGAGCTACCATATGATGCTGCAATCACACTCCTGGGTATATATCCAGAGAAAAACATAGTTTGAAAAGATACATGCACCCTAGCCTTCATAGCAGTACTATTTACAATACTCAAGACATAGAAGGAAACTAAGTGTCCATCAACATGAATGCATAAATAAAATGTAATTAATATATATTAATTACATTTATATATTATAATTTATAAAATACATTATATATGTATACATACACATGGGCTTCCCACATAGCTCAGTTGGTAAAGAATCTACTGCAATGCAGGAGACCCAGTTTCAGTTTCTGGGTTGGGAAGATGCCCTGGAGAAAGGAATGGCAACCCACTCCAGTATTCGTGCCTGGAGAATCCCATGGACAGAGGAGCCTGGCAGGCTACAGTTCATGGAGTGGCAAGAGTTGGACATGACTTAGACTAAACCACCACCAGCATGCGTGCGCGCATGCGCACACACACACACACACACGCACACACACACAGTGGAATACTACTCAGCCAAAAAAAATAGAATGAATAATGCCATTTGCAGGTTCATGGATGAACCTAAGGACTAGCCTACTATATGAAGTAAGTCAGATACAGAAAGACAAATATGTTATCACTTACATGTTCAATGTAAATAATGACACAAAAGAGCTTATTCACAAAACAGAAACAGACTCACAGACACAGAAAACAAATGTATGGTTACCAACAGGGAAATGGAGCAGGGGAGGGATAAATTAGGAGTTTGAGATTAGCAGGTATAAGCTACTATATACAAAATAGATGAACAGTAAGGACCTACCATATAGCACAGAGAAACTATTCAATATCTTTTAATAAACCATAATGGGAAATAATATGAAATCTATGTTGCTGCTGCTAAGTTGCTTCAGTCATGTCCAACTCTGTGCAACCCCATAGACGGCAGCCCAACAGGCTCCCCAGTCCCTGGTATTCTCCAGGCAAGAACACTGGAGTGGGTTGCCATTTCCTTCTCCAATGCATGAAAGTGAAAAGTGAAAGTGAAGTTGCTCAGTCGTGTCCGACTCTTTGCGACCCCCTGGACTGCAGCCTACCAGGTTCCTCCATCCATGGGATTTTCCAGGCAAGAGTACTGGAGTGGGGTGCCATTGCCTTCTCCATGAAATCTATGTACATGTATATAAATCTAAATCACTTCGAGAAATTAACACAACATTGTAAATCAACTATCAGTTCAGTTCAGCTCAATTCAATCGCTTGTTGTGTCCAACTCTTTGTCATCCCATGGACTGCAGCACTCCAGGCCTCCCTGTCCATCACCAACTCCCAGAGTTTCCTCAAGCTCATGTCCATTGAGTTGGTGATGCCATCTAACCATCTCATCCTCTGTCATCCGCTTTTTCTCCTGCCTTCAATCTTTCCCAACATCAGGGTCTTTTCCAATGAGTCAATTCTTCACATCAGGTGGCCAAAGTATTGGAGTTTCAGCTTCAGCATCAGTCTTTCCAATGAATATTAAGGACTGATTTCCTTTAGGATGGACTGGTTGGATCTCCTTGCAGTCCAAGGGACTCTCAAGAGTCTTCTCCAATGCCACACTTCAAAAGCATCAATTCAGCACTCAGCTTTCTTTATAGTCCAACCCTCGCATCCATACATGACTACTGAAAAAACCATAGCTTTGACTAGATGGACCTTTGTTGGCAAAGTAATGTCTCTGCTTTTTAATATGCTGTCTATGTTGGTTATAGATTTTCCTCCAAGGAGTAAGTGTCTTTTAATTTCATGGCTGCAGTCACCATCTGCCATGATTTTGGAGCCCAAAAAAATAAAGTCTGTCACTGTTTCCATTGTTTCCCCATCTATTTGCCATGAAGTGATGGGACCAGATACCATGATCTTAGTTTTCTGAATATTGAGTTTTAAGCCAACTTTTTTACTCCCTCTTCCACTTTCATCAAGTGCCTCTTTTTTTTAATATAAAATTTATTTTAATTGGAGGCTAATTATTTTACAATATTTTATTGGTTTTGCCATACATTAACATGAATCTGCCATGAGTGTACATGTGTTCCCCTTCCTGAACCCCCTGCCCACCTCCCTCCCCATCCCATCCCTCTGGGTCATCCCAGTGCCCCAGGCCCAAGCACCCTGTACCATGCATCAAACATGGACTGGCAATTCATTTCACATGTGATATTATACATGTTTCAGTGCCATTCCCCCAAATCATCCCACCCTCACCCTCTCCCACAGAGTCCAAAAGACTGTTCTATACATCTGTGTCTCTCTTGCTATCTCGCATACAGGGTTATCATTACCATCTTTCTAAATTCCATATATATGTGTTAGTATACTGTATTGTTTTTGTTTTTTTTTTCTGGCTTACTTCACTCTGTATAATAGGCTCCAGTTTCATCCACCTCATTAGAACTGATTCAAATGTATTCTTTTTAATGGCTGAGCAATACTCCATTGTGTATATGTACCACCGCTTTCTTATCCATTCATCTGCTGATGGACATCTAGGTTGCTTCCATGTCCTGGCTATTATAATAAACAGTGCTGCGATGAACATTGGGGTACACATGTCTCTTTCTCTTCTGGTTTCCTTGGTGTGTATGCCCAGCAGTGAGATTGCTGGGTCATATGGCAGTTCTATTTCCAGTTTTTTAAGGAATCTCCACACTGTTCTCCATAGTGGCTGTACTAGTTTGCGTTCCCACCAAAAGTGTAAGAGGGTTCCCTTTTCTCCACACCCTCTCCAGCATTTATTGCTTGTAGACTTTTGGATAGCAGCCATTCTGACTGGCGTGAAATGGTACCTCATTGTGGTTTTGATTTGCATTTCTCTGATAATGAGTGATGTTGAGTATCTTTCCATGTGTTTGTTAGCCATCTGTATGTCTTCTTTGGAGAAATGTCTGTTTAGTTCTTTGGCCCATTTTTTGATTGGGTCATTTATTTTTCTGGAATTGAGCTGCAGG
This sequence comes from Bubalus kerabau, assembly GCF_029407905.1. Taxonomy (NCBI): domain Eukaryota; kingdom Metazoa; phylum Chordata; class Mammalia; order Artiodactyla; family Bovidae; genus Bubalus; species Bubalus kerabau. The sequence continues at coordinate 13,198,195 of NC_073637.1, read as the reverse complement.
AGTTGCTTGTATATTTTTGAGATTAGTTCTTTGTCAGTTGTTTCATTTGCTATTATTTTCTCCCATTCTGAAGGCTGTTTTTTCACCTTGCTTATAGTTTCCTTTGTTGTGCAAAAGCTTTTAATTTTAATTAAATATCATTTGTTTATTTTTGCTTTTATTTCCAATATTCTTGGAGATGGGTCATAGGGGATCCTGCTGTGATGTATGTCAGAGAGTGTTTTGCCTATGTTTTCCTCTAGGAGTCATCAAGAGGCTCTTTAGTTCCTCTTCACTTTCTGCCATAAGGGTGGTATCATCTGCATATCTGAGGTTACTGATATTTCTCCTGGCAATCTTGATTCCAGTTTGTGCTTCATCCAGCCCAGCGTTGCCCATGATGTACTCTGCATATAAGTTAAATAAGCAGGGTGACAATATACAGCCTTGATGTACTCCTTTCCCTATTTGGAACCAGTCTGTTGTTCCATGTCCAGTTCTAACTGTTGCTTCTTGCCCTGCATACAGGCTTCTCAGGAGGCAGGTCAGGTGGTCTGGTAGTCCCATCTCTTGAAGAATTTTCTGGAGTTTGTTGTGGTCCATATACTTCCATTGTGGTCGACTATACTTCCATTAAAAAATAAATGAAAAATATCATTCTAAAAAGAGGTTAATAGGTTTCACCTAACAAATGATGCATGGGACAAAAGTAGTCTAGATCCTCTGAAGTAGAAAGTTTTTGCGGGCATGACAGCTAAGAAAACATACATTGGTCCAGGGGTGATGGGAACAGAGAGAGAAGTCTGGTCCTAAGAGGACAGAGGTGTGTGTGTTTATGTAGATGGATTCTGTGAGTTAGTATCACTAGTGAAAAGTGAGAGTATTAGTCACTCTGTCATGTCTGATTCTTTGTGACCCCATGGACTGTAGGCCTTCAGGCTCCTCTGTCCATGGGATTCTCCATTCAAGAATACTGGAGTGGGTTGCCATTCCATTCTCCAGGAGATCTTCCCAACCCAGGGATCAAACCCAGGTCTCCTGCATTTCAGGCAGATTCTTTACCATCTGAGCCACCGGAAGAACAACAGGTTTCTATGGTTTAGTATTACTGCTGCTGCTGCTGCTAAGTCACTTCAGTCGTGTCTGACTCTGTGCGACCCTAGAGATGGAAGCCTACCAGGCTCTTCTGTCCCTGGGATTCTCCAGGCAAGAACACTGGATGGGTTGCCATTTCCTTCTCCAATGCATGAGAGTGAAAAGTGAAAGTGAAGTCGCTCAGTCGTGTCCGACTCTTCAAAATCCCATGGACTGCAGTCCACCAGGTTCCTCTGTCCATGGAATTTTCCAAGCAAGAGTACTGGAGTCGGGTGCCATTGCCTTCTCCAAGTATTACTAGTGTCCTCAAATCTTGAATACAATTCTTATATGAAGATAATACAAAATATTTTCTTATAGGACCCAAGCTTAAATGACATGAACTGTTTGCTGCCCAACCAGCCATCTGCAGCTACTGTTTAGAATCCTAAATAGATAAAAATTGGTAAAAATTCTTGACCTTCAGCCCATTTTAGTCCCCAGGTAGAATTGGGGTCTTCTGTTCTCTTCTTTGTCTGTGACTAGCCTAGCTAAATTACCAGATGTGTTTACTCAATTGACTTCAATTAGGATGTTTGGGCTTCATCATTGCTTAATATTTTAACTCCCTCCAAAATCATTAGCATTTTAGCGGAGGCCTTCAAGTACCTTAAAGTGAGGGTCAAAGTCTCAAATGTGCTCATAGGCTAAACAGAGGATGTGAGTGAGTGAAAATGAAAACAGTTGGTTCAGGATGTTTCTGAGGCATTGACACTCACTCTAGGGTTTTCCAAAATCCTTGCTCCATTCACCAACCCCCATTTTCTTCTGGACACTGAGTCTGTATGTTGCCATGTTGGAATTTACACCATGCAGAACCCTGTGGGGCTCCTTGGCACAAGGCCTTTCTGGGTCCCCCATTTCTTTGATTCTAGGAAACAGCCTTCATCTAGCCTCCAGGCCCTTCCCTGAGTTCCAACGGGAAGATTCAAGCAGTTGTTCATTAGGGAAGGGAGAGAATGTGAGACTAGGGAGAAACAAACAGTTAAGAGCAGCCTTGGGGCAAGATCCTGTCTCCCTCTCAAAGGATGCACTCATAATATCTTTAAGCTATTTTGCAGATACTGTAACCCCCTCCAGGTGGGAGAAGTTAATGATTAACAGTGGTAGGATGCCCACAAGCATGTAGACCCCAGACCAGTTGGACTCCTACTCACCTCACCACCAACCCATCAGAAGAGTGTCCATGAGCTGACCATGATCTCTTGGAACAACTGCTATAAAACTTGTCACTATCTTCCCCAAAGGGGGATGTGTGGTTCTGAGGGCAGTACCCCATTGGGGCCCCTTTGCCTGGCAAAACAATAAAACTCTCCTCCTCTACTTTACCCAAAACTCTGTCTCTGAAATTCAATGCGGACCAGTGTACAAAGAAGCTGAGTTTTGGCATCAGAATAATGATGTTCCAATCTTCTAATGGAACCCAGAACTCCAGAATTGGATATGATATACCCTCATTCTTACTTGTTGTGAACCATGTTCAGCCAGCATGTGAGATGCCAACCTTTGGCTCAATAATGTCTGGACAATGAGGACATATCTCATACAAAGGACAGATCATTTTGATACTGGCTTCCCCAGATTCCTCTTGGCCACAGCTTCTGAACAGCCTTTGATAGCAGTCTTTCCTATGCACAATCATACTTGCCCTTAAGGAACTGAAAGTGAAATCAGTCCTGTCTGACTCTTTGCAACCCCATGCACTATAGCCCACCAGGCCCCTCTGTCCTTGGGATTTGTGCAAGATTACTGGAGTGGGTTGCCATTTCCTTCTCCAGGGGATCTTCCCCACCCAGGGATCAAACCTGGGCCTCCTGCATTGCAGGCAGATTCTTAACCACCTGAGCCACCAGGGAAACCTAAAGAACTGAAGTGTCTATTCTACAGATTAAATCCATTCTACAGATGAAAAACAGACTCAGAGAGGCTACCTAACATCACAAGCTGGAGGGGACTGAGTTGGTCTATATTTCAGGTTTCCGATGGCCTCACTACCTAAGAGCCCCAGGAGGTGAGTTAAGAGCCAGCCCTGGCCTGAGTTGGCCGCTTCTGGCCTCCGACTCTCTCCTTGATATACATTTAAATAACTCTAAACAGAAGCTTGGCAACATATGATTTTGGCATCTAGTCCAACTGCTTTGACTGCCTCTGGTTTTTTATGTTCTAATCAATTGGTTTCATGCTTTTGAAATGTTCATATATATCCTGGTGTGCAGCAATCTGAAAGGCATCAGGGAACAACTTTGATTTTTCCATTTGTTCAAAGAGTTTAACAGGTTGATCACATCGGCAGTGAGCTGCGGGTCCCTCCCCCTCGCGGCTCCTTCACAGAAATATGACCACAGCTTGCCTTGCTGGTTTCTCTGGAAATAGCTGCCTGCCGTAGTGATAAATCTTAGGTTCACTATGTAACCCCTGATGCCTTTCCCATTTTTCCCACCGAATTCCACTGTCCAAATTTGGAGTCCCGACTTGACCACAAGCAGATACAATTTCACTTTGTGGGATTTTCCCAGCTTTTCCTTGCATTACGGTTGCAGGGTTTGTAACACTAGCCGTGTCTGAGCCAACCCTCCAAAAAAGGCATTTGTGCTCCCTGATAGAATCGCGAAGCACGGAGCTGCTGCCAGCTCGGCTCCTCCAGCGGCCTTTTCAGGATTCTGGGGCTGCTTCCAGCTCTTTCTCCCCCCTCCACTGGTTACTGATGTGGGCCCTTCAAAAGGCTCAGAATCCATTAAAAGACCAAAGACAAGACGGGAGAAAAATCATGTGTATCCTTCCTCTATCAGTTTTGGGGACTCCATTTTTATTTTCTTCATCACCAGGAACCTATCCTTCTTTCATTTGTTTAATCAATACACATTTATAAATTACCAACCGTGACCCAGGCGCTTGTGCTAAAGGTTGTGGGGGCCGGAGGCAGTGGGGGGGGGGGCTGCTAAACAAGACAGGCTATGATTCCTACAGGGACAAAACACGGGAAAGAGATATGAGATAATAATGACAATAATACCAGTCCACAGATCCTTATCCAAAATCCTCTCTGCCAGTGGAGTTTCAGGATTCAGAAATGTTCAGACTTATGGATATGACATGTCCTATTTTGTGTATTTCATGGGGCCCTGATATCAACTCTAACTGGTGTAGTAAGACTTACAAGTAGCCTCCTTCCAGTTCAGGTCAGGGTTTGTCTCCATACTCATTTTGGCACCAAATTTTCCACTTCAGAGACTTTTGGGTTAAGGAATTGCACATACAGGATTGTGGAACTCTAATAGTTATCATTTACTGGGTGTCTACTATGTCTCACTCCTGTATTCTTGGGCTTCCCTGGTGCTCAGCTGGTAAAAAATCCGCCTGCAATGCGGGAGACCTGGGTTTGATCCCTGGGTGGGAAGATCCCCTAGAGAAGGGAAAGGCTACTCACTCCAGTATTCTGGCCTGGAGAATCCCATGGGCTGTATAGTCCATGGGGTCACAAAGAGTCGGACACGACTGAGCAACTTTCACTTTCACTATATCCCAGGAAACAGACACATCTTACTCTCTTTTGATGGCTCAAACGATAATCTGCCTGCAACACAGGAGACTCAGTTTCGATCCCTAGGCCAGGGAGATCCCCTGAAGAAGGAAATGGTTACTGTCTCCAGGATTCTTGCCCAGAGAATCCTATAGACAGAGGAGCCTGGCAGGCTTCAATCCATTGGGTTGCAAATAGTTAGACACAAATGAGCAACTAACAATAACAAAACCCTCCAAACGGCCTTTCAAAGGAAATTATTGTTTTATTGTTACTGAAGACTCTCCCTGATAAACTTGCACATACACCACCTTAAGTGAACCTTGTAACACTGCAACATGACAGCGTTCTCTCTGTTTTAAGGAAAGGATGCTAGGGTTCGTGGAGGTTAAAGAATGCTCATAAGGTTGTGCGGAATGTAAATGACAGGTCTGGGACCCTCATCTGCTGGTACCAGAAGCTGTGTTTTTCCATGACGTGAAACTGTCTTGGGAGCCACTTTGATTCTATTGAATGCTTTTTCTGTCCCTTCTACTTTTGGTTCCAAGCCCTTCCCAGTTACCCCAAGAGGCCTCCACAACATGAGCAAGTTAAGTCTTACCCCCACGGTTTTGTTCCCAGTAATACACACCCCTGTTGATGGTCCTTCGTGTTCTCTCTGGGCTTCATTGCAAAAACTTTTGGAAACTGATCTGTCTAGAGCTGATTTCATTCCTGACTCTAACAAGAGCTTGGGAAAGCCTCTTAACTTCTCTAAGAGCATCATTTATAAAGGGGAAAAAAATCCATAATGATTAGAGTTACCATTGGGATAAAATGAGCTAATTCGTGTAAAGAGAGTTCGTGAGTGCTAGTAATTCAGTCGTATCTGACTCTTTATGACTCTATGAACTGTAGCCCGCCAGGCTTCTTTGTCCATGGAATTCTCCAGGCAAGAATACTGGAGTGCGTTGCCATTTTCTTCTCCAGGAGATCTTCCCAATCCAGGAATCAAACCTGAGTCTCCTGAATTGCAGGCAGATTCTTTACTGTCTGAGCCAAACATAAAGCCCCCGTGATACCTGAAAAGCAGTAAGTGCTTGCCAAAGGGTATCTATTACTGTTGTAATTATTACCACTTTTGTTATCATTACTGTAAAGTTATTGTGTGAACTTTGCTGTGTCCTAGGTAGCATTTGAGGTGACCACCTGCAGTAGCATAGAGAAAGCTACCTGACGACTCTAAATACCTGACAAACCAGTCTCTTCTCAAGAAAGCTGATCAGATGACCCTTGATACTGTGGACAAAGCTGACTGACCTCAAAATAGGCACTTGACCCGTGAATGGTCATCTATAGTGACTTCTGGATTTCAGGTTCTCTTGGTACAAAGCTCTTGCCAGAAAGGGCTACTAATGACTTACTGAATCCATCAGACAGCTTTTATAAAGGAAGTTTGGATGTGAAACATGTAAAAGAAAAGGTGGCTGATCCTGGGGTCAGTAGTCAAAGTACAGACAAGACATGGGGCAAAATCCATAGGGCAGCAAAGCCAGAATCTGTAAGATCATAGAGGGTAATATAAGGGGTGTAGAAGAATCAAGAAGTGTTTCTCTGGAGTCTGGAGATCCAGGCAAGGAAAGCATCACAGTCAAGTCAGCAAAGTGCCAGAGGATGGACTTGATCCAGCCACCCTTGAACTCCAGAGTTGATGCCCTTGGCCTCCACAGCAGGAACCAGAGATCTTCATGTCTCTTAGGAGCAGCCAAGTAACAGAAATGAAAGAGGAGGCCTGTGTCAAGGTGGAGAGTGTGTAGCCCTTCAGAAGTGGACAAAGGCTAATGCATTTTAGCAAAGAGTTATACTACTATATAGAAACAAGAGCCAAAGATGTCAGGTCTTCTGACTTTTCAAGAGAAGCCAGAAACCCAGACTCCTACAGAAAACTCCAGTGCTTTAATGTTACAAACATTAAATGTTTAATGTTAAAAAAAAAAAAAAAACTAGTTTTTTAAAGCACTGTGTAGGGAAAAATAGACACACAGGCAACACACAGACATGCACACGCGCACACACACACATCTTTGGGTTAGATTTAGTCTACAGGCTTTCAGCTTGAGAATACCACCTTATGCCATCAGTTACAACAGAAGCAAGACTTTTAGTGCTATGCCCAAACTTTGTTCTCCAACCAATGAGGACAGGAAAGGAGAAACATAATGCTATCAGCCCAATGAGAAAGCATCCCAGAGACTGCCATGTAAAGGCAATTTCTGGGAGCAGAATTCAAAAGGAATGCCTCGTTAAAGGATCCAAACAATTTCATCAAGCCAAAGGGAAAAGATATGTATGTTTCTGATCCATATGGAATAACAGGGACCAGATATACCCACCTACCTGAAACACCTAAGAAATCGACATACATATGAGACAGTATGTTTCAAGACAGTGAACATAAGGCAATAAAGGACAGTGACCTCCATATACACTATTGATAATATGTATAAATTAGAAAACTAATGAGCACATACTGGATAGCCCGGGAATTCTGCTTAATGTACTGTGGTGATGTGAATGGGAAGGAAATCTAAAAAATAGGGATTATGTGTATACATATAGCTGATTCACTTTGCCATACAGTAGAAACTAAAACCACACTGTAAAGCAACTATTCTCCAACAGAAATTAATTTTTTTAAAAAGAGTTAACTGGGAAGAAGGTTACTGAAGAATGCTAAGAAACCATTATGCTAGACTTCCAAACTTCAGTTCAGTTGGTAAAGAATCTGCCTGCAATGCAGGAGACCCCGGTTCAATTCCGGGTCAGGAAGATCTGCTGGAGAAAAAATAGGCTACCCACTCCATTATTCTTGGGCTTCTCTTGTGGCTCAGCTGGTAAAGAATCCGCCTGCAATGCTGAAGACCTGGGTCTGATCCCTGGGTTGAGATGATCCTCTGGAGACGGGAAAGGCTACCCACTCAAGTACTCTGGCCTGGAGAATTCCATGGACTGTATAGTTCATGGGGTCGCAAAGTTAGACACAACTGAGTGACTTTCGCTTTCACTTTCCAAACATTGCAATAAATGAGAGAAACCCCACTTTCCAGTGAAAATCTTCAAGTCAAAAGTATTTTCAACAGATGAATATTTACTATGAGATTCTGGTAATTCTTTTTTGCAAGGGCGTTGCTTTTTTTTTTTTTAAGCTAAGGTCAAAAATATTTTGTTTCTGGTCCTCTTGATTTATTTCCATTTAACTGCCTATATTTTTCAGTTCACAGTGAAACTGCACACAGTGTGAGGAGAGGCCCTGAGGCCAGCAGGGTTGAGAGGAGGAGGGGCACAGGGATAATTCCCTGAGGCTCACGTGGGCCCAGAACAATTCTTTTTCCCAATAGTCAGAGGTGGAAAATCTCGTGTTTCATGGAGTATTGGATAAAACATTTGGAATAGTTTTGCCTCAGTAAAAGGAGAAAATAGCCCTAGACAAAATGCTTCTCTGTTGTGCTTTAAAAAGCTTAAAAGCAAAACCCAGAAAGGTCAATTCGTTAAATTTTGACAGATGTATACACCTATGAAAGGGTCGTTGCAGTCAACACAGGTCATGGCCGACATCTCCAAAAGTTTCCTTGTTCCCCTTTTACAATCCCCCTTCCCCCACCCCAAGCCCCATCTGTAACCCCCGTTCCCCTCTATGACCACCAGGCAGTGATCTGGTTCCTCCTTGACGTAGATTGTTCTGCATTTCTCAGGACTTTCTAGACATGGAATCAAACAGAATATATATATATATATATATATATTTGTACCTACTTCCTTCACTCAGTGTAGTGTTTTGGGGATTCAGCTATGTTGTTGCACTCCTTTTATTGTTCACTAATATTTTATATTACTTTGCCAACAAAGGCCCATATAGTCAAAACTATGATTTTTCCAGTAGTCATGTATGGATGTGAGAGTTGGACCATAAAGAAGGCTGAGCACCGAAGAATTGATGCTTTTGAACTGTGGTGTTGGGGAAGATTCTTGAGAGTCCCTTGAACTGCAAGGAGATCAATCCAGTCCATCCTAAAGGAAACCAACCCTGAATATTCATTGGAAGGACTGATACGGAAGCTGAAGCTCCAATACTTTGGCTACCTGATGCAAAGAACAGACTCATTGGAAAAGACCCTGATGCTGGGAAAGATTGAAGGCAGGAGGAGAAGGGAATGACAGAGGATGAGATGGTTGGATGGCATCACTGACTCAATGGACATGAGTTTGAGCAAAGTCCAGGAGATGGTGAAGGACCTGGGAAGCCTGGCATGCTGTGGTCCATGGGGTCTCAAAGAATCAGACATGTCTTAGCGGCTGAACAACAATATTCTGCTAGAGAGTAGAAGTTGAGAGAGAGGCAAAGAATCCTTCCATCACTTGGGCAGTTTGCTGTCAGAGCATGTAGACATGTAAAGAAGGCAGGGACTCACCCAAAGGGAAGGAACATTTTATGTCCTCCGAACTGGAAGTGAGAGTATGATGATCAGAAAGTCAGGCAGCCGGGAGGTGGCAGGCTCAAGGCCAGCTGTGGCCATCCAGAAGGAGCTGTGAGAGGTCACGGCAGCACCTCTCACAGATGTCCCCTGTTGGCAGGGGTCCCCAACCTCCGGGATCTGATGCCTCTTGATCTGAGGTGGAGCTAATATAATAATAATACAAATGAAGTTCACAATAAATGTAATGCACTAGAATCATCCTGAAACCATCCCCCATACCAGTCCATAGAAAAATTGACTTTCACGAAACTGGTCCCTGGTGCCAAACATATTAGGGATCGCTATTCGAAGGAACCAAGAGGGAAGGATTGGGAACAAGGGTTTATAAAGAATTGTGCATAGGGGTTGATTCAGAAATAGTGCTTTGTTCCTCAAAACCTGATTTACTGATTGTTGTGTAACAAGAACCAGAGAAATGGGTTGGAAAGGTTGGAAGTATCTGAGGATACTTGGAGATGGAAAACTCAGGGTGTTTCAGCAGCAACATGTCAGAGGAGAATGACAGATATGCCTGCACTATATCTGCCCCTCTAGCCCTAAGTTGTCCTCCAAATGAAGGCATGAGGAAACCCAAGCATAAGTCCCTTTTAGTATGACTTCATCCTTTTCAGGACAGCACCTCTCTTTGAGATTCTTCTCCACAGTCCTTCTGCCACTATTAAGAGAAACAGAGCTTTTCTACTAAGAGTGAGGCAGCTGGGTGTGGAGATTTGGTCTCTAATTGATGCTTCTTTCCTTCCTGCCTTTTCACCTACTTGAGCCTCAATCTCCCCATCTCTTCCATGGGTTATGCACTAAATGCTTGTGTTCTCCCCAAATGCATATGTTGAAGCCCTACGATGATGGTATTTACAACCCAACACAATAATATTTGCAGGTAGGACCTTTGGGAGAGCATGAGACTGAAATATAATGGAGTTAATGTTCTTATAAGAAGAGGAGAGAGCAGAGCTCTCTGATACCACGTGAGGATATAGCAAGAAGGTGGCCATCGGCAACCAGGAAGAGTAGCCATCACTCAGAGCCATATCCTGTGTTTTCCAACCTCCAGAACTGGGAAATAATTGCTGTTTAAGCCATCTGGTCTGGCATTTTGTTATAGCAGCTCGACCTGACTAAAACACATGAGCATGTTTGGAATTCCCTGGTGGTCCAATGGCTAGGACTCAGTACTTCCACTGCAGGGGGCCCAAGTCCCAGGTTCAATCCTTGGTCAGGGAACTAAGATCCTGAAAATCGCATGACATGGCCAAAACAACAACCAAAACAACTCACACAGACATATTAAATGAGATGATCTAAACTTGTTAATAAATACAACTATTGCTGTCCAAGGTGATATTTCTCTATAGCAGACTTTGTATACATCCAGGGACCAGAAGGAATTTTTTCAAAAATCAAGAATTTAATCTAACTCACATTTCAATATTACCAGTTATTTTCCATATTCACTCACTCCACATGTGTACATATTTCGTCCGTACAGAGTCATTAAACACTTTGCAAGGATAAGAAAAATTGCTTTTGACCTTTGGGGAATGCAATTTAGGGTTTATTGTTTGGAAAGCCCCAGGTAAATAATGATTATACAGTAATAAATTGTGTAATTGCATTTAATCTGTGCCTGGAGGCTAGGAAGCACTGCAAATCAGTACCTTACAAATAGAAGACTGCATAATGCCGAGATGCGGCAGGAGCCAGCTGGTGTAAGGACACCTGTCGCTGCAGCAAGCATCTCTCCAGAAGTTGAAACAGCACAGAGGTTTGGGTTTGGTCCACTTTCAATGACTGCATGACCAGGGCAAGCTATTAAAGGTAGAGGAAACAGGTCCTAGGATAGAAGATCAAAGAATTTCAAACTGTGCTTGTTTGCCAGGAGAAAATGAAGGGCCAGTTCTGGGGATGTGTTCCCAAACCCAGCGAATTGAATGGGCTGGAAAAAGCCATAGAGTAAGAGGAATGAGGTAATCAGCGGAGGATCTATTCTGAGCCAGCTGCAGGTGTGACCTTGAATAAAGGATGGCCTTTCTATGGACTGGGGACAAGAAAACAGTGGTTAAGATGTGAGCACCAGAGTAAGGTTACCTGGGCTTTAATCCCATCTCAGAAGCAGGGGGATACAGAACAAAGCACCAGGTGATAGGGAAATCATCACACTTTTCCTGGCAAGAGAGAGTGAAGCTGAGACTAAGGCAGGGGTCTGGGTGGGGAGGAGACCACCGCGTGACCAGCCATCATTCATTGCTCTATGGTTCTGTCAATATGATGTTGAATGATGAGGATATAGGGTCAAATCTCAACTTTCAGAATAAGAGAAATTTAGGTTCTTGTCCACATCTGCCACTTACCACCTTGAGATAGTCATTCTGCCTTTCTGAGCTCATCTGTAAAGTGGGACTATAATAAATACCTTAGAAGGGTCTCCATGAGGATTACAGAAAACATACATGAAGTTCCTGAGTTAGTACCAAGTGCCAGGCATTTGGTTTCACAACAAATAGCAGAAGCTATTGTTTCTATTGAACCAACCTTAATCAATCAGCCAAGATGTTGAGGACCAAATGGATAGAAACATAATAAAGGAATACACACATATCTATATGTATATTACAAAAGTATACATATAGAGAAAATATACATGAAAAAGGAAGACACCAGGATACTTAGAAAGATTCATGAAAAATGTTGCCTTCCATGCTAATATAATGTTTGTAGATGACCTATTGCAGAGATTTTTCTAGGCCAATATAAATTTAATCCACATCTAAATTCCATCAAGGAACTTATATATATTGATTTTTCTTTTTACTTATGAAATGTTGCTTGCAAAGAATTAACTCCCAAAATGGATTCCCTTCCTGAAATCTAATATGGAATGGGTGAATTCATAAGTCAGCCTAAGTTGGAAGGATTGACTAAACTGAAGAAAATAGCAGTTAGCCAACTTGGTGACCCATCAGAATCTGGCCATATGATCAACAGAGCCATTTTTCTTTCTATCAAAGTCATTACAGTTGTTTCCTCCTAGCCTAATTTTGTCTTATCTTCCCTGTATCGATAAGCCAAATATCAAGTGTGAACATGATGGGCAACCGGGCAGAATCTTTTAAGTTTATATCAAATTGGCCAATTCTTTGAACACCAGAATCTGCCTTATTTTTGGTAGCTCTGTCACTTATTTTTATTTTCTCTGCACTCCAACTTTTTCATTTTATTTCTAGTTTTTTGTGAGGAAATTCTGGGCTCCTCAGGGCACACTTGAGTCTTCTGTGATGTGATAATTGTATACCTTGAGGGAAAAACTACCCTCAATAGAACTAAAATGTTGGTAGACTGGTTCTAATCCATCTAGGTTCCTTGGAAACTTAAGCCCTGCAACATTCATCAGTTAACTCTTTGGTTAACAGAGCAATAACAAACACTGCATCGAAAATTCTAGACCTTTCATTTCAGTTCAGTCACTCAGTCATGTCCAACTCTTTGTGACCCCATGGACTGCAGCACGCCAGGCCTCCCTGTCCATCACCAACTCCCAGAGTTTACCCAAACTCATGTCCATTGAGTCGGTGATGCCATCCAACCATCTCATCCTCTGTTGTGCCCTTCTCCTCCTGCCTTCAATCTTTCCCAGCATCAGGGTCTTTTCAAATGAGTCAGCTCTTTGCATCAGGTGGCCAAAGTATTGGAGTTTCAGCTTCAACATCAGTCCTTCCAATGAGCACTCAGGACTGGTCTCCTTTAGGGTAGACTGGTTGGATCTCCTTGCAGTCCAAGGGACTCTCAAGAGTCTTCTCTAACACCACAGTTCAAAAGCATCATTCTATGGCGCTCAGCAGTCTTTCTAGTCCAACTCTCACATCCATACATGACCACTGGAAAAACCATAGTCTTGACTAGACAGACCTTTGTTGGCAAAGTAATGTCTCTGTTTTTTAATATGCTGTCTAGATTGGTCATAACTTTCCTTCCAAGGAGTAAGCGTCTTTTAATTTCATGGCTGCAGTCTAGACTTTTAGGGAACTTCTATCTTTAAATTCTGGGTGACAGGAACATATAACTAGAAATTTGATAAGACAAATGCTTGAAGTGATCGGGACTGGGTGAGAGACATGGATATGACAGTGTATTGAAAAGCAGAGACATCACTCTGCCAACAAAGGTCCATATAGTCAAAGCTATGGTCTTCCCAGCAGTCAGGTAGAGTTGTGAGAGTTGGACCGTAAAGAGGGTGGACCACCAAAGAATTGATGCCTTTGAACTGTGGTGCTGAAGATTCCTGAGAGTCCCTTGGACAGCAAGGAGATCCAACCAGTCCATCTTAAAGGAAATCAACCCTGAATCTTCACTGAAAGGACTGATGCTGAAGTTGAAGCTCCAGTATTTTGGTCATCTGATGTGAACAGCTAACTCATTGGAAAAGTCCCTGATGCTGGGAAAGATTGAGGGCAGGAAGAGAAGGGGGAAACAGAGGATGAGATGGCTGGATGGCATCACCGACTCAATGGACATGAGTTTGAGCAAAGTCTGGGAGATACTAAAGGACAGGGAAGCCTGGCGTGCTGCAGACCAAGGGCTCACAAAAAATCAGACACACCTGGGCAACTGAACAACAACAACAATGTCATACAGCTTCCCTGGTGGCTCAGGTGGTGAAGAATCTGCCTGCAATGCGGGAGACCCCGGTTCAGTCCCTGGGTTGGGAAGTTCCTCTGGAGAAGGGAATGGCAGGAACAGAATGGTATGAGATCTAGTTCACATTTTAATGTGAACTTCTGGGTCAGAGGTCATTTCATCACATCCATCAAGATAGGAAGGAAAAGAGAGAGTGGAAGTACACAAAGATGAGGGTATAAAGGTCAAAGAAAGAAACTGATGAAAATCTCACTTTTGCCCTGGATTTTCTTCTCAGTGAAGTTGACAGTGCATTCATCTGCTGCAAGTGAGAAGAATGGTGGTAAGATGGAGGTTGGAACAAAGAAGTGAAAGTTTAAAATAACTGCTGCAGGAAGGGAAGATAGTATGAACCATGGAGAAAAGTAGGAGAACTGTCTGAAAGCATCAAAAGCCAATACAGACTGAATTTGTACTAATATCAAATACCCATGGGAGCTTGAATTCACTATCCAAATTCAGCCATCTAGCTAATGAAATGAGAAGTAGAGAAGTTAATTGGGTTTTGCAATACAGATAAGGGAACAGTGAAAGACCGTTCATGAAAACATGAGTGAAACTCTGATCACAATAACATAATGTTAGCCAAGCTAGATAGCAAGAGATGTTCAGCAAGAAAGCAGGGTGGTAAATGGAAGAAGACAGCAGAGCCAGAGTTTGGAGATCTAAAAGACAGAGAAAAGGAATAAAGTAAAAGAACTAAAAGTAGAGGATGGAAAGTGGGATTTGAGTTCCAGATCTCGAGGAGTCTTGGTCCATGACAATGACCAGGGGAGAAGGTGAACAAAGGGGAATTCAGCTAAGGATCACTGGAGATGAGAAGGTTAAACACTGCCTCATGCTCCCTTTAGCCTGCACTCCATGCTTTTTAACACTGGGACTCTCCCCAGAGGCAGAGAAGAATGGATGAAAATTGCTGACTTTAAATGTTCCCCCAAAGTGTGAGTAATACTGAGATGAAGAGTTTCATCTACTGGAATTCACAATATATGGTCTTTCTGGACTAATATCTCAGCTCTTCCAAAATGCAAAATTTAGAGTAATTGCATCCCCTGAGATTGGGTCCAGGGATGGCGGTGCATTTGACTCTGAGCTGACCCTCTGCAATTGTCTATATTTGGTTACCACTGAAATGCACTTGTGTTACATTAGCACTAAATTAGAAAATATTGTTCATGTTTCTAAATGTCAGAGACCTTATAAAACAAGTGTAGGCATCTACAGAAGAGGAGGGAGCACTGGTAAATAATTTTCCATGAGACCATTGTACTTGTCAAGGTCTCCCAAGGGTTATTTATGAAAAGTGGGAGAAGTTCCGCAATTTTGGCAGGAAAGAAGTGCCTTCAGTTTCTCTGGCCAGAATTATGAAATCTGTCAGACTTCTGGTTAGTCAAGAAATCAGAAATTTGGTACTGATTCATTTATCCACTCAAAAATTTTATTACCTGCTTTCTTAGTGCTGTCAACAAATTGAGTTATCTCAGACAAGCTATTTGAATTCAGTGAAACCAGGGATCCTTATCTATCTGGTGGGCCTGTGGAACATGACTTCCTGATATCACAGAGATAAAAGAATAGTAAAGCTGGAAAATATTATTTCCCCCCCAAAGAAGTCTAAATCACTAAGTCTGTAAAGCCAAGCTCTCCAACTAAAGTAGACTGTGATAAAATATATATTTCCATTTTTATTGGTTATATGTGTATATACATATATTTGGACATTATATATATTATGCATATATAAAATATCTAGAGCAATCATTAAAAATTCTACACAAAGACATATACTCCAAAACTATAAATCAAAATGGAATTCTGAGAAATATTCAAGTAATCCATAGGAGGTAAGAAAACAGAAAAATTAAGAACTGAGAAAAAAACAGAAATAAAAAATGGCAGAAGTAGGCCTTTGCATATCAAAACTACATTAAATTTAAATGATATAAATACACCAATTAAAAGACAGAGATTAGCAGGATGGATTAAAAACATGCCATACCTAAGAGGCAAGCCACAAGAAACTCAATTCAAATATAAATAGTAAAAGGACAGAAAAGGACATACCATATAATCCTTAATCAAAAAAGTAGGAGCAAAAAAAAATAATAAAGTAGGAGTGGCTGCATTAATACACAATAAAGAAGACTTTAGAGCAAAGAAAATTATCATTGACAGAGATAATCACTAAGAAGCCATAGTAATCCTAAAGTATACAGACTAAACAACAGAACTACAAAATACAAAAAGCAAAACACTTTATATAATAACTGACATAGAAATGTACAAATCAAAAAATACTCTGGATACTTCAACACTCCTCTTTCAACAATTGATAGAACTAGAAAGAAAATCAGGGATATAGGAGAATTCAAAAACAACATTACCTAGTCTAATGGTTTGATTCTGTTAAACACTTTTAAAGACTTTTAACAGAATCTAATAGACATCTGTAGAACCTTCATCTAATAACAGAAGATTACACAGTCTTTTCCAGTACCCACAGAACATGGTCAAAATAGATCACATTCAAGGCTAAAAAGCAAATCTCAACAATTTTTTCTCAAATTGAGATCATACAGAATGTACCCTTCAACCACAATGGAATCCAACAGAGACTAATAACAGGAGGAAAAGAGGAAAATATCCAAGGGACAAAAATGTAGGCAGCGTTTCTACCAGTAGTCTGTGATAAATTAGACAGAAAATCAGTCTACTAGTGTTGTCTTTCTACCAATATAATAAACAACACACTTACAAATAATCCATGGGTCAAAGAGCAAATCTCAAGGGGAATTTAAAAAGTCATTGACCTACACCTGTATCTCCTCCCTAACCCCTCTCTACTCTACCCAACTCTGTGAATTTCTGTGTGTTCCAGACGGTGGAGAACACTTAAGGAACTGATTACTGGCTGGATCTGTCTCCCGCCTTTTCATTTCCCCCTTTTATCCTTCTGGCCACCTCTGTCTCCTGCCTCCTTCTTCTCTTCCCTGTATAACTCCGTGAACATCTCTGAGTGGTCCAGTTGTGGAGTGCACATAAGGAAGTGACTACTGGCTAGCCCACTCTCTCCACTATTGATTCCACCTCATCTCATTTGGGTCACCTCTAACTCCCTCCTCCCTCTTCTCTTCTCCATGTAACGCTGTGAACCTCTCTGAGTGACCCTCACAGTAGAGAAACTTTTCATCTTTAACGTAGATGTTTTATCAGTGGTGCTGTATAGAAGGAGAAGTTTTGAAACTACTGTAAAATTAAGACCGATAACTGGAAGTAGGAGGCTTAAGTCCAATCCCTGACTCCAGGGAACTCCTGACTCCAAGGAACATTAATTGACAGGAGCTCATCAAACGCCTCCATACCGACACTGAAACCAAGCACCACACAAGGGCCAACAAGTTCCAGGGAAAGACATAACAAGCAAATTCTCCAGCAACAAAGGAACACAGCCCTGAGCTTCAAGATACAGGCTGCCCAAAGTCACCCCAAAACCATAGACATCTCATAACTCATTACTGGACATTTCATTACACTCCAGAGAGAAGAAATACAGCTCCATCAACCAGAACATCAACACAAGCTTCCCTAACCAGGAAACCTTGACAAGCCACCTGTACAAACCCACACACAGCGAGGAAACGCCACAATAAAGAGAACTCCACAAACTGCCAGAATACAGAAAGGACACCCCAAACTCAGCAATTTAAACAAGATGAAGAGACAGAGGAATAGCCAGCAGATAAAGGAACAGGATAAATGCCCACCAAACCAAACAAAAGAGGAAGAGATAGGGAATCTACCTGATAAAGAATTCCGAATAATGATAGTGAAATTGATCCAAAATCTTGAAATTAAAATGGAATCACAGATAAATAGCCTGGAGGCAAGGATTGAGAAGATGCAAGAAAGGTTTAACAAGGACTTAGAAGAAATAAAAAAGAGTCAATATATAATGAATAATGCAATAAGTGAAATTAAAAACACTCTGGAGGCAACAAATAGTAGAATAACAGAGGCAGAAGATAGGATTAGTGAATTAGAAGATAGAATGGTAGAAATAAATGAATCAGAGAGGATAAAAGAAAAACGAATTAAAAGAAATGAGGACAATCTCAGAGACCTCCAGGACAATATTAAACGCTACAACATTCGAATCATAGGGGTCCCAGAAGAAGAAGACAAAAAGAAAGACCATGAGAAAATACTTGAGGAGATAATAGTTGAAAACTTCCCTAAAATGGGGAAGGAAATAATCACCCAAGTCCAAGAAACCCAGAGAGTCCCAAACAGGATAAACCCAAGGCGAAACACCCCAAGACACATAGTAATCAAATTAACAAAGATCAAACACAAAGAACAAATATTAAAAGCAGCAAGGGAAAAACAACAAATAACACACAAGGGAATTCCCATAAGGATAACAGCTGATCTTTCAATAGAAACTCTTCAAGCCAGGAGGGAATGGCAAGACATACTTAAAATGATGAAAGAAAATAACCTACAGCCCAGATTATTGTACCCAGCAAGGATCTCATTCAAGTATGAAGGAGAAATCAAAAGCTTTTCAGACAAGCAAAAGCTGAGAGAATTCTGCACCACCAAACCAGCTCTCCAACAAATACTAAAGGATATTCTCTAGACAGGAAACACAAAAATGGTGTATAAATTCGAACCCAAAACAATAAAGTAAATGGCAACGGGGTCATACTTATCAGTAATTACCTTAAACGTAAATGGGTTGAATGCCCCAACCAAAAGACAAAGACTGGCTGAATGGATACAAAAACAAGACCCCTGCATATGTTGTCTACAAGAGACCCACCTCAAAACAGGGGACACATACAGACTGAAAGTGAAGGGCTGGAAAAAGATTTTCCATGCGAATAGGGACCAAAAGAAAGCAGGAGTAGCAATACTCATATCAGATAAAATAGACTTTAAAACAAAGACTGTGAAAAGAGACAAAGATGGTCACTACATAATGATCAAAGGATCAATCCAAGAAGAAGATATAACAATTATAAATATATATGCACCCAACACGGGAGCACCGCAGTATGTAAGACAAATGCTAACAAGTATGAAAGGAGAAATTAACAATAACACAATAATAGTGGGAGACTTCAATACCCCACTCACACCTATGGATAGATCAACTAAACAGAAAATTAACAAGGAAACACAAACTTTAAACGATACAATAGACCAGTTAGACCTAATTGATATCTATAGGACATTTCATCCCAAAACAATGAATTTCACCTTCTTCTCAAGCGCACATGGAACCTTCTCCAGGATAGATCACATCCTGGGCCATAAAGCTAGCCTTGGTAAATTCAAAAAAATAGAAATCATTCCAAGCATCTTTTCTGACCACAATGCAGTAAGATTAGATCTCAATTACAGGAGAAAAACTATTAAAAAATCCAACATATGGAGGCTGAACAACACGCTGCTGAATAACCAACAAATCACAGAAGAAATCAAAAAAGAAATCAAAATTTGCATAGAAACGAATGAAAATGAAAACACAACAACCCAAAACCTGTGGGACACGGTAAAAGCAGTCCTAAGGGGAAAGTTCATAGCAATACAGGCACACCTCAAGAAACAAGAAAAAAGTCAAATAAATAACCTAACTCTACACCTAAAGCAACTAGAAAAGGAAGAAATGAAGAACCCCAGGGTTAGTAGAAGGAAAGAAATCTTAAAAATTAGAGCAGAAATAAATGCAAAAGAAACAAAAGAGACCATAGCAAAAATCAACAAAACCAAAAGCTGGTTCTTTGAAAGGATAAATAAAATTGACAAACCATTAGCCAGACTCATCAAGAAACAAAGGGAGAAAAATCAAATCAATAAAATTAGAAATGAAAATGGAGAGATCACAACAGACAACACAGAAATACAAAGGATCATAAGAGACTACTATCAACAATTATATGCCAATAAAATGGACAACGAGGAAGAAATGGACAAATTCTTAGAAAAGTACAACTTTCCAAAACTCGATCAGGAAGAAATAGAAAATCTTAACAGACCCATCACAAGCACGGAAATTGAAACTGTAATAAAAAATCTTCCAGCAAACAAAAGCCCAGGTCCAGACGGCTTCACAGCTGAATTCTACCAAAAATTTAGAGAAGAGCTAACACCTATCCTGCTCAAACTCTTCCAGAAAATTGCAGAGGATGGTAAACTTCCAAACTCATTCTATGAGGCCACCATCACCCTAATACCAAAACCTGACAAAGATCCCACAAAAAAAGAAAACTACAGGCCAATATCACTGATGAACATAGATGCAAAAATCCTTAACAAAATTCTAGCAAACAGAATCCAACAACACATTAAAAAGATCATACACCATGACCAAGTGGGCTTTATCCCAGGGATGCAAGGATTCTTCAATATCCGCAAATCAATCAATGTAATACACCACATTAACAAATTGAAAAATAAAAACCATATGATTATCTCAATAGATGCAGAGAAAGCCTTTGACAAAATTCAACATCCATTTATGATAAAAACTCTCCAGAAAGCAGGAATAGAAGGAACATACCTCAACATAATCAAAGCTATATATGACAAACCCACAGCAAACATTATCCTCAATGGTGAAAAATTGAAAGCATTTCCTCTAAAGTCAGGAACAAGACAAGGGTGCCCACTTTCACCATTACTATTCAACATAGTTTTGGAAGTTTTGGCCACAGCAATCAGAGCAGAAAAAGAAATAAAAGGAATCCAAATTGGAAAAGAAGAAGTAAAGCTCTCACTGTTTGCAGATGACATGATCCTCTACATAGAAAACCCTAAAGACTCCACCAGAAAATTACTAGAACTAATCAATGACTATAGTAAAGTTGCAGGATATAAAATCAACACACAGAAATCCCTTGCATTCCTATACACTAATAATGAGAAAACAGAAAGAGAAATTAAGGAAACAACTCCATTCACCATTGCAACGGAAAGAATAAAATACTTAGGAATATATCTACCTAAATAAACTAAAGACCTATATATAGAAAACTATAAAACACTGGTGAAAGAAATCAAAGAGGACACTAACAGATGGAGAAATATACCATGTTCATGGATTGGAAGAATCAATATAGTGAAAATGAGTATACTTCCCAAAGCAATCTATAGATTCAATGCAATCCCTATCAAGCTACCAACAGCATTCTTCACAGAGCTAGAACAAATAATTTCACAATTTGTATGGAAAAACAAAAAACCTCGAATAGCCAAAGCGATCTTGAGAAAGAAGAATGGAACTGGAGGAATCAACCTACCTGACTTCAGGCTCTACTACAAAGCCACAGTTATCAAGACAGTATGGTACTGGCACAAAGACAGAAATATAGATCAATGGAACAAAATAGAAAGCCCAGAGATAAATCCACGCACATATGGACACCTTATCTTCGACAAAGGAGGCAAGAATATACAATGGATTAAAGACAATCTCTTTAACAAGTGGTGCTGGGAACTCTGGTCAACCACTTGTAAAAGAATGAAACTAGAACACTTTCTAACACCATACACAAAAATAAACTCAAAATGGATTAAAGATCTAAACGTAAGACCAGAAACTATAAAACTCCTAGAGGAGAACATAGGCAAAACACTCTCTGACATACATCACAGCAGGATCCTCTATGACCCACCTCCCAGAATATTGGAAATAAAAGCAAAAATAAACAAATGGGACCTAATTAACCTTAAAAGCTTCTGCACATCAAAGGAAACTATTAGCAAGGTGAAAAGACAGCCTTCAGAATGGGAGAAGATAATAGCAAATGAAGCAACTGACAAACAACTAATCTCCAGAATATACAAGCAACTCCTACAGCTCAACTCCAGAAAAATAAATGACCCAATCAAAAAATGGGCCAAAGAACTAAATAGACATTTCTCCAAAGAAGACATACAGATGGCTAACAAACACATGAAAAGATGCTCAGCATCACTCATTATCAGAGAAATGCAAATCAAAACCACTATGAGGTACCATTTCACGCCAGTCAGAATGGCTGCAATCCAAAAGTCTACAAGTAATAAATGCTGGAGAGGGTGTGGAGAAAAGGGAACCCTCTTACACTGTTGGTGGGAATGCAAACTAGTACAGCCACTATGGAGAACAGTGTGGAGATTCCTTAAAAAACTGGAAATAGAACTGCCTTATGATCCAGCAATCCCACTGCTGGGCATACACACTGAGAAAACCAGAAGGGAAAGAGACACGAGTACCCCAATGTTCATCGCAGCACTGTTTATAATAGCCAGGACATGGAAGCAACCTAGATGTCCATCAGCAGACGAATGGATAAGAAAGCTGTGGTACATATACACAATGGAGTATTACTCAGCCATTAAAAAGAATACATTTGAATCAGTTCTAATGAGGTGGATGAAACTGGAGCCTATTATACAGAGTGAAGTAAGCCAGAAAGAAAAACACCAATACAGTATACTAACGCATATATATGGAATTTAGAAAGATGGTAACAATAACCCTGTGTACGAGACAGCAAAAGAGACACTGATGTATAGAACAGTCTTATGGACTCTGTGGGAGAGGGAGAGGGTGGGAAGATTTGGGAGAATGGCATTGAAACATGTAAAATATCATGTATGAAATGAGTTGCCAGTCCAGGTTCGATGCACGATACTGGATGCTTGGGGCTGGTGCACTGGGACGACCCAGAGGGATGGAATGGGGAGGGAGGAGGGAGGAGGGTTCAGGATGGGGAACATATGTAAACCTGTGGCGGATTCATTTTGATATTTGGCAAATCTAATACAGTTATGTAAAGTTTAAAAATAAAATAAAATTAAAAAAAAAAAAAAAAGGAAAAAAAAAAAAAAAAAAAGTCATTGACCTAAATAAAATTAAAATATTTCCTATCAAAATCTGTGGTACACAGCTAAAGCAGTGCCAAGAGGGGAATTTATAGCACTAAACCTCACACCCACTTTCAGCCTCACTCAAAGCCTCACATTCACTCTAACACTAACCCTAACCCTGCCCCAAGCCTCCTAACCCAGACACGAACGCAAGCTGAAGCCCGAATCCTAACGCTCACCTTAACTCTACTGAACGCTTTTTAAGTTCTTATTTTATAAAATTTCTTATGAAATCTTATTTCATGGAGTGTCACATTTCATAGGATGTCTCTGCATTCTGTGATTTTCATTCCAGGAAGTTAGTTAACCAAGATTTTCATTCCAGGAAGTTAGTTAACCAAGCTGGATTCAAATTCCAAACTGACTTCCCTTGCAGTTTATAGAAGCTGAAATCCCTGCTCAGGTTTTTCAACTTTCAGCTGTAGCTTTTTCACCGGATTTGCTAAATCTACTCCCCTTAAAACATGTGTAGTTTAGCAATCTGCCAAAGATTTGGGAAAATTTTATGTACAGATTTTATGACTCACTCCCTCTAGAACTTCCTCCTCTCCAGAAGCTCTTCTGCTAGCCCCGAACTCTTTCCTCCTTCTCTGTATGTTTGCCCCTTTTAGTTTGATCCAGTGCCATCAAACAGCTGTTTTTATACATATTCCATAGTGTATTATCACTGTCTATAAGAACTTTAGCCAGCCAGACTACTTCATCATTACCAAAAGTTAGAGATCTTGGGAATCAAGTTTAACTGATCACAGGGGACTCTTCTAGAGCCAAAGTTCCGGGGGGTGGCAACAGTACATTCGGATGGGTGTCGGAAGAGTTTTATCTACCTGCTCATGCAATTTACTGTGCCTTCCCGACCTTGTCCAGCCCAGGCTCAGATCTCCCATTTCCTCTTAATGATGGTTTGCTACTGCACACATCCGATCTTATGTCTTAGTGGATCAGATAACCAATTTTTGGCTCCTACCTGGTGCACTGGTCAAATATTTATTCTCTATTGGGACTCAGTAACAACTCAAAAGGTTTTGGTCAAAAGGAGAATAGTGATTAGTCATATGAGCATAGATTTACTCCAAAGCCCTTGGTGGATCTTCCCTGTGATTCTTCTCTGGGAGCCTTCCAACAGCTCCATGTAGCATGACTATTTGCTACAACACTCCAAGTAAAACTGGGTCTTGTAGACCTCTGGATCCAAAAGTCTACAAGCAATAAATGCTGGAGAGGGTGTGGAGAAAAGGGAACCCTCTTACACTGTTGGTGGGAATGCAAACTAGTACAGCCACTATGGAGAACAGTGTGGAGATTCCTTAAAAAACTGGAAATAGAACTGCCTTATGATCCAGCAATCCCACTGCTGGGCATACACACTGAGGAAACCAGAAGGGAAAGAGACACGTGTACCCCAATGTTCATCGCAGCACTGTTTATAATAGCCAGGACATGGAAGCAACCTAGATGTCCATCAGCAGATGAATGGGGTACATATAAACAATGGAGTATTGCTCAGCCATTAAAAAGAATACATTTGAATCAGTTCTAATGAGGTGGATGAAACTGGAGCCTATTATACAGAGTGAAGTAAGCCAGAAAGATAAACACCAATACAGTATACTAACGCATATATATGGAATTTAGAAAGATGGTAACAATAACCCTGTATACAAGAGAGCAAAAGAGACACTGATGTATAGAACAGTCTTATGGACTCTGTTGGAGAGGGAGAGGATGGGAAGATTTGGGAGAATGGCATTGAAACATGTATAATATCATGTATGAAACGAGTCGCCAGTCCAGGTTCAATGCAAGATACTGGATGCTTGGGGCTGGTGCACTGGGACGACCCAGAGGGATGGTATGGGGAGGGAGGAGGGAGGAGGGTTCAGGATGGGGAACACATGTATACCTGTGGTGGATTCATTTCAATATTTGGCAAAACCAATACAATATTGTAAAGTTTAAAAATAAAATAAAATTTAAAAAAAATAAAAAAATAAATATTGAAAAAAAAAAAACTGGGTCTTACTGAAGCATTCTAAAGTAAGCAGTCAGATTAAGCAAGTCCTCCTTTTCTGAAGAAAAGTGAGTGAGGGCTGGAGAGGATCCAAGAGTCAGTGAACCTCCCTGCACATAAGGAATGATTAAAAATGGGAATAGCTATCTCCCTGACTCCCAACATAAAGACTGACATAGAACTGGCATTCAATCCATGTCAGAACACACAAGTATATAAGTGAATAAATAAATCACTATCATCATCTGTATCAAATTTAAAACTGATCCTGTATAAATGCTGCATAATAAGTCACATATTCAATTCTCATACATTTCAGGCAGTGTAGAATTCTAGCCAGTGAAAGTGTTGGCATTTACTTGGTACTGAGCACTTGTAAAAAGCCAAAGGTGTATTTATTTATGAGTTATTCATTCAGTACATGTTGTGGGTCAGGCATGATGCTAAGCACTAAGGAAGGATATATGAATGAATGAATGGCATTGTCCTTGACCTTACAAAGCTAAGAGTCTAGTAGACAATAAGTCATGGGCCCATTCAGCCAAAAGTCAGAAGACTTAATAAGTTCCCAGCCCAGCCTGCCTCTACATAGCCTTCTCCTTGACCCAGAAGATTTCCTCTTCCCCAAGAATATCTTGCCTCACTGACCTTGTTACCATTCCACTGACATAGTCTGAAATCCAAAAGAAGGAAGGCAGGTAAGGAATATTGTGCCAATCACAAGAATGTATTTTCATATAATTCTTAGAGCCATAAACAATGTAAATGCCAAACAGCAAGAAGCACAGAGGAGCAGAGCTTGGAAAATATGATTCTTCACAAATTCTGAGACACTTTTCATGCCTCTTATGATAGTAAGGGAACAATAGAAAAGATTGGTTAGACAATGTTCCGTTTCAAGTTAAATGTACAGAAAATCAAGGTACGAAGCAGCCTGTTAAATCCTTACATACTTGATGCCCTCTATTTAAACTGAGTAAGTTTTGAAGACAAAAGAAGAAGGGGGTGGCAGAGGATGAGATGGTTACAGAGCATCACTGACCCAATGGACATGCATTTGAGCAAATTCTGAGAGATAGTGAAGGACAGAGGAGCCTGGCGTGCTGCAGTCCATGAGGTCACAAAGAGTCAGACAGGACTTAGCAACCGAACAACAACAATAAATTTAAACTGGGTAAAGAGACAAGAAAGGAGACAGGCAAAAGGGGGAGAAGAAAGAAAGAAATGAATCAAGAAAGAACAGATTACCATTCAGTTGATACAGCAGATTTTATCACTTCTTTCTCCTCTTTGACCGATTGGTTTTTCCTTACGTTGCAAGTTTCCCCATTGCTCCTGGGAGACGCTCCAGGCAGATGCTGCATGCTGGTTTTGGCCTCAGCTGTGTTTAATGAAGTTTCTATCTAATGAGGATCATCATGGATCAGTGGGCTCACATCGTTCATTTCATTCATTTCAAAAACAACCTCACTCACACCTCACACTCAGAACGCTTCATTAATTTATAGTAACCAGGACATTTTTAAAAACAGCTGATTGAAGTTTTCATATCATTTTTTAAAATTATGAATGCTAATTATGTACAATTTTGAAAATACCCAAAAGAAGAAAAGAAAAACGAAAAAACAAACACAGAGCCCCACACCAAGAAATTATTTCGTTCTCACATTGCTGTAAATCCTTTCCAATTTTCACTTACATGGTCCTACTTTGTCTTAATTCTAAACTTGCTTTGCCTGGGTCAAATATTCGATATATAACAGCGTGCCCGTTTTTCTAACTATTATTATACGTGAGCATTTTCCAAATTATTTATAAATCCATTCCTCATTTTTAAAGACAGCATAGGTTTATATCAACTGAGTATTCTATTGCTTATAACCATTCATGAAATTCATCAAGGATCATTTAAACTGTGGTCCATCGTTCTTCATAAATGACTCCTCTGTCCATAAGAGATGCCAGTATTTAGATAGTCAGACATCTCCTACTTGTCTATTGATTCTGTGTAGTCTTGAGGGCAGGAAGTGTATTTTTCTACATCTTCTTCCAAGACCCAGCACAGTGCCTGACCTACAGTAAGTAAGCAATAAATGCTTAGGGAAAGAATAATCCAGCCAACCGATCATTCAGGTACATATACAGGACCTTATAGAAATTTAGCAGAATTATAAAAAGCAGTGCTCATGATAAGGAGTGGTAATCTCCTGATCATACCAGTGGTTGTCAGGGAGCACAAGGACATCAAATTTTTCAGGGGGCCTTCTCAGCAGTGAATGACCTGACCCAAAAAATTACCTTCTCTCCTTGGTGATGTGATAATGTCTATTTCTATTAATAATTAAATGGCCTAGAACAGGAATTCCTTTTCTGAGTACAGCTCAGTCAGGGACAGTTGAGGTTCCCATTGGTATCTCTGACTCAAGTTCCTTTCCAGCAAAGGAGACTGGCTAAAATGCTCTCCCTGGGTATACCCACGGACCTCTACAGATTTGTCTCTGTACTGACCTCCCTACCTTCTCACTTGAATCCCTACTCCCACTGCGAGCTACTGAAGACAGGAATCAGATCAGCTCCACTCTGTTTCCCCAATACTGAGCACAATGCCTGAAACAGAACGCTGCTGCTGCTAAGTCGCTTCAGTCGTGTCCGACTCTGTGCGACCCCATAGACGGCAGCCCACCAGGCTCCCCCGTCCCTGGGATTCTCCAGGCAAGAACACTGGAGTGGGTTGCCATTTCCTTCTCCAATGCATGAAAGTGAAAAGTGAAACTGAAGTCGCTCAGTCGTGTTCGACTCTTAGCAACCCCATGGACTGCAGCCCACCAGGCTCCTCCATCCATGGGATTTTCCAGGCAAGAGTACTGGAGTGGGCTGCCATTTCCTTCTCCAATGCATGAAAGTGAAAAGTGAAACTGAAGTCACTCAGTCGTGTCCGACTCTTTGTGACCCCATGGACTGTAGCCTACCAGGCTACTCCATCCATGGGATTTTCCAGAATACCAGGAGTTCAAATTTAAACTCAGTCTTATATGATTCCAAACCCTGGCATCTTCCATTTATTCAACAAAAATTGGTTGAGGTTCTGCTATATACATGGCTATTTGCTACCTGCTAGGGACACAGGGCAAGCAAGACAGAAGAACAATCAGGTGGCAGCCATCACAATGCCTAGGGCACATTAACAAAGTCTTGGAGACATAATCTGAGAGATTTTGTAAGCAGCCCAAAGATCATGCTGAAACATCAACCTAACTTAGACTCCATTTAACTGGAAAGTAATAGGCCCCAACTCCTCAACTAAAGGTCTAGAAGAAACAGCTTCCTTAAAGAGCCTGAATACTTTGGTGGCAGTAGAAAAAAAAGCTCTGATTCTTCCTCTTACCTGGAGCTCTTTGAGCTGTAGCATCTGCCAACCAGAAATCAATAGGTGTGATCATGACACGCTGAGTGAGACTAGGAAGGTTAAACCTGACTTACTGATCACCGTGATTAATTGGAGGTGGTTCCCTCAGGTTTGTATTGTCATCCTTGAGGCTGATGCCCCATGCAAATCAGACACATTTGAATAAGCAGCTCGAATTCCCTTTGACACAGAGAATCCCCAGAAACATAGAAAGGGGTCAATGTGTGACCCCGAAAGGCAAAAATTCTCTAAGTGAAAGGCAATACTCATGATCGGAGGGGGTTTAATCAGCCACGTTTGGAGACGCAAATGATTAAAGCTATACAAGCTCCCTGGGCGCCAGTTCCTCCCGGAACCGCCCTTTGCTCTTCAGCTACTCAACCCTTAGATGCTTTCTGCTTCCCCTACTTTCTTGGTGTCCTTTGTAGCTAAGAGCTGATATCTGGGGGCTCTAAAAGTGTCTGTTCAGCCCAGACTTTGTCCCATATGGATCGTATTACTGTGACTGAGGCTCAGTTTAGTCGTGTAAAGAGCAGAGATCAAAATGCCAGTGTATCAGTTTCCTAGGGCAGCCATACAAAGTACCATAAACTGGGTGGCTTATAAAGAGAAATGTGTTGTCTCATAGGTCTGGAGGCAGGAAGTCCAAGCTCAAGCAATCAGTGGGGTTGGTTTCTTCCCGAGGGCTGTGAGACTCCCTCCTCCATGGCCTTTTTCTTCTAATAGCCATTTCTTTTTGGCTGTGCTGGGCCGCCACGGCTGCACAGGCTTTTTCTCGAGCTGTGGCAGGCAGGGACTGCTCTCCAGTTGCGGGACACGGGCTTCTCATTGCGATGGCACCTCTTGATGCCGAGCACGGGCTTTGGGCATGCAGGCTTCAGTAGCTGCAGCTCCCAGGCTCTAGAGCAGAGGCTCAAAGGTGTGGCTCACGAGCCTCACTGCTCCGCAACATGTGGGATCCTCCCAGACCAGGGATTGAACTCCTGCCTTCTGCATTGGTGGGCAGACTCTTTGCCACTGAGCCACCAGGGAAGCCCCCATACCTCTCTTTTAGCTTCTGGTAGCCTCAGGCACCCCTTGGCTTGTGGGCAGCTATCTTCTCTGTGTGTCTTCCCATTGTCTTCTCTCTTACATGCCCATCTTCGAATTTTCTCTTTTTATAAGAATACTGATCATAACAGATTAGAGCCCACCCTAAGGATATCATTTTAACTTGATCACCCCTGGAAAAAACCCTATGCTAAATTAGATATAGCCCAATTTGGGGGTTACACTGTTGTTAATGCTTTCAAAGAAAACAGTGAACATGTTTGTAATAACCCCTTTTTTAACTTCTAATAAGCATCAAAAGGCCAAAATCACCTTCAGAAAGTGTAACTTATTTTCCTCAAAGGGTCCTTTTGGCCTATCTGGCCATATACAAAGGGACAGTTTGTAAGGATTTATACATATCTAATTACTCAGCAAACACATTGCAAACATCCCATGGTCGGGAATTGAATTTGTTCAATGTATGCTTAAATTAATATTTTAATATCATTTAATGTAAATGGTAATCTCATAAATATTAATCCAAGCCAAACATTAACTAATTTATGCAACTTGACTTGCTGGGAAGAAGCAATGGCTTGTGATTGCTTAGTACAGATGAAATATTTATGTATCATGTGTTACCTGGAGAACTGAGGCATTCTGTGCTACTGGGCTGGTCCTTCAATTAAAGATGTGCTAATAACATTACGTGTGTTGAAGGAACGAGAGGGGCGATAGGAAGGGTATTCTATTCAGTGCCCTTGCCACCTGGCCTAAGATCCTCCTTCAGCCAAAATGAGACTTGACTTCACATCACAGCTCCTTGATATTTGCTCCAGTCCCTAGCTTTGCCAGTGGGAAGTTGTAATGGCAAGATCTTCCTTATAATTTTAACATACCAAGGAGAAGACTGAAAGCACTCTATGCTTTCTGTTAATTAAGTACGTTTTATCTTACATAATGATTTTATGCACATCTACTAGTAGATGTTTGCCTACAGCAAAAACTCATTAGCTGATATTTACACCTTTAGGCAAGAAACTACACCAACAATATGAAATAGAAATTATCCAATAATTTAGTCAAACTGGTACTATGTGCCAATAAGGTAATAGGAATACATAGCTGGAAAAGTGTCTTCTGTGCTATAGTATTAACTCATGAGTGGAAGTGATGCAATGAACACCTTAAGTTATCAGAAGGAAGAAATGCATTGTGAACGTTCTTAGGTAATTAAAACCTAGTCCAGTGATGCTGTGGAGGCACCAAAGCGGCGTCTGGCCAGGACCCCATGTTTCTGTTCTTGTGAGATCCTCCAACAGGAGGATTCTTCCAGTTAGAGGAACAAGGCTAATGCTTGGCTCATCACAGGGCTTTTATTTAGCCAAATGAGATAAGAGGTAAATTACCAGAAAAACAAAAGGGTTTTTGTTTGTAGATTGCAAAGAGAAATGATGCTTTTGAACTGTGATGCTAGAGAAGACTCCTGAGAGTTCCTTGGCGATCAAACCAGTCAGTCCTAAAGGATATCAACCCTGAATAGTCATTGGAAGGACTGATGCTGAAACCAAAACTCCAATACTTTGGCCACCTGATGCAAAGAGCCAACTCATTGGAAAAGACCCTGATTCTGGGAAAGATTGAGGGCAGGAGGAGAAGGAGGCCAACAGAGGATGAGATGGTTGGATGGTATCACCGACTCAATGGACATGAGTTTGAGCAAAGTCTGGGAGATAGTGAAGGACAGGGAAGCCTGGCATACTGCAGTCCATGGACTCACAAAGAGCAGGACGGACACAATTGAGTGACCAAACAACAAAGAGAAAGAAAGAGTAGTTGCTAGGGAAAACATTAGAAATGATAAGAGAGATTTCTTTATAGATCCATACATACATACATACATATATACACAGATATTTTTTATTCACATATATAATCATCATAATCGACATATAACTTTTAGTTACAGGTGTATAACATAATGATTCAATATTTGTAAATATTATAAAATAAATCAAGCTACCCTCCATCTCAGGTAGATATTTTGATGGATTTTGCTACATGCTCTGATGAAACCCACAGAATACTCAGTATTTTGCCTCTTTTTCTAGCCATTAGTGCTGACGTGCAGTCCTCCTCTTTTTTCAGGCACACTGAAGACTGAACTTCCTGACCTCTGTGTGTTTGGCTAAGGTCATTTATTAGTTTGCTGTAACAAAGTATCACAAAATGGGTGGCTTAAAATGGCAGAAATTTTCTATCTCACAGTTCTGGAAGCTACAAGTTCAAAATCAAGGTGTCAGCAGGGCCCTGCTCCCTCTGAAATTTTCCCATAACAAGAGGAGAAAACACAGGTACTTATGGGAAGAAGAAGGCCAGGTGATGGTGGAGGCATGGATTACAGTGCAGCAGCTGCAAGCCAAGGATTTCCTGCATTTCAACACAGACCAGAGGCATCCCAACGTATCCAAACAACCAAAGGCTAGGAAGAGGCAAGAAAGGATTCTCCCCCAAGGATTTCATTATATAGAACTGTGCTGAGGGGGCTTCCCTGGTGGTCCAGTGGTTAAGAATCCACCTTGCAATGCAGGAGACGCAGGTCTGATCCCCAAAGAACTAAGATCTCACACGCCGTGGAGCAACTATGGCCATGTGCCAGAACTATGGAGCCCACCCGCTCTAGAGCCCAAGAATCACAGCTAGTGATGCCCACACACTGCCACGGAAGATCCCGCTTGCTGCAGGGAAGATCCCATGTACCGAAACTAAGACCTGATGCAGACAATTAATAAATGTGTGTGTTAGTCGATCAGCTGTGTCCAACTCCTTGCAACCCCGTGGACTATAGCCTGCCAGGCGCCTCTGTCCATGGGATTTCCCAGGTAAGAATACTGGAGTGAGTTGCAATTTCCTTCTCCAGGGGATCTTCCCAACCAGGGAGCGATCCCACTTCTCTTATGACTTCTGCACTGGCAGGTGGACTCTTCACCACTGCACTCTTGGACTTACAACAAATCCAAAAGAAGAGAGGGCTTCTCTCCACCTAATCAGTGAATCCGGGGTTTCACACTGAGTGGACCAACTTGGATTAAGTAACCATGTGTGGACCTACCACTTTGACCCTGGGAAAGCCCATCACTGCCTGGGTTACATGGCCTTCCTTCAACCAGTCACAATGTGAAGATGCCAGTGGTATGATGCACAGGAGGGATCGTTGTTGCAGGCTCAAGTGTGGCCCATCTCACTACACCACCCCAGTGCTGCGAATGGAGAAAATATAGAACAGGGTACTAGGGAAGCAATGGTAATACAGACTATAGCAGGCTGTTGCTGTAGGGCAAGTAAGAGCTCAGAGGACTTGTTCTATGGCAATCGTGCCCCGTAGTAACAGGGGCAAAAAGAATCAAATAGGTAAGAGTAACAGTGGGAACGTTTATAGAAACACAACAGGATTTGGTACCTGAGTAGATGTGGTGTTTGAGGAAGGAGGCGGAGCTGAAGAGTTTCAAGATTACACCAGTGAGAGGCAAATGACACTTACAGAGCTAAAGCCTTCAGAAAGACACGCAGATCACCAACAGAGCAGGTGTCTAAGTGCCATAGTCCAGATCATCATTTCCCATCCGATGGCTACACTGCTTTCTATAAATTATTAGAACTTGACAAGCTTTTTCTAGGCTCAAAATTTTATGTTTCATGTTCCCTCCATCTTGCATGTTTTTTCATGGTTCTTGGACTCGTTGATCATTCTCCTGACCTATCTAAAGGAGAACATCCCCCGAATTATCTATAACAACACTCTATTTATTAGAAAATATCTGGAAATACTAATGTTTATCTGCCTCCCCCCTCCCCCAGGCTAGAATAAAAGTTCTATCAAGGCAGAACTCTTAATGTCTTTTCCTTATATGAAGGACAGTCCTATAAAATAGGAGCACAAAAATACTTTTAAATGAATGAGACAATGAATTGATTGCATATCAACAATTAAAATATAAACCCTGGTCCCTGTCTTTCTGGAACTTATATTATAGAGAGAGCCAAAATGAACCATCAGGACCACAGGATATAAACTAAATAGCCAGCTACATAGTGAATTCAGTATCATTCAAAAATACTTCTGTGTAGTAAAGTCCCACCAGCCCCTCCCCTGTTAAAATAAATTAAAAGGCAAGGTATAAGAATAATAGATCTTCCAGGACTTAAAGCCACAATCCTGAGCAATATAGAGCCTCTTGTATTTTCACTTCCTTTGAAATCACTTTCTCTTCAGCTTCTGTTATTTCCTTCTGAATTTTCATCCTATTTTGATCCCAAGTACTGTCTCCATTTGACAGAGAGGCACAATCTTAGCGGTAGAGGGGAAATAGGACCTTGTAGAAAATGTGTAATAGTGATGTTCTCACGCTCAGTTCTGAATGGAGAACAGATTCCTGTGCATACTGGAAGCAAATAGTCTTTTACTGTATCTACTGTTAATACATAGGGCAGGATTTGAAAAACAGTCATCTGTGAATGGTTTCCATATGACTCCGACATACAGCAAAAAGCGGGACAGGTCTAGGTGGGAATGAGGAGGCCTGCACTGCCTCACAAAAAGGGTCTTCTGAAAGAGATATGCACATCCACATCTGACAGAAATGGAAACCGACCCTCAGAGAAGTTAAATCACTGCTCACATGTACAGGTAATAAGTGTTGGAATTTGATTCCTAATGCTCCTCTTTCTGATGCCACGCTCTCCCTGTTAAATCTCACAGCAGGAGGATAGCATACATGATCATTCACTCCTCTGTTCACTGAATCCATCTGAAACTGACATAAGTTCTACCAACCTCGTTACAGTTATACATACTTGATCTCTCACCTGCCAGATTAGTAACAAGTCATTTCCCTCGAGACTCCCTTCTTCCACTAAACTGCCTATATTGTCCAAAAACGTAGTTCTTTCAAAATCAGTTGTATAGATCTGATGTATAGCATCATGCCTATAGTCAGCAACACTGTACCATGCACTTTAAAATTTGTTAAGAGGGTAGATGCAATGTTGAGTGTTCTCACTGTGAATAAAAAGAGGAGGGAGGCGGGGCTTCCCTAATAGCTCAGTGGTAAAGAATCTGCCTGACAATGCAGGAAACATGGGTTCGATCCCTGATCCAGGAAGATCCCACATGCCCAGAGCTACTAAGCCCATGTGCCGCAACTATAGAGTCTGTGCTCTGGAGCCTGGAGCTTCATCTACTGAGCCCATGTGCCCTAGAGCCTGTGTTCTGCAACGAGAAGCCACCGCAATGAGAAGCCCACGCACCGCAACTAGAGAGTAGCTCCCACTCGCTGCAACGAGAGAAAAGCCCGAGCAGCAACAAAAACCCAGTACAGCCAAAAACAAATTAATAAATAAAATCATTTTTTTAAAAGAGAGAGAGAGACACAGGAAACCTTTAAGGCTGGTGGATATGATGATTTCACAGGTGTATATCTATGTCCAAACTCATCAAATTGCATATATTAAATATTTGGACTTTTTGCATATCAATTACACATCAGTAAAGCTGTTAAAAATAAATTGTATCAGAGCAAGTGGTGTAACAAATTCCAACATGCTGCCACTGGCAAGACCTTATCATTCTAGGTTGATGTAATGGAATATTTGTCACCATAGCAATACTCTCTCACTAAGTCAAGCTCCTTGCTCACAGCACTACTATTCTTCAAAAGAAAATGATCTCACTCCTCCAGGAGCAGTATGAGCCAAAGAGATTCCAGGCTGAGACTAGTGTTCAGTTTTGTCACCATGTTCTACTCCTATTACCCAGAGCAAGGCTTGTTGCGACGGCTGAATCCAGAAGAACCAGACACCTCTCATAGTGGAGGCAACCAGCTCACCTGCAAGGCGGCTGAGACGCAGGCCATCAGCACAAGTCTTGCCATCCTTCAGAAGGATTTTATCTGGAGAAGCTTATTGCCTTTTCCTTCATCTAGCTCTTCAGCAGGCCCATCCAGCTTCACTCTAATGATTCTCCCTTAATTAGGATCTCAGGGAGAAGGGACAGGTTTTGTTGTCCCTTCTCTTTTAAAAAGTCATGGGATCCTCATACAAACATATTCACCTCCTCCTCTGCCAAGATCAGCTTTGCATACCATCGATCTAGAGAGTGACACTCTTGATAAAGCTATAAAAGTTTCTGCTATACATTATCTCAACACAATGGTTATGTCTCTCTCAGTGTACACTTGTATAAGTAAGTGGCCCCACTCAACTAAGCCTTCACAATAGTCAGTTTCTTTGAGTTAAGATTTTAAAGTAGAAGGTGTGTTTTTGTTTGCTTTATTACAGATCAATAAACACTTAAGTGGCATTTATGGAGCATTTGCTGAGTACCAGACTTTGAATACAATGTCCTAGTCTCTGCCTTCCAGAGCTCAGAGTTTAATAAGTGGGTAAATAAATGTAGACCTCATTACAAGAAAACATACTGTATTGGTGTTTTTCTTTCTGGCTTACTTCATACTAACGCATATATATGGAATTTAGAAAGATGGTAACAATAACCCTGTGTACGAGACAGCAAAAGAGACACTGATGTATAGAACAGTCTTATGGACTCTGTGGGAGAGGGAGAGGGTGGGAAGATTTGGGAGAATGGCATTGAAACATGTAAATATCATGTATGAAATGAGTTGCCAGTCCAGGTTCGATGCACGATACTGGATGCTTGGGGCTGGTGCACTGGGACGACCCAGAGGGATGGAATGGGGAGGGAGGAGGGAGGAGGGTTCAGGATGGGGAACACATGTATACCTGTGGCGGATTCATTTTGATGTTTGGCAAATCTAATACAGTTATGTAAAGTTTAAAAATAAAATAAAATTAAAAAAAAAAATTGCTTGCAATCTTCTTCAAAGTCACTTAAAAAAAAAAAAAAAAAAGAAAACATACTGAATACTATAAGAGAATAGCATATGCAATGCCATAGGTACAACATAGAGAAAGAAATTAATTTGTAAGATATTAAGGGAGGGCAGGGGCAGTAGACAGTGAAGAGGCAATGATTAAGAGTTGAAGACACTTGATCAAGAAGAGACAATAGCACAAATATTTGCAAAGGCAAGACAAATTCATATCCAATTTCAGTGGTCTTTTGCATGTATAATTGACTACCCTACAACCCTCGGTTATTCAGTAAAACACCAATCTCAGTGTTGCTATGAAAGTATTCTGCAGATGTGACTAAAGGCCATAGTCAGTTGCCTTTGATTAAATTAAAATTTTCCTAGATTCAATTGGCTGAATTAAAAGCAATCTGCAGCTGCCTTGAGAGAAGGAAAAAAAATTCACATATGGACGGAAGCTTCAGTCTACTTCTAAAAGTTCCAGTCTGCTGTCTCTGGTGGCCTGCCCTGTGGACTTTGGACTTGCCTTGCCTGGAAACTCCCATGGACGGAGGAGCCTTGTGGACTGCAGCCCATGGGGTCACGAAGAGTTGGACACAACTGAGCGACTTAACTTTCACTTTTCACTTTCATGCACTGGAGAAGGAAATGGCAACCCACTCCAGTATTCTTGCCTGGAGAATCCCAGGGATGGCAGAGCCTGGTAGGCTGCCGTCTATGGGGTCGCACAGAGTTGGACATGACTGAAGCAACTTAGCATCATCAGCAGCAGCAGCCAGCACCTACAATCACATCAGTCAATTCACTGCAGTAAATCTTTAAATTTACTTCCTATTAGGTCTGCTTCTCTGGCTAAACTGACTGATACAAATTTTGGTACCTGAAAGTGGATTGCTCCTGTAACAAGTACTTTAAAATATCAACATGGATTTGGAATTTGATAATGGACAGAAGTTGGAATAATTTTGAAGAGCATCCGAAATATGAATGTCCAAGACTCTGATTGAGATTCCCCTGATAGTCCAATGGTTAAGAATCTGCCTTGCAATGCAGGGGCCTTGGGTTCAATCCCTCATCGGGAAACCAAGATCCCACAGGCTGCAGAGCAACTGAATCCATGTACCACCGAGCACCTGTATGTGCCACAGTGAAGGATCCCATGTGCCACAACTGAGACCCAAGGCAGCCAAGTAAATGAATATTTTTTTAAAAAAAGGAACTGAAGAGCATGGTAGAAAAATACAAATTGCTAAGGTGGGCAGGATGCTAAGTGTACAAGTAAATAAGCCGCTACAAACAGAGGAGAGTTTTTATCAATACTAATATCTTAGATTGGGCTGCTCTAGTAAAACTATCATAGACTAAGTGGCTTAAAGCAAGAAGAAATTTATTCCTTGTGACTCTGAAAGCTGAAAGTCCAAGATCAAGTTGCCAGCCAATTTGGTTCACAATAAGGATCCTCTTCCTGGAGTACAGGAAGATGCCTTCTTGCTATGCCCTCACATAAGAAAGAGGTCATCTTTCTTTTGTCTCCTCTTAGAAGGGCACTAGTTCTATTCATTAGGACTCCACACTCATGAACTAATTACCTCCAAAGGTCCCACTTTCAAATATCATCACATCTGGGGATTAGGCATCAACATTTCAATTTCAGGGGTGAGTCACATTCAGTCCATAGCGCCAAGATACTGAGGGGTCTAATATTGGTTCCTACTCTGAAGCAAAACCCTGGTGAACACCCCCCACTTTCAGTTTGTAAATTTGGAGGGTTACACCAAAGAACAAGGGCAAAAACAAATTCAGATATAGCTGCCCAAACATTGCAACCAAGCCTTAAATGAGCCCCACTTATGAGTAGATTATGATAATTTTCTGCTACTGTAGATGCTGATTAGAGAACAGAATGACCTCTCCCCCCAAGAAAGAGAACATCATTAAGACCCTCTACAACTTTTCCCATACTTTCCCCAGGCCTTTAATATAGAAATAACAAATATAACCCAAAAATAAGATGAACATGAAAAGATACAGAAATAAACCCATCAATGACCCATCTTCACTTTCTAATGCTGTAGAACAAACCACCCACATTCAGAGAGGAGGTTTCAGGATGGGGAGCACATGTATACCTGTGGCGGATTCGTTTTGATTTTTGGCAAAACTAATACAGTGTTTGAGGTTTAAAAATAAAATTAAATTAAAAATTTAAAAAAAAAAAGAAATCACATACCTCTGGCCCCAAGACAACCAAATAAGAAAAGATCAATTCTAATAAAGATACAAATCTGCTGTTAAAAAAAAAAAACAAAGTAACATTTATTATCTCAGTTTCTAAAGGTCAGAAGTACATGCACAGGACAGCTGGGTTCTCTGCTCAGGACCCCACAAGGATGAAATCAGTGAGGCCACAATCTTATCTGCAGCTTAGGATCCTCACCCAAGCCCACTTGAATTGTTGAAAGAATTGAGGGCCTCATTTTCTCGCCGGCTGCTCAGATCTCAGAAGCCACCCTTAGGTCCTTGCCATGTGACCGTCACACAAACTGGTGGCTTACTTCCTCAAAGACAGCAGGAGAGCGTCTCTTCTGGGTGCTATGAAGAAGTCTTATCACCAATTACTATGTCATCATGTTCGTTATATAACATAACCTAATCAGGGAGTCATATCACACCATATTCACAGGAACCACTCATGCTAAGAGGGAGGGGACCGTGTACATAGGTGGCGGGAGGGGTGAAACTTTGTGTCCAACTCACAATTCTGCCTGCTGCATGACCCAAATATTGTTTTTAACTATGATTGACATCTTAAAAAATGAATAACAAAATGGGCAATTCCATCAAGGAAATTAAACTAGCAAAAAATGCAAATCTTGAACTGAGAAATGCAGCAACTGAAATTAAGAACTCAATAGGTAGCCTTAGTAGCAAATTAGGTGCAGCGAAAGAAAAGATTAGTCAAATGGAAAATAGATCAATAGAAAATATACAGGATGAAGCACAGAGTTAAAAATATTGAAAATACATAAAGAGGATAAAATAAAATGATAGCTATTTCTATACATATTATATCATATATGTAAATGATGCATATATATATATGAATGATAATGTATGAAGTTCTAACATATATATATATATATATATATATAAAATTGTTCTAGAAAAGATGAAAGAATGAGACAGACTGTTCAAACAGAAAAGCAATAGCTGACAATTATTTTTTTAAAAAAGAGATATAGTTAAACAACCCAGTATAATCAAGGTGAAGGTGAAAGTCGCTCAGTCGTGTCCAACTCTTTGCAACCCCATGGACTATACAGTCCATGGAATTCTCCAGGCCACAATACTGGAGTGGGTAGCTGTCCCCTTCTCCAGGGGATCTTCCCAACCCAGGGATCAAACCCAGGTCCCCCGTGTTGTAGGTAGATTCTTTACCAGCTGAGCCACAAGGGAAGCAAAACTACAGTTTTTCCAGTAGTCATGTATCTACATAAGAGTTGGACCATAAAGAAGACTGAGTGCCAAAGAATTGATGCTTTTGAACTGTGGTGTTGGAGAAGACTCTTGAGGGTCCCTTGGACAGCAAGGAGATCAAACCAGTCCATCCTAAAGGAAATCAATCCTGAATGTTCATTGGAAGGACTGATGCTGAAGCTGAAGCTCCAATACTTTGGCCACCTGATGTGAAGAGCTGACCCATTGGAAAAGACCCTGATGCTGGGAAGGATTGAAGGCAAGAGGAGAAGGGGATGACAGAGGATGAGATGGTGGGATGGCATCACCAACTCAATGTACATAAGTTTGGGCAAGCTCCAGGAGATGGTGAGGGACAGGGAGGCCTGGTGTGCGGCAGTCCAGGGGTCGCAAAGAGTCGGACACTATTCAGCAACTGAACAACAACAAAACAACTTAAGCAGGAAAAATATAAAAGAAATAACTCCAAAGCATATCATAGTCAAACAACTGAAAACCACAGACATACACATACACAAAATTAAAAGCAAAGAAAAAGAACATTAACTTCCAATGAGAAATAATAAGACTTAAGACTTATTGTTTCTGACTTCTCAACAGAAACAATAGAAGCCAGAAGACAATAGAAACTATCTGTGAAAATCTAGAAGACAAATAACACAAATGTAGAACTCTATGCTCAGAGAAAATATCCTTCAAAGTGAAAGGAACATAAAGGCATTTCCAGACAAGCAGAAACAAATAATTTTTATCCAGCAGATATTCAGAAAAATAAATTTTTAGGCAGAATGAAAATCATCCCAGTTGGAAACACAGAAATGGGAGCAGAAATGAAGAATAATAGGAATGGCAAGTATGTTGGCAAAACTAAATGAATATAGACAACACAAAAAATTAAAATGTTATGGGCTTAAAATATATGTAAAGCTACAACAAATATAAACCACTAAAAAAGCAACAGAAAATAAAGTGTTCAAAACTCTAGCATTGTTTGGAAGGTAATAACAATATTCAGTTCAGTTCAGTCACTCAGTCGTGTCCAACTCTTTGCGACCCCATGAATCGCAGCACGCCAGGCCTCCCTGTCCATCACCAACTCCCGGAGTTCACTCAGACTCATGTCCATCGAGTCAGAGATGCCATCCAGCCATCTCATCCTCTGTTATCCCCTTCTCCTCCTGCCCCCAATCGCTCCCAGCATCAGAGTCTTTTCCAATGAGTCAACTCTCCGCATGAGGTGGCCAAAGTACTGGAGTTTCAGCTTTAGCATCATTCCTTCCAAAGAAATCCCAGGGCTGATCTCCTTCAGAATGGACTGGTTGGATCTCCTTGCAGTCCAAGGGACTCTCAAGAGTCTTCTCCAATACCACAGTTCAAAAGCATCAGTTCTTCGGCACTCAGCCTTGTTCACAGTCCAACTCTCACATCCATACATGACCACTGGAAAAACCATAGCCTTGACTAGACAGACCTTTGTTGGCAAAGTGATGTCTCTGCTTTTGAATATGCTATCTAGGTTGGTCATAACTTTCCTTCCAAGGAGTAAGCGTCTTTTAATTTCATGGCTGCAGTCACCATCTGCAGTGATTTTGGAGCCCCAAAAAATAAAGTCTGAACTGTGTCCACTGTTTCCCTAATTTATGTTAACCAATAATTCTATAGAATTTAGAAATATTCCTAAGCAAGCATGAAAGAAAAAAGGTAAATATAAGTGAATCAAATAAAAAGATTTAAAAGCATAAACATAAGTAACTATGCTGCTGCTAAGTCGCTTCAGTCGTGTCCAACTCTGTGCGACCCCATAGACGGCAGCCCACCAGGCTCCTCTGTCCATGGGATTCTCCAGGCAAGAACACTGGAGTGGGTTGCCATTTCCTCCTCCAATGCATGAAAGTGAAAAGTCAAAGTGAGGTCGCTCAGTTGTGTCCGACTCTTAGCGACCCCATGGACTGCAGCCCACCAGGCTCCTCCGTCCATGGGATTTTCCAGACAAGAGTACTGGAGTGAGGTGCCATTGCCTTCTCCATAAGTAACCATACTTAATGCTAATGGGCTAAATTCTTTCACTGAAAGACCCACACTGCCAGACTTGGGAAAAAAAAGAAAACCAGTTTGCTTTTAAGAGATGTCCTTAAATACAAGGACACAGAAATGTTAAAATTCAAATGGTTTTACAAGATGAACTCTGCAAAAACTCACCAAAGAACTCTGGTGTAGTTATACTGACATCAATCAATAGAAACTCTAAGGTTATTATTAGAAGCATTATTAAAGATAAGGAGACATATTTTATGATATAAGGTCAACTTGCTAGATGTAGTAATTCCAAATTTGCATACAACTTATTAACTTACAAAGCAAAACTTTATAGAAAAAGGAAAAACAGAAAAATAGTCACAATGGAAAATGAACATGATGTATAAGACCTCTCCAATCTGAGTCTCTCTTCCCCGACTGTAACTCCTCATTTGTCTACCATGGGGGATTACAGGACCCACTGCTCCCCATCTGTACATGTTGGTTTTTAAACTTTCTTGGCTTTTACGTGCCATTACTTCTCTTAGTATCCTTCAAGTAAGCACTGACTGCCCTTAGACTATGTAATCTTCAAGGCCCAACTCAAATATCACCTCTACCATGAAGCCTTCCCAGAGTCCACTGGGAATCCAGAATTCCTCCCAAACTCAGAAACATAATCAAGACCCTTGGTGTTTTCTAG
This sequence comes from Bubalus kerabau, assembly GCF_029407905.1. Taxonomy (NCBI): domain Eukaryota; kingdom Metazoa; phylum Chordata; class Mammalia; order Artiodactyla; family Bovidae; genus Bubalus; species Bubalus kerabau. The sequence continues at coordinate 13,155,920 of NC_073637.1, read as the reverse complement.
CTTATATTGTAATTATTTTTTTCTCATGTCTTAATGTCTCCTTTTACTAAGGTAGGGCTTCCACATGCTTCAACCTGGTGAGGGTTATGCCTGACAAACAAGTGAGAAATAAATGTTCCCATTCACCTTTCTCCCCAAAGCCTCACCCATTTCCAAAGCATGAGAAATAGAGAGAACTAGAGATCTGTCTTTGGAGGAAATGAGCCTCCTTTCAGGCAAGAGTTCCTGGTACCAGAAGCGCATAGAACTTTTGCAGCTGACTGCCCTTTAAAAAGCGATCCCTGCAATGATGGAGACACAGATGTTGAGAACAGACTTGCGGACACAGCGGGGGAAGGAGAGGATGGAAGTAGGGAAAGTGAGAAAAGGATGGAAGTAAGAAAGCGAGAAAGAAGGAGGGAAACATGCACTTTACCATAGGTAAAATAGGTAGCCAGTGGGAACTTGCTATATGATGCAGCGAGCTCAAATCCAGTGTTCTGTGACAACCTAGAGGGGGGCATGGAGAGGGAGCTGGGAGGAAGGTTCAAGAGGGAGGGGACACACGCATACCCCTGGCTGACTCATGTTGGTGTATGGCAGAAACCAACACAATACTGTAAAGCAATTATCCTCCAATTAAAATTAAATAAATTTTTAAACAATTTAAAAAATGAGCTCCCTGGAAGCTATGACAGAAATCCACAGACACATAAAACCCTGCCTGGCCAAGACCTGGGGCATTGGTCATCATCTCAGACTAAAGAAGAGATCACTGTCTAGAACTGATAGCTCTTACTATCTCCTCTTACATCTAAATAGTTCATTAAAGCTACCGTATTTCTGTTTCCCTGCCCTTGATTTTCAATCTTTTCTTGCCTGAGTTAAACAAGGGCGGCAGGTAGGAGTGGCTGAGATGTTGGGACATAATTTAGCAATCCTGCCCTTCTAAAAAAGCTACTGTGATGAGATGATTTAATGTCTCCAAGCCTCTGTGTCGTCATTTATAAACAGGAAATAACAACACTCACTACTCAGATCGCAGGGTCACTGTGAGAATTAGATGAGAAAATACATGTGAAGCCACTCAGCAATGCCTGTGAAGAAAGGTTAGCTCCTTCCCGGTCTTCCCCGCCTGGAGGGGCCATTTCCTCTGTTCAGAAAACGCTGGTGGAAGAGGGGAGATGACAAACTCACACTCACTATCTCCCTGGAGGAGAAGGGAGAGTCATCCTGCCTGGCTGGCCTTTCCAGGAGTCCTTCAGCCTTCTGAGGATCCCTGGAGCACTGAATGAAACTGGATTTCCAATAAAATATTCCACACCAGGGCATCGCCCCACCAGAGGCTCTGACGCCTGTCCAAAATTGAGCTGAGTTTGCCATCTAGAGGACATGCGTGGACAGGCAGTCACCAATGCCCACTTGGGTGCCTGGCACAGAGATGGAGTTTCACTCCTTCCCTAACATGCAGGGAGCATCCGCTGTGAGCCACACAACACAGAGACAGAGCACACGCAACGCAGCCCCTGCCCTCAGCAAGCTCACAGTTTGGCGGGGAGTCACAGTCTAGCTGATTTCAGGGTCCAAAGGGAGACGTGCTTTCCGGCAGAAGGGTGAGTCCCTCCTCTAACAGGACAATGGATTTGCCTGCGGGTAAGTCACAGTATTCTCCAGGCAAGAATACTGAGCTGGGTAGCCATCCCCTTCTCCCAGGGATCTTCCCAAACCAGGGATCAAACTTGGGTCTCATGCATCACAGGCTGATTCTTTACCATCTGAGCCGCCAGGGAAGCCCAAATCATAGCCAGGAAGTAGAGTGGCTGAGCTGAGTCTTGCACTTGAGGACTCGGGTTCCGATCTTCCGGACACTCAATCATCGTTGTGATTGGACATCAGAGGGCCCCACCCTTCATTTTACAGCCAAGGAGAGGAACAGGGAGCTAATCTGGGCCACAGAGCTAGAAAGTAGCAGAGCTGGACAGTGAAGCCTCTTGCAATGCTGTGCTCCTTCTCAGACACTGAGAAACTGACCTACACCTGAAGCAACCAGACACACCAGGGCAGTGTAGTAGACGGCTGGGAACGGAGTTTTCTGGGCTAAGTGTCTTTCAAGGGAAGGAATGCAGAAGCCAGTTGCTTTTATATCTTAAGGTCCTTACATGCGAACGACTGAATAAATGAGGAACCTTGGCCTCTGGCCTAGATTCACATGTCTCTTCTCACCCTATAAATCTGGTCCATTTGGAAAAAGCCTCTTTGATTTTCTTGGGTGTTCCTTCAGTCACTGGGAATGTCTCTACATTTGGAACTGTGCTTGTGGTCCAGGAATCCCTTCACTTCTGAAAGGTGGCAATGTGGCTAGATACAATTCAGGACACTTAAAGTAGAATGGAAATCTCTTTTCCAGAAGCAAGAATGTGCTCCAGTGTAACTAAACATCACACCCACATTCTATCCTTTTCAGACCCATATCAGAGCTCTTTACTGCATGTGTGACCAGTTTCAGTTTGTTCAGACAGCCATTAAACAAAGAGGCACCCTGCTCCTACTATATGCCTAGTACTGTGCGAAGCAAAGACGGAGGATTCAGTGACGACCACAGAAGCTCCCATCACTGCCCTCATGGAGCCTACAAGCCATTATCCAGATAATTGTGTCAAGTTTTGATGTGTGCCTTAGAAGGAAATATATATATGGAAGCTAGAAAAACGGTACTGATGAACCTATTTGCAGGGTATGAACGGAGACACAGAGGAAGAGAATGGACTTGTGGGCCCAACAGGGGAAGGGAGGATGGGATGAACTGAGAGAGTGGCATTGACATACACACACTGCTGCGGCTGCTGCTGAGTCACGTCAGCTGTGTCCGACTCTGTGCGACACCACAGACCGCACCAGGCTCCCCCGTCCCCGGGATTCTCCAGGCAAGAATACTGGAGTGGGTTGCCATTTCCTTCTCCAGTGCATGAAAGTGAAAAGCAAAAGTGAAGTCACTCAGTCGTGTCCAACTCTTAGTGACCCCATGGACTGCAGCCCGCCAGGCTCCTCCGTCCATGGGATTTTCCAGGCAAGAGTACTGGAGTGGGGTGCCATCGCCTTCTCCGGACATATACACACTACCATGTGTAAAATAGACAGCCAGTGGAAACTGCTGCATAACACAAGGGAGCTCAGCTCGGTGCTCTGTGATGACCTAGAGGGGTGGGGAGGGTAGGGGGTTGGGAGAGAGGCTTCAGAGGGAGGGGATGTATGCATACATATAGTTAATTCAGATTGTCATACAACAGAAGGTAACACAACATTATAAAGCAATTATCCTCTAATTTAAAAAAATAATAAATTTTTTAAAATAAACACAAGGAAAATGATGGCTTCTCTGAGTAAATGCCAAGGATTCACTAACTGCAAAGTGAAACTAGACCTTAATAAGCTTTTCTGCTCACTCCCTATGTACCCAGAGTATCCTATGCTTAGAACTCTGCTCAATATTTTTGTTGTCTTCATTTTTCAGTTTGAGGTTAGATTTTGTTACAGTTTGTCTGGATCACCCACAAGACTCTCAGCTTCTTGAAGTCAGGGGAAAATCCTTTTCTTAAGGTTTTTCCCCAACCCACATCCCCGTGTCTACTAAAATAGATGCTGGTTGACTTTTTGGAGTGAATAAAAGAAAGAATCAAATTGCATCAATCCATCAGTCAATCAATCTGGAATTAATACCAATAAAACCACATTCATAAAATTTTTAATTTGAAATACATGAGACTCTAGACATAGTTATTGATGATTAGCAAAAATTATAGTTATGTGTTTCCATTCAAAGTATATCACTGTGAGTCATTCATCATTATTACACAAGCAATCTGTCAGACATAGGGCGGCATGCCATGTCGAGCAGGAGATGAACATTTGCATAAAGAATCAAAACATGGTTGAGGGTTTTCAGAGAAGACCATGCCTAATACTAGCAGGATTAATGAGTAATGAGAGTAGAAATAATAAGGCTCATCTTTCCTGAAACCAAACTTCAAATCCAACCATAATTATTGGAAATAGTTGCCTTAATGGAACCCTCTGTTCTGGGAATGAGGGACAGTAAGGGGTATGTAGACAGACTGCCGCAAATGAGCAGGCCCTTGCCAGAGTGCATTCAGTTCCTATATGCATAAACATGGAATACTGAGAAATAAATTTTAGTACCCCCAACTTGGTTTTCAATGAGGCTAGTTTTAGATAAATGGCCCTGGCATCTCCTAGCTGCACCATGACCTTCCAGCCCATCCACCCTTAGCATCTGTATTCACTCTCTGAGACTTGGGTTAATCACACTTTGATGGGACAGCACTCCCCAGTCCTTGAAAAGGCAGCCTTCTTGTGCATTGTACATCCTCTAACACTAAGCTTTTCATAAGAAGGGCCACTTAGTACCTGTTGTTGCTGTTGCTTAGTCGCTAAGTTGTGTCCAAGTCTTTGTGACCCCAGGGACTGTATAGCCCACCAGGCTCCTCTGAGGGATTTCCCAGGCAAGAATACCGGAGCGGGTTGCCATTTCCATTTCTTCAGGACCTTTATGACCCAGGGATTGAACCCATATCTCCTGCATTGGCAGGAGGATTCTTTACCACTGGGCCGCAAACGAAGCTCCAGTTAGTGTCTAGAAGCATAAATTTCATGAACACCTGTCTGCTATATGCCCAGAACTGAAGTAGGTACTTTCTCATAGAGTCATTTCATTTTATTTAGCATAAAAGCATGATGTGGTATTATTAACCCTGTTTTATACATAAGCTCCAATACTTTGGCCACCTGATGCAAAGAACTGACTCATTGGAAAAAACTCTGATCCTGGGAAAAGATTGAAGGCAAAGGAAAAGAAGGTGTCAGAGGTTGAGATGGTTAGATAGCATCACTGACTCAATGGACATTAATTTGAGCAAACTCTAGGAGACAGTGAAGAACAGGAAAGCCTGGCACGCTGCAGTCATGGGGTCTCAAAGAGTCAGGCATGAATTAGTGACTGAACAACATACATACATACATAAGGGAAATGATGTTGAGAGAAGTTATGCCACTAGCTTCTTGTACCCAGATCATAAGCCATGGAACTAGGACCTCAATCTAGGTCCATCTTCTGAATCCCATTTTATTACACCTTTACCAGTGCTTCACAAACTGCTGTGTTATCAACTATAGATAATGCTCACTTTATTTTTTTATTTTTCTGTTTTATCTTCCATTATTGACAAGTGATACTACTTTTCAAATTATAACAAGCAGGCACATTTCCTATTAAAGAGATTTATTTTTTAATGAGAGATTTAAAGAAATCTGTTATATAAGGATTAGTACAATTTGCTGGACAAGACTCTTGGGAGTCCCTTGGACAGCAAGGAGATCAGACCAGTCAATCCTAAAGGAAATCAACGAAAGGACTGAAGCTCAAATTCAAGCTCCAATACTTTGGCCACCAGATGCGAAGAGCTGACTCATTGGGAAAGATCCTGATGCTAAGAAAGATTGAAAGCAAAAGGAGAAGGGAGTGGCAGAGGATGAGATGGTCAGATGGCATCACTGATTCAATGGACATGAGTTTGAACAAACTCCAGGAGATAATGAAGGACAGGGAAGCCTGGCGTGCTGCAGTTCATGAAGTCGCAGAGTCGGACACAACTTAGGGACTGAACAACAGCAACAGTTAGTGGTGTGCATATAACACACCAAGAATGTGATACACAACTGACTAATGTCTGGAAAACACTGCCCTTTAAGTATTTCCCTATTTCCTCCATTTCTATCCTTACGTTTTTGTCTCTTAACCTTTAGACCAGATTCTCTCAATACCCAGTACACACCAATAGTCATCTAAAAATACTGATGCCCAAACCCCATTCTAACCCACTTAAATGAGGATTTCCAGGAATGAAGCCTAAAACTGATGCTTTTTCAAAGATTCTCAGAAAATTCTAGTGGCAATCAGAGCCAAGAGCTGCTTTGGGTATACCAAGAGTTCAACACACAGCCTAGCACGTAGTCAGAGATCCATAATGATTGCTCATTGAAGGAATTCCATCATCCTGGCTCCACACCATGGCTAGGGCCCTGATAGGGGTCACTGGGGTTATACCTCAGATCATATCTTCTAGCATATTCATTGAGCATATAATGTGAGCCTGAACAAAAGGGCAATGAGTCTGTTATGGACTGAAACTCTATTATAACCAAACTAACGTTAAATGATTCGCAATTCCTTATGCATGTCAGCGTGTTTATACTGCTTTTCTACTTGCTGAAGGATATGAGGCAACTTAACTCATCTATCAGCAGAAGGCAACCATGTTTCAGAGGAGAAAGCCCTGGATCTATAGGTGGTCCCAATAGAGGCACTTCTTAAGCTGTCTACGCATCACTCTCAGCAAAGCAGATAATGCCAAATCTCACCTAAAAATCAGTAAAGTGCAGTGAAAATATAAAGGATTTTAGAAGCAGACAGACCTGAAATTAAATTACTTCTTCCTCTCCTCAGACAAATCACTTTTCCGTCATGAGCACTTGCTCCCTCATATTAAAATGAAAATGATCATATTTACCTAGTAGGACCATAAGACTAAAGACATAAATGGAAAGCTCTCCAAGAGTGCCTAGCACATAGCAGATACTCCACAGAGATGGATATATAAATTTTTCCATGATTGAAGGAACAAAGGAATGAGAAGCTCTGTAAGGCTATATAGGACTATGACTATCAGATCTGTATGTTTTCGCCTTTACAAGAGAACACAGTATTTTTTCCACCTTGAAGAGTCCCATTCGCTTTGGACAAACTGACTCAATGAGAAGATTCTTGAAGGCTTAAGGAATGCATGTAACTTCACTGAGTGAGCACACAGTTTTAGATAAAAATTCCATCATTGCTTTACTTTAGTTGAAAAGGATATGAATGATGAAAACTAAAGACTCTGGGATTTTGTATATGACTGAAAAACAAAGCCTGAGAAAGAGCTGATGTGTGGGGTGAAATCTTGGCTCGAAAATCTGCCTCAAATGGATGAACTACAGTGGCCTTTTGGACGCTTTTCCACTGAGAACTCAAATCATCTCTAATAGAGAAAGCATCGCTTCCAAATCTTTAAAATAGTCAGATTTAAACTTCAGGACTGTTTTCTCATTATCCACATAAAAAGGAAATTCTCCATCCCACATACTGAGTTCCTGATAGATGCAGTGTACCATTTCAATCAGCATTTTTTAATGCTCACCATATGGAAGTAACTATCTGAGGTATCTCCTCTTTTAATTCTCTGACTTTTACCATGTGACAATCTATTTACATCGTCACAGAGAAAGAAGGGTGGGAGGGAGACATTTCTGGATAAGGAAACAGAGCAAAGTCAGAGTCATGGAATAAATAAGCTTAGTGTTTCAAAAAGGGAATCCATCTGCTATACCTTGAACATAATGGCAGGGCAAGTAAAAAGGTTGACTAAATCATTCCTTCCCCGAGACTCCTTCTAGGGCACTGGAAATACAGTGATGACCATGACATGTCCTATCTTCAAGAAATATATAGTCTAGATGATTAAATGAAAAAGGAAACAGATAATCATAATATCGCATGATAAGTGCTACGATAGGAGTAAGAATAAGGTACTACGGAAAACACAGACAAGGACTCACGATCCAGACTTAGGAACATTTCTTAAAAGAAGTCGTAGCCAAACAGGGCCATGAAGAATGAATAAAGCTATTGAAGATGTGTCAATAGAACCGTTAAGACAGAAGAAGAATCAAATTAAAGGAACCACAGTTAAAGAGAACAAGGCCTGTCTTGAATACAGCCAAGAGTTCAATATGGTAGGTTCCTAAAAAAATGAAAAGTGATGCTGGAGTGAAAGTCATAGATCAAGTTGTGCTGGACACTGCAGGTTGAGATTGTTATTTGGGGCATTATCCTAAGAGAAAAGAGGACCATTGAGAATGTTTAAGCAACTGAATGATGTAAAGAATGTATGCTTTGGATGGATCAGTGAAACCACTGACTGGTGGATGGGATGGAAGAGGGCAAGACCAAAAGCAGGGAGATCAGTCCTCTGATGATGGCACTATTCTAGAGGAGGAAAGACAAGGGCAGGAACTATAACTCTGGGGGAAGTGAGTGCAGCCAAGCAATAGGAATAAAGTGGAATCTGCACGTTTTCGAAATTGGTTAGCCATTGAGAGGGAAGAGTCAAGAATAACTCTCCAAGTAGGGCCATGGGTGGTATAACAGGATGTTCACCAAATAACTTCTAGGAGTGCAGTATCTGTCCCTATGAATGTAAGGACCTGAGATGCACAATAGTGTCTTTGTTGACACTGCTCTAATAATTCTAAGTGAAAAATAATGTATTTGACAATTCCACTACCCATGATATCTGAGCCTAACTGAAGAACTCAACTGACTAGCAAAAATAGATGATTACATAGTTATTTTAGAGAGTGAGCAGAATAGATCTTGCCAAGTTTACATCTTGTCACAGTTTGGCTTCCAAGACCTAAATACAAATCAAGACATCCCAGATTCAAATGCTTTTTGGTCTTGACCGAGAATAGGAAGAGCTTCCCAGGTAACACAGTGGTAAAGAAGCCACCTGCCAATGCAGGAGATGCAAGAAATGTGTATTCTCTCCCTGAGTCAGGAAGATGCCCTGGAGGAGGAAATGGCAACCCACTCCAGTATCCCTGCCTGGAAAATCCCATGGAGAGAGGATCTTGGCAGGCTACAGTCCATGGGGTCGCGAAGAGTGGGACACAACTGAGTGATCACACAAGAATAGGAAGGGGAGAGAGCAGGGAAGCAAAGCTTTAGCAGTATTTCAGCAGAAATCATTAGATATCCTGGGCACCTTACACAAAACACAACCCTAATAAGCGAATCATGGATTAATAAACTCAGAGCAAAGACATCCCCTGCCACAATGTCAAATCAGTTTAAACTTCATGCAGAACGTGTCTGGCTACAAGAGTTCTGGCTTTTGCCAAACCTCATAGAATGTGTTGGAGCCATTTTACAGACCTCTGCATTCCTATAGGTCTTCCCACCCTAAGCTCTGTCCCCTCTAATGTTGTGTTTTTCTAGGGACGATGGGTCTTGGGTCTTGGGTTCAATTCAATGAATGTCAGGACTTGGATACATTTTAAACAAGCTAGAAGCCCTATGTTGCTTTCAATTAAAGGCTTTGTATGGCAAAGGATACCAGCCCAGCCACCAAAAATTTGGGTCTGGGGCAGCTTCTTTAGCCTTCCTGACAGGGCGAGTGTGTTGCGGTGAGCCTGGCTTCTGTCAAAAGCAATGAGAGAGACAGCAAGGGACATTAGGAAAATTAGACTTGGCAGCAAGCAAAGCCACTGAATGAATATTCAAATGCATGGAGTGTGAAGTGTGGTTTGACCATCATGGACTGGGAAGCAAGTCCTCACAACTGAGAATTCTGGATAGAATTTGGGTCCTAGTGAGAAATGACTGAAAAGCTCCATCTCAAGGCAAAAAGAAAAAATGGGAGAAATATCCATGGTCAGATAGAGGGTAGGAATGAGTAAAACTATATAAGTCCTTTGTAGAATTTTACATTATTTTTTTAAAAATCCACTTGATACCGGTTTGTTCACCAAATTCATTCACTTAACAAATACTTATCAAGCCTGAATTTGGTGTGTTTGGAAGTACTAGGGAGGCTATAAAGGACTTTGATTCTGCAAGTCACAAGAAAGTTGAAGATTCCACGTGCCACAACTAAGACCCAGCACAGCCAAATAGATAAATATTTTTTAAAATGTCAAAGGAAGACAGAAAAGTGATCTGAGACAACTGAAAACTGAGCTTCATGAAAGAAGCATGAAGGACAAAAGAGAGAGAATGGGGATTACCAGCACTGCCCAGAGGAAACAAGGAGAAAAAACAATCGTGAGATTTCCTGCTGTCTCCATACCAACCAGCATACTGGCTGGAGCTACAGAATACACTTAAGCCAACTGTTTGTGTTACGTGTCCTGTGATGAGATTCAGGCAGAGAAAGAAATCATGATACAGATATTGTCATAGGGAAGCACAATGAGTCAGGCTTGCATTCACATCTCATCTACTATTCCTAGCTGGGTAATTCAAGCAAGTGACTTAACCTCTCTGAGCTTCAGTTGCCCCAACTGTCAAAGACATTTCACAATAGTATCTCATTGGCCCACTGAGATGATAAATTTTTTAATTGCAAAATGCTCAGCACATAATAAAGTACTCAATAAATATTTAAAATATTACAAACAAGAACACTACAAAATGCTAAGAAAATGGGCCAGAGACAGCACATGGGAGGAGATCGTATTTCAGCTGTATCTTAAAGGAGTACAGATGCTCACAAGGTGAATGCTCTTCAGGGTGGACGGAGTATAATAATGCTGGAAGGAGCTAGAGGTGAGGATGAGAAGGTGAGCTTCATTCTTCGTCTCCAGCATAGCCCAACTGCTTTATTCTCCACTGCAACCTTAAGTACAAATCTAACCCTGTCACTACCTCTGCTTAAAACCTATGAATGAGTCTATCTGGATTGAGAGGAACATTCAAACTCCTTGGCATGCAGCATACAATGAACGTGCTCATTCAATGAGCATTTATTTAGTGCCTATTGTGTATCACAAACTTGTGAGGACTAACATACGGGCCTTGAAGATAAGTTCACAGACAAGTAGGAAGAAAGATGAATACCAAACAGGTTCTGCACAATATAATCAGAGCTATAACAAGTCTGTGCCTATGACACGATAGTGAAAAAAAGGACTCATATCTCCCTTAGATTGGCAGTATCCGGCAAAATCTGTAGGGATAAGGTGAAGCTGAGTTTTGAAAACTAAGTAAGATAGCTTCTTGGCCTCTTGGCTAAGATCAAGTGAAAACTAAGTAAAGAGAAGAAGGGGAAGAAGACATGAAAAATGTGGAAGCAAAACAAAATACCAGAAACACAATTTGGATTCAACTGTTTAACAAGCTAGTGGGCTTTGCTTTATTATACCTGTCTAATGGCTAACATTTCAAGATAAAAGCTACAAGGTCTCTCTTTGTTTCTGGCTGTATGCTTATGTATCTATGTTATGTATCTATGTTATCTTATGCATGTATCTATGTTATGTGTTAATTTGTTTCTACCTCCTACTGGTATTTGCTCCTTGGAAGAAAAGCTATGACCAAACTAGACAGCATATTAAAAAGTAGCGACATTACTTTACCAACAAAGATCCATCTAATCAAAGCTATGGTTTTTTCAGTAGCCATGTATGGATGTGAGAGCTGGACAATAAAGAAAGCTGAGCACCAAAGAATTGATGCTTTTGAACTATGGTGTTGGAGAAAACTCTTGAGAGCCCCTTGGACTGCAAGGAGATCCAAATAGTCAAACCTAAAGGAAATCAGTCCTGAATGTTCACTGGAAGGACTGATGCTGAAGCTGAAACTCTAATACTTTGGCTAATTCATGAGAAGAACCAACTCATTGGAAAAGACCCTGATTCTGGGAAAGATTGAAGACAGGAGGAGAAGGGGATGACAGAGGATGAGACGGTTGGATGGCATCACCAACTCGATGGACATGAGTTTGAGTAGGCTTCGGGAGTTGGTGATGGACAGGGAAGCCTGGCGTGCTGCAGTCCATGGGGTCGCAAAGAGTCGGATATGACTGAGCAACTGAACTGAACTGAGCTAACCTTAGAATGGTATTTGTAAAGAGCCCTATTCAGTAAACAAAAGCTAGTCTAAGTTAAATTAAAACCACCCTGTTTATTAGCATTAAATAGGGCACTTTTATTCTGCCTAGGTTTACTTAAAGTCAAATATGCTCATGCTATCTTTGTTACTCAATTTGTCAGTAAGAAAGATAATTTAAGAGGATGATTAGGTGTTTAATGTACCAGAAATTGTCATGAATGATCTGAACAGTATTGTTATGAACAAGTAAATATAGATGGGTAAAAAGTTTATAAATAAACTTTTCAACAATTTAAAAAACTTAGCATCTCAATGGTGTCCTTAAGAGTTCAATATGACTGGAGCTTAGAGAGGTACAAGTGAGGGGCTGCAGGAGATGAGAGGGATCAAGTGGGCAGAAAGTGATCCTGGATGCTACGCTAAGGAGCTTGCACTTTATCTCGTGAATAACGGGGAACCCTGGAAAAGCCATGGTCAGTGCTGCAGCAGATGATAATCTAGATAGGAGCAGAAGAGAGATTATTGAGAGGCTGTAGAGGATGAATGAAGGAACAGATAAATGAATGATCACAGAGATGAATGGATCTGATAACTTCTTCTGGAGTTTCTACTCACAGGAGAAAGGGAAGTGGCTTTCATATCCTTTTCAACTGCTATCCCCTCCCCCGCCCCAGCATTCATGAATGGTTTCTCTTTGGCACGCATTTGTATCTCTTCCTCAAACGCTGGGATCTCAGAGCCACTTGTATTGTGCTGGTTCTATTTAAACAATCCGCTCTGGGAGATCAGTACCCAAACCAGTTAAATCAGAATTCCCAGGGGTCCCAGGCAGAGACTAGAAATAAGCAGTCAAAGCAGTGTTAAGACCAAAATAGTCATCAATTAGAGGTATTCCAGGTTCGATCCCTGGGTTGGGAAGATCCCCTGGAGGAGGGCATGGCAACCCACTCCAGTATTCTTGCCTGGAGAATTTCTAAGGACAGAGGAGCCTGGCAAGCTGTATAGTCCATGGGGTTGCAAAGAGTCGGACACGACTGAGCAACTAAGCACAGCACAGCATAAAGGTATTCTGAGATTGCTGTGGCAGGGTAAAAATGAGGATGCCGAGATGAAGGAAAGGCCTGGAAAGTGGGCATAAATGATCAGTCTCATAAGAGGACAACACTGCTCTCAGACGCATCGCAGTAATTCAGATGTCAGTGCTGGTCCCTTTTGATTCCTTGATTATTAGTACTCATACACCAATTTTACGCATGCCAGGCAGTGGACAGTAGAAATAAAGAGGAGTAAAGTACAATCCATACCTTCAAGGAGCTCCCAGCTTAATGGAGCAAGGTGGGAAACCAATTATTCTCACTGCATTGTGATCATTGCAAAGACAGGTAAAGAAGAAGGGAATGTTTCAGGCTACCTGTTAGTTAAAAAAAAAAGGCCTTAATGCAGGGGGGGAAAAAAAAAAAAAAACAGTCAAGTCAAGCAGGATGTAGAAGCGTGATGAGTAAGACTTCATGAAATCAAGCAAATAGCTCCCACAAAGGCACAGAAGGAAGGTCTGGAAATTTTAAAAAAGAACTGAGCCAGTCTGAACACTTGCAGTTGAGAGCCTTGCTCAAGATCTCTTTGTCCCTCTCCACCTCTCACTCAGGGCAAAGGCCTCGAAAGGCAGCTTTCTACTGTCGACACCAGAAAGGCTGCTGTGCAGATATGCTCTTCAGGCAGAAGACAGCTACCAGTGGGGTCACAATTAATCAGCACATCAGAAAAACCTGTGATCCAGCCATTGTTAAGAATGAAAGTGATGGTATACGGCCCATCTGTAGGGAACTTCCTAAAACACATGTCTGAGATTATGAACTTGGTGAGTTGCACAATAAACTAAAGGCAAAGCTGAATTGCCTTCTCAAGTCTGTCGCTTGCTGAGCTGCCTGACGGTAGGAAGGTAACAAACCCCCTAGCATGTTTCCAAATCCTTAAGAGGAGATGAGTTTTGTATGATAACTCCAGCTCACAGGTTACTGCAAGGATTAATATGACCTATGTGAGATGGCCTCGCACAGAGCCTGACATCCAAGAGACGATGAGCATGAGCCCCTATATCACCCCTTCCCCTTGAGTCCTGGACTGAGTTCAGTGTGCTTATCTTGCTCACAGTAGGTATTCATGCTTTTTTTTTTTAATTTAAATTTACTTATTTTAATTGGAGGCTAATTACTTTACAATATTGTATTGGCTTTGCCATACATATAACGTCTTTATTGAATTTATTACAACACTACTCCTCTTTTATGTTTTGGTTTTCTGGCTGAAAAATGTGTGGGATCTTTGCTCCCTGACTAGGGACTGAACCCATACCCAATGCATTAGAAGACAAAGTTTTAACCACTGGACCACCAGGGAAGTCCCTAGGTGTTCGTATATTCTTGGCGTGAATACCTATCAACCTCTACATAGCCACTGGGTCTAATAAAAAAAAAAAATGGCAGAAGGGTCCATGGCAGCATTTACTACATGCCAAATACTTTGCTTGGGGCTTCCCAAGTGGCGCAGTGGTAAAGAATCCACCTGCCAATGTCAGAAATATAAGAGACACAAGTCGGGAAGATCCCCTGGAGAAGGAAATGGCAATCTACTTGCCTGGAGAATCCCATGGACAGAGGAGCCTGGCGGGCTGCAGTCCATGGGGTCATAAAGAGGCGGACATGACTGAGCTACTGAACACAAATACTTTGTCTACATTTCCTTATTTAATTCTCACAACCACTCAATGAGGTAGCTGGAGGTTATGCATCCCCATTTTACAGCTGAGAAATTCTGAGGCTCAGAGAGTTGAAGTGGTGTCCGAGGTCATACAGCTCACTAAACGGAAGAGTCAGCAACTGACTCTGGATCTAAATCACTGTTGTGTCTACTCAGATCTTCCAGAGAAGGCCATTCCAAAAAAGAGACTGGGGTAACTTCAGGTGACTTGGCTCACCGGATCAAACCTGGATGAAGTGAGACAGCTTTCTCATGCATGCCCTGGAGTGAATCTGTTTCCAATCCTGCTTAGTTACATCTGCCAGGATCTCCTGTGCATCAGATGATACAACCCTGTGACTTGCTCTTTTCAAGGAGGGATTTCTGGAACTTTGTTATTAATAATAAATTATAAGAATAATTCTTGTGGTACAGAAGAAGAATTTATGAGAAAGGCTCTGGGACGATAATTGGTAAACTTTCTTAATTCTTAAATGAATAGGAAAAAAAGAATGAACTAAATGAGATTTAGGACAAATGACAAGTGAGCCAATATTCTCTGCTTCTCCATGTCAGTCATTTTTTGGCCACTTTGGGAAGATTTTGTGCCTTTTTTAAACTTCCAGATTTCATACTTTCTGTTCAGCTTTTGCAACTTCCCAAGAGCACGGTTTTTTAAAAAAAGAAAGAAAAAAATAGAACCTCAGCCCTTCTGTATCACTTTCAAGAAGGTACCTCTTGCAGAAGGAAATTTGGGCCCTTAAAAAACCCTCACAGGCTTGCTTCAGCCCTTCCTTTGAGACCATTCTTTCTTTTTTTTTTTTTTTTTTGCTTTTCTTGCAGTCTTCGGATGATCAGTGTTGCATATCTTTGGGAAAAATTCATGCCAGACTAGTCAAATCGTAACGGCTGTTATCATCAGCTTGCAAAGGTTTCCAAGTTACTCCCCAGCAGAGAAACCACACACATACAAGCACACAGGTCTCCTCTAATTTTGACACTGGAAATATCTATTTGAAAGTTTTTCTTAATTAAAAAAGAACACAAATGATCACAAAACAGCATCATACCATTGCAAATCTAAAATAGAATCTAGACCATGCAGCATGCAACACTCATTGCCCCCGTTCTGTCTACCTCTTAGCACACAGAAATAAACTCCGGGTGTCTGCATGGCACACTCTTCACAGCAGGCTATCTGCTAGAAACATCTGCTAGGTCACTCAATGTGAACCTCCCAAGCAGAAGAAGTATAGTGTACCATTAACTGGAAAAAAAAAAAAAAAGATGAAGGACAAGGAGAAGAAGAGGAAAATGTGCCCTCTCCCAGCTTTGCCATTGGCTAGCTGGGAACATTTGCAAATCCCCCCACACTGTTTCTTTAGCTTCAATTTCCAAACATTTCTAACATAACTACATTTGGCCTCATCTTCTTGAACAAAGGATGCTAAAAATTTTTTCTGTAAAGTGCAAAGTAATCATTCTAGTCAATGAAACAAACATTCTCAGGGGTGACGTAGTGTGCACTAGGTGTGCAGAAGAGAAAGACATGGCCCCTTATTGTACAGTTTTGTGGTACTCTCTGAGATGACACTTCCCAATCAGTGTGCTGAGGCCCACAGGACAGTTCCGCCAAGGTGGTAATCCCCTTAGACCTCAGGGAGGGTAGACAGGGTGGGCTGGCTGGATCCCAAGGATGGTCCAAGCAAGCTCCTCTATTTATTCAGTGAACTGATCAAGTATCATCTTTCCTGTGAATGCTGGACTGTGGAAAAGACTAGGAGGAATTTGACTAAGAGTATTAACATGACTGGGGTTTTTTGCCCCACCTTGAATAACCTAATCATATGCGTTTGAAGCTGTAGATCTTTTTTAAAAGTTTTATTGTTTTGTTTCCTTCTGATTAATTGTCACATCCCACTGTTGTGACTGTTACTCCCTTCTCAGTGACCAATTCTAGTCTTCTTTTAGCCAAAGGAAAAAAAAACCAAATATGCAAAAATCACCGTATTACTCAATAAACACTTCCTGTGTACCTACAATGTGTGAGGCACTCCAGGGTCTTACAGAGGGAGAGAAAGAATAAATGGAGATGGTATGTAACTACAGTCCTTAAAGGGGTCACAACTTAAAATTGTAAACAAAATAAGAATCACTAGGCATAGCTAAAAATTAGGTCCCCAGATCCTAGGGCATATGTTTGAGTCTACTGCAAAATGTTTGATGTTTTTTTTAAAGCAAAGCCCAATGAGAAGTTTCCAAAATTTGAGCTGAGAAGTAAACTGCATGTGTACACACATCAACAGAATGAAAAAGCAGAAAGCTCACAAACTGAAACTGAAGTGAGTTCACCATCTTGGCTCGATCTGTTGTAGTTGAAGACTTGATGTTTCAAGCTGCTTAATCTCTCTGTCTCAGGTTCCTGTTCGAGAGCACGTGAAAAATAATAACCTACCTTCAGGCTACTGTAGATGCTAGCTTTTTTAAGTGTTACATGCTATCTTGGAAATTTACATATTGCTGATAAGAACATTTTTGAAGTATAAAGATTTAAATGCCAATTACTGAAATGCTCGGTGAGTATGGAGGCTCTTGTCAAGTTTATTTCCACTATCCAGCAATTCCACTCCTTGGGTGTATACTCAAAAAAAGGAAAAAAAAGAGACTAATTCACAAAGATATACCCCAATGTTCATAGCAGCACTATTTACAATAGCCAAGATATGGAAGCAATCCATGTTCACCAACAGACAAATGGGTAAAGAAGATGTGGGGTGTATGTGTGTGTATGTTCACATATATACATATACACAGAAGAATTTTACTCATTACCAAGCCATCAAATAGAATAAAATTCTGCATGGGCAGCAATGCTCATGGACCTAGAGAATATTATGCTTAGTGAAATAAGTCAGAGAAAGACAAACACTATATGATTCCACTTATACGTGGAATCTAAAAAAACAAAACAAATGAACGTATATACCAAAACAGAAGCAGACTCACAGATAAACGAAACACACTACTGGTTAGCAGTGGGGAGAGAGAAAGGCGAAGGGGTGGGATAGGGGTATGGAATTAGGACATACAAACTGCTATATATAAAATAGATAAGCAGCAAAGACATATTGTACAGCACAGGAAATCATAGCCATTCTTGCAATAATTTTTAATGGAATATATATAATCTGTAAAAATGCGGAATCACTATGCTGTACACCTGAAGCTACTATAACACTGTAAATCAACTGTACTTCAATTTTGTAAAAACAGCATCACTTTGCTTACTGTCTCGGTATAAGGAACATAGATAAATGTTTTTTGTTACACATGCCTGAAGTCATTGTTTTGAATTCCAGTGTCCTCTGTGGCACTTGTATACAGGATGTCTTCAAAGTTTGCTAAGGAAGTAAAGAAATGATTGAACACGGTTCCTGATGTACGTAGGGGAGCTTGTATTAAGTCAGCTCCAGGCAGCTTCCCTTTTGATCACATCCTTGAGATAAGTCCATTTGCTGTGAAAAGCCTCCGGTTCTTAACAGCGGAATCACATGGCAGCAAGATGTGGGCAAAAACACATTTCCAATCCTGGCTGCCACACTAGACAATACTATCTACCCACTGGAAGTCTGATTTTTCATCTATAAGTGGGGATAATGCGTACCCCATAAAGTTGTTACCACAATTCAGAAAGGAACTGTCTACGGTATGCCTACCGCTGCATTTGACAAGTAATTAATTTCCAACTGGTATTATCTTCTAGGACCACGCTTTTTGTGTGTGTGACCATCTTAGGCCAATAATTTAACTCCCTGGATCTTGGTCTCCTCACTAATACAGTGGGGACAATAATACCTTGAAAGTTTTGGTGAGGAGTTAACCGAAACTGTTTTAGGTTTTAGGAAACTGTCTACAGGGGGTCTGTAGCATGGTATCAAGAACTGATGCTTTTGAATTATGGTTTTGGAGAAGACTCCCGAGAGTCCCTTGGACAGCAAGGAGATCAAACCAGTCAATCCTAAAGGAAATCAACCCTGGATATTCATCGGAAGGACTGTTGCTGAAGCTGAAGCTCCAATACTTTCGCCACCTGATGTGAACAGCCAACTCATTGGAAAAGACCCTGATGCTGGGCAAGATTGAAGGCAAAAGGAGAAGGGGACGACAGAGAAAGAGATGGGTAGATAAACAGCATCACCAACACAACGGACATGAATTTCAGCAAACTCCGGGAGATAAATGAGGGACAGGGGAGCCTGGCATGCTTCAGTCCACGGGGTCTCAAAGAGCCGGACACAACTTAAGAGATTGAACAACAACAAATGTACTTAAACATTACTTTCCCTTCACCCCACAGAATTATTTTCACAGATTATGATTGGTTGGAAATTCTAATCACTGAGGATTACGTTTGTGTGTGTGCGTGTGTGTGAATTTCACTTGCCAAAAAGCCAGTATATATTTAAACACCATAAGAAAAGCCCATTGTAATCTACATGCCCCTTGGAACTATTTCCCACGTCAAAAGGTCTGTGGCCCAACAGCCATGCTCATTTTGAGTGGCGGGCTCTCCAGACCAGAGCCAAGAATCTGCAGAATGCTAAGCAGTCAGAGTCACCCAGAGGGAACGGAGCTGCATGAGCCTGAATCAGGCGGGACGCACAAATTCTGCGCAGCAGAAACAGCAGCATCAGATAGTGCCTGGAGGCTGGCTCCACAATGGAGGTCTTTATCTCGCATGTGAATCAAGTGGGGAAAGTGCGGTCATCTCCTCCTGCGGTCTACTGGGTTTTCATTGACAAAAAACTAAGAGCACTTTTGTTGGTTCACACGCTGCCCTTTCCAGCCAGCGAGGGCCCAGCCATGTGAAGTTGCACTTCATAGTTTCAATGGAGCACATCTCCTCCAGGGAGAGAAAAGGTTACTTCCTCCATCATCCTCCCCTGACCACTACCTCTGCCAGATCCTGTCATGTGCTACAGCGAGAAGACAAAGCAAAAAAAAAAAAAAGCAGAGCAGCCAGCAGAAAAACCACTTCTCACTCTCACCCGGCGTCTGAATCCAAAATGCTCGAGTCCAGGGCTGTTATCAGGCTCTGTGGTCAAGCCCCTTCCCCGGTTATGAGTCACAGGCAGAAATGGTGTGGGAAGTCCTCTTACACACAGACATCGAGTAGTGTGTTGGAGGTGGCGGTGAGAGCTAAGGAGCGTGATCTCACAGACTATTCTGTGAACACTCGCTTCAAACAAGAGAAACAAGACAATTACGGCTTTTCTTAATGACCATTCTATTATTGATCCCACTCTTTGATCATCTCAGTTAGAGGTGACACCCCATTTTAAACCTCCTCCATAAGAGAGAAAAACTGAGGTCCCAGGGGTCAGTGATCTGCATGAAATCACCCAGTCAATAAATGCCATGACAAAATTGCAATTTAGAGGAGGAAAAGCCTTGTCCAGAAACTTATATCTAAAAACTTTGTTGAAATGAAATGCACACAGAATATCAAGCACAGGGTCTGGCTTTCAGGAGGCATCCAGAATTTTTTTCTTTGTCTTGGGAAAAAGGGAAACGTTCTGGTTAATTGACGGTTCTACCACCCTGCAGGCCCTTTCATCAGCAGAAACCTTTATCTCCACAGATGATGACAATCAGCACAATGACAGTACCAATACTTACTACTCTTTATCGAATGGCCATTACCCAACCACTTATTATTTTTGAAGTTTTAAATGCATTTTAATCCCAATTGACCCCCCAAAAAGGAAAATGTCACAAAAAGGAACATCTGTCTACCCACACTGGCAATCAGAAATACTGTGAGTGAGTTCTCCCAAGCTTGGGCCAATTACCAAGTGATAAGGGTAGGGTCACATAATTGATCACCTAAACCAAGACAGATATCAGAATGGAAAGCAGTGCTGTGCGTAATTACTCTGGGATAACATGCATACACGCAGGACTGGCCTGCACAAACCAGGACATATGGTCACCCTAGTTTAGCAAAACTAAAGTCCCAAGTCACCAATTAATGATTTTTCAGTAACGATCATGGTTGATGAGAAAGGCATAGATCTTCAGTGGGCTCCACTTTAATTCTAGGCCTTGAACACCTTGAAGAGAGGCTACAATCCATGTGCTCAAGGGAATATTGTTCCCATGTTCACTTCTAGCTAATAAATCCCTTTAGCATGGGGAATATGTGTTTCCAGTGACCACAGTCAGCTCTCCAGGTGCTCACTTTTACCTGTGTGACAATTCTTGGGATGCTGAATTGGTAACAAGAAAGTAGCTTAATGCAGAGCTAATCAAAACCATGAAAAGTATGTGTTGCTCTATTTTGTCCCTAACTGAAGAATTCATTCTGCCTCCAGCACAATAAAACCTATCTCCCTACAGCCTAGGGAGTATCCTTGTTACACTATTCTAGCTTGTTTCCTCTCTCCGAGATGGGGTTACATAAACCTTGCTAATTCCTGAGGACTTCATTCCTTTTCCCTGTTGTACATGCAGACTGTGTTGAACTGATGGAAGATGTGTTTTTTCTCTTCCTAAAATCACATCGATTCTATAAGGTATATACTATCATCATTACCATTTTACAGATGGGGAAAATGGAGGTTTAGACAAGTTAGTTAACTTGCCTAAGACAAGTTAGTTAACTTTGCCATACAACTACTCTGGCAAAGTTCAGATCTGCCTGATTCCAAATTCCAGGTCCTTAACCTCTAGTTAGAATAATTCTTATAATTATGGTCCAGTCCTTGATCATAAGGTCTTGTCATTATCAGTTACATTTCAATGATTCCCAAGTACATTCAATGCTAAAGTCCTCTTTTTACATGGAAAGGCTTGTCTCTACAGACAGAGAAAGATCATCCAGAGAAGTGTTCCCTGGAACTGTTTCCCAAATTGTATTCATCAGTAGGAAGTTGGACCCCAGCGATTCTACTGAGAGAGGGTCAGTTCCTTTTCTATTGGCCGTTTTTGTCCCTGATAAGACAAAGGCAGTGTCCATCCAAAAAGGAGGCCTTTCTCTGACGTCATGTACCAATCTGTTGTTCAGTGGCTAACTTGTATCCAACTCTTTGTGACCCTATGGACTGTATCCTGCCAGGTTCCTCTGTCCATGGGATTTCCCAGCCAAAAGTACTGGTGTGGGTTAGGTGATATTCTCAACCCAGGAATCGAACCTGTGTCTCCTGCATTGGCAGGCGAATTCTTTTATCACTGAGCCACCTAGGAATCTGGAAGGCACATAACTCCATTGACTTAAACAGAAAGAATAGACCTTTATTTCACAGCAAGCCTAAGAGGAGGAAATGCCCATTTCCTGCTTCCTAACATACAGGCCTCTGGGCACCTCCACTGAATTTCCTCTTTCTTTCTTTGTACAAGCTTTCTTTCCATTGGTTAATTTCTTCCCAATTGGGCTCCCTGTTGGGAGGTAGGGGGAAAAGATTACCCGCTACCCCTTGGGACCACCAGACCGGGAGAGCCTTCCCAATGGGGGTCTATCAGAGGAAGAGAGAGCAGATGGGCAACCTGAAGTGAACTGGGGTTGGTGCAAAAGCCTCAGGTGTCTCTGGCACTTGCCACTTGCCGGCAGTACCAATTAACTGCTATTGCCCAATGACCAGATGCCACAGAGAAACATAGTATATGACTAAGTGTTCATAGATTGGTCAGTTTGGAAGATGTCTTTTAAGTTAATCTTGTTAGCTTGAGGTATCCACGACTCTGAGATAAAACAGAAACCAAAAATGCTACATGAGCTATGTTCCAAATTTCTAAAAGCTAAATATCTTTTTATTTCCTCTTGTTAGAGTTCTTGTTTTGCACAAAGACTGTGTTGCTTTCATGATTGCATTTGTTTATAATTATTAATCAAAACAAAATTTTTATTCATTAGACTTGATGAGCTAATTAAAATGTCAGGTTTAATAATAATTTGAGGAAGAAAATAAGATATACACATCCATACTCTAATACAAATCAGAAGATTACAATTCACTGTGCAAAACCACACAGCTTCTCATGGCACTCAAAGTAAAGTTCTAAATCCTCAATGGAGCCTAAAAGACCTCAAATAGTGGTAAAGAACTCGCCTGCCAACGCAGGAGACATAAGAGATGTGGGTTCGATCCCTGGGTCAGGAAGACCCCCCGGAGGAGGAAATGGCAACCTACTCCAGTACTCTAGCCTGGAAAATCCCATGGACAGAGGAGCCTGGCAGGGTACAGTCCAAAGGGTCACAAAGAGTCAGACACGACTCAGCAACTGAACAACCTACCATTCACCTCCTTATTCACTGCAATTGGTTTCTTGAATATGAGAGTGAATCTCTGTCTCAGGATATTTGCACAAGCTATTCCCTCTGCTTGGAACACTCCACCCTCCTTTATCCACTGGAGTCTCAGCTCTAGTTTCACCCCATCAGCAAGGCCTTTCCCAACACACCATCCAAATCTGCATCTTCCCAGCCTCCTCACAATCACCCTCCAGAACAATACCCATCTTGTTTTCTTGATGATACTTACTACTGTCTGAAATTATCTTGTTAATGTACATGTTCCAAGCTATTATACATTTTAATAGAAGATATAATCACGACTCCCATATAAATATAAAACAAACATATATCAAAGTATTTTTAAGATGTTTGCTTAAATTTATTTTTATTTATATTTTGGATGAGCTCCACAGCATGTGGGATCTTAGTTCCCCCACCAGGGATTGAACCTGTACCCCCTGCAATGGAAACTCAAGAGTCTTAACCGCTGGACCACCAGAGAAGTCCTTCCAAGATTTTATTTAGCTCAATAATTAATGAGGTAACCACAGTGAAATGTGACCACTAGTTCAACAGAGAAGTCCAAATGCCACACACTGATATTCAGCTAAGGAATGCGGAAATGGATTTACAAACTGATGTGTAACAGGTAAAACTGCTCAATAGCGACAAGGTGATAAATCAATTGCATTGTACCTGACATATTTTGCAACTCTACGGGCAGGAATTAATCGAATGACTAACAGTTTTCTACAACTTAACTTCCACCTCTACAGAGTTGTAAAGATAGTTGTATTACCATTACTATCTGAAACTGTCCTTTGTTCCTTTTTTCTAAACTCCATGCCCTGAAATATAAGTTTCATGAAAGCAGAACCTTTGCCTGCCTTATTCACCAGAGTTTCCCCCAAGCTCTGAATCATGACTGATTTATACTATGGGCTCAGAAATATTTCTTAAATAAATAGATGACCAAAGTCACAGTTTCACTAAGCATAATGCCTTCCAGGTCCATCCATATTGCTGCAAATGGCAAATTTTTCATTCTTTTTTATGGCTGAGTAATACTCCATTACACACACACACACACACACACACACGTGTGCATACACATACACACACCCTGTATCTTATTTATCCCTTCTTCTATTGATGAACACTTAGAGCACTTCCATGTCTTGGCTACTATAAATAATGCTGCTATGAGCATTGGCGCGCATATGCTTTTCCAAATTAGCATCTTCCCATCTTCCTCACAGCCATGGGTTTCCTAAAGGGTCAAATGATATAATTTTTCATCTGAAGCACCATACCAATGTAAGGGGCTTTATTTACTCCATTCTCATTATACAGGATAGTGGTTATTATGAATCTCTGGAGTCAGTTGCCAGGGTTCAAATCCTGGCTTTGCCGTGTGTTACATTAACAAAGTCACCTAGCATTTGAAGTTTAATAAAGGTGTAACTTGCCCAAGGGCACACAGCTAAAAAAATAGAAGGGTATGAACTTCACCCTAAGTCAGGCTAACTTTACCCTCCCAGGATTCTTTCCTTTGGGCCATTAGTCATAACCTTTAATTTCAGATTTCCAGTAACATTGTGATTCATTGCATTATCTGCAACTTCCACATCCTGGGATCTTGTTCCTTGAGACATCAAGAACCAGCTCTTAAGCACTGTCACTGAATTACCCAGAACCTAGTATAACACCTGGCTGGCAGTAAGCCCTAATATATCCTTGTCAAACAAGTGAAGAAATCCACACATGTCCAAGTCAATGGGGAAAAGACAGAACAATTGTCTCCCACCTATTCAGGGTTTATTTAACTAGCAAGAATAAAAGCTGTGAAAACGGTAACCACTCAGCTCCCAGCAAACTGTTGTACCATCCCCGTCTAGTCTGCCATCAGCTTCAGTCAATGTGCAATCCTAAGGCACGTTAAGTGGAGAATTTGATCCAAAAGAAACATAATCAGTAGGCACATAGGCAATTGTTCTGATTAAACACTGCCTGATGGAATTAAAACACCATAGGCTGTTTGCAGAACTCCTTGATTTTAATTAGATAAACCCCGTCTTAATAGCAAAGATACAGCAATGCATTCCTCGGGCCCCGTGGAGTGACAAACGTAATGACTCTATGATAGAGTGTGGCAATTCTGCATCCAGTTGGGGAAATTACAAGATGATCGATTAAAGTTGCCCAGTTTAATTCCTCCAAGTCTCATTTGGTGGACCGAGGTAGGCAGTTCTCCCTGTGTCAGCCTTCAGGGAGCAATTTATCTCACCAGTATCCCAACTGGAAGGGGACTAACATTTGTTATCAGCTGATTACACACTAGGCTATCAGCTTAGGCATTTGCATAGAGGATCTCTGTCAATCCTCCCCAGTGACCACTATGTTGCAGATGCGCAAACTGAGTCTCAGTGAGGGTAAATAATATATTCTGACACATCTGCTAAGTGGTAAAGCTTGGATTCAAACCTGGAATTGCCTGGCATCAAAGATGTTGGTGTTTGTGGTGCAGGTAAGAGGTATTCCTGCCTAGATTCATACCCTGGCTCTGGTATGTATTAGGATAGAGCCTTGGTAAGTTTCTGAAATTTCTCCATCCTTGGCAGACTCATCTGTCAAATGGATATCACAGTAGTTCCCATCTCATAAGACAGGGATGAAATGTGCATGAGACCACGTAAAGAGCAAAGCATAGTTGTTAGCCACTAACTATTATCTCCTTGAGTGCTTCTGACATCTCTGTGGTGTTAAGAAGAAAAGACCAAGTATGTAACAGAGAAGAGCAAGCCTGACTCCATATTGAATCTATTCCTTAGCTCTTACCCTGTGTCTGTTGTCTGTGCTTAGTCATGCGGGCTCTGCACCTTTTGTTATAGAATGTTGCCTGCAGCCTGAAATATACAGGAGAACCCATTCTTAAGGCTCTGATCTTTAAAGGTGTAGTAACACTTTTTCCTTTCTTATAGAGGTACACAGAACATGGGTAGACCTATACCTGATTCATGTTGATGTTTGGTGGAAACCAACCCACTCCAGTGTTCTTGCCTGGAGAATCCCAGGGATGGCGGAGCCTGGTGGGCTGCTGTCTATGGGGTCACACAGAGTCAGACACGACTGAAGTGACTTAGCAGCAGCAGCAGCCACACAATACTATAGAGCAATTATCTTTCAGTTAAAAATATATTAAAAAAAAAAGTTGTAGAACAGAGAAGAACATTTGTTGGAGATTTTTAAGAACATTGTGGCTAGATCTATGTGGACAGCTGTAAGATCAAAGGATTCTGGCACAACAACTAGTCATATCCCCTCCCCTTTTAGTATAAAAGAAGCCTTAATTCTAACTCAAGTAAGATGGTTCTTTGGGACAGTAGTTGACCATCTTCTCTGTCTGCTGACTTTCTAAATAAAGTTGCTACTCCTTACCCAAAAATGCATCTCTCAGGGACTTCCCTGGTGGTCCAGTGGTTAAGATCCATGTTCCAATGCAGGGGATGCGGGTTCAATCCCTGGTCGGAGAACTAAGATCCCACATGCAGCAGGGCAACTAAGCCCTTTCACTGCAGCAAAAGAAGCCCCCGTGTGCCACGATGAAGACCCAGTGCAGCCAACTAAAAATAAATATTAAAAACAACAACAACTTGTCTCTCAATTTATTAGCCTATCAAGCAACAAGCAGTATGAGCTTGGACTTGGTAACCAGTAGAGTCCAGAGAGTTCCACATGTTTGGATGAGGTCACGCAGCGAGTAAGTACCCAAGCTAGGACTGAAGACAGCTCGGGACCTTTTTAAAATTCCACTAAATGCTGTAGACTTTCACTTTATCTCCACTGATCCTCAGAACAAACTAGCCAGGTAGGAAGCACAGATGCCCTCAGTGAGGAGATTGAGCTCAGAGCAATAAGATGACCAGACCCCAGACACTCAGACATTGAAACAAACAGGCAAGCTTAACGCTTCTCCACCCCAAAATGTCTATGGACTAAGTGCTGTGAAGGCCAAGGCCAAGGTTAAGAAGGTCAGAGTGTGAATGCCAGCCCTGCAGCTTTTTAACTGGGAGACTCAGTTCTCTTATCTGTAAGACAGAGATAGTCTTAGACCCTAAACTCCTGTTGTTGTTATGTTAAATAACTTTTTGTTGGGTAAGTGCTTAAAAGAGCGCTTGGCATTATTTTACCCTGCTGTCACCAAGTTCCACTGTCCCTGTGTGGGAATAATAGCTGCTCTTATTTTCTGTGATGATTGTAGATATTAAATTATTTAATCCATTAGAAATGCTCAGCATGATGTCCCATATATACTGGAAGCATTCAGTAAATGTTCATTGTCTTCATCTCATAGTAGCAGAAATAGTGGTGGTAGAGATAATCCTTCCTTTACTGTTACTAAACCTCACACCTTATTGAGTCAGTACAGTCAGTTCAGTCACTCAGTCGTGTCTGACTCTTTGTGACCCCATAAATCGCAGCACGCCAGGCCTCCCTGTCCATCACCAACTCCCGGAGTTCACTCAAACGCAAGTCCATCAAGTCAGTGATGCCATCCAGCCATCTCATCCTCTGTCGTCCCCTTCTCCTCCTGCCCCCAATCCCTCCCAGCATCAGGGTCTTTTCCAATGAGTCAACTCTTCGCATGAGGTGGCTAAAGTACTGGAGTTTCAGCTTTAGCATCATTCCTTCCAAAGAACACCCAGGACAAATCTCCTTCAGAATGGACTGGTTGGATCTCCTTGTAGTCCAAGGGACTCACAAGAGTCTTCTCCAACACCACAGTTCAAAAGCATCAATTCTTCAGCACTCAGCTTTCTTCACATTTCAACTCTCACATCCATACATGACCACTGGAAAACCATAGCCTTGACTAGACAAACCTTTGTTGGCAAAGTAATGTCTCTGCTTTTGAATATGCTATCTAGGTTGGTCATAACTTTCCTTCCAAGGAGTAAGTGTCTTTTAATTTCATGGCTGCAGTCACCATCTGCAGTGATTTTGGAGCCCCCAAAAATAGTCTGACTCTGTTTCCACTGTTTCCCCATCTATTTCCCATGAAGTGATGGGACCAGATGCCATGATCTTCGTTTTCTGAATGTTGAGTTTAAGCCAGTTTTTTCACTCTCCTCTTTCACTTTCATCAAGAGGCTTTTTAGTTCCTCTTCACTTTCTGCCATAAGGGTGGTGTCATCTGCATATCTGAGGTTATTGATATTTCTCCTGGCAATCTTGATTCCAGCTTGTGCTTCTTCCAGCCCAGCATTTCTCATGATGTACTCTGCATATAAGTTAAACAAGCAGGGTGACAATATACAGCCTTGACGTACTCCTTTTCCTATTTGGAACCAGTCTGTTGTTCCATGTCCAGTTCTAACTGTGGCTTCCTGACCTGCATATAGGTTTCTCAAGAGGCAGGTCAGGTGGTCTGGTATTCCCATTTCTTTCAGAATTTCCCACAGTTTATTGTGATCCACACAGTCAAAGGCTTTGGCATAGTCAATAAAGCAGAAATAGATATTTTTCTGGAATTCTCTTGCTTTTTCCATGATCCAGCGGATGTTGGCAATTTGATCTTTGGTTTCTCTGTCTTTTCTAAAACCAGCTTGAACATCTGGAAGTTCACTGTTCACATATTGCTGAAGCCTGGCTTGGAGAATTTTAAGCATTACTTTACTAGCGTGTGAGATGAGTGCAATTGTGTGGTAGTTTGAGCATTCTTTGACATTGCCTTTCTTTGGGATTGGAATGAAAACTGACCTTTTCCAGTCCTGTGGCTACTGCTGAGTTTTCCAAATTTCCTGGTATATTGAGTGCAGCACTTTCACAGCATCATCTTTCAGGATTTGAAATAGCTCCACTGGAATTCCATCACCTCCACTAGCTTTGTTCATAGTGATGCTTTCTAAGGCCCACTGGACTTCACATTCCAGGATGTCTGGCTCTAGGTCAGTGATCACACCATCGTGATTATCTGGGTCGTGAAGATCTTTTTTGTACAGTTCCTCTGTGTATTCTTGCCACCTCTTCTTAATATCTTCTGCTTCTGTTAGGTCCATACCATTTCTGTCCTTTATCGAGCCCATCTTTGCATGAAATGTTCCCTTGGTATCTCTCATTTTCTTGAAGAGATCTCTAGCCTTTCCCATTCTGTTGTTTTCCTTTATTTCTTTGCATTGATCGCTGTGGAGGGCTTTCTTATCTCTCATTGCTATTCTTTGTAACTCTGCATTCAGATGCTTATATCTTTCCATTTCTCCTTTGCTTTTCACTTCTCTTCTTTTCACAGCTATTTGTAAGGCCTCCCCAGACAGCCATTTTGCTTTTTTGCATTTCTTTTCCATGGGGATGGTCTTGATCCCTGTCTCCTGTACAATGTCACAAACCTCCATCCATAGTTCTTCAGGCACTCTATCTATCAGATCTAGTCCCTTAAGTCTATTCCTCACTTTCACTGTATAGTCATAAAGGATTTGATTTAGGTCATACCTGAATGTTCTAGTTGTTTTCCCTACTTTCTTCAATTTAAGTCTGAATTTGGCAATAAGGAGTTCATGATCGCTCACAGTCAGCTCCAGGACTTGTTTTTGCTGACTCTATAGAGCTTCTCCATCTTTGGCTGCAAAGAATATAATCAATATGATTTCAGTGTTGACCATCTAATGATGTCCATGTGTAGTCTTCTCTTGTGTTGTTGGAAGAGGGTGTTTGCTATGACCAGTGCATTCTCTCGGCAAAACTCTATTAGCCTTTGCCCTGCTTCATTCCATATTCCAAGGCCAAATTTGCCTGTTATTCCAGGTGTTTCTGGAGAAGGCAATGGCACCCCACTCCAGTACTCTTGCCTGGAAAATCCCATGGATGGAGGAGCCTGGTAGGCTGCAGTCCATGGGGTCGCTAAGAGTTGGACATGACTGAGTGACTTCACTTTGACTTTTCACTTTCATGCATTGGAGAAGGAAATGGCAACCCATTCCAGTATTCTTGCCTAGAGAATCCCAGGAATGGGGGAGCCTGATGGGCTGCCGTCTATGGGGTCACACAGGGTCAGACATGACTGAAGCGACTTAGCAGCAGCAGCAGCAGCAGCAGCCAGGTGTTTCTTGACTTCCTACTTTTGCATTCCCCTATAATGAAAAGGACATCTTTTTTGAGTGTTAGTTCTAAAAGGTCATGTAGGTCTTCATAGAACCGTTCAATTGCAGCTTCTTCAGTGTTACTGGTTGGGGCATAGACTTGAATTACTGTGATATTGAATGGTTTGCCTTGGAAACGAACAGAGATCATTCTGTCATTTTTAAGATTGCATCCAAGTACTGCATTTCAGACTCTTTTGTTGATCATAATGGCTACTCCATTTCTTCTAAGGGATTCCTGCCCACAGTAGTAGATATAATGGTCATCTGAGTTAAATTCACCCATTCTAGTCCATTTTAGTTCCCTGATTCCTAGAATGTCGAAGTTCACTCTTGCCATCTCCTGTTTGACCACTTTCAATTTGCCTTGATTCATGGACCTGACATTCCAGGTTCCTATGCAATATTGCTCTTTACAGCGTCGGACTTTGCTTCTATCATCAATCACATCCACAACTGGGTATTGTTTTTGCTTTGGCTCCATCCCTTCATTCTTTCTGGAGTTATTTCTCCACTGATCTCCAGTAGCATTTTGGGTACCTACCGACCTGAGGAGTTCCTCTTTCAGTATCCTATCATTTTGCCTTTTCATACTGTTCATGGGGTTCTCAAGGCAAGAATACTGAAGTGGTTTGCCATTCCCTTCTCCAGTAGACCACATTCTGTCAGACCTCTCCACCATGACCTGCCCATCTTGGGTGGCCTCATGGACATGGCTTAGTTTCATTGAGATAAACAAGGCTGTGGTCTGTGTGATCAGACTGGCTAGTTTTCTGTGAGTATGGTTTCAGTGTGTCTGCCCTCTGACGCCCTCTCACAACACCTACTGTCTTACTTGGGTTTCTCTTACCTTGGATGTGGGGTATCTCTTCACGGCTGCTCCAGCAAAGCGCAGCCACTGCTCCTTACCTTGGACGAGGGGTATCTCCTCACCACCACCCCTCCTGACCTTGAACGTGGAGTAGCTTCACTCGGCCCTCCTGCGCCCGCGCAGCCACCACTCCTTGGATGTGGGGTGGCCAGAAAACTCTTTTTGTTTTATTTGATTTCTTTCCCAAGAAATGTACTTGTTTACTCCTTGAGGAAGGAGAAGAAGGTGGTAATTCTGTTTACTACCCCCAATAACGGGGAGAGTCCACCTTGCTAAGGATATAGAAAGACAAAGTTCACCTGCTTAGTATCTATCTTTTAGAACTGTTGAGAGGATGAAATGGGATAATTCCTGAAAAGATCACAGTGGTGACTGGGGATCCATAACTTCCTGATGTTTCACAAACTAAACAAGTGTCACAGAATATCACAGAAGGTGATCTGAAGTTCTTTCAGCTCCAACACTCTTCAAAAGGAGACTTTTCTATTTCCATGAAAATGAAAGTCGCTCAGTTGTGTCTGACTCTTTGCGAGCCCATGGACTATACAGTTTATGGAATACTTCAGACCAGAATACTGGAGTGTATAGCCTTTTCCTTCTCCAGAGGATCTTCCCTAACCAGGAATTGAAGCAGGGTCTCCTGCATTGCAGGCAATTCTTTACCAACTAAGCTATCATCTATTTGCATATAAAACAGAAAAAAAAAAAAAAAAAATGGGCTTTGGCAGTATCTACTAGCCAATTTATTTACTCTTTGATGCATTAATTCTACTTCTAGAAATCAGTTCCACAGAACACTTTGATAGAATGTGAAAGTACATACATGGAAGGTCATTAACTGTAGTATTATTTGTAAGTCAAGACATTAAAACAACTGACATGTCCAGCCATCAGGTGCAGTTAAAGAAGCCATGGTGCATTCACACAGGGGAAGACTATGTGGACTTAGAGAATGAGAACAGTATCTCTGCAGTAATATGGAGAATTCTCCAGGGTATATTTCTAAGTGAAAACAGGACTAAGTGTAGACAAACTATAATATGCTTCCTCTTGTCTAAGACAGGAAAATAATCTCCATATGTTTCATACATTTGCAAAAACAACAGGAAATACAAACAAGAAACTAACAAAAATGCCATTTGTGGTGGTTGTTTACTTGCTAAGTTATATCCAAGTCTTTTGCAACCCCGGTTACTTCACAGGAAATGTCTTGGAGAATTGTGGAGGGAAAAGAGAAGGACACAAAACTTGCTTGTGTTTGCCTTTCTATACCGTCGCACCCTTTGACTGATGTAAGTTCATACCTATTAAAAGTAAAGCTAGTTTTTAAAAGTCTTTCTAAAAATTGAGAATAAACCAAGACAAATAAACCCAACCATCCATCAATTTAGTAACATAACCACACAGAGAAGTGATCATTTTTCCCCCCAAGATGCTTTGACCACAGTACTTTGATTGAACATCCTCTGCAGAACATGTTCCATGGACAAAAAGAACTACAGGGTAATTTAAATCTGACTGTAGCATGTTAGTGAGAAAGCTCATACTGTTATTCTGAAACCATTTTATTTATGTCATACAATAAAACAAAAAAGGAATTATGAATGACTGTCAAAAAGAATAAAAGATTCAATTGTGAGATCAAAAATTAACTATAAAACTAATGTTGACATTGCAGTGGAAATAGTTAAATGAATGAATGACTCGACTGATTGTGCGTTATCTGTCTCAGTCCATTGAAATGGTCTAGCAACAGGTCACTGGAGTAGGTATAATCACACCTAGCACTCTGATTTTGCTTTACAAAAATCTATTTTTCTTGGAGAACTGCTTGCTTTCAGGACTGGATTAGGGAAGGTACAAGTTGAGCCTGGAACACATTGTCATGTTCAAAAGCAAAGAAGCTTTCAAATAGTAATTGGTATGTCAAAAAGACACAAGAACCACCCCGAAGGAGCTCATGCTGTCCAAAATTGTCATGATTGGAGTCCTAAAAGAAACAATGATTATAATGGATTGAAATACTTGGGACTTATGAAAGCCGTGAGTCCATAATGATACTTAAAAAAAAAAAAACCTAGGAACAAAAGTATATTTGTTACCATTTGAAGCGGTTACTAAAGTAACATCTTCCTTTGCAAATTGGTAATTAAAGAGAAGTAGTTAAGTATTCATCCTACCTTGTCTGTAAAACTGTATTTCAGGGCAAATAGACCCATTTATGACAGAGAGATCTGCTTTATGGAAGCAGGTCAAGCAATAAATGTAGAAGGAATGTTAGAATTAAAAAGCTAACACATCACCACTCCTAATAGATCCTGAGGCATGGAAGGCGGTTCTGTTAGCACAGAAGTGCAGGTAGTGATTAAGTACAGTGTGAGGAGGGTCAGAGAAAGCTCCCAGCGAGTCAGTGTGGGCTGAGGCTTAAATGTGAGAACAGAGAACAAGAACACAGGAGGACTTATCAGATCAGGGCATGTGCTGGGGAGCTGAGAAAGCTTGAGGATCTGAGCTGATACTTAAGGTCATTGTTAACCATTCAAGAGATCCAAAGTCAGCACAAAACCTGTATGTTGCAGAGAGTCCAAATTTTCTTTAGAAAATGCCTTTGGAAGGACCTTTGTGGTAGCCCCATATGGGAGACCACCCCAGCACATTTCCCCAGAACTGGGATCACTGCACTATTTGAGAAATAAGAGGTGGTTAGCAACTGACAACAAAGACAGTCCACTCTGAGACGCACATGGAAACTGCAGGCAACTGAGGGTCAAACAAGAGCCCTGTCTCCCATTTTTTACTTTCTCAGGGATGCATGGCGCATTCAGCAGATTAGCTGCCATTACTGACATTAGTAACACTGCTCGTTCAGTGTTATCTCCATCTCCTCTCAGTCGTAACTGAAAACATCCCTGATGCTAAGTATTCACAGTGCTAAGATATATAAGAAGGGATGAGAGACCAGAGGTGACACTAGAAAAGGAAGCAGAGGTCACATTAGGAAGGAGCTGTGTTGGAACCGTGTAGGTGAGATGTTAGAGTGAAGGAAAGCTACAGGAGAGAGTTTCAGGTAGGCTATGGCATCGCAAGATTTGTGTTTTGAAAAGATTACTCTGGTTTCACTATAAAGAAGGGTGTGGAGCAGCCTTGGAGAATGAACTTACAGTTGCTGGGGGAAGGAACAGTTAGGGAGTTTGGGATGGGCGTGTACACTGTAATGTATTTAAAACAGATAATACCAAGGACCTACTGTGTAGCACAGGGAACTCTGCTCAATGTTAGGTGCCAGCCTGGATGGGAGGGGAGTTTGGGAGAGAAAGGATACATGTGTACATGTATGGCTGAGTCCCTTCCCTGTTCACCTGAAACTGTCACAAGACTGTTAATCAGCTATATCCCAAAACAAAATAAAAGGTTTAAAGTGAAAAAAAAAGGGGGCATAGAGGCCACAGGAAATTGAGTGAGGGTAAGAAATAAGAACTTACTGTACAGTACAGGGAACTCTACTCAATACTCTGCAATGACCTCTACAGGAGAAGACTCTAAGAAAGAGTGTATAGCAGAACTTTACTGTATAGCAGAAACTAACACAGCACAGTAAATCAACTATACTCCAATAAAAATTAATTTTAAAAAATAATGCAGATACATAAGGGGCATATTACCATCACTGTGTTTATTTTTTTTAATTTACTTTTTTATTTATTGGTTTTGCCACACATTGACTTGAATCTGCCATGAGTGTACACATGTTCCCCATCCTGAACCCCCTTCCCACCTCCCTCCCCATCCCATCCCTCTGGGTCATCCCAGTGCACCAGCCCCGAGCACTCTGTATCATGCATCAAACCTGGACTGGCAATTCATTTCACATATGGTATTATACATGTTTCAATGCCATTCTCCCATATCATTCTGCCCTTGCCCTCTTCCACAGAATCCAAAAGAGTGTTCTATACATCTGTGTCTCTTTTGCTGTCTCACATACAGGGTTATCGTTACCTTCTTTCTAAATTCCACATATATGTGTTAGTATACTGTATTGGTGTATTTCTTTCTGGCTTACTTCACTCTGTATAATAAGCTCCAGTTTCATCAAACTCATTAGAACTGATTCAAATGTATTCTTTTTAATGGCTGAGTAATACTCCATTGTGTATATGTACCACAGCTTTCTTATCCATTCATCTGCTGATGGACATCTAGGTTGCTTCCATGTCCTGGCTATTATAAACAGTTCTGTGATGAATGTTGGGGTACACGTGTCTCTTTCCCTTCTGGTTTCCTCAGTGTGTATAAAGACAGTATGGTACTGGCACAAAGACAGAAATATAGATCAATGGAACAAAATAGAAAGCCCAGAGATAAATCCACGCACATTTGAACACCTTATCTTTGACAAAGGAGGCAAGAATATACAATGGAGAAAAGACAATCTCTTTAACAAGTGGTGCTGGGAAAACTGGTCAATCACTTCTAAAAGAATGAAACTAGAACACTTTCTAACACCATACACAAAAATAAACTCAAAATGGATTAAAGATCTAAACATAAGACCAGAAACTATAAAACTCCTAGAGGAAAACATAGGCAAAACACTCTGACATAAACCACAGCAGGATCCTCTATGACCCACCTCCCAGAATATTGGAAATAAAAGCAAAAATAAACAAATGGGACCTAATTAAAATTAAAAGCTTCTGCACAACAAAGGAAACTATAAGCAAGGTGAAAAGACAGGCTTCAGAATGGGAGAAAATAATAGCAAATGAAGCAACGGACAAAGAATGAACCTCAAAAATATACAAGCAACTCCTGCAGCTCAATTCAAGAAAAATAAATGACCCAATCAAAAAGTGGGCCAAAGAACTAAACAGACATTTCTCCAAAGAAGACATACAGATGGCTAACAAACATATGAAAAGATGCTCAACATCACTCATTATCAGAGAAATGCAAATTAAAACCATGAGAAATGAGGTACCATTTCATGCCAGTCAGAATGGCTGCGATCCAAAAGTCTACAAGCAATAAATGCTGGAGAGGGTGTGGAGGAAAGGGAACCCTCTTACACTGCTGGTGGGAATGCAAACTAGTACAGCCACTCTGGAGAACAGTGTGGAGATTCCTTAAAAAACTGGAAATAGAACCTCCATCACTGTGTTTAAATCTAACTTCCCTCTCAGTTGTTCCTTGAGGGACCAAGCATTACGTGAACTAGATATGAATGCAAAGTTTTAGATCTGAAGGGAAAAGTGGATGCCAGCTTTGAAACCCCAGCGCACAAAAGAGGGCTTTTTAGGGATCTATAATAGATTCCTCAGCTACAGAAAGCCAGTGAGTGAGAAGTGGCCGGTTCCCACTGAATTCCTCTAGGCAAATGAGAGGAACCAAGTGGAATTTCTTCCCAATAACTGACCCATAGTGGAAATTATAAGTGGGGTCAAGATGGGGTCCTTTTCACTTCAACCCACCTAGAATATACTAAAAATAGCTGCCACCTGGAAAAACAAATACCAAAATTCTAAGCAGTTTACTTAGCACATATTCATTTATCCAGCAAATTTATTGATCATCTACTACCTCAGGGACTGCACTTTAGATTTACAAAAATTAGAAATTAGACCCCTTGATAAATGAAACAGACAACTGAACAGGAAATTCAGAACAGGGTAATGGGTATTGTGATGTGGGTGAGCAGATCTTTCACAAAACCAAGGTTACCGGCTTCAGTGACCCTGAGAAGCTACCCCTGAAGGTAACTGGATGGGAATGGGCTGCTTACTACAGACAAAATGTCATCAGCGGGGAGTATGAAACATGAAAGAACTCTGCTGGATTTCATTTCCAACCTGCCTCAGCATCCACCATGCTTTTGGTTTCCAGTCGCACTGTTAAAAATACTGTTAAGGTGAACAAGACCACTGTGCTCGTTAGTAGTTATAGCAAAATAAATGGACGTGAATTATTCAGTGACAGTTATATAACCTAGAGAATTTTGTTTCAGGAATTTAAGACAAAGGTAGGAATGCTTTACTCCTTTGCTCTTCAGTGCTAAATGATAGATACATCGATGATTGATAAAGCGATTGCTAAATATTATATACAACAAACTCCCCTTTTACATATCTGATATGTGTCATCTTTTTTACATCTTTGTGTCACAGTTATTTGCTTTCTTCAAAACACTTACTCAAAGGAAAATAACTCTTAGTCTGAAAATTCTGATGAGTTTTGATCGGGCAGCATACAATGTTGTACAAAAAACACTTTGCATCCAAATGCCCATCAACTGGTGAATGCATTTTCAAAATGTCGTATATCCATATGATGAAATACCACTCAGCAATTAAAAGTAACAAACTATGATAATTCTATAATATGGATGAGCCTCAGAAATATTAAGCTAAGTTTAACAAGTCAAATACAAAAGACTGTATATCATATACATGAAAGGTCTAGAATGACTACATATTTCATCTTTAAGAAGTCTATGAAGGGCTAATTTGTACAGATGAAAAACAAATCATGGTTACTTGTGGCTAGGAGTAGAGGTAGAAATTAATTGCAGACCCAAGGGAACTTACTGGGGTGATGAACATGTTCTAAAATTAGATTGTGGTGATAGTTACACAATTCTATAAATTTACTAAAATAATTAAATTGAACACTTATAAATGGTGAATTTTATGATGTGGAAATTATAGTGCAAAAAAGTTATTAAAGCACATATGTCCCATATTTCTAATTCAGGTAAGCAGGAAGTATTGATGAAATTTGAAGTACCTACCTTGCACTGACCATCTCCTTAAGAACAGGTACTTTTATCTCTGTTCCAGAAAACCGTCTTCAGAGAAAGAATGCAATTAGCCCAGAGACACACATCTAATGCTAAGCTAAATTAGGAATGGAAGCCAACTGAATCCCCTTCTAAGTCCTATACACAATTTGCTTCATCATGAGGTGGACTATGAAAAAATACAATTCAGTCTTACTTCCATCTTATCTAAAAGTTCATGGGTATTACAGAAAAGTTTCTTCCAACATGCTCATCCTCAGTGAATCTTAACTATTTGTTTTTAAACTACCTCATCATGAGAATACTATTAAAAGCAAAGAGAAAATAGTTAATTGCAGAATAGCCAAGAAGCAATGAAGAAATTCTCAACAAAATATTAGCAAGTCATACAGATTCATAGAAGAAGAATTAAACAATTTGACCAAGTGGAATTTGTCGAAGCAATATAAGGCTGTTTTAGCACAGAAAATCAAAAAAGATATGATCAGCACAATAGACAGAACATGTGTATTTGACAAAATCCAATCCACATTCATGATAAAACTCTCACAAAAGTTGAAATAGAATTAAACTTTTTCACCATGATAAAGAGAATCTACCAAAAAAATTACAGCTAACATCATATTTAATGGTAAAAAATCCACATTTCTCCATAATACCCAGAATAAAGAAAAGGTGTCTGCCCTTGGCACTTGTATTTAACATTAGACCAGAAGTTCTATCCAGTGCAATCAAACAAGAAAATGAAATAAAAGTCATCCAGATTGGAAAGGAGAAGTAAAACTGTCTTCACATAGATCTGACATGATCCTAATGTAGAAAACCCTAAGAAGTCCATTAAAAATACTAGAAATAATAAACAAGTTTAGCTAGGTCACTTAACAAAGGATCAATTATACTAATACACAAGAATCAATTGTATTTTGTAGAAGCATTGAACAATCTGAAAGTACAATTAAGAAAATAATTCAATTCACAATGGAATCAAAAGAAATAAGTACTTAGGGAAAATGTCAGCCATAGATGTTCAAGATTGTATACCTAAAGTTAGAAAATACTGTCTAAATAAATCAAAGATTTAAAAATAAAGACAACACATGTTTCTGTATTGGAAGACTCAATA
Organism: Bubalus kerabau; assembly: GCF_029407905.1. Classification (NCBI taxonomy): domain Eukaryota; kingdom Metazoa; phylum Chordata; class Mammalia; order Artiodactyla; family Bovidae; genus Bubalus; species Bubalus kerabau. Next base: position 13,117,261 of record NC_073637.1, on the reverse strand, counting down.
TTGCTACAAAGGAAAGTCTACCCAAATTGATCTATAGGTTCGATGCAATCCCTATGAAATTCCTAGCTATCTTTCTGCAGAAAGTGAAATAGCAAACAATATTAAGAAATCAGAATAAAATTAGAAGATTCAGATGTCCCAATTTGAATACTTACTGTAAAGCTATACTAATCAAAACAATGATACACTGCCACAAGAATAGATATGTAAATAAATAAATGTAATTGAGGGCCCAAAAATAAACTCATACATTTTCAGTCAACTGACTCTCAACAAAAATGCCAAGAAAATTCAATAGAGAAGAAAATTCTCTCAATAAATGTTACTAATACAATATTCGTTTTCAGAAAGATGAATTTGCACACCTCCCTCACACCATGCTAACTCACAAATACTAACTTGAAATTGATCAAAGACCAAAGTGTAAAATCTAAACCCATAAAACTTTTTAGGAAAAAAAAAGAAAAAGAAAATCATGATTTGGGGTAAGGCAATGATTTCTAGAGACATCTCAAAACCACAAGTAATGCAAGAAAAAAAATTGGTAAAATGGACATAAATTTACAACTTTTGTGATGCAAAAGACACCGGCAGGAAAGAGAGAAGACATGCACACAATTGGAGAAAATATTTGCAAGTCATGTATCTGACAAGGCACTTCTATCTAGAATGCATAAAATGCTGACAACTCAGCAGCAGACAACCAATTTGAAAACGGGCCGAGTATTTGAATAGACATTCTTCCGAAGAAGATAAACAAACAGCCAGCAAGCACATGAAAACATGCTCCACATCGTTACTCCTTAGGAAACACAAATCAAAACAACAATTGTCATACCTAGTTGAGTGGTTAGAAGCTAAAATTCAGGTAATAACAAGTGCTGACAAGGATGTGGAAAACACTGGAATCTACATATATTGCTGGTAAAATAGAAAATGGTACAGCCACATGGGAAAGCAGTTTGATGGTTTCTTAAGAAGTTAAAATACACTTACCGTATGTGACCAGCAATTCCACTCCTGGGTAATGTCTGAGAGTAATGAAAGCATGTGTCTAAAAGAAAAACAAAAACAAATCTTGTACATGAATGTTTATAGCAGCATTATTCATAACAGGCAAGAAGTGAAAAAAGTCCAAATGTCACTGCACACTTTTTATATGGATTTGCTAATCCAGCTTAATTTGAATGTCAGCTTCTCTAGCATTTCACATTTGTCTTGGAACATTTCAAATAATCAACATTTTGTATTCTCAAGATGAGACTTTAATTCTACCAACTTTGCTATTCTTGCAGTCTTGCGTCCTTCCCCACTCCCTCCCTTCCCCAAACCCTGCCTCCGCTACAGTCTTTAAGCAAAATCATCTCCTCTTGCTAGGAAATAATTTCAGCAAACTTTAGATCTGGTCTAAAATATTTGTTTGACAGTTTCTAGGGAATTAGGCTGGTTGCTCTTTTCGGCAAAATTACTTTCACTGAATAGGTTTACGGGGAATTGGTGTTTTGGTGAATTGCTTTTTGGCAAATGGGATTTTCAGGAAATTGACTGAGAGCCAAGGAACAACTCCATTCCCCTGTATTCTCTGCCTCCTCACAGCTTCACTTTTTGTTCACATAAATGAGTCTACTGACAGTCACATGTTTTCATTGTTTGAGCCTCTTAGGAACTTCCGGTCTTCAAAACCTAAAGCTTGGCAATTCAGATTTGATGACCTGACTGTACAGCATAACAAAGTTGAAGAGTGCAAACCAGGCAGTGTAGACGAGGATTCCCTCCCCTTTTTCCCCCAACAGCCATGGAACCCTTTCTTCTAAAGGATCCATAAGTCTAACATATGAAGGAGGCTCTTGCCAATGTAGGATCTGTTAAGCTTCCCCCCATGACCTCCCCCACATGCAGACCTGTTTCTTTATCAGCCTCTGAGCTCCTAGGAAGGTGACCTGGTGACCTACATCACACAGCTTAAGAATTACAAGCCTCATCCCACCGTATCTTTTCAGGCAGAAAACTGAGGCACAGAGAGTCCCAGTGACTTAACCAAATTCAAAAGGAAGAATGAAAAATAATGATAGGATATTAACCCTCCCGCCCTGCCCCAGAATGTGAATATTAATAACTATAGTCAAATCTCTGTATTTGGTATAGAAATCTTTCCTAGTATCCAAATGGATCTTCCCAAACTGACAATGGAAAGAACATGAATTTCTACTCCATCAGGTAATATTCTAGTTCTATTTCTTTCTGTCTGTGTAAATGTGCATGTTTTTTTCCTTTCCCTTCTCCTTGCTTACTCCCTTCCTCTCTGCTTTACAGAGGACCTAAGGATTTGAATGTTTTCTATCTTTTAAAAGCAATTCTCCCCAAAAGAGTCACCAACACTCAGAATAATCCGTGACCACAAGTCCAAATAAAGTTCACATTGATCAGTCAATTAAAACCCACAAAGTAATAAATACTTCTGAGAGCAGCCAATAAAGCTGAAAATAGTGACAACCCATATAAATTTGCATCAGAAATATCACTTCCCTTTGACATTTCTCAAATCAACCGCCTTTAGGCTCTTCACACAGTCTTTTCTCCAGCATTCTACTGCAGTTTCCTATGTGTTTAAGAGAGATGTGTGAACCGATGACTCCAAGAAGCTCCACACACAGTCTCTCAAGGGAAATAATACTAAAGACCTGCCTGCTACCTTCTCCAGTTTCCCTGTCCAGGTATTCCTGGAGAGCTAAATCACGTACTAATGGAAGGATCTTCTACAGAAAATTTGGAAATGAAACTTAGGTTACCTGGAATTCATATTAAGTCTTCAGCTGCAGGAAACAGAGAAAAAGCAGTAGGAAGAGAAACGTATGGATTAAAAATATTAGGAAGCATAAGAGAAGAGAGAGGTCTCTGGAATTTAGTTGCCCTCTGTTCCTGAGGGGTGACTGGTGAATGTTCTGTGTTGGCAAGAATGACCCTGGAGGTCAAAACAGGCCAAGTTGCTTCATCAAAACCAGCCTCATAGCTGCCTTTTGTTGAAAACCCTTTATAAAACGGGCTCCAAACTGAAAGCTTTATATACATTATTACATTTGAATCTTAGATTTCCCGCCTGAGACTTCTTAATTTTAAAAGAAAGGAACTTTAGCTTTGAAAGAACAGTGACCACTCTATCCCAGTGATCAGATATGAAAGATCCCCATTGGGGTCACTCTGATTCCCTTTCATTTCTCCTAAAATGCTCTCCTTAAAACTGTGAGAGTAGCATTGACGTGTATACACTACCTTGAGTAAAATAGACAGCGAGTGGGAAGCTGCTGTATTGCACAGGGAGCTCAGCTCGGTAGCTCGGGGCTCTGTGATGCCGTGGACAGGGGAGGGAGGCTCACGAGGGAGGGGATATATGTATACAAATTGTTGATCCACATTGTTGTGCAGCAGAAACTAACAACACTGTAAAGCAATTATACTCCAATTTTAAAATAAAAAAACTTATCATTCACCATTGCTTTTATACTATAAACCAAACTCCTCGCAACAGCCAAAAAGCTCTATATGATTATCTCACTCTTGCTTCCTTGTCTTGTCTCTTACTTTCTGCTAGTCCCTCCTTTAATCTTGTTCATTCCCAATGTACATAACTCTGTTTTCGCTCCTGTCCCTTTCACATTTCCTCTTCCTCTCTCCCTTTGTCTCTCTCTAGCCTCTATTCCACACCACTTCATATATTGCTCGAGAAAGCTGCTGATGAAATATTTCTCACCAAGTCATGCATAATTGGTTTAATGCCTTAGTCTCCCTAGAGCATTTGCATTTTAATAGAGGACAATATTTTATTAGCATTAATGTTAATTATTAACTAAAATAGCTTTCACTTTTATAGCACTTTAGAGTTTACATGGCACATTTACATATAGTATCAAATCTATACCCACAGAGGTGAAGAGAGGAACATGTTTTTATTGAAAGTAAAAAGCTACCTTGAAATGCATTTTCTTCCTTCAGTATGATGACTCCTTTTACTTGGGAGGAAGGGTACTTAAATTGAGAAATTAAATGCAAACAATGAATAATGCTAAATCCTAGACAATCTGTACAATTAGGAAAGACTGATTTCTACATGTTAATAGGCATCTTTTACTTTGTTTTTAATGAACAAGTAATGCTCACAGCAACAAATTTAAGAAGCTTTACCTCAAAGAGAATTTCTGATAAGAATATTCTCTTATTGGAAGAACAGTCAGTCATCAATAAATAAGAGTGGCATTCCACTTACAACTGGCTTCCCTGGTGGCTCAGATGGTAAAGAATCTACCTGAAATGTTGGAGACCCAGGTTCGATCTCTGGGTCGGGAAGATCCCCTGGAGAAGGGAATGGCTACCCACTCCAGTATTCTTGCCTGAAGAATGCCGTGGACAGAGGAGCCTAGTGGGTTACCATTCATGGGCTCACAAAGGGTCAGACATGACTAAGCAACTAACACTTTCACTTTTACTTACAATCATACTGGAAACATAAGACTGGGATGTTAGGACATTTAACCAGCTTCCAACTTTGCATCTTATTGGCTCTTTTATACTTGGGAATCTATTATAGGGGGAAATGTGGTCTTTTCTTACTGGATCTCAGTTCTCTGAAATCAGGTATTGAAAACATGGTATAAAAGTAAGGAAGTAGTGAGAGGAATTTTGCAAATCTTAATCTAATGGCTATGGCCAAATCGCAATGACCTGAAAGAATGAAAATGGGTCAGAGCTCTAGATAAAATACAGTTAAGGTCCAACCCAGGGTTGCAACAGTGGAGACAGAAAGAAAGCCAAACCTGTGGAGGTAACATGAATTTACATCTCCGTGTATCACTGGTATTGACTGAAGTGTCATCTTCCTGCCCCGAGGTGACTTTCCTAATCCCATTATTAGCTTTGCCAAAAGCTCAAGAAGGGAAAACAGTCGACACAGTGATACAATCAGAGCCCCTGCTGTTTTATCTACAAAATGTCCAGCATTCATTCAATAATTACTAAGAAGAAGAAGAAACAGGGCTGAGGAAGAGAGAAACTGAGGCTAGAAACACGAGTCATCAGGACAATGTAAATGAAAACGACAAAGTGATAACATCACTTGGCCACCAGAATGCCTTAAATAAAAAAACACCACCAAAACAATAGCATTAGCGAGGCTGCAGGGCGTCAGGACATTCCTGCTCTAATGGAAGGGCCACAGCTCGGTACCACTTTTGAAAGCTACTTGGTATCTCTCGAAGTCCAACACATGTGCACCCTCTGAGGCAGTATTTTCCACTGCAAGGTATAAACCAAATAAAAATGAGTGCAAAAGGTACACGTTATGGTTTCCCTAACGGCTCGGACAGTGAAGAATCTGCCTGCCATGCAGGAAACATGGGTTCAATCCCTGGGTCAGGAAGATCCCCTGAAGAAAGGAATGGCAACCCACTCCAGTATCCTTGCCTGGAGAATTCCATGGACAGAGAAGCCAGGTGGGCTACAGTCCACGGGTTACAAAGAGTCGGACACAACTGAGCGATTAACACTTTCACTAAGGTACACACTGCCATATTTAAAATGGATAATCAATAAGTACCTACTTATAACACAGGGAACTCTGCTCAGTATTATGTGGCAGCCTGGATGGGAGGGGAGTTTGGGAGAGAATGGATATATGTATGACTGAGTCCCTTCGCTGTTCACCTGAGATTATCACAGCATTGCTAATCGGCTATACTCCAACACAAAAAGTTAAAATGAAAAAAAAAGGAGTATATAAATATCCTAAAGAAGGTGAACAAGAATGTCTGTAGCATGACATTCATAATTGCAAACAAGGGAAACAAATATCCTCAGAAGAATTTTTATATTCATATAATGAAATAATACATATACAGTGACGAGGAAGGACAGACCATGGCTACACACAACCACATGACTAATTCTCATGAACAGAATGTTGAGCAAAAGAGACCAGACAAAAGAGTATGTGTTCTATGATTCCATTTATATAAAGTTCAAAACAAACACAATTAGAAATCAAGGTGGTGGTTCCCCTCGCAGGGAGGTAGTGATGGAAAAAGAATATGAGGGGGTCATCTGGAGGTTTGGTCATTAGCTGTTTCTTGATTTGGGTACTAGGTGCTAGGGAGTGTTTATTTTTGAAAATTCATCAAAGCTGTATACTTTTAAGATTTGTGCCCTTTTCTAATGTTACTCTTTTTGCCTTTTCATAAAGCTATGTTTTTTTCAATAGTCATATACAGATGTGAGTTGGACCATCAAGGAGGGTGAGCACCAAAGAATTGATGCTTCTGAATTGTGGAGTTGGAAAAGACTCAAGAGTCCCTTGGGCAGCGTGGACATCAAACCAGTCCATCCTAACAGAAATCAATCCTGACTATTCACTGGAAGGACTGATGCTGAAGCTCTAATACTTCGGCCACCTGATGCAAAGAGCCGACTCACTGGAAAAGACCCTGATGCTGGGAAAGATTGAGGGCAAGAGGAGAAGGGGATGACAGAGGATGAGATGGTTGGATATCATCACTGAGTCAATGGACATAAGTTTGAGCAAACTCCGGGAGATAGTGAAGGACAGGGAAGACTTGTGTGCTGCAGTCCATAGGGCAGCACAGAGTCAGACACGACTTAGTGACTGAACAACAGCAACAAAACTGATGTTATTTATGAAAGGTTTGTTTAGTAAGAAATTTACTCACAAGAAATGTGTGTGGCGTTTCAAAGACATCAAATCTACTCTTCAGTCCCTGGAGAGTCCCTTCACCCCATCTTTCAGGTTTCTGGGCCCAATAACAAAATGTGTATTGGTAGGAGTGGGTTCCCAACACCAGCAATTCTCAGGATACCAGCTGGGGGTCCTACAATTCAACTCAATTCTGACACACTCTACCCAGAGGTAGCATCCGATTCCATACGTTAAGGGTTCAAACCTACAAACTTGCCCCCCACCCACTTCAGACACCAGTACAAGCCCAGGTGATAACCAACTAGTTATAATCAGAGGTTTCCACACCTCCTCCTCAGGCTCAATTAATTTGCTAGAGCAGCTCACAAAACTCAGAAACATTTTACTCCCTGGATTTCTGGTTTATTATTAAAGAATATAATTCAGGAACAACCAGATAGAAGAAATGCCTAGGGCAAGGTCATGGAGAAAGGACATGAAGCATGCATGCCTCTCCATGTGTGTCACCCCTCAAATTCACTGAAAGGAAATTCTCTGAACCCCGTCATTTGGGGTTTTATGGAGGCTTCATTACATAAGTGTTAGTTGCTCAGTCGTGTCTGACTCTTCATGACCGCATGAACTGTAGCCTGCCAAGCTCTGCTGTCCATAGAATTCTCCAGGCAAGAATACTGGAGTGGGTAGCCATTCCCTTCTCCAGGGAATCTTTCCAACAGAGGGATGGAACCCGGGTCTCCTGCATTGCAGGCAGATTCTTTACTGCCCACCAGGGAAGCCTTTAATTACACAGTCATGTTTGACAACTCATTGGGTCATTGGTGATTGATTCAACCTCTAGCCCCTCTCCCCTCCCCCAGATAAGGAAACGAGACTGAAAGCTCCAGCCCCCTCCATGGGGGGCTCCCGCAGGCTTGCAAGTCCAACCTCGAGACCAAAGAAAGAGGCCTGACACAGCGATAGAGACATCAATCACATATTGAACAGGGTACGCTTACAAGTCTGAAGCAAAGTCCTGGAGTGACATCCCACTGTATATGGCAAACAACAGGCAGGATATGGCCACAAACTTCACTCCTCCAGGGGGAAGGAGACTACCGTTTATAAGTTTATAAGGGGATTAACATAAGGTTGGCTCATCAGTTACCAGGGAAACCAGTGGCTGGGGTGGGGGCAAGCATATAGGTAGTTACTGATTCAGTTCAGTTCAGTTCAGTCCCTCAGTCGTGTCTGACTCTTTGTGACCCCATGAATCACAGCATGCCAGGCCTCCCTGTCCATCACCAACTCCAGGAGTTCACTCAAACTCATGTGCATCGAGTCAGTGATGCCATCCAGCCATCTCATCTTCTGTCATCCCCTTCTCCTCCTGCTCCCAATCCCTCCCAGCATCAGAGTCTTTTCCAATGAGTCAACTCTTCGCATGAGGTGGCCAAAGTATTGGAGTTTCAGCCTCAGCATCAGTCCTTCCAGTGAATACCCAGGACTGGTCTTCTTTAGGATAGACTTGTTGGATCTCCTTGTAGTCCAAGGGACTCTCAAGAGTCTTCTCCAGCACCACAGTTCAAAAGCATCAATTGTTCAGCACTCAGCTCTCTCCACAGTCCAACTCTCAAATCAATACATGACCACTGGAAAAACCATAGTCTTGACTAGACAGACCTTTGTTGATTAAGTTACCGATTAAGCCCTATGATTAAGAGGGTTGGATAGTCATGTGAGTAGGGTGTAGGTAAAACAGGGATTGGGTGAGCAGGAGGTGTACAGAGAGCAAGAGGACAGCCATGGTGAGCAGCCTGACCATACCCCCACCCCAATCACAGCTGGTTCCTCTGGCAACCAACTCCCATCCTTAAGTGCTTTCCAAAAGTCACCTGTTACAGAAACCCAACTATTGTGGAAAAGAGATTGTCATGAATATTAAGACACTCACTTCACCTTTATGGCTCTGAAGTTTTCAAGCAACCAAGGACAAGGCACCCAGCAACAAAAGATATTTTCATTTCACTTAGCAGGAAATTCCAAGGGTTTTGAGGGCCAAGAACTGTGAAAGTGAAAGTGAAGTCATTCAGTCATGTCCAACTCTTTGCAACCCCATGGACTGTAGCCTACCAGGTTCCTCTATCCATGGGATTTTCCAGGCAAGAGTGCTGGAGTGGGTTGCCATTTCCTTTTCCAGGAGATCGTCCCAACCCAGGGATTGAACCAAGGTCTCACACATTTTAGGCAGATGCTTTACCGTCTGAGCCACCAGGGAAGTCTGAACACAGGAACTGTGAGTGATGATTAAATATATATAAGAAATATATTTTGGTCATATGAATGATTGATTATATATGTATTTTTCTTTTTTAATTTTATATTGTAATTGATTAACAATGTTGCATTAGTTTTGGGTGTATAGCAAAGTGATTCAGTTATCTTGCACCCTATTTTTAATTATTGTTTATCCAAGACATTCCCCCCTAACTCAAAGCCCAATATGGTCTTCTGCTATTGGGCAAGAAAAAGTTTTTTTAAAACAATAGAATTGTATCCGCCTAGAATAAATGAAAATGAATATCTCAAATATATAACATGGAAAGTAGGGCTTTTTAAAAATTAAGACAATAAAAGGATTGTAATTTATATTAATAATAAAAATATAAGGAAATTAAGAACAGTTCACAGAAAGTTCTTGAAATTTTCCCCTAAATTATATGCCAGGGACCTTCAGATTTAACTCTCTGGATTCAGTACCGGACCAAGCCAAAAATTTCAAAAGAGGAGGAAAAAAAAAAAAAAAAACACAGTAAAGTCACAAAATCATCTCTTCTGCTCATGAACTGGTGAGTCTTCAGTGGCAAATGGCTGAGTTCCTGAACAGGTCCTGCACATTAGCCAGCTAGAAAGACTGTGAAAGCTTCAGCTACCGTCTGCACCTAAGCCACCAGGAGCACTAAACTTTCCTTTCATTTGAAATTCTGCTACAACCTCCACCCCAAAGGGCAGGCCTGACCCCAGCGGTTTGATGTCCCAAGCAGATGTGGAACACAGGAGCCTCGCCGGGGAGGCAATTCCGAATGAGCGTCTGCCTTTCGATCCTAGTCCCCAGATTATCTCTTTGCAACAGAACCTCGCCTGGAAACAGGACAATTATCTTTTCTAGCAGGGGCTGTGAGGGAAGAGGAAAGGCTGGAAAGGAGAAGGAGTTGGGGCTGGGAAACCAACCAAATGCGGTTCATTTTCAGGAAGATGCTAGGCTGGGTCTTTCAGACTGGCTCACATGGGTTCACCATGCATTTTCTTTGAGGTTCCCCCACTCCGGATACGCCAGTGCCCTCTTTTCAGCCTGGGCCCTTGCATCACCACCAACCAGGGGAAGGAGCCGGGCCAGCGGTCACCGTTCTCTTGGATAAGCTTTACCGTAATCTTCATAAACCTCAATGCTCAAGGTGCAGAGGGAGATTGGAGGAAACTTGTTTTTCCGTTGGTTTCTCTGTGACTTCTGTGGCTAGTCATTCCTAGAACAGGAAGCTGGAGAAACTTAGGTGGGAAACACTCTTCTGACCAGCCGGGTTTCCTCACCCTTCTAGGGTACAACTGATTAGGAAAAGCTTCAGGGTTACATAAACTCCTTCCTCGGCTGGTTGGGGAGTGGGGGGTGGTTCTCACAAAAGGTAAATGGGTTGCTCACCCCTGAAAATTGCAATCCCCCCATCCCTGAAGCAGGGCAGGAATCTCTTGGTTGTGTTTCAGTATTGTTGCCAGTTTCATTTCAACACCCCACTGGATCAGTCAGGAAGGACAACCAAGTCCCTTCATTCATTCAACAAGTATTAATGAAGTGCCCACCATTGCAGGGACCTGGGATCCGTCAATAACACATTAGAGAACTCTACCCTGGCGGACTCACCTTCTAGGGAAAGGAAGCAGAATGAACAATAGTAAAGAAGTAAATTAAAAGCATGTTGGAAGGTGAAAAGTTGAATCAATGGAAACAGAGAAAGTACAGAGCGGTGGAGGAGGGGAAATAAGAGATGCAATTTTAAACAGGGTTCGGAGTTTGAAAAGATGACATCTGAGCAAAGCCTTGAAGAAGATAAACGGGGTCAGTTATGTGACCTCCTGAAGGAAAAGCAAAGGGCTAAGGTCTGAGTGTCCCCAGTGTGTTCAAGGGACCACAAAAATGGTCAGAGTGGGAGGAAGAGAGCGAGCCAGGAGAAGAGTGGGAGGTGATGTTTGAGAGATACAGGCCAGAGTAGGTAGGATTCTGCAGGTGAATGTAAGGATTTGGCCTTCTAGAATAAATAAAATGGTAACCATTGCTGTTTTAGGCAAAGGAGCGGCAGAATCAGACCATTCACTGTCGTGCTCACTCTGCAGTGAGAACAAACACAGGCAGGCTCTTCAGGTATCATTATATCCTCCTCCACTGGAAGCCTCTATGAGCCTCTGGGTCACACCAGATGACCTACGGACCCAGCCCATCTTGGCCTGGGAGGGCTGGGTGAGGTCAGGAAGCCCAACAGCCTACGTGCTTAACCACACAGTTTAAATCATCCAAGTGACCCATCAAGAATTACAAAGACAGTTATGTAAAGTTTAAAAATAAAATTAAATTTAAAAAAAAAAACTAAATAAATTAAAAATAAATAAATAAAAGTACCTATACCAAGAAAAAAAAAGAGTAGATTTAAAAAAAAAAAGAATTACAAAGACAATTTTTTGCTTATTTCCCTGCAGAAGGACTTTGAGACCCTCCCCTTCCCTTTCTTCAATTTCCTAGTGACCAAAGAAAGAGATTCCAAGGACTGCTAGCTGGATGCAATCCATACACTCAGAACACAGAGAGCTAAACTGCTTCTCTGTTCCCACGTTCCATTCATACTCGCTCTAACCTTCCAAGCTGATCACCCATAATGCTGTACGGAATGCAATATTTTCTTTAAATCATGACATAGTGAGCACACCATTATTTCAGTGATGTGGTAGACTGGGGGGACTCTTTCAAGGCTATCAGTCAGTTCATTTTGAGTAGGGCTACCAGCTTCTTTAACAGGAAGATATACTGTTAGTTTCCCTAGAGGCATGAAACAAGGAAAAGAAAGACATTCTGAAAGGGAAAGCCACACTGAGGCCATGCCATCAGTTCAGTTTAGTTGCTCAGGCATGTCTGATTCTTTGCAACCCCATGGACTGCAGCACGCCAGGCTCCCCTGTCCATCACCATCTCCCAGAGCTTACTCAAACTCATGTCCTTCGAGTTGGTGATGCCATCCAACCATCTCATCCTCTGTCATCCCCTTCTCCTTCTACCTTCAGTCTTTCCCAGCATCAGGGTCTTCTCCAATGAGTCAGTTTCTCGCATCAGGTGGCCAAAGTATTGGAGTTTCAGCTTCAACATCAGTCCTTCCAATGAACACCCAGGACTAATCTCCTTTAGGATGGACTGGTTGGATCTCCTTGCAGTCCAAGGGACTCTCAAGAGTCTTCTCCAGTACCACAGTTCAAAAGCATCAATCCTTTGGTGCTCAGCTTTCTTTGTGATCCACCTCTCATATCCTTACATGACTACTGGAGAAACCATAACCTTTGACTGCTGCTGCTGCTGCTAAGTCGCTTCAGTCGTGTCCTACTCTGTGCGACCCCATAGACGGCAGCCCACCAGGCTCTGCCATCCCTGGGACTCTCCAGGCAAGAACACTGGAGTGGGTTGCCATTTCCTTCTCCTAGATGGACCTTTGTCAGCAAAGTAATGCCTCTGCTTTTTAACATGCTCTCTAGGTTGGTCATAACTTTTCTTCCAAGGAGCAAGCATCTTTTAATTTCATGGCTGCAGTCACCATCTGCAGTGATTTTGGAACCCCAAAAATAAAGTCTGTCACTGTTTCCATTGTTTTCCCATCTATTTGCCATGAAGTGATGGGACTGGATGCCATGACCTTAGTTATTCTGAATGTTGACTTTTATACCAACTTTTTCATCAAGAGGCTCTTTAGTGGCCATGCCATGCTCACCCCCAAATCCCAACAAATAATAGCAAGAAGGTGAGGTTAAAAGTAATGCATGGAGATAAGCCAGGTAAGAATGGCTGACTGTTGAATTTTGGATCAAGAAAGTTAGAGGGGCTTCACTGGTGGCTAGTGGTAAACAGTACACCTGCCAATGCAGGAGACACAGGTTCGATCCTTGATCCAGAAGATCCCACATGCCGTGGAGCAACAAAGCCCGGGTGCCACACTGTTGAGCCTGTGCTCTAGAGCCTGGACCCACGGCTGCTGAGCTCACATGCCACAGCTACTGCAGCCCGCGCTTCTGAGAGCCCGTGCTCCACAACAGGAGAAGCCACCCCAACGAGCAGCTTGCACACTGTGACTCGAGAGCAGCTCCGGTGCACCACAGCCAGAGAAAAGCCCACGCAACAGTGAAGACTCAGCACAGCCACAAAGAAATAAAGTTTAGAAAATAAAAAGTTAGAGATTGGCCAGTCCTGATGTCACAGGTTGACACCCAAATGATACATATGTTCTGTTTGAACTTTACAGCTTTAAAAAATGTTTACATTGTTGCAGGATATATCACACACAAAATTGTATTTCTTCTCTTTAAAAATATATGGCAAAACCAATAGAATATAGTAAAGTTAAAAAATAAAATAAAAAAATTAATAAAAAATATAAAATAAAGAGAGATGCAAAGTGAGAAAGAGAAATATATATATATATATATGACTAACTGGCTACATGCTGGCAACACCAAGGCAGCTAGAGCTTAATAGTGACTGCAGGAATCAGGCAGATGGTCCCCACTTCACCCCAAGTCCCATCTGATTTTTACTGATTTCTGACCCATTTCACTTATTAAAGATCTAAAGTTGTCATACCCTCACCTCATCTATTACTTTTTTATATAAAATATAGAAAATAGAAGCCTAGAATGAGGGAGACAGTAGAGTTGTCAGTCATGAAATCAGAATCTGTGCTTTCCAGCCTCCCCCATCTGTGCAAGGGCTAAAAATAAAAACCTCAAGGAAGTCATTTTCCAAAGGCCCATCCTTCCTCCTCAAGCAACCTGGTGCTCCAGCCTCCATGACACTCTAGGGTCAGGTTCTTGGTTAGGTTTCAGAATTATTTTTAATTTGGCTTTGATTCTGTTTCACTTGGTACCCACAGCGAGCTGCATTTGTGGCCAAAGGCTTGAACAAGCACACAGGGTTCAGGACCCCAGGCTTCACCAGAATTCAGGTGGAAACGGTAAAACCACCAGGTTTCACTGGAAGCTGGTGGAAACCTCTTGTCCTGCTTGGTTAGTGGTGCTTAGACTTTGGACTGGAGTCAAACTGACAAGTCTGCCTGCCCCCTCCCTCACTGGGATTGTGGCCTGGCCTGACCTATAGCCAGTGGTGACTATGTTAGAAAATCCCGTCTTTGGGACGCGACAGCATCACTCTCTCTACTCTTCCATTTGGTCCATGCCACCACCTACCCCTCTTTGGACTTGGAAAGGCCCAGGCGGTTCCATTTCTTGCCCCATCTCATGGTCTTCAGGAAAGACCTAGCACTGTGCCTGTCACCTTGCCCCCTTTCCTGGGGGAGTTCTAGCATGAGGCTTTTCTATAACAGGTGAGGATAAAAGCTCCGTGCATCACCAGAAGGTGGCAGAGGGATTTGGGTGAACAGAATGCTTTCTTACTCATTCATTCACTCACTCATATAACCAATCAGTATGGAGTACCTTCTGGTCTGAGTGCTTAGAAGACCTAAATGTCACTGACATGCCTGCTCTATCCTCAGTGAGCTCACAAAACCCAATCCTGAGCTCACACTGTAACACAGACAATGACTGAGGACCTCCCTGAAGCCTCAGTTTCCTCATTTGAAATAAAAGGACCCCATTGACACACACAGATGAACTTTTGAGAACAAATGAGACGAGTGGATGTTACATTCTCTACAAACCGCAAAGCACAACTTCAGCACCTGATTACTGACTCATATTTTACTTGTGCTCGAGGATTTGACCTTGTGGGCTTCCCAGTTGGCTCAGTGGCAAATCCACTTGCCAATTCAGGAGGCACAGGTTCTATCCCTGGATTGTGAAGATGTCCTGGAGAAGGAAATGGCAGCCCACTCCAGAATTCTCGCCTGGAAAATGCCATGGACGGAAGAGCTTGGAGGGCTACAGTCCATGGGGTTTCAAAGAGTCAGACACAACTGAGCATACCAGCATGTGTGCAATAAAGGATGTGAACACTGCGAGCCAGGCTTTTAACTAAATAAATACAGAAGGGAAGTCTCGTCCTTACCATCAAAAGCTAACAAATGTAGAAAGAATGATGGAACTAGAAAACCATTTGGCAACAATTATAATAACCCTGCCAAGGCAGGAGATGCAAGAGACAAGCGTTCGATCTCTGGGTCAAGAAGATCCCCTGGAATAGGAACTGGCAGCCCACTCCAGTATTCTTGCCTAGAGAATCCTATGGACAGAGGAGCCTGGAAGCTTACAGTCCATGGGGTCCCAGAAGAGTTGGACACAACTGAGCACACACACAATTATAATCCAGGCAGGCAAGAATTATGGATGCATTTTAAAACTAGTGGCTTAAGGTGTGAAGAGTAACAGAATGTTTATACATCAAGTATCTTCTGCCAGGATACTTTCAATTAATGAGAAAGACAGTAAAAAAATAACCAGGCAGACACAACCTGCATCATAGTCAACATCACCAGTAATGGGAGAAATTGATATCACATGCCTCCTGAGATAATACATGGAAAATAGCATCACTTCTATGATAGTTCAGCTGAAAATGCACAACCTGAATTTCATGAGGAGACATTGGAGAAACCCAGATTGAGGACCATTCTACAAAATATCTGATGTGCACTTTTCTAAACTGCCATCATCGTAAGAGAGACTGAGGAGGCCTAAGGGACACAAAGCATGGTACAGGGTTTTCTTCTTCTGTATAAAATATCACTGAGATGACTGGTGAATCTGGATAAGGTTATAGGTAAGGTAATAGTTCTGTTTTAATGTTAATTTCCTAGTTTTGATGATCACGCTATGGTTATGTGAAAGAATGTGTTTGCTTTTAGAAAACATACACAGAGGTATTCAGGGGCTAAGGGCATCATGTATAAAACTTACCTTCAAATAATTCAGTAAAAGAATTATTTATAATTGTACATATATGTGTGCGTGCTCAGTCATGTCGACTCTTTGTGACCCCATGAACTGTAGCCTGCCAAGCTCCTCTGTCCATGGCATTTTCCAGTCAAGAAAACTAGAACAGGTTGCCATTTCCCACTCCAGGGGATCTTCCAACCAAGGGATCAAACTCGGGTCTCTTGCACCTCTGCATTGCAGGTGGGTTCTTTACCACTGTGCCACCTGGGAAGCCCCATACATAATATGCACATATATAAATATATGTGTATAGAACAACTATGTATATGTGTATTTATGCATAGAGAGAGAAAAATTAACCAAAGCTGGTAGAATTATTAACACTGGAGAATTCCCTGTACTATTCTACAGACAGTTTGGGCTGCAGTTTCTGGAATCCCCAGACGCCAAATGTGTTTCACTCATTTTCATCTCTGTTGTCAGGGCTTCTGATATTCATGACAAGGTGGGCAATGATGCTAAATGGGACCCTTCCTTCAGTGATGGTTTCCCATAACTACACACCCACACACCAGAGCAGAGTCGTTAGGACTAGCTATCATTGCCGAGCCAGCTGGGGTCTTAAAAATTTATCTCCTGGAACCTACAGTCCAACACCATCTCTTCCATTCCTGATGGAAGGCAGAAGGCTATCTCTACTGCAATGCACCAGGCCAGCAGACATAGATCACGCAGAAATCAGGTGGCAATTTAATCGGGGTGCTATTCCCACCATCTGTTTGTTGTGCTGGATTGTTTACATGCCACTTGGACCAGGCGGTCAGCTCCTATCTGTCCTGGAAAAACCACTGGTAAAAATCAACCTATGCCTGAACCCTTTGCATTTTGGGGAGTCATGAAATGGCCACTCCCAGAGAATGGGCAAAATGTAACCCCCCACCCCCATAGTGCCAAGGATTAAACAGGACTTTGACCTCTCCCTTTCACTTGTTTGAAACGATCTAAAGAAAGTGCAAGAGTGCCCCCTTCTGCCCAAAGGTGGAATCATTCTCATTAGCCCTTCACATATTTGTCTCAAGAGAACTTAAAATCATGCCTTTCACAGAGAAATGTGATTCCAGAGCTCACGTTTTCAAACACTATGCTAAGCTGTTGCTTAAAGCAGCACTTATCATCTACAATAAGATCTCACATTTATTACTTCATCTTATCCCTTCCATGACCTCCAGAGGCAAAGAGACCAGTGGTCATTACATCCCCTAACACATGACTTGAAACCAACAGTGAGGTTAATTCATCCAAGGCCAGAAAGACTCTCCCCTCCGTATCTCCATCTTTCAAATTCAGTGGCTGCAAAGAAGGGCTTCTACACTCGCCCAACAATACAGATGAGACTCTTTGATTCTGGGTCATCCTCGATGCAACAAGGACTCAGGAAGAGTAGGCAACTGCCATTACAGGTGGTCCACAATGCCTTGTGTCATTAAAAACCAAAAGCACAAACTCAGTTAACTTCCCTGCTGGGATGTGATCTTAGTTCCCTAAGAGCCCACCGTTTCTCTGTCCCCTTCCTGAGTAAATAGCTGCCAGAATGGGGACATCCATCAAGTCTGAAGAGAATATTCAGTAGACCTAAGCGATGCTGAGCACAGATCCAGGTCTCAGTTATACACACACCAAGGTACTGCATCTTGTCTACAAACGCACTGATAGAGTGTAGAAGGACATGCACCAAAATGTTAATAATGGTTTCCTCCAAGAAAAGTTCAGGGGTGGGAGAAGACAGCCTGAAGGGAACTTTAACCTTCCTTGTAACATTTTACTATATTATAAGAATGCATTGTGTGTTAGATATGCCAGTGAACATGACATTTCTTCAAATTCGAGACATTTCTACTGAACATCTCAAATGTCAACTCAGATACCTTTTGTTACCACAGCTACTATTACCCAACGCAAGCCTTCATAGCCCAATCAGTTGGTAGGATTACAGGATGCTCTTTGCTGTCTAGTCACTAAGTTGTGTCCAACTCTTTTGCAACCCCACTGTAGCCCTCCAGGCTCCTCTGTCCATGGGATTTCTCAGGCAAGAATACTGGAGTGGGTTGTCATTTCCTTCTTCGGGGGATCTTCCTGACCTAGTGATCCAACCCAAGTCTCCTGCTTGGCAGGCAGATTCTTTAGCACTGAGCCACCTGGGAAGCCCCAAATATCAGTGTTGGGCCAGAAAATAACTCAAAAGTCCCTTCCAGTCCAGAGATTTCACTAAGCGTGCTAAGCATGTAGCACAGGGCTGTGCAGGCCTGGTTCAAACTGGGTGGGAAAGACCTACACCCCAGCTGCCAACCCATATGCTCACTCCCATAATGCACACACAAGTGTCCATGCCTGCACACACACACACACACACACACACGCACTCCCGCTCCCAACTAGGTTCAGTGAAATGAGTCAGCTCCAAATGGAGGCATGGCTTCATATTCTCAGGTCAAGGTTTCCAGCCTGGGGGGAGAAAAGGGGGTCCAAGCCTAAGGTGAAAGCGCATTAAAAAATGTGTGTGTGGCAGACATAGAGCATCGACTTAGGGACATGAAGTGTTGGGGGGAGGGCAGAGGAAGGAGAGGGTGGGATATAGGGAGAGAGTAACAGGGAAACTCACATTACCATATGTGAAATAGACAGCCAACAGGACTTTGCTGCATGACTCAGGGAACTCAAACCAGGACTCTGCAACAATCTAGAGGGATGGGAGGTGGGAGGGAGGCTCTTGAGGGAGGGGACATATGTGTACCTGTGGCTGATTCATGTTGATGTTTGGCAGAAAATAACAAAATTCTGTAAAGCAATTATCCTTCCAGTAAAAAATTAGAAAAAAAGAAAAGTGTGTGTGGTTCTTTCCTGAGAGAGACATTCAAGTTGCTCAGGACAGAAGATGGGCTTTCATGGCTGACTAGACAAGCCAGGTGGGTCCTCAGTGAGTGCTGGCTGCTTCCTCCCTCTTCAGATGCAGTGATCCAGCAGTCTGGGATTGCCTACACGCAGCTGAAGATGGCTAGGATTGTTGTTCCTTTAGCAGAAAGCCAAGAGGTTACGGTTCAGTGAGCTGGACTGCATAAAATGGGGTGCTCTAGGAGCCAGCACTCTACGGTAGGGAGAGGGTGGGAGCCTGCAGACCACCCCCACCCCAAGTTCAGAGGGCTCTTATCAGCCACAAGTGGACGTTTGCTTAAACTTAACGATCCATCGCGGCTGTGTTCACCTTGAAAAATACTGAAGTCTGTTGTGGCGGTGGCTGTCCTCTTGAAAGTTTAACACAAACAGACCCAAGAGGGCTTGTTCATAGCTGACAATGGTGCCAGAATAAGAAATGTTTTGGTGAATAACTTAGAAGGAGTGATTGATTACTCAGGCAAAAAAAATGAGAAATGGAAAATGCACTACACGTGGAAACGGAAGACCAGGATTGGACACTTAGCTCTGGGACTCACTAGCGGCGTGACCTTGAACGGTCCAGTAGGCCTCTCGGAGACGTATTTGTCGTCTATAAAGCAGGGATAATGCTAACACATAATTAGTCAAAAGGTTGTCAGCATGAAACTAATAAAATAGTTCTCATGGGAGGGGAGTTTGGGGAGGAATGGATACAGGTATACGTATGGCTCAGTCCCTTTGCTGTCCACCTGAAACTATAAACATTGCTAATCAGCTATGAAGTTGCTCAGTCGCATCTGGCTCTTTGCGACCCCATGGACTGTAGCCTACCAGGCTCCTCAGTCCAGGGAATTTTCCAGGTAAGAGTACTGGAGAGGGTTGCCATTTCCTTCCACAGGGGATCTTCCCAACCCAGGGATTGAACCCAGGTCTCCCACATTGCAGGCAGATGCTTTACCATGTGAGCCACCAGGGAAACCATCATCTATACTACAATATAAAATAAAAAGTTTTTTTAAAAAAAAGGATCCTTCTACTCACAGACATAGAGAACAGAGTTTGGTTGCCAAGGGGCAGGTGGAAAAGGGGAAGAAAGGACTGGGAGTTTGGGAATAGCAGATGCAAACTGTTATGTACAGGATTGATAAACAAAGGCCTCCTGTATAGCACAGGAAACGATATTGAATATCCTGTGATAAACCATAATGAAGAATATGAGAGAGAATGTACACATATATATATGTATAACTGAATCACTTGCTGCACAGTGGAAACTAACAGCATTGTAAATCAACCATACTTTAATAAAGTTAAAAATAATTTTTCAGTTAAATAGTTCTCATTAGCCTCAGATTACACATGAGAACACTGAGATGCAAAGGGTTAAGTGGATTACCAAGAGACACCCATCAAGGCAGTCGCCAAGTCGAGTTTCAAACTCAGGTAAATCTGGCTGCTGCTGCTGCTGCTGCTGCTAAGTCGTTTCAGTCGTGTCTGACTCTGTGCGACCCCATAGACGGCAGCCCACCAGGCTCCTCTGTCCCTGGGATTCTCCAGGCAAGAACACTGGAGTGGGTTGCCATTTCCTTCTCCAATGCATGAAAGTGAAAAGTGAAAGTGAAGTCGCTCAGTCGTGTCCGACTCTTAGTGACCCCATGGACTGCAGCCTACCAGGCTCCTCCGTCCATGGGATTTTCCAGGCAAGAGTACTGGAGTGGGGTGCCATTGCCTTCTCTGGTAAATCTGGCTACAACATCTCAGTTTCTTCTATGCCACCTGCCCTACTGCCGCCTGGGATCTGATACTGATTATCTGAACCCCATCCACGACTAGTCCCATCTTCCAGCACTCAGCATATTATGGCACACATGGGTGCTTACTCATGTATTTGTTGAATCAACCAACCCAAGCTCAAAGCATGAGTGAGCTAAGAAACTGTCCATTCACTTGCAAACACTGTTAAACAGTGACATATGCCACACATGGGATATGGCTGTTTCATGACCATAAAGTCAAAAATATGTTTCTCCCAATTTGCTATGGGTGTTTCAAATATGAAAGCGTGTATGTGTGTGATGCACCTGTCACATATATGTGTGTGTCCAAAGGAGAGGGAATGGCATGAGAATAAGACGAAGACGAAAGCAACTGCCCTTCTGTTAGCAGCCCCGTCAGTATGAGCTGGATACCAGGCACCTGTCTTTGGAAACCCTGGAAGCCCCCTGGCTACGACCACCCTCCACTCCTCAGCTGACAGCCCTTACTTTGCACTGCAGAGAGAACTGTCTTTGAGGAGCAATTCTAGCTCCTTTCTCCATCAGCGTTTGGTAGTCAGAAAAGGTCAGGTTTGAAATTGGATCCACCCTCTGCGTTGCCAAGGTTCTGGCTCAACGGGAACCCTCGGAAAGCTTTGTGATCAAATAACCAGTGTCATCAGATAACCTTTCATTACACAAGAAAGGCCACCGGTGCCTGCCTCTGTCTTGCCACTCTGGAGAAAGGGGATCTGGGGAATGCCGGATTTCTAAGGCTGGCTCAGAAATGCAGCCTCCAAGACAATGCCCGGCTGCTTTTCCTACAGGCATTTTATGTTTTCTATTTCTTCTTGGCTAGTTTTCAGCCTGACCAGGAAAGTTTAGTGAACTCCTAGGCAATTAGGAGCTGCAGGGGTCAGGTTCTTACTCCACGATTTCCCAGCTATGTGATTTGGACAAGTTCCTTGACCCCTCTGAGCCTCAACTTTCTCATCTACAGGATGGGAATGATGATACTTTGAGGCTGAAATGAATAGCACATGTGAGGCACAGAATGCAAATCAACTGGGAGGTTTCCTTAAGCTGCAATATTGCTAAGAAATAAAGGTACAGTTTTTCTACCTTTATAGGAAAAGATTGAATTTCATAGAAAACAAGTGGCTGTGAAATTATACTCCTCATTCAAGACCAAGACTCAGCATCACCTCCTCGGGACACTTTCTCTGAGCCCCTTCAGGCAGAGCTGAGCAGTTCTCCCCAAGCCCCTCCCAGCACTCCAATACCACATAGAACAAATCTGCCTGCAACCATTTGTCTACAATCCTCCAACCAGATCATGGTCCAAGAGCCAGGGTTGTGATGTCTCATGAATCCTTCTACCTCTGCCACTCTACACAGATCATTCAATTAAAAATGCTTATTGAAATCACTGACTTGAAATTTTAATAACCAACATGAGATGACCATTTAGTCACTAAACAATGCACTAAAGTTCAGTGCAAGGCAGGATTCTTATGCCCTCTTTTAAATGAGGGCACTGAGGCTCAGGCAGAAGGGGTGACTCTCCTAAGACTAGAGAGCTGGTGACAGGGCTCAGACTTGATCTGGGGTTATCCAGCTGCACCCCACAGGCCTGCAAGCCTTGTAACTGTCTGGCCTCAAGATCAAAGAAAGACCCAGAGACAGTGACAGAGACATCAATGTTCTTTGGACAGGGGGAGTCTTACAGGTCTCAAGCAAAAGACCCCGGAGCAACTCTCCACCACACACAGCAGACAGCAGGCAGAAGAGCTCTTGCTACACAGGTGAGAAGCCAGCTACCATTTATAGAGGGTCTTGACATCAGGTTGGCTCCTCAGTTACCAGGGAAACCAGCAGCTGGGGTAGGGGGCAAACACACAGACAGTTCCTGATTAACCCCTATAATTAAGATGATTGGAGAGTCATATGAGTGAAGCAGGGCCTGGTCAAGCAGGGGATATACAGAGAGCAAGAAAAGAGCCATCTTGAATGGCCTGATCATACAGGGATCTTTTGGCCTCAAACCAGTGTTTCCCCAAGAGACCCAACTACAGAGCCCATGTGTCACGACTACTGAAGCCTGCACGCTCTGGGGGCCACGAGGCACAACTTCTGAGCCCACGTGCTGCAGCTACTGAAGCCCGTGCGCCTGGAGCCTGTGCTCTGCAACGCAAAGCCACAGTGAGAAGCCCGCGCACCACAGTGAAGAGTGACCCCACTCGCCGCAGCTAGAGAAAGCCCGCATGCAGCGACGAAGACCCAGCACAACCAAAAATAAATAGATTTCTTTTTTTAACTGTTGCTTCTTGCGCCAAATATCTTCTCCCAGTTAAATTTGAATTTCAAATAAACAACAATTTTTTAGCATAAGTATATCTCTTGCAGTATTTAGGACATGCACCTACTAAAAAAAGCATTTATCTGAAATTTGAATCTAACTGGGCATCCTGTACTTTTTCATGAATTTGGCAGCCCCACTCCCAGACTCCAACGTGGATCAAACTCATCAATCCACAATCAGCTGGCTGACGTGACAACTTTCGTGAAAGTGATGAAGTCAGGGGAGGAAGAACAGTGTGACGCTAAGTGGGGAGCTTCTGACCACAGGCACCTGAGGAAGAGGCATCGAGAAAGGTGTGTTGAGTGGGAACAGAGAGAGGGAAAGAAGGCTTTGTACCAGCTACCTCTTTGGTACCAGCTGGTACCAGCTACCAGCTACTCTCTTTGTAGTCAGAGCCAGAATCCCATTGAGACTCTGCCCCTGTTCACCCGGAGATGCGTAAAGCTGCAATAATAATTTGACGACCTCATAGAATCTACACAATGATCAAGTGAAATAACGAATGTACTTTTAGTATTAAGGCCTGGGCAGTAGCACCAAAAGTAGGGGAACATAGCAAACTCCCCAAAGTAGCTTCAGTTATTATTATTTTTGAGGGAGTGAGAAGGGGCATTTATCAAATGTATTGCCTATATCCAGCACCAAAATGAGAAGTATACATATATTATCTCATGCGAACCTCATAACAATCGCCCAGAGTAATTACGGATATTAACTGCCATATACTAAAGTTCAGAAAAGCTGACACCTGCCCAAGGCCCACAGACGTTAAGCAGTGGAGACAAGACTTGAAGCCAGGTCTGCTTATGCTTAAAGTTACTCTTTCTCCACTGTACCAACTGCCTGGAAGCATCCTTTGGGGGGTCTCTGCACACAGATCGCCTGTTCAGGGCTGACACTCACCAGGATTCAAGCCATTCCTTCCCAGAACAGCCTTCTGACCCCTGACCAAGGGAGGGTGCGTAAGAGCAGAAAGAACCACTACAATATTGTAAAGCAATTCGCCTCCAATTAAAATTAATTAATTAAAAAAAAAAGAAAAGAAAAAAGTCCAGTCATGGAGCATGGAGATAAAGCACAGTGGGGTTCAACCCCACGGGACAGTCCCCCTTTCTTAGTCCTCGAAGTGACCAGCCCGAGTGAGCAAGGCTGCTCTTTCGGGGGTGACATCCAGTCCAGGCACCTCGGGCCCCCTCTTCCGCTCCGTCCCCCTCGGCCCAGAGCCAGGGGTGGGCTGTGGAAAAACACGAGGGTGGACAGGTCTGAATGGAGCCCCCCCACCTCCAATGGTCACACCCCCCAGCCCCAATTCAGTTAAAGATTGCAGGAAGTGGTTTGTCCGTTTAGAAGCCCTCTCCAACTCAGGGGCCTTTCTGAGAAATGAACTTGCAGTTCTCTAAAGATAGATTGCGCAAAACGGGAGGGGGCAGCCCCCAAGGACCCTCCAACAGCAACCCTCCCAGGACGTCCAGAGACTCTTCAAGCACCTCGTGTTCCCTGCCCGCCCCCCGCCCCCTCCGCCGCCAGCAGCTGCCGGCCTGGGATGGACTAGTCAACGCCCCGCTCTGTGGTGTGCGCTCTTGTGCAAGGCTCAGGTTTCGTGTCTCCAGTGAACAAACTCTGTTCTGAAGAGCTGAAGGAGGGGGTCAGGGGACGGGAACATAAAAACCAGGGGGAGGGGAGTTGAAGCTGGTGGGGGCGGGGTTTTCAGCTGTTCCTGTCATTTCTTTTCCATGGGCTCTTAACTGTAATTTCAAACTGCATCTGGGTTTTCTGAAACTATGTGATGTGATGTGAGGTTCACAGAGAGTTTAGGCCTCTCTCCAGACTGCAGTTCTTTCATGCCTAGGAGAACAGGTGGCGGGATCTTGGAGACAGGAGTGATGGGAAGAAGCCGCGGGGTGGTCCCTTGATGGAGGTGCAAGTAAGCAAGCCAACCAGCAACTGGCTCGGGCATCAGTGGAGAGTGAGGACCCAGAGCCAACGCCACTCAGAAACTGACATTTCCCAGCAATCTGTTAGGGCTGGCCTTCGGTGGAACAAATCCGCTTTCTACTTTGGACGATGAGTTTTTAAGCAACTGTTTTTGGAGAAAGGATGGAACACAAGCAAAAAAGGCTAACATAGGCTTGAGGCTTCCATATGCCATCGACTCCTATCTCCGATTACCACTCTGACCAGAATGACTCCTCACTTATGCAGCCCTCAATGTTTATTTCAGTTTGTTTGCAAAGCGTCTCTCGAGTAGTGGCAATGAAGAGGCAATTCAGACAAGATGAACTTATGGTCTAGTGAAAGCGAAAAAAAACATAAACAGACAAAGAGAAGACTGCAGTTCCATGTAATAGCATGAGTACTGCAAAGCATGGGTTTCCAGAAGAGTGAGTGAGGGTGGAGAACATCTGGGAAGCCTTCCTGGAGGAGACGGCAGTTGGGCTAGGTTTTTAATTCACCGGGTAGACAAATTAGGTAAAACCAATTCTGACAGGAACAAATAGCACATGCAAAGGTGCAGAGACATAAAACTGCCTGGAGTGATGGATGAGGGTCTGCAGTTGTGCAGGAGGAAAGGACGTTGGGTACAAGGGACCAAGGCACCCAGAGCATTTGGCCCTGAAACACAGTAGGCCAGGGTCTTCTCTGAACTCCACCCAATGCAGAGTGGGCTTTGAGCCAACTGGGAACCTATAAAAGCAGACACAGTGGGGCTGGGAATCCCACAGTCAGAATCCCCCCAGCTAGACAGGAGGTCATCACCACTTCACCCCACTGGTCCCCGATTCTCCAAGACAGACTTGCTGCGAGAGATTTCCACCATGGGCCTGTCCCAAAGCCTGATCCCACATTACTACCTGGAGCCACAGGACAAGCTGCAAAACCAAGGTGCCTCGTTTCCCTGGGGTGTCTGCTCACCTCCCCAGGCACAGCCTTATCAGTGGTATCTTCTGTGTTCTCTGCCCCCCAGTTTGCAATGTCAGAGTCTCTGTTGCCCCATCCAGCACTTGGTTCTCCTTCACACATTCCCCATGCCTTATTTTTTTCCCTTTCCATTCTTCCTCTTCCACCTCTTTAATTTAAATCTGATTCAGAAATATTTTGGTAAGCTGCCAGCCCTCCTCCTAACGCATCAGGAGGGTCACCCACCATCCCATTCCCATACAGTCCCACAACCTGGCAAAACCCCAAACCCAAATTCAGTCACTTTCTTGATTGACTTAAGTGGATCTCCTATTGGGGTGACTGAGCAGAGCAGAGAAAATCACTAAGCTCTGTAGCAACACCACATCTCCACCATTGTACTTCAGACATGTTTCGTCAACACCTGAATCTTTCTGAGAATTGAGATCACCAGTCAACTTCTTTTCTTCCCAGTTCAGCAGGCTCTGCCACTGACTTTCCTTTCAATATTTCTATCCGATTCTCAAATTCCCTGGTAGTGCAGTGGTAAATAATCACCTGCCAAGGCAGGAGACACGGGAAATGTGGGTTCCATCCCTGGGTTGGGAAGATCCCCTGGAAAAGGAAATGGCGACCCACTCCCATATTCTTGCCTGGAGAATCCCATGGTCAGAGAAGATTGGCAAGCTACAGTCCATGGGGTCACAAAGAGTCAGACACCACCACAGATGCGTCCAATCCTCACGATCCTAGCACATAACCTGGCTTCCTAACCCAACAAAGAATTGAAGGCACTGGGTATCCATGATAGAAACCCATGACTGCCCTTTCCCAAAAGTAATTATTTGTATTCTTCTATCTTCTCTTTGGCTTCTCTGATAGCTCAACTGGTAAAGAGTCCGCCTGCAATGCAGGAGTCCCCAGTTCGATTACTTGATGGGGAAGATCCCCTGGAGAAGGGATTGGGTACCCACTCCAGTATTCTTGCACTTCCCTTGTGGCTCAGCTGGTAAAGAATCCACCTGCAATGCAGGAGACCCCAGTTCGATTCCTGGGTTGGGAAGAACCCCTGGAGGAGGGAAAGGCTACCCACTCCAGTGTTCTGGCCTGGAGAATTCCATGGACTATATAGTCCCTGGGGTTGCAAAGAGTCGGACATGACTGAGTGACTTTCACTTCACTTTCATCTTTGCCTGCCTTCACCATCAAGTGTATTCATTTCCTACTGCTGCTGGGAAAACTACCACAAACATAGTGGTTTAAAATGACACAAATGTAGTCTTATGCAGTTTCAGAGGTCAGAAGTCCAAAATGAGTCTTACAGGGCTAAAATCCAGATATCAGCAGAGCTATTTCCCTCTGGAGAATCCAAGAAAGCATCCCTTGACTCTTCTGGCTTCCAGTGGCCACCAGCCTTTGTTGGTTTATGACCACATCACCCAGTCTCTGCCTTGCTATTGTTTTAGTCACTAAGTCGTGTCCAACTCTTTTGCAACCGCCAGGCTCCCCTGTCCATGGGATTTCCCGGGCAAGAATACTGGAGGGGATTGCCATTTCCTTCTCCAGGGGATCTTCCTGAGCCAGGGATCAAACCCACATCTCCTGCAGTGGCAGATGGATTCTTTTCCACTGAGCTACCTGGAAAGTCCCAGTCTCCACCTATGTGGATACAATTACCTTCACTTCTTCTATAGTTAAATCTCCCTCAGCCTCCTCCTCAAAAGGATACTTGTGAATATATTTAAGGTCCACCCTAAACGTCCAAGATAACCCCTACATTTTCAGATCCACTTAACCACATCTGCAAATTTCCTTTTGCCATAGAAGGTAACACCCACAGGGTCTGGACATGGGGACTAGACACTTGGGGGCCATTACTCAGCCTAGCACAGAATAGGATGTGGGGGCTGCCTCTGCATGTCCACCCCTCCACCTGCCCTCCCTCTGCTGTTTCTCCCCTTCTCTCTGTCTCCTACCTTTGCTTTTGCAGGTCCTGCATTCTCTATGCAGAGAAGGCAACGGTACCCCACTCCAGTACAATTGCTTGGAATACCCCATGGATGGAGGAGCCTGATAGGCTGCAGTCCATGGGGTTGCGAAGAGTCGGACACGACTGAGCGACTTCACTTTCACTTTTCACTGTCATGCATTGGAGAAGGCAATGGCAACCCACTCCAGTGTTCTTGCCTGGAGAATCCCAGGGATGGGGGAGCCTGATGGGCTGCCATCTCAGGGGTCACACAGAGTCAGACACAACTGAAGCAACTTAGCAGCAGCAGCAGCAGCATTCTCTCTGGGCTCTCCCCATGAGTCTAGAAAGAGGATCAAGTGCCTTCCATTCTAAAATGTAAGCACTCTGGATCTAACACTTACAACTGCTACTCTGTTCCTACTCTACTTTTCTTCTAGAAAGTTCTAGAAGGAGTGTTATTTACCTGTGGGTCCTGCTTCTCACCTCCCATTCACTAGCCAGGCTACTACCATCTCCCTCTCCCCTACCACTCCCCTGGAACTGTTCCTCGAAAGGTCTCCCGTGACCACAGTATTGCTAGAACAATGAACACATTTCGGTCCTATTCTCACTGGACTCTCTGATGCATTCAACCATGGATTTCTCACAGCTCTTCAAAAATTCTCTTTCCCTTACATGATACTGATACAGGGCAGGACTCTGTGGGACTCCTGGGCACAAAAGGCTTTCTGTGTCCCCCACTCCTTAATTACAGGAAATAGGCTTCATTCAGCCTCCATGAGGTTCCCTAAGTTCCCATGAGCAGGTTCAAACAGTTGCTAATTAGGGAAGGGAGGGGATGCAGAGACAAAGGAGGAAGAGTCAAATATATGTATATATATATATATATATATATAATAGTGCAGCCGTGGGGCAGGATCCAAGCTCCCCATCAAGGGATATGCATGCTGTGCTTATCACTCAGTTATGTCAGCTCTTCACAACTCCATGGACTGTAGCCCACCAGGCTGCTCTGTCCATGGGGATTCTCCAGCAAGAATACTGGAGTGGGTAGTCTTTCCCTTCTCCAGGGGATCTTCCCAACCCAGGGATCGAACCCAGGTCTCTTACTTTTCAGGTGGATTCTTTACCATCTGAACCACCAGGGATACACATAACAAATTTTTTAGCTGTTTGCCCATACTGAAACCCCCACCAGGTGGGAGAAGTTAGCAATGATGTGCTACCCGCTAGCATGTAGGCCCCAGACAGGTTGGAACCAGAAGATTAATAATGTTGACTCCTGCTTAGCTCACCACCAACCAGTCAGAAGAATGGCCACCCTCTTTGAACCATTACTATAAAACTCCTCACTACCCTCTCCAGGTTGGGACACAGTTTTGAGGGCATTAGCCCTCAGTAGCCCTCTTTGCCTGGCAAAGCAATAAAGCTATTCTACTTCATCCGAAATTCTGTCTCCAAGATTTACTTCAGTGTCAGGGCACAGAGGCTGGACTCAGCTTCACCCCTCATTTCCATATTATTATTTATGACCTTCTCCTCTTTCTACTTTTTGAATACCAGAATTAAATCCTTGGCATACTTTCCTCTCTCCATAGGCACTCTGCTTGGGTTACAGAATCTCCTCTCGTCATTTTAAGAACCATCTCTATGTTGATGTCTTCTAAGTCTGCATTTCCAGCACCAGCATCTCACTGATGTTCTATAGTTAGCTCTCCACTTGACACCTCCAGCTTGATACACCACAGGCCTCTCCAGGTCATTACACTTGTCCATCCTCCTACGTTTCTAATCTCAGACCAAGTCATCGTCACCTACCAAGACCTCACTTACTTTCTCTCAGTTACCAAATCTTAATTATTTCACTACTCTATGTGTTTGTTCTCCTTTAATCTACTGACCTACTGACCTAGTTCAGGACATCCTACAAAAGCCCCAGAGCTGAGTGTAAACCACCCCTTCTCACCTCTGTTCACCATGGATCCAACCTCTGCACAGCCTTAAGAGGTTATTTGGCTACGCCAGGTCTGAGCTGCAGCATGTAGGATCTATTTCCCTAACCAGGGATTGAACCCCGGCCCCCTGCATTGGAAGTATGGAGTCTTAGCCACTGGACCACCAGGGAAGTCCCTCCATGTTTAACTTCTTGAGGAATCTTCAAACTTTTTCACAGTCGCTGAAAAAGTACCATTTTTTCACAGTACCGTTTTACATGCCCATCAACTGTGTGTGAAGACTCAGAGTTCTTCACACTCTCACCAACATTTGTTTTCCTTGTTGTTGTTCCCGTTGTCATCATTGTCGGTGTTGCCGTTACAGGCGTCCTAGTGCATGTGAAGCGATCCTTCATTGTGGTTTTCATTTCCTTAACGACTGACAACATTGAACATCTCTTCATGAGCTTTTGGCCATTTGTATAGATTCTTTGATGTTTATTCAAGCCCTTTGCTTATCTTTTTTAATATGAATGTATTCTTTTTTTAAAATAAAAAAAAAAGCTTTTTATTTTGTATTAGGGTATAGTCAATTAACAATATTGCAATGATATCACGTGAACACCTCACTTACTTTTTAATGGGTTCTTTATCTTGGTATTTTAGTAATGGGGGGCTTTTTGATCACACACTTAATCTATTTATTATCAGTTCAGTTCAGCCACTCAGTCATGTCCGACTCTTTGTGACCCCAAGGACTGCAGGGCGCCAAGCTTCCCTGTCCATCATCAACTCCCAGAATTTACTCAAACTCATATCCATTGGGTCGGTGATGCCATCCAACCATCTCATCCTCTATCGTCCCCTTCTCCTCCTGCCTTCAATCTTTCCCAGCATCAGGGTCTTTTCCAATGAGTCAGTTCTTTGCATCAGATGGCCAAAGTATTGCAGTTTCAGCTTCAGCATCAGTCCTTCCAGTGAATATTCAGGACTGATTTCCTTTAGGATGGACTGGTTTGATCTCCTTGCAGTCCAAGGGACTCTCAAGAGTCTTCTCCAACACCACAGTTCAAAAGCATCAATTCTTCAGCACTCAGCTTTCTTTATAATCCAACTCTCACATACATACATGACTATTGGAAAAACCATAGCTTTGACTAGATAGACGTTTGTAGGCAAAGTAATGTCTCTGCTTTTTAATATGCTGTCTAGGTTGGTCATAACTTTTATTCCAAGGAGTAAGCATCTTTTCATTTCATGGATATTTATTATAGGTCTATTCAGTTTGTCTATTTCTTCTGGAGTCAGTTTTGGTCCCTGTTTATAGAGCTCTGCAGTCCCCCAATGTATCTCCTAATTGCACAGTGAAGGGGGCTGCCAGAGCCTGGATTTCAGGAGCTTGATGAGAGCATCTCTACTTCTTCACCCTTCATAGAGATTATGAGAGATCTTTGTTTTCTAAAAGAACAACAACCACTTGGGAAATAGGTACCATGTTTTAAGACCAAGGACTTATAGGGAACCTGGACCTCTTCACTCGCATTCCTCTCAACCTCTAAAACTGCAACCACTTAAAGTCAATTACAGATAAATGAACCAACAGACAATTACAGGACCATGGGATGAATGACATGTAGGATGGAGAATAGGGTGCTCTGGGGCAGAGGGAAAAGGTGCTGAAGCAGATGCTCAACTTTTTGTAAGTGGCTTCTCCTCTCTTGCCCAAGGTGACCCACCTGTCGAACACGAAAATATACTAACTTTTAGCCAGAAAAAAAAAAAAAAGTACATCTTGTTCTGTTTCTAATCTCCTACTACCTTCCCAGAAGGGTGTGACATGATCAAAAATGGTGATATTGCAACTTGGAGATGAGATGACAGGAAAAAGTGCTGGAACCAAGAACCTGGGGAGATATGATATCTGGGTTAGATGATTAAGACAGAAGAGAAAGAAAGAGACTTGGAGAATGTAGCCAAGAGAAGAGATTTTATAGAGAAGAGCATGGATTCATAGAATTTTATCAGGTAATTTTGAATGATGTACAATGTAACCTAACCTTCCTTTCTCCAATGAAAATAGTCAACTAAAAATTAAAAACTTAATAAGGATGCAGTTTATTTGGGGGTGGGACAGAGTGAAGAAGGGTGCTAATTCCTGCTTAGGTGGTGCAGACACATGAGTAGAAGCAAGGATGAGAAAAGAAATGGCACTAATAGACCTGATCACATCCAGGTAATGGACACGTGAAAGGAGGAGCCAGAGGACTGTGTTCCAACTCTGGTTAGACCAGTCCTCAACAAGAGGTGTGCAGTGCAGCCCCAGCACAATGCTCCTCCCAAAGCTCAGGGCAAGAGGCCAGGAAGGATGCCAAGAAAGGAGGAAGGACTTAGAAGAGCAGCCTGTGAACTTCCTAGAGAATGGATGAGTTTCATGCATCTCTGTAACTTCCACACTTAACAAAGTATCTGGTTCATCTCCTGGGCTCAGAGAGCTTCTAGTGAGCAAATGAATGAATGAATGAAGAAATATAAAAACCAGTGGCCTACCTGTCCACTTGTTCTAGAATGATTTCTTGGAAATGGACAGCAACCCATATTTCTCAGAGCAGCAGTTGGTATGTCTCCCCTACCTCTCTGGTTTCAGAAAGCTTGCTCTTCCTAACTATCTAAAATTGGATTTTGCATTTGCTATACACATGGGTGGAAGAAGCACAAGCTGGAATCAAGATTGCCGGGAGAAATATCAGTAACCTCATATATGGATATGACACCACGCTTACGGCAGAAAGTGAAGAGGAACTAAAGAGCCTCTTGAATATGAAAGAGGAGAGTGAAAAAGTTGGCTTAAAGCTCAACATTCAGAAAACGAAGATCATGGCATCCAGTCCCATCACTGCATAGCAAACAGATGGGGAAACAGTGGCTGACTTTATTTTGGGGGGCTCCAAAGTCACTTTAGATGGTGACTGCAGCCATGAAATTAAAAGACATTTACTCCTTGGAAGGAAAGTTATGACCAACCTAGACAGCATATTAAAAAGCTGAGACATTACTTTGTCAAAAAGACCCATCTAGTCAAGGCTATAGTTTTTCCAGTGGTCACGTATGGATGTGAGAGTTGAACTATAAAGAAAGCTGAGCACAGAATTGATGCTTTTGAACTGTGGTGTTGGAGAAGACTCTTGAGAGTCCCTTGGACTGCCAGGAGATCCAACCAGGCCATCCTAAAGCAGATCAGTCCTGGGTGTTCATTGGAAGGACTGATGTTGAAGCTGAAACTCCAACACTTTGGCTACCTGACGCAAAGGGCTGACTCATTTAAAAGACCCTGATTCTGGGAAAGATTGAGGGCAGGAGGAGGAGGGGACAACAGAGGATGAGGCGGTTGGATGGCATCACCGACTCAATGGACATGAGTTTGGGTGGACTCTAGGAGTTGGTGATGGACAGGAAGGCCTGGCGTGCTGCGGTTCATGGGGTCACAAAGAGTCAGACACGACTGAACTGAACTGAATACACATGGGGAATAGGTGTACAGGCTTACTGACCAACTAACTCAAACACCTAAAAATCAGAAGAGTTTTATTGGGGACTTCCCTGGTAGTCCAGTGGTTAAGAATCTGCCTTGCAATATAGGGGATGGGGGTTCAGTCCCTGGTCCAGGAACTAATCCCACATGCAGCAGAGCAATTAAGCCTGTGCACCACAAACACGGAGCCTCCACTCCGGACAATCTGGAGCCCAAGTGCCACAACTAGAGAGTCCATGATCTATAAAAAAGGACCCTGCATGCTGTAACTGAGACCCAACACAGCCAAATAAATAATTTTTTAAAAAAAGAAAGGTTTTATTGTCCCACAGGCTCAGACAGGTAACTAAAAACCTGAATTCTACCATAGACAGCTTTCTTTCCTATGGACTAGATAATGCCCCCACACAATTTCAAACCTAATTCCTGAAATGTACTGTGAACTCAACCATATCTGCCATTGGCCATGAGACCTGAGATAGGTCACTTCTCCTCACTATGTTCTGTTTTCTGAAGCAATGTCTTCCATCGGCTCTGGTAGTCCATGAACCTGAGACTTGACTGGGTTCTTCCTGTTGACAAAAGTACAGAATCTAATCTATGGTCTGAAGACTCCAGCTCCAAGTACAGAAGCCATTTTTGGACCCATAAAACCACTTTACTTCCATAATTTCATACACTGATATTCGGAAGAACAAGTTTCTGTTTGGAAAAGTCTGTTCATTGCCAACCATAAACTTTGAAAGCAGATAAAGAAGATAATCTACACGAACTAAAGGTTACTTTGAGTCAAGCACTCTGCGTAGTGTACCCATGATTTCATTTAATCCTTCCTCACAGTCCTGCAAGGTCAGCCTGATTATTCCTGTTTTACAAATTGCAGAAACTGAGGCTGTCAGCAGGCAAAAATTGCATTCAAAGTCATACAGGTGACAAGCGAAAGTCAGGTTCAAGCCAAGTCCCCCTGACACCAAGGTGACATTCTTGCTACTACAACAGGAATAAAATAAAACTAAGGCTTTGCAGAATGTAATTAGCAATTAGATCAACAGCATCCTGTGGGGACCCAGTCAGTCAGTCGGTTCAGTTGCTCAGTCATGTCTGACCCCATGGACTGCAGCACACCAGGCCTCCCTGTCCATCACCAACTCCCAGAGCTTGCTCAAACTCATGTCCATCAAGTCAGTGATGCCACCCAACCATCTCATCCTCTGTTGTCTCCTTCTCCTCCTGCCTTCAATCTTTCCCAGCATCAGGGTCTTTTCCAATGAGTCAGTTCTTCACATCAGGTGGCCATATTGGAGCTTCAGCTTCAGCATCAGTCCTTCCAATGAATATTTAGGACTGATTTCCTTTAGGATGGACTGGTTTGATTTCCTTGCAATCCAAAGACTTTTAAGAGTCTTCTCCAACACCACAGTTCAAAAGCATCAATTCTTCAGTGCTCAGCTTTCTTTATGGTCCCACTCTCACATCAATACAGGACTGCTGGAAAAACCATAGATTTGACTAGACAGACCTTTGTCAGCAAAGTAATACCTCTGCTTTTTAAATTGGTATCTAGGTTGGTCATAGCTTTTCTTCCAAGGAGTACGTGTCTTTTAATTTCATGGCTGCAGTCACTATCTGTAATGATCCTTGAGCCCAAAAAATAAAGTCAGCCACTGTTTCCACTGTTTCCCCATCTATTTGTCATGAAGTGATGGGACTGGATGTCATGATCCTAGGTTTTTGAACGTTGAATTTCAAGCCAGCTTTTTCACCCTGGGGACCCAAGATGTATCCAATTGTTCTTTCAACCTCACCCAGTTCTGCAAGATGACAATTTATCTCCTTTCACTTGACCACAGAAATAGAAAAATAAACATTTCCTCACATCTGTATTAGGAGCTGATGATAAGTGGTTATGCAACTAATAACACATAGATTTTGCCTCCCATATCTCAACCGATCTCATAGTTTGGTTAGATTAAGAGATCATTCAGAAACATTTTTGAAAAGTATACATTAAAAAACTCCAGTGTTCCCATTAACAATCAAAAATCTGTTAATAACTTAAGAACAAATTAGGAAATTTCCTACTGGTCCAGTGGCTAACACTGTGCTCCCAGTGCAGAAGGGCCTGGGTTCAACTCCTGGTCAGCGAATTAGATCCCGCATGTCATAACTAAAAAGATTGTGCATGCTGCAATGCAAATTGAAGATCCCATGTGTTGCAACTAAGACTCAGCACAGCCAAGTAAATAAATATTAAAAATAAACACTTTTATTAAAATAGAATAAATTAATACTTTGTGTTTTCCTGCTACATTCCAAGAGTTTCTAGATTAAATCTTCATTGCAGAAGTACTACCAGCAGTTCTAAGCTCATTTGTCTTGAAACTGCTGATGACACTCAGGAAAAAAAAAAAGAATAAAGGAAAATCTCCAAGAATCAAAACCCCTGACCTGGGTACATGATTCTGTGGTTTACAAAGTCCCATCAGGCCTCTTATCTCATTTGAGTCTCTCCCAACACTCTATGAGGTAAAATGGTCAGGAATTCATGATCCCTGATACACTTTCATTCAGTCGAATATATTAATTGAGAGCCTGTTGTATGCCAGGTTCTCTGTTAAAGACAATGACCTAAATACACATAATTCCTGCCCCATGGAGCTCCTGGTCTAGTCATCGTACAGACATTACACAAACCGATACATGAATGAGAGCCTGGACATTATGAAATTCACCCACTGGCAAAAGCTAGCAACAGCTAGTAAGTACTGAAGCCAAAGCTGAAATCCCCAGTCTTCTCTCATCAGGATTTCCGATTTTATTTATGGGGTCATTAACCTATCAGAGTCTCGAACTTCTCATCTGTAAAATGGGATGATGATGGTACCTCCCTTATCTGGTCACCACCAGGGTGAAAAGAGATAAGGTACAAATACAGTGTGCTGCTGCTGCTGCTAAGTCGCTTCAGTCGTGTCCAACTCTGTGCGACCCCATAGACGGCAGCCCACCAGGCTCCGCCGTCCCTGGGGTTCTCCAGGCAAGAACACTGGAGTGGGTTGCCATTTCCTTCTCCAATGCAGGAAAGTGAAAAGTGAAAGTGAAGTCGCTCAGTCGTGTCCGACTCTTAGCGACCCCAGAGACTGCAGCCTACCAGGCTCCTCCCTCCATGGGATTTTCCAGGCAAGAGTACTGGAGAGGGGTGCCACTGCCTTCTCCGAAATAGTGTGAGTGGGCACTTACTCTGGAGCACACAGGAAGTGCTCCCTTCTTCTGCCCCTACTTTCCTCCTTTTCTTTCCAAGTTCATCTTTGATGAGAAGGCTTCTCTGCCTACCTTATCCCTCATCTACTGGGCTATCTACTCTGAACCATAATAGATCTTGCCCTCTATTTCACTCCTATAAGAGTCTTAAAATTAGTTATTTTATTGTTTTCTTCTTTTTCTAATTATAAAAGCAATACACACTCATTGCAGAAAAATATGTAATAATACTGATAAGGCCAAAAAAAAGGAAGACAAAAGTGAAGTAATTGCCTTAAACTCAGAGATAACCACTCTGGGTATATGTATTTTATGCATGTACTTCCAGATCTTTCTCTAAGCATATTTTCATTAAAAAATTTTATAGCCATTTTATAATATGCTTTCTCCACTAAGTGCTATATCATAAACATCTTTCTATTCAAATAAATATGCTTTTGCATTATTTATATCAGTCCATTGCATAGATGGAATCTATTCTATTACATGGATGCATTTTCTTAATCAGTCTCGTATATTTGCATATTTATGTTGTTTACAACCAGTGTTGCAATGAATATCAATCCTCACAACTATTTTTTTTTTGTTTGCTTTTTTGCACGTTCTGAATATTTCCTTAGTACCCACTCATCCCTTTTAACACAAAGCCTTGTTCTGATCATAAGTTCCATTAAGTTGGCATGTATCTATGTCTTGAAAAGCTTAAAATCCTTCTCAAGGTCTGCAATCAGTCTTTAAAATTTGAAATTTCTCATTAAACTTAGCCTGATAAGCCTGTCTATCCCATAGTGTTTCTTTGAGGGTCCAGAATGTGCTGTTCCCTATGGGAGCCATTAGCATGTGTGTGACTATCTAAATTTTCAAAAATTAAAGTTAGATTAAAAACATAGTCACTCCGCCACACTTGACACATTTCAAACACTCAAGAGCCACATGTAACGGGGGCTGCCATATTGGATGATAGACAGAGAACATCTCAGAAATCCTTCATCACAGGAAGTTTACTGGATAGTCCTGGTCTCGTGGAATATGGTGATGAAAATTTGCTTTAAAACAAAACAAACAAAAAAAAAAAGATTGAAGCAGTTACTTTTGTTCTGCCATCCAACTCTCCTCAAGGCAGCCCTCAAGAAAATCCAAGACGTAGATCCAAACGTCTGTCATCTCTCTTCTGTCATAAGTCTTTGGTTGGACTCCCCTGGCCTCAGGATAAAGCCTGTGGTGTTCCTAACAACTCTCTCATCTGCTGAATCGTCTCCCTCTCCTCCTTCTCCACCCCCCAAACTGAATGACTGGCATTTTCCAAAACATTCCATGCCCTCTCACACACCTGTGCTGAAGCCAATCATGACCTCTGCTTGGAAGAGCTTCCCTTTCTTGTATCTATGCTTCTATCTAGCTAAATTTCACTCGTCCTTTAGGACTTGGTTTAAGCTTAGGCTTCCCCTGCCAAGTCTTTTCAGGTAAAGAAGCTAGAAAAGGCCTCAGGCAGGAGTTTTAGCACTGTGGCCACAAAATCACACATTCTTGTAAACTTGGTAAAAAGAAGATATTTTCTCTGAATCAGTTAGGAAACACTTCCCTCTTATTATTCTTTCTAGCATGTCAATCACATTGCCGAGGCTGCCAACCTTTGCAGAATAGCTTTGGGGAGTGTCGCTTAATCTGCAAAACGGAAAGACATTTTGTATCAAGCAAGTCAGAAAGGAAAGACTCCTGATGCAAATACATGTAAAGGTGGCTTCTGTCATCTTTACACATTAAATTATGGGAAGTTCAGATAAAAAAATGGAATATGGAAGTACTACTCAGCCATAAAAAAGAACAAAACATGCCTTTTGTAGCAACATGGATGCAACTAGAGACTATAATACTAAGGGAAGTAAGTCAAAAAGAGAAATAGCATACGATCACCTATATGTGGAATCTAAAATATGACACAAATGAGTCTATCTACACACTCACAGACATTGGGATCAGACCTGTGGTTGCCAAGGGCAGGGGGGAAATGAGAGGGATGGGCCAGCTGGGAAGAGGTGTTCTCCCCTGGGAAGAGGTGAATAATAATATTACAGGCTGGTTGTAATGATTAATAAGTGAATTTAGGCCAAGCACTAAACACAGAACCATCTGGCCCAGGTAACAAAGTTAGCTAATACTATAACAATTTCATAGGAGTGCCATTTAATAATCCATAAGCCAGAGAATACAATTTCAGTATTAAAAAAATAACATGAGTATGAAAAAAGAAAATTGTTGCTTCCAAGAAGCCTTTGTTGAATTCTTTATGAAAATTTTATAAAGTCATGATTTTTAAAAATTTTTGTTGAATTAATTATGGACTAATCAACCATAGCATTCGGAGAAGGCAATGGCACCCCACTCCAGTACTCTTGCCTGGAAAATCCCATGGACGGAGGAGCCTGGTAGGCTGCAGTCCACGGGGTTGCAAAGAGGGGAACATGACTGAGCGACTTCACTTTCACTTTTCACTTTCATGCATTGGAGAAGGAAATGGCAACCCACTCCAGTGTTCTTGCCTGGAGAATCCCAGGGACAGGGGAGCCTGGTGGTCTGCCATCCATGGGGTCGCAAAGAGTCGGACACGACTGAGCGACTTCACTTTCACTTTTCACTTTCATGCATTGGAGAAGGAAATGGCAACACACTCCAGTGTTCTTGCCTGGAGAATCCCAGGGACAGGGGAGCCTGGTGGGCTGTCGTCTCTGGGGTCACACAGAGTCGGACATGACTGAAGTGAATTAGCAGCAGCAGCAGCAACCAACCATAACATGAGGCAGGGAAAACACTGTAAAAAGTTTGAGGTCTGAAATCAAATTACTTTGAAAGTTTCTTTAAGCTCTTCATCTACTTTAAAAAAAAATAGAACTAGAAACTGGGGTGATATTGGGTGTCTATTTTCTTTCTTTGCAAGAAAGATAAAAACCAATTCACAAATGATTATATCAGAAGATGGGTGAATGAATATACAGACATAAGTTTTAAGTAAAAACAAAAAGTTTTAATTATATATGTATTTTTAAAAATAATTCCCTTCCTTTAAAATCTTTTTTGATTAACTGGTCAAATATAGGTCCAGCTCAGGTTAAAGACAGGACTTCTAAAATAGATGCTCAACGATACTGGATGCTTGGGGCTGGTGCACTGGGACGACCCAGAGGGATGGAATGGGGAGGGAGGCGGGAGGAGGGTTCAGGATGGGGAACACATGTATACCTGTGGCGGATTCATTTTGATATTTGGCAAAACTAATACAATTATGTAAAGTTTAAAAATAAAATAAAATTTAAAAATATATATATAAAAAATAAATAAAATAGATGCTCAAACTATTTAATGACTAAATGAACAGCGATGCATAAGTGAATGATGAGATAAATGGCTAAATAAAGCGGCCATTTCTCTTAGTAATTGACCTGTTTTACATACACACTGCTAATCAGGGTAAAAACGCTTGTCCTTTTGTTACTAGCCTGATGGCTTGTTAGACCTTAGAAGCAAACAAATGTGGGACAGCTTCTTGGGGTTTTCTCTTTCAAGTTCCCTAAAGCTCTTCTTTTCTCTACCATCATTTCTCCATTTTTTTCACCTGCTTGGATGGATGAAAGAATCTTAGTGAAATAAAAAGCTCAATGAGGTGAAAACCCTCATAAACACTCCCATTAAGGAGTTTACTGAAGGGGCTTGCACCCTTGTCACTTAGATGGCCATATTTTATTCCTCCCAAGGAAACTGGACACTCTTAATCCAAAAAGAATGCAATGAGAATCAAAGAGAAAAAGGAGGGTCAGGTTGCAATCCTTTCATTTTCCAAAGAGGATTCATGGGGGAGGGATAGGAAGAAATTTATAACTAGCTATTCTAGAGCCTTCTGAGCACAGAAGTTAAATCATTCTAACTTCTGCCTGACTTCCTCGACCTCAACCTGATGAACAAAGCAAGATTCGGTGTGAAAGGGGAAATCTGGGAGAAATGGAAAATAAAAGAACAGAAGAATCAATAATGAATTTAGAATATACCTTTACATGTAACATGTAGATAGACTGCACTAAAGGATGCTTTCTCTGCTGGATGATGCAATGCAAAGAAGGAAAAGAACCTGGGGTGTGGAAGTGGACAGATTCAAATCCTGCCTAGGTCATTGAGTGACCCTGTCACCCTAAGGCAGGTTATTTAGCCTCTTTGAGACTTAGTTTCTTCATCTGCTAAATGAAGACAATAACACCTATTGGCCAAAAAATGTGTGGATTATGTAAAAAAAAAGAAAAAAAAAGTACTAAATATAAAATTATGTGGCACAGTGCCTATCTCAAAATAAGTCTGATTTATGGATTTAAAGTAAGGGGTTTTACAAAATTAGAGCTACCAAAGAGGGGAAGGGAGGGAGGGATAAATTAGGAGGTTGGGATTAACAGATATACACTGCTGCTGCTGCCGCTGCTAAGTCGCTTCAGTCATGTCTGACCCTGTGTGACTCCATAGACGGCAGCCCACCAGGCTCCCCCGTCCCTGGGATTCTCCAGGCAAGAATACTAGAGTGGGTTGCCATTTCTTTCTCCAATGCGTGAAAGTGAAAAGTGAAAGTGAAGTCGCTCAGTCCTGCAGGACTCTTAGCGACCCCATGGACTGGAGCCTACCAGGCTCCTCCGTCCTTGGGATTTTCCAGGCAAGAGTACTGAAGTGGGGTGCCATTGCCTTCTCCGAGATATACACTACTGTTTATAAAATAGATAAACAACAAGGAGCTCCTGTATAGCTCAGGGAACTCTACTCAAAACTCATAATAGGGACTTCCCTGGTGGTCCATTGGCTAAGTCACGCGCTCCCAATGCAAGGGACCTGGGTTGGATCCCTGGTCAGGAAACTAGATTCCAAACACTGCGACTAAACAGATCCTTCATGGGGCACCTAAAAGATCTAAGATCCCACATGCTGCAACTAATATTTGGAGCAGCCAAATATATAAAAATATTTTTAAAGGGGGGCGGGGCGGGGACTAGGTAGATAAAAGCAGGGGTGGAGACAAAAGGGCACCCACAGAGATGAATGGCTACAGTCTCAGGGGATAGAAGCCCGGATTAGAACAGAAACAGCCACTGAAGCAACCGAGCCTCCGTTTTTGAGAAGCATAAACAGCAGCAAGAACCGCAGCGGTTCAGCCAAGCCAAGAAGGGAGCCAGATCTGAAACGGAGCGCCCCCGCCGCCCCGCCCCCCCCCCACACCCCATCTTCTCCACCACCAGGACAAAGGGCCAGTTTGAATGTGTGCCTCGCTATTTTAAGAAGCAAAGATTTTCGTTTGGCAAGCACTCTTCACACAACACAAACCCCTCTTTCCTCTGACATAAATTCTTCCTTTAAGGAGAGAAAGAAGAAAGCCTCCATCGTCGGAGTCCGCGGGTCCCAACAATGGGCCGAGTGCGGCTGCCAGTGCTCCTGAAGGGGGCCTGTGTGCCCGGGCGGCTGCCCTCCTTATCTTTTATCTCCTGTCCGCACCAGAGCTCCTGTTTGTCCGGGGTGTTTTGCCGACTTCTTTCCTTCGGCGGCTCGGACAGAATTTGCCGGCTGCCGGCTGATGGGAAACAACCATCTTCTTGTGCCTCGGCCGTCCTGTCTTCTCTCCAGGCCACGGGGGAGAAAACGTGTCTTTGTGGCCTCCCTTCAATAGCTTTCTGCATCCAAACGCCTCGTGGGCTCTGGCAGGAGCAGCCCGCAAGGCTCTGAATAGACGGTGTTGTGTGCTCCTCTTTGCAAAGCTGGCCTCTGATCCAGAAGGGCCTCCGCCGCCCAGGCCTGGTAGTCCCGGGCAGATGCCGCAGCCCATGGAGAATCATCATTGCTTGTTTGTGTACGGTGCATTCAAGCCCATCTACAAAACGCTTTCAGAGCTGCTGGCTCGTGGGATGGACATTCACCGTGGATCTGCTCTGCGCCTAGCACAGCCCTCGCCATCTACTCTCTCCTGAAGCCTGTGATTAGGCTCCACTATGGGTACCATTCTAGGCTCATCACTTTATAGTTGAGGAAACCAAATCTCAAAAAGGGTAAGGTGACTAAACAGTTACAAAGATCCAGCCAGGGGTACCGATTGCTTCAGGGATGCTTAGGGCCCCCTAAAGAGTATCTTATTCTCTGCTAAGCAACAAAGAGGGGATATAACTCCCACCAGCCTAGTTGCTGGGTACCCTTTCTGCCCACGTATAAGCCAAAAAGGGGAAGTAACTGATTCTCCTTTCTTTCACTCCATATTCCTCCCTCCCACTCTACAAAGCCCCCTTGAAATAAAGAACGGAGCCTCTCTAGGCTGACAGGTCAAAGTAGCCTTCTTAACTCTTATATTCTGAACCTACGCATCTCTGATGTGTCTCGTTTAACCTTTGCTGGGCAATGTAGGATGGCCTGGGGTGTTCCTTGGGCTTGAGTAGCAAAGCTCAAAAGATTCAACTCTGGGGCTCAGCTGGTGGCTCAGAGGTAAAGAATCTGCCTGCCCATGCAGGAGACACGGGTTCAATCCCTATTCCAGGAAGATCCAACGTGCTACAGACAGACTAAGCCCAGGAGCCACAACTCCTGAGCCCACGAGCAGCAACTATGAAGCCTGGGTGCCCTAGAGCCTGATGCTCTGCAAGAGAAGCCGCGCAATGAGAAGCCTGCATACCACAAATAGAGAGGAGCCCTAGCTTGTTGCAACTAGAGAAAAGCCCATGCAGCAACAAAAACCCAGTACAGCCATGAGAAAATGAATAAATAAGTTAAATTATTTTTTAAAAAAAGACTCAACTCTGGAACTGTGAGCTAAGTGACCTTCAGCAAGTCACTTCTCTGGATCTCATTTTTCCCTCTGGTAAGATGGGAGTGCTGATGCTACCTCCACAGGGTGTTGTAAGGGTTAAATAAAAGAGAAAATGAATGTGGGAGGGCGAAACAATAATACCAGTTATCCTGTGGCAGTGGCAGCTGTATAAATACCGGTACTAGGGTAGCAGCAGTGGTAGGAACAAGAACCTTACTACAGCCCTGGAGGCCTGAACACCGACTTCAGCCTTCCACTTTGCTCAGTCATACAAGCAACGTTTCATGTGCGCTCACCAGGAACAGTACCTTATGCCATAAACTCTCAGAGCTTCCTCATCTGTAAAAGGACTGGTGGTGGCCAACAGAGAGACAAAGGGATGGGCGAGTTGGTGTCTCTACCAGTTAGTATGGAATTTGCAGTCTGATGACCAGTGGGACAGACTGATCTCATAGATGTGTTTTATTTGGCACCTAGTTTTTTTTTTCAAGTGAAACTGAATTTTAAAATTGGAAATTTTGACCACACTGAGCCTCTATTTGTACAAAGGAGCACTCAGGTAGAACTGATAAAGCCTCCTTGTTCCTTACACAGAGCAAGCAGGTGCCAGTTCATCAGTCCCCACCACTCCCTATTGCCTTATCAAAACTCAGTGTCATTTCCACTTGCTTTTGCAATTACATTATTGTTGTCCTTGTAGTAAATATCTGGTCCACGTGTATCAGAGTAACACTAGCTGCTGTAATTAACAAAATTCCAAATATCCATGGCTTAATGCAATAAGTTTATTTCACGTTCTTGTAATGGTCTATGATGGTGGCTTTCCTCTAGATGGTAATTTAAGGACCCAAGTTCCTTCCATCTTATAACTGTGCCACTCCCTCAACTTTTGCTATCTGGCCTTCAGTTAAAAAATGGAGAGAGAGTAGAAAGACCCTATCTGCTTTTTACAAGCCCAGGCACAAAATGGGGACATATATAATTTCCCCACATACTTCATTGGTCAGAACTAGTCACATCCCCACCACCACCCCAGATGCTAGATGGATGGGGACATATAACTTCCAACTGGAAAACCATCTCTGACATAACTCGAATACAGAAGAGGGAGAACTTGCTTTTTGTGGCCATAAATCTCTGCCACATTTTAGCTCTAGGAAAGGGAGGGGTAAATAAAACACGGACTAAACGCTATAGGATTTTTCTTACATTCACTTCTGCAAGCCCAGAAACAGATCAGATTCTGATCCCATTGTCTGGGTTTGAGCCTGAAATTCTGCATGTATAACAAGTTCCCAGGTGATGTCATGATGTTGATCTGTGGACCACAATACATGCTCGATATATGTCTGCTGGAAGAATGCATGAAATTTCACTAAGAACCTTAGCTGTATATATCGTAGACAAGCTTGGTCACTCGGTTTTGTCCTGATCTTTGTGACTCTATGGACTGTAGCCCACCAGCTTCCTTTGTCCTTGGGATTTCCCAGGCTAGAAGTAGGAAGCCATCTCCCACTCCCTGGAGGGGGTAGCCATCTCCTCCTCCAAGGGATCTTCCCAACCCAAGGACTGAACCTGCATCGCCTGTGTTTCTTTCACTGGCACGTGGATTCTTTACAACTGAGCCACCTAGGAAGTCCTGCTATATATTCCAGGATATGTGGTGAATGAAATGAAATACTTAGTATTTCTTGTGTACCCACCATGGTGAAACCTGAACCACAGTGTG
Organism: Bubalus kerabau; assembly: GCF_029407905.1. Taxonomy (NCBI): domain Eukaryota; kingdom Metazoa; phylum Chordata; class Mammalia; order Artiodactyla; family Bovidae; genus Bubalus; species Bubalus kerabau. The sequence goes on along the minus strand of NC_073637.1, from coordinate 13,072,269 downwards.
GCAAGAACACTCTGGCCTCAAGGGGCTTTATATCTAGTTGGGGTGATGAGATGTAGGTCAAAGGAAAACAAGAGGAGAACAATCAAGGGTCAACTTGGCATGCTGCCCATTCAGGGACTCCAGGGAAGGGAAAATGGGAGGGAATTAATTGCTCTTTTACATGCAGAATCAGCTATATGTTTGCAATGGTGCCAACCAAAAACCTCTTGTGCTACGGGCTGTATTTAATCCTAACCCCTAGTATCTTAGAGTGTAACTGTATTTAGATGTGGGATCTTTAAAAAGGTGAAGTGAAAGTGTTAGTCACTCAGTCATGTCTGACTCTTTGTGACCCCATGGACTGTAGTCTGCCAGACTCCTCTGTCCATGGGATTCTCCAGGCAAGAATACTGAAGTGGGTTGCCATTCCCTTCTCCAGGGGATCTTCCCGACTCAGGGATTAAGCCCAGGTCTCCTCTATTACAGGCAGATTCTTTACCTTCTGAGCCACCAGGGAAGCCAGGGAATTTTACCGTCTGAGCCACTAAGGAAGCTTTTGATTAAAAAAGGTAATCAGGCTGAAACGAGGCAATTGGGGTAGCCCATAATCCATTATGACTGGCGTCCTTATAAGAGTTTAGGGAGACTTTCCTGATGGTTCAGTGTCCAAGACGCCACACTCCCAAGGCAGGGCATCTGGGTTCAATCCCTGGTCACGGAACTAGATCCCATGTGCCACAACTAAAGATCCCACTTGCCACAACTAAGACCCAGCACAGCCAAATAATAAACAAAAATATATTTTTTTAAATAAAAGAGTTTAGGCCACAGACATACACAGAAGTGAAACCATGGGAGGACGGGGCGGGGGGGGGGGGCAGGGGTGGAGGGGTGAACACGACCATCTTCAAGCCAAGGAGAGGAGCCTCAGAAGAAACCAATGCTGCTGAATCTTGATCTTGGAAGTCTACCTCCAGAACTGTGGAGAAGCCATTTTTTGTTTTCTTGGCCACACAGCCTGTGGTACCTTGTTACAGCAGCCCTGGAAAAGTAATACACAGTGTCTACTTAACTTCTCTGCTACTCAGGGTCCTTGCCTCTCGATGTGGGAAAAGGAGGTGGGAGGTAGATGCTTGTGGAACATCTCTGGTGTGATGTGTTAGGCAACTTCTCTTATCTTGTATCATCTTCATCACAACCATGTAAGATAAACAGCTAAATTTCCCCCTTTTCGTAGACAGAGGAAAGTGAGGTTCTTCATCAGAGAGATGAAGAACTTTTCCTCTTTTGCAGAGAGAAGTCAAGGAAGCCAGGTTTACAACCATCTCCATTTACTATAGACACTAAGCTCCCTAGGCTACACCGGGTTGCTTCTCTCAGTGTCAGCCCATGGACCTGCTGAGAACAATCAAACTGTAGACTGTGCATCAGAGCCCTGGAAAGTATTTTTAATCACTGTCCATCTGAGAAGCATTAGAATTACTAAAACAAACCTGATGCCATTTCTGAACAAAGCAAATGGAAGAAAATACTGGGGCTCTGGCCTCAGTACCCACACTTCTAACCTTTTAACACTAAACAGCCTACGACGATAGCAAATTCTACTAATGTTCCTACTCTTTCCACTCAAGTTGGCTCTGTGAGTTGTTGGTTTTACCAAAATTGAGTGAAAGTGTTCAATACAATATTGGATTCATTGGGGAGAAAAAAAGGAACAGAAAAACCCCGGTGCTTCAATGCCAGGAGCTTACAAAGACATATAAACCATGAGGAATTCCAAGGACTTACTCAGAAGCCGCTCTGCAAATGCACTTCTTGAACAAAGGGCCAATGTTCCTTTCAGGGAAGAGGGCAGTACTGGTTTCCGGCATTTTTTCTTTAAGTCATTAGGACCATGCCAACAAGCAAACATATACTTCTCCTGGGAGAAAGAATCTCATTCAACACGGCTTACAAGAGTCTGATTATTGGGGAGGGGGTGCTTCATGGCACGTGCCTCACCAGCCGGCCCCCGAATGTACAGATCTGCTTAAAGGGCTTTATTGATGGAGGCCACAGACAGATCAGGGCTTGTGGAGAAAACTGACATCCCAGGAATACTGGCGGGTCAACTCCATCCTGACAAACACACAGTTCCGCCAGGAAGCGCTGAGCAGTCTGCCTCATTCCTCAGGAAATGTGCTTCCTAAACATGTAAAAATATAGAAATAATAAACTCAAGTCTGACAGGTTTGCCATTTCCTTCACAATGAGAGTTTGAGGGTTTGGGGGCATCTGGGATGATACAAAATGGAATGACAGAAAGTGAAATGATAATTGAATTCTTGGCCAAATGCAAATTTCAGTTTTCAATGGACTGAAAGTATTATGTGGTAGCTCTGAGAACACACCAGCATTGGATTAAGACAGACCATAGTTCAAGCCCCAGCTCTCCTGCCTACTCCTGGGTTGGCCAAAAGGTTCATTTGGGTTTTCTGTAACAGCTTATGGAAAAACCCAGATGAACTTTTTGGCCAAACCAATAGTTATATGACCTTTGGTTATACCTTAACTTCTCTAAGCTTTAGTATCTTTATGTCTAAAGGATGATGAGATCCTCTTAGCATCTATGGAAAGATGAAATTAGATTACAGAGCATGTTCAGACGGCTCCTAGCATAAGGATAAACTCTTAAAATCAGTGGCCAATTCTTTCTTTCCTCCAAGGAACTGGCTTCAAACACACAGCATGTTTAAAGTACACCCGAGACTACAGATGCAGAAAACAAACGGATGGTTACCAGGCCCTAAAGGGAGGGATAAGGCGGGAGACTGGGACTGACATATACTTACTACTATGTATGAAACAGATAATGAATCCGGACCTGTTGTAGAATAGAGGGAACTCTATTTACTCAATGCTCTGTAATGGCCTATGTGGGAGAAGAATCTAAAAAACGGTGGATATGTATAACTGATTCGCTTTGCTGTATAGCAGAAACTAACACAACGCTGTCAATCAACTATACTCCAATAAAAAAAGGTTTTTTTAAGAAAAAAATAATAAAGTACACCTAAGATTAAAGCAATACTATTAGTGCTAGTTAGTGACGGAGTAGGTTGTTCTACGCAGTTAGTATGGGGTAGGTTTTCTACTCATTCACACGTTCGGCTCTACATTCATCCAGCCAATCAACATTTATTGAGCACCCACCCTGGGCTGTACCAACCTGCTGGAATGAGGAGGCCACAGGGATGAATAAGGCAGTCTCTGGGAGCTCAGACTCTGCAGGAGGTGTCAGACGTGTAAGAACACACCATACAACAGGCAGAAGAAAGCAGAGTTGTCGTGGAAGAGCAAGTACTATGCAAAGAGAAATCTGACAAATTCTACCTGCAGGCCAAACACACACATGCACGCACATGTGCACGCACACACACACACACACACACAAAACATATCACTGTAGACCGGAAGCTTTATGAAGATAAGGGCTTTGCTTTCTGGTTGGTGTGCTAATACTGAGAACATTTCCTAACACTCAAGCAGGTACTCTTTAAAAAAAAAAAAGGTTGTGGAATAAGTGAATTGATAACTTGATAACTATCTTAATCCATTTTGAGTAGAAGGCTCTAGATGTGGAAAATTGCAGTTATCTTCTTATCTAGAATAGAGGATGCAAGAGTAGGTATGGGGAATTATTATTTTTTAATTAATTATATTGCAATACAGTTGCTCTATAATATTGTGTTTATTTCTGCTGTACAGCAAAATGAATTGGCCACACATATACCCTCTCCCTTTTGGACTTGCTTCCCATTCAGGTCACTACAGCGCATGAAGTAGAGTTCCCTGGGCCACACAGTTCATTAGGAATAGAGTGTTTTGGTGGGAACCTCCAGATGCAGGGGTCATCAGGTATCTCCATCAGGGAGGGGTGGTACTTAAGACATAGGCCTGGGCTGGAGGTAGAGATCTGGGGTCACTTAAAGATGGGGATTGAAGCCAAGAGAGGCAATCACCCAGAAAGGAAAGGAAAGGAAATACTGAGAGCCGGTACAGGACTCACAAGACCACAGTTTCTAGGAGGAGTCTGTGAAGACCTCTCAGGAGAGACAGCTCCATCATTGGTGAGTCGAGAGTACAAACGAGGAGCAAAAAGCTCATCAACCACTTGTCAGGAAACACCCGTGGGAAAGGCAGCCTGGGGTGGAGGCGCGGGCGGGGGATCAGGGAGAGCGTATGCCCCCTGGCTCCCCAGCCCTGGTGGAAAATGTTATCTTCATGTGACCACACACTCCCACGGACCCTTCTCCCACCCCAGCCCTTCCTCAGCTATTTGTGTTGAGGCTGTGGTTTTCCTTTCTGACCCTTCTTATTGAAACTCTGGAAGAAAAAGGGGAAGAAAGCCAAGATGTCACAGAGGGGCTGGGGTTGGGAGGGGGGTGGTCTTCACCCTAGGGGGGGTCTCTGAGGAGGCAGCATGAGGCCATAGGAAGACCATAGATGCTTCAGCCTCTCGCCTCCTACTCACATCAGCAGTTCTGTATCTTTTCTGCGCCTCTGCTTCTGCATCACACAGAAACACACACACACATTTCACACTGTTCTCTAGACAATGCAATAAAATTACAAATGAACTTCCTTTCCTTTGGTCAAGTCTAATAACTGCTCCAGGTCTCCATTCTTTTAGAAGACAGAATTAAACTAAGTGCTACCTGTCTTGGTTGTACTGAGGATTCAGCTGAAAGCTCTTTTATAATATAGGTATCTCTATTTCCCTGCCTACTCCTCCTACTGGAGGAGATAGTCATAAGCTAAAGAGTTGGGATGCTAGAACTCACATGTACCTGAGAGATTTTTATTTTTTTTTTTTTAATTTTTTTAATTTTAATTTTTTTTTTTTCTTACCGTGTTTTTTTTTTTTAATTTTATTTTATTTTTAAACTTTACATAACTGTATTAGATTTGCCAAATATCAAAATGAATGCCACAGGTTTACATGTGTTCCCCATCCTGAGCCCTCCTCCCTCCTCCCTCCCCATTCCATCCCTCTGGGTCGTCCCAGTGCACCAGCCCCAAGCATCCAGTATCGTGCATCGAACCTGGACTGGCAACTCATTTCATACATGATATTTTACATGTTTCAAGTGGCGGATAGGAGGATGGATGGAGGGGTCTGAGTTAATACTTACAGATACAGAATCTTACAAATTCAAGATGTTTCAGCCTCTGAATGTTCCCCTGAGAAACTAGGGGTCACAGAAATCATCTCCAGGGTCCGAGGACTATGAGAAAAAAGACTTTCTCCCTATTTTGTGTACCAGCAAATTAGCCATTCTTCATCAGGTTTTGTTTAGAAATGGTGGAGCAGCCTGAGAAAATTGGGTTCAACTTGCCATGTAGAATTTTGGTCATGGAGTTGTATAAACATAGCTCTTTATTAATCTAAATTACTGGCCTTCAGGGTGAGTTTATTTTATTTGCACACATGATCTTCAGTCCTGGGAACCCTGAAGGACAAGTGTGTTCCAGAGAGAACAAGCCTCTTGTGAACCACTTAGCAATGGGCCCTCAGGAGGTGCTACATAAACAAAATGTAACGAATTGTTCCCCCTGTCAAAAATGAACAATTCATAACGTGCCCTTGAACGAAACCAACTGGTCCTCTTGTCAAACACTCTGTGCTTTGATGTCCATTTCACTGGTTAGGAAAAAAAAAAAGAAAATAACAGTCCTTTTTAATAATTTTTTTCAGTGTAAAAAGGGAGAATAAGCTATCAGCTACCAGACACAAGCACCCTTCCTAGCGGAGACAGAATTTTGGGTATCTGAATTAGACTTCTTTAGCTGAGAAAAACTTACATAATGTAGTTAAAGTATCCTTTACCAGTGTTGTAAAAACAAGCTAAATAAAGCAACAACAATATTCTTAAGTGACCAATGGGTGCAGTGGAACCAACAACAGTAGTAATTACTCACATTTCTCTCTTAACAATGCACCAGGTACTGCGCATTCAGACAGTACAGATGCAGTTATTACGCAACATAGTCTATGTCACAAACCTATAGGGTTCATGCTATTATTCCCATTTCACAGCGGAGAAAACTGAGGCAGAAAGAGATTAAGTGACTTATCCAACATCACACAGATAATTATGTAGTGGAAACAATTTTCAAACTCCAGACTGAGGGATTGTTCTTGAATCACTATTCTATAAAGAATACTAGACTGCTGCTGCTAAGTCACTTCAGTCATGTCTGACTCTATGCAACCCCATAGACAACAGCCCACCAGGCTCCCCGTCTCTGGGATTCTCCAGGCAAGACCACTGGAGTGGGTTGCCATTTCCTTCTCCAATGCATGAAAGGGAAAAATTAAAGTGAAGTCGCTCAGTCATGTCTGACTCTTCACAACCCCATGGACTGCAGCCCACCAGGCTCCTCTGTCCATGGGATTTTCCAGGCAAGAGTACTGGAATGGGGTGCCATTGCCTTCTAGGAATGATGAAATATGCTTTTAGTCCAGATTCTGTCATTAACTCCCCATCTGCTCTTAGACAATTCACAAAGAGTCCTCAGTTTGCCTATCTGTAAAACAAAAAGTTTCCATGAGATGATTTCAGCATTAGTTGGGGTTCTCTGGTTGCTTGTCACTGAAATTCACTTTAGCTAATGTAAGTCAAAGTAAGAGGAGGAAGAAGAGGAGAAGAATAAGGAAGAAGAAAAATGAGGATGAATTCATTCTAAGATATTTAGGCAGCTCACAGAATGGACAAAAGGCTAGAGACTGGATAGCCAGACTTAGAAACAGAACTTACATCAAGACAGGAATCAGCGTGGCATTTAGGGTCTCATTGAAAAGACAAGTAAACTGTCTAAATCAAGTGCCACCAAAAGCAACTGAGCCCTCAAAATGTCTCCATTCTCATGTCATTCCTTAAGATTTAAAGTGTCCATAGATAATATATTGTTCTTGCTTGAGTCAGGTAACCACCCCTTGCCAGGGAGAGCAGGACAGCTGATTTACAACTCCACAATACTACACACCAGTGAGACTGGGTTTCAGAGAAAATCTTGATGAAAGGGGATGGACTGTTTTTAATCCACTATTCCATGGAAAGTCACTTGCAAGACAACTGCATAGATTAAATGAGAGGTATATAAAGTCTGAAAACTGGGCCCAGTTTTCAGTTACAGTGCCGTAGGTATTGGGACACTCTGTTACAGGAAGGTTGAGGCAGCAGCGACTCTCCCTGCCTTTTTCCCACTATTGTCATTCTCAACATAGAAGTGGTAGGATTCTCTGAAGCCCCCAAAAATGGGTCAGGGGATTTACATCAGCAAGTCACTGGTAGTCCATCAAATCCACTTCAAGTTTAGCAGAGCGCTCATGTCTCTCAGAGATACTGACCACACTCATTTGAGTCCTTTGATGTGATTCCTCCTATGAGGGGTAGTAGAGAGAATGAACGAGAAGGTAAACCATGTGGATGATAAGAGATGATATGTGTCTAAAGCAGATGAAAGGTACTAGGAGTGGAGAAGACAAAGCACATTCAATGGACGCTTTAAAGACTGATTTGACAGGACTCAAAGACCTGGCAAATGAAAGGGAAATAGTAAGGATGCTCTTGAGGTTTCTGGGATAGATGACTGAGTGGAGGGAAAAACACTTACTGCAGAAATACGGGAGCACTGATCATTTACATGAGAAGGTAATGGACACAGCATTTTTGGACACACTGAATATGAAGTCCTTGTGCACATTTCTAGGAGAGAGGTCTAGAAATCAGTTGCATACAAGAACCTAAAGCCCAGTGTGGAGTCTGAGAATGGTATTTGGTAATAATTCACAGCAGCATTAGTTGGAGGCATAGGTCTGCTTAATAGAGAAAGAGTTCATAAGTTAAGAATGAGTGAAAGGGGGTGGAGGGGAACAGGAACTGATGGTAGGTCCATGAAGCAGAAAGGGAAGTAGGAAAGAAGCCTACAAGGAGATTGGAAAGGAAAAATCAAGGAGGGAGGAAGAAAACAAAGGGAGGTGACATCAATGCCCAAGACTAGGAGAGAGCCCATTAGCAATAAGGTCTAAAACTCAGAACACAAGAATACAAGTTAAAAGGCAAGGTTTGAAGATTGCTTTCACAAGGGTCCTTGTGGGAGGGCAGAGAACTACATAATCTACTATATAATCAGAGAGCTGATGGACCTAAAAAGAATAAGATTGACCACATGGCAAGAGGAGGCTGGAGGGTGAGTAAGGCCAGACCATGAGCCGTAATAAGGAGTTTGGACTTTATACTTAAGGCAAAGGAAAGCCACTGGGAGTTTTCAGCAAGATGATGACATGATCAGAGTGAGTGTAGAACAAACTGCTGGGTAAAGATTCTTAGAAGGTCAAGAGTGGATACAGTGAAACCAGTTAGGAAACTCTTGCATAAATGTTGGATGATTAAAGTGGGCAGCGGGCCAAGACATGTGCTCTAGAGTCAGACTGCCTGGATTTGACTCCTGGCTCTGTCACTTAGCAATTGTGAACAAAATGTGGAACTTTTTGTTGCCTCAGTTTCTATAACTGAGGATAGGTTCACAAATATTTCCTACTTCCCAAGCTGTTACTAAGATCAAATGCAACCATATGTATCAAGCACTCAAAAGTGTGTCTGATACACCCAGTAAACACTCAAAACATCACCCGCTATTGTAGCAATGCAGTGATCAGAACTGCATTGAAATAATAGTGATCAGAACGTCAAAGAGAAACTGGAGAGATGTAGATGAATTTAGAAGAATCTTTGAGTGACAAGAGCAAAAGCTTTACTCTTTAGCAAAAGCTAAATTCATTGAATTTGCCTTACTTGTAGGAATGTAGAAAATGACGTTGAAATGTAACTTAAGTATGGTATTTTGTGTTTTTTTTTAGAAATTGTTACAAATTCAGATTTTGTGTAATGAACATGGAAGTTGAAGCGCAGGAGAATAAACAAGCAATGCAAAGGTTCGCATTTCTCAGAACAAGTGTGAGAAGCAAATTGTAACCTCATCTGCAAACAGGCCCATTATGTGTGAAGCATTACCAATTGTTATGCCTGGTTTTTTGGAGAGATTTCCCACCACTGCTAAAGATACTAGTGATGAAACGGAAAAACTTGCAAAGGCAACAGCAAATTCTCATTCTTCTCTCAACACTGAGGTTTAATAATCTAATTTTATTAGGGAAACTTAAAAACTATATGTGAAGGCGAAAGCACATAGCACACGGTCTCTAGCTCATAGACGCTACTGAATAAATACTGTTTTCTTTCATGACACTTGATGGCAATGATTACTTCTTTGTAATCTATGAACATTACACACTAGGAAGGTAAGACTAAAACACAGAGGGCTTCGTTAGCTATGTATGTTCAGAATGTGTCACTTTGCTTGAGAAGATAATAGCTCATCATTTGCTATGTCCATTTTCATGGCAACAGGTAATACCTGATTACCATTAAAGAATTATAGTGGCAGCATATTCATTTTCACATTAAAAAAAAAAAAACTACAGAGTTGGACTTCCTTGATGGTTCTATGGTTGAGAATCCACATGCTGATGCATGGAACGCCGGTTCAATCCCTGGTCCAGAGTCCACATGCCACACCACAGTTACCAAGCGGGCACTTGAGAGCCTGTGAGCTGCAACAACTGAAGCCCACGTGCCCTAGAGCCTGTGCTCCCCAACAAGAGAAGTCGCCGCAATGAGAAGCCCACGCACCACAGTGGATTAGCCCCCACTCGCCAAAACTAGAGAAGCCCATGCCTAGCAACAAGACCCGGTACAACCAAAAAATTAATTATTTTTTTAAAACTATGGAGTCATTTACTTAATAATGTAAAGTGAAAGTTGCTCAGTTGTGTCCAACTCTTTTCAGCCCCATGGACTGTAGCCTGACAAGCTCCTCTGTCCATGGAATTCTCCAGGCCAGGATACTGGAGTGGGTAGCCATTTCCTTCTCCAGGAGATCTTCCTAACCCAGGGATCAAACCTAGGTCTCCCACATTGCAGACATTCTTTACCATCTGAACCACCAGGGAAGCCTTTATTAGGTAAACGTCAACATTAAAAACATGCTGGTGGGGAGATGAATTGGGAGATTGGGATTGACATATACACATTACTATGAAAAAAATAGATAACTGATAACATACTGTACAGCTCAGGGAACTCTGCTCAGTGTTCTATGGTGACTTAAATGGTAAGAAAATCCAAAAAAGAGAGGAGATATATATATATATATATGTATACATATGCCTGATTCACTTTGCTGTACAGTAGAGACTAACACAGTTTTCATTCCAATCCAAGAGAAAGGCAATGCCAAAGAATGTTCAAACTACCACACAAGTGTATTCATTCCACATGCTAGCAAAGGAAATCTCAAAATTCTCCAAGCTAGTCTTCAACAGTACATGAATCAAGAACTTCCAGATGTTCAAGCTGGAAGTTCAAGCTGGATTTTTAAAAGGCAAATGAACCAGAGAGCAAATTGCTGACATCTGTTGTATCATAGAAAAAGAGAATTCCAGAAGAACATCTCCTTCTGCTTTGTTGACTATGCTAAAGCCTTTGACTGTGTGGATTACAACAATCTGTGGAAAATTCTTCAAGAGATGGGAATACCAGAATGTAGGTCAAGAAGCAATAATTAGAATCAGGCATGGAACAACAGACTGGTTACAAATCAGGAAAGGAGTACATCAAGGCTATATATTGTCACTCTGCTTATTTAAGTTATATACAGAATGAGTGAAGTGAGTGAAGTCGCTCAGTCGTGTCTGACTCTTTGCGACCCCATGGACTATAGCCTACAAGGCTCCTCTGTCCATGGAATTTTCCAGGCAAGAGTACTGGAATGGGTTGCCATTTCCTTCTCCAGGGGATCTTCCTGACCCAGGGATCGAACCCGGGTCTCCTGCATTGCAGGCAGACGCTTTACCATCTGAGCCACCAGAAAAGTCCACCTGGTGTATATGCAGAATACATCATGCAAAATGCAGGGCTGGATGAAGCATAAGCTGGAATCAAGATTTCCAGGAGAAATATCAATAACCTCAGATATGCAGATGACACCTCCCTTATGGCAGAAAGTGAAGAGGAACTAAAGTGCCTCTTGATGAAAGTGAAAGAGAGAGTGAAAAAACTGGCTTAAAACTCAACATTCAAAAACCTAAGGTTATGGCTTCCAGTCCCATCATTCCATGGCAAATAGATGGGGACACTATGGAAACAGTGACAGACTTCATTTTCTTGGGCTCTAAAATCACTGCAGATGGTGACTGCAGCCATGAAACTAAAAGACACTTGTTCCTTGGAAGAAAAGCTATGACCAACCTAGACAGCATATTAAAAAGCAGAGACATTACTTTGGCAACAAAGGTTCATCTAGTCAGCTATGGTTTTTCCAGTAGCCATGTATGGATGTGAGAGTTGAACTGTAAGCAAAGTTGAGTGCCAAAGAAGAGATGCATTTGAACTGTGGTATTGGAGAAGACTCTTGAGAGACCCTTGGACTGCAAGGAGATCCAACCAGTCCATCCTTAAGGAAATCATTCCTGAATATTCATTGGAAGGACTGATGCTGAAGCTCCAATAGTTTAGCCACCTGATGCAAATAATTGACTCGTTGGAAAAGACCCTGATGCTGGGGAAGATTGAAGGCTGGAGGAGAAGGGGATGACAGAGGATTAGATGGTTGGATGGCTCACCGACTCAATGCACATAGGTTTGAGTAAGCTCCAGGAGTTGGTGATAGACAGGGAAGCCTGTCATGCTGCAGTCCACGGGGTCGCAAAGAAACGGACACGACTGAGTGACTAAACTGATGTATGGATGTGAGAGTTGGGCCATAAAGAAGGCTGAGTGCAGAAGAATTGATTCTTTTGAACTGTGGTGTTGGAGAAGATTCTTGAGAATCCCTTGGACTGCAAGGAGATCAAAGCAATCAAATCCTAAAGGAAATCAGTCCTGAATATTCATTGGAAGGACTGAAGCTGAAGCTGAAGCTCTAATCCTTTGGCCACATGATTTGAAGAGCCAACTCATTAGAAAAGACCCTGATGCTGGGAAAGATTTAAGAAAGGAGGAGAAGGGGACAACAGAGGATGAGATAGTTGGATGGCATCACCAACTCAATGGACCTGAGTTTGAGCAAGCTCCTCAAAAAGTTGGTGAATGACAGGAAAACCTGGTGTGCTGCAGTCCTTGGGGTCACAAAGAGTGGGACATGACTGAGCAACTGAACAACGGGAAACTAACACAACATTCTAAGACAACTATACTCCTGCTAGTTTTTTTAAAAAATCCTAAAAGTCCCCCTCAAAGCTTCCTCAGACCCATGACCCCATGATTCTTTCTTATACAGAGAGTAGACTGTTTTGGTCAAAAGAAAGAAAGAAATAGGAACAGAGAAATGAAGAAAGGAAGTGAACTACTACCAAGCTGACTACACCCTAAGTGCTGTGCTAAGCACTCTCCATATATCTAATGAGAAACTCCCCCACTTTCTGTGCAGGAGGAACTGTGGTCCCATTTGACAGAAAAAGAATCTTCAGCTCAAGGAGGTTTAGAGTCAAGGTAGCAGTGCTAGTGAGTTAACAAATCGGGGATCCAAATGTAAGTGTCTTTGCCTCCCTTTCCCCTGCACTGGTGTTCCTATGTGACTCTTAAGACCCGTAGAGCACAGAGAAAGCATATCTTTTGGAGAAAGCAGGCAAAGGGCTTACCTTTAAAATCCTAACTTTGGATTAAAGAAAAGTATAGGTGTCACTTTCCTAGCAATCATAGAGTCAAAAACTCCTTGCTTAAGAAGTCTTTGCCACGGTGAAACTGATAAACTAACTGTGTAGCAAGTATCAGGGTTCTTCTGGTCACCCACCAGCTGTTTGCTATGGCAACCCCAGGTGCAGATGCAACTAGCAGGTTCTTCATTTTTCTACTAATGTTGTGGAGTCATAGGAGCAGAGTGTGAGTTGGCCTTCATAAGTAAAAGAAATACAAATCTAAATAGTGTGAGGAATAGTGACAAGTTGAGGACATTTATACAAGGAAAGTAGGTAGGAAACAGAAATCGACTCACAAGACACCAAGAAAGCACAATGATTTGGAGTTTAGGTAAATCAGGTCAGTTCAGTCGCTCAGTAATGTCCAACTCTTTGCAACGGCTTCCCTGTCCATCACCAACTCCCGGAGCTTGCTCAAACTCATGTCCATTGAGTCGGTGATGCCAAGCAACCATCTCATCCTCTGTCGTCCCCTTCTCCTCCTGCCCTCAATCTTTCCCAGCATCAGGGTCTTTTCTAATGAGTCAGTTCTTCGCATCAGGTGGCCAATTTTTTTTTTTCCAATTTAGGTAAATAGTTGTTTTAAATACTTCCCTGTCATTTTACAAAACTATATTTTATGGCTGCTAATTGTTTACATGCCTATCTCTCTTACTTCGTTTTGAACTCCTTGGGTTTAGCATGGTACTTATCCTTGTATCTTAGTACCCTACACAGTAACTGGCATATGGAGGATATTTAATATGTTTTTGATGAGATGGATAGATAAATCAAAGAATAAAGAGATACTAGAATAAATGAATGAAGTGAGTGCATTTATGGATGCATTTGCATTGATAATATTTCTCTGAATTATAAGGGCTTATTAAAAAAAAAAAACCTATGGTTTTTTCCAGTAGTCATGTATGGATGTGAGAGTTGGACTGTAAAGAAAGTTGAGCACTGAAGAATTGATGCTTTTGAACTGTGGTGTTGGAGAAGACCCTTGAGAGGCCCTTGGACTGTGAGGAGATCAAACGAGTCGATCCTAAAAGAAATCAGTCCTGAAAATTCACTGGAAGGACTGATGCTGAAGCTGAGGCCTCAGTACTTTGGCCACCTGATATGAAGAACTGACTCACTGGAAAAGACCCTGATGCTGGGAAAGACTGAAGGCAGGAGGAGAAGGGGACGACAGAGGATGAGGAGGTTGGATGGCATCACTGACTCGATGGACATGAGTTTGAGCAGACTCCAGGAGTTGGTGCTGCAGTCCATGGGATCTCAAAGAGTTGGACACGACTGAATGACTTAACTGAAGTACTTTAAAGTTAAGATAGTTATCAAAATTCTATCACCATTTCTGCTCTGTTAAAAAGAATTAGGACCAGATTTCTTTGGCCAGTGGCCATGCAGATGGTGGTAATGAATGGGTTTCATAGGGTCAGAAATTTGGGAAGGGAGCCCCTCAAATAGAAAGGAAGGCAGTATGTCAATCCATTATTTTAACAGATTGCTGGTATTCAAATAACAAGAAGAGCAAGGATAAATCTCCTAATGGACATCAGTTGACTATCTCTTTGCTGTCCACTTTCCTAATGGTCAGACTTCCATCGGCTCTCTCAGGGCAGAGTTCATAACTTAGGCCATGTCAGTCAACCCATTCCAGGCCATAGCCAGAAAGTTGACTCAAGGAAGTTCTGTAATCTTAGCCAATTCAGAATGAATCTCAAGACTTATGCTGAGGGACTTCCCTGGTGGTCCAGTGGCTAAGACTCTGTGCTCCCAATGCAAGGGGCCCAGGTTTAATTCCTGGTCAGGGAACTAGATTCCAATGCTGCAACTGCGTTCAAATGCCTCAACTAAAGATCCCGCATGCTGCAAGGAAGATTACAGATCACGTGTGCCACAACTAAGACCTGGCCCAGCCAAACAAATAAATTTTAAAAAGACTTATGCTTAGAAATTTCAGGGAAAGTAGTTTTCACACCTGCTGGATGAGACTAGAAGACAGGTTACTCTAGGAGCCATTGGTATGCATCTTAAGAAGCAGACTTAGTGTGAAACTATTAGAAACAAAGATGGAAGAAAAAAAATCAAGTCTTTGGTGATTGCATTATCTGAGGCTGAAGCTTTGTCTCTGAACTTACGAGTTGTTTGTTTTCTTGTTGTTTTAATCCTTGGACAGCAAGGAGAACAAACCAGTCAATTCTAAAGGAAATCAACCCTGGATATTCTTTAGAAGGACTGATGCTAAAGCTAAAGCTCCAATATTTTGGCTATCTGATGCAAAAAGCCAACTCACTGAAAAAGACCCTGATGCTGGGAAAGATCGAGGGCAGAAGGAGAAGGGGGAAACAGAGAATGAGATGGTTGGATGGCATCACCCACTCAATGGACATGAGTCGGAGCAAAGTCCGGGAGATGATGAAGGACAGGGAAACCTGGCTTGCTGCAGTCCATGGTGTTGCAAGGAGTCAGACACTACCGAGTGACTGAACCACAATAGTGTAAGGCATCCTAACTGGTACCATCATCACGTATCAGGCAAAATCCCATCTGGAGCAATAAGAGGAAGAGGGTCCTGAGGGGTTTCCCCAGTTTCAGCTCTTGCTCACACTTGTCTTTATGGGCCAAAGGATGTATGATGCACAATAGTGTCCAACAATTTAAAGGATCACGATGGTCAAATGAAAGGGAAGACATAGGCGTGAGCAGGCTGTAAGGACTCTCTATGCTCACTGGTTTGTTCTCATGCACCTTTGAGGAATCTGGATGGATCAAACACAGTCCATCACTACAGTCAGACTTTGGGGTCTGTTGGTAAAGCTGAGGGACCTCTCATCAAGATGCAGATCTGGCTCTTTTCTTAAAGGACCCTATTGTTAAAACAGGCCATGCAATCAGGTATTCCTCTCCCTAACCACAGCTGCACCAAAAGTAATTATGACAGAACAGACCGAAAATGTGGAGTTGGGGAAATGAACAGCATTCTTAAGTGGCTATCTTTTTTTTTTCCCTAAATCCCAGAGCATATCAGGGACTGGCGGTAGGAGAACACTGAGCAACAGCTGTCAGCTGGAAATCTAACACAGGGTAATGTAATCAGGTTGGATTTGCAAAGCCCATGTGGTTTACAGTGTGGGAGAGCACTTTCTGAGCCCACATCACCCAAGTTTAGGAATCTTTTGTCTTCTGGATGGGAACTGAGGTTTTCAGCCGCCACCACTTCATCCAGTGAGCTTTGCCATGGATCTGATTATTCGGGAAGTTTCTTTGGCGGACCAGCACAGGCAACCCACCCTCCAAACTGAATGCTAAGCCTGCCTGCTAGCCCATACCATGTAATCAAGCGAGAAAAGTACAGGGTGATGCAATGAATTCCAACAGGATGGGGTAGGAACAAGAAAGAAAAACACTCAAAAACCCCCAAATCTTTTCTAAGTCAGTACAGCAACTGGCGGATTTATGATGAAATTCCTATCCGTGGGCCGATGGCCAAGCCAGGAGACAGCATAATTACAGGAGATAAGACTTGGAAGGGGATAAATTAGAAACACAGACCCAATGTTACAGAGTTGACAGGAAACAAAGATAACACCCACAGTGAAATTTCTGTGATCAAGAGAATACCTAAGGATTAAAGCATGTATATTTTTAAGGAACTACATTCACATAAATTTAAATTTATATAAGTAAGAATGTATGTTTGGTAGTTTTATTTAATTTAACAAACATGTATAGTGAGCCTCCTATGCACCAGGCACTAAGCTGGGCCTTGGGAATAGAACAGTCTTACAGCCTCAGCACTATTAATGTCTGGGACTAGATTACTCTTTCTTGGCGGGTAGGTGGAGCAGAGACCATCTACTACATTGTAGGATTTTTAGCAGCATCTCTGGCCTCTACCCACTAAATACTGGTAGCAACCTCCACTCCAGTTGACACAACAAAACCATCTAAAGAAACTGCTAAACGTCTCCCCTGGGTGGGGGGCACAAAATTGTTTCTATTCAAGAACCACAAGAATAGAGAAATAATAAACACAGAATCATCACAGGGGCAATGCCTGATACATCAGGGCTCTGGGATTCAACTCTCTTTTGTTAGATGCTAAATCTGCCACTTATTGGCTGTGTAACCTTGGGAAAGCTTTTTTTAATATATTTCTAACTTCAGGATCCTCATCCATAAAATGGAAATGACTCTGTGGACATGTTGTGAGGATTAATGAGAAGATATATGTAAAATATTTGACATAGTACCTGACCCAGATTAAGACTGCAGGTCTTTTTCCAAGGTGCTCATGGCATAATACAAAACAATTACAGCAAGTAAATAATTAAGTTTCATAGATTCCCCTTGAGTACCATTCAATATTTCTCCCATATTGCTGAAATTCCAACTCTACTTCCGATATGTGAATATATTTGATCAAGTACCATATCCAGTGAGACACGGATATGGGCCTTAGTCAAATATATTCATATTTGATTCATATTCATATCTGATTCATATTCATCCATGAATCAGAATAGACTTTGCACTAACTTTCTAGTTTCCATTATCCTTCTCCAATGCATCTTCCATCTTGCTGCCAAAGTTCATTTGCTAAAAGATCAACTCTAAAAATCATGTTATGGAGCCAATTGAGAAATGGAATATTTCCTACCATGCTGACAAACAAGGATGTCAGAGTCATCAGCAATTGCAGCCCTCCAATGTGAGGTAGTAAGCCCTAAGGACCTTCAGGAAGGAGAGAAATACTTGTGATCTAGCAGCCATCAGACTGTGGCCACTCCTTATGGTGAGCCTCAAGGAAGCTCAGAATGTACGAAGCACAATACCAGCCCCAAATAGGTGAGATGCATGTCAAAGGTTCGATTTCAGTGAGCCCAGACTCTTACATCTTCCCATACATAGAAAAGCACTAAATTTCTTAACTTGGGATATCTGGTCTTCTTTAATTAATAATAATCTTCTGATGTTCAGACCACCTGCATTTTGTTGCAAAACTTTTATTTAACCTGTCTCCCTCCCTCACGTCCTTGGAGCAGTTCTCTCAGGATTACTCGAGATGCTGTCTCCCAGACCTGAAGTCCTAAAAATTCCTACCAAATAAAACATAACAACTCTCAAATTTTAGGTAGTGAATATTTTTTAAGTTGACACAACATTGGCTCCATATGGCTTTGTCTGGCATTCAAAGTCATAGATAATTTGGTTTCACCATAGATTTCCGGCCCACCTGTCTTTCAAGAGTTAGTTTAACTCCAAATTCTTTCAAAAAGTGTTCTCAGATCCTCCCAGGTAGAATTCCTTTCTTCCTCTGCTACAAGGTCTCTTGTGTTTCAAATATCTATAAATTCATAATACTCTCCATTTAAGAGTTCTTCATGCTTGTCTGTCTCCTTCATTTCTGTGAGAACCACAAGGGAACTGAAACTAATCTTTCCATCATTTCTGTATCCTTGAGACCCAAAATGCAATGATACCCTACAGGCAAAGGAAACAAAATGTGTATAATACAAGAAAAAGATAGAATCCAGACAAGAACTGGACAGAATGGACACCATTTGGCCAGCCAGTGGTTCTTGGCCTATTAGAATCACTAATTAATCAGAATCTCTAGAAGAGGACCCCAAGTATCAGTATATTTTAATTTTGCAGGTGATTTCAGTTGCAGAAAACTAGTTATACAATTATTTATAATATCTGAGAATGGTTTCCTCACCTGGCCTGACCATTTTTTAGACCAAGTCTAATTAATTGAGGGCGGCTGCCTGAGCACTGCCTTGAGGAGGATTTTGAGGATCCCTTGTGTCTCTGCAGAAGAGACAATGATGATTGATTTGTCATATCTGCCAAGGCAGCTAATCAGGGATTTGCAACAATCATGCTACTAATTGACAGCTCTGTGATTAATGCATTAATGAGGAGAAATGATACACTTGATGACTATAATATATACATGTATATGCCCATATGTAATGCTATCATTTAAATCAAATCTCTTATCATTATACAGTAGAAGTGAGAAATAGATTTAAGGGACTAGATCTGATAGACAGAGTGCCTGATGAACTATGGATGGAGATTCACAACATTGTACAGGAGACAGGGATCAAGACCATCCCCATGGAAAAGAAATGCAAAAAAGCAAAATGGCTGTCTGGGGAGGCCTTACAAATAGCTGTGAAAAGAAGAGAAGTGAAAAGCAAAGGAGAAAAGGAAAGATATAAGTATCTGAATGCAGAGTTACAAAGAATAGCAAGAAGAGATAAGAAAGCCTTCCTCAGCAATCAATGCAAAGAAATAGAGGAAAACAACAGAATGGGAAAGACTAGAGATCTCTTCAAGAAAATTAGAGATACCAAGGGAATATTTCATGCAAAGATGGGCTTGATAAAGGACAGAAATGGTATGGACCTAAGAGAAGCAGAAGATATTAAGAAGAGGTGGCAAGAATACACAAAAGAACTGTACAAAAAAGATCTTCACGACCCAGATAATCACGATGGTGTGATCACTGACCTAGAGCCAGACATCCTGGAATGTGAAGCCATGTGGGCCTTAGAAAGCATCACTATGAACAAAGCTAGTGGAGGTGATGGAATTCCAGTTGAGCTATTTCAAATCCTGAAAGACGATGCTGCGAAAGTGCTGCACTCAATATGCCAGCAAATTTGGAAAACTCAGCAGTGGCCACAGGACTGGAAAAGCTCAGTTTTCATTCCAATCCCAAAGAAAGGCAATGCCAAAGAATGCTCAAACTACCGCACAATTGCACTCATCTCACATGCTAGTAAAGTAATGCTCAAAATTCTCCAAGCCAGGCTTCAGTAATACATGAACCGTGAACTTCCAGATGTTGAAGCTGGTTTTAGAAAAGGCAGAGGAACCAGAGATCAAATTGCCAACATCCGCTGGATCATGGAAAAAAGAAGAGAGTTCCAGAAAAACATCTATTTCTGCTTTATTGACTATGCCAAAATCTTTGACTGTGTGGATCACAATAAACTGTGGAAAATTCTGAAAGAGATGGGAATACCAGACCACCTGACCTGCCTCTTGAGAAACCTATATGCAGGTCAGGAAGCCACAGTTAGAACTGGACATGGAACAACAGACTGGTTCCAAATAGGAAAAGGAGTACGTCAAGGCTGTATATTGTCACCCTGCTTGTTTAACTTATATGCAGAGTACATCATGAGAAACACTGGGCTGGATGAAGCACAAGCTGGAATCAAGATTGCCGGGAGAAATATCAATAACCTCAGATATGCAGATGACACCACCCTTATGGCAGAAAGTGAAGAGGAACTAAAAAGCCTCTTGATGAAAGTAAAAGGAGAGAGTGAAAAAGTTGGCTTAAGGGTCAACTTTCAGAAAACTAAGATCATGGCATCTGGTCCCATCACTTCATGGGAAATAGATGGGGAAACAATGGAAACAGTGTCAGACTTTGTATTTTGAGGCTCCAAAATCACTGCAGATGGTGACTGCAGCCATGAAATTAAAAGATGCTTACTCCTTGGAAGGAATGTTATGACCAACCTAAACAGCATATTCAAAAGCAGAGACATTACTTTGCCAACAAAGGTCCATCTAGTCAAGGCTGTGGTTTTTCCAGTAGTCATGTATGGATGTGAGAGTTGGACTGTGAAGAAGGCTGAGTGCAGAAGAATTGATGCTTTTGAACTGTGGAGTTGGATAAGACTCTTGAGGGTCTCTTGGACTGCAAGGAGATCCAACCAGTCCATTCTGAAGGAGATCAGTCCTGGGTGTTCATTGGAAGGACTGATGCTAAAGCTGAAACTCCAGTACTTTGGCCACCTCTTGTGAAGAGTTGACTCATTTGAAAAGACCCTGATGCTGGGAGGGATTGGGGGCAGGAGGAGAAGGGGACGACAGAGGATGAGATGTCTGGATGGCATCACCGACTCGATGGACATGAGTTTGAGTAAACTCTGGGAGTTGGTGATGGACAGGGAGGCCTGGCATGCTGCGATTCATGGGGTCGCAAAGAGTCGGACACGAGTGAGCAACTGAACTGAATGCTATCATTTATATATAAACATACACAGAGACATGTATATATATATATTTGTTATATACAGTAATAGCTACCATCTTTAGCTATGGGCTTAGCATGCCTTCCTCTTAATGGTCCATACTCTGAGGCCATAGCCCATGTTAGTGGTGCTCAGATCTGAAGCACTGTGTTAAACATTGGAGGTATTACTGAGCACCACTAACATGGGCTATGGCCTCAGAGTATGGACCATTAAGGGGAAGGCATGTATTTATAAAATAATCACACAAATAGATAACTAAATACTGGGAAAGAAAATTAAAGGATGATCTAAGAAATCTCCTAAGTGGGGGTACTGAACTAGTTTGGAGGGCAGCAGAGCCATCCTAAACAGGTGGCACTTGAGCTGAGATGTGAGGGATGAGAAAGATTTAGCAAGAGAAGTGTGGGAGAGTTTTCCAGACTGGAGGCCAACACATGAAGGGAAGATAAGAACCCAAACGTCCACACATAGAGCTCTGTGTTCTTAGCAAGTTATTTCAACTCTGTTGAGCTCATCTGCAAATGGGGAACTAATGAGCCGTAGTGCACTGAGTCGTTTCAAGGGCACAACCAGCTGGTCCGTGTTACACGTGTACTGCTGTATGTAGCACCAGGCAGCAGTGGCAACTGTTCTTCAGCAAAAAGTACCAACACTTTGGAACCAGAGAGACCTGGGATCAGGTTTTGGCTCTGCCATTTCCTAGCTACGTGGCTCGGTCAAATAATATCACCTTGCTGAGCCTCACTTTTCACATCCGTAATTTTAAGGTAGTAATGAGTTCAATTGAGAAGCCCACAGTGGTGAAGAGTCTGTGCTCTGGGGTCTGACTGCCCCCATTTAAACTCTGGCTCCACTTCTTTGTAGCTATGTAGCTTGAGCACATTAGCATCCCTGTGCCTCAGTGGCCTCATCCATAAAATGGGGATAATAACTGGGTCATTTGTGAAAATTCAATAAAACAATGAAAGGAAAGAGTTTAACACATAACCTCTCAGGACTTTTCTGGTGGTCCAATGGCTAAGACTCCACACTCCCAACACAGGGGGCCCAGCTTCCATTTCTGGTCAGAGAAGTAGATCCCAAGTGCAGGAACTAAGACCCAGAACAGTCAAATAAATAAATATTTAAAAAAATACACAAAACCTCTCACCAAGAATGCACTTGGCAAAACTGACTCTGTTGGTAATTCCTTACTTGGTAGGATTTTGCTCTGCATTATGATTCAGAGCATTGAATTACTCACAGGAGTTAATTCTGTTTACACCAACATCAGTTCAGTTCAGTTCAGTCACTCAGTTATGTCCCACTCTTTGCAACCCCATGGGCTGCAGCACGCCAGGCTTCCCTGTCCATCACCAACTCCCGGAGCTTACTCAAACTCACATCCATCAAGTCAGTGATGCCATCCAACCATCTCATCCTCTGTCATCCCCTTCTCCTGTCTTCAATCCTTCCCAGCATCAGAGTCTTTTCAACTGAGTCAGTTCTTCACATCAGGTGGCCAGTGGATTGGAGCTTCAGCTTCAGCATCAGTCCTTCTGATGAATATTGAGGACTGATTTTCTTTAGGATAGACTGGTTGGATCTCCTTGCTGTCCAAGGGACTCTCAAGAATCTTCTCCAACACCACAGTTCAAAAGCATCAATTCTGCAGCACTCAGCTTTCTTTATAGTCCAACTCTCACATCCATACACGACTACTGAAAAAACCATAGCTTTGACTAGATGGACCTTTTCTTGGCAAAGTAATGTCTCTGCTTTTCAATATGCTGTCTAGGTTGGTCATAACTTATCTTCCAAGGAAGAACTGTTTTTTAATTTCATGCCTGCAGTCACCATCTAAAGTGATTTTGGAGCCCCCCAAAATAAAGTCTCTCACTGTTTCCATTGTTTCCCCACCTATTTGCCATGAAGTGATGGGACGAGATGCCATGATCTTAGTTTTCTGAATGTTGAGTTTTAAGACAACTTTTTCACTCTCCTCGTTCACTTTCATCAAGAGGCTCTTTAGTTCTTCTTCACTTTCTGCCATAAGAGTGGTGTCATCTGCATATCTGAGGTTATTGATATTTCTCCCGGCAATCTTGATTCCAGCTTGTGCTTCATCCAGTCTAGCGTTTCTCATTATGTACTCTGCATATAAGTTAAATAAGCAGGGTGAGAATATACGGCCTTGATGTACTCCTTTCCAGATTTGGAACCAGTCTGTTGTTCTAAGTCCAGTTCTAACTGTTGCTTCTTGATCTGCATACAGATTTCTCAGGAGGCAGGTCAGGTGGTCTGGTATTCCCATCTTTTTAAGCATTTTCCAGTTGGCTGTGATCCACACAGTCACAGAAAGCTGCCAAAAGTCTTGAGCTTTCAAGAACTTTCAAGCTAAGAGGCCCACAGCAGAGCTGCCCTTCAGGATGTTTCTGTCTCTGGCCAAGGAGACCTGTCATTGGATGGTGCTGTGGGTTCCCCTAGCTCCTTGTTTCTGTGGTCCCAGCTGCATCTCTAGAAGTTTTGAGTTTTACTCTCCACAAAGCCAGGGGCCTGCACAGAGCCTACATGTTTTATAAGAGACAGCAAACCTGATTTCCCATGGCCGGCACAAAGTCAAGGGAGGCCTTGGGATCATTTGTCATTGTTTTTGAAAGCACAGTTATGAGGAAAAGAGTTGCAAGAGGCATATTTTGAACTTTTCCAAGTATTGAAGGCCAAAGCCCAGCTCACAGCAGCAAGAAAGACAAGAAACTCAGGCTATTTCCAACCAGCAACATTTGTATATTTCTGCGCTCAATAAATATGTACTGAGTTTCTGAATAAATGACTGAATGAATGAAAGGACAGAGTGAAGAAACAAAACTAGAATCATACTGTGCTGACCCTTTATGTGGATTCTCTTACTGGATCCTCAAAACAGCATTCTAGACAGTGACTAATCACCTCACTCTGCAAATGAGAAAGCTTAAGTTTGCCAGGTAAGGGGCAGAACTATCCGACTTCAGAGCTTTGCTTTAAAAACACAAGATCAGCATCTCTCATCACATGCTTCATAGATATTAATAGATTTTAGTCAACACAGGGCTGCAGAGTTAAATCCCAACCTTGTAAAATGCCTGCTCGGATAACTTTAGACAAGTTTCTCTCCTGCAGTACTTCTCAGAGTCTTTAACATAAAAGTCCATACTACAAATTTGCAATGAGGCATTTATACACTATAGGACCTCAGAGCCCATGCGTCACAGAATACCTTTCAGGACTAGTATTTAGCAGAACACATGTTGGGAAATTCCACAGTATGTTAGACTACCTTTCTGATTGATAAGTAAATATAACGAAAGGACGAGTAAAGGAACGAATGAAAATTCTAGCAGTAAACTCCAGGTATCAGATCTGGAATATGAGGCGTGATCTGTACACTATTGAATAGTTTACTAGGGCTTGACAAGGTACCTCTGAGCATTGATTTCTTCATCTGAAAAATACACATCATAAAAAGACCTCTCTCTTCAAAGCTTCACAAGAATTCCAAGAGACCATGAAAGAGCTGAGCATTGCCAATCTTATGAGTAGTTCTATTAATGTATATATTAATTAATGGCTGCATTAATAATCATTGTACTGAAGAAAAGTCTCTGATATCCTCAGACGGAGCAAAGTATCTGACTCATTACAAAGAATGTCAGAACCCCTGCCCCAAATCAAACCAGCCAGGAATTCAATTAAAGAAACCATACCGAATTCATTTCTAATCACAACAGAGATCCTTTAAGAAAAAAAAATGGAGCTCCTTAATTTTGGTGGCCTCAGTCTCCAAGAACAGACAGCTCCTTCCTAGCTGTCATTCAAGCTTTCTTCCCATTCCTTTTTTATCCTCCCAGAAAAAGAACTAGTCTCTAACCATGCTCCATGCTCAAGCAGTAATAACTACCCAGCATGTCAGCTCTTGGGTTAAACACTTATGGTTTTTCATTTCTGCTCCAAAGCAGACGCCATCCAGAAACATGATCACAATATTCCAAAGGGTAAGTATAATCATTTTTCATCTCTCTCAGATGCCTGTGACACTCTCTCTTAATTTGTGCATGTCACAAATCCAGCTTTTAACATAAAAATGGACTTTGATTACAGACCTCCTCCAATACCACTTTGATTTTATTGAGTAAGGTGTTGTCATCTTAGCTCTGCTATTAATTTGCAGTACAACCTTCACCATGCTGCTTCCCCTCGCTGGAACTCACTTTTCTTCATTCAAGAAATGAAGGATTAGGGGCTTCCTTGGTGGTCCAGTGGCTAAGACTCCACACTTCCAATCCAGGGGGCCCAGGTTCGATCCCTGGTCAGGAAACTAAATCCCACATGCTGCAACTAAAGATCCCACATGCTGCAGTGAAAACTCGGTGTAGCCAACTTAAGAAATGAAAAGTAGTTGATTACTTGGATTCATTCTAGTAGCCACGACTGGCAATTTTTAGCTCAAATTCTCACTACAAACTCAGAGACCTGAGTCTCAGCAAGATGACATCTGGGTTTGAAGCCCAGCCTGACGGTATACTGCTCCCTCAGACATTATGATACAATCTCAAAAGTCTGCTCTTTTCTATTTTATCATGTTTTAATTTTTCTAAGTAAGTCACTGATTTCTGGTCCCTTCTTGGTCTGGATTATGATCTTGAGCCATGTGACAAGCTGTAGAATTGAAGTGTCACTTCCAATAACTTCCTGCAAAGGAAGGGTCCAGGGTGGAAGAGTGGGAGTGTCCTAAAGGGGTGGGGAATGGAAAGCTCTGGGAACACTGAGGCCTCTCTAGGCACCCCATCTTCTTGATGGGCAGCAATCATCCAGCTGACTCTTTGCCCCACCTACTCACTAGAAGCAACCCTAGCCCCTCTGAGAACTAAGGGCGAGGAAGGCAGGCCCTTCCCCTAGCCCACTTCCCTCCATCAGCTTCACAAAGGCTCTCCAACACAGGTCATTCCAAGGGATTAAGCATCAGAGTTCAGAGGACCCCAAGGCTGGGTCACCTCCAGCAAAGACCTCCCAAGCTCGGTGGGCCAGTGCCTTCTCCCCTCCTGGCCTGATTGCCTGCCACAAAGAGTGTGATGGGAGGGAAGGGAAGAGAGAAGTGATGCCCATTTTCAAGTCAGACAAAAGATAAGATGAAATGATTCAAAGGAAAGTCCCTCCATGTTGTTGAGGGGGTCTCAGTGAAATTAATGTACTTCCCTAGGCCAGCTGAGAAAACCACTCCTTCTCTAAATCCATATATATGCATGAGAATGTCAGCCCAGGAACCTGGTTTGAGATTGGCTTAATGTCAGGAAGAGAAAGAGCTGCAGGAATGGATCCAAGATCTTTGTCTTTCTCAAGTCATCTGTGGAATTTCCCTTGGAACTCAGATACTCAGCAAAGACACTGATTTCACCATTCTTAACACTCTTCAGAATGCAAGCAATAATCTGGGAATCTGGATTCCAGCTTTGTGAGTTCCCTCAAGAACAAAAACACCACTGCTTGGCCACTGTGTGGCCTTCAGCAAGTTGCTTAACCTCTCTGGTCTCTTCTAAGCTTAGAAGAAATGGAGTAGTCCTCATAGTCAACAAAAGAGTCCAAAATTCACTACTTCGGTGAAATCTCAAAAATGACAGAATGATCTCTGTTCGTTTCCAAAGCAAACCATTCAATATCACAGTAACCCAAGTTTATGCCCCAACCAGTAATGCAAAAGAATCTGAAGTTTAACCAATCTAATGAAGACCTACAAGACCTTCTAGAACTAACACCAAAAAAAAAAGATGTCCTTTTCATCATAGGGGACTGGAATGCAAAAGTAGGAAGTCAAGAGATACAATAACAAGCAAGTTTGGCCTTGAAGTACAAAATGAAGCAGGGCAAAGGCTAACAGAGTTTTGCCAAGAGACATACTGGTCGTAGCAAGCATCCTCTTCCAACAACACAAGACACAACTCTACACATGGACATCACCTGGTGGTCAATACCAAAATCAGACTGATTATTTTCTTTGCAGCCGAAGATGGAGAAGCTCTATACAGTCCACAAAAACAAGACCAGGAGCTAACTGTGGCTCAGATCATAAACTCCTTATTGCAAAATTCAGACTTAAATTGAAGAAAGTAGGGGAAACCACTAGACCATTCAAGCATGACCTAAGTCAAGTCCCTTACAATGGAAGTGACAGATATAGTCAGTTCAGTTCAGTTGCTCTGTCGTGTCCAACTCTTTGCAACCCCATGGACTGCAGCACACCAGGCTTCCCTGTCCATCATCAACTCCCAGAGCTTACTCAAATTCATGTCCATTGAGTCGCTGATGCCATCCAATGATCTCATCCTCTGTCATCCCCTTCTCCTCATGCCTTCAATCTTTCCCAGCATCAGGGTCTTTTCCAATAAGTCAGTTCTTCACATCAGGTGGCCAAAGGATTGGAGTTTCACTTCAGCATCAGTCCTTCCAATGAATTATCAGGACTGATTTCCTTTAGGGCAGACTGGTTTGATCTCCTTGCAGTCCAAGGGACTCTCAAGAGTCCTCTCCAACACCACAGTTCAAAAGCATCAATTCTTCAGTGCTCAGCTAGTCCAACTCTCACATCCATACATGACTACTGAAAAAACCATAGCTTTGACTAGATGAACCATGTCAGCAAAGTAATGTCTCTGCTTTTTAATATGCTGTCTAGGTTGGTCATAGCTTTTCTTCCAAGTAACAAGTGTCTTTTAATTTCATGGCTGAAGTCACCATCTGCGTTGATTTTGGAGCCCAAGAAAATAAAGTTTGTCACTGTTTCCATTGTTTCCCCATCTATTTGCCATGAAGTGATGGGACTGGATGCCATGATCTTCGTTTTCTGAATGTTGAGTTTTAAGCCAACTTTTTCACTCTCCTCTTTCACTTTCATCAAGAGGCTCTTGAGTTCCTCTTTGCTTTCTGCCATAAGGGCGGTGTCATCTGCATATCAGATTATTGATACTTCTCCCGGCAGTCTTGATTCCAGCTTGTGTTTCATCCAGTCTGGCATTTCACATGATGTATTCTGCATGCTAGTTAAATAAGCAGGATGACAATATAAAGCTTTGATGTACTTCTTTCCCGATTTGGAACAGTGGAAGTGACAAATAGGTTTAAGGGATTAGATTTGATACAGTGCCTGGAGAACTATGGATGGAGGTTTGCAACGTTGTACAGGAGGCAGTGATCAAGACCAACCCCAAGAAAAATAAATGCAAAAAGGCAAAATGGTTGTCTGAGGAGGCCTTACAAATAGCTGAGAAAAGAAGAGAAGCTAAAGGCAAAGGAGAAAAGGAAAGATATAAGCATCTGAATGCAGAGTTCCAAAGAATAGCAAGGAGAGATAAGAAAGCCTTCCTCAGTGATCAAAGCAAAGAAATAGAAAACAATAGAATGGGAAAGACCAGAGATCTCTTCAAGAAAATTAGAGATACCAAGGGAACATTTCATGCAAAGATGGGCACAATAAGAACAGAAACAGTATAGACCTAACAGAAGCAGAAGATATTAAGAAGAGGTGGCAAGAATACACAGAGGAACTATACAAAAAAGATCTTCATGACCCAGATAACCATGATGGGGTGATCACTCACCTAGAGCCAGACATCCTGGAATACAAAGACAAGTGGGCCTTAGAAGACATCACTATGAACAAAGCTAGTGGAGGTGATGGAATTCCAGTTGAGCTATTTCAAATCCTAAAAGATGATGCTGTGAAAGTGCTGCACTCAATATGCCAGGAAATTTGGAAAATTCAGCAGTGGTCACAGGACTGGAAAAGATCTGTTTTCATTCCAAACCCAAAGGCAATGCCAAAGAATGTTCAAACTATTACACAATTGCACTCATCTCACACACTAGCAAAGTAATGCTTAAAATTCTCCAAGTGAGACTTCAACAGTATGTGAACCATGAACTTCCAGATGTTCAAGCTGGATTTAGAAAAGGCAGAGGATCCAGAGATCCAGTTGCAACATCTGTTGGACCATCGAAAAAGCAAGAGAGTTCCAGAAGAACATCTACTTCTTCACTGACTATGCTAAACCTTTGACTGTGTGGATCACAACGACCTGAAAATTCTTCAAGAGATGGGAATACCAGACCACTTTACCTGCCTCCTGAGAAATCTGTATACAGGTAAAAAAGCAACATTAGAACCAGACATGGAACAACAGACTGGTTCCAAATTGGGAAAGAAGTACATCAAAGCTGTATATTGTCACCCTGCTTATTTAACTTATATGCAGAGTACATCATGAGAAATGCTGGGCTGGATGGAGCACAAACTGGAATCAAGACTGCCGGGAGAAATATCAATAATCTCAGATACTCAGATGACACCACTCTTATGGCAGAAAGCGAAGAGGAACAAAAGAGCCTCTTGATGAAAGTGAAAGAGGAGAGTGAAAAAGTTGGCTTAAAACTCGACATTCAGAAAAACAAAGATCATGGCATCTGGTCCCATCATTTCATGGCAAATAGATGGGGACACAATGAAAACAATGGCAGACTTTATTTTCTTGGGCTCCAAAATCACTGCAGATGGTGACTGCAGCCATGAAATTAAAAGACACTTGTTACTTGGAAGAAAAGCTATGACCAACCTAGACAGCATATTAAAAAGCAGAGACATTACTTTGCCAGCAAAGGTCCATCTAGTCAAAGCTATGGTTTTTTCAGTAGTTATGTATGGATGTGAGAGTTGGACCATGAGAAAAGCTGAGTGTCAAAAATTTGCTGCTTTTGAACCATGGTGTTGAAGAAGCCTCTTGAGAATCCCTTGGACTGCAAGGAGATCAAACCAGTCTGTCCTAAAGGAAATCAGTCCTGAATATTCATTGGAAGGATTGATGAGGAAGCTGAAAGTCCAATCCTTTGGCCACCTGATGCGAAGAACTGACTCATTGGAAAAGACCCTGATGCTGGGAAAGATTGAAGGCATAAGGAGAAGGGGATGACAGAGGATGAGATGGTTGGATGGCATCACTGACTCAATGAACATGAGTTTGAGTAAGCTCTGGGAGTTGATGATGGACAGGGAAGCCTGGCGTGCTGCAGTTCATGGGGTCACAAAGAGTCAGACACGACTGAGCGACTGAACAGAACAGAAGATATGGAAAGCAAATAACTGGTCACTAGGGTGCTGTTGCCCTTCCTCCCTGCCATCTTCCTCCTTTCCTTCTTCTCTTCCTTTCCTCTTTCTTTCAACTGAACACAAATTTCAGTACCTGCTCAGGAGAGTGATTTTTCAAAGACCCAAGGTAAAGGTGTTACACCACATCTGTCTTATTTGCCAATGAGGAGACAATTTCAATTGTGTGATAAGAGTAACAGAAATTATTCCCCAAATAGAATGTAAAAATATTAAATGCCTTCATCCTAAGAGTTTTAGGTGATGTTTCTCAGGCTCCCCTAAGCAGTTGCTAAATGTGTAATTCACCAGGTGATTACTCAGATGACCCCCACATGCTACCAGGGCGCAGTCAGGACCAGGACTCACATCTGGAAACTGCTGGTCCAAGTTTTTTCAATGTAAGCCCAATGACAATAAATTTAAAAGGCCATAAGCCATGATTTTTAAATCTACCATTGAATTCATGCTCAAACAGGAACTGCACTCCTTTTTGTTTTTATTCTTCTGTCTCAAAAGAATAAAAGAGATACTGATTATTTTTAAAAGTAAGATCCCTTTGGTGATAACATGAGTCTATACACAATGTAGCTTTGAAAAACAGTTCATGGAAATGTAGACCCAGAGGATAAAGATCATTGGCAGAAGAAAGTATCACACGTACCCCACCCTTTTTGATACCAAACCACAGAGAACCTTCAGTGGGCAGCTCAAATTCTGAGATCACAGACTGAGAGAGATGCTTAAAAAAAAAAAAAAATTCGTACATACAGCTGGCCTTTGTAGTGGTGCTGATTACGTCTAGAAGGGCAGTGTGGAAAGGGCGATATGCATGACGTCATCAAGGGACCTCTGTAACTGCTAGCCGAGGGACCTGGGCTAGACTTCATCTCACATCTGTGATGTTCGTTTCCTCACGTGTGAGATACTGAGACATGCACGCACACAAGGTATTGAGAGGATGTAGGACGTCAGCAGGTAAGAAAGGACTTCAAAAATATACCACTGTGTCATCCAGTATGGTGGCCACTAGCCCCATGCACCTACTAAGCCTTAAATTTAGAGGAAATAAAATTTAAAATTCAGTTCTTCAGTCACACCAGCCACATCTCAAATGTCCATTATTGAACATATCCCCCACTCTTACTACATTAAACAGGGCTGAAATAGAATAGGCCTTCATTGCAGAAAGTTCTATTGACTTCCACGATCTAAAAGGATGTAGACAGCTGCTACCCCTGGGAAGAGGATGGGAGCTGAGGAAAATTTTACATGGTCACTTGGTCAATTTCCATATTGTTTATCTTGCCGTGAGCAGGCATTTCATTTATAACTTTAAAAATACAGAGCCACAAGGACATGATTAACATTAAAGACAGAATAATAGTTGCCTCCAGGGAAAGGGGAGATGGTCATCTGGAAGGGATTCAGGGTAGACTTCTAGGATGTTGGCAATAGAATATGTGGACACAAACACTCAGCACAAGAAATTGATTTTCCCATTCCTAATAACCACTGGTATAGATAAAGTTTTAAATATATAATATGTTTGTGTGTATATGTGTGTGTGTGTATATATATGTCCACTTTAAATTTTTTTTATAATATCTTTGTTTTGTGCATCTTTTTCTATGTGTTTTATTTTGCAACATATTTTAATAAGACTTTTAAAATTATACATAAGTTGTGGGGCTGTCGTTCTTGATAAGGAGGTACCACCTTGAGCCTTAATAAAAGATCTCAGGCTTGGTAAATGAGGAACAGGGTGCAGCATCCCCTTCAACTCTTCTCTTTCAAGCTGCACCTTCATAAGGGCAGCCCAGCACCCATCAGCTCAGCACAATCTCCCTAGCTGGCCCCCACCAAGCATGCTCAGGAGAAAACAGCAGCATGTAGCAGGTAATGGCGATGCAACTTTTCTAGGGCGCATTTTGACAATATATAGCCCTGAATTTTAAAACATGCATATGCTTTGATATTTTAATTAGATGTTTACCTAGAAAAACATAACCATACAAAGATTTAGCTAGAAGGATGTTAATAGCAGTGATTTTCATCATATCCAGGAACAATAATTGGAAACACTTTAAAATGGCCAAGCTAACAAATGGATTAAATTCTGCTATATCCAGACAACTTGATACTGAACTATTGAAAGTCATGCTATGGAGGACTATTCGATGTGAAAAATCCTTTCAGGCTATATTATTAAGAGGAAAATGGCAGATGGCCGAAAATTATATACACACAAAAATCATGTGTATGATTCCTTTTTGGTGAAGAAAAATTTGCACTAGAAACTACCTTTGCTAATATATTAATACGTGGGTCATCCCCACTTGAGGAGGTGGGGCTTAATTGTTCTTTCTTTGTGCGTGGGCTGGGCTTAGGGGCTCACTTCCAAAGAATAGTGTATGGACAGAGAGAGAGCAACTTACAGTGAAGAAATTTTTGATCAAGAATAAGGCATGTCACTTGTCATCTTGTAAAGGATTAACAAAGTAGACCCTAAGGAGCAAATGGAGGTGGGGAGAAGCTAGAAAAGTAAAACAAGCTGATGGTGATCAACCGTGGATGTGCCTTCAGTGAACTCAGTAACAAAGTCTCTGAAGGTAGGGACAGGTGGATGGAATCCAAAGGACCGATGCTTCTTCCATGATGACGAAAAGAGAAGGGTAGATGAGAGTGTCAAGTCTGAAGGTCAGTAGCCAGAAAATGGTGAGTTATCTGGCTAAGACAATAAAAGTCTTTTATCTTTAAAAAAAAAAAAAAAAAAAAAGAATACATCATGTACTCATAGAAAACAAACTTACAGTTACCAAAGGGGAGGGGGTAGGAATCAGGACTTTGGAATGCACATGTACACCCTGCTGTATATAAAATAGATAACCAAGAAGGGAACTATATATCTTGTATACACACAACTATAGAACTGGGAACTCAATATCTTGTAATAGCCTATAATCAGAAAGAATCTAAAAAGGGATATATATGCGCAACTGAACCACTCTGCTGTACAGTTGAAACTAACACATTATAAATCAAATATACTTCAATAATTTTTTTAGATAAGTGTTTTTTAAGAAAGAATAAGTCATGTTGATTGCATATAACCCTGAAATGACCTAATGACAAGGGCACTTCACCTCTGTGGCATTCTTTCCCAAAACCTATAATCCCAACTAATCATGAGAAGAAAACATCAGACAAATCCAAGCCAAGAGACAGTCTACGAAATACTTGATTCATACTCCTCAAATCTGTTATGGTCATGAAAAACAAGGAAAGACTAAGAAGCCGTCATAGATAAAGAGAGACTAAGAGGTGATGACTATAGGCAGTGTAGTATCCTGGGTTAGAATCTGGGACAGAAAAAGTGCACTCATGGGAAAAAAAATGTTGAAGTTCAGAAAAATATCTTGAGTTAATAGTATTGAACTATTTTAACTTCTTAGTGTAACAAGTGCACCATGATTATATAAGACACTAACATTAGAGGAAGTCAGGTGAAAGGTCTAAAAAAATTCATTTTTACAATTTGTTTATAAATCTGAAATTAGTCCAAAATAAAAAGTTTGTTTTGTGTTTTTTTTAAGAGCTACCTTTGCAGGAGTTTCTGGATAATATACATCTTTGTGTTGGGTTGGCCAAAAAGCTTGGATTATTTTAAGGAAAAATCTGAATGATCTTTTTGGCCAACCCAATACTGTTTATCCGGAGGAGGAAATGGCAACCGACTCCAGTATTCTGGCCTGGATAACCCCATGGACAGAGGAGCCTGGCAGGCTACAGTCCATGGGGTTGAGACTGACGAACGGAGCACACACAAACTTTTGAAATTCCATCTTCTAATTTGTCTAGAGTGAACAGGCATTGTTTTTTAAATCAGATAAGCAATTCATTACACTGGGAACCTCCCCTCTCCCCCATTTGAATGTGACATTTGAGTCGAACAGGAGTCTACAGGTTAATTTTAAAAAGCAGGTCAATTGACTCATTTTATGAAATGGGTAGTTGACAGCAGCTGACCTAGGCAGGGCCAGTCAGAGCCCTTTCCTGGTATTTGACAACTGGAGAACCAGGAGACAGAGCCTCCGCGGCTCTACAGTGATAGAAAGTGGGACTTGGGTACCCTGCTCCTTTAGCAGTTGAAAGAGCCAGGCTGGAGCAGGAGATGATGAACTCACCAAGACAGAGAGATAAAACGTGGAGAGCAAAGCCTAGTGACATTTCCTTTCTCTTTGGCCTTAATACACATGTACCATCCCTGACTTTCCACCCTAAAATTGTTGGAGTTGGGTTTCTATCTCTTGCAACCCAAAGTGTTTGGTCTTGGCTTTTACACAGAGAAAAGAAAACTCCTCCTCCTGATTCAAGCCCCTGGAAAGCCCCCAAAGGTACATTTGTCCAGCCTCTAACAAGACCAAAGTGGATCAGATTATGTTTATGAAGAAAAAATGAAG
The DNA here is from genome assembly GCF_029407905.1 of Bubalus kerabau. Taxonomy (NCBI): domain Eukaryota; kingdom Metazoa; phylum Chordata; class Mammalia; order Artiodactyla; family Bovidae; genus Bubalus; species Bubalus kerabau. The sequence goes on along the minus strand of NC_073637.1, from coordinate 13,037,823 downwards.
GGACTTCCCAGACAGACCAGTGGGCAAGCCTTCACCTTTCAGTGCAGGGGCTTTGGGTTCAATCCCTGGTCAGGGAATTAAGATCCCACATGCCTTGTGGCCAAAGAAACCAAAACGTAAAACAGCAGCAATATTCTAACAACTCAATAAAGACTTTAAAAATGGTCTACATCAAAAAAAGTCTTAAAAATTAAAACAAGTAAAATAAATTCAGAGGAAAATGGAAATTATCTAAAGAAAAAAGACCAACAGTAGTGCAGGCCTCTCTGTCAGAAGCTAAAAATAAACCTGATGTGGTCCTAGCCCCCTCTGTAATCTTCTTTGGTGTCTGTGTATCTCTTGTAGTTCTAAGAACCTTCCACTGCTAAGGTGTGGTAGGTAAACTCCTCCGATCTCTTCTACAAGGTTAGGCGGCCTGCAAGGGTGGACTGTGCTCTTTGGTCTCTGCATTCCCTAGCATGTATCACTTGGCCTTGCGCATACTAGGTACCCATGAATTTGAGGGCTGTTATGCTTCCCTGGTGGCTCAGATGGTAAAGAATCTGCCTGCAATGCAGGAGATTCAGGTTCAATCCCTGGGTCGGGAAGATCCTCTGGAGAAGGGCATGGTACCCACTCCAGTATTCTTGCCTGGAGAATCCCATGGACAGAGGAGCCTGGCGGGCTACAGTCCATGGGGTTGCACAGAGTCAGACATGAATAAGTGACTAACACACACACACAAGCTCTTCTTGAATAGTGCCTACGTTCCTGAAACACAGCACAGTGCCTGGAAGGCAGGAGGCACTTGATAAGCACCCACTGGGTCCCCTGACTGAATGGAACTGAACTGCCAAAATGTCAGTGTTGTGCTTTGACTCCCCACTATTGAAATCCTTTCAAACACCTTCAAGAAAGCTAGGCACAGTCTGCTATGCACTCCGCAGACTTAATTGTGCATCTAAAGCCAGCCAGTGTTATCTATAAACTGCTCACTAGGACCAGAAAAGGTAGGCATCCCTTTCTCCTCTTTCATGAAGAAGAGACTGAAGCATAAGGAGTTGAATACTTCTTCTGAAGTCATCCAGATACTAAATGACAGAACCAGGTTTGGGATGATGATGTGTGTGGATGCAAAAGCTCCCTCATGTCCATTTTGCCTCCCTGGTGTCTCACCCCCAGATACTCAAATATGTATGCGTATGTGTGTGTGTGTGTGTGTGTGTTTAGTCACCAAGTTGTGCCCGACTCTTCCCAACCCCATGGACTGTAACCCACCAAACCCCTCTGTCCATGGGATTTCCCAGGCAAGAATTCGGTAGTGGGTTATCATTTCCTTCTCCAGAGGATCTTCCCAGTCCAGTGATCGAACCCGCGTCTCCTGTGCCTCCTGCGTTGGCATGTGGGTTCTTTACTACTGAGTCACCTGAGAAGCTGTGTGTTTGTGCACACGCATGCACACACAAGTGGTGCTATTGGTTCTTTTGCCTGAAAGATGTATGGGTTCAAGAGACATACACACTCAGGGTCAAAACCAGCCACGGCAACCTGTGTTCCCTCTCTCATTAGATTCATTGGATGAATGTTCATTGAGAACCGCCATATACCTGGAACTTCCCAGGAAACAACAGTGCACAAAGCAGGTAGGGGGAAGGAGCAGGGCCCACAAATGCCTTCTGTGCAGGGCCAGGAAGTAAATATTTTAGGCTTTGCGGCCAACAAGTTTGTCCCAACTCCAGCTCTGCACTTACAGAGCCAAAGCAGCCACTAGAAATATGTAAACAAATGGGTATGGCTGCATTCCAATAAAACTTTATTTATAAATAATGGGCAGGATTGATTTGACCCACAGTACTTTGCCAGCCCCTGAGAAAGACAATAAACATGGAAATACATGGAGAGGAATAAAAAGTCTGGAGATAAAAGTAGATTCTCTGGATAGAATAAAGCAGTAAAATTAATAAGATAGAGAGAGAGTGCTGTAGATTGAGAAGCACGGGAAAATAAGACATTTGAGGTAAGGCCAGTGTGCTGATGAACCAGCCATGCCAGGATCCTGAGAGTTTTCCAAGCAGTAGGAAGAGCTTGAACAAAGAGCCTGAGACAAAGTGTATCTGGGGAACAGAAAGTCCAACATGTCTGGAACAAGGTGGTAGCAGATAATGTCAAAGGGTCAACAGGATCAGACCCCAGGCACATTAAGGCCATGTGGAAGAGGTGGGATCTTTTACTTGGATGGAAAGGGTTTGGAGGAATCTTAGCAGCAATACGGGGCTTCCCTGGTAGCTCAGATGGTAAAGAATCTGCCTGCAGTGCAGGAGACCAAGGTTCAATCCCTGGGTTGGGAAGATAGACTGGAAAAAGAAATGGCAACCCACTCCACTTGCCTGGAGAATCCCATGGACAAGAGGAACCTGGCAGGCTACAGTCCCTGGAATTGCAAAGAGTCAGACACAACTTAGCGACTGACAGTTTCACTTTAGCAGCATTATGGCATGCTTTAATTTCCAAGTTTGAAAATATTAACTCCAGCCACTGCTTGGTAAATCAACACTAGAGACACAAAAGTGAAAGGAGGAAAACCAGTGAGGTGGCTGGCAGATGGAGGCAGCAGGGAAGGGCGGAAGATAGGGTTGGATTCCAGAGAGATGGTAAAGACAGTGGAGCCACTGGAAGTTGCTGGAGGCTTGCACAAAGGGGAAAGATGATGAAGGATTCCAGCCTGGGTTCATCTGGCTTGATGTATCCACACAGAACAACTGCGGGGTAGTGAATAGAGTCTTCATAGGTCAAAAGTTCAGTTCAGTTCAGTCTCTCAGTCATGTCCGACTCTCTGCGGCCCCATGGACTGCAGCACGCCGGGCCTCCCTGTCCATCACCAACTTCCGGAGTTTATTCAAATTCAAGTCCATCGAGTAGGAGATGCCATCCAACCATCTCATCCTCTGTCGTCCCCTTCTCCTTGCACCTTCAATCTCTCCCACATCAGAGTCTTTTCCAATGAATCAGTTCTTTGCATCAGGTGGCCAAGGTGTTGGAGTTTCAGCTTGAGCATAGGTCAAAAGGGAGCGGCGCAAACAGAAAGCACAATAGGTTGGGTGCTCTGAAGATTGACCCTAACTGACTTCAAGGTGGCTCAACTCAGAGCCATCTGCTAAGAGGCTGCAACAGAGCTCCCAAGTACACCCTCTTGTATCACACAGCATTATGAAACACGCAGACCAGATGAGTAGGAACTATTCAAAGACTGTTCCTATTTCTTATCATCAAAACACCAAACTGAGGAAACAAAAACTATCCATGGCCCAGTTGAGCCAGGGCCAATTTGACCCAGGGGATAAAACTCAAACATTCAAGTGCGTTCTCCACTAGAAATCCCTCTTTGGGGTTCTACAGGACCACATGTTTAGAAGATCTTAAGAGTGATTGTAAGGAATGTGTATATAACACATTTCCTGGGGAGGGGGGGTGCAGAGACATGGGGCCAGGGAGACAGCCTGAGGAAATCAGCGGCTTCTCTAACGCTCTAAACGGCTCAAGACCAGACTAATTCCATTTCAAGGAGCTTGAGAGCCTTTCCCTTGGAGAGAGGCGTACTTTCTGTTCTCTCATTATCAGAAATGCTGTCAGGCACAGAGTAAGAGTTATGTAATAGGAAGCAATACTTTCCGGCCTTTCTCCATCCTCCTGTTATATAATAGTCATGCCAAGATGAAGTGCCCAACGTCTAACCGCAGAGATGCAACCCTGTCAATTAAATTTATAGTTTACACTTCCTTTTCTCTTTTTTAGCAAGAGCTCCCTCCCCTTCCCTTCCCCCTCCCTCATGCCTTGCCAACAGGCCAGTCTCCAAGCTGATTTTTTTTCTCATTAGGTGGACCTGCTCCATTCATGAAAAAAAGAAGGGAAAGCTACTTTCATTCATTCATTCATTCATTTACTCCTTCTGCCAATCAGCCAACAATCATTTAATAGCCTATCATGTAAGAGATTCTGCAACAAGGAGGAAAGAGAACAAGCGTTAAATTATGGATCTGTGCCCACCAGCTAGGTGACTGACTTGGGATCTGTTAAATGGGCAAAGAAGGACAAGCTAGTAGGGTTTGGGGGAAATTAGAAGTAATAGAGGCAACACACCTCTTCATAGCTATTATTCCTCTCCATATTATCATGATTTTGCATCAAATGAGAAAGATAAAGTATAAGCTCTTAGAAAATTTAAATCTAGTGAAGGAAGATACCAAGGTAGGACAGGAAAGTAACCATTGCAATCTGGTATAAAATTTACAGGCTAAAAAATAATAGGGTGCTGTGGGGATGATGAGAAAACTGAGTTAACTCAACCTTGTCTCTTTCATATCAAGTGGTATCATTTCAGATCATGTGTGCAATTTTAGGATCTAAAAAAAAGTCACCTTATAGTTAATTTAAAAAGGGGGTCAATAAGGAATTAACATTAAACCTAAAATCTTTGCACATTTGTCCATTTCAAAAATGCATACGGTACATATGGTTTCATATGTTTCTATCTTGACAGCTATATTGTATTATGTCTTTTTGTTGACATAATTTTGTAAGAAATATAATTACATTTCATATAAAAAAAGGGGGGGTCAAGACCATGGTAGGAATTTAATACAGAAGGTACCAATCAGCCAATCCTAAGAATTCTAAGCTCCTTTAAGATTCAAAATTAATCAATGCAACTCACCATATCAATAGAAGAAAGGGGGAAAAAAAGAAAGCATAGCCAACTCAATCCATACAGAAAAAAACATCTGACAAAAGTCAAAACTCATTCATGATAAGAAAAAAAGAAACTCTCAACAAACTAAGATTAGAAGGAAATTCCTCAAGCAAAGAACATCTATTAAAAACCTACTTTAACATCATCCATAATAATAATGATTGAATGTTTCTCTCTACATTTGAGAACAAGGCAAAAATATCTACTCTCAACATTTTCAACCAAAATTTACTAGCGGTCACAGCAGTGTTATAAGGTTAAGAAACAAAAGGCAAAAAATATTGGGAAGGGAGAAGTAAATGTCTTTAGTTATAGGTGGCCTGGTCATACATAAGAAAAATCTTGAAAAAATCTACAAAAATAGAAAGGTCACAGGGTAGGAGACCACATTAAGAAAACAGTCATAAATTGTACTTCTATGCATCAGCAGGAGAATTTTCAAAATACCATTTACAGTAGTATCATAAATATGAAACACATAGACGTAAATCTAAACTATATGCAAGAGCTGTACATACAATTTAAAGAAGACCTAAATAAATAGAAGGATGTGCTGATTTTCATGGATTGAAAGATTCGATATTGTTAAAATGGTTATTCCTCCAAAACTGATCAACAGATTCACACAATTCTCATCTTAATCCTAGCAGGCTTTTTTGTTTGGAGAAACTGACAAACTAACTCTAAAATTTATATAAAATCCTACATGCCACAACTAAAAGATTGCCACATGTGGCAACAAATATCACAGATTCTACACGCCACGACTGGGACCCAGCATGGCCAAATGAATAAATAAGTTTTCTTAATGCCTCCATTCAAAAACAAAAACAAAAAAACCTTCAAAGCACCTAGAACAGTCAAAACAATCTTGAAAAAGAGCGCAGTTGGAGTCTAGCCCTATCTAAGTTCAATAATTATTAAAACTTTATATTAATCAAAACCCATGTGAAACTGGCATTAGGACAGACTTAAAAATCAAAGGAGAAGAAAAGGGAATTAATAAATGAATACTTGAGCTGGTTAATTAGTGTTTGACCCAGAAGCCAAGGTTATTCAATGGTAAGACTGTAAGTAGCCTTCACAACAAATGGTGTTAGAAAAACTGGATATTCAACTGCAGGAAAAATTACCCTCAGCATTTACCACATATCATTCACAAAAATTAATTTGAAATAGATTATAGGTCTAAATGTAACACTAAAATTACAAAACTTTCACAAGAACACATAAGAGAAAATTCTTGGGGGGGGGGGAAATAAGACATAAGGAAAACAATTGATAAACTAAACTCTATCAAAATTTAAGACTGCTGCTTTTTAAAGACACCATTGAAAAAAATGAAAAGGCAATCCTAGAAAAAAAAATTCATAACACATCTATCTGACAATGGATTTGTATTCAGAAATACATAAAGAACTTTGCAACTCAATAATCAGCAAAACAGGAACTTCCCTGGTGGTCCTGTGGCTAAGACTCCATGCTCCCAGTGCAGGGGGCTCAGGTTCGATTCCTGGTCAGGGAAACAGATCCCACATGCCAGAACTAGAGTTTGCATGCCGCAGCCACATAAAAAAGATAAATTTTTAAAAAATAAGCAAAACCGTCAAACTTGGAAGGAAAAGGCAAACCATTTGAACAGATGTGCATCACAAAAGATATGCAAATGACCGATGAGTACATGAAAAAAAATGCTCAAAATTATGACATCATGGAAGTGCAAATTAAGAACACCATGGACACACTATTACACACTCACGAGAATGTCTAAAAATCAACAAAACAGACAAGGCTAAGCGCAAAGAAGGAAGTAACCGCTGTTCTCCACAACATCACCTCTCTTAAAATCTCCAAACTCTCCTTCCACTAGGCTTCCCGGAAACCTACATGAAACCATAACTCAACATTCAAGGTGGCTTATACCTAATATAGCCTTTCTTTCCCTTTCTTGCACTCACTGCCGTCTCAGGCTCTCTAGACTCTCAACATACAGGTGAGTTTCAGTTGGCCCCTTGAAAATAGCTGCCTTTTGAGATAGTAGTCCTCCTTTAACCTAGTTTTATTAAGCAAGAGGCATTTCAAATAAGTGGCTTTTCCAAATTATATATTTTTTTTTAATTTTTTAAATATGAATTAAATATCTTAGCTATCTTGAAAGGAAAAGTGTCTCGCCTCTCTTGGCTTTGTAAATTGGGGGCATTAAACATAATTTTAGTCCTGTTCAGTGACCAAAGGTCATTTCTCATTGCATGACAACAGCCAAGGAAATTTACTAACAGCACACTGTTGGGGCTTCCCAGTTGGCACTAGTGGTAAGGAACCCGCTTCACAATGCGGGAGACATAAGAGATGCGGGTGTGATCCCTGGGTCAGGAAGATCTCCTGGAAGAGGGCATGGCAAACCACTCCAGGATTCTTGCTTGGAGAATTCCACGGACAGAGAAGCCTGATGGGCTACAGTCCATAGGGCCGCACAGAATCAGACACGACTGAAGAGACTTAAGCATGCATAGTTCGCTGTCGTCTTTGCATGAAATGCCAGAAGATGGGCCACTTACTGAGTTTTCTCTGCATTTTCCTGGTTGGTCAATGTCAAGGTCTCTGGATTTTGTGCAGCTTGCTTGAGCTGAATCTTACAGACCTCTCCCCTTCACCCTTTTAATTTTCTGTATCTAATCAGCTATGTCTGGGGAAACCAGGTTGCCAAGTTAGAACTGTTTCTTAAGGAAAAAAAGTTCTACACCAAAGTCAGAAAGAAAGGGCTTTACTCAATGGCCTTTACGATACTGGCTTTGACATCTCCAAGTCTTTTTTTGCCCGTTTCCTGGTTCTCAGATGTTTGTCCCATAGTCAATGTGGCCAGATAAGTGACCTCTGAATGAGAAAGGTTTCATTCACAACCTAATAAATTAGTAGGTGGCTCCCCTAGCTTTGGCTCATGAAACTGTTCAGGCTAATGTTCACATCAGTTCCCACATCTCAGGGGCATTTTCCAGAAAGTTTCTGTCTCCCCTTCTGTCCTCTTTGCAAAACTGAATTATTACAGGAAACAAATATGCTACAGAAAGAGCAACCCTGCCATCCTGCAAGAAGGGCATTCTTAATCATCCCAGCTTCTGAGATTTACCTGGGTTTACACTCATGGACCAAACCAAAAGAGGCCTCTACTAGTCTGTCTTTCCTCCCAGGTCAGCATGTTAATGTGATGAGTAGGAAAGTGTCCTTTCTGGAAACAGCATAACTGGATCTTCAGCAAAAATTATAAAGGGAGTGCTTGGCACTAATAACGAAGAAAAGAGCAAAAAATTTTTTAATTTTTCAGCGTCTTTTAAGATTCAGCTGAAACTTCACTGAATCTCTTCCTGAATCGTCTCTTCTCTCATCTGCAATTAATTTTTCCTCCTTTTTGCCCTTGCTGTTATCTGTAAGCCCAACAAAACCACTGTGATTCTTTATTGAACTTGTATATTTATCACAGTACTTTCGCCACCTGATGCGAAAAGCCAACTCATTAGAAAAGATCCTGATGCTGGGAAAGACTGAGGGCAGGAGGAGAAGAGGGTGACAGAGGATGAGATGGTTGAATGACATCATCAACTCCATGGACATGAGTTTGAGCAAACCCGGGGAGACGGTGAAGGACAGGAAGCCTGGCATGCTGTAGTCCATGGGGTTGCAAAGAGTCAGACATGTCTTAGTGACTGAACAACACCACCAATTTACCACAAAGCAGGCACTCAAAAAAAAAAAAAAAATAGATCTTTGGAATGAATGAATGAATGATGAAATGTAACTTAGGCTTCAGCTGTTGTGATCACTCACTGTCTTTATTCTCTTCCTCTATCATGTTCTTAAGAAAATCTCTCTTTGAGAGGATTATCACTGATTACTCCACTTCAATGAATATTGAATTCAAAGAGATTCTTGAAATTTTGGAGAGCTAGGAAACAAGAAATTCTTCCCTGGTGGCTCAGCAGTTAAGAATCTACCTGCAACACAAGTGATATGGAGACACAGATTCAACTCCCAGGGTCAGGAAGATCCCCTGGAGGAAGAAATGGCAACTCACTCCAGTACTCTTGGCTGGAAAATCCCATGGACAGCGAGCCTGGCAGACTACAGTCCACGGGGTCACAAAAGAGTCAGACACAACTGAGCAACAAGGGAAACGAGAAGCTAAATTTTTATTTAATCTTTGCTGTTTACTAGCTTTGTGACCTCAGACAAATGACTTGAAGTCAAAATCTTGGGGCAGTGCGTGTCTGTAAAACAAGATAATTATATCTTCCCTGACCTTACAGAATTGAGAGAATCATATGAGCTAAAAAGTGTTAAAGCTGTGGGGGATATCTAAAATTCTGTAAAGCTACTAGAGGCTATCGCTTTATAAATCATGAAGGAAACGAAAAAGAATCAACCATTTGCCCAAGAATTTGGCAAAATGAGACTCTCGTTCCAAGTCCTTCTCTCTGTCCATAGAACATACTCTCACCTGGAGCTCTCTGTCGGAGGGGGAAAAAGGGGGAAGGCGTTGCCCAGAGGCAGGGTTCTGAATCTCCCTGCCTGATCGATACCTGTCTGCCTGTGTTCTCATCTTCAGCTAATCTCTCAGAAAGCCATGCAACCAAGGGGTCACAAAGCTCCGCACAAGCGCCATTTCCTCTTCTGGCATAACAGTCACCAGGACCCCGAACATGGGGAATAGCCGGTCGAGGCTCAGGAGACCAGAGCCAACACAGGTTTGCATGTCCATTCACCCTTCATGATGATTAACTCTTCCATCACAGGCTAAGACGTGAGCATTTATCTTCGGGGGTTCTTCAACTATTAGTGCTCAGGACTCTTCCCTGGCCATACATCATGGCACTGGAAGCGGGAAGTGCAGACAAAAGTCGTCCCTCGTGCTGATGTGGTGTGAAGAGGGTGATTAATGACAGTCACACAGGGCCACCCGGCTTCTGACTCACTCAAGCTACTCAGACGCCGACTTCGCTGACTTTGCTATTTTCCATGAGCCATCTTTCGCACCTCTTCCCCACTGCTGCTTTCAACTATAGCTTCAGCTTTGGGAGTCTTATTTTGAAAGGGGTGGAGGGAGAACATTTCTTGTCATCACCGAAACCACATCAGGCTCTCTCTGACAAGGTGGTGGGCTCGACTTGGGGTTCTCCGTCTTATCGCTGCTCTTAGGGAATCTGAAATTCAATCACACATTCAATAAATATGGATGAGCATCTCCTCTAGGTGCTGGGGACACATCAGGAAGGAAAATCAGACTGATAATTCTTGCCCGGGTGAAGCTTCCATTCAGAACATGAAGATAAGTATTAATAAGTAAACTGTGAAGTGAAGTGAAAGTGAAGTTGCTCAGTCGTGTCCAGCTCTTTGCAATTCCATGGACTGTAGCCCACCAGGCTCCACCATCCATGGAATTTTCCAGGCAAGAGTACTGGAGTGGGTTTCCATTTCCTTCTCCAGGGGATCTTCCTGACCCAGAGATCAAACCTTGGGTCTCCCGCATTGCAGGCAAACACTTTACCGTCTGAGCCACCAGGGAAGCCCTGGTAAACTGTTGAAGGTTGCTAGAAAGTGATAAGTGTCATAGGAATCAAAAAGCAGAGAATGGGAGGTAAGTACTGGGGTGTGGGGTGGGTAGCAATTTTGATTAGAGAGTCAAAGTAAACCTTGTGGATAAGATGATGTTTGAGCAAAACCTGAGAGAGACAAAGGTGTGAGCTAAACAGATAACTGAGTGAAGAGGGTTCCAAGGAATAGCAACAGCCACTGCAAAAGCCCCAAGGTGGAAGTATGTCTGAATTTCTTGAGCAGCAGTGAAGCTAGTCTGGCCTGGGGAACACGTGTGAGGGATGGATGGAGTAAGGATGCTGTAGATACGAAAGAGGGGCAGGATGTTGTGGGGACACTAGCTTTTTATTCCCTTCACAAGGCAAAAAGTCATCAGAAGCTTTTAAATTTGTGTTTTAAAGGAGTCAAACCAAGCCATCACTTGAGAACAGACAATGGATTGCCAACTGAGATGAAAGGGAACCACTCCAGAGGCTGCGACAGTGAGACATGATGGTGAGACATGGTGAGACCTCATCCAGATGAGACATGAAGGTGACCTTGACCTGATCAGTAACAGCAGAGAGCTGAGAAATGGCCAAATCCTTGCTACACCACATCTCATGAAATTTAAGATGCCAGTGTCTGGGGCACCTTCCCAATCTGGAGATATTAAAAAGTGACATAATCTGTATCTTGATATCAAGGAAATGAGATGTTTTAAAGCTGAACTAAAGTGTTTCTGGCAGATTAGAGGTGGGGATGAGAGAGATAGAGGAGTCAAGGATGTCTCCAAGGCTCATGGTCTGAGAACAGGAAGGCTACCCTCAGGTGAGATGAGGAAGACCACTGGAGACCCAGGTTGGGAGGGGCACGCGAGGGGTGGATCAGGAGTGCAGTTCAGGATATGTTGCCTTTAGATGTCTATTAAAAATACAAGTAAAGACGTAAAGAGGCTGAGAGGCAAAGAACTGATGCTTTCAAATTGTGGTGCTAGAGAAGACTCTTGAGAGTCCCTTGGACTGCAACGAGATCAAACAATCCTACAGGAAATCAACCCTGAATATTCATTGGAAGGACTGATGCTGAAGCTCCAATACTTTCGCCACCAGACGGGAACAGCCCACTGACTGGAAAAGATTCTGTTGCTGGGAAAGACTGAAAACAGGAAGAGAAGCGGGCAACAGAAGATGAGATGGCTGGATGGCATCATCGACTCTAGGGACATGAGTTTGAGCAGACTCCGGGAGATAGTTAAGGACAGGGAAGCCTGGTGTGCTGCAGTGCATGGTATTGCAAAGAGTCTGACACGACTTAGCAACTGAACAGCAACAATAACAAATGCAAGTGAGAACACCCTGCAGGCGGTTGAATATATGAGTTCAGGAGAGAGGCTTGGACCAGAAATGCAAATCTGAACATCATGGGACATAAATAATAATTGAAGCCAGAAGACTTAATGAGATCACCAAGGGGAGTGCAGATAGAGAAAAGAGGTCCCAAGCATGGGCTTTCTAATTTAAGACGGGTGGGCAGAAAAAAGAAACCAGCAATGGAGACTTAGAAGTAACCAGTAAGATCAGAGGAAATAACAGAAATAATTGAAAATGGCCATGCTCTGGATTGGTTGGGGCAGGGGGTGGAGGTTGAGGGGTAAAATCTGCTTAAAGGCTGCTAAAATAGGTACCATAAGAATGGCTCACGTCTGTGCTTAGATGATGCCAAGAGGACTGGGGTTATGATGGGGATAACCATAGCAAGGGGCGAAAAGAACTAGAGCAGGGGATAAAAGTAAAGTGAAAGGATTACCCTTCTTATTTAATATGTATCTTCACAAGCCACCTTGTTCTAGAAAGATGCAAGGTGTTCGTGAGAGATCAGCTTGTTAGTTGCACTGATTACTTTTAGCCTCACAAAGCCATTTTACCTCCCATTTCTAAGGTCCACCCCATCTCTTTCTGTCACTCACTGATTCGCTCACTGATTCGCTCGCTGATTCACTCATGCCACAAATACTTATTGACAACACTGTGGGCTAGTGTTCCCAGGGCTGGGTCTGGATGGCTGACTGGAAGATACACGGTTCCAACCTCCTTTTCAACTTAAAACCAGTCTAGATACAAGACTAAGCACTGAACAAACCAATTTCTCAGATATTCACAAAATCCTGTCTTTAAATCCACAAAATGCAGAGAAGAAACTCAGAACACACAAGCCACGGGTTGCCAGGCCCCAAAACCTCCCAGGCCTGGAGGGTCTACACTGTGCTGAACTCATGTGTCCTCCCCAGCGCTGGGGGCGGGGGGAGAAGTAGGGAGTCACCAGCAATGACAATAGCCAATATATGCAGTGCCTTTCAAGTTCAAACTCAATTTCATATCCTGCATTGAAGTTCAACTATATGAGCGTGTCTGGAGATGAGGCCAGCTGCCATCCTGTCCTGGATGAGAGAGCAAAGGCCCCAGGGATCCGGGGGTGCCCAGGCAGGAGGGGGTTCAGCTGGAACTCAAGTCCAAGTCTTCAGATGGTTTGTAAGCAGCAGTGGGGAAAGCTCGGAACAGATGAACCCTGGAGGGGCAGACCCAAAACAAGAGCAAGCGGGCCACGGAAACAGCTTAGGGGGGACAAAGCCCCGAGCAGTAGAGGAGCTGGCTCTTGGGGACAGATAAGGAAGAGCACAGCACGTCCTGAAGGGGGTGTCAAGAGAGAGCCCAAACCGCACACCGCTGACGGTCAAGAGGGGAGCCAAGGACACGTCTCGGCACCAACGTGGCACAGCAGACAGAACCCAACACCCTTGGATGTCAGGCTGCCGGGACCCAGGCGGTCATTGGGACAAGGAAAGGGGCCTTTAGTTCTTTATTTTTTAACTGGAGGATAATCGCCTTACAATGTTGTGTCATTTCTGCTGTACAACAGCGAATCAGCCATAAGTTTATACATTATATACATGTGTGTGTATATCCTCTCTCTCTCACCCCCACCCCTCATCCCTGGCTTTTTATCTTAAAACCGAGCAAGTCTTGCAACTTCGCTGGCAGACCAGTAGTTAATACTCCGAGCACTCAATGCAGGGGGCCCGGCTTCGATCTCTGGTCAGGGAACTAAATCCCACATGCCACAACTAAGACCTGGTACAGCCAAATTTAAAAAAAAAAAAAATTTTTTAATGGGAAAGTCCTGAGCAAACAGGGCTGAGCTGGGCACCCTGGTTAGAAGTCTAGCCCAGCTGCTCTCCGGCCCTGGAAACCAAGGCAAACGCCTTCCCCGTCTCCCTGTCCTCCTCTCCACTAACCCGGGTGTAAAACAGAATCCTTCAGGTTTGCCATGAGATTTCAGGGCAATGAGTGAAAACTCCCTAACATACCATCTGGCACTTGGAAGGCATTCAATTAATAGCAGCTATGATTATAACTGCGAGGCTATGAACACGAGATTTTCAACTTACTTTCTCACCGTTCTGGGAGCTGACAGGCAGTCTCTGGAGCCCTCCCGGGAATGGTACTTCTAGGGGCCCGGCTTGGAACCAGCTGTTTCGGATCTTCATTAAAACCATAAACGTGGAGAAGCTGAGGCAGCACTCTACAAGGAGCGAGGGAAAACCCAGTCGGCTGCTCTTTGGAAGTTTCTGTAACTTCCAAGATAAAGCGTATCCTAGATAAACTTGACCGCTGGAAAAAGTTTATCACACCAGATTGACCCTAGGGATTACAGGGAAGCCAACCAAGAGACATCATGACAGCTTAAATACCAGGCACTCGGGACTTTTTTTTTTTTTTTTTTTTTTTTGCCTGTGCTGGGTCTTCGTTGCTACACGGGCTTTTCTCTAGTTGTGGTGAGCAAGGGCTACTCTCTAGCTGTGATGTGCAGGCTTCTCTTGCTGCGGAGCATGGGCTCTCGGGCACACGGGCTTCAGTAGTCGTGGCTCCTGGGCTGTAGAGCACAGGCTCAGTAGTTGTGGCTGACGGGCTTAGCTGTTCTGTGGCATGTGGGATCTTCCTGAACCAGAGTTTGAACCCATGTCTCCTGCATTAGCAGGCACATTCTTTACCCCAGAGCCACCAGGAAAGCCCACTCAGGGCTCTTAATCTGAGTCCGCCTATCCTAGACTTTCACCCCATCCTCTGCCCCTCCCAGCACACTCCCCCAAGACTGAAAGGGGTCTTTGGTTCATCTGATAACATCCTAGTAACTGCCCCTAGCACACACATTTCTAAGTACCCTCTCTATAAATATCACTTTAATTTCCAGGAGCATTAACTGCAATACTCCACAACTCTTGTTATTAACAGAAAACTCAGGTCCTGTACAAAAATAATCCTTTCTCTCAGTAAAAAGCCCTTGCTTCTAAATCTGTATTACGTTGTAGGTTATTTGTTCTTTGGGCCTCAAACATCGTGTTTCTTGCATTGAAATGTAATACTCTAGCTTGGTGCCAGCAGAATTCTTGGAATGTACAAGACACCTCCATGCTTCATTCATTCATGGAGCTGGACTGCCGTTCATCCACATTTATGTCCCTCCCAGAAATGGGTTTTGCTTTTTAAAAATAGCCCAGGTTTCTCTCTGAATCCAGAAGTTCTATTAAGCACGCCCAGGATCCCGCGCTGATTTATCACTGCAGGAACATCTACCAAGCATCAGACTCAGGGGAGGTCTTACCCCGGTAAGAAAGGCAAGATGGAACTGGGCTCCAAGCACCAAACTGGTTCCAGAGTGCTGTGCCCTCCTGGGGCTGGGAACTGCAAAGAAATGCTTTTCCTTTAAATGTTGCCCCTTTGTGGCTCATAAACGAGTAAGTTCAGACAGCAGCTGTCAAGCCCAGCAACAGTAAAGCCTGCCAGGGCAGCATTCCCAGGACTGCCAATGGGGGAGATGAATCAGGTGAACCAAGAGCCCTAAAAGCCCAATTCAAAGGTCTCTAGCGCCACCTACTGACCCACCTTGTATTCTGTTGGCAAAAAGCCCAGAAACCACTGTAGGGTGGGAGGTGGGGGGTGGGGCATGGAGAATTGTAGCAATTCTTCCCAGGCATAATTGAAGGGAATTTATAAACCAATGGGTTCACCCCGTCATCTTCCTGATACAGTGTGTTCAGTCGCTGAGTCGTGTCCAACTGTGTGATCCTCTGGACTGTAGCCCACCAGGCTCCTCTGTCCATGGGATTCTCCAGGCAAGAATACTGGAGTGGGTTGCCATTTCCTTCTCCAGGGGATCTTCCTGTCCCAGGGATCTAACCCGGGTCTCCTTCATCGTAGGCGGACTCTTAACCATCTGACCCACCAGGGAAGCCCCCGATAGAGACACTGAGGCTCCAAAGTGACAAAGGGGCTTCTCTGAGGTCACAACTCTAGCCCACGGGAGCCTATACCTCCGAGACCCAGCTCTTACTGAGCTCTGCCCCAGCTCACACTGTTCCTGTCTGAAAACATGAACTTGCAGCAGCGAAGCTGGCTTGGAGAGAGGAGTTTCTGGGAGGCACCCATCTCCTCTCCATTTTCTGTTTCTTCTTCTTCCTTTGGTACCAACAGCCCCAGACAGACCTGACATTCTCCCCTGCTTCTAGAACCCTGATGTCTTTACTGTCCCGCAGTCCCTTTCAGGGAGAAAGTGTTGAACTACTCACTTGAAGGTGTTTGCCTGCATCTTTAAGAATGTGAAGGGCAGAGACCCTGCTTAGTAGACACTCAGTACCCCCGGGTGATAAGGAAACTAAGGCTCTAGGAGATCAAAGAATTCGCTTTGGGCCGTGGTTCCCAATACTCCTGACATTAGGATCACCTGGGGCTCTTTTACAAACTCCAGCACACTGGCTGTGCCTTAGGTCTACTCCCTCAGAATCTCTGGAGATGAAGAAACATTCAGCCGGAGTTTCTGAAGCCTGCCCCTCCTCCAGGTGACTCCAGTGTTCAGACAACCTTGGGAGCCACTGACTTATGCACACAGTTAGTAGGTGAGGCAGCAAAGCCCCTGTCTTTCAACTCCCAGGCCAGGAGAAAAGGTGGGAGTGGTTTGCATCACTTTAAAGATTTTTACCAATGACACATTCTAACTACATTATTAATAACATTTCAAATGATCCTATTTAACTTACGTCAATGTACTCTTAAAAGAATACTGTTACTAGAGAAAGGCAAATATCATATGGTATCGCTTATATGCAGAAGCTTTTGTATGTAGAAGCTTTTATATGCAGAATCTTTAAACATGATAGAAATGAATGTGTTTATGAAACAGAAATAGACTAACAGACCTAGAGAACAAACTTATGGTCACCAGTGGAGAAGGGTGAAGGGGAGGGGCAGATCAGGTGTTTGGGAATGACATGTACACAAATGTTATGTTTAAAATAGATAACCAACAAGGACGTACTGTATAGCACAGTGAACTCTACTCAATACTCTGTAATAACCTAAATAGGAAAAGAATTTGAAAAAGAATATATACATGGGTAGGTATAACTAAACCACTTTGCTGTTCACCTGAAACTGACATACAATATTGTTATTCGATTCCACTTCAACAGAAAATAGAAAGAATACTATTGCTTTCAGAAATGGAAAAACAATTTCACTCACCATGAAACAAAATGCAACCAGAAATACACTTAAATACAAAATTGTTTTTAAAATCTCATTTGGTGCATATACATATATGCATACTGAATCAATTTGCTGTACAGTAGAAACACAACACTGTAAATCAACTATACTTCAATCTGTTTTTTTAATTACATCCCGAAAGGCAATTAAGTGATTTCGATTTCCAGTTTTGGAGCCAACGCTTACTAAGAGCAAAGGAAGGTAGCCCCTCTGCTCCTGAAAAGACTGAGAGAGATGGGACAGAAATACACCGCAGCAGTGAATCTGTGTGTTCTGTTAATGCCTTTATGCATGCAACTGACGCCTCCACTTGTGTGCGCACCATGGTTTCATTCTGTCTCCCTCCAATTCTACTAGCGAGCTTAGGGGAAACGCCCCTTCAGGATCCTCTGTGCTGCAAGTCCTGAGCCCAGGGACTGTGGGTTCTCAGCCAAATTGCAACAACATCCTGCCCACGGTCTTATCCAATAGCTGAGGCACTCTGGCTTGCTACTCAGAGCAACAGACATGCTTTTCGCATGGCTCTAGACCTTGCTCGATTGGCCAGTCCGCCTGTTGGAGTGGGACCGTCCGCTCTTTATCCCCCAGCCGGCAGACCAAGCTCACCACCCACATTTCCTGCAGGTGAGTGTTATCCTGCTCCTGGCTCTGAGCACAGCTGTTTGGCAAAGGCAAGCGGCAGATGCAGCGCCCGGGCCCCCAAGCACTTGGCGACAGCACCCCACTGACCCGGGGTGGGGGGCAGCTGAAAGCTGCTGTCTTTGCTGAACTAAAAGAGGGTTAATCAGCGATTACTGGAGATGAGATACAATCTGTGTTTGGAAAAATTGGGGGACTAGGTCTCATTCAAGCGCCACCTAGAAGTAAACTGGTTATCCGATTTTCTCCCCCAAAGAGTCCTCACCTGCATGCTTTTAAAAGAAAAGTTTAAAAAAAAAAAACAAATTACCACATAACATATAGTCAGCTTACACATTTAAGGAAAATCGGGGGCTTCCCAGATGGCACGAGTGGTAAAGAACCTGCCTGCCAGTGCAGGAGACACAGGAGATGTGGGTTTGATCCCTGGGTTGGGAAGATCCCCTGGAGAAGGGCATGGCAACCCACTCCAGCACTCTTGCCTGGAGAACCCATGGACAGAGGAGTCTGCTGGGCTACAGTCCATAGCATCGCAGAGTCGGACATAACTGAAGTGACTTATCATGCAGGCAGAAAAGCAACAAAGAAGTGAAAAGCACTGGTTGTACCAGGAATGCCCCAAACCATAACTAGCCCACCTGTGATGATCCTTCTTTCTTCCTCCTATACCTTTCTGTACATTTTTATACAGAAAGAGTTTGTACAAAACATGTTACTCTGTACCGTTTGTTTCCCATAGCAACATACCACAACCATCTTTCCAGCATTCCAAGCACCTACAAGGCATCATGTGTAATGAATTTGTAATGAATGCTGAATATTCCATTTACAAACAATTCAAACAAAATGAAGAAAGCAAGAGTACTCATGTACAAGTATCCTCGGATATGGTATCAAACATTGGATGTGATATCACCCATTTTAAAGATGGAAAAATGGAGGTAAAGGAGCAACCATTAATGGTGGACTGAGCACGCACGCACAGAAGACCAAACGCAGTAGGAATCTGTGTCTGGCAGAGACTAGCTATGGCATCTTGCTCTGTCAACACTTTAAGTGGCAAGACTGGGAAGAACTCTGATAGATACCTGAACTAGATATCAGAAGATCTAGGGGTTTTGTCTCACCTTGTCTGTCCACCAGCCAGAATGGTCTGGCTTTGACACTCAACTGACCTGAGCCCCAGCTCCCTAATCTGTATGCTGGAGGAACACACAGCCCTCCTGCCACGCTCTGAAGCTTCTAAACAACAAGTGAGAATAGGAAGAACTCTACAAACATCAGAGATCCTGACAAATTCTGTGATGGATCTATCAATGGTGATGTATCTTAGTTAGTTCATCTAACACTTGAAAATACATCAGAGAATTTTAAATAGTGAAGGAAACTGAAGCCAGCTAATTTTAGAAATAGAGAAACTGACTTCCTGAGAAGTTAGGAGGTTTGCTTACTGTTTCAGAGTGAGTAAGAGACCCAGCTAGTGCTAGAAGCTTCTAGCACTAGCTGGGGTTAGGATTCACAGGGCAATATGCCTCTTACGAGGTCAGCTTTAGAGCGACGAATATTCCAAACATGCTTACAAAAATGTGCTGAAGGCAATTCAGTTTATTTCCATTGATTTGAGTTCCCAAAATACAAACATAGGCCACTTACCGAAGGGTCATTGAGTTGCACTTCTGATTCTTTTTTTTAACCGAATGCCTTTCGACTTTAAGGGTTGTGTATTCCGTCCCTAAAAAGAGCTGCCTGCAAAGAATATGGACATTCATAAAGCAACTCGGGGCTTGAGGTTTTCACATGCTCTCACACTACATTCCAGAGACAGCTTTCTCCTGAAGCTGACCTGAAGTTGTTTGGTCACTTGATCATGTCCAGGAATTCGGAGAATTGCCACGACTGGGAGAACTAGCTGCAGTGTCACAGAGCAGGGCAGACCCATCACGTGAGAGTCACTTTCAACTTGGAATGGGTCGTGAGTATCTGCCTCCCAAGGGGTGTTTCAGATGACTGGGAGCTGGCCTGGTGGTGGGCCGCGCCCAAAGCAGCAGGAGGAAATCCAGGGGGCTGGGGTCCTTCGACACCCCAGGCCCGAGACCGACCATCCCAGAAAACAATGGCCTTCTAATGCTCCACCGAGCCGAGCCTTGACTTCAAGTTTGTGATGAACAAAAATATCAAGCTTCAATCTGCCTTCATCTTGAAACACAAGAAAGCATTTGCTTTTCAACCACATCAGGACTCTCCTACCACAACCTGGGGCTTTTCCATGCTCTCCACGCCGCATACACAAGGATCACGGGGTTTCCCATTTGTGTGTCAGAACCTCTAAATGCTTCCTGGGTGCCAAGCACTGTGGAAGTGTTAGCGTTAGTTGCTCAGTCGTGTCTGACTCTTTGCAACCCCATGAACTGCAGCCTTCCAGGCTCCTCTGTCCATGGGATTCTCAAGGCAAGAATACTGGAGTGGGTTGCCATTTCCTTCTACAGGGGATCTTCCTAACCCAGGGATCGAACCCAGGGATCGAACCCAGGTCTCCTGCATTGCAGGCAGATTCTTTACCATCTGAGCCTCCAGGGAACCAGGCAGAAAGACCTCCAAATCCACTGGTGACTGTTGAGGATTCAGCCTCCGTTTTGTTGGTTCTTGGGCCATTTCGGGTTCCCAAGTCAATCACTGCAAGGTTTTACAGGCGTTACCTTCAGAAAGTCTTCCTGATGTCAAAAGGTGTCATCACCCTTCATTCCCGCCCCAGGCAGCCCCCACCGTCCTCCTGGTTTCCAAACTCCCCCTGAGAAGTCGGTCTCAGGCACCTTTCCCATGAAACAGAACCCCTGACATCACAAAGGGACTGTTGTCCAGCTCCCATCCTTCCAGCTGAAATGTAAGCAGTGTTCATTGTTCTAACCTAAGGAAAAGAGCATGCCTGTCCCCTACTTCACGTTTCCCTCACAGTTACAATATGTGCTTACATCTGGTGCTGTAAAACATGATTACATTTTTCCTAAAACCTTAGGGCTTGAACAGGCTTCGAAATTTTATCTTTTCCTTCCTCCTGGCTTCAACAGGACCCCGTAAATCAACAAAACCTGGAAACACTTTGAGATCTGCAGGAAGAGCATCATTAACCTCACCTCACATCCTTGGGACGCTCAGCAGCATGACTGATCTGAAGTGCGTTAAGGAAAGAAGGAGGCAGGAAGAGACTGAGGACGCCTTCCCTAACAGCCCTTTTCTGTGGCATCGGTGCAGCGCTGCTCACTACAAGCTGTAGACACCAGAAAGACACGTGGGAGTACGGACACAGCATCTTCTTATACGCATGAAATTTCACTTGTCTGACATTTTCTGCACTGTACTCAAGATATAGAGGAAGGTAGGTCAGTTAGGTGGTGCAGACGTCAAGAATCCGCCTGCCACTGCAGAAGACCCGGATTCGATCCCTGGGTCGGGAAGATCCCCTGGAGAAGGAAATGGCAACCCATTCCAGTATTCTTGCCCAGAGAATCCCATGGGCAGAGGAGCCTGGCGGGCTACAGTCCATGGGGTCGCAAAGAGTCAGACACGCCTGAACTCACACAGTACTGCTACCAACTCACTACTACTGCCAGCCCCCCAACCACTCAGGCCAAATCAGAACCAGTCACCACCTCCATAACAGACTGACACTGAGCGCCCTCTGTGGGCAAAGCAGAGCTTTGCAAGCCGGATCGCTAAGGACGGTCCCACGTTCTCTGAGGTTCCTTCTATTCATGTTCTGCCGTAGACCGTCTACAAAGCAAGCCTGAGGGTGAGTCCCAGCCCTGGTCTGCCACCCACCAGCTGAGTGACCAGGGACAAATCACCCCCATGCCTTGAATCCAGGTGTCCTCATCTCCACAACAGGGTTAATAGTGTGTGATAGTGGGTTGAACAGTGGCTCCCCTCTCAAAAGATATGTCCACATCCTGACTTCCAACACCTATTAATGGGAGCCTAACTGAAAAAGAAGTCTTTGTAGATGTAATTAAGTTAGCTATCTTGAAATCACCCTGGATGATCCACCAATAAGTGTCTTTGTAAGAGATGCTGGGAAGAGATGGGGAGAAGAGATGTCTGTATGAAGACAAAGGTGGAGAAGGAAGTTATCCAGCCACAAGCCAAGGGACGCCCAGGGTCTTCATAACCTGAAAGAGGAGAAGTTTCTCCCCAGAGCCTTCCAGGAGAACACAGACTTACCAATGCCCTGGATTTCAGATTCTGGCCAGCAGACCTCTGAGAGATTAAATTTCTAGAGTTTTTCTCAAGCCACTAAGTTTGTGGTCATTTTTTCAAGCAGCCCTAGGAAATCAATTAGTTCCTATTTCATGGACTGTTCAGCCTGAAACCCATCTCAGGGTACATGCTTCATGGTATCACCAGTGGGATTCTTGTCCTGTGTTCATCGACTTCAGTCTCTTTTCATTCTGTGGATACCCCCTGGACACCAGTCAGCCAACCAAAGAGCAAGAATAAAGGTCTTAGTGTTTCACTGGGAGGGAGTAGATTTACCTATTTCCTCTGGATATTATTCAAAATGCAAGCCAACTCATTGGAAAAGACCCTGATGCTGGGAAAGATTGAAGGCCAGAGGAGAAGGGGATGACAGAGGAGAAGATGGCTGGATGGCATCACCAACTCAATGGACATGAGTTTGAGCAAGCTCTGGGAGATGGTGAAGGATGGGGAGGCCTGGCGTGCTGCAGTCCATGGGGTCGCAGAGACTCAGACACAACTGAGCAACTGAACAACAACAAATGCCCCACACATCCTGATACAATTATAATTCAAAAAGACACATGCACCCCTGTGTTCACAGCAGCACTATTTACAATAACCCAGATATGGAAACAATCTAAATGCCTATTGACAGATGAATAAAGAAGATTCAGTGCATATTAATATATACAGATATGCAGATGATATCACTCTAATGGCAGAAAGTGAAGAGGAACTAAAGAGCCTCTTGATGAGGGTGAAAGAGAGTGGAAAAAACTGGCTTAAATCTCAACATTCAAAACACAAAAACCATGGCATCTGGTCCCATCGCTTCATGGCAAATAGATGGATAAAAATTGGAAACAGTGACAGATTTTCTTTTCTTGGGCTCCAAAATCACTGTGGATGATTACTGAAGCCAGGAAATTAAAAGATGCTTGCTCCTTGGAAGAAAAGCTATGACAAACCTGGACAGCATATAAAAAAGCAAAGACATCACTTTGCTGACAAATGTTTATATAGTTAAGGCTATGGTGTTTACAGTAGTCATGGACCATAAAAAAGGCTGAGTGCCAAAAATTGGTGCTTTCGAACCGTGGTGCTGGAGAAGACTCTTGAAAGTCCCTTGGACTACAAGAAGATCAAGCCAGTCAATCCTAAAGGAAATCAACCCTGAATATTCATTGGAAGGACTGATGCTGAAGCTGAAGCTCCAATAGTTTGGCCACCTGACGTGAAGAGCCGACTCACTAGAAAAGACCCTGATGCTGGGAAAGATTGAAGGCAGGAGCAGAAGGGGGTGACAGAGGACGAGCTAGGTAGATAGCATCACTGACTCAATGGACATGCATTTGAGCAAACTCCAGGAGATAGTGAAGGATGGGGAAGCCTGGTGTGGTACAATCCATGGAGTTGTAAAGACTCAGACACTACTCAGCGACTGAACAACAACAACAATATATACAATGGAATAATAATCAGCCCTAAAAAATAATGAAACAATGCCATTTGCTGGAACATGGCTGGACCTAGAGATTGGCATATTGGCAAACTACGTGAAGTCATAAAGAAAGAGACAAACACCATATGATATCACTTATGTGTGGAATCTGAAATATGACACAAATGAACATATCTATAAAATAGAAACAGACCCACAGACATAAAGAACAGACTCGTACTTGCCAAGTGGAAAGGAGGGTGGGGAAGAGAAGGACTGGGAGTTTGGGATTAGCAGATGCAAACTATTACATCTAAGATAGATAAGCAGCAAGGCCGTACTGTGTAGCACAGGGAACTATACTCAACATCAATATCCTGTGATAAACCATCATGGAAAAGCATGTGTGAAAGAGTGCGTGTCTAACTGAGTCATTTCGCTATACAGCAGAAATTAACACAGCACTGTAAACACCAACGATATTAATAAAAAATTTTAAGTAAAAAAAAAAAATTTTTAATATCAATAATAGCCCAAATTTTTATTCAAAGGAATCAGAATGAGACCCAAAGAATGTACTTTGAAAACACCTCCCATATGATTCTAACACCAAAAAAAAACATGACTGACGTCCAACCAGTTAACTAACCAGCATCCTTTCTATTCCGTTTGTGACGGGGTCATCATGGGTAAATATTTTGACCCCTGTCCCTGTATACAAGCACTGCTCCGCCAGCTCTGTTGACAGGGAGCATCATCGAAGCGGCCTGGGAGACCTAGAAGAGACAGCTGAGAGTGACTAGCCCGTGGAGTTTCCATCTGGTCTGGGGAAGCCAGTTTTACACACATGCGCCTTCGGTACACGCCACACAGTAGCTCTGAAGGGCAGGAAAGAGCTTCTCTTTTTATCTGACTTACAAACTTGGAATATGTATACAATTCCTTTTTGTTAAAAAAAAAACTTTAAAGCATTCTGATTTTTTTTTTTTTTGGAAGATGTTTAAACCACTGACATGACACATTTATTTTTTAGGCAGGAAAGTGAGATCCAGAGAACTTGAGTGATGCAACCTGGATCACACTTTGTCCAGGGCCCGTCTGCGCCAGCCGCCACAGCCCCAGCCACCCAGCTCCACGGCTGAGGCCTTGGAGACCTGTCATCACGGGCCCTGGTGCTTCCGTTTTGGGTGCAGGAGCCCCCACACCCCTCCAGAGGCACATGCCTGGGATGGCAAAGGAGCCATCAGCCCCTCCTCTGGGGGCCGAGCCTGGTCTTCACGTGCCCCCGGGCAGCCCAGGCTCCCGCCCATCCCAGGCTCCTGGCCATGGTTGCCAGAGGTGGTTGTTTCTCTGACTGAAGAATCTTTCCACAGATGAGACCTTCTTTTCTGCTGTAGCTTTTCCTTCCTTAGAGCCCACCCCCAGGCCTTATCTCAGGTGAGGCCACGTCCAGGGCACAGGGCCGTTGCAATGTTTCCTGGAACAGAGTTGCAAGGCTCCTGTTTTCACAGAGGAGAAAAAGAGAAGGAGGCATCCAACGATCAGTGAGCTGGTTCTGAGAACAGGCCCTTATCTGCTCTGGCCCAGCTCTGGACCCAGGGCCAGGCGTCAGCCTCACAGCTGGTGACGGGGGCAGCCAGCAGAGTCCACAGCCAGGGAGGGAGCATGCACTGTGCCAAGCTAGAGATGCAACAAAACACAACTCGTGAGAGAAGGGGGACCGTGAAGCTCTAGCTGTGCCAGCAGGGCACGGTACCGCCATGGAAAGGCAATGAGGTGCTGGAAAATCCAAGCCCCACACGAGGCTCCTGGAACAGAGGAGGCTCTGGATTGCTCGGCAAACTGTAGTCAAGTGGAGGGTCTCCGCCAAGGACACCCCACTGCAGTGAGGAGCTTACTTATTGTTTAGTCACCTAAGTCGTGTCTGACTCTTTGCAACCCCATGGACTATAGCCCATGAGGCTCCTCGTAGATGGGATTTCCACAGGATTTCCCATGTCCATGGGATTTCCCAGGTGAGAACACTGGAAAGGGTTGCAATTTCCTTCTCCAGGGGATCTTCCCAACCCAGGGATCAAACCCGTGTCTCCTACTGGGCAGGCAGATTCTTTACCACTGAGCCACGAGCTAAGAAAGGGAGGATGCCAGGTGTGTTCAAAAAGCTAAGGGTCCATAAGATTCCAGTAGTAGTTCCAAGCGAGTAGTGAGGAAAGGTGATACAAATTACTACATGGTCTACATGGTCAATAACTAACCAGATAAACATTAGAATCAATAATTACTAGGGTCCAGGGGGAAGTTCAGGCAGGAAGGACTGGCAAGATTTGGCTCAATAATATCTATCATTGATTAAGCACTGAATACCTGCCAGAGTTTGAGGATTTCACTTCCAAAAACTCTACCAGGTCTGTATAAACACCTCTACTTCCCTGTCTTGGCTATTGTAAACAGCGCTGCTATGAACATTAGGTTTTCCCATCAACAGATGACTCATTTTATATATACATATATACACACATATATATGTATAGTAATATATACAGTGGAATATTACTCAGCCATGATAAAGAATGAAATATTACCATCTGCAGCAACACTCATGAACTGAAGAGAATATCACACTAAGTAAAATAAGTCAGACAGAAAAAAACATATAATGTCATTCATATGGGGGGGGTGCAAAAAATCATACATATGAATCTATACCTAAAACAGAACCAACTCACAGAAAACAAATTTATGGTTACCAAAGGGGGAAGCAGGGAGGGATAAGTTATGAGTATGGGATTAACAAACTATACACAAAATAGATAAGCAACAAGAGTTTACTGCATAGCACAGGGAACCATATTCAACATTTTATAATAACATAATGGAAAATAATCTTAAAAAATGTATATACATATAACTGAGTCACTTTCCTGTACTCCTAAAACTAACACAATATCGTAAATCAATTACATATATGATATATGCTTGTATCCACTTCAGAGAACAGGGAACTGAAACCCAGAGGCCCAGTGATGTCCTGAGAAACTCAGCTGCAGAACCAGACTGGCAGAGAGGGTCTATCTGGGTCAAGGCCCTTGCCCGAGTTTCCTCAGCTTCAAACGATAAGGAGGATTTGGATATGGGCAAAAGGAAGGAGTGGTCATTCCAGGCTGGTGAAACGAGCTTTTGAAAACAGAAGTAGTAAAGTAAAAACACACACACAAGGCCATTAACAGAGATAGATTTCGTTGGGATGGAGATTTCTAGAATGAGTAATATTGATGGAGTACTTGCTGTACCAAGTGAAGTTCTAAGAGCTGCATCATCAATGAAACATATCATCTCATTTAACCCTCATGACAACCCTGTGAGGAATGAAGTATGATGATTCCCAGTATATGGACGATGCTATAGGGGCACAGAGACGTTAAGTAACTTACCCAAGACCACCCAGCTGGCAAGTGGGAGACGTAGGATTTGAACACCATCTAGATGGAAAGTCCATGCTCCCCATCACCCTGTTATACTTGAAAGAGTTCCGTCTTGACATCCCAGAGTGCCCAGCACCAAGGATGACACCTGAAGAGACGAAGCATGTATTACCGGCTTGTTGGATGAACTGACCGCTGTAAGTTATCTCTTTGGTGCCAACATTTTGCTTCTTCAATCCAGCCTTCATGCTGCCTCTAGAGGTGTAATGCTAAATTGTTTCCTTCAAAAATGCAATTCTTGTCCTCCTTTGAGGCAGGTCTGTTCTCCCAGCTCTGCCCTCCACCCTGGCTCAGAGGCAGAGCCGCTCATTTGACCCCTCCTTCCGCTACATCTGTATGAAGCTCAAAAGCCATCTTGCCCACAGGTTCTTTGGCATCCTTACCATGACAGTCCCCTTCCACGCTGCTTGGCTGGTCCCCCCCTGCCCTGCACTCCTGAGTATCCCTTCCATTACACTGTCTACTCTTTGAAGAGCTGTCATGGCCTTCCTTGTGTCCTTAATAAATGGTGGTGCATGTACGCATAAAAAAAATGCGTGAATTGATAGATGGGTTGGTCTATGAATGAATAACTGTGTACAGAGATGACAGGAGGGAAAGATGAAGGATTGGGATGCAGGGCTTATGTGGTACCCTGTGCAGAGTGGGAAAAGGGCGGATTCTATGTCAGAGGCTCCGAAGGCTACACAGAGCTTTATCTGACTTGCCAGGTAATCTAAGAAAAGTCATGTCCCACCTCTTGGACACTTTCCTTGTGTTTAAGAAAAAAAATGTTTCGAAAGGCTAGAATTCTGCATTTTCCAGTTCTGTGAATGAAAAGTTCACTCTCAGACAAACTCATTAACAGATGTTTTGCGCCTTCACTCAAGAAAAACAGCCACTCTGCTCCGCCGGCATCTTATCTGAAGCCACCCTTCTCCACCTCATCTCCCCCGGGAGCGTTGCTATCTCACCCAGGACCTCCTCTGGGTGTTTGTGAACAAAGGCCAGGGTCTTATCTGGTCACTCTTTCATGCCCCATCCTTGGAAAATATGAATGGATGCGCAGGGGCCTCTCATGGTCTTTCCATCCCAGGAAAGGCGAGGAAGGCAGCCTCGGCTTTCTCAGAAAGATTGTGCAATTTCTTGCTGCTATCAGAGCTGACAAGGAGGCAACTCTGGGCCCTGGACCCTCCGGCTAAGTTCAGCTTCAGGTCAAGTCAGGGGCCCCCAGCAGCTCGGGGGCATAGGATCTACAAGGAAGACATTCCAGGATGTGGCCAGAAGCAACAACAGTTCCCAGCTGTTCCCAGCCGCGTCCTGCCAGCGAAGGAGTTTGCGGTGGGGGTCTTCACACAGATGCGGCAGAAGGAGGGGTCAAATGAGCGGCTGTGCCCTGGGCCCCAGTGGAGGGCAGGCAGGGGAGAACAGACCTGGCTTTGTTAGTGCCAGCTCCTGCACATCACCCTGAGGCCCTCTGCGGAGCCCTCCCTCTCTCTGGTCCCCGGGGGGACCCCGACATCAGTTGTTCTGATGCGCTGGCCTTGGGAAATGACTCCAAAACCTTCGCTTCCAGCTCGCCTGAGCCTGGGAGCCTGACTCCACAATGCATTTTGGAGCCCATGCTTTGAAACTCTCTTAATAAAAGATAGTTCTAGAACTGCCCTCCCTCGAGCGGAATTGAACCAACACATACCTTAGAGTGAATTTTGCTTGTAACCCTCACCTAGCCCCGCTTCTCAATCTTTGGCCAGCTCCTTTTCAGCCTTCAGGTCTCACCTCTGATACCCCACCTCAGAGACACCTGCCTTGGAACTTCCCTGGTGGTCCAGTGGCTAGGACTCCACACTCTCAATGCAGGGGCCCAATGCCTCTCAATGCAGAGGTTCGACCCCTGGTCAGGGAACTGGATCCTGACTGCCATAACTAAGACCCAGTGATGTTGAATAAATAAGTATACAAATATTTTAGAGAGGGATGTCTGTCTTGCCCACTCTCCAAAACCTACTCATGCCCCTCCTCCTTCCCAATACATTCATCCATTTTTCCTGGTTTTTTTTTTTTTTTCCTTCTTGGAACTCAAATTGCATTTGTGCACGTGTGTCTGTGTAATGATTATACCCCATGAGTACTTTCGTCTCAGGATAGGGAAGGATATGTTGGCTTTTTCATCGTCATCTATCAAAAAACCTACACATTTCCTGGTACACAGTAAATCGTTGACCAAATGAATAGAATCATGAATTCATTAACATAGAATAGTATTATAATCAAAGTCCTAAAAGAAAACTTTTTAAGAGCTATAAAGCCTTTAATATCTATGTCTTAACTGTTTGCTTTTATGTAAAAGGATTATGGAGATGAAGAAGGCAGTTGTATGCCTTCATGGAGTTCACAGGTGACTGGGGGACCAGACATGTGATTTGTACATTACAACAGTGAGTCTCATTAAATCCTCATAAGTGGCCGTAAGCGTTAAGATCCACATTTAACCAGAAGGGCTCTGAGGTTCAGAGACACCAAGTTCTTGGCTCAAACCACAGAGCGCATGAGTTATCAGAGCTGGAACCCAGATCTCCTGAATCTCAGTACAGAAGGTTTTCTACTTCCAGTCCTCTTGCCCTCAACTTGGATGGCTTATTAATTCTTGCACTTGAGAGCAGATGGAGCCAGAGTTCTGGGAACCCACATCATTTGCCAAGAGTGCTTCTGATAAGACCAGGATATGGTCTTGCTTCTGGACCTGTTGCTCTGCTCCCCCCGCAAGCCAGGGACTGGATCAGCCTGAGCAGGAGGCTTGGGGGAGCGCTGTCATCCCTCAGAAATGCAGCTGACACCCCTGTAATGGCAGAAAGTGAAGAGGAACTAAAAAGCCTCTTGATGAGGGTGAAAGGGAGAGTAAAAAAGCTGGCTTAAAACTCAATATTCAAAAAACTAAGGTCATGGCATCCTGTCCCATCACTTCATGGCAAACAGAAGGGGCAAAAGTGGAAGCAGTAACAGATTTTACTTTCCTGGGCTCCAAAATCACTGCGGACGGTGACCTCAGCCAGGAAATTAAGATGCTTGCTCCTTGAAAGAAAAGCTTTGACAAACCTAGACAGAGCATTAAAAAGCAGAGACATCACTTTATCGACAAAGGTCCATACAGTCAAAGCTTTGGTTTTTCACAGCCTTCCCGGCTCTAGGAGTTTTTACCGGGTTTGTGCTCAAGAGACTCCCTTGGGTGCCAGCAACTACAGAGGATGCAAACCGATAGCAAATGACGGCTCGGTCTGCTCCGCTTGGTTCTCTGGATGTC
Source organism: Bubalus kerabau (assembly GCF_029407905.1). Classification (NCBI taxonomy): domain Eukaryota; kingdom Metazoa; phylum Chordata; class Mammalia; order Artiodactyla; family Bovidae; genus Bubalus; species Bubalus kerabau. Next base: position 13,007,855 of record NC_073637.1, on the reverse strand, counting down.
AGGAAGGAAAGATTGCTCTGACTTAGAAAGTGCCCCCTCCACACCAAGGAAACCAGAATTGAAAGAGACGCGTGTACCCCAATGTTCATCGCAGCACTGTTTACAATAGCCAGGACATGGAAGCAACCTAGATGTCCATCAGCAGATGAATGGATAAGAAAGCTGTGATACATATACAGTATGGAATATTACTCAGCCATTAAAAAGAATGCATTTGAATCAGTTCTAATGAGGTGGATAAAACTGGTGTCTATTATACAGAGCGAAGTAAGTCAGGAAGAAAAACACCAATACAGTATATTAACACATATATATGGAATTCAGAAACATGGTAATGATGATCCTATATGCAAGACAGCAAAAGAGACACAGATATAAGGAACAGACTTTTGGACTCTGTGGGAGAAGGCAACGGTGGGATGGTTTAAGAGAATAGCATTGAAACATGTATATTATCATACATGAAATAGATGACCAGTCCAAGTTGGATGCATGAGACAGGGCACTCAAAGCTGGTGCATTGGGATGACCCTGAGGGATGGGATGAGGAGGGAGGTGGGAGGGGGTTCAGGATGGGGGACACGTGTACACCTGTGGCTGATTCATGTCAATGTATGGCAAAAAACCACCACAATATTGTAAAGCAATTAGCCTCCAATTTAAATAAATAAATAAAATTTTAAAAAAAGAAAGAAAGAATGGAAGTGCTCCCTCCAGAGGTGAGTCAAGGAGCACAATTCCTTCACTGGGAAGTGCAAGGTTTCAGACTCACCCCAAAGTGACTAACTGGTGGTCCAGTGGCTAAGACTCCATGCTCCCAATGCAGAGGGCCCCAGGTTTGATCCCCGGTCAGGGAACTAGATCCCACATGCCAGAACTAAGACCTGGTGCAGCCAGAAAAAGAAGTAAATATCAGATCAGTCGCTCAGTCGTGTTCCCATGAATCGCAGCACGCCAGGCCTCCCTGTCCATCACCAACTCCCGGAGTTCACTCAGACTCACGTCCATCGAGTCAGTGATGCCATCCAGCCATCTCATCCTCTGTCGTCCCCTTTTCCTCTTGCCCCCAATCCCTCCCAGCATCAGAGTCTTTTCCAATGAGCCAACTCTTCGCATGAGGTGGCCAAAGTACTGGAGTTTCAGCTTTAGCATCATTCCTTCCAAAGAAATCCCAGGGCTGATCTCCTTCAGAATGGACTGGTTGGATCTCCTTGCAGTCCAAGGGACTTGCAAGAGTCTTCTCCAACACCACAGTTCAAAAGCATCAATTCTTCGGTACTCAGCCTTCTTCACAGTCCAACTCTCACATCCATACATGACCACAGGAAAAACCATAGCCTTAACTAGACGGACCTTTGTTGGCAAAGTAATGTCTCTGCTTTTGAATATGCTATCTAGGTTGGTTATAACTTTCCTTCCAAGGAGTAAGCATCTTTTAATTTCATGGCTGCAGTCACCATCTGCAGTGATTTTGGAGCCCAGAAAAATAGTCTGACTGTTTCCAGTGTTTCCCCATCTATTTCCCATGAAGTGATGGGACCGGATGCCATGATCTTCGTTTTCTGAATGTTGAGCTTTAAGCCAACTTTTTCACTCTCCACTTTCACTTTCATCAAAAGGCTTTTATATTTAAAGAAAAAAAATAGTGACTCTGACGCCAACTATGTCACTTGGGGCCAGTTACTCCAATTTTTTGAATTTCATCTTTCTAATATGAAAACATTGATCCTCGTGGTTATTGTGAAGACTAAGACAAAGCATTCAACTCTGTGACTTAAGTGTTCATTCTGTGATGGTGCTCACCGCCTTCACCCCTGGTTTCTAAACCTTTATTTCCTTCCCTACTTCCTAGTCCATGTCTTGTTTGGTCTTGATCTCCTTTTGCTATTTTCTGACTGTTCCTCGTACAATCCAGGTCCTTTGGGTTCTGACCATCTCTTCCAGGAAGGAAGTTCCACTGTTCAATGGTCGGCATGCAGAAGACCCCAAAAGAAAGAGCAGTTCTGTTTTCCTGAGAGCCAAGGAAAGTGGCACAGAGGAGGTGATTATGATGTAATCACTGAGAATATAAAGTTACCAGGTGGAGGAATGTGCAAAGGCCCTCGGAGCCTGGCATGGCTGGCATGTCCCAGTGCATGTCATGAAGCTGAAGCTCGGAGCTGGGCCAGGGTGGCAGAGGAAGCAGAGAGTGACCAGGTCTCATGGAGCCCTGTGAAAGCCCTGAATGTCACCCTAAACCTTTGAAGACCATCCTGAGGCTCCGGGTGGGTTTTGAACATGGGAGAGACATGATCACATCTGTTTTAGCTCCAGCCCACACTAGAAATGGGAGGAGTAGACAGGAGAGAAACAAAACTAAAGAGTTAGAGACCAGCTGGGAGCTTTTCCAGGCTTCCCTGGTGGCTCAGACGGTAAAGAGCCACAATGCAGGAGACTCAGGTTCAATCCCTGGGTCGGGAAGATCCCCTGGAGAAGCAAATGGCCACCCACTCCAGTACTCTTGCCTGGAGAATCCCATGGACAAAAGAGTTTGGCGGGCTACAGTCCATGGGGGTCTCAAAGATCAGACACAACTAAGCAACTAACACTTTCACTTCTTAGGATGTTTTCCAGGTGAACACAGGCAAGATACAAAAGGGGCCCCAGTTAGAGCAAACAGGGATGAAGACAGAGAATGGATCAAGGGACACGCCTAAAATATAACTCACGGGATCTGGTCATCGCTTGACTGGGGAAGCAATGGAAAGACAGCATAAGCATCAGGTTCTAGCCTGCGAGCCAGGTTTCTGGTGTCAGCATTAACAGAGATTTGGGGGCAAGAGAGGCACACCCCAGGCAGAGAGAGAGATGAGATTAGTTTGTGACATGCAATATTGGAATTTCCTCTGGAACATACAGCTGAATCCCAAAGAGATTCTAGCAAATGGATCTGGAGTGAAACCAGGACCTCTGGACTGCGTTATAGTCCAGGGGGCATTTGTCATAAAGGTGATTGATAGCCTTTAGGGGACTAAATGAGGCTTCCCTGAGAGCTCTTTTAGTAAAGAATCTGCCTGCAGTGCAGGAGACCTGGGTTCGATCCCTGGGTTGGGAAGATCCCCTGGAGAAGGGAAAGGCTACCCACTCCAGTATTCTGGCCTGGAGAATTCCATGGACTGTATAGATGAGTTCACCATGGATAGAGTTCCTATTTAAAAAAAAAAAAAATTCAGAAATACCAGCATTTCAGAGGGATTTGAATAAGGAGAAACACACTAGGGAAAACATGAAGGAATGGACAGAAATTAGGAGGAGGAGGAAAGGCTGAGAGGGGCTGGTGAGGGTGAGTGGAGGAGAGAAGCAGCCATACAGAGGTTACACAAATGCACACATAGGCTACAACTCACACAACTGTGCACCAACATACTTCAATTTTGCCCTAGAATGATTGAAAAACTAAAATCAGTGAAATACAAATACTGAAAAAAAAAAATCAATAAAATTTAAAAAAAAAATACAAAAGTGTCTGCTAACCACAAAGGAAACCCATCTTGACATTTTGGCATATTTCTTTTTTTTTTTTTTTTAATGCATTTCTTTGACATAGGATTCCCAGGTGGCACAGTGGTAAAGAATCCCCTTACAATTCAGGAGTTGTGGGTTTGATCCCTAGGTCGGGAAGATCCCCTGGAGAAGGAAATGGCAACCCACTCCAGTATTCTTGCCTGGAGAATCCCATGGACAGAGGAGCCTGGCGGGCTAGTCCACAGAGTTGCAGAGTGGGACACGACTGAGTGCACCCACATACATTGTTTGTGCAATTAACAAGTCCACGTGTAATCTTTCCTAATTTACATTACATTGCTTAAAAAATTACACGTGTTACGTAAATAAAGTGCTGCTGACACAGGGAGGAGGACAGAAGGACTAAGGAAGCGAAGAGGGAGGGCAAGAAAAGGGACCATTGATACTGACCATGATACACTGATCAACAGTATCACAGGGAAACACAGAAGATGCCTGAGAAGACAATATGATTTCTTTCAAATTCATTTTAAATCCTACCTAAAGCTTAGAAGTATACGTCCTTTTAGAAAGCTCCGTCCCCAATTTTCAAAGAAGGGGGTGGGGGGAAAAGGCTTATTATTTTTCTGGAAAGGAGGGAAGCGCCAGTTTCAAGCCACGGGTTTCAACTCCCCGTGCGTGCAGTGACATCGCCATCTCCTGGACATGGATGACATCGCCACAGAGCATAACTCGGAGCCCAGACCTTCCGCGTACCCAGGAGTGGATTCCTTCCACCCCCTCCCCCGTTAAACACTCTAGCACCCCCATGGTCACAAAGAAGTAAGCATCAGACAGTACCAGGGAGTAACGGGGAGAACCCCACTGAATGCAAGAAACGCTGGATGTGATTTAAGATATGGCCAAAAGGCAAGTGGATAGGTTGATTTGGAAAATTGAGACTCCCACATCCTAAGCCAGGTATGCTGGCTGGCGTGGTGAGACTCCAGAACTCCGAACAAGATCATGGCTTTGCCAACAGAGAAGCCCTCGGGGTTCACATCACAGCAGCGCTCTCAGTAGTGTGGGGTTAGCCAAAAATTGCGTTTGGGATTGTCTGCAACAGCATGTTAAAAAAAAAAACAACCTGAAGGAACCTTTTGGCCAACCCAATAATTAAGTTGATTGCTTTGCCTCCAGTCACCAGCTCCCTTCCTCAATTTCTTAGTAAGTTCTAGACTCAGAGTTATGAAAGAAGTATGATTAATTAGCCTCCTCGAACTTCATTGGTTCACAGAGAATATCTTTGCAACAAAGGATGCTTGGCCCAGCAAAGCCTGTCGTGGAACACAAAGGGGTCCTCAAGAGCCCACTGGGAGAAGTGATTTGAAGTGAGGGATCTCTCCTTACCCCCTCCTGTGACCCTCACACATGAGCCCACCTGTCTGCTCACACACGATGAAGCCCTGTGCCGTCAACACATGTGAGCCTCTGCTTGTAGCTCAGAGACGGGACAAGTCCTAGTCTCTCTTCAGGTCGATGACCCGCCAAGAGCCCCAAAACATGAGGCTGGGAGGTTCTCAAAAAAACAAACAAAAATGAGCTTAGAGCTCAACTCCTAGGGTTGGACTTGAATGAGCACCGAGATTAAAACGTTTCTTGGGCTCAGACTGCAGCCTAGAAGACAGATGTGGGCCTGACCACTGTGAGCAGCAAGGGAGGAGGGCGGGAGGGAAGCAAGCAGCTGGCAAAGTCAGGGATGAGGAAGAGAAGAGACCGGGGGACCCTGGGTGCCCACCAAGTCCGCAGTGCAGACCCACGAGCCTGACCACGACCTCATCCTCCAGGGAACTTCATACAAGGCTCTCTATTCACTGCAGTACTTCGACGATAGAAACTTCTGGCAAAAGGGAAAATATAGCATTACCTGCTTACTGGCAAGGTAAGTGAAAACACAGTTAATTTAATTCTTAGAAGGGACACTTGGTCTTTCTGCCATGTCTGATTCCTCCTCTCTTGCTTAATGACATCATGCAGAGAGGCAATCAAGTCATGGGGGTTTGGATGTGTTACGCTTTCGTTCGCAGAGGATGTTTATTTAGTGCCTACCTTGGCCGGGAACCATACAGACACACATGGGGGATACGACATTCAGTACAGCAGACTCAGGCACTATCCTCCTGGAGCTCACAGCCACGGGAGGCTCTGGGATGAGACGGCAGGGCTCTGGTCCACCGCTTCCTACCTGTGTGATCTGGGGTGGGTTGCTAAACCTCTCTGCATCGTAATTGTCCTCATCTGGAAAACGCAGGTCATAATAGTACGGACCTCCTAAGGCTGGTGAGCATTAAGTGAGGTTGCAGCTAAGAGTTTAAAGCTGGGCCAGAGAACACGGACAGCATCTGATGAAAGTGCTAGTCGCTCAGTTGTGTCCGACTCTTTGCGACCCCATGGACTGCAGCCCACCAGGCTCCTCCATCCATGGCATTCTCCAGGCTAGAATACTGGAGTGGGTTGCCACTCCCTTCTCCAGGGAATCTTCTCGACCCAGGGATCAAACCTGGTGCTCCTGCATTACAGGCAAATTCTTTACCATCTGAGCCACCAGGGAAGCCCAAGCAATCAATAAAAATAGGCAATTATTATCGTGTAACAAGTCCTAAGGGTCTTCATTCTAATGTAATAACTGTACTGAACAGTGCAGATGACAGGGTTTAAAAGAGAGGCAATTACCCTGAGATCGCACTGACTTAAAACCTTACTCAGATATCATGGTAAGCAGAATGATGGTCCCAAAGATATCCACGACCTCAGCGCTGGAACTTGTAACTTTATGTGGCAAAAGAGACTCTGAAGATGTGACTCAGTTAAGGATCCTGAGGAGAGGAGATCACCCTGGATTATTCAGGCAGGTCCACTGTCACACAGGTCCTTATAAAAGGCAGGCAGGTGGGTTGGATGCAGAAATAGAAGAAAGTGGGCCTCCCTGCTGGCTCAGTGGTAAAGAGTCTGCCTGCCAGTGCAGAAGACACTGGTTTGATCCGTGATCCAGGAAGGTCCTACATGCCACGGGGCCACTAAGCCCATGCACCACAACCACTGAGCCTGTGCTCTAGAGTCAAGAGGCGCAACTATTGAAGACCACATGGGCCCTAGAGTCCCTGCTCTGCAACAAGAGAAGCCGCAGCAATGAGAAGCCTGCATATCGCAACTAGAAAATAGCCCACGCAGCAACAAAGACCCAGCACAGCCAAAAACAAATAAATAAAAAAAAAATTTTTTAAGAGAAATAGAAGAAGGTGGTATGATGATGGGAACATGAGGGAGAAATGGGGATGGGATGAGATTCCTTGGCCACAAGTCAAGGCATGCAGGAAGCCGCTAGAAGCTTGCAAAGCAAGGAAGTCTTCAGAAGGAAGAGAAGTGTGCTGACACTTGATTTCAGCCACTTAAGATTCATTTCCGACTTCTGACCTCCAGAACAATAAGAGAACAAATTTATGATCTTATTCGCCACTAAGTGTATGGCAATTTTTCTCAGCAACAATAGAAAACTGACACATATTTGAATAAGAGCACCGGTTTATTTCCTTACCACGAGTACTTGTTGAAACACAGCACCACAGGGCAGACAAAGCACTGGACTCTGGTTGGAACCCTGCTTCTGTGCATTACTGGATGTCTTTGGATACGTTTCTTAACCTAGCTAAGCCTCGTTGTTCCATCACCAAGATAAATATGACTAGTTCCAGTTTGGGTTGTAAACATACACAGGAAGGCACTCAACAGTTACATCAGTCTTTCCATTAAAAATACAGAGCCCTTTCCCCTTCCCCCAAGAAGCTGGTAATTTAAAGGCTTCTGCTTAGCTCAACCCAGTGCTCTATGACAAGCTAGAGGGGTGGGATGGGGTGGAAGGGAGGTTCGAGAGGGCAGGCACATAGGTACACTTCGGGCTGATTCAAGTTGTTGTATGGCAGAAACCAACACAACATTGTAACGCAATTATCCTCCAGTTAAAAATAAATTTTTCTAAAAAAGCTCTAGCTTTTCTGCACTTTAAGGATATTCATTTGAACGCAGGCCACTGTCCATTTCTGAGTACTCAACTTCTCGTTGCTCCTAGAGGTTGAGACTGACAACCTAGATAACGTGTGTTTGCCACAGATAGTATTTTGGTCTCTGTTACCCTAGTCTGCAGATAACCTGAGCCCCACCCAGTGCTGCTCTCCACCCCTGCTGGTGAGAGTCAGACCCCCTGATGACAGTCTGTCCTCTGCTCTGCAGCATCTTGTCTCAGCACACCAATTCACCACCTTATTTTGGAGTGGCTAGAGAAACATCATCAGAATCTTCATGCCCCCATTGGAAATACCACAGCTACTCTTACTGCTACCAACAATACCAATGGCGGCACCTGTTACTGCCAGGGCACTGGAGACTTTGTATAACATACTGCAGGGGCGGGGGGGCAGGTTCATCCATCCCAGTCTCTGGGGGTTTTGGTAAGAAGAAAATGTAGCCTTGATTAACTAAACAGCATGCTGGCAGTATGCAATAAAGGTCGTCCAGATTGGCAAACAAGAAACTTGGTCTTGTAGACCAAGACTCCAAAAGAAAGTCTCCACCCACTTCCCCACCCAACCCCAGCCCCCATCTCTGCCCCCACCTCCAGCTACAAAAGCAGTTAAGGCGTTCCTTCCGCCCTAAACACGGTCAAAGAAGAACAAGAGGGTACCGTTAGAACCAGAGCATGAATTCTTGGTGGGGACTGAGATGAAGGCAGAGTGACTGCCCACCCGTGGGGACCCTGAAGAGAAGGAAAGGTTGTCAGGGAGGAGGGACTCACAGAAGGAAAGCTCCCTCTTGCCCTTTGCCCCCGATTCTCTCCCTGCAGAGTCATCCAATCGCGTGGTTCTCAGCCTGGTAGTGACCTGAACCTCTCCATCTTTCCCCAGGTGGCAGACAGAGCTAGGAAACTCCATCATGGACCTCATTTCATTGAATCCTCATGAGAACCTGTTAGACGGGCGATATTGTTCCCAGAGGGTAGGTGAAGGGTCAATGCCCAAGGGAGCCTCTCATCGCAGCCTGGATCCAACCCCCCACGCCCAGGGCCTGTGCTCTCCCCAGAGAGCCTGGCCCTGCCACCGCCGCCAGCCTTCACATCCCCTCCCCAGGACGGCCTCTGGAGCCAAGAACATTTCCAGGGCCTCTTCCAGGGAGGCCCAAAGGCCTGGGTGGTCTAGAAACCTTGAAGCAAGCTCTGCGCTTTATCCCGGAACAAATGAGAAACGGGAAGGGAAGGTCCGTCCCGGGCTGGAAACAGCTGGGCCCAGCTGAGGGGCAGGATAAAATCACCTCTCGGCTCCACACCATCCTGCAAACGGAGGCCCATCGCCCGCGGGGCCTTGGAGGGAGGCCAGGGGTGTTTTCAGAGAACGGCATGGCCAGGCCGGGCCTCAGAGCCTGGGGAAGGGGTGGCCAGGGATGTGGGCCAGCTGCTGGGGTGAGGGCCCCTGAGCCCAGAAGAAATGCCCCCTGCAGCTCTGGGCACAGCTGGAACTCAGGCTAAACTGCCAGGGTCCTCCCTGCCCATCGGGAGGCTCAAGCTTTCCGGGAGCACCTATTGTGCATGGCAGGCACTGCGCCGTGTGCATTCAGGGATGTGGTCAGAGACAGAGAGCTTCTCAGGGTCCAAAGCCCTCCACTGCCAGCCTGTAGAGAGCGCTCCTCCATTTACGGCTCCGCCTGAATTCAAGTTCAACCCTGTACGCTGTGCTCAGTCGCTTCAGTCGTGTCCGCTCTTCGCGGCCCCATGGACCGTAGCCTACCAGGCTCCTCTGTCCATGGGATTCTGCAGGCAAGAATACTGCAGTGGGTTGCCATGCCCTCCTCCAGGGGATCTTCCCGATGCAGGGTGCGAACCCATGTCTCTGACGTCTCCCGTATTCACAGGCAGGTTCTTTACCACTAGCGCCACCCGGCAAACCCATGTTCACCCAACGCTATGCTGGGCCTTTTTCTTTGAACTGAACTGGCACAGTCCTGCTCCTCCTAGCTTCACGGCTGGTTCTAAACCTTCCGTGTAGGCAATAATCACTGGTTTCGTGAGTCTAATAAGGAGACCAGGAACTTATATGTTTAACAAGTCTCCCCAGGTGACTTTTTCTTTTTCTTCCTGCCATACCAGAAGGCTTATGGGGGTCTCAGTTCCCCAACCAGGAACCAAAGCTGGACCACGGCAGTGGAAACCTGGAATCCTAACCTGTAGGCCACTGGGGAACCCCCCTCCGGGTGACCTTTTTTTTTTAATATGGACCATTTTTTTAAATTGTTATAATATTACTTCTGTTGGATGTTTTGGTCTTTTGGCCGAAAGCATGTCGGATCTTGGCTCCCCAGCCAAGGATCGAACTTGCACCCCCATGCAGGAGAAGGCAAAGTCTTATGCTGGACCACCAGGAAACTCCTCTCCAAATGACAAGGTTTCTAGGTAGGCTGGCCCCAGACTGCAGCTGGAAGACATGGCTCTTTCTCTAGACCGTGGCCTCCAAGCCCTGCCCTTTTAGACCCCACACTAGCATGTGGTACAACGCCTCTGCTCTCAGAACGCCTGGCTTCTTCCTGGACATCCAGGCCAGCGTCCTGCTTCTTCAGCACCTCCATGGTACAGCCAGCGCTTCCTGGACTGAGCTTTGAACCGCATCAGGCACCTGACTGAGACAGTCGGCTCTGGGTCACACGAGTGCAGCTGGGCCCACAGTGTAGAGTCTGCCTGCAGGAGGACCTGCCTTGAAACATGCCTTGCCTGGTGGGTTCCTCTCTTTGGCTTGTGGGACCCCCACCCCCAGCCTCCCTCCCTCACTTGACTCAAAAATGTCTTCTCCAGGCTCAGAACCTTTTCCCAAGCCCACCCCGGCCCCCTCCCAATCCAGCCTTGGCCCCACAATCTTCACCAACAGACTGCCCTTTGCCCACCAAGGCTCCACGGCAGGGGAGAGGGTCCTGAGGATTCCAGAACTCCTGGGCGTCACGAAAATATGCGGTCTGACAGGAGAAAGAAATAGAGCAAAGAAGTGCTTCTCAGAGTTCGTAAAGGAGGTGGACCAAATGGCAGGAGAGGATATGAATGAGGATATGAATGAATGAATGAGGAGAGGAGGAATAGGTCATTGCAACAGTCTGACACAGGAGCCCAAGTGAGCCCCCTGGGAGGGGGACATGTCTTTGAAGTTTCTGGTCTCAGCTTAAATGCATGTGCGTTCAGCCCCACCACAGAGCTGTGCTGGTTTGAAGGTACAATTGATGTTGGAAATCAGTTGTGACGAAGAGGGGTGCAGGGGATGAAGAAATGTGTTTCACATGGGATGACATGAGAGAAGAGCATTGAAACATACACATTACCATATGCAGAATGAAAGCCAGTGGGAGTTCGATGTGTGATGCAGGGAACACAAAGCCAGTGCTCTGGGACAGCCTACAGAGGTGGGATGGGGAAGGAGCTGGGAGGGGAATTCAGGAGGGAGGGGACGTATGTACACCTAATGCCAAGTCATGTCAATGTATGGCCAAAACCATCCCAGTATTGTAAAGTAATTATTCTCTAATTTTAAAAAATTTTATATATATATATATATAAAGAAATCATCCTCATGATTAATCCCTGTCTTTGTCTACTGTGTAACGGGATTTTAGAAGTTAGTTTTTAACACTCCAAGGAGGTGGAAAGAGTCTGATTCATTGCTCAGAGGTGCCCAGAATGGGTGAGGAAAATACACATGGAAGAAAGAACTGGAGCATGAAATGAGCCAGGTCTCAAGGCTCCATGACAGGCTCAGGATTTAAAGCGGAGGGCACTTAGGACTTCCTTGGAGGTCCAGTGGTTAGGACTCTGTGCTTCCAACGCAGGGGGCGGAGGTTCAATCCCTGATTAGGGAACTGAGATTGGCAGGCTGCAAAGAGCAGCTGAAAAAACGGGGGGAGAGAAATTAAAGAGAGCAAGGAAGGTGGCATAGACCAGGGGTCCCCAGTCTCTTGGATCTAATGCCTGAAGATCTGAGGTGGAGCCAATGTAATAACGGTAGAAATAAAGTACAGAATAAATACAAGGTGCTCAAATCATCCTGAAACCATCTCCCCATCAAGCCCAAGTCCATGGAAGGACTGTCTTCCACGAAACCCACCCCTGATCACAGAAGAAGGCTAGGGACCTCTGCCGTAGACAACGTGACCTGCATCATTGGTCCTGTCTGGAGACACGGGTGCAGAAGAATGTGAGAATATTGTTCCCGGTGATGAACACAGAACTGACCTCCCCACCACCAGAACAAAGAAAAACCTTCTTGCTCAGCCCCTCATTTTACAGATAGGAAACCGAGGCCCAGAGAGAAGCAACTCAGCCAAGGACCTCATGGCTCAGCTTGTAAAGAATCCACCCACAATGCGGAGGACCTGGGTTCATCCCTGGCTTGGGAAGATCCCCTGGGGAAGGGAAAGGCTACCCACTCCAGTGTTCTGGCCTGGAGAATTCCATGGACTGTATAGTCCATGGGGTCACAAAGAGTCGGACACGCCTGAACGACGTCCACTCCACTCCACTTCAGCCAGGGGTCTCGACGAGCTCAGGCTGGGCTGTGCCCCAGGCCTGGGCTCCGCCCCCCACAGCACACTGCTCCCAGCCCGAGCATCCCCCCTTCCAGTACCCAGTTCCCATCCATCACCAGGCTTCAAGGGCCTCTGTGATGGGCACCACCGTGCGGTGCTCTGACCTGAAATAAATCACCACCGCTAATGGTCTTCCTGCTCCCCGTGACCGACGGCAGACAGCCCTGCTCTCACTCACTCGTGCAATAAAACAGCTGAGGCCATGGCAAGCCGTGAGGGAAGTGTGGGAACCAGGAGATGGGAGAGGCCCCGGCAGGATCTCGTCCCCCTCCCCCATGCCTGTTTCCTCCCTCTCTTCTCCCCTGCCTTCCCTCTTTCTTCCCTCCTCCTGGCATCACACACATAGGGCACTACAGGCTAACAATTTCTTTGTGATGACCCCACCACCTCAGTCACTGGGAACACCACCCTAACACAATAGGGTCACTTTATGATTCGGAGGGTCTTACTCCGTGTGGAAGCTGGTGGAGGGTGCTGTGGTGATGACCACCCACCCACCCAGGAGGCTGCAAAGACACCCGGACCCCTGCCCCCAAGTGCTCCGGGTCGGCCAGCCCTCTGCTGCTTCTGGGCAGAGCTCCAGTCTCAAGAATTCCTGACCAGCGGCCTCGGGTGGCAGCTTGTCAGACAACCGGCTCCCTCTACCTCACTTGGATCTCCAGGCCTCCCTGCACGGGCAAGCATGCTCTGAAGCCCAAAGAGTCCTCTCTGCTCCCCCAACCCAGGAGAATCTCTTCCAGGCCCTGGGGGCTCAGCCAAAGACTTTCCTTGCCCAGGAGTGTCCATTCTTGAGATGCTGCTTTTCCAAAGGACACAGGCCTAAGCCATTTACCTTCATGGGTCTCAATTTCCTCTGCTATAGTAGTACCTTCTCAAAGGATTATTGAGAGAGTCTATGAGCTGGTACTATTATGGAAGAGGAAACTCAGACATAATGTATTTAGAACTCTGGCTGCCATACAGTAACAGCATACTAGCAATTACTAGGTTATCAACGGTGTACAGCAGCTGCCCCGTCTCCAGAAAATGAATAATTCCTTCAGTTCAGTTCAGTTGCTCAGTCGTGTCCAACTCTTGACCCCATGAATCGCAGCACGCCAGGCCTCCCTGTCCATCACCAACTCCCGGAGTTCACTCAGACTCACGTCCATCGAGTCAGTGATGCCATCCAGCCATCTCATCCTCTGTCATCCCCTTCTCCTCCTGCCCCCAATCCCTCCCAGCATCAGAGTCTTTTCCAATGATTCCTTAGGCTGTATTAATGAGACTATAATATGCAGATTGATGGAGGTATGGTACTTATGCCATATCCAAATATCAGACCAACACAGAGTGTATCTCAATTTCAGGGGGAATATTTTAAGAGAAACTTAGATAAACAGAAGGCCATTCAGAGGAGATGGATCCAAATGATATAGAAACTTAAGAAAAGTGTCAGTCACTCAGTTGTGTCCAACTCTTCGCCACCCCATGGACTGTAGCACACCAGGCACCTCTGTCCAAGGAATTCTCCAGGCAAGAATACTGGAGCGGGTAGCCATTCCCTTCTCCAGGGGATCTTCCCGACCCAGGGATGGAACCCAGGTCTCCCGCATTGCAGGCAGATTGTTTACTGTCTGAGCCACCAGGGAAGCCCCCCACAGAAACATAAGATTTTCTCATTTGAAAAGGGTCTGAAAACTAGAGATGGTTAATCGGAAGTATAGATAGTTGGAGGAATGAAGAGATGGAGTAGAGGCCAGTGCATATTTCATCCTCAAATATATGAAAGGGCTATTACGCCATCTTCATCTTTGCATCCCCGGCTCCTGGCAGGAGGCATGGCATTTTGGTCATGTTTAATCACTGTTAGCTTCCGATTGAGAAGGCAACCAGCTGATCCACCTGCCAATGAATACTCTTATGGACAACATATGAACAGCCCACACAGGCAGAGACTGATATGAGAAATGACAGGAAAATAAAATAGACAGAAAGAAATTCATATAAAGACATTGCAAGAATAATTTGTACAAAGAGTCAGGGAGTTTCTCTGCCCTTGGAGGAATCTCTATCAGTGTTCTTTTCAGAATGATGTGCAGAATGGTGATGCTGCTGAATGAGGGACAAAGAGGTGCAACTGGACACCAACACCTCCCAGATTCTGTAGGTGTGATCCTAGGTCCCTAATCAGGAACTGAACGTGCACCCTCATCAGTGAAAGCGTGGAGTCCCAACCACTGAACCACCAAGGAATCCCCCAGATTTTATATGTCATGGACCAGTGAAAGTTTTCCCACCCAAATGTCAGAGGACTAACAGAGGGTTGCCCACATTTTGCCAACAATGGATACGAAACAATTTCAGCTATCATCTACTACTGCAGTCATTCTGCTTTAAAAAAAATGCACATTTACATTTTAACGATTGCAGAGTAAAGGAAATCCTTTAAATTCACAAATTTAGCTCTGTGAAGCCTCAGGCTTATCTCACTGTTCTTCTGTGACCCAGTGAAAACATCACTCGGCAGAACTGGATTGAAGGTCCCCATTTGGAAACACATGTGTGCAATGACTCCTAGGTCCTTTCTTTATCTGAGTGTTTATGGTTCTGACCCATACCTGGAACCAGTACCTTAGTAGATGTTCAATATACATTTGTGGGAGAAAAGACCAAATTTTGTTCAGACATTTGATATCGGGTGGCACCCCTCACCCCAAGATAGAAATCTCATCTGGATAGACACTGAAGCAAGACACCTGTCCAACACCCCCAAAAGTGCATGCTGTCATGTACGATTCTTTGAGACCCCATGGACTGTAGCCCACCAGGTTTCTCTGTCCATGGAATTTTTCAGGAAAGAATACCGGCGTGGGTTGCCATTTCCTTCTCTAGGGGATCTTCTCCACCCAGGGATTGAACCCAGGTCTCCAGCATCATGGGCAGATTCTTTACCATCTGAGCCACCAGGGAAGACAAAGATCTTCTGAGCCAGGAATAAAACCAGCATTTCCTGCGTTAGCAGGCGGATCCTTTACCACTGAGCTACCAAAGTGCATGGAGAAAACCAAATGGATCAAAATTCATGAGAATAGGGGAGAAGAACATCTTGCTCTGCTCTGGCTGAGCTCTGGAAAGCTATATTCTCTGCAGTACCTATATTTCCCCTACCATTAGGGTAACCCTCCTATTTCCATAGTGTTAAGCAGTTAACAAGACAGTTTCATGCTCATTACATTGCATATTCTTTCATCAAACATATATGGAGCCCTCACCATGTACCAGGCACTGTGCTATGTTCTGGGAAAGAGTGGGGGAGGTGAGCCTCACCAGACATGGCCTTTGCTACCTCCCCACACAAGGGTGCCCCTGCCCTCAGCCCCCCTCACTGGACTGGAAACTCCTGACCGAGCAGGGGGTACATCCTGTTTATCTGTGGATGGCCAGCACCTGGAAGGATGACGTGATCAAAGAATGAAGGAACCAAGGCAAGCTCTGCTGTCTCTCAGCTGAGTACTGTAGCTATCCAGGTCAGGCACACCAAAAATGTTGGATAGGATAAGCCCTGAATGCAGAGAGAGCTACATCATTTTCAAGGCCTAGAGCAAAATAAAAAATATAGGACCCCTTGTCCAAGAGGGAAGACAAAAGAGCCCTCAGAGGAGCTGAACTTTTTCCTTTTTCATGGTCTCATTTTTAGCTAGTGATGGTGTGTTTGTATGTGCTATTTAACATGACTGTAAGGAATCAATTATTAGCGTGAATTTTAGTGTTCATCTTTATATTCCTCTAAGGCTGGTCTTAGGAACCTCTTTGAGCCTAGAAATGGGGAAAGGACCAAGACAACTTTGCCAAGCTCAGTAGGACTCAAATTCCCAGGGAATTCCAGTCCCAGTTCCACAAGAAGCGTGTCTTGCATACACACTCATGACAGAGGTCATCGGATCGGAAACAGGAGGGCACTGGAGGTAGAGGGGCCAGCCCTGGCCACTGGCAGTGCAGCCAGGTGGGTTCCCTTTGAGGACACGGCCCACCCCTAGCCCTGACTCAAGCGCTGCCATATGGAAGCCTGGACCACCACCCTTCAGCTGTGTGCCTCAGTCAAACCCGACTCTTTGCGACCCCATGGGCTGTAAGTCCGCCAAGCTCCTCTGTCCCTGGGATTCTCCAGGCAAGAATCCTGGAGTGGGTTGCCTTTCTGCCTCCAGGGGATCTTCCCGACCCAGGGATCAAACACAGATCTCCTGAATCTCCTACCTCGGCAGGCGGATTCTTTACCCCTGAGCCACCCGGGAAAGCCCACCCTTACCTATGACAGACAAAAGAACTGAAATCTCTCTTCAAACACCGAGTCGAACCGTTTCGTATGTTCTTCCCTCTGCCCCCACATTTGGCATAACTATCTCTTCCTCTTAACTGAGATCTCATTAATTTTGATGTTCTTTGATCACCGGGTCTAAGGCGGTCTCCCAAGGCTCCCCGATGGTGGAGACAATGTATCTGCTGCTCCTCTCTGGGTACCGGCATCTAACATAGTGCTTGACACACAGTTAGTTTGTGAGTGTTAAATGAATGTGAAGTAAATATTTTTTTCTTCTGCCCTATGCATGTAATTCTTTTCCGGGTGTTTTGCAAATGCAAATTGTATCTCCCATTAGGATGCAGGCAAGGTAAGCGTTATAGATTTCTTTTGTCTGCAGTACAGTATAGCACTTGTATACGACACTCAAGAAATGTTTGATGAATGAATGGCTGGGTCACTGAATAAACAAGCACTCAGGCACTTGCCCAAAACTTGCTGGACTGAATTAAGCAGACCTGCGTGTGCAAAGGAGGTGCTACAGCCTCACGACAGCCAACATATGTTCTGCATTTGTCAGCCGGGCTTTCTTACACTCGGGCCCCTCACGTGGTCCTCACCCATCAGCCCGCTAATGGGACCATAAAGGGAAAGGGTCCCAGGTCCTGGGCTTTCTCAGAGCCATCCGCTCCAAGCCCTTTTAATGTGAGTTCCTGACTCGACTGGGTGTGGAGAGAAGAGAAAAGGTGATGAATGGCCCTGAGAGAGGAGAAACTCAGATACCTGACCTTGTTCTTATCTCGGGAAGAAGGCGGCAGCCTGAAAGAGTCGGCAGCCGGCACACTGACTCATGATGAACTAAGAAACTCAAGAATGTCCCTTGATAAATGCTTGCTGGATAAATGAATGGGTGCTTCTGTTGCTTATTACCTTTTAAGTGAATAGGGTCAAAGGTTGGTATGAACCCAAGGCTCATGGGGTAAGATATCCTCTGTCATCTGGCAGGAATTATTACGGAGGGCAGACTGGGCCAGCCGGTTCACATGGCTAATGAAGGCAAGGTCACAGGTTTGAGGCCCCCTGGAGACTAGTTATCTGCAGGCAGAGGAAAAATCTGCTTCGCAGCCACACTCGGTGCGCTAAGTCTGGGCAACCATCTCGCAGATTCTTGTGTTTGTCCAGGAGGGGAGGAGAGCATATGAGTGGCTTAGCTGAAAGCCTCCATCAGAGGAAAACAAGCGAATTCTTATTTAAACAGGCTGTCTTAAGGATGATGACGACGACCGTCTTAGCAGCGCCAATTGAGAAGCTGCTCTATGCCAGACGGCGTGCATGGATTTTCTCACTCAATCCTTACAAGCAGGTATCACCGTCCCACTTTCCGAAGGAGAAACCTGAAGCGTAAAGAGGTTAACAAGACATTTTCACCTCCACTTATTCGCATCATCTAATTGAATCCTCTGCAGCCCTGTGAGGGAAATTTCATTCTGCTTTTACAGAGGACAAAACCAACGGCAGAAGAGATTGGTGGACTTGCCCAAGGTCACCCGGCTGGGGAGTGGCAGAGGCTGGTCCCAAACGCAAGGGTTCCCAGAACCAGTTCTGTTCTCTGAACCATGAGATCAAGAGGTACTGTTTTTTTCTTGACAAGCAGATTAATAACGTGGTCTTTACCAATGCAAAGGGACTAGTTCAAAATCAATGAAAGCAAGGACTTTGACTGTCGCAAAGAAATGCCACCTAAGGCATCACCCGGGCTAATCTCTTGGCCCCACGGCTGAGAAAGAGGGCAGGGAGATGCAGAGAGAGAGGCGTCCCTAGAGCCAGAGGACCTTTCTGCAAGTCCCAACTTGACTGTCCACTGTTACTAGGCATGGGGCTCGACATCTCTGGGCCCAGCGAGGCACTGTTCTAAATCACAACCCTTGGAAATGGGCATTAGTAGTTTTATCTATGAGTAAGAAAAAAAGACTGAGTCAAAAAAAGCTAAGCTGCTTTTCCAAGGTGATGGTGGTTTAGTCGCTAAGTCGTGTCCGACTCTTTGCAACCCCATGGACCATAGCCCGCCAGGCTCCTCTGTCCGTGGAATTCTACAGGCAGGAATACAGGAATGGGTTGCCATTCCCTTCTCCAGGGAATCTTCCCGACCCAGGGATCAAACCTGGGTCTCCTGCATTGAAGACAGGCTCTTTACCATCTGAGCCTGCAGGGAATTAGAAAACAGCAGAGTAGGCATTTCAATCAGGTACTCGGGCTCTAGTGCCTGTACTGTGAACACAGGACTAAAATAACAATAATAATTGTAATAATAATAATACCACCCACCTCATAGGCTTTGGGGATCTGATGCACGTAAAATATTACATGCAAAGTGTCTGGCCTGTAGTACTTATGCAATACAGGATACATTTTATCCTTAAACAAATTTCCCACCTCAGAAGATTCATTCATTTTGCAGTAGGTGTGTAGGACTATCTTGAAAAGCTACAGCTGGAAGATACACAGATGGTCCCAGGAAACCCAGGATTTGAAATTAAACATTCTATGCATGGGCTGAGCTGCAAGTCCTAGGCAGGTGGCTAGCCCAGCAGCCTGACACCGGTGCAGGGTGCATTCACTAGTGAGGGGAGCTAGCTCAGGGGTTTCCACCGGCCACAGAAGACAGAGCACAGCAACAAGAAACTGGGAGAAATTTATGCTGAAGGTACAGGTCTATACTGAGGAGGAGGGGAAGTAAGCAAGACCAGCCAGCAAGACCTCAATCAGTGGGCTGGGCCCAGGGACAAGGCTATAAGCCCTGGGGAGATGATCTTCCCAAGACAAAGCCTGGCCGGGAAGTAGCTACACCATGAAAACCAAGGGGGAGGGATGGGTAGCTGGTGTAGGGATGGCTTCATCCCAGTTGCTAGATAACTGGGCAAAGATGGGGAATAGAGGAGCAGCCCAAGGGGGACCTAAATGTTAGTTTCACTAACTCCTCAAGGGTTTCTAGAAACGCTCCAGCCTTGGGATGGCTGGGGTCCTGAGAGCTCCAGCCAATAGCAGAAGATGCCACAAAGGCTGGGCACCAGGCAGGACCCACCAACTGAGCAACCAATGGGCGCTTGTCTCGAAGGTCAGGGTGGGATTCTTGCATTCTGTAGAGTGTTGGACCAGACAACCTCTAATGTGCCTTCCAAGTCCGCAGTCCCAGGACTGTAACAGGCTCACTCCCCTGTGCTCCCCCTGGAACATCCCCTCCTGTAACATCACGCGGCATCTTCAGGCTGGACCGAGGCATCTTAGGACTGCTTACGTGATAACTGCTCTTGTTCCAAATACAGAGGCAGCATCAGTTCTCCGAAACCTGACCCTGACAGAGACATCTACCGAGGACCATCTTCCTACAAGGCCAAGGCTCATCCTGAGATCTAGGACTCCACAGTCGTGCATCTGTTCCCCTCAGGGGATGCGATGGGGAGGTCAGAGCCCCTAGCGTGGCGCCAGGTCTCTCGAAGAGCAGGGATGGGATGGTCCCGGGTGTCAATGGAGCTCTGTGGCGTCTGAGCAAAGGGAGGAACGCCCTGTCTGAGGAATGCAAACCTCCAGAGAGCTGAAGACAGCCGCTCTTTGCCATTATGAAACCCCAAACACTCTGGGTGTGGTGGGGTTTTTAAAAGCGGATTCTGCCGCCACTGAGGAGCCTTGGAAATGTGGACGGCATACCAACCCAAGCCATTAAATGCCCAGACAGCTCAGGACAGAGTCGCGAACAAGGGGCCAATGAGTTTGGGGCAGAGTGTCTCAAAGAAATAAACATGCGGTGAAGGTGTTTCCATAGCCGGTAAATACTGTCTTTCAGGGGGTTCAGAAGGAGACCAGACAGCCTGCCCCCACGATCCCCCCGATAAAAGAGTGACACTGTGTATCGAAGGAGCAGGCCGCCAGGCACAGAAGCCAGCTTTGCCAGCCACCCTTTAATTTATAGGCCGTAAATGATGGAGCTCATGATCTATTGCCCCTGACTCGGGGGGGATTTATCCTGGCTACGAGCACACACAGAGCCACTGATATAAGTAACGGCCTTGGGTGGAAAAAGGTCGGGCTCTCGCTAAATGCTAAGTAAAGACGTTTGGAACAGACAGTTATATTACTGAGCAATGGCTCTGAATACATCACAGGAAGCAGCTCACACCACCCATCCTGGCTGAGGCCGAGCTGAAGGGGAGGAAAAGCTGGGAGGCTGCATCCCGGGGAGGGCGATGGGGAGCGGTCTGCAGCCACTGCCAGCCAGCGTTGATCCCTAATGACCTTTCTTCCCACCGGGCATCATCTTTTCAAGTCGTCCACTTACCCCAGCTCTGGCCTCCTCGAAACCTGCTCTCAGGTAAAAGCTGGTTCCTCTCCTTCATGTGAGTTTCAGGATCACTGCACCTTGAGATCTGAAACTTCATGTGTTCTGTGATCACTGTGATGCCAGAGCCAGTTCAGTGCTGTCCCAGCAAAGAGGCTCAGGAAGTCTTCATTGAGTGAATGGACAGAAAGTCTGCTTCTATTCATTCATTTATCCATCCATCCATCGGTCTATCCATCTAACCATCCAATCAGTATTTCCCAAAGGGCATGATTGTTGGGAAGACAGAACATATCTCATGCTCAGTGCCAGGCCAGCAAGAGAGAACTTACTCATGTTTCATGTTCACTGTGTGTGTATGTATATATATGTGTGTGTGTGTGCATGCTAAGTCACTCTGTTGTATCTGACTCTTTGTGACCCTATGGACGGTAGCCCACCACACTCTTCTGTCCATGGGATTCTCAACACAAGAATACTGCAGTGGGTTGCCATGCCCTCCTCCTCCAGGGGATCTTCCCAACCCAGGGATCAAACTTTCATTTCTCATGCCTCCTGCCCTGGCAGGTAGGTTCTTTACCACTAGCACCACCTATAACTAAAAACTACTAAACTAAAACTCTGTGAAGTAAAACCTGATTGAGAAACTGGCATTTCCATGCTGAGATTTCAATACCCATGGGTATCTCTCAAAAGTTGCTAGAACAGTAAGGATATAGAAGATATGAACAACCCTATCAACCAACAAGAACCAATAGACATTTATAGAACACCACACAATACCAGCATAATACATGTTCTTCCCAAAGGTACATGGAACACCTACCAAGACAGATTACATCCTGGGCAGTAAAAGACCTCAGCACATTTCAAAGGATTCAAGTTGCACAAAGTGTGTTCCCTGACCACATGGATCATGTAACTTCTCTGAGATGCAGTGTTCTCATCTGGAAATGGAGTTAATAACGGGAACTCTCCTTTAGAGGGTTCATATGAAGCTTAGACACAGTAATAGGCAAAAGAGCTTCAACATAAAAGGCACTCAACAACATAACTATTAAAATACACTATGATAATGCAATGTAACTATGATAAGATATCAAAGCTACTAAATTGGCAGAAGCCAGAATAGAAACCTGAGTTTGACAAGCGTCAAAACATGTGCTCTCCCAACATACAAATCGGGAGCCCTCATGAGGATGTGGTGAGAACAAATAGGAGGGTGCTCATGACCACATTTTATAGGCTAAAAACCGCAAATTTACTAAAAGTGAAGTTTAATAACTGTTATTATTAACACCCAAGACTGTGAGTGTATTTATGTTCTGATACCAGGACATGGGCAATGTTTTCTTTTTTTGCTTAAATTCCTCCTTAATAAAGTACATTTTAAAAGCCAGTAACATGGCTGTTTTCTGAGTACTAAGACAAAAACACACACACTCACCCCAGTACACATACATCATACCTACCACACATATATCGTGCATGAACACACTTATGAAAACTCTAAACTCGTAAAATATTAATGCTATTCTGCATTCATATATACATGATTTATTACATATTAACAAACATACACACAGACATTGCAGCCATTTGTAATAATGCCACCTTAACACATATACAAACATAAATTATAAAGGCTTGTAATAGGAATGTCAGTTTATAGTCATATGTTAACTTACCATTTACAAAGCCATTTCATATTCATCGCTTCATTTTAGGGTCTCAATCGTCTTACACTGGAGTCAGGCTAGAAATTGTTCCAGCAAAGGATAGCGGGAAAAGCATGCATTCTAGAGTCAAGAGGATTTGGTCCGGAATCCTAGCTAAGTCTGTTGCAGAAGCAAACTCATAGGCATAATGATAACAAACTGTGTTTAAATGCAGAGGGAGGCTGAAATAGGTATTAGGAAGGCAACCTCTGGTTCACGTGAGCTACAGGCAGGGAGGTCTGCCTGGAGGAGATGCCATCTGTCTTACAAAGTAACTGACAGCGCATTGGTTCCCAGGGGCTCTGGAATACACACACTTGTCTGCAAACAAACACACACGGTAAGAAATCACCTTCACTGGTTCCTCTTCCTCCTCTCAAATCCTAAACCTGGGTCCTCTACCTGGGTCTACCCATGGCCCATCTTTCTTATACGCATGCTATGGACTGAAGTGTTTCCCCCTAAAGTTCATTCTGCTGAAGCCCTAGTACCTTTGTGACTATATTTGGAGATAAGACTTTTAGGAAATAATTAAGATTAAAATGGGGCTTCCCTTGTAGCTCAACTGGTAAAGAATCTGCCTGCAACACAGGAGATCCTGGTTTGATTCCTGGGTTGGGAAGATCCCCTGGAGAAGGGATAGGCTACCCATTCCAGTATTCTTGGACTTCCCTCATGTCTCAGATGGTAAAGAATCTGCCTATAATGAGGGAGATCTGGGTTCATACCTCAACTGATAAAGAATCTGCCTGCAATGCAGGAAACCTGGGTTCAATCCCTGGATTAGGAAGATCCCATAGAGAAGAGCATGGCAACCCACTCCAGCATTGTTGCCTGGAGAATTCCATGGACAGAGGAGGCTGACAGGCTATAGTCCATGGGATTACAAAGAGTCGGACACAACTTAGCGACTAACACTTTCAATTTTCACTTTCTTTCAAGATTAAAATGAGGTCATAGAGAGAATCGTACTGAGTGAAGTAAGTCAGAGAGAGAAAGAGTAATATCTTTTGACATCCCTTACATGTGGAATCTAAAAAGAAATGATGCAAATGAACTTACTTACAAAAGAGACTTAGAAAACAAACTTCTGGTTGCCAGGGGGAAGGGATAGTTAGCGACTTTGGGAAGGTCATGTACACGCTGCTATATTTAAAATGGATAACCAACAAGGACCTACTGCATAGCACACGAACTCTGCTTGGTGTTATGTGCCAGCCTGGATGGGAGAGAGGTTTGGGGGAGAATGGATACATGTATACGTATGACTCAGTCCCTTCACTGTTCACCTGAAACTACCACAACATTGTTAATCAGCTATACCCCAATACAAAAGGGTTTTGGTGTTAAAAAAATTAAAATTCAGTTCAGTTCAGTCGCTCAGTTGTGTCCAACTCTTTGCAACCCCATGGACTGCAGCACACCAAGCTTCCCTGTCCATCACCAACTCCCGGAGCTTGCTCAAACTCATGTCCATCGAGTCGGTGATACCATCCAAGCATCTCATCCTCTGTCATCCCCTTCTCCTCCTGCCTTCAATCTTGCCCAGCATCAGGGTTTTTTCCAATAAGTCAGTTCTTCGCATCAGGTGGCCAAAGGATTGGAGTTTCAGCTTCAGCATCAGTCCTTCCAATGAATATTCAGGACTGATTTCCTTTAGGACAGACTAGTTGGATCTCTTTGCAGTCCAAGGGACTCTCAAGAGTCTTCTCCAACACCACAGTTCAAAAGCATCAATCTTTTGGTGTTCAGCTTTCTTTATGGTCCAACTCTCACATCCACACATGACTACTGGAAAAACCAAAGCTTTGAGTAGATGGACCTTTGTTGGCAAAGTAATGTCTCTGCTTTTTAAGATGCTGTCTAGGTTGGTCATAGCTTTTCTTCCAAGGAGCAAGCTTCTTTTAATTTCATGGCTGCAGTCAACATCTGCCGTGATTTTGGAGCCCAAGAAAATAAAGTCTGTTGCTGTTTCCAGTGTTTCCCCATCTATTTGCCATGAAGAGATGGGACCAGATGCCATGATGATAAAAACTGGTGTCCTTGTAAGAAGAGAAGATTCACCTATCCTCTCCTACCTCCCCGTCTCTCTCCATACATATGCACCTAGGGAAAGCAAGAAGATGCTGCCTGCAAACCAGAGGCCTGAGTGTGCTGGCAACCTGAACTTGACTTCCAGCCTTCAGACAGAACCACAAGAAAACAACTTTCTGTTGTTAAACCACTCTGTCTCTGGTCTTCTGTTACAGCAGCTGAAAGATTAACATATCCACCCGTATGCTTTCGTCTGGTGATTTTACCCACTACGTTTTTGTTTTTAATGATTTCCTCACATTTTAAAAATAGTCTCACTCCTTAGCTGCAGTCCCAAGTTTCCCACTACCAGGTTGGACGCCCAGCCAGCACTGGCAGCTCAATATGCCTACAATGGGTGTCATGCCTTTGCCCTACTCCAGATCATTCTCCTGACTTCCTTACTTCAGTTAGGACACCACCAACCTAATCATCAGACTCTAGATGACAAATCTGGGCTTCTCTGGTGATTCAGTGGTTGGGAGTCCACCTGCCAGTGCAGAGTCACAGGTTCGATCCCCGGTCCAGGAGGATTCCACACGATGTCGGGCAGCTAAGCCCAAGTGCAGCACAGCTACTGAGACCACATGCCCTGGAGTCTGTGCTCTGCAACAGAAGCCACTGCACCAGAAGCCCACGCTCCACACACGAGAGCAGCCCCCGCTCACCGCAACTAGAGAAAACCCACGTGCAGCAATGGAGACCCAGTGCAGCCACAATTAAAGGAAAAAAAGATGCCAAATTTTATTGGCTTCCTCCTTCTCTCCTTCATCTGCCATATTCTTTTGCAGTTTTTCTCAAAATTTTCCCTCATTTCAGTTACTGCCATTGGCAGCAGCAGGGATACAACTAGAGATGATCATACTAACTGAGATAAATCAGAACGAGAAAGACAACCCTCATATCACTTAAACGTGCAGTCTAAAATACGGCACACATGAACCTCTCTTTGAAACAGAAAAAGACTCACAGACACAGAGAACAGACTCGTGGTGGCCAAGGGTGGGGGAGAGGGACGGACTGGGACTTGGGGGTGGTGAGGAAAACGATCACGGTTAGAGTGGATAAACAACCAGGCCCTGCTGTATAGCACGAGGAAGCACATCCAGTCTCCTGGGATAAACCCCAATGGAAAAGAACATTTTATAATATATATATATATATATATATATATATATATATATATATATATATGGGGTGGGGGAAGGTGGGTGTAACTGAGTCACTCTGCATCTAACAGAGATTGGAACAACATTGTAAATCAACTATACTTCATTTAAAAAAAAAAAAAAAAAGAACCCACAGCTCGAGCACGGTTCACAGCAAAACATCTAGAAATGCCGATTTGGGGATTTCTGTGTAGCTGTCAAAATTCTCATACACGCCCACAGGAGTCCTCTTTCCTTCTCCTTCACCAGGAGAGCTACAAGAGCTTTTTTCTTTCCCATTATGTCACAAGCCCCACTAGAATGTAATACTATGAGGACAAGAAATATATCAATTTTATTTATGTCTATATTACCAGTGTCGTGCAGAGTACCTGGCAGATTGTATCCTCAATAAATCTTCATTGATTGAACGAATGAATGAGCAAGGTCAAACATTATTCTTGCAGTTCAGGGGCATTTAATCCAGAGACTTGCATATAGCGTGTGCCCGCTAGATGTTTACTAGATTTCATTTAATTTAAAACATGTAAGAAAAGGAAAGTAAGATTTTCTGGTTTGAGGCTAATGCAAATTTTGGGAAGTAGCTGGCTTTGTGCTATCTATGTACCAACATCTCCAAAATGTGCAGCTTTCAATCCTGAAACTGTAGACTATTTCACTGGCAAATAAGCCGCGTTGCATTTTCCATGTCATTCCCATTTCAACACAAGTGTTGCTGAAATAGGTGTCAAGGACGTTTGAAAACAAGCCTTATACTTTCTTAGATGTGAATGATGTCATTCTTAGCCATCCATAAGAAGACACGCCGGCCTTGAACGCACACCCCTCCCCTGACCCTAGGTAAACTTCCCTCCTGTGCCCGGCCAGGTGACCCTCAGCGCTCAGCCTCCAGAGTTTCTCTGCTGCTCTAGAAACGCAGTGAATTTTAATACCGTTGAGCAACTCTGTTCCAACACTCCTGGTGTGAATTGAGAACAAAGCTCTGGTTGCTAGGCAACCATTACAAAAGCAGAAGGATTTCCAAAATAAAAAGCAACCCAGAATACACTTGACTGGAGTGCATTTGCACTCTTAATTTGCAATTGGTTGGCATGCACCCTTACCTTGGTCATATGGTTTATTTCTTGGTTACTGTATAAGATTTGTTGTTGCTGTGGTTGTTGTTCAGTCACTAATTCATGTCCGCCTCTTTGCAACCCCATGAACTGCCACATACAAGGCTTCCCTGGCCTTCACCACCTCCCGGAATTTGCTCAAACTCATGTCCACTGAGTGGGTGATGCTCTCCGACCATCTCATCCTCTGTCACCCACTTCTCCTGAATTCTGGAAGATAACTCTTCAAATTTTTAACTAAGCTGAGAATTTTCTTAATTCTTTCCAGAGTCCCAGTGAAGAAATAAAGAGTTATGTTTCACTGTTGGGATCGCGGGCAAGTAGTGGGTGCTCAACGACTGTTTGTTAAATGAATGAATATCTGGGCACAGGGGCCTGCTTTTGCATCCTGAGGGGATCACCACATTGGTAAGTAGATAAAAACATACTTATACATCTATGTGATGGTTTTAAAAGAGTCCACAAATTCTCTGGTACCCCTCACTTCACGAGATGGAACGTGAACAGGAGTTGGGCTTAGGGACTAACTTTTTTTTCTTCAATCATTATTTATGTCTTTCTTAGGTCAGGCTGTGAGAGGCATGTGGGATCTTAGCTCCCCAACCAGGGATCCCATGCACCCCCTGCACTGGAAACAGAGTCCCAACCACTAGACCACCAGGGAAGTCCCAGGGACTAACTTCTAACAAATACAATATGGAGAATTCACAGTGTGTGAGTAGATTGTATGAGGCATGGAAACTTTCTTCTCTCTCTATCTCTCATCCTTCATTCTGGGGGAAGCTACCTGCCATATTGTAAGGACACTCAAGCCATCCATGGCTTGGCCCACACAGTAAGGAACCAAGCCTCCTGTCAACAGCCACATGAGAGACCCATCTTCAAATCAGATTCTCCAGCCTCAGGTAAGCCTTCTGATGAGCACAGCCTCAGCCAACATCAGACTCCAATCACATGAAAGACCACAAGCCCAAAGCATCCAGGTAAGGTCGCTTCCAATTTCCTGACCCACGGGAACAGGGGAACATACATTAAATGTTTGTAATTTGAAGCCACTATGTTTCGGAGTGATTTGTCACACAGCAAGAGATAATACAAACTTCTTTCCCGTTTTCTGAGATGACAGCTTATAAAATATACATTCCTTAAAGCTGTCTTATTCTATGTCCTCAACATCTAGCATCTTGCGTGTGGTCAGTCAACCATAGGTAGCAGCTCATTTAATGACAAGCTTTCCCTTAATCTTTTACAGAAACCTATACATACATGAGGCAGGCATGGCAACCCACTCAAGTATTCTTGCTTGGAGAATCCCCATGGGCAGAGGCGGCTGACAGGCTGCAGTCCGTAGGGTTGCAAAGAGTCAGACATGACTGAAGCGACTTATCATGTGTGCATACATGTAAAAGGGCTTCCCTGGTGGCTCAGTGGTAAAGAATTCACCTGCCAATGCAGGAGATGCAGGTTCAATCTCTGGGTTGGGAAGATCCCCTGGAAAAGGAAATGGCAACCCACTCCAGTATTCTTGTCTGGAGAATTCCATGGAGTGAAGAGCCTGGTGGGCCACAGCCCAGGGGGTCACAAAACAGTCAGACAAGACTTAGTGACTAAACAACGACCTCCCCTAATTGGAGTGAGAGGGCCCTACATCTAGAAGGAATATTGAGCCTTGGTGTGTCCAAGGTAAGAACAGTGAACAAGACGCACAGCCTGAGAAGTCCACGAGGAGGAAAGGGAATCAATGGTCTCAGGTCTTAGATCCCACATGGGGATTTTCTTGAAGTTCTCCTGAAGCAAAGTCATCAGGGGCACTCAAGCTTACAAAGACCAGTTGGATGGCTCTTAAAGATTGTTGAAAATGAATACGAATGAATCTAAACTATAATCTAAAATAAACACCAGCATTTACTTCTTGGAAAAAACAAAGAAACAACGAAAAGAAACGGCCAGTGGGAGGAGATAACCCTTCAGGACCTTGCTGACTTGAGCTGCCATAACTGGAAGACCCTCTCCTGCCTCTGCTCCCTGCCCACCTGGGAGGCGGGTGGGGTGTGCAAAGTAAACCAAGGAGAAGATGGGACACCTGCATTGCCCATATTCAGGCTCACACGCTCTCTATCACCATCACGGGATGAGACGATCAACTTGCAAACAGGTTATACACCTCCATAGATACAGGGCCTCCTTGATGGCTCAGCGGGCAAAGAATCTGCCTGCATTGTGGAGACACAGGAGACATGGGTTCGATTCCTGGGTCAGGAAGATCCCCTGGAGGAGGATGATCAAGGCAAGAGATAAGATCATTCCATTTTTGCCTGAAAAATCCCAGAGACAGAGGTGCCTGGCTGGCTACAGCCCAAAGAGTCACAAAGAGACACTACTGAGAGACTAAGCGCGTACACACACACACACACACACACACATAAGAGAGGGTGAATGATGGCAGCCAATCACTGTCTTGCTTCCTCGGTGATGACAAGGATGATACAGATTAAAAGCTAGACTTGCCCTCCGAGACCCAATGGACTATACAGTCCATGGAATTCTCCATACTGGAGTAGGTAACCTTTTCCTTCTCCAGGGGACCTTCCCAATCCAGGGATCAAACCCAGTTCTCCCACGTTGCAGGCAGATTCTTTACCAACTGAGCCACAAGGGAAGCTCCCATGGAGAGCTAACTGTACTCTGATAAAAAGACCCTGTGATGCTTGCCCTTCTTTTTAACAACTGGTGTGTGCTCTACACACATGACACATGTGAAATGTAACGTGCACGGAAAGTAGCGTTCAGTCTCTGATTCCAGTTATTTATGGGCCCACTCCACAGGGAGGGGACATCTTTAAATATGCTCAACTACCCAAGAATACCTATAAACTTTAAATAGCGGTTTAAATGCCCCAAAATAGAGAATCACATTTTCTCTTCTTTTTCTTTCTTTCTCTTCTTTCGCTTTCTTTTCTCTGCTTTTGAGTTTCCCTCACTCTGGTGGCTCAAATGGTAAAGAATCAGCCTGCAATGCAGGAGATGCAAGTTCGATCCCTGGGTCAGGAAGATTCCCTGGAGAAGGGCATGGCAACCCACTCCAGTATTCTTACCTGGAGAAGGAGACTGGCAGGCTATAGTCCATAGGGTGGCAAAAAGTCAAGCACTACTGAGCTACTAAACACAACACAGGCCATAATACCAAGGATACAGCCTTTAAAACTTCATGTTACTTCTGCCCTTATTTCCATCCATTCAAGGAAATCTTATTGAGTAGCAGCCATGTGCTAGACGCATGGTAGGATCCTATACAACTTATTTAATTAGATACAACAGCAATTCCCTAAGATGAGAAAACTGAAGTTCAGAGAGTCTGAATTCTCTACCAGAGGTTACAAAGCTAGTGGTCTGTCCAACTCCAAACCCAGATTCTTGCGTCTGACCCCACCAACTAGTCACAATCACTCTCTAAGTACATGAAGACAATCTTTGTTTCCACCAAGACAGTGAATCTCAAGATTTTCATCACCCCTGTTTTCCCATGTGTTAACCAATGTTCCAAGAGCTTGCAAAAGTTTAATTGCCTGGCTAAGTTTCTCTAGAAATAATATTTCCCTGCTTTTTGAGAAGCACGTAAAACTCTCAACCTGGGCTTTTGCTCGGCCTGAAAACAATCAGATTTACCACAAAATCCATAGTAATCCCAGCATAAGCAGCTGACATTTTACAAGTCACAGTTTCTCTGAAACACTGAAAATAGCTCTAAGTTCCCTGTGTCATTCAGGTCTTACCCCCCTCTTCCCCCCGCTCCCCGGCCCAGAGATTTTTAAGAGAGCCTTTTCCAATCGATGTCATGTTTAAGAGGGAGATTCTATTCTCAGGATATGAAAAGAAACCAGTATTAACGCCCTCTGCCGTTGTCCCATTTCTCCCAGCAGAGAGGAAACTGGAAGGGGGAGGAGAAAGAAGTGGGGGAGGGCAGGGAGGGAGCATAGATGAGACTGGAAGACAGAGGCCTGATACAGTCGGTCCCTCTGCAAATGAAGGCATTGCAAGCAGGCCCTGCAAGCTTCCAGCTGCTTGACAATGCTGCCACCTTCTGGCATAAATTGGAAATGCGTGAGAAAATACTGCCAGTCACTGGCACTCATCGGATGAACTACAAAGATAAGATCCTATATATGAATCGAGTTTATAAAAAAAAATTATGCTCCAAGGTCTCCCTGGCATCCATTTAAACTATAATTCAGTATAATTCTTTTTTAAAGCTCCTATCATCTAGTGCTTGGACAAATAGAGAAACTACTTCAACGGTCTCCCCATTTCCTTCCATGCATGGTGGCCCCTCTTCCAAATTATTCCCCCAACAGCAGCCAAATCTTCCACTGACTCTTAACTTGGGAATGAATTTTTATTGGAACAAAAGTGTTACTCTGGCCCAGGAGAGCTCCCCAGCTGGCAGCCTGCAAACCCAATTTGCAGCAGCTCAGATGTGTGTGGGCGTGTCCAGGGCAGTGTTTGAAATGACTTTATGGGGAAGGCACCTCCTATGTCCTCAGGCTGCTGGTAACCCCCTGTGCATACCTGATACAGACATGCACACACACCCCTTCACAGGTTAATTTACCCACGTGGTCCCTGAACTCAGGAAAGCTCGGGAAGAAATTCACATCCACATGGACGCCCACCCCCCCAGATGTGACATTATTTGGGAAATAGAATCTTTGTAGCTGTAATTAGTTAAGCTAAGAAGAGGTCATCCTGGATGAGAGTGGACCTAAATCCAGTCTTTATAAGAAAAGACACAGAGGGACTTTCTTTGCACTTCCATTGCAGGAGGCATGGGTTCAAACCCCGGTCAGGGAACTAAGATCCGCATGCCATGTGGTTGAAAAAAAGACAGAGAGACAGACACGAGCCAAAAGACTGTGCAAAGGAGGAGGCAGAGACTGGAATGACGCAACCACAAACCAAGGGATTTCAAAGATTGTTGGGGACCACCAGAAGCCAGGAGAGGTGAGTTAGGATTCTCCCCTAGAGTGTTCGGAGAGAGCACATCCCTGCTGAGTCCTTGGAATGTATTTAAGGAGACACAGAGAGAGAGAGAGAGCTAACAGAATATAAAAAGCTCAACTTCAACACAAGGAAGTTCCCAAAGATTTGTACAGGCCAAAGCATGCATGAGAGTTTAGCTAAAAATAAAGTTGGATAATCAGCACAGGAGCACCTTAGAAATAATTACAAATCTTTGTTTTTTTAAAATCTTACTTTTCAGAAGAGAAAGAAAAAGTCACAAAGTAACTCGCCTGTATCCCTTCTCTCTCCTGTGTCTTCAACATCTCCCTCTGCACTGATACCTCCCATCGGTTTTTTATTTATTTATTTTGGCGGTACTGTCTTCGTTGTCACGCAGGCTTTTTTCTAGTTGCAGACAGTGGGGGCTACTCTTTAGCTGTGGTGCGTGGGCTTCTCGTTGCAATGCCTTCCCTTCTTGCGGAGCACAGGCTCTAGGGCGTGCGGGTTTCAGTGGTTGCTGCTCCCCGGCTCTAGAACACCGGTTCAGTAGTCGTGGTGCACGGGCTTAGTTGCTCCATGGCCTGGATCAGGGACTGAACCCATGTCTCCTGCATTGGCAGGCGGATGCTTTACCACTGAGCCACCAGAAAAGCCCCACCCCCCCCCCCACATCAGTTTTTAATCACATTCAAATGAAGAAGTTCTCACACCACCCTCCAACACCCTCGAGTTACTTACTGCCTTATAACAATCTTTTTTCGCCATTAACAGAAGGGAATTTAAGCAATGACTATACTTGCCTCGCTTCCCTGATACCTCAGTTGGTAAAGAGTCCGCCTGCCATGCAGGTGACCCCGGGTTGATTCCTGGGTCAGGAAGATCCGCTGGAGAAGGGACAGGCTACCCACTCCAACAATCTTGGTCTTCCCCTGTGGCTCAGCTGGTAAAGAATCTGCCCGACATGCAGGAGACCTGGGTTTGATCCCTGGGTTGGGAAGATCCCCTGGAGAAGGGAAAGGCTGCCCACTCCAGTACTCTGGCCTGGAGAATTCCATGGACTGTATAGTCCATGGGGTCACAAACAGTCGGACACGACTGAGCGACTTTCACTTCACTTCACACTTGCCTCATTTCTCAACCCACGGCCATGAGACTTCAGGGCCCATCAGTCCACACACAGAGATCTTGCTAACTTCCCCAAATGACATCCATGTAGCTAAATCTCATGTGAACGTTTAATCCATTTTTTAAAAATTATCAGCAGCATTCAAATCTTTTGGCCGTTTTTTCTCCTTCTTAGAGAACACTCCTTCCATAATGTTGGTGATTCCTCCCTAGGGTTTCCTCCTCGCTTCAGCCACTTGCATTTATTTTCTGTTGTTTTCCAACAAATTACCACCAGTTTGGCAGCTTAAACACCATTTATTTAATGACCTCCTGGTCTCTAGATCAGAATTCCAGACAAGTTTGCCTGGGCTCTCTGCTGAAGGTCTCACAAGGTCGAACTCAAGGTCCTAGGGGTCTCTGGGAAGAATTTGCTTTCAAGCTCATTCAGTTTGTTGGCAGAACCCAGTTCCTTGAGGCTGTAGGACTGCCTTCCCCATTTCCTTGCCAACCTCGGCTGAGGGCCTCATCCTCTGTTCCTTAAGGCTGCCGATACTGCTTCTCACATGATCCTTCCCTCATCAAGGTTAGCAACAGCACGTGGAATCCATCTCACACTTGGAATTTCACCAGGTTGTTCTGACATCCACTAACGGAAATGCTCCACTTTCAAGGATGTCTCTGGTTAGGTTAGATCCATCAGGATAGCTCCGTGTTTTAAGACCAGTTGTGCCATAGAATATAATCACATGAGTGAAGACACAGGATCTGGGGACCAGGGCATGGAACCTTGGGAACCACTGCTAAAAGTTCTGCCCACCATACCACCTCATTTTCAGTTGCCTCTCCTGGTTCAACCTTCTCCAACCAACCACCTTTGCATGTTAGGAAACCTCAGACTTGGTCTCAGATACACTTCTCTTCTTCCATATACTGCCTTTAAAGTCAGCCTTATCTATTCTCATGCCTTTTATGGCCATTTATAGAGCTGCTTCTGCTACTGCTGCTAAGTCACTTCAGTCGTGTCTGACTCTGTGCAACCCCATAGACGGCAGCCCACCAGGCTCCCCCGTCTCTGGGATTCTCCAGGCAAGAGCACTGGAGAGGGTTGCCATTTCCTTCTCCAATGCATGAAAGTGAAAAGTGAAAGTGAAGCCGCTCAGTCGTGTCCAACTCTTCACGACGCCATGGACTGCAGCCTACCAAGCTTCTCCGTCCATGGGATTTTCCAGGCAAGAGTACTGGAGTGGGGTGCCATCGCCTTCTTTGATCTATAGAGCAGTCTCTCCCAAATTCACATCATCAATCCAACTTCTCAAGTCCAAGACCATTATTTCAAGCTGCCTATTTGACACTTTCATCGGGAGATCTCACAGACTTTTCAATTCAATATGCCCCCAAGTTAATAGGGCTTCCCTGACAGCTCAGTTGGTAAAGAATCCGCCTGCCGGGCAGGAGACCTCAGTTCAATTTCTGGGTTGGGAAGATCCACTGGAGAAGGGATAGGCTACCCACTCCAGTATCCTTGGGCTTCCACTATGGTTCAACTGGTAAAGAATCCGCCTGCAATGCAAGAGACCTGGGTTCGATCCCTGGGTTGGGAAGATCCCCTGGAGAAGAGAAAGGCTACCCACTCCAGTATTCTGGCCTGGAGAATTCCATGGACTGTATAGTCCATGGGGTCACAAAAAGTCGGACATGACTGAGCAACTTTCACTTTCACCAAATTAATAAAAGATCTCCTGCCGCCTGACTGTCAGCCATTACTTCTCAAAGCACAGCATTACCACAACCCAGGGCACAAGCCAGAAACTCAAACCCAGTTGGGTCAGATCCCTTACCCACTCTTGCTCTGCTCTAAATATTCATTCCATCATCAAACTGTTAAACCAATAAATAGACATTTATCCAAAGGACACTACTTAACCAAAGAAGAACCCTCATAGAAGTGCCTGCATGTCCTGTGTTGACCACTAGGTGGGGGGCTTGCTTATTTACACAGTTTAGGCCTCTGTGAAGAGAAGGAACATTACAATGGGTCCAATGGAGAAGGCAATGGCACCCCACTCCAGTACTCTTGCCTGGAAAATCTCATGGATGGAGGAGCCTAGTGGGCTACAGTCCATGGAGTCACACAGAGTCGGACACGACTGAAGCGACTTAGCAGCAGCAGCAGCAGCAATGCAGTAAACCCTGGACCTATCTGAACTAATTTCATCCTCATAACAAACTAAAAAAGAAAATAACAGGCAGAAAAGATCAATCATTTGCCATAGCACTTGCTATGTTTCAGTTGTGGGGGAAATATAATTAAAATCTCCAAACCTAGAAAATCTGTCCACAAAGGTAGTAAAAAAAAAAATATTATCATTGAATAAGTGTTAAACCAGAATATGGTGCATGTCATCAGCAATCCACTAAGAGACTGCAAAGACAGAAAAAAACCTCACCCTTTATTTACATACAGTCCTGCAGTTACAACCAATTTCGTGTGTATGCATGGCTCAGTCATGTCTCTTTGTGACGCCATGGACTACAGCCCACCAGGCTCCAATGTCCATGGGATTTCCCAGGCAAGAATACAGGACTGGGTTGCCATTTCCTCCTCCAGGGGATCTTCCCAACCCAGGGATCAAACCCAGGTCTCTTGTATCTCCTGCATTGGCAGGCGGATTCTTTACCACTAGCGCCACCTGGGAAGCCATATAACCAATTACATGGTACTTATTTTCAAGATTGTTCAGTCACTAAGTCATGTCCAACTCTTTGCCACCCCATGAATTGCATGCAGCACACCAGCCTTCCCTGTCCTCCACTGTCTCCCTAAGTTCGCTCAAACTCATCTCAACTGAGTCAGTGATGCTATCCAACTATCTCATCCTCTGTTGCCCCCTTCTCTTGCCCTCAATCTTTTCTAGCATCAGGGTCTTTTCCAATGAGTTGGCTCTTTGCATCAGATTTTTTTCTTAGAGCTTCAGCATCAGTCCTTCAATGAATATTTGGGGTTGATTTCCTTTAGAATGGACTCGTTGGATCTCCTTGCAGTCCAAGGGACTCTCAAGAGTCTTCTCCAACACCACAGTTCGAAAGCATCAATTCTTTGACACTCAGCCTTCTTTATGCTCCAACTCTCACATCTGTACATGACTACTGGAAGAAAACCATAACTTTGACTAGATGGACCTTTCTCGGCCAAGTGATGTCTCTGATTTTTAATGTACTGTCTAGGTTTGTCATGGCTTTTCTTCCAAGGAGCAAGTGTCTTTTAATTTCATGGCTGCAGTCACTGTCTGCAGTGCTTTTGCATCCTAAAAAAATAAAATCTGTCACTGTTTCCACTTTTTTCCCATGTATTTGCCATGAAGTGATGGGACAGGATGCCATGATTTTCTTTTTTCTGAATGTTGAGTTTCAAGCCAGCTTTTTCACTCTCCTCTTTAACCTTCATCAAGAAGCTCTTTAGTTTCTCTTCGCTTTCTGCTAATAAGGGTGGTGTCATCTGCATATCTGAGGTTGTTGATATTTCTCCCAGAAAGATAAGTAATAAAAAGACCACCATTTATCATATGTAGTTTATCCTGACTTTACCTAGTATTGTGTGAACACCTGTGACTTAATTGGCTTTCATCCAAAAGAAAAACAAACCTTTCACAACAGGGAATAAGTTTGTGCCCTAGAGCAGGTACCCATGGAATTTGGATCCTGCTCTTCCACAGAACTGGGAGGGGTGATACAGGTGTTTACATTAAAGGAGCAATTCTCAGGTCCTAGAGAAAGGCATTCCTGGGTCCTAAAGCTGAGTTTCCTAAACAATTTATATACATTTCCAAGACAGGAGAAAGTGCAGACTTTTTATTTTCTCCCAAGTTTTCTAAAACATTCTAAGGAAAAGGAGAGGAGGGAAATGTTTCCCTTGACTGTCAACTGGGAGAAATAAGCTTATTTTTAATTTGTGTTTGTTCTTACACAGCCTTCCCATCTGTAAAGTGGAAGAGACCTTCTCTTCAGAGTTGATGTGATGATTAGAGAAAGGTGTCCAGGGAAGTGATGGACACAAGCTTATCTTCACCCTCTCCAGGTCACCCGAGTGCTTCCCCAGGACCTGATGACCAGATCAGGCCTCTGCCAGCTCGTAAATCCCTTCACCCAAGTGCCCTCCTCCAGTGACTCCCCTCATCCCAACCACCTGCCCCTCATAGAAACTTCCTTAAGGATTTCCTATACTCTGCATCCTCACCCCCTCCCCAGCACCCACACCTCAGCCCACAGCAGTCTGTCCTTTAGTGAATGCAGTCTGAGTGCACCACCACGGAACACACACTTGATCATTCCCTCCTAGAACCCTCTTCTCCCCAGACACTGCCACGCTGTGATCTGTGGGGTCTCCATTTATGGGACCATTTCCAATCTGCTTCCTTGATGGGCTCTCATCCTCTGACAAACACTTAACGTTTGGTCTTAGGCAAGACTAGGGCCTCTGTACATTTCTTACATGAAATTGGAAATCACCCAGGATGATGGCAGAACTAGATACAGATAGGTGACAGAGGAGTTTTGAGGAGAGTAAGATAACTGGGAACAGGAAGACAACCCTAGAGGACACCCCTAGAAGACAACCCTAGAACACTGATTTCCTTTCCTTTTAAAGGTGGTGTAATGTGTATGTTAGATTGAATGATGTTACAGTCTAATATCATGTTTTCAGTCATGTCTGACTCTTTGCCATCTTAGGGATTGTAGCCCACCAGGCTTTGCTGTCCATGGGCTTCTCCAGGCAAGAATACTGGAGTGGGCTGCCGTTTCCTCCTCCAGGAGATCTCCCTGACCCAGGGATAGAAGCCGCATCCCTTCCGTCTCCTGCATTGGCAGATGCTTCACCACCAGTGCCCCGTGGGAAGCCCAATATCACGTAAGACAGAATACAATCGCCCTGGAAGTGCTTATTTAACATGTAGGCGCCATGCCACTTTTGTGCAACACTGGATGGAGCTCAGGGACGTCATGCTACGCAAGACAAACCAGCCGAGAAAGGCAAATAGCGTGTCATCTCACTTACATGTGGAAGATAAAAAAGCCAAAGTCATACACACAGAGAGCAGAACGATGGTTACCAAGGCCTGGGGGATGGAGGGAATGGGAAGACATCAAAGGGTACAAAATTCTAAGATGAATATGTCTTGGGAATCTAATGTCAACTGTCATTAACAATACTGGAGTGGACTTCCCTGGCGGTCCCGTGGTTAAGAATTTGCCTGACAATGCAAGGGACACAGGTTCGATCCTCGGTCTGGGACGATTCCACGTGTCGCGGAACAGCTAAGCCCATGCACCACAACTACTGAGCCTGCACTCGGGAGCCCGCGCCGCACCGTGAGAAGCCACTGCAGAGAGAACCCCGCATACCACAACGACCGAGTAGCTGCTGATCGCCGCAGCTAAAGGAAAAGCCCACGCAGCAACGAAGACCCAGCACAGCCAAAAATAAATGAGTACATAAAAATTACAAAAACAATAGCAGATTATATACTTGAAGTTGTTAAGAGTGGACATCTTAAACGTTACCACAAAAAGTGGTAATTATATGAGGGATGAAAGTGTAAACTAACCTAATTGTGGTAACCATTTTGCAACATATACATGCATCAAATCATCACATTGGACACCTTAGCCATGTGTATGTTATAGGTCCATATCTCAATAAAGCTAGGGAAAAAATAAAATGTGAACTCAAATAGAGGCCCCAGCTTCCTCTTCAGAAAGTCTGATTCAGTGAAAAGTGTTAGTCGCTCAGTCATGTCCAACTCTTTTGCGACCCCATGGACTGTAGCCTGCCAGGCTCCTCTGTCCGTGGGATTTCCCAGGCAAGAATACTGGAGTGGGTTGCGATTTCCTTCTCCAGGGGAACCTTCCCGACCCACCAGTCGAACCTGGGCCTCCCGCATTGCAGGCAGATTCTTTACCATCTGAGCACCAGGGAAGCCAGTGTACGGTCAGCGATTCTGAGTCTGAATGATCATTCCAGGGGATTCTGATGCCAGGGGTTCCCAGGCCACACTGAGAAAAGCTTCTGCATCGGGCCTGGGGTGGAGTTGGGGGGGAAGGGGGGTGAGGGGGAAGTGGGACACTGAGGGACAGGGACGTGAAAGGACCCAGCAGGAGTAACCTGGCTTCTTCACCATCTGGCCATTCTTCTCGTCTCAGATTATGAGAGGTAGAACTCACCTTTGTAGAGAGGCGAGTTTCAGGGCTGGGGGGTTATCTGCCCAGACTGCAGGCCCTGCTGAACACTGACCTCCATTTGGGGCCAACTGGACAGCCCGTGTATCTCCTGAACTCCCACCCATGGATGCTCTGAAGACCCAAGGGAGGCTCAGAACTATCATCCACTGCGGGGCCAGATAGAGGGCTAGGAACGGTAGACATCCATGAGCAGCGGGAGGGGTGATGGTGGTCTTGGCAATTTGACCGGGAAGGCCTCACTGAGAAGGGACTTTTGAACAAAGACTTAAACGGTTATAAGATGGGAAGTGGACCGTACAGACATTGCAGGGGGAGGTAGTCCAGGCAAAGGAATAAGCAAGTGCAAAGACTCTAAAGGAAGAAATAGTTGGCGTGAAAGTGGAAGAGCAAGTGTGAGGATTCATCAGAGTGAGAACAAGTTGGTGCAGCCTGCACTTAGTCATTCGTACGACTTGGTTTGGACTTGAAGTAGGATTGGCAGCTATGGAAGGGCTTGAGCTCAAGAGTAAAATAAAGAGTAAAGCAGAATAAAGAGTAAAATAAAATTGCTGCATCTTTTGCAAAGACGCCTGTGGTTGTTATGTTGACAACAGACACGGTAAGGGCCAAAGTAGGAAGTCTGGTTGGGAGAGGATTACGTGGATGCAGGCGAGAGGTGATGGTCACCGGGCCAGAGTTCAGCACAGAAACTGGTACCAAGAGAGCAGATTGGAACCCGTGCGTCCCAGACTGGGACTTGAGCCTGTGGTCTTTTAACTGAGATCACACGTCTGGCCTCAGGACTCAAGCTCAGGTTCCTGATGAGGAAGTCAGTGAGAAACAGATGACAGGTAAGACGTGGATTAAGGGAGGAGCACACGCCGCTCGCAGTGCGGGCCATCTTGTGTCAGTGGGTAATTTCGTAGGCTAATGAGTGGGAGAAGTAGTCCAACTGTTTGGGAGGAAAGGCTGGGGATTTCCAGGAATTGTCCACCGCCCACTGGTTGACCTTTTATGATCGGACTTGGAACTACCATGGCACCTGTAGGTGTGTCCTTTAGCTTGCTGATCCCCTACAAGGAGCATATACTGAGGCTAGCGGCAGTCTCTTCCACCTCCTTGGACCTAGTTGATTCTCACCGGTTCGTGTCGTGTCCTATGGCTAGGTCATTCTTTCAAAGGCTGTGCCCTGGCCCCTCCCCTCCTGTTTCAGGTCCAGGCCTACTGTGAAGGCAGAACCAACAACGACAAAAAGAGGGCTTTGCCTAAGTGCCCACCCTGGCTTCTTAACTGTGACACTTGGAAAGAACCGGGAAAGTGCAAAGTATACATCAGAAAGGTAACTCCAAGATGGGTTGTTTGGGCGATCCTGGCAAAGGAGTGAGGTAAGCACACAACGTTAAGGAAAAGTAGATGTTGAAGAGTCAAGAAGGCGAGATGGAGGGACCGTGAATCCCGGCAAACAGAGGGGAGCCGGCCTGCAAACTCAGCATAAACCACACACGCACTTGTCCACAGACGTGTTCTCAGTGCCCTTGTGAGGACACGCTTATTCTCCATCTTCTTTACTTCGCCAATATTAAAATGGGTATTGTCTGTCTCCCCCACAGTAAAGGTAAGTGTTTAGAGTCAGGCACTCTGTCTTACTAACCTCTGTATCCCTAACACTGGAGTCCAGACAGTATGTAAGAAAATGTAGACCCAGAGACTAGAAATTGTAGCTGGCGTGTAGCAGCTGTTTGCTGACTGAGTAGCTCAGTGAGGGAGGGCTTTGAGAAGCTCAGGTTGCCCTGGAAAAGAAAGGGAAGAGAGAATGTGCGAAAGAGCAGAGACCAAGAAGCGAAATGGCAGAAACATGCAAGACCTTGACCAGGAGAGGAGAAACAGGAATGGGAGAGACAGAGACACAGGCGTGAGTCAGGGGGAAGAAGGAGGGGCTGAGAGGAAAGATCGCCATGAAAACCTCTGAAAAGGCTAAGCTGAAAAGATGACTAATGGAGAATTTTCAAGAAACTAACCTGTGTTGTACAATGCCCCTACCCCACCTCATCCCCCTCTGAAATCTTGAGTAAATCAAGATTACTCTTGGCCCTTCCTTGCTGATCCAGGATTGCAGTTTACACACAGCACACTTAAGATAAAATGTGAGCCAGGTGTGTTATTACAGCCACAAAGACTAATAAATGTGTAAATCAAAGACCTGTTGAACCAGTTCTCTTTGTGCCAGGAAAAGAGCTTTGCTTCCCAACATCTCTGTCCAATCTGCTCCAAGACAGCCTAATAAATATAGAACCAAGCACTGCCCGATTCTACTTCACAGACTTTTGGCTGATAAGGACTTAAGAAGGTAAGATTCCATGATCCAGAATTCAGCTCTGGCCCTGGTCTCCTGGAAGAGAAGACGGCCCATTGTATGCTTGTCTTTCTAGGATTTTGCATTGGAAATTGAGTCAGAGACTTACTGGTGGAGAGAAAATAGTGAGTAGAGTCACGTGTATCTACTCTCTGAAGTTTGTCAAACTCTGTTTGACATCAGGAGGTCTGAAGGGACCCTACTCAACTGGAATATTTTCTACAAGGCAAAACAATACACAGTCTGGTAAGTTCTAACTGGAGACATGGGATGAACAAGAAGAGAAGATATTATATTCTGGCCAGAGACAGAAATGTTCAGGGTAGATTTCTGAAATGAAATTTGTTCATTTCAGAATTTGTTCAGGTTTTTCAGATGGTAAGGAATCCGCCTGCAATGCGGGAGACATGGGTTCGATCTCTGGGTCAGGAAGACCCCCTGGGGGAGGGCATGGCAACTCCCCTCCAGTATTCTTGC
This sequence comes from Bubalus kerabau, assembly GCF_029407905.1. Lineage (NCBI taxonomy): Eukaryota > Metazoa > Chordata > Mammalia > Artiodactyla > Bovidae > Bubalus > Bubalus kerabau. The sequence continues at coordinate 12,965,867 of NC_073637.1, read as the reverse complement.
CTGGAGAATCCCATGGACAGAGGAGCCTGGCGGGTTACAGTCCATGGGGTTACAAAGAGTCGGACATGACTGAGTGACTCAGCACAGCACAATGTGACCCCCAGAGAAGGTACTGCTTCCTCTAAAGTTCTCATTAGCAAAGGAGAACTCCTGATAACAATCTCCAAGCACGTAAGGCTCAGGGATGTATCTCTGATACATCTTTATCCAGGCCCAGGCTGAGAGAACCCTTTTCGTTCTTGTGTTTCTCTGTTGTCCATTGACGCCTTCCAGGGCCCACACTAGACAAAACGGAAAGTCACATCAGGGATTTTATTTGAATTGTTGAAAATTCTGTCTATATTCAACACTCAATGAGTGTTCAAAAGTGAATTCTATATAACTGGAAAATCTTGTTCCTATTTCCCCAAGAGAGAGCACTGAATTGCTCTCATTTGATGTGGTCTGAAACATGCACTTCACATTTTTGCCTACCCAACTATTAACTGTTTATTCATGTCTGCATCGTTACTGGGCTTCCCTAGTGGCTGAGCAGTTAAGAATCTGCCTGGCAATGCAGGAGACTTGGGTTCTGCCTCTGGGTTAGGAAGATCCCCTGGAGGAGGGCAAGGCAACCCACTCCAGTATTCTTGCCTGGAGAATCCCATGGACAGAGGAGCCTGGTGGGCTACAGGCCGTGGGGTCACAAAGAGTCAGACACAACTGAGCATGCACACACACATCCTTACTACACTGGTAGTAAGTGGTAAGTAAGTACCATACCAGGAAGTGGTAAATGGTTTCAGTTACCACGTACACACAGATAATTCAAACACTTGGATCTCCAGGGCAGTTCTTGGCTCTGAGCTCCAATCTACATTATTGCCTAGGATTTACTTCCTTTTTGTGCTTTTTTATAAATCTGTTTAATCCTTTGTTCAGATCTATTGAGGTATAAATGACAAAAATTCTATATATTTAAGGTTTATAACTTGATATTTTGATGTACATATATACAATGTAAAATGGTCACCATAATAAAGCTAATAAACATATCCACCACCTCACATGGGCTTCCTTGGTGACTCAGACAATAAAGAATCTGCCTGTGATGCAGGAGACCCAGGTTCGATGCCTGGATTGGGAAGATCCCCTGGAGAAGGGAATGGAAACCCACTCCAGTACTCTTGCCTGGAGAATTCCATGGACAGAGGAACCTGGTGGGCTACAAGCCATGGGGTCGCAAAGAGTCGGACACGACTGAGCACCTAATACTTTCTACTTTGACCACCTCACATACTCCCTCTTGTGTGTGTGTGATGAGAACACTTAATATACGAGCTCAGCATATTTCAAGTATACAGTACAACAGTGTTAACTATATAGTCATCATTCTGTACATTAGATCTCCATGTTTTTTTCATCCAGTATAAGTGAAACTTCGAACACTTTGACCAATATCACTCCATTCCCCCCCACCCCCAATGCCTGGACACCATCATACTCTGCTTCTTCCACGAGTTTAGCTATTTAAAATTCACATACAAATAAGATTTTGTAGCAGTTGCCCTTCTGTGTCTGGTTTGAGACCTAAATTCATCTCCTATCATATCCGTTCCTTTGGGGAAAAACATCAAGGATCTATCAGAGGTTGCCCCCTTTCTCCCAAATGAACTGTGTACTCCCCTCTGCGCTCCTAGCATCATGCCCTCCCTGTTTGAGCGTACTAGCAAGAATTTGGTCAAAGAGCTTGGCGGCAAAGACTTCAGGCCCGTCCAAAACCCGCTGAGTGCCCACAAATTCTGTCAGCTGAAGCTACTGCGGAAGAAGAGGAGGACCCTCTCTCAGTTCTGGGAGCAACCTGATGTTCCAGTTGACCACACCCTCATGGACATCCTGGAGCCAAGCCCTTCAGTCCCAGGTAGTGTCCACCGGGGGTGAGGGAGGCGAGGAGTGAGACACAAGGGTGCTCACAGTCGAGCACCCAAGAAACCCCTAAGACACCTGCACAGGTAGATACCAAAGCAGCCTTGCCTCAAGGCACAGGGCAAGGAGCCACGCTTCTTTGAGAATCTAATTATCTGGACCCAGGCACTTTTTTTAGCACACTGAATCCTTACAGCAGCCTCTCAAATTGGGATTAATAGCTCCATTTGCATAAGAATAAATTGAAACTTACTTCCCCGGTAAAACCGGCTCCCTGCAATGTGGGAGACTGGGATTTGATCCCTGGGTGGGGAAGATCCCCTGGAGAAGGCAATGGCACCCCACTCCACTACTCTTGCCATGGAAAATCCCATGGACGGAGGAACCAGGTAGGCTACAGTCCGTGGGGTTGCAAAGAGTCAGACATGACTGAGCGACTTTCCTTTCACTTTCAAATTGAAACTTACAAAATACCTGTGGGAACTGGTAGAACTGGAATCCAAATCAGGTCTGCCTGGCTCTAAACCCCAAACATCTTCTGCTCGGTGTGCTGCCCCATGGGGCTGATGCAGTGCCTGGAGAGAGGATGCTCGGGCTCTCCTGGACCTGCGTGCAAATGACATCATCCTTTCTTGGAATCAGGACATCTTCCCTTGCTATCCAACCCCTGGGGAGATGGATTGCTTGTCCTCAGCAGTAATTTACATTTAAAACTTTAACTGATCAGCTGGCTTCTCCACTGAGATTTACATGAGTAAGAGGGATGGGGTAGGGACTTCCCTGGTGGTCCAGTGGTTAAGACTCTGCACTTCCACTGCAGAAAACTCGAGTTCAATCTCTGATGGGGAGTGGCTAATAAAAATTCACAAAAAAAAAAAAATATATATATATATATATATATATATTTTTTTTTTTTAAAGAAGATTAGGATAAAAAGAGGACTTAGTTATTCTATTTCCCACACCAGCTGTTCCAGAGTGAATTCTTGGCTAAAACTAAGGTCATTTTTTTCTATCCCCAGAGCCTGTACTGACAGAAAAATTCGTCTTAATTGACAAAACGGTCTGGAAGGGGGCAGCTGAGGTGGATGTGACTGCTGGGCTAGAAGTGAGTGTGTCAGGGAAGGCTACCCAGTCCTGTGAATGCTCCCTGGAGGTTCAGTCTGTTACCATCTCACCATGGGACTTGGAAGACCTCCAGAAGAGGTGAGGCCAGGGCAGAGGAAAAACGGGTCGGGGAGCCCCAAGGGCTCTCCTCGTGGGCAAGGAGGCATCTAACAGAGCTTGTTGCTGAGGTTCAGAATGAAGAAAATGACATCCCATATCATGCTGCTCTTCTTAGATATTCATGCATTCATTCATTCATGCAACTAATAGTCATTATCTTATACACACTTATTAAAACAGTAGTTACCCATTACTGTGCTATTATGTGCTGGGCATTGAATAATAACACGATATAAATATCTCTGCCCTATCTTGAGAAACCTGTATGCAGGTCAGGAAGCAACGGTTAGAACTGGACATGGAACAACAGACTGGTTCCAAATAGGAAAAGGAGTACGTCAAGGCTGTATATTGTCACCCTGCTTATTTAACTTATATACAGAGAACATCATGAGAAACGCTGGACTGGAGGAAGCACAAGCTGGAATCAAGATTGCCGGGAGAAATATTAGTAACCTCAGATATGCAGATGACACCACCCTTATGACAGAAAGTGAAGAGGAACTAGAAAGCCTCTTGATGAAAGTGAAAGAGGAGAGTGAAAAAGTTGGCTTAAAGCTCAACATTCAGAAAACTAAGATCATGGCATCTGGTCCCATCACTTCATGGGAAATAGATGGGGAAACAGTGAAAACAGTGTCAGACTTTATTTTTGGGGGCTCCAAAATCACTGCAGATGGTGACTGCAGCCATGAAATCAAAAGATGCTTACTCCTTGGAAGGAAAGTTATGACCAACCTAGATAGCATATTAAAAAGCAGAGACATGACTTTGCCAACAAAGGTCTAGTCAAGGCTATGGTTTTTCCAGTGGTCATGTATGGATGTGAGAGTTGGACTATAAAGAAAACTGAGCACTGAAGAACTGATGCTTAGAAGGCTCTTGAGAGTCCCTTGGACTGCAAGAAGATCCAACCAGTCCATCCTAGAGGAAATCAGTCCTGGGTGTTCATTGGAAGGACTGATGTTAAAGCTGAAACTCCAATATTTTGGCCACCTGATGCAAAGAGTTGACTCATTGGAAAAGACCCTGATGTTGGGAAAGATTGAAGGCAGGAGGAGAAGGGGACGACAGAGGATGAGATGGTTAGATGGCATCACCGACTCGATGGACATGAGTTTGAATGAACTCCGGGAGTCGGTGATGGACTCCATGGTGCGGTTCATGGGGTCGCAAAGAGTCGGACACGACTGAGCGACTGAACTGAACTGAAAGCCACTTTTAATTAGTGTAGACAGGCAAAGTACAGGGAGTGAGGAAATAATCAATAAAAAATAAATTAATAAAATATTAATTTAAATGAGACAAAGACTCTGAGACTGTTTAATTAAACTCTGCAAGTGTCCAGTGATTTAATTTACCTCCATGCATATAGGCAAAGATGGATAGCCAATGAATCTCTAAGAACTTAACAAAGAACTTAAGTCTTTATGCCTTTTAAAAACTGAGATGCCAGTTTAAATAGATTTTCATGAAGGCAACAAAGGTGGGAGCCCACGTTAAGGAAGCAACTAGAAACTCAACAGAAGTCACTTTGACAGGGCATTGCCCGATTTCTGTCTTCCTTGTGTCTTGCCAGCCCTAACTGGAAATAGCATCTGCAAAGACTGTCTTGCAGGAAAATATCTGGGTTTCTGGAGCTAAGAAAATAAAAACCATTTTTCTCCTTGATGAATAAAGAGAAAAATTTCTAGAATAAATTGTATCAGCTAGTTTCAAGTAAGATAAGTCTGAGATCAAAGCTTTAAATATAAAAAGGCAGTTAGGTTTTTAATAAATGGGATGTGGACGCTGCAATGTGTTTCAACTACAAAGGTAATCACAGTTTGTGATGGGGGCTCTGAAGGTAAGACAGGAAGAAGTAACAGAGAATGCCTGGAGGGAGGGTGGTCTGTTTAGGTCTCAGAGGGGCTGAGTTCAGACCTAAAGAATAAAAGAAGCAAGGAAGAGCGGGATGAAAGGGATCCAGAGGAGGGGTTAAAGGCAATGAGGCAGGGCAGAAGTGGGTATTGTCAAGATGTTGGAGGGGGGAAGCTGCAGCTTAGCCAACCAAGATGAAGGTGATGGAAAATGAGGCTCAGGAAGTAAGTAGATATCAGATAACACAGTCCTTAGACACCAGATAAGCAGCTTGAGAGCAGAGTGAAAAAGCTGACTTGAAACTCAACATTAAAAAAAAAACTAAGATCATGACATCCGATCCTATCACTTCATGGCAAAAAGAAGGGGGGAAAATGGAAACAGTGACAGATATTTTCCTGGGCTCCAAAATTACTGAGGACAGTGACTGCAGCCATGAAATTAAAAGATGACTGCTTCTTAGAAGGAAAGCAATGACAAACCTAGACAGTATGTTCAAAAGCAGAGACATCACTTTGCCGAAAAAGTTCATCTAGTCAAAGCTATGGTTTTCCGGTAGTCACATATGGATGTAAGAGTTGGACCATAAAGAAGGCTGACTGCCGAAGAATTGATGCTTTCGAATCGTCATGCTAGAGAAGACTCTTGCCAGTCTCTTCGACTACAAGGAGATCAAACCAGTCAATCCTAAAGGAAATCAACCGTGAATATTCATCAGAAGGACTCTTGCTAAAGCTCCAATATTTTGACCACCTGATGCGAAGAGCCAGCTCATTGGAAAAGACCCTGATGCTGGGAAAGATTGAAGGCAGAAGGAGAAGGGGGCGGCAGAGGATGAGATGGTTAGAGAGCATCACCGACTCAATGGACAAGAATTTGAGCAAACTCCAGGAGACAGTGGAATACAGAAGAGCCTGGCAAGCTGTAGATCATGGGATCTCAAAGAGTCAGACATGACTTAGCAACTGAAAAATAAGTGGCTTGAACTGCACTCCAAGGGCCATGGGAAGGCTCAGCCCTGGATCCTCAGTGACCCCCTCCACTGAAAAGCAATCTAAGAGTTTCTCAGGCTTCCACACGGCTGGTATCCAGGGCACCAACTCCAGCAGGGGCCTTGAGTGGAATCAGAGATGAGTCTCAGAAATGAAATGGAGATGAAATTTATCTTCAGAACTTCACACCGCTCACATCTCCCACCCAAACTTATATCTTCAAGCCAGGCCTACCCACCTACCAAGGATGTTCAGTCCATAAACACCCACCCATACTAGTCAAGAAAAAAAAATCATCTAAAATCCTCCCAGCGTCATCATACTTTATCTGTGTGCTCCACATCCCACCTGACTATGTCTCTGGACAAGGATAGGTGTGGAGGTCCCCAGGTTTGACAGCAGGATCTCCTAAGGACTGTTTTCCACCATCTAGACTTATCTACTTCTGGATCTTCTGGTCAGAGGCCCCAGGGCTGGAGATCTATAAACAGCCCTCTGAAAGAAATAACATAATTTTGGAAAGCCTTAAGAAGGTGGCTTGCATACTCTCATACCCATCCCTCCATAAGAGAAGGGGGCCTCTCCATCATGCATACCAGAGACATCCTTCCCACCGTTTAGGGCTCTACACAGGCTCTGCACCCTTCAGGTCCTAAGGAGAGGAGGAACCTGAGAAGCCATCTCTTTCGCACTCTGACCCTCCTCCTCCTTTATGTCTCCTAGGAAAGTGTTGGATCAAGAGCCATCATTTCTGAAGGAGTGCCGGACCAGAGGGGACAACCTGTATGTGGTGACAGAGGCTGTGAAACTGACCAACGGAACCGTCCTTCAGGACAGCAGCAGCGTGGCTGCCAGGGGCACATTCTCTGTCCCTTGGAGTTTTTATGCCAAGGTATCGTGTTGTCCTGAAGTGGGGTAGGGCCCCAAGAGCACAGCCAGCCCAGCGTCCCTTCCCAGGGACTCTGGGCCCTCTTAGGACCTGCTTTCAGGGGGTGGGGTGAGTGGGGTCATTACTCCCCACTTTGCATGTGCTGAGGAAGCCTGACCCCTGACCTGAGAGTCCATCTAACATCCTCCCTTTAGTATTTCAGTACATGGGATTATTCCGTAGTGGTAAAATGGGCAATAGATTTAATTATTTGAGATTATATTTTGCTTTGGGCAAATGATAGATCCTTGAAATTACTAAAATGTAGTCACTGTACTATATTCTTGTGTAGTTTGCTAGAGGAAACAAGGAATTATTGTTTAGTCGCCAACTCATGTCCGGCTCTGAGACCTATGGACTGTAGCCTGCCAGGCTCCTCTGTCCATAAGATTTCTCAGGCAAGAATACTGGAGTGGGTCACCATTTCTTTCTCCAGGGGATCTTCCCAATCCAGTCAGGGATTGAATCTGTGTTTCTTGCATTGCAGGCAGGTTCTTTATCACTGAGCCACCTGAGAAGCCAAAGGAATCATTAACACAAAATAAAACTTTGTCAGTTAAAACACCCTAAATACTGTGATACCTGAAGCAGAAAGTTTATAGATTCAGATTTAAATACATTCAAGCACATATGATGTACACAACTCACTCACAATGGCCAATTATAATCTTTTAAATTGATTTAGACAAATTAATATATCAAATATGTATGCAATATCAGCTAGGATTCGCGGAGATAAAGAAATTGCGTGTGTGTTATAACATGTTTTCTATGCAACATATGTGTGTAAGTTGTCCTCATGTAAGAGATTTAGGAACTAAAAAGGGGAAAAAAAAATAGCCTGAAATATGAACTAACTTCCCCCAAATTGGTTAATTTGTCCTGGGGGAGGCCAGATCCCAGCTGCATCATTTGATTCCAAAGAATCCTGAAATAAATAAAACATGGCTCCAATCTGAAGGACATTTTGATGCTCAGCTTTGGGTCTCCATCTGCTTGGGCTGGGCACCTGGACTCTGCGAGAACAGGAGAAAACCCAGCATCCTTTCACATAGGACGACTCTCACAGGGCCCAGCAAGCTTCTAAATATCAGCTCCTGGGCCGAGATGCTGCTAAAACAGCTTGCTTCTCAGCCTGGTTCATGGCCGCATCCGTGTTGCCTGGTACCGCCTGTGTTTCGATACATCAGAGCCCCCTGTGGCATCAGTCTACACTGGACTCTCGCAGGAACTCAAGGGTAGGAGGCATCCTGGGGGATCAAAGCACAGAGCAGATTCTGGAGAGCCAGTGACTCATGAGGCTGCCTGAGGACATTGTGTGTGTTTCTGAGGAACAGCTCCCTGATCCAAAATAATTAAAATAATAGCATCGACAAAGAGCTTATGATGATACATTTTTTTACTGGCGTGTAATTGCTTTACATTGTTGTGTTAGTTTCTGCTGTACAGTGAACTGGATTGGCCATGTACACATGTATCCCCTCCCTCGTGAGCCTCCCTCCCAGCCCCCCACCATCCCACTCATCCAGGTCATATGAGGATATATGTTCATCGTCGTTCAGGTCTCCTAGAATACAAGAATAACTCCACGTAATGGTTAGTTTTATGCGTTAGCTTGACTGGTCCACAGGGCGCTCAAATACATGCAATAAAGGCATGACATTGAGAGACGTGAAGGTAAATACTTGACCAAAGAAGATTTAAAAAAAAATGGGTAACTGGAAATCAGGACCAGGATGGGGAGTGGGAAGGCAGGAGGCTGCTGGGTCCTCGGCTCGTGAGCTTCTAGAAGCTCACGCACACATAACCGTATTGCCTGGCTTCTCTCCCCAGAGCACAGCAGAGGGATCGGGTCTCAAAGTGAGGGAAAGGACAATGACTGTGCCCCAGGGCACCGTGATGGCCTATAAGAAGAAGCAGCTGGTGTTCCGGGAGGATGGCCGAGGTGAGCAGGGACTGAAAGGGGTGGGGGGAGTGGGAGACCACCCAGAGGCCACCCTGGCTTCCCTCCCTGCTGGGGGAGGGGAGAAGCACAACTTCTCAGCCTCCCACAGCCACCTCCAAGCCCGCAAGACCGAACTATGACCACACGGAGATCCAGAGGCAGTGTCCCACGCAGAGATGGACACAGCAGGGGCCCAACGCAGGGTGTCTTTAGCACCAGGCAAAGAGCAGCCCTGATCCTGACCCTGCATTCAAGGCCCTGCCGCTCTCGGCAGCTCACCTGGGGGAGCCTCAGAGCCCCATAAGCCCAGGCAAAGCTCATAACACAATGGCTCGTCATAAACAGAACTGCAGATGTAAGGCCATTTCCTCCTCCAGGGGATCTTCCCAACACAGGGATTGAACCCGGGTCTCCCTGCACTGCAGGCAGATTCTCTACCATCTGAGCGACCAGGGAAGCCCCAACAAAGGAACACAGGAATTCATCTATTAATACGTTTTTCCCTCACCAGCCTCAAAATGCTCAGCCCCCAATACACACACCCTCGCTTTGGGTTCTGACTCGACATCCGTGAACCAGTGTCGTCAAACAGCAACCACACACCCAGGAGGAACAGTGAGCGCTGCGAACACAGCTCAGCGTGCTTGGCGTCCCCTCTCTCCCCTCCCAAATGCTGAGACCCAGCTAGAGGCCGTCCTGACTCAGCTGAGGTCCAAGGGGAAAAGGTGCCCTCAACACACACACACACACACACCCCTATAGCACCCTGACTGTAACATCTCATCAAGGCCAGGTCCTGGCATCAGTCACCGCCTGTCGATAGCAGTAGAAAGGAACTGAGCTCTCCAGTCTCATGGGGTCAGAGGACCTCAGCTTCCAGAAAAAGGGCCAGTCCTACTGAGAGTAGAGACAAAGATGGGATTCACAGCTAATTTAGAAAGAGACCAGAGACTGTGCAGAGGGCATCAGGAGATGGTAGTGTTATTAACAAGCATGGGGAATGACAAAGTGTTATTTATTTAGGAGGGGATGAGAAGAAGCCTCATTTTCAAAAATATGTTTTCTAAGTGTTAGCCGGTGGGAACCGAAGTCAGCGGGACTCAGGAGTGTTACAGCCCTGCCTGCAAGTCGTGCCCTGACCACGAGGGGGCGTACGGGGCCTCCCTGCACCATTCAGGCCGGAGGGTGAAGGGAGAGGGCTATGGGTGCAGGCGTGTGAAAGGATCCAGCAGGAATAACCTGGGCTCTCCTGACCTGGCTTCTTCCCCTTGCAGCCATTCTTCTCATCTCAGATGACGACAAGCAGAAAACCTTCCCAGAAAGTGAGTTCCTGAGTTGGGCGGGGTCTCTGTCTAGACCTGGGGCTGGACGCTGCAGCAGCCCTGCGAGGCACTCAGTCCCACAGGAAAGACCCCTCCAGCCAGGTCCTCCACCACCTCTTTGTTTCTCCCCCTGCCCTTGACCCAGACACAGGCCCCTTGGCCCCAGAGACAGCCACCTCTCTCTTCTGAATCCTGAAGCAGAGTCCTGGGGAGGGGGAAGTTGGTGGGGGGCGGTACTTGCCAAGGTTCCCTGTCTCCAGGCATTGTGTCAGCTGAGAGGTGAGAAATAAGGGGGGACAGGGAGGAGTTAGAGAGGCTGGGAGGAGGAGGGAGAAGGGACGGGAAGGGAGAAAAGGCAACTGAGTGAGCACATCTGTTTCTTCTTCCAGTGAAAATGCAGGAGCTGCGGACGTCAGTAGGTGAGCGAGTCATTTTAGAGCCGGGAAAATGGGATCGGACCCCTCCACCAGGAATAACCTGGGCTCTCCTGACCTGCCTTCTTCCCCATCCAGAAATTCTTTTCATCTCAGATGACAACAAGCAGAAAGCCTTTTCTGAAGGTGAGTTCCTCAGCAGGGCAGGTTCTCTGCCAAGCCCCCAGGCCCTGCTGAGCCCTGACCCTCTCTGGATGCTAATAAGAGCGGTGCAAGGTGTTTAGCCCAGGTGTTAATCTGCAAGGCAGACCCAGAGGGAAACGACCCTCCTTCCTCCATAGCCTGCTATCTTTTCTGTCTTTCACAAGCCACAGACCTTTGCGGCCACAGAGAAACCCACTTTTCTCCTTTGAATGGGGTAATGGGGGGGGGGGCGTGTTTGTGTGTGTGTCTTGGGGGAGGGGAGGTTAACTCTTGGAGAATGAGCCCTTTTGCTTATCTTTCTGGGCAAATGGCAGATGCAATCAGCGATGGGTGAGTGGATGATCTTACAGCCTACCCATGGCGCTGGCTCTGGTGCCCTGGGCAAGGGGAAGGGGTGGACAGAAAGCAGGGGGTTCAGGGAAGTAAGGGGCAGAAGTTCAGAGAAACCGAGTGTCCTCACAGACTAACTCTTGGATGGGGAATTAAATTTCCCTTCTAGGCACCAAAAGACGTCCCATCCTCCCAATTGGTGAGTGTGTTTGCTGGGATTGGGGTGGGGTCCTAATGGCACATACGTGTCTGGAGAGCAGGGCAGATGGCCCCTGCCTTTGCCACCACTGCCCTGGGGCCTGGCCCTAGTTTCTGTGGAATGGGAAGGGTCTGGGAAGGCCAAGGAGGTGGAGGAATGGGCTGGAATGGGGGGAGGAAGAGGTTAAACAAAAGGAAGGAGGTGTTTTGAGGGCAGGACCCTCCAAAGCATCTCAAGAGTAAACCTGGGGGATGAGAAAGGGAGATGATCCCTTGTGACTCTTTCCAGGAAGAATACAGGAACCCATTTCCCGAGGTCAGTATTTATGAAGAAGAAACCTGGGGCTTCCTGGGTGGAAAACTGCAAAGCTAAGTGCCCAAAAGGTGATGTGCACGCAACTTACAAATCTGAGCTCTACTTCCCAGTTGATGCTTTGTACAGTCCCACTCATTCATTCATTCACTCACGGATGCATGCATGCACACAAGAAACCCTTGCTGAAAACTATTCGAGCAACAGGCATTATTCTGAGCAGTGGGGATACAGCCATGGCCCAAACAGAAATTCCTGCCTCACTGGACTGCTTCCTCTTAGCAGACCATCTGGAGACCACCTGAAGTCTCCTAGGAGAAGCAGAGAACCCCCAAACACCATGCCTTGATTGTGTCTGTGGTCACAGATAATACAGGCAGTTCCACGATGAGATGGGTAATCTATGCGTGCCAGGTGCTACCCCCCACCAAGCATTTTACTTAGTAAACTCATGTATATGCATAACATCCCACTCAACACATGTGGGAACTGGGCCCAGAGCACCTGGGATTCTCATCTCTAGAGCCCATCATGAGAATCCATATTGTTCTAGACATGACCCAGAACTGAGCGCTTGGTCATTTTCTTCCACTTCCTGTGACCTCTTTCCAGAATCTCCTTCTCGCCTCCCAGTCTTCTACTCCCCCCACCCCTTACCCCCCGGCCCCTTCTCAGCACTAGGACTGCCCCCCTTTCTAGCCTATTACGACAGCTCCATCCTCAGAGTTCAAACATGCCGTCCGCAGAAATGCTTTTGGTTGGCAGATAAATGGGATGGAGGTGCCCAGCTTATCATACCACAAACCTTCTAATCAAAGAATTGTCCCCCACTTTCTGGTTGATGTTGATGCTGAGGACAGATTTCAAGTCCCTACAAAACGAGGTTTCTAGGGAAATGCAGGCAGTGGCTGAGCTCCCCAGGGACATTCGAGATGCTCTTTTCCATACCATCCTGGCCAAGCTCAGGGACCAAGGTGCTCTGCAGGACCTCACAGACATGGTGAGAAGGGGGTCCCACTCTCCCTAACGCCTATCGGAGTTGTGAACAGGCAGGTTTAGGAGGTCGACGACTGAGATACCTGGGGAAGGAGGGCTGAGGAGGGGACCCCAGACACTGGCCCAGCACAGTGACCAGGTCCAGGGCTTGCAGCCCAGGTGCTGCAGCTGCTTGGAATCTCCTGGGGGAGGTGAAGAGCCCTTCCCTTCCTACCTGAGTTGATCACTTGTAAGCTCAAAAGATACTGGCAGGATTGTACCACAATATCTATTGCTATTACTATTATTGTTGTTGTTATCTTACTGCTAATACGGGTCTCCTCCAGCTGGACGGGAACCTTTGGGATCATACAGGCAGCTTCCTAAGTGAAATGCGGGAAGACTCAAGAAATGTGTGGCTTGAGTCAAGACCCTACGTCATTTACCTCCTTGAAGCCTTATTGGGTAAGAGTGACTTCAGGGAAATGTGGAAACATCACAAATTTGGCTTCTAGACCTGAAAGGAAGGGGTTAGATGCCATCTGCCACCTCTCTAATGGGGGCTTCCCAGGTGATGCTCGTGGTAAAGAGCCTGCCTGCTATTGCAGAAGACATAAGAGATGTAGGTGGGGAAGATCCCCTGGAGGAAGACATGGCAACCCACTCCAGGATTCTTGTCTGAAGAATCTCATGGACAGAGGAGCCTAGAGGGCTATTGTCCATAGGGTCACAAAGAGTTGGATACGACTGAAGCGACTTAGCACACATGCACACACCTCTCTAAAATCTTTCTAACGACCTTCATCTCACATCATACCTCTCTGCAAGGTCAGAAGGGCTCAGTGAGATAAATTCACCGCAGGATATAGAACCAGCCCAGGACCTAGAAAGACCAGCCCAAGTCCATCCAATGTATCATTGGGTATGGATGATTCCAGGCTCCAGTCTGGACCATGTTACGGAGCATCCTGGAGACCATCCCAAGAGCAGGAGGGAACTTGACCTTCATGCCTAACGGGTTTTATTCCTCTGCCTCAGGGTTCCCCTCTCTTGGGGTTCCCTAGTTCACAGTGGGGAAATAAGCACTGACTCCTCATACTGTCTCTCCCCAAATGTCCCCTTGTCCCCAGTGCTGAGTGACATCCAACATGAGCTGCTGGCCTGGTCCATGGAGAAGAGGATCCTGCCCCAGCAGCGGGAGCTGGTGAGAAATCAACCCCCAGGGGATAGCGTCCTGGGATGAGGGCAAGGGAACCGGGATAAGAATGATCCTGAGGAAAGAGAGGTGACGACAGGTCCTGCTGGCACTGGGGACAGAGCCGTGCGGCCGCTGGGAACTCCCTGGCTGCCTCTCCCTCTGGGGAGCAGGCCCAGGGGATGGGGTCCACCTCAGGAGGGTCTCCATCTCCATGGCAACCCCAGCAGAGGGTTCCCACTGTTCTAAAAGAGCCACACAGGAATGCACGTTTGGGGGCTCACGCTTTTCTCATATGGTTACCATTTGCAAATTATCTTCCTTCACATATATGTATATGTAAGTACATATATGTACAGATGTATGCACATAGGTGCACACATTGCACAGATACACATATAACATGTAATTGCGGATAACACTATTTAGCAACGTCGATGCTAGTATCACCATTTGGCAGCTGAAGAACCAAAGCTCAACAATTTTCAGAAACATATCCAAGCTCACCCTGACCACGGGTCAGAATAGGATAAGAGTTCTGGGCCCCTTGACTCCATCGCTCTCCTTCTCCCATGACCCCGAGAGGCCTGGCTCTCAGGATAGAAGGTCTTGATTCCCGACCTCAAAGGCTGGCCTGCAACAACTGACCCTGTTTCCTCCAGGTGGAGAGCATCCTGGAGCCCAACTTCCGGTACCCCTGGAACATTCCCTTCACCCTGGATCCCAAGCTCCTCGCCTCGCTGCAGGAAGAGGGGTTGGCCGTCACCTTTGGCCTGCTGCAGGAGTGCGGCCTGAGGGTGGCACCCGACAACCCCAAGGGGACTTGGGACCTGGAGGCCAAGAAGCCCCTGTCTGCCCTGTACGGGTCCCTCTCTGTACTGCAGCAACTGGCCGAGGCCTGAGCCCTCCCCAGGGGCGCTGAGTCCAGAGAGGCCTGGCTGCACCCTGGTCTAGCTGAGAGCATCCTCTGTGCTCAGGGAACATGGAGCCCCGCCTTCTGCCACTCCAGTTTGGGTGAACAGAGATCGATAAAGACCGGAGGGAACATTCTAGGGTGATGGAAATACTCTAACTGTATCTTGCTAAAGGTTTATGCATTTGTCCAAACTCAACAAATAGTATCTAAAGATCTGAGCATTTCATTGTATGTTAATTTTACTTCAAAGCAATGTACACAAAGATTGAATTCTCATGATTAAGCATTCTGAATTGCATTGGGTAAAGTGTACTGACATCTGTAACTTACTTGGAAATATATTAGAAAATAAGGTGAATTGATGGATGGATAGAGAAGCATGTGATCAAGGCAATGTGGTAAAATATTTAAAACAAGAGTTCTTTTTCATTCTGAAGTGTTCTTGTGTGTCTGGAACTGTTTCAAACTTATAACTACCCCCCCGCCCCCACCTGGCAACACACACAATTATGCCTGTGCGTCTGTCAGTCAGCCTGGGAGTTTTCAGACAGTGCCTTCTGAGCTGTGGGTTCAGTTCTTCCTTCATTTAAGGAAGATTCACTCATATCACTAAACACATTATACATTCTGTTTGTTGAATTCTCTATTTCTCAGTCACCAAATGTCCTTGTGCTGTGCTAAGTCCCTTCATTTGTGTCTGACTCTTTGCGACCCCATGGACTGTAGCCCACCAGGCTCCTCTGTCCCTGGGATTCTCCAGGCAAGAATACTGAAGTGGGTTGCCATGCCCTCCTCCAGGGGATCTTCCCCACCCAGGGATCAAACCTACATCTCTGACGTCTCCTGCATTGGCAGGCGGGTTCTTTACCACTAGCCCCACCTGGGAAGCCCACAAATGTCTTCTGGGTCCTCTAAATTCATTTTACCTTGTCTATTACCTATAATCTCTCCTTTTCCCTTTTGCATTCTCTGAGATCATGCAGGGCTTTCCTCAATGTCTCTGAGTCGGCCCTCAACTGCAATCATCATTCTATTGCTTTTCTAATTTCTTAGCTCAGAAATTGTCATCCTGATATTCAATTTGGTCCCTTAGCTTTGCAATCTCCCTTTTGGCTGAAGTCTTGTCTCTTCTTCTCATCTTTAAGGTCTTGTTTTACTGAGATTATTTCACTTCAATACAAAATAATTAAGGACACTGTGGGCTCTTCTTTAACTTCTCTACCTGAATGGATTCTGCTGCTGTCTTTCTTTCCTCTAGTGTTTGCATAGATGCCACGTAACCCTTTTTTTATTCATCTTGCTTGTCCCCAGGCAGGATGCGAAAGCATGAGATATTGGTCCCAAATAGCCGAGATGCATATGAAAGGAAAGATTTCAGTGAGCCCAGACTACATCTTCGCATACACAGAAAAAGCGCTAAATTCCTTAACTTGACATATCTGGTCTCTTTAATTAATGGTGATCTTCTGATGTTCAGACTACCTGCACTTGGTTGCAAAGCTCCTATATGTACTAGCTCCTCCCTCGCCTCCTTGGAGCAGTTTCTCAGAGCTATCTGAAGCATGTCTCCTGGGTTGCAGTCCTCATTTTGCCCCCAAATAAAACATAAATCACAACTCTCACCTTGTGCAAATTGTTTCCAACACCAGCATGAGTGCCTCTGTCCAAACCCCCTCTCTGCCCAAAGTTAGAGGTAGGAAGTTTTTCTTTCTTCCACATCACCTGAACTGAGACCTGTGTCTCTTCCAACACAAAAGACTGTTTGGAGCCTGTTTCTACTGGCGTGAAAAAAAGAAAGGACTTACCTGGGCTCTGAGAAGTCCTGCACAGTTGGCCTGGACTCTGTCCTGTCTTGTATGGATTTGCTAAATGCCCGGAGCTTGGGTTCCCGCACCCAGGAGAGGCATTTGCTTGTCTCTCCACACAGAACACCCAGAGTCTTCAGAGGGGTCAGTGTGTGGTGGGAAGGGGTTCAGGACGCTTAGCTTCCTTTAGAGAGTTCACCCGGCTTGTCTGGGGAAGAAGAGGCGAGCTGGCTACCGGTGTGGTTATTCTTCTCATTAATATGGCTTTGCTTCCCCCCAAACACTTCCTTGTGTTCAGGGTCAGCCCCTCTTCCCAGAAGCGATGCCTCGTCTTCTCCTCCCCGATCCCATCTCCCCTTCCTACAAGGTCTCAACCAAGCAGATGAGAACGAAAGATTTATTTTGTAAAACTCCGGGACTTCCCTGGTGGCTCAGTGGTAAGGAATCCACCTGACAATGCAGCAGGCATGGGTTTGATCCCTGGTGCAGGAAGATCCCACATGTTGTGGGGCAACTAAGCCAGAGCGCCACAACCACTGAGCCTGTGCTCTAAGGTCCACAATTACTGAAGCCCGCGGGCCCTAGAGTCCGTGCGGCACAAGAGACGCCACTGCAATGAGAAGCCTGAGCACAACTGGAGAGGCGCCAGCGCAGCCGCGAAGACCCAGCACAAAGATAAATAAATAAACCTGTGGCCTTGGGCTCAGAGCCCGTAAAGCGGTGCAAGGCACCTCAGCCTCCCCCTGTTCCCCAGAAGATCTTGTTTGACTCCTGCTGTTTTCCCCGGTATTGAAAAGTTCTTGGGTTTTTTGTTTGTTTATGTCATGATAATTAACTCTGGGTGCCTATTGCTCTCTTTTCTCTTTCCACCCAGCAAAAAGACAACAGAAGGACACATCTGGAAGTCTCTCATGTCACTAGAGGGGCACACAAGTTGCCAGAGAGAGCCTCTTTTTCATGGGACGTTCCAGGTCAACCTTCGCCTCCCCTTCTCTCCCACCTGGGAGTTATGAGCACGGTCTTTCCCAGTTGACTCCTTTCTGCCAGGAAGGAGACTAGAGGATTCTTCCTGGGGACCTGGCACAAGAGAAAGTCCTACTGATGCAGATGTTCGGTTTCCACAGAGAAAGGCACAGCAGAGATCCTCAGCGTTGGGTACACACAGAAATCAACGGGGGTGCTTTAAAAATTACTAATGCCGGGTCCCACCCCCACAAGTCTGATTTAGTTGTTTTGCAGCGAGCGCAGGTATCAGGCGGTTCAAGATCTCCCCAGCTGATTCTAACCCGCAACCAAGCTGAGCACTCTGCTGCCTGCCTGCCAGTGAAGCTCAGTCACTAAGCTCCACCCACTGCTCAGTTTCCAGTCTGATTTTTGACGCCCCTCCCCCAAAATGGGAGCCGACAAGCATCATCAGATATCTGAGAAACAGATGAGGCCAAAACTAACAAAAAGCATCTGGTGGCTCAATGGTAAAGAATCCACCTGCCAATGCAGGAGACACGAGTTCAGTTCCCAGGTTGGAAAGATTCCCTGGAGAAGGAAAGACGGATGCAGGCCTGCCTGGACCTGACAGCTGTATCACAGCTGTGCCTAGTTATTGCCAAGCGGGAATGTGGGCTCCACGGCACCGCTTTTGTTTTTTGTGATTTTTTTTTTTTTTTTTTGAGAAAAGCTAAAACTTGGGTTTTGAGGGCTCAGTCAGTCAAGTATTCACCTGCTAATGCAGGAAACCTGGGTTTGACCCCTCGGACAGGAAGATGCCCTGGAGAAGAAAATGGCAACCCATGGCAGTTTTCTTGCCTGGGAAATCCCATGGACAGAGGAGCCTGGCAGGCTACCAACAGCAGCATGGCAAAACAGTTGGACACGACTTAGCAACTAAACAACAAAATTTTAAAAGGAACATTGAGAAAACAGAGCTCTTAAACATTAAAACTATTATCACAGAAATGAAATTCAAGATTAGAGGATACAGTTGAAGAAATTTCCCAAAAAGTAGAGCCAAAAGCCACAGGATAAAAATGAGAAAAAAAATTTAGAAGGGCAGTTTAGGAAGGCGAACATTTGGATAAAACAGGCCCCTTCTCCCAAAAGAGAACACACACACAAGGAAACATCAAGAAAACAATTCAAGAAAATACCCCATAATTAGGACACAAATTTCAAGATTTAAAGAGCCCATTGACTGCCTAGCACAAATATTGATACATGAAAAGGAGCTCATACCACAACATTTCAGGGACATTTCAGAACCTGTGGGACGAAGTGAAAATCCAGAGGGAAAAAACAGGTTATTTACAAAAGATCAGACACGAGAATGCCGTTAAAATACAACCACTGCAGACTAGAGGCAATGGAGCAAGGGCTTCCTAAATTTGGTGGAAAATTATTTCCAATTTAGTAGTCTATATCATGAAGGTAGAATAAGGATATTTTCGACCAAAGTTGTTTTTTTTAATAACTGCCCATGTTCCCTTTTCCAGAACGTTGTAAGAGGATGTTGTACATCTAAGTGATACGAAGCCTTGGGAGAGATTTCTCCAGGAGTATGAAACTGATAAAATACCTGAAACCTGGGCATAAGAGGAGGAGATGTAAGCATTTGGTGGAGTTTGGATTTAATTAGATATAAGTACATAGAAAATAGAAAGAAAAGGGAAAAAGGACAAGAAACTATTGAAATCCTCCTGGAAATAAAAAATAATTACAGTTTATTAATAGCTGAGTAGAGTTTACAGAGTCACAGTAACAGTGAAAAACAAAGAGAATTATAACTCAAGAGGAGGGGTGGGACTCGTGCGGGTATAGGGGGAGGGGGCCCTAAATTGTTTTTCCCTGGTGGAAGTCCGCGTTTAATGCCTACAACTGAGCAAGCTTATTGTTTAAGTAAGGACAGATTCAAAAGACCACATCTTGTATTATCTCATTTACTTGAAATACCTAGACTAGGCAAATCCATAAAGCACATTAGTGGTTGGGATGGGGCTCTTGGGGGGCGGTGATAAGAATGTTGTAAGGTCGACTCAGTGGCGGCTCCCCAATCCTGTGAAAGTGCTCACAGCCTCTGAACTGGACACTGATCCTGTGAAAGTGCTCACAGCCACTGAACTGGACACTGATCCTGTGAAAGTGCTCACAGCCTCTGAACTGGACACTGATCCTGTGAAAGTGCTCACAGCCTCTGAACTGGACACTGATCCTGTGAAAGTGCTCACAGCCACTGAACTGGACACTGATCCTGTGAAAGTGCTCACAGCCTCTGAACTGGACACTGATCCTGTGAAAGTGCTCACAGCCTCTGAACTGGACACTGATCCTGGGAAAGTGCTCACAGCCACTGAACTGGACACTGATCCTGTGAAAGTGCTCACAGCCACTGAACTGGACACTGATCCTGTGAAAGTGCTCACAGCCACTGAACTGGACACTGATCCTGTGAAAGTGCTCACAGCCACTGAACTGGACACTGATCCTGTGAAAGTGCTCACAGCCACTGAACTGGACACTGATCCTGTGAAAGTGCTCACAGCCTCTGAACTGGACACTGATCCTGTGAAAGTGCTCACAGCCACTGAACTGGACACTGATCCTGGGAAAGTGCTCACAGCCACTGAACTGGACACTGATCCTGTGAAAGTGCTCACAGCCACTGAACTGGACACTGATCCTGTGAAAGTGCTCACAGCCACTGAACTGGACACTGATCCTGGGAAAGTGCTCACAGCCACTGAATTGGACACTGAAGTGTGTGTGAATTACAGTGAACTCAATACAGTCCTTAAAAAGAGAGAAAACAACAACACAAAGAGTTCAAAGTGATGTCTCTGGGGAGGAGCTGGGGGGTGGGTGGGGGGCTGGTGGAGAAGGGGGCATCTGAGGTTTAAAAAAAATTACAAACCTGGGAACAATTTGATTCTTTAAATCACATGAAAGAAAAACAGCATGCATATTAATATTAGTGTACATCCACGCACCCTTATTGAAAGCCGGAGACTCACCCCCATGGGTTAGGGTCAGGGGTCAGAGGGAGGGGTGGGAGACTTCACGCCCCCCTGGGGGCTATGAGCCGGGCTGGAAACCCCGGTGGTCCGGGCGGGTATCCGAGAGGGCTCCTGTGTGGGGCGCAGCCTGAGGTTCAGGACAGTCACCCCGTCACTCAGAGCCTCAGGTAGGGACTGGGGGGACCGGGACCCAGGTCCTGGGGGACAACGGGGTTGAGCGCGAGAGTTCCTCCAGCGGCCTCCTCCAGAGAGGTCGCCCCCAGCACCCCGCTGCCCTCTCCCTGCGCCGCTCTCCCTCCACGGACCCCTTTTCTTCAGAGAGCCTCTCTCTCTCTCTCTCTCTCTTTAAAAAGAAACCAAAAAAAAAACCCCGTTTCTTCATAAACCAACCTCCATTAAACACTTTGTTATTCTATTGTGTCTTCTCAAAAGGTAGAATGGTTGTTCTACTAAGTCAATTAAGTCTTCACACTGACCTATGACAGTTTCAGTAGTCACATTTGTTCTTTTACATTAGATTTATACTCAGCTTTGATATGTTTCAGTTCACTTCAGTCACTCAGTCGTGTCCGACTCTTTGCAATCCCATAAATCGCAGCACGCCAGGCCTCCCTGTCCATCACCAACTACCGGAGTTCACTCAGACTTGTCCATCGAGTCAGTGATGCCATCCAGCCATCTCATCCTCTGTCGTCCCCTTCTCCTCCTGCCCCCAATCCCTCCCAGCATCAGGGTTTTTTCCAATGAGTCAACTCTTTGCATGAGGTGGCCAAAGTACTGGAGTTTCAGCTTCAGCATCAGTCCTTCCAATGAATATTCAGGACTGATTTCCTTTAGGACAGACTAGTTGGATCTCCTTGCAGTCCAAGGGACTCTCAAGAGTCTTCTCCAACACCACAGTTCAAAAGCATCAATTCTTCGGCACTCAGCCTTCTTCACAGTCCAACTCTCACATCCATACATGACCACAGGAAAAACCATAGCCTTGACTAGACGGACCTTTGTTGGCAAAGTAATGTCTCTGCTTTTGAATATGCTATCTAGGTTGGTCATAACTTTCCTTCCAAGGAGTAAGCGTCTTTTAATTTCATGGCTGCAGTCACCATCTGCAGTGATTTTGGAGCCCAAAAAAATAAAGTCTGACACTGTTTCCACTGTTTCCCCATCTATTCCAATGGGACCGGATGCCATGATCTTAGTTTTCTGAATGTTGAGCTTTAAGCCAACTTTTTCACTCTCCACTTTCACTTTTCATCAAGAGGCTTTTGAGTTCCTCTTCACTTTCTGCCATAAGGGTGGTGTCATCTGCATATCTGAGGTTATTGATATTTCTCCCTTCAATCTTGATTCCAGCTTGTGTTTCTTCCAGTCCAGCGTTTCTCATGATGTACTCTGCATATAAGTTAAATAAGCAGGGTGACAATATACAACCTTGACGTACTCCTTTTCCTATTTGGAACCAGTCTGTTGTTCCATGTCCAGTTCTAACTGTTGCTTCCTGACCTGCATACAAATTTCTCAAGAGGCAGATCAGGTGGTCTGGTATTCCCATCTCTTTCAGAATTTTCCACAATTTGTGGTGATCCACACAGTTAAAGGCTTTGGCATAGTCAATAAAGCAGAAATAGATGTTTTTCTGGAACCCTCTTGCTTTTTCCATGATCCAGTGGATGTTGGCAATTTGATCTCTGGTTCCTCTGCCTTTTCTAAAACCAGCTTGAACATCAGGAAGTTCACGGTTCATGTATTGCTGAAGCCTGGCTTGGAGAATTTTGAGCATTACTTTACTAGCATGTGAGATGAGTGCAATTGTGGAGTAGTTTGAGCATTCTTTGGCATTGCCTTTCTTTGGGATTGGAATGAAAACTGACCTTTTCCAGTCCTGTGGCCACTGCTGAGTTTTCCAAATTTGCTGGCATATTGAGTGCAGCACTTTCACAGCATCATCTTTCAGGATTTGGAATAGCTCAACTGGAATTCTATCACCTCCACTAGCTTTGTTCATAGTGATGCTTTCTAAGGCCCACTTGACTTCACATTCCAGGATGTCTGGCTCTACTAAGCACAGCACACATAAATATGTTATGAAAATATGTATATACTTCTACTTAACAAGGCACAGAGTAACATTCCCAAGGGAACAGCTGTTCAGACTGAGGCATCCTTGGTCCTGGAGTTTCTCGGGGTCCCATGCAGGCAAGTGGGGGGTGTGATTGCAAGGATGATTCCAGGGGGTTTTGACCACCTATGTTTTCTACCTACATGCTGACTTTAGCACCCAGGGGGAGAAAGCTGATGCCCCCTCCATCGAGGCCCATGCCAGGGGCACCCCCAGGCAGCATGTGCCTGCCGTGGTGGAAAGAGCGCACCTTTTCCTCCCTCCTGTCCCGGCTCTCTGATGAGTAATCATCATCATCACTTTAATCACCATAATGGCTGACGTGCACCAAGTGCTTGCTGGGCAGCAGGGACCCTGTAGGGAATTTCTTTGGTAAATGCTGACCACCACTCTTGGAGGGAAAACCCTGTCATTCTTCTGCCCCTTTTAGAAATGGGGAAACTGAGGCTCCGGGACTCGAGGGCTTCTTGCCCTGGGGTCACACCAAGCCGGTAAGAGGTGGAGGCCAAACTGGGGCCTGAGGCAGAGGTCTAGTGCTGAGCCTCAGTGAACCCATCCGCTTCCAGGAGACGGTGGCGGGAGCTGTGACGGCAGGCATGAGCCTGGCACTGGGAAGCATGGGAAGGCGATGGGCAGCGGCACGGTGAGCCGCAGCTCTGTGCTGGCCGTGTGGATGCTCAGGGTGCCCCCCCACACCTAGGAGACTCTGGTGGGGGAGAGGTGGGTACATCAGCCAGGCGGGCTGGGCTCTGCTCTCCATGGGCCCAGGTCCCTGGGGCCGGGGGGCAGGAGGGGAAAGCCCCAGGGTCCCGGCCACTCAAGGGCCTGGCAAGAAGCCTTCTGAGGAGTAGCTTGGGATGGGGGAGTCCACTATTAGTAGAAAACCCAGGGGCAGGGCCCCCGCAGGGAAGAGAGAGTGGGCAGTGAGAGGGACTCACGTTAAGTCAGAGGTTTCAAACCCCTGGGTGTTTTTAAGGCCAGAAAAAGAAACAGAAGTGCAGTAGCTACCAAGGGTGGGGCAACAGGGCACAGTGGGGACTCTGGCAAACTGGGGGACACAGGCCTGCTGAAGCTGATAGCTGCGCCTGCTTATTGCCCCGCGGGAAGGTGAGCTCCGTGACATTGCTTTTTTGGTTTTTTTTTTTTTTGAAAAAAGCTAAAACTGGGGTTTTGGTGACTCAGTCAGTAAAGAATCTGCCCACAGCATGGGAGACGGTGGTTTAACCCCTGTGGGTCAGGAAGATCCTCTGGAGAAGGAAATAGCAATCCACTCCAGTATTTCTTGCCTGGGAAATTCCATGGACAGAGGAGCCTGGCAGGCTACAGTCCAGGGGGTCGCAAGAGTTAGACACAACTGAATGACTACATCACCACTACCACCAATTTTAATATTATCTCAAAACTTTTAAACACTACATGAACCATAGAATATATGCCTTTTGCTCAATTCAGCTGGAAAGAGCCCAGTGGTAGTAACCTCTGGGCTGGTCATTTTAAGTCTTGCAGAAGACAGATGTCTCAGGTGGTGGATGTTTCCAACCACCCCCACCTGACCTTGAATTTTAGTCCTGACTACAGGCCAGGCCCCTGCTGTAACGCCCCCCACGCCCCGCCCATATCAGCATAGAGTCCAGGCTGCCCATGGCGGAAGGCCCCAGTACAGGGGAGCCCTAGAGAGCACCCCCCAAGCTCTGTCTCTTCTCTTGCCCCCACCTGCACCCCTGGCAGGAAACTGAGGACTCCAAGACCCTCGTTCCTCCAGGAGCTGCAGAGCCGGAAGGAGAAGGAGAGCCTGTATGTGGTGACCGAGGCCATGGAGGCCACGCGGGACGCCACGTTTCAGAGCCGAGCAGAGGGAGCCGGGAGGCTGTCTCTCCTCCAGCTGGGCCACGTCCAGGTGCAGGGGGTGCCCTGGGGGCGCAAACGTGGTGTGCCAGGTGCTGAAAGCCACCAAGGAGCCCACCCCTCACTCCTGGCAAACCACCCCATCTCACCCAGGAGTGTGGAGTCCCTGGGCCTTTGTGTCAACTCTGCATTTTAGAACCACCTGGAGAGGTGTCTTGTTGGTCTTTGACTTTTTAAAAATACCAGTTCACACACACACACAGAATTTTCACTGGTGTGGACTAGGACCCAGTCGCTGGTGTTCCTACTCTCCCAGGTGAGTCTTACCTGCTGCTGGGGAGCAGTATTGTAGTGCAGGGAGGTTTCTCATCAACTTTGAAATTGGGTGTGTCTGAGTGCGAACCCCAGCTCTGTCCCTGGCTGGCTGTGTGGCCCTGGGCAAGTCACTTGGCCCTATGAGCTTGACTTCTCTGGTCCATGAACCTGGGCTGGAATCAGGGTGAGACTCTGCAGCGATGTGAGAAGAGTGCCCTGGATGTGCCAAGGGCAGGGACTGGCAGGGTTCCTTCGACATGCCTTCAAGACCCAGACCTGCTCCTCACCAGCTCTGTTCTTCTGCCATGCAGCGTCCATGGCTGCCTCTGGTCCCCACTGTGATGGGGGAGGCAGGGCCCCGAGTTGCACTCACAGCATCACCTCCGGGCCCCACCTCTCACCATCCCCATAAGTGCAGGTGAGGGCTGGTCACCTGGAGGTCAGTTTCCAGGCCACCATATTGAATACGGTCCGGGAGTTCGGACGTTGTACAGAACGGTCTCCATACTCTTGTCTCATCCGTTTCTCAGGATAGTTCCCTTGCTTCTCGGTAGCACTTCTCCAGTGGGATCCAGTGCTGACGGTGGCGCCACTGGTCCCACCTCGGGAGTCCCAGCTTCCGGAGAGCCCCTTCGTCAGCTGCCCACTGACAGAGGACAACCTATGGAGGTTCTCAAACTGCCACGCCCCAGGCTTCCAGCTCAGCCCTTCCGGAAGTGAACCCTCCAAACTCTGGACAACACTTAGTGAGGCAAAATAAAACTCGTTTCTTTGCAGTGGGAACTTTGAGCGCTTTTGCCATGCTACCATGGATTGCTTTGACCCCAGAAAGCTTTGGGGTTTTTGGAAATGTCTCATGTGCAACATATTTTGCAGAGTGCCTTCCTGCTGTGCCCGAGTGACCCCTGCCTTTGCACTTTTCTCTCCTCCAACCTCAACAGCCCCTGGTCATCAGGTTGGCCTCCTGCAGCCCCTCCCCCTGTGCCTGCCATGCCCTGCTCCTGTTTAGTCCTGAGACCCCTTCCTGCAGGTCCTAGAATCTCCCCGCCCCCTCCCAGCTGCAGGGTCAGAGCACCATGCCCGAGGAGGAGGCAGCGGGCATCCCAGGGCACTGTCTTGGCCTATAGGGTGCTGCAGCTGGTGATGGAGGAGGATCGCTGGGGCACGTGGAGGCCGGAGGAGCTGGTGGAGGAGGGGCAGCTGCTGAGTAAGGGGCAGGAAGAGGGAGAGGGAGGCTGTTTCCTCATGGGCCTGAGCACTCAAGTGCCTTTCGTAGCGGGCTTCCAGGCCAGATCTCAGGGAGGCCTCAACACCCCGCCTGTGCCCAGCTTGCCCCGAGGGGTGGGGATGGGGCCGGGGCATTGGACCTGAAGAAGGGAGAGACAAGAGAATCACATGGACTGGGGTGGGCCTGCTCATCGGTGGTCCAGGGACTTTTCTCTTTTCTCTATCCCCGCTTCCACGCCGCTGTTCTGTACCTGCCTGAAGGGAAGCTCTGTAGAAATGCCAGTGGAGGTGAGTGACCCCTGCCGGGAGCTCAGGAACCCAGCCAGAAATCACCGCCTCTCCAGAGAAGGCCCTGACCCCGTTGTCGGGCCCCCTCCTGCCCCACGCAGTCGCCCCATCACTGGGGGGCAGGGAGAGCCCTGTGTCCTCTCCCCGGGGGGATGGAGATGCGCTCAAAACCCCAGGACCAGGCTGTGGGCAGGATGGTGAGCACGGGGCTCATGGGCCGGCTCCAGCCGTGGTCTCCCCACCGCACAAGGGGAGGGTGGGGCTTTCTTCCCAGGTCGGGAAGATCAGTGGTGATGTCTGGGCAGCACTGGGTACCTGGAAGGCTCTTCAGAGGCAGCCTATATGGTTAATAAAACAGGGGTAGGAAGGCAGGGCCCTCTGGCCACCCTGCCAGATCCACCCACGCACCCGCCTCTGCAGGGGTGCTGAGACCCTGAGAAGCCCTGACTTAGCCATCCCGGAGGGGCGATGGGGTGAAGGGGGGCTCAGTCTGGGGGTCCGAGGAACAAACAGAGCAGGGCAGAGAAGTGGCCTCTCCTTGAGCTGAAGCATCAGCCCTGGGCAGGGTGAGCGACTGAGGAGGAGGAGAGGGAGGTGGCGGAAGGCGGAAGGTGAGGATAAGTCCCGTGGGTGTGCAGCGCCTGGCATGCAGTAGGTGTTCAGAACATGCTGAGTGCCTACTGTGTACCAGGGAAGGCAGGAGGGGTGAGCACATCCGGGACTGATCAGGGCGGGGCTGGCACCGGGCAGGATTCTGGGCACAGGACACAGCGGTGCTAACACCTCCACCCACAGCCAGGGCCCCTGGCGAGGAGCCTGGCCTCCAGGATCTGAGGAGGCAGGCGGGGGCTCAGCTGGAGGCCCTGGCCAGGCTGCCCCCGGAGCCACGGCTCTCCCTGCTGGGCGCCCTCCGGGAGCTGCTCCAGAGCCCCTGGGCCCTGCAGGAGCTCAAAGACAAGGTGAGGGGCCCGGTGGTCAGGGCAGGGAGGGGGCGGCGGGGATGAGCAGCAGGAACGGGAGATGCTCTGGGTCTTGGTGGCACACGACCTCTCAGGACCCCGCTGACTGGGCGCCAGCTGGCCCCAGCTGCTGTGCGAGGCTCTTCCTGAACCCCAAGGAGGGACCGCGGTCCAGTGCTGCTGACGCTGAACCCAGGCTCGTCCCAGCCTCCCTGGCACCGTGAGGGGCTGGGGCCCCAGGGCGTGGGGACAGGAGCTTGGGCGGCAGGGTGCATGGACGGAGGACAGATGGGGACCCACAGTTGCCTCTCCTTGCTCTTCCTCACCGCCCCCCTGCAGCTGGAGCAGGCCTTGGACACCGGGGTGCCGGGACGCCTGGGTGGCCCCGGGGGCCTCATCCTAAGCACCCTCTGGGGCCCTTCGGGTGGCCTGTCGCCCTCGAGAAGAAGGGCCATCCTCTGCATTCTCAGAGTGCTGGTCAGTAAGAGGACGCCGTGGGCGGGGGCTGGAGGAAGGGCCGGGTTCTCATGCTGGCTCAGCAGGGGGAGCCCAGGCCGGTCTCGCCATCTCCCAGTAAGTAACCACCTCGCAAAGCCACCAGTCCCAGAGGTGAGCTACTACACACGAACGCTCTTGGTCGGTGAAGCCCCCCACACACTTTTGACAGATTGTGATTTAGGAAAACTGAGGGCCATGGAGTGGTCTTACTGAAGGGCACGCAGCACTTTCAGGGCAGGCACAGTTCCCGCCTTCTAGGACCTTCTGGGGAAAGATGGCCCCAGAGATCCTGGCTGGGGCATGTCCCCACCTCAGGGCTCCAGTATCCCAGCCCGTCCTCCCTGGGGCTGCCAGGTCCCCAAGGAGAGGCCTGGGAGCTGCAGGCCTATGGTGGCCCTCACCCCCACCTCCCCGCAGCACTGAGTGCCACCCAACACTGCCTGCTGGCCCGGTGCCTGGAGAGAGGGGCCCTGCCCCAGCAGCTGGAGCTGGTGAGAGCCTGGGGCAGGGGCATGGGGGGTGCACTGGGCTCCGACCCCTGTGGACCCCGACCACCAAGGCAGCCACACGCAGGCGCATTCAGAGGTTAGGCTGGGTTCCTGCCTTGTGCCTGGCCCTCTGCTTGAGCCTGAGAACACAGGCTGGTCAAGTGGAGACTCCAACAGGTGATCGCAGACAGTGCCCAGAATGGGAGATGCACTGGATCCTGTGTAGCTTATGTTGGCAGCTGTGGGGGGCCAGGGGTGTTTCCAAAAGGGGGCCCCTCCATGCAATTCAGGGATTAATGGATGAAGAGATGGGGTGGGTTTCCAGGCAGAACAGTGTATGCAGGGGCTGGGAGCACTGGGAGTGCTGGAAACCAAGGCCCCTGGCAGTGCAGGGAAGGGCGCGTATGGGGGGCATGGTCCTTGGAGCCCCACTTCTGCAGGGAGCAAGGCCCCAGGCTCAGGTGTGGTGGCAGGGATGGGGTGGGGCGTGGGGGTCAATGATCAGAGGCCCCAGGCTCCCACCCTCAGGGCGGGTCCCACTGCTTCCAGCCTTGGGAGGCCTGTGTATTTACCCTGGGTGATTCCTGGCAGGTGGCGAGCATCTTAGAGCTGAACTACAACCAGATGGA
This sequence comes from Bubalus kerabau, assembly GCF_029407905.1. NCBI lineage: Eukaryota > Metazoa > Chordata > Mammalia > Artiodactyla > Bovidae > Bubalus > Bubalus kerabau. Next base: position 12,937,007 of record NC_073637.1, on the reverse strand, counting down.
GGAAACAGGCTTCTCGCTGACCCCGGAAGTCCTCTCCTGGCTGCAGCGGGAGGACGCGGCCCTCACCCGGAGCCTGGTGGAGAGCTGTGGGCTGAAGCTGCGGGGCCCTGGCCACCCAGTCACCAGGGACCCTGAGGTGGTGCCGCAGCTGTCTGCGCTCTACGCATCCCTCGCGGGGCTGCAGCTGCTGGCCGAGCCCAGCCCCACAGCCCTCCAGGCTGGTGCCTGAGGAGGGTGCCCCAAGGGGCCCCATCGCCTTGACTCCAGGGAGCGGCTGGCCCAGAGCCTCCACGCAGGTGGCCCCAGGTGACGGTGGGGCTCTGCCCAGCTCAGCTCACACTCCTCTCTCCTTCTCAGGACCGGCCCCCAGACCTCAGTCGCCCATCCAGGTCTGGGGCAGCGGGGGCCCCAGTTAGGCTAGAGTCCTACCTTGGATCAGGATTCTTCCAGGAGGGCCTGTAGAGGCTGGTACCAGAACACCCTCCCCATCACCAACAGTTGGATAGCTCTGGGCATATCCTGCCCTCTTTGTGCTTCTTTCTCCTGTAAAATCACCACCCCCCATAAAATGGGGTGATCAGAATTCCTAGCTCATAGGATTGTAGTGAAAATTTTAAAAGTTGTAAATAAAGTGTTCAGCGTAGTGCCTGGGTGTCGGCTATTACTATGCCATGTTGTGTCGGCTATTACTATGCCATGTTGTTAAGAAGGGATCGTTGTTGAGGAAGAAGTTGCACAACCTCTCTCCAGGTTAACAGAGAACTTGGCCAGCCTCCCCTTCATGTCAGCACCCTACCACTCTCCTTCAGCCTCAGTTTCCCCACCTGTAAAATGAGAGTGGTGGGTCAAACTGCTCCGTTGTCACCCAGCGGCACTGTTCAGGGACTTCACTACAGACCGGGGTGCAGGCTAAGGGCTGTGAGTGTTTGTGTGCGCAGTGGGCAGTGTGGGTGTGCACATGTGTGTGTCAGGCCATTCACGGGGAGCAGAAGAAGAGCCTGAGGCCAGGACCAGGTCTCCCCACTCCCAGCTCCATGCTCTTCCTAGCAGAGCCTACCCAGACGGAAACGAGTAAGCACTCAGAGGCAGAGCGATCACTCAGCAGGAGCACTTTATATATTCTCTTCTACCGATGAAACTTGTTTGACAATCAAAACAGTGGTCACTGTAAAAAAAAAGTTTCAGAAAGGAATGAAGAACATTTTAATCTATTCCACTTCTCAGAAATAACCAATATTGACATTCTGATATCATTCCTTTCGGTATTTTTCCCATCATTCATATAAGTTATCTTGCAGTAACTTAGTTTTATACACTTACTTAAAATGTAGTATATTGCGTGCCATTCAACAGTCTCTGTAACCTGAGAAGTGAGGTTTCAGGCAAGAGGATCTTCACAGACCTCATGCCAATCTCTAGGAGGCCCTGCTCTGGAACCAGTGCACCCATGTCACGCTTTCACCACATTGGAGCGTCCTCAGTTCTGTCTGGGGAGTGTGGACAGGGGCTCCCCCTTGTGGGGAAAACAAGAACACACACTCTTTCCACTCTGCGTTGCCAGAATTGTCCAGCCCATCAAATATCTTGTTTTGCACTGTTGCTCCGTGGGGTCAGAGAGGCCCACATTTTAATAAGTTAATGAGCCACAAGTAATTTTAAAGGGATTAATGTTTAACTCACGTGGGTCTTGCTGCTGCTGCTAAGTCGCTTCAGTCGTGTCCGACTCTGTGCGACCCCATAGACGGCAGCCCACCGGGCTCCCCCGTCCCTGGGATTCTCCAGGCAAGAGTACTGGAGTGGGGTGCCATTGCTTTCTCCCATGTGTGTCTTAAAGGACATTAAATGAGTCCATATACATGATCTTCATGAAAATCCTTTCTTTCCCTCTCTGAACTTCATCACACAAACTGGCCAGTCCTCTCTTCCAGCAAGTCTTCCCTTTTGCAGGGGAGGGAATGGATGTCCAGTGGCAACAAAAGCCTTCTCTCTTATGGTCTGGTGAGCACATACTATTCTTCCATAATTATATGTCTTTAAATTAAACTTTCTTGAAAAGCAGCTTTTGTCTCAAATGAAAGGTAGTCATAAATGAACCAACACTGTACTAATTAAATCAAACTGGTTCTATTGTAGAAAGTGAGGATTCTGTCATCAAAGTTGGAGAAAAATAATATGTTGAACAAGGGCTCTGAGGCCCGTAGATTCTGACTGAAAATTGGCCCTGTCAGTAGCTGTGTGACCTCAGGCAAGTCTCTTCACCTCTCTGAACATGTCTTTTCATGTTTGCGCCCCTTGAATAGCAAGCTTACATACGGTGGTTTCCTCCCTTTGGAGGACCACTGGTGAGCCCACCCACCGGCCCTGACAGGATGATTCTTGTCTGAACTCTCCTTTCAGCAGCTAAGTCTGGGGCTCCAGGAGCTGTTAGCTTGGGGCCGGCCACAGAGCTAGGACAGGTGAGCTGCCCAGCAGCCCCGGGGGTCTGGGCACAGGCGCCTCTGCCGCCTTTGACCCCGGGAGCAGCTCTGTCCTCTTAGGACCCCAGAAGCCAGTGCTGCCTCAACAGCTACTCCAGGTCTGAGGTGGGACCACGGAGATTGACTTTTACAGATGGGGAAGGTGGGGCCCAGGGAAGTCGTAAAGCAAGAGAGGGGCAGCAAGGGATCAAACCTGCAGAGTGGAGACGCTCCCCTACACAGACCATCCTGCGGTCCACCCTCCACAGCCCTACCCCTCCTCCCAGCCTCTCACGGCCAAATGCTCCCTGGAGGAGCCCCCCCACCCCGCCCCCCCACAACCAGACCAACGAATGCCAGGTGCTCGGGGCAGAAGCCCTGCCTGGAGCAAGGAACCGGTGCTTCCAGGACCTAGAAACCACCCCTCACTCTGCAGGGCACGCTCCCGGCACCTGCCCCCAGCCCCTTCCTCCCAGGTGCTCAGGCCCCAGGCCAGGACGGCCCTGGACTCCTCTCACACATCCACATCCAGTCTGTGGATGTGGGGTCTCTGGTCCCGTTCACCGCGTCCACTCAATGACCCGCCATCATTTCTGCCTCGGTTACCGCAATGGCTCACCCGGCCTCCCTGCCTCTGTCCCTGCTCACCTCATTCTGCTCCTGGCACAGCAGTTGGAGTGAACCTTATCAAATACATCAGATCCAGTCACTCCTTCGCTCTGAGCCTGCTGATGAGCAGACCGAAAGCCAGTCTTCCGGTGACCTCTACAGCTGTGCTCTCCCCTCTGGCTGCCTCTTCTCCCCATACACCCTCTTCTTACACCGAGAAAACTGCTGCTTTCCTCCAAGAAAGCCCCACTCGGTACCCATCTTCCGTCCCAGGACACTGTCTAGGTGGGCTGTGAACAGGTACTAAAATTTCTGACACCAGAATGTGCTGTGAGCACTGCTGGAATTACCACTAGACCAGAGCGTTGTTTAAAATAATTACGCTGCTAGTTTTGGTTTCAAATAGGCAGTTAATCACCTGCCCAGTTAGAGAAATGGCACTACCTCACAGTTAGTTTCAGTATTCTTGCTGGGAGAATCCCATGGACAGAAGATCCTGGCAGGTTACAGTCTATGGTGTCCCAAGAGTTGGACACGACTGAGCGACTAAGTACACACACACACAGTAAGTTCTGGCTTCCCAGATGATGCTAGTGGTAAAGAGCCTGCCTGCCGTGCAGGAGACCTGAGAGATGTGGGTTCAATCCTTGCGTCTAGAAGATGCCCTGGGGGAGGAAATGGCAACCCACTCAAGTAATCCTGCCTGGAGAATTCCATGGACAGAGGAGCCTGGCTGGCTGCAGTCCATAGCGTCGCAGAGTTGGACACGACTGAAGCGATTTAGCAACAGCACACAGCACCACAGTTCAGTTCAGTTCAGTCACTCAGTCGTGTCCGACTCTTTGCGACCCCATGAATCGCAGCACGCCAGGCCTCCCTGTCCATCACCAACTCCCGGAGTTCACTCAGACTCACGTCCATTGAGTCAGTGATGCCATCCAGCCATCTCATCCTCTGTCATCCCCTTCTCCTCCTGCCCTCAATCCCTCTCAGCATCAGGGTTTTTTCCAGTGAGTCAACTCTTCACATCAGGTGGCCAAAGTATTGGAGTTTCAGCTTTAGCATCATTCCTTCCAAAGAACACCCAGGACTGATCTCCTTTAGAATGGACTGGTTGGATCTCCTTGCAGTCCAAGGGACTCTCAAGAGTCTTCTCCAACACCACAGTTCAAAAGCATGAATTCTTCGGCGCTCAGCTTTCTTCATAGTCCAACTCTAAGTTACTATTAATAAGTTATAGGATCTCTAAAGATCATTAAAATTGGGCATCTTTGACCAATAATACCCTCCTGGACTGAGGAAAGTAGTCAGAACTGGTGCTGGGGACAACTCTGGGGTAAGTGGAGAACCATACACGTTCGTGGACACGACACCTGAAACAGGCTACAATACAAACCTGCAATGGCACCCCACTCCAGTGGTCTTGCCTGGAGAATTCCAGGGACGGGGGAGCCTGGTGGGCTGCCGTCTCTGGGGTCGCACAGAGTCGGACACAACTGAAGCGACTTGGCGGCGGTAGCAGCACAAACATCATGATGTTTATAACGAGACTGAAGGGCAGCACTCCTGGCACACACGGACAGTTCAGCACCAGCTAGCACAACCCCCAGGGCCACAGTAGAGGGGTAGGTATTTCAAATATTCCATTTCATAAATGCAGACACACGAGACTCATCCAAAGTTACGAGTTTTGAACACAGCTCCACCACCTTGGAAGTCTGCGTTTTAACTGTTCACATGAATACAGCATTTGGCAGACAGTATAGATAAGACATGTACTGTGTGACATGAAGTCAAACGTTAGAGATACTGTCTCCATTATCATTTTACTAACTAGGAAGATACAGTTCCAAAGAAGCAATGTGGGTAAGGTTATCTGAGTTTTAATCTACAGACCTTCCCACCGCCATCTTCTAGGATCACCATGTAAAGACTGTGAAATACGTGAAATAAATGCTAAATTTTTTAAGAATTTATGGAGTAGCAATTACCGCCATCTCACATGGAATCAATATGGCATTTCAACTTCAAAGGCCTGGGTTTGAGCACAAATGCCTTAAGTCTAAAATATTTGGAACAATCTTAAAATAGTCCAGCATGCTTCTTAATCCACATCTCTAAAGTGGGAAAACAGGCAAGTGAAAAGTTCTGCCCACCCAGATATAAGTTGAGGGCTGCAGAAACAGGATGAAGAACATTTCACAAGGGGTGTCGCTGGTGTAAGACACGAAGCAACACTATCCTGTGAAGGAAGAGGCACCGGGGCCAGGGTACCGGATGAGTAAAGCGATACGGACCGGGCTGTGCTTTCGAGGTTGAGGGGGTAAAAGGCTTAGAGTGGTAGGAGATTCACCTGCAAAGAGCAGAGTCACACCTCCCTGGTCCAGCACACCGGGCAGACCTGCTTATTATAAAATCCTGGTCCTCTTTCCTGATGAGCCCACTGCCCGTCCCTTCATTCTGAGGATAGACATGAATAGAGATCAGACTCAGCGGACCTTCCTACTATCTGAACGGTAAATACTAAACCAAACTAAACCTACTTTCTGGAAGCAGAGATGGCTCCTTATAACACGATGCAGCACCGAGCTTCCAACACACGGAAGGTGTTGTTCCATGGTTCCAACAACCTCAACTTCTTTGAGGTTCTCAAAGACACCTGTTCTTGGAACTAGAGATTGGTCAACTTTCTGAGGGCCATATGGCCTGTCACAAGAATTCCATTCTGCTGTTGTAATGCAAAAGCAGCCAAAAGTAACATATAAACAAATGAGTGAGGCTGTGTTCCAGTAACATTTATGGACACTGGAATTTGAATGTCATGTATTTTACACATGCCACAAAATATATTTTGACTTCTGCCAAACTTTTAAACATGTAAAAACTATTCTTAGTTCATAGGCTGTACAGAAATAGATGGCAGGACTGGCTCGCAGAGGAGTTTGCTGAGGCCTGGTCGGAAGCTGAGAGAAACTTCCACTTGTTCTCTGATTGGAGACGACAAACTACATTAACTGCAAAGGCCACAGCAGTTATTACTGTTATCTATTTCCGCCACGACATGATTTTTAATTTATATCCATTCATGCACTCACACTTGGCACCTCCTTAGATCCAGGTACTGGGAAAAATCCTTGGGATGCTGAAGGGACATCAGACGAGGCTCTTTTCATGTGATGAGGAAAGTGGTCCAGTGAGACGGCAGCAGTGTTGGATGAGACACTTGCGTGAGAGTCTTAGGGTTGCCATGACTAACTAGCCTCAACTGCATGGTTTATCGAAATTCTGAAGCCAAGGGGTCAGCAGGGTTGGTTTCTTTGGCGAGGCTCTCTGGGAGAAAGTTCCCCAGCTTCCAGTGCTGCCGGTGACTCTGGGCCCTCAGTTTGCAGACACACGGCTCCCTCTACTCACGCCTCCATCTTCACATGGACTTTGCCATGTCCAGTTCCCCTTTTTCCTCTTATACTGGGTTTAGGACCCCATGTAATCCAGGATGGTCTTATCTCCAGATCCTTGACTTAATGTCAGCTGCAAATACATTTTTCCAAATCATGGGGCACCTCTAGTTCCAGGTGGACTTACCTTCGGGGAAGGGGGACTATTTAACCTTACATCCTCTTTATTGGAAGGTGGCTCATGTTATCCCCAAGGCTTTGTCAAGGAGATGACACAAGCTGATCCTTCAAAGGCAAGAGCTGCTGTTCCTCAGACGAACGTGAGGGAGGAAGGAGATGACAGGCTCAGGGACCAGTGGGGCCCAAGTGTGACACTGAGTGGAACAATCTGAGCAGCACGCAGTTGAGCCTGGCTGGGAGCAGGCTGTGGGTGGCAGAGAGGTGAGCAGGGATTCTATCACGACAGGCTGTGGGCATGGTCATCTAGTACTAGTGAGCCAGAGACATTGATGAATTCTCTGGGATTTTTCTCCCAGATAACCCTTAACCCAGCATGGGTGAACGAGACAAACTTTAAGCAGCTTCTCCCCATTAGGACACTTTATGGTTAAGATTTATGGTCTTAAAGTAATAAGCACATGACGTTTCCTACCACTAGCGACACTGCGGCCTTCAGTTTCTCCTGGGAAGTCCGTCGTATCCTCTCTCTCCTCCCAGTATTCAGGACCGTTCTTCCCTCCACATACTATTTCAAGTTGCTACCTTCCAGCTCCTGAGAACTGCCCTTCAAGCAAAAGTATAGTTTCCCTTCTGTTGCTACATCCATGCAAGCATACATCAAGGATAAAAGTCAAGTGTGACAAGATTACTAGGTCTTATCTTTTGGTAAAGAATCCGCCTGCAATGCAGGGTTTGATCCCTGGGTCAGGAAGATCCCCTGGAGAAGGAAATAGCTACCCACTCCAGTCTTCTTGCCTGGAGAAACCCATGGACAGAGAAGCCTGGTAGGCCATGGTCCAAAGGGTCACAAAGAGAAAAGGACTTGGTGGCTAAACCACCACCACCACTAGTCTTCTTGTACTCAGCAAGATTTTAAAAGCAATTAAAGTAATTAAAAAATACTAAAAGAAGGGGAAAAATGTACCGTACACATACATTCCAAAAAATACACATAGGGAAAGCTCTGGAGACCTAGAATCAAAACATCAGTAAACCACACCACACTTAGAAAAATGAAAGCTGATTTTTATTTTATCATCAACAGCCATTCTTTAAACATGAACATGCATACGTAATATTCTACGCACACATCACAGTTTTTTAACGTTAGTTAATAAAGGTTAAACACACAACATACATCCTTACAAAAAAAGTCAAAATGCAAACTTAAAACTTTAAACAAAAGTCTAATTTAAAAAAAGTGTGTGTTGGGTACCATTTGTACAACACAGTTAATTTAAACATTTTTATTTTGGCTGCACATGAAAAAAGCGGCAGTAGAAAATAAAGTCATTGAGGGTTTTTAAATAGCAGAATAGGCAGTTTTGCCATGCAGGAGAAGCAATATTAAATATTAGTTTTCAAAAAAAATCCACATTTAAAAATATTTAGTTCAAGTCACAGAATTTTTCTCAGTAGAGACCCCAATGCAATGCATAATTAGCTGCCTTAGATGGCCTGTTTGAAAGGACAATATCCCTTCAGAGTATAACTTTACTGATTTTGGCACAGAAAAGAAGTCTTAAGATCAAGAACATGATTAAAAAAGAGGGAGAGGAACAGAGGAAAGAAATAAAAAGCAAGAGTAAATGAGATAGTAATTGCAATCACTAAAAACTGTGCATTCTCAGTCACTGCAGAATACTGTCTTCTGTCTACAGCAGGTGCCTTTCCAGAACTGTTATTGCAGCATGGATTTAATCTGCTTGGAGGTAGTCTCATCATTCAAATGTTTTGTTGTGTACCTACGAGGGGAAAAACATCCATTTTAGGGGGTTAAAAACACAAACAAACATAACCTGCTTCGGGTTCCGTAATTACGGGAAGAGAAACAACTGGCCAGGAGAGCTTGCCTTGCGCGAGAATGCCTTTCAGTCCAGCTCTAGCCCTGTTCAGCCCCTGCTGGCTGATGCTCCTCCTACCTTCAAACAGAATGGCTGTTTTACTCATTTGGAACTAACTACTTCATTGAAAAGGTTTGGTGAGATTCTACAGTACACAATTATCTATAACTTCCCTCTCAAAGGAAAATAGCTGTCCAATATCAAAGGCTGGCAAATTATACCCATGGATCAAATCCAACCTACCATCTATTTTTGTATGGCCTGTGAGCTAAGCATATTTTTACATTTTTAAATGGTTGAGAGAAAAAGTAAAAAAAAAAAAAAAAGTATTGCATGTTAATGTGGAAATTCCATCCAATTCAAATCTCAGTGCTTGTAACATTTTACTGGAACAGAGCCATGCTGATCACTTAAGTATCGTCTATGGTCACCTTCCTGCTTACAAGGGCAGAGGTGGATAGCTGTGACAGATGCCACAGGGCCTACGAAGCCTAAAATATTTGCTTATTCTCTGGCCCTTTACAAAAACAGTTTGCAAACTCCTGTTCTCCTTTGTATTTAAGACAGTTCACCCTCACATTTTCATCAAGAAAAGGCCAACAGCACCTAAAGAAGTGAAAATAACATAACATATATGTGAAGATGAATGGCATTATTTCACTTTACACATAAACACAAAAGTCCTTTTCTAAGAGCATATGATTTTTCTACTGAAGAAAACTACTAATACTATTTAAGAATAAACTTAATAAATTAATAAAGAAGGTAATTATCTAGCACTGAACCTGACTCCCAGCTCTAGTTTTGTTTCTCTTTCTCTTATGATTAAAGAAACTCGGTTCCATTTCTCCATTTGTAAAATAGAGACATGGCTCATTGCTTTCTCCTCATTGCATAGTGTCAGTTCGAGGGAACTATATCATTACTACAGAAAAGTATTCAGAACAAGCAACTATATATATATGCAACTATATTATTTAAAACTTGACTCCGAGGAAAGGATGGAGTGAGCATCTGTAATAGCTATTCACTTAAAAAAGAAAATAATGTAGCAAAAATGTGTTCTATTTTGTAGAGACCGAAATAACAACACTTGCACAGCACTTGGGGGATTCCAAAATGCTTTCTTAACAGTATCTTCTCTGCTCTGAGAAAAGCATGTTAAGAGCTAGGTTGGTTTAGTTTAAGCAGTGTTTCTCAAAGTACCAACAATATCTACAACACATAGGCTGCTTATTTATAAAATGAGGTGCCTGCCCCCCCACCCCAGACCTAACGAAGAGACTAGACTCTCTGGAGGTGGTAACCTGGGAATCTGCATTTCCCTTCCAACCAGATGATTCCAGAGCACAAAGATTAATCTCAGAGTAAACCTACGGCTTGACAATACAGTTATCAAGTATATGGGATTTTAAGAATAAAACCTTGAATCTGAAACCAGACTCCAACATTTATTAGTTGTATCACCTTTAAGTCTCTCAAGAGCTTCAGGTACCTACTGCAGGATGGAGACCACCCCCACTGGCCCATACCCACCAGCTACGTCACTGAGCTGTGGTGAAGAGGCAATAAAGCCCCACACATGAAACTTCATGGTAAATGTACCGTGATATAAAACTGTTACTAATTATAACCACTACTACATCGCAACAGGTATACTGGTTAACCTCACAAAACCTCCCAGGGGGGAAATAACAACTGGACACAGAATATGTGTTTCACTCTGAGTAAGAACAGCTCAGAAGTTATTCTCTGCAGTGAACTTTTATTTTCTGACCTCTATCATATTATTTAAAAGGAAACCTACAGCTGCCAGGTGGCTCTCGCCTCACCTGGCAGACAGTGAGTCTTCTCCCCCTTTGTCTCAAACACAGCCTGTTTGCGGCGGACGTCAACAGCTTTATACTCATTACCACTGCCCTCCTCTGTCCCACACCAAATTACTTTTACACTGTGAAAAACAGAACTGAACTCTGCATTTTACATTACTGTTGGAAGCACAGTCCCTTCAGGGTAAATAAATGTTACACTAAAACTTCCTAGACCTCTATTATTTCTTACTTTAAGGAAAAAAGAGCTCCTGTCACTTGCTGGCTTTGGAAGAGCCTAACCAATCATTTAGCGTGGGCAGCTGCCCCACGTCCGAGGTCAGGGGCAGAAGCCGGGAGGACCCCTTGCCCGAGAGGAGGCAGCCAAGAGGAGTTACCCACGTCCGAGGTCAGGGGCAAGCGGCCGAGAGGGCCAGGCTGCGACGGCGCAGGAACAGCCGAGAGGAGCTACCCCACGTCCAAGGTCAGGGGCGGTAGCCGAGAGGAGCTACCCCACGTCCCAGGCCAGGGGCAGCGGCCGGGAGGAGCAACCCCACGTCCAAGGAGCGATGGCTGCGTGGGCGCAGGAGGGCCTAGAGGAGCCATCCCACGTTCAAGGTCAGGAGGGGCAGCAGTGAGGAGATACCCCTCGTCCAAAGTAAGGAGCAGCGGCTGCGCTTTGCTGGAGCAGCCGTGAAGAGATACACCATGTCCAAGGTAAGAGAAATCCAAGTAAGACGGTAGGTGTTGCAAGAGGGCATCGAGGGCAGACACACTGAAACCATACTCACAGAAAACTAGTCAATCTAATCACACTAGGACCACAGCCTTGTCTAACTCAATGAAACTAAGCCATGCCCATGGGACCACCCAAGATGGGTGGGTCACGGTGGAGAGGTCTGACAGAATGTGGTCCACTGGAGAAGGGAATGGCAAACCACTTCAGTATTCTTGCCTTGAGAACCCCATGAACAGTATGAAAAGGCAAAATGATAGGACACTGAAAGAGGAACTCCCCAGGTCAGTAGGTGCCCAATATGCTACTGGAGATCAGTGGAGAAATAACTCCAGAAAGAATGAAAGGATGGAGCCAAAGCAAAAACAACACCCAGTTGTGGATGTGACTGGTGATAGAAGCAAGGTCCGATGCTGTAAAGAGCAACATTGCATAGGAACCTGGAATGTCAGGTCCATGAATCAAGGCAAATTGGAAGTGGTCAAACAAGAGATGGCAAGAGTGAACATCGACATTCTAGGAATCAGCAAACTAAAATGGACTGGAATGGGTGAATTTAACTCAGATGACCATTATATCTACTACTGCGGGCAGGAATCCCTCAGAAGAAATGGAATAGCCATCATGGTCAACAAAAGAGCTCGAAATGCAGTACCTGGATGCAATCTCAAAAACGACAGAATGATCTCTGTTCGTTTCCAAGGCAAACCATTCAGTATCACAGTAATCCAAGTCTATGCCCCAACCAGTAATGCTGAAGAAGCTGAAACTGAATGGTTCTATGAAGACCTACAAGACCTTTCAGAACTAACACCCAAAAAAGATGTCCTTTTCATTACAGGGGACCGGATTGCAAAAGTAGGAAGTCAAGAAACACCTGGAGTAACAGGCAAATTTGGCCTTGGAATACGGAATGAAGCAGGGCAAAGACTAATAGAGTTTTGCCAAGAAAATGCACTGGTCAAAGCAAACACCCTCTTCCAACAACATAAGAGAAGACTCTACACATGGACATCACCAGATGGTCAACACCGAAATCAGATTGATTATATTTTTGCAGCCAAAGATGGAGAAGCTCTATACAGTCAACAAAAACAAGACCAGGAGCTGACTATGGCTCAGACCATGAACTCCTTATTGCCAAATTCAGACTGAAATCGAAGAAAGTAGGGAAAACCTCTAGACCATTCAGGTATGACCTAAATCATATCCCTTATGATTATACAGTGGAAGTGAGAAATAGATTTAAGAGACTAGATCTGATAGATAGAGTGCCTGACGAACTATGGACTGAGGTTCATGACATTGTACAGGAGACAGGGATCAAGACCATTCCCATGGAAAAGAAAGGCAAAAAAGAAAAATGGTTGTCTGGGGAGGGCTTACAACCAGCTGTGAAAAGAAGAGAAGCGAAAAGCAAAGGAGAAAAGAAAAGATAAAAGCATCTGAATGCAGAGTTCCAAAGAATAGCAAGAAGAGATAAGAAAGCCTTCTTCAGCAATCAATGCAAAGAAATAGAGGAAAACAACAGAATGGGAAAGACTAGAGATCTCTTCAAGAAAATTAGAGATACCAAGGGAACATTTCATGCAAAGATGGGCTCGATAAAGGACAGAAATGGTATTGACCTAACAGAAGCAGAAGATATTAAGAAGAGGTGGCAAGAATACACAGAAGAACTGTACAAAAAAGATCTTCATGAACAAGATAATCACGATGGTGTGATCACTGACCTAGAGCCAGACATCCTGGAATGTGAAGTCCAGTGGGCCTTAGAAAGCATCACTATGAACAAAGCTAGTGGAGGTGATAGAATTCCAGTTGAGCTATTCCAAATCCTGAAAGATGATGCTGTGAAAGTGCTGCACTCAATATGCCAGCAAATTTGGAAAACTCAGCAGTGGCCACAGGACTGGAAAAGGTCAGTTTTCATTCCAATCCCAAAGAAAGGCAATGCCAAAGAATGCTCAAACTACCGCACAATTGCACTCATCTCACACGCTAGTAAAGTGATGCTCAAAATTCTCCAAGCCAGGCTTCAGCAATATGTTAACCGTGAACTTCCTGGTGTTCAAGCTGGTTTTAGAAAAGGCAGAGGAACCAGAGACCAAATTGCCAACATCCACTGGATCATGGAAAAAGCAAGAGGGTTCCAGAAAAACATCTATTTCTGCTTTATTGACTATGCCAAAGCCTTTGACTGTGTGGATCACCACAAACTGTGGAAAATCCTGAAAGAGATGGGAATACCAGACCACCTGACCTGCCTCTTGAGGAATTTGTATGCAGGTCAGGAAGCAACAGTTAGAACTGGACATGGAACAACAGATTGGTTCCAAATAGGAAAAGGAGTACATCAAGGCTGTATATTGTCACCCTGCTTATTTAACTTATATGCAGAGTACATCATGAGACATGCTGGGCTGGAAGAAGCACAAGCTGGAATCAAGATTGCCGGGAGAAATATCAATAACCTCAGATATGCAGATGACACCACCCTTATGGCAGAAAGTGAAGAGCAACTAAGAAGCCTCTTGATGAAGGTGAAAGAGGAGAATGAAAAAGTTGGCTTAAAACTCAACATTCTAAAAACGAAGATCACGGCATCTGGTCCCATCACTTCATGGGAAATAGATGGGGAAACAGTGGAAACAGTGTCAGACTTTATTTTTTGGGGCTCCAAAATCACTGCAGATGATGACTGCAGCCATGAAATTAAAGGACGCTTACTCCTTGGAAGGAAAGTTATGACCCACCCTAGATAGCATACTGAAAAGTAGAGACATTACTTTGCCAACAAAGGTCCGTCTAGTCAAGGCTATGGTTTTTCCAGTGGTCATGTATGGATGTGAGAATGACTGTGAAGAAAGCTGAGCGCCGAAGTATTGATGCTGCTGAACTATGGTGTTGGAGAAGACTCTTGAAAGTCCCTTGGTCTGCAAGGAGATCCAACCAGTCCATTGTAAAGGAGATCAGCCCTGGGATTTCTTTGGAAGGAATGATGCTAAAGCTGAAACTCCAGTACTTTGGCCACCTCATGTGAAGAGCTGACTCACTGGAAAAGACTCTGATGCTGGGAGAGATTGGGGGTAGGAGGAGAAGGGGACGACAGAGGATGAGATGGCTGGATGGCATCACCGACCGATTTGATGGACGTGAGTCTGAGTGAACTCCGGGAGTTGGTGACGGACAGGGAGGCTTGGCATGCTGTGATTCATGGGGTCGCAAAGATCGACACGACTGAGCGAATGAACTGAACTGAACCAATCAGAAAGGAAAGGGCTTGGGAGAGAGCTCAGGCTGACTGCGACATGGGGAATCCTCGGAAAGGGATCAAGCAGCAAGAATCACAATACCGTAAATATTGATACAATCAGTAGAGAAGTCTCCACAGTAAAAAATTCAAGGAACTTAAGGTTTCTGATAGGCTTATGGTTGAAACAGTTTGACATAAGGTTTTTTTTGTTGTTGTTATATTATGTTCCTTAATCATTCAGGTTTTCACTTAGGATACATCTTCTTTTTATTTATTTTTTAGTTGAAGGATAATTGCTTTACAATGTTGTGCTCGTTTCTTCCAAACAACGAGAATCAGTTAACTATACATATACATACATATATATATCTGTATATATATCTCCCCTCCCTTTTGAGCCTTCTTCCCACCCCCACCCCCAGAACAGACCATCTTTATTTAGACAGTCACTGCTTATAGAATATCTTTCATCATCTTAATAAAATAATTTCATGGTTCCACTCAGCTGAAATGACACAGCCTAGATTCTGCTTCATGATGCATACCAGATGTGACTAAGTGTCCAAAAAGAATAAACAATCTGTTTTGCTCACGAAACATGTGAGGAAGGTAATACTATATTGGAAATCAGTTTATCCTATTACGTGAATTACAATGCACTACAATGGCCTATGACTTCAAAAAGTCACTGAATAAATATCTGTACCACACAGTTTTTGTGTTCAAACACAAAACAATCAAGTAACAAGCAAATCATCTTCTACAGTAGGGAAATGATAACTACCAGTTAAATCTCTGTAGCCAAGACCCTATAATGGGTTGAAATTTTCATTTAAAAATAGTCCAGGATTGAAGGAGCTTTAGTAACTAAAGTAAGTAAATAACTTGTTTAGTAACTAAACAACAAAGTCTAAACTGAGAAGACAGACATCAAATAATGACTAGACTGCTTTATTTTCATTATAAAAACTGCACAAAAGTAATAAAGATCTGTAGTATGAACACAGAAATATAATTATACTATACTAAGGGAAAGTTCAGCTATAAAACAGTTTGTATAATATTACTTTGTAAAAGGTAACTTTTATATATAGCAATGACTATATACAAGTATTTTAAAAAGAAACTCTGGAAGAATATTCATCAAAATGTTTAAAACAAAACAAAACAAAAAAAAACAAAAAAAACTGCAAGGGTATATACCAAAATGTTAATAGTGGTTTATTTCGAAATAGTGCGGGTTCTGTGTTTTCTTCTTAAAATTTTCCTGTTTTCTGAGTTTTATACAATTGCTTTTTATTAAAAAAACAAAAAAGCAGTTCTTCCTTTGAGATGGGCAGAAAAGTGAAAGCCACACTCCACAGCAAAGAAATGAAGCTGCTGTTTTCAGTGGGGCACATACACACACATTCTTCATTATAAGAATACTGTGACCAATATTTGAAAGCAAGACTACCAATAAGCAACATGATACCTTCACATTTCTAACATTTATGTGTTATTCACACACTGAAACAACATCTTAACACGTTCACCCTATCCACGTGTACCTGTGCGCATACCCACCTGAGAGCATTGAGAAGACCTTCTACACTGTTAGGAGGTTGGTCCTTAAGAACCTTGATACAGCCTTTCATCTAAGTAGAAAACGAAACAGAGAAGGTGAAACATTGAGTTTTCATCTAACATTCATTCTCAAAACAGTTAATACTTAAACCAGCTCCATACCTATGGCACTCATGAGAAATTACACACTAGAAATGTCAAAACAATTATTCTTAGAATAGGGGGAAAAAATCTACCCAAGTGTTATTTTCAGTTTGTCAATCAAACAAAACTTTTTGGAAACCAAATCAGATGAACAGAACATACCAAACACACTAATGAGAAAATTAAGGGTTTACTAAAGTAGGACTTTCTGGAAAAGGTGTTGAGTAGCCTTTTAAAGGATGGAATGGACACCCTGGTAAGAAAAAGAGGCATCTTCCAGGTAGATGAGCCCAATAAAAAAAGTAAGAAAGCTCATCACATGCAGAGGGCTAAGGTGAATCGCAAAGGGCAGTTCACAGAGGGCCTCAAAAGCCAGGAGGACTCATGGGGAACTGATGGGGATGGCAGCAGAGACTTGTCATAGGCTTCACAGAAAGGGAACAACTTGATGAAAATGATTCACAAGGAAGATGAGCCTGATTACTGTGAGAAAGCAGAGCATGGCAAAAACACCACAGGCTTCGAAAGCCATGGAGACGTGGGTTCAAAATCCAGGTACCGTTCACTGCTGCTGCTGCTGCTAAGTCACTTCAGTCGTGTCTGACTCTGTGCGACCCCATACTGTTCACTGGCAATTACATTAAGAAATTTCCCTAAACGTTCTTTCTCTATTAATACAGGGGAAATAACACCTACATCCTAAGAGTATTTTCAAAGTTAAATGAGAGAGCAAATGTTGAAATTCCTGGGACACAGTAATGACTCAAAAAATGTTGATTTCTCTTTACATAGGATAGATGAAGACAAGAAGACTGATTAATCATCAGTTCTCTATACATGAAATGCCAAGAGTCTGTCAAAGGGTAACTGAAAGACAATTCTCAGTAAATACTGGTTAAAATTCTCATGAACCCAGATGTGAGAGTGAGGCGAGAAATTACAAAGTAGAGAAACTGAGGCTACAACCACAAATTATGATGACTGGGAGGAGGAGGGACAGTATATAGTCTTCAGCTTTCTTCACTGGGGCACCTCTACTGGCTTTTAATATATACTTGGAAGTAAATCTTTTGTTTAAAAATGGCATTCGGTCGAAAGAATGAAAGGATACAATAAAAAGATTTTTTTATGTTTCATTATTTATTTATATATACTGCCAAATATGTGGAAGTACCACTTTATGAATGAGGCTTCCCCACAAGGAGATACTCTAAAACAGTGCAGTTACCTTCAGTCATTCTATTCCACCTGTATCTGGGCTATAAGAAATACCATGAGAGAAGAGAAAACCAAAATACACCATTATCACAAACTATAAAACTAAATTTTGAGACAGAGTGTAGCCGGCCAGCTCTTTAAATAAAAGTCAATGGTTTCCACTTATGTTTGAAATTACTGGGAATTACATAAAAAACAAATAAAACTTACATCAATTTTTGAAGTTTTGGCAAATGCTCCCACTGGATGCACGTGGTCATAGAGTATTATGACGCCCACCATTACCCTCAAGCAGAATGACACTGTCTCTTCATTTGTAAATCTGCTTCTGTATTCCCTGGAGGGTAGGAAACACAAAGGTGGGTGAGGCCCACCACAGACTCAAGAGCTGGCTGATGCTCAAAGTTACATCCTGTTGATATATAAAAGGGACGCTGAGACTATACCCTCACCTTCTCTGCAACGAGATTCCCAAAGAAATAAGGGGGCAGAACAGTTATCACTTATACATCCTGGTCTCATATGCATTTTGGTATCTTGCCCCTTCTGCTCAGCAGAGATCAGACAATTTTAGAGAGATTAAAAATAGCCCCAAAGTAAAAGTTTGGGAATGGGTGCTTTGAAAGGCTGTCATCATCAATGTGATGAGAAAAGCCACTAGCTTAATAGAGAAAGTATTGGCATTTATAGACGTTAACTTGATCTATACATATTACTGTATTGCAGGCTTTTAATATTCTAAAATTCAATCATAGTCTTCTCTCAAATGGGAAAAAGGAAACAGCACTTTTCGTCTACAAGGAGGGCAGTATGGCATAGCAGAGAGAGTCCAGACCACAATGGAGACACCCAAGCACGTGTGTGAGGTCAGTCACCGTGCACAAGCCCTTCACTCCCCAGGACCCTGCTCCCCTAGATGAGGATGACGACGCTATGAGGATAAGCAGTTGCTCTCTTACTTCAAAAGATTTTCCAATAAGGTGAGTATATAATATTGTTTTGGAAAATAAAAAGCTCCACAAAACTAAAGTTATATAATAAAATCTTACTATTTAGAAACATAGGAAGAATTCTTTCTGCCTGCTGACAGGAAAATCCAGACAGAAAACACTGTGGTGTATGTTACAAATGGTTTGACAGAGAGGAGAAACCCACAAGAGAATTTAGGTTAGTGTTGGGGACAACAAAGAAGACTGAGGACTAATAACTGATGTTGAGAGGAAGGGATATGCGTTTAAGAATATTTCTAGCCCTCTAGCAAAAAGGCAAAGTGCTCTTTGAAAAGGAAACAGAATATCTGAGAGGCAAAACCAGACGAGCTTTAAAGTTCTTCCCCTATCCTCTCAAAAGCACACAAAACCCCTATTCTGAAGCATCCAACTGGTCTGATGAACCTGAAAACTAAATGTACTTTGTACATTTAACCAGAACCTACATTAAGCTGTGTAATTATTTTAATTTTATTACATACTTGGGATATATTTAATTCCACCTTCCAAATATGACATATTCACATCTTTGTCAATCATTTCAACAGGACTGTTAAAGTGAAAAAGATCAGCAAATACTCACGGTGTTTCAAGCATGACTCTGCACACACTAGCCATGGTGCTTAGACAATCTGTGGTATTTTCTATTGGTAAATTTTTATTCTGTAAAAGTGTACAGAGAACAAAAGAGTGATGAACAGCTATTACTTAAGAAAAATTTAAAACCTAGCATAACATGAAAAATTATCAACTTTAAAATCTGATTCCTCCTCTAAATTTTGTTTTAAAAAATGCACTAGAAAAAAAAAATGCACTGGATTCTAGGTACTGTTCTAAGCTCTGAGGACACAGCTAGGAGCAAGACAGCTGAGATCCTCCCATCTCTCAAGAAGCCCTTACATTTGAGAGCTGGGCGGGAACAGCCACGACATGCAGATGAGGCCCCAAGAGACACGCGACACGTGGATTTGATCCTAAGGGCCCTAAGAAGTCGATTGGAGACCTTTCCCCCCTCCAAAAGCTATTTATTTTTAATTGAAGGAAAACTGTTTCACAATATTGTTGGCCTCTGCCATAGGTATATATGCGCCCCCTCCCTCTTTAACTTCCCAAACTGGAAACCTTTTACGCAGAGGAAGAAGGGAACGTGGTTTGGGTCTTAAGAAGACTACTTGGCTACACTCAGGAGACAGGCCCAGTGGGTCAGACAATGAATGCAGAAATCCAGGTAGGAAGAGGTGGGGTGCTCCGGAGAGGTAGCTCGAGGTAGTAAAGGGTCAAGTTCTCAGACTCAGGGTACACTTTAATAAGAAGACTGCCTTGTCTGATGGAGTGGATGTAGGGGTGAGATAAAGAAACGAACTGGCAATGAAAACTCTTAAGTTATCTGCTTGTACAGTGTCAAGACCTCACTGTGGTCAGCAGACCACGGAGGTGTCGGCTATCCATCCTAAGGGTGACTGCCGATAGGCGGCAGGTGTGTACACGTGGGTCTCAGGGGAGAGGACCAGACTCAGTGCACAAGGTGCAACTATCAGCTTAGAGGGTCTGTAGTGGACTCACCGAGCCCATCCTATCTGGACACAGGCTGAAGAGGAATGACACAAAGCGTAACTTCCTAGGCAATGCCTACCTCTGATACAAACTTCGTTGTAGCATCACTTAAGGTTTTCAGCATTGGGGTTGCCTCAGCATAAAACAAAGACATTCGATTTGCCAATTCATTATTTACTTCATTTTCTCCTTCTGCCTGTGTGGAAAATAATGACACTTAATATCAGCTCCTAAGTTATTAAAATAATATTATAAACGGACCTAGGCAAGGTGCCTAGCTAGTGCTTGCTAATCTATTAATAATAAATATGCTTACATTCTAGACCCTCAAATGTACACAACACTTACATTACCTTTAACAAGAAAAAGATTAAAATATAAAGAAATTTTTTTCAAGATTAACTTCTTTAAAAATATTTTAAATGATATTAAGCCATTAAATGAAACTTGAATGGGCTGCCTGCTGTATACAAGAGACCATCTAAATGCCACAGAGGACAGAAAGATGACTATGACATCACACCCTATTAGGAGCAAGCAAGTATCCACATAGCTTATCTTAGTACCATGCTAAGAGACGAGGAATAAAGTGGGGGATGAGTAGAGGACTAAGACTGGGAGGAACTAAAACGGATGCATGGAAGATCTAGGCTTTGGCACATGTTGATCAGCAGGTACACAGGGCATTTCAACCAGTCAGGGGGCAGAGCATGCTTTCAAATGACTTGGCAAAGTGTAAATTCAAATAGGTCAGTGTAATAAGGGACAGCAATCAGTGAAAGAAAGCTGGAAGGGAAAGCTGTGGTCAGACTAAATCTTAGCTTCAGGTCCTATTTTTCTTCTGTAGGTAATGGGAAGCCATTTAGCATTAGAAGAAAGGAGTAACAATTAAGCCAATCTTCAAAATAAAGTTAACTATTGATGGCAGACTGTACCAAAAAGAAAGAGATAGATAGTATGCCAGAAAATAAGTTCTGCAGCTACAGAACAGTTGCCCAAAACAGTGGGAATTAGGCTCTCAACTGGGACAGCAGTACTAAGAGATGGGAAGGGGGGGCAGTGAAGAAATCTGAGAAAAATGGCACTTGACAGCGACTGAACTGACCTATAATTATTGAGAGCAAAAGGCACTGCAAAGATGATTTCAGTGCCTTTGGTCTTGAATGATAGCAGGATGGCCATAACAGAAAATTGGGTCATTTTATTTTACTTTATTTTACATAGTGAGTGTGAAAAAGACAGACAGTGAGGTCAGCCTCACAGAATAAACTGGCTTATGCAAAACCAAACAAATACATGTAACAGATGATTCATTAAAAGAAATCTTTCTTCTGATCCAGGCCTGTCTTAAGAGCAACGACTTCATAAAATATTTACTCAATGGTCTCCTTTGGTTTTGTTTTTAAACTGGAAGACAATTGCTTTACAGTATTGTGGTGGTCTCTGATGATCCTTTTATTTTTTTTTTTTTTAACCTTTTATGCCACTTAACACTCCTTACAAACTTACATAGTATTTCTTCATTAAACTATCTACTTGAGGCCAGGGATAATCCTAGAAATTTTCTCTGCTTTTCATACAAATTAGCACAAAATAGGTCCACAAAATATCTAGAGAAAAAGATAGTATTTTTCTCACACTTAAGGTTGGTATTTGATGTCTAGGAGAAAAGAGTATTAAACAGCTTAAAACGAGACGTCGAGAGGCTAACAAGCCAGAAGAGATGCTATGCTAGCCGAGCAACAGGCTCAGAGCCATCTTCTCACACGGCAGTGTCAGACACAGACGTGCTTGGGGTCCAAGACCCCGCTCCCCTTCCTGCCAGGATTAGTGCTGTTCCTATCCCGGGTCAACCTCTCCCCAAGAGTCTTCCAATCTAAGAACATGGGGACAAATAACTCATAACCACTAATTCATGAAACTCTTCTGCAGTTAAAACGAGAAAACAAAGAGAAATTTTCTATCAATGTTATACAGACAAAAAGCAGTTTTACTGAAGTAGCTGTGGAACAAAGAACCAAGTAGAAAAATAAGTGAATACCATATGGCTTGCTACATTTTGCTCTTTCTTCCCACAGCTGTGGATGCCTGTAATTATTAACTTTACTACTATCTTTAGCTTTATCTGAATGAATGAGTGAATGAATGAGTAAAAGATTAAACTGAACAAATTGAGATCTGAATTATTAGTATCACGCCACAATTCAAGCTTTAACTTACTGGAACATTATTAATCCTCATGCGACTCAATGTTCTTCTGTAATAGCTGAAGTCATTCTGTATGGCAGGATTTGTCATCTAAAGAAAACATTTATAAAAGAAAAAGTTATTTACTAAAGGATAGTATAAAAATTAAATAAAGTTTCTACTAGAGTTGTAATTAGTTAATTCACATTATTGAATTTGTAATATCACTTTAAGAACTAAAACCGTTATCATCCAAGATGACGACCTGCACTTAAATTATGTAACACTGTGCTTACGCACTGGTTTGCTAACTGTTTCATGATGGACACAGAAGACTGTACACTGGTTTTCAGTCACAGTCAGTACACTGTCCTTCTTTCTTCTCATTAATTTCAGGTAACATACGAAAAGGCTGCTCACCAAAAATGGTATTACCAAATAGACAAAAACAAAAAGGAATGTGTACCCACTCATTGTGGGTTATTACAATTAATATACAGGGCAGTCGTCAAACAGACTAAAATTTTTATGAACAAACTATTTGTGCTCAAAGTATGAATAAAGGAGAATAGCTGTCTATGATATAATGTTTATAAAATGCTGGAGTTAGGAATCCAGCTCTTCCATTTTCTAAACAAGTTATGTGAGGTGCTGGAAAGTCAGAGGACCTGCCTCATCGTTTGTTACTATGATGGAGCCTAAAGTGGAATTAAGGTCTCCTGATACAGAATTTAATGCTTCTTTCTTTAAATGCACTCCTTCTAGCAAAAAGGATGTTAATAAGTAGACGCGGGGAAGGGGAGGGTGTGAGAAAGACGACAAGGGAAGAAAGGAAAGAGGAGAGGGGGAGGAGAGAGAAAGAAAAATCAACATTTTTATATATTAATAGAAGAATGCTGGAAAAAAAACTGGGGATGAGCAGAAAAGAAAAAATATTAGAAGATGTCAATATTGTTGTTTCAGAGATACTTTTTAAAATGAAGCTAAATGAAAACTGAATATTGAGCAATTTGTTGTTTGCTATGCTACACCAAAAAGCCTGCATAATTTTTAAATCCAGCTTTCCACTTTTGCTGAGGAACAGCAGACATCATTCCACCACATTTTAATAAGGGCTCCAGGCATTTCCTCCTAGTACTCATTGAAAGACACATGATTTTCTTCTATAACAAGGAGGACCAGCAGGACAATCCTACCTTAAGTTCATCAAACCGGAGTGTAAAATGAAGAATTTCTGCGAACTGTTTAGCAAGAGCCTGCTCTCGCTCTAGATGCTGGGTGGGAGAATACGGGGTACTTGTCAAGGCTCCCAGAAGACCTCTTAACGCTGCTTCTAAAGAACAAAACGTTAAGATGTTGTTTGTATCTATTTATTAAAAAGTGAGCATTTTTAAAATGTTTTGATTTCAATTTCCATAAAAATAAGGTTTCTTTAAAAGCTAGGTTATCTAAACATAACACTCAAACTGAGTACTGTTTACTAGAATAGAAACCCTGAAGTGACTAACTCAATTTCTGTAAACCCAAATTCAGAATCATGAAGAATGTGAATCTGAATGAAATATCAGGATCAAAGGACAAATCTTACATTATATTCACATTCTACACAGTGTTGGGTTTTTATGAAATGGTAACTGTGACTATGTCTTTTTTGGTGAAACTACAGTCAGTCATATCTGTATGTGGGTATGAATGAATTATCAACTTCACATACTTTGTGCTGTTTATTTATAAACACAAACTATCTTCTTTCAGCTATGAAAAGAAGCCAAATATGTGGTTTAATAATTAGCTTCCTGAGTGTTGTACAGCTTCCTATCTCAGGGCCATAATATAAAAATTCTAATTCATTACACAAAAACAACTGTCCCTTGAAACAACTGCTACTTTTGGAATGCCAGACTAATATTGTGTTTAAAAATGGAAATACTAAAAAATATATATATATATAGAAATATTGATTTCACTTCAAAAAAATCCCAGAAATCAAACTAATACTGTTATATACTACATAATCATACAACAAGGCAAGATTTTATTCAGAGAAAACAAAGTTTATAGAGTTAGATGGTGGTCTGCCATTTATGAATAAATGCTAGATTAAAAAAGATTATTTATTAATGAAAACAAATTTATCTCACATCATCAACTTTTAAAAGCTGAAAAATTACCAACTCTACCATTTATTTTATTTGATCTACCCAATTATGAACTAATACCCATACTTGTGTACTTAACCTAATCTGTCATTTAACTCTCACTGTCAACTATGATATAGGCATTACAGATGGATAAACTGAGTTTCAAAGAGGTCAGACCCCCAAGGGTATATTTCATAAATGCCAAGTGCTTCTGACTTCACAGCCCTATTATTTCCACCATAATAAGCTGCTTCTCATATAAAATGACATTCTAACTAGCCTTCCATAATCTTATAGAAGATTAAATTATTGATTAGTACCAATAGTAAGTACTCTTTATGTGTCTATTATGTGCCAGGTACTGAGCTAGACACTATTTGTAATCCACACAGTAACTTCGAATGATAGTTACCATCCTTTTTTAATAGTAAGTTAAAAAATATACTGATGGTCTAATACGTGTCAGGCACTGGGTACAATGATGAAGAGGGACACACCCTATGCTCACACAGAGATTGACTAGACAGAGAAGACAGACAACTTACTACAGCTGGGATATGTACTCAGAAGGGTATGGTACTGTGGAAAGATGTGAAAATGGAGCTTCACCCAGTTGCAGACTCAGGGAAAGACCTGCCTGAGTACATGACACCTGGACCGAGACTGGACTGCATGCTAAGGATGAGCAGGAGTCTGCAGACAGACAGGGCAGGGAGCCCAACCCTGAGCTGAGAGGGGCACGACCGAGTAGAGAAACTGCAGGACAACAATGCAGGTGGAACAGAGAGGCAAGAAGGAGAGGAACCTAGGGCTAAAACCACATGCACATCATCTGTGTGCCACACGACGCACCCTGGCCCAACTTAGCATCCCTAGAGAAACTACGCTGGGTAGTGACTTCATCAGGTTAGCATTTAAACTCCACTTCGGACTTCCCTAGTGGTCCAGGGGTTAAGAATATGCCTGACAATGCAAGGGACTCCAGTTCAATCCCTGGTCCAGGAAGATTCCACATGCTGCAGGCAACTAAGCCTGTGAGCCACAACTACTGAGCCCATACGCCACAGCTCTTGGGCCTGGGCACACAGAGACTGTGCTCCACAAGAGAAGCCACTGCAACAAGAGGCCCTAGGCACCGCAACTAGAGAAAGCTCTCAAGCAGGACCCAAGACCCAGCCAAAAATTAATAAAGAATTAAAAAATAAAAACTCCACTTCATCTGCAGCATGGAGAACGGAGTGTGGGAGTATGGATGACTTATCAAGTGGAGAAATAATGACAGATCAGGCCACAAAGCAGATCCAGAAGGGGGAACAAGGCCTGACTAGGAAGAGGAGGCCCCTTCAGAGACCAGAGCCATATATTCTCTTACTGCCAGCCATCCACTATCAAAGACCAGTCTGAATCCTCAGGAGAGAACCCAAAGTATAGGGACTGCAGGGGATTTGAAACAGCCAAGGGAGATAACCACCATTATTGTGCACTTCAGAACCTTCTGAATAGGTTCTGGTGAATTTAGCCCACTGAAGAGGAGTCAGCGTGCTGGACAAACTCACTCACTATGATCTCTGGAGGTGGCCGCTGTCAGCCCCTGAAATGGGAGGAAGACTAAGCAGACACAAAGCAGTTTGTGTACTGTCTGGACACACAACCTTCCCTTAGACAGCTGCCTCAACTGGGAAGGCCTCTGACCAAAACAAGCAAATACAGGATGTTTCTTAGGTCAGCAAGGTTAAACCATGTTGGCAAAGCTCAGTATCTTCCGAATTAGTTAAGTGGTCCTTCTCCTGGAGTCCAGCCCACGGCTGATCTGTAGTGCTCGAGCCAAGCAACCTTCTCTTTGAAATTCTGAAGGACCACACGCATCTTCACAGTTTGTGTGGTGCTCCGTGTGCTGTGTGCGGTATTTACCCTCATCTCTGGCTCGACAGCGCGGGAGAGAAGAGACAACAGAGGTTACGTGCACTTAAAGCAGAGGGCTCAACTCACTGGAGGTCCAAGTAGGACACTGAAGTTCAGAGAATTTAAATGATGGAGCCAAGAGCACACAGCTAATAACCACAAACACCAGAATTCAAACACAGGCCATTAGGCCTTGAAAGCCTAAAATCTATTATTATTGCTTCTTCTAAATATCTAACAAATATTTCATATATCAGACGCATGTATTCATTAATCCATCACTCGCTCACTTGTTCAACACTGAGTTCCTATCACACACAAGCAAGGATATGCATCCTGTCAGCAAGGAAACTGGAAACATGAACCGTGTTACCAGCCAAGAGATGAGGAGTAAACCACCAGATCTTAAATGTACTTTGTTCACACCTTTACAGAAGTCCTAGCCTATACAACAAAGGTTCAAGGCTTCCACGTGACCGAATGAAAAACTGAGCGCTTTTTGCTACTACCTGTGTTACTACAACCTCTGGTGAGATGGAACACAGCACTTGTGCCAAAACACACACCACTCACCTGATGTAATTCCAGTAGTTAAAATATGAACATGTAAGCCTCCCTGGTTTGACCTATTTTATAATTATTCTTTTTTTTTTAATTGGCAAATGATAAGAGGCCAATACAAACGTGAGAAGGATCTATGCAGCATCAAAAGCATTTTAACTTCAAAAGCAGCTGGGAACTAGCAACACACAAGAAAACTCTTATTTAAAGTAGCAGTGATACTACTGAGAAGTAGGACTACTTATTTAAAGTAGTAGTGACGATAACCAAGAGGAAAACACCTAGGCCCCCTGAGGTTACAAAGCTATGGATTACATAAGATACTTGACTGAAAGAACTGACCGCTACGCTTGAGGAAAATAATTTATAATTCTTACTTCTATAAAAAAAGACAATTTATGCAAACGCTATCTCAACTATTACTTGTCTTTGCATTTGACAGCATGTACTGCATCTAAGGAAAAATAGCAATTCTCTTACTTTTTAAAAAATACAGACATTGAAAAAAAAAAAAAGGATTTCAACTTTGAAGCAGAGGTTGACACAATGGCCAAGTATTTTACTTAAAGACATAAAGAGAGCAAGATATAAAAAACCAGGATGCAGTAGAGACCCACTGCAACTAGAAAGCACACGCCTTAACTAATGGACACAGTCGGTTTGCCATTTAGCTTTGCCAACTGAGAGGAAAGATCAATTGATCAGTTGTTGCCTGAGCTACTGATTTTTCCAAAGCAACCAAAGACTTAAGACACATACACACAAAACACAATTACCAATTTTAAAACGTGGCAACTAATTAGGAAGTTTTAAAAAACTACGTGGGCAAAACAAATCATATCTCGGGTCTAAATTTAGCTTATAAACCCCCAAATGGTATCACCAACTCAATGGAGGTGAGTATGAGCAAACTCCAGGAGATGGTGATGTACAGGGAAGCCTGGCGTGCTGCAGCCCATAAGGTCACAAAGCGTTGGACACGACTGAGCAACTGAACAGCCGTCTGAACAACCGTCTTCTATCTTACAGTACTAGCTTTCTTATTAAATTGTATGTACTCATTTAGGATATATAACATATTTATATGATTCAAAAAGTAAAACTATATAAACACATGTAAAAAGCTTAAACTGAAATGCTTCAAACTTCTGACACAATCTACACCGGTTCCCACCCCGTGCTCCCAACTTCACAAAGTAAGAGCTCTTCCAATTTACACAAGCAGCTAAATGGCTAAATCTTACCTGGTGTCTCTTCCTTCTTCAAGAAAAAGAACTCCAATTCTACTTATTCACTGTATTAAAGGCACAATTCTGATCTTGGAATAATTTTTCCCATACAAGGGAAAAAGCATACCGTTCCGAATTCTTTTTACTTAATAACTCCCTCGCTAACTTCACTTATACCATTAGCTTCCTAGTTCTCATCATGTACAGTTTTAGGTACATGGATTTGATTAATCCTAGGAACACAAAAATCTAAATCACTGAGGGAGACTGAGGATTAGTTCCCACACATGGGAAAGGATTTGCTCCAGAGCTGGAAAGGAATTCTACCAGCAGTTCTCACAATAGGACACTTTAGGCTGCAAAAAATCGGAAATCTTCTTATAGAAGTTTTAATTTGTTGAGGAAAATGGTCTAAATAACTTAAAAGACCTAGCTGAACAGGAAGACAGAAACATTAAGCTATAATCTTATAGTCTACCAAGGTGCTTTACCTATGAGACATATACATTTAGCAGTGTGAACATGAAATCTTATAAATAGCTTCCAGTATCAATAACCTCCTTTTTCACTGAGGAAGTCATAATGATAAAACTTTCCACTTACCTAACCTCTGAGAAAATTCATAAAATTTCTTTAATTTGCCTACTAGTGGAACAACTGCACCCCATGCCTTCTCTTGTAACTTCTCATCTGCCGGATGCTGGATTGCCTTCAAAATCCAAAGAATAAAAATAATCAAGATTTATTAAAAAATCATAACAGTATTATTTTTACATTAAAATACAGGTTTTGGCAAACATACGAAGTCCTGGTATAGTCTATGAAACTCAATATAATGGATCCAGGAGAGCTGAAACTGGCCGTCTCAACCCCAGGGGTACTTTAAACCTAGTATAATAGTTTTCATCACCCTTGCAATGGATATGGATAGAAGAGATTACAATGTTTGTCGGGTATATTATGTCTTGATACCTGTTAGAATCTAAAATTTAGACTCTCAAATTTAGAACCAAATAAAGATACCATTTTATATTTTTTCCCATATCACAGACAAGCTTTCTTAGAAATTCTTTAAGAATTGTTTTAGTGGATAAAAGGAACAAAAAAGGCAGGTGATAAATGAAATAAGACCCAATTCTGGGGAAAAGGCTAATAAACTCTCAATAATTCAAATTCCAAGGTCCACCTAGCTTTAAAAAAGCTATCAAACACTGAAGAACCTAAATCAACCTGAAAAATGTGATTCAGAAATTGTTACTTATCCCTTCCCTATAACTAAAATCCTATTCTGGAATCTAAATTTTTTAGGTTTTCTTGAAGAAGGTGAAAAAGTTTCAAATGTGAAAGGGGAGAAAATAAAACATAATATAGAGACTCTATTGTAAATATGAATATGCTCTTTCTCTGCCCAGTCTTCCAAGTCATCGAGCAATCATTTGTAAGTACAGAGGGCTATTCCCAAAGAAATGTATATTATTGATTTCCTCTTTCTTTTGCTTATAGATGCTTTTCTTCACCTTTTTTCCATAACCTGGTCTACTTTTTCTAACATCTTCACATGAGCTAAACATTCCATCTGAAAGGTGAAGCGCCTGTTTACATCATCATCAGAAGATAATGGCACATTCAGATTTTCCCAAGACACTAGTACTCTGACTCCATCCATATAAAACCAGAAAGAAACAAAACTGAAACTTGGCAGATTTAGAAGATGCTTCAGATAAATTAGCGACAAGCTAAATAAGTGGGCTATATACACTGTTTAAACAAATTGCTTTATAAGTCTGTCATTATATTCAATCTTTTTTACATAAACAAATAGGAGTCTGAAATGAATCTCACTTATATGACTATCTAGAAATAATGTTATGTTAAAGAAAACTGGACTTTACAACATGTAACATCCTTATTTCACATTATGTTAATATGACTATTTCAAAGGGACTATGATATTATTCTGATGTGTACGAAACAATCCTTTTAGCCTTTAAGCCAAATCTCAATGGTTTTATGTCAAGTAGTAAACACTTGTTCATTTTATTATTCGGGGAATAAGCAAACAGATAAAAATTTAAAATTTATTTCTTCTCTTCAGAAGCCTATCCAATCTCTCTTGCAAGGATTTAAACACGATTTTCTAAACACCAGCTCATTCTCATAATATTAAAATGCTCCAGCAAATATCGCCCACTGTCAAGACTGAATAGAGTTAACTATTTCCCTGGGTGTGCCTTGCCTGGATTTAGAACCGAAGACACTGGCTGCTCTTCTATGACAACTGTTTATGGTTCACCTTATACTTGTGACTCTCCTCTCAGAGCAGTTCCACTGCTGTTAGGTAACACTTCTGACATAGCACCTATATCATAGTCCAATGTGGAAAAGGGCACTTAGTGAGACGCCAAGTCTTTTTTTAAAAAAGTGATGGCCACCATTAAAAAAAAATAACATGCAAAGTGCTATGGCAAAAGAGTACAGGGAAATAGATTATTGGGATTTGAAGGAAGGCTAGGAACTGAGCAGGAAAAGAAAAAAAGAAGTGCCGTGTTCCAGACAAAGACAAAGGCAAGGAACTGTGCATGTGTAAGACATTAGGGAAACAAGCAGTCCCGTGTAGGAGAGGTAAGAAGAGCAGAAGCAGGCGAGGCTGTCAGGCAGTAAGGATTATAACTCTTATTTTCAAAGATGTTAAAATGTTTGATATATCGAAACATTAGCAGAAAGTTCTTATTTCCCTGTCTAGTGGTTTATTCTAGAGAATAAGCTTTATTTAATAGATTCTTCTTTAAAAAAAAATTATCTTATTTATTGATTTGACTGCATTGGGTGTTAGTTGCAGCACAGGGGATCTTTGCTCTTAGCCGTGGCATGTGGTCCAGTTCCCTGACCAGGGATCATACGCAGGCCCCCTGCACTGGAAGCACAGAGTTTTAGCCACTGGACCGCCAGGGAAGTCCCTAGATTCTGTCTTAAATCAAATTTTATTCACCTTTAGAGTCGTGTTTAATAAAGTGCTACTTAAACAAATACATATATATATATATAATTCACCTCATTACCATAGTAATAACAGTAAACTCTCAGTCTATGTACTATGTGTCAGCTTCTATGTGTCTCTTCTGATAGATTATCTAACTTTATCCTCAAAACAACTCTATGAATTGCTTCCAAATTTTTGCTATGATGAATAAGTCAGCTATAAAGATATTTACATTTATCTCCCCCTTGAATGATAGCCTTCTGGAGAGTATTTTCTAAAATTAAATATCTGACAGAAGAGTACAGATAATTTTATAGATCTGATTTTACACCTTGTCAAACTGACCTCCAAAAAGACAATGATTCTACAATGCCACTTGCATTAAGATTGTTTCTTTAAAAAGAAACAAACAAAAAAAAACCCTGTTTCTTCATAAACCAACCTCCATTAAACACTTTGTTATTCTATTGTGTCTTCTCAAAAGGTAGAATGGTTGTTCTACTAAGTCAATTAAGTCTTCACACTGACCTATGACAGTTTCAGTAGTCACATTTGTTCTTTTACATTAGATTTATACTCAGCTTTGATATGTTTCAGTTCAGTTCAGTCACTCAGTTGTGTCCGACTCTTTGCAACCCCATGAATCGCAGCACGCCAGGCCTCCCTGTCCATCACCAACTCCCAGAGTTCACTCAGACTCGTCCATCGAGTCAGTGATGCCATCCAGCCATCTCATCCTCTGTCGTCCCCTTTTCCTCCTGCCCCCAATCCCTCCCAGCATCAAGGTCTTTTCCAATGAGTCAACTCTTCACATGAGGTGGCCAAAGTACTGGAGTTTCAGCTTTAGCATCATTCTTTCCAAAAAACACCCAGAGCTGATCTCCTTTAGAATGGACTGGTTGGATCTCCCTGCAGTCCAAGGGACTCTAAAGAGTCCTCTCCAACACCACAGTTCAAAAGCATCAATACTTAGGCGCTCAGCTTTCTTCACAGTCCAACTCTCACATCCATACATGACCACAGGAAAAACCATAGCCTTGACTAGATGGACCTTTGTTGGCAAAGTAATGTCTCTGCTTTTGAATATGCTATCTAGGTTGGTCATAACTTTCCTTCCAAGGAATAAGCGTCTTTTAATTTCATGGCAGCAGTCACCATCTGCAGTGATTTTTGAGCCCCCCAAAATAAAGTCTGTCACTGTTTCTACTGTTTCCCTATCTATTTCCCATGAAATGATGGAATCAGATGCCATGATCTTCGTTTTCTGAATGTTGAGCTTTAAGCCAACTTTTTCACCCTCCTCCTTCACTTTCATCAAGAGGCTTTTTAGTTCCTCCTCACTTTCTGCCATAAGGGTGGTGTCACCTGCATATCTGAGGTTATTGATATTTCTCCGGCAATCTTGTTTATAAAACTTGAAATTCACAGAAATGGTTACATGCCTTCATCTACTGAAATCGTAAGGTTTTAACTCAGGCTAATGATACTGGCAAGATTAGTTTTCTTGCATTTATTCTTCAATAGTTACTAACTGCTTACCAAGCACTGTAGTAGGTGCTGATAACACAAAAATAAGAAAGAAACCTTCCTCAAGCTAGAAGGCTGAAGAAATAGACATCATTTATCAGTGATTTTTTTTAAAAAGTGGTGGCTACCGTTAAAAACAAAAATGTGCAAAGTGCTATGGCAAAAGAGTACAGGGAAGCAGATTACTGGGATTTGAAGGAAGGATAGGAACTGAGCAGGAAAAGAAAAAAAGAAGTGCACGTTCCAGACAAGAACAAAGGCAAGGAATTGTACATGTGCAAGACATTCAGGAAACAAACAGTCCAGTGTAGGAGAGGTAAGAAGAAGAATAGAAGCAGAAGGTCAGGAAAAAAATGAAACAACAAAGTGTGAGATATGCCTTCAAGAAATATAATGAGAAAAAGAGACAGAAGGTCCAGAGGCCAGGGAGTTTCTTTGGGTAGTATAGGACACCCGAGTGTATGTGTGCATGCGTGAGGAAGAACTCAGTAAAAGAATAAGATGCAATTAAGAGAAGAAATTCAAAGAGAAAAGTTTCAGAGGAGGGTGGAGAACAAAGATAGAGAAGTTAGTCTTAGTAAGAAGTAAGGACACGGCTTCTTCTGGGGAAAAAAAAAATAAAAGCAATGGAAAAAGAGATGGATGAAAACCTGGATAATTTCAGAGGTTTGGGAGAAGAAAGCTGAGGGAGACCACACCATACATTTACTCTCTGGTGGCGTCAGACACAGTTGAGGGGGTCCAGACCACAAAGATGATTTTGGTTTTCTCCTAGAAAGCTTAGGAGGAGCAGAAAGATAGACTGGCAGAACAGAAAAGGCATAGAATGCTTGATGGTCTCCCCTCCAAAAACAGTATGAACAGCACCCCCGTGGATACTGTAAATTTCAGGTATGAGAGTAAACCAAAAGAATTCTCTTTAATATATATAAATTACGTAGTTATAGAACCTTGTATTGTTTACCCTTATATCACTGCAACCACTTCTGAAATAATGCAAGTAATCTTCCTTTAAATAACTCTGACTATGGAAACAGACAACACAATATAGGAAACAATAAAGATTAAAAAGAGGGACAGGAATTTTCACCTCCCGTATTTCATGGCCAGCTCCTCTATACGACTGCAAGTCCTCCAGGATGCCTTCTGCATCTTTTAGAACCACATTCACCTGGTTATAAATTTCCTTCTCAGACTCTGTCGGCTGGGCATCTAAACAGCAGGAAAGCACAAGAAAATTTACAGTCACATGATTTTTTTAAATACATGTATAATAACTCAAGTATTAAATAATCCAATTTTCTAAAAAGTTGGTTTGACTTAACATTTTTTCCAATGCTAACTTCACACTTCTTAAAAAGACTGGTCATTTTTCCATAGTTCATATTCCATATTTGAATAACTAGCCTCATGTTGGGAAATAGCATAGAGAAGCAAGGAACACCAAACATTATTATTCAAGTTACAAATCATGATGTGTTATATTAAACAAATGAGAGTTGTAACTCAAAAATTTTAATTGTCAGTGTATACTCACTGTTTCTACCATACTCACCACTAACAGTAGTAACTGAAAATCCATGAATAGCCATCTATTTAACTCAACAGAAATGAAAGGCTAACTAATGTACCTGGCTCATCTACAGTTTAAGACGTAAACTACTTTCCTATAAAGTTCACTTTAATGACTGAGTTTTGATATAAAAAATTAGAAACTAAGAAAAAAGACTTTAGTGGTTCTAAAAACCACTTTATACTCTGACCCGTGAACTTCTCTTCTGATGAACAAAAGGTGCAGATTACTATGCAGAGGAGTTTGAGTTATGAAATGACTCCAGAATTACTAGGCTACTAAAAACTAGATACTTTAAGATACAATATTATCACTGAAATTTTGAACTATTAATGCAAAAACTGAGTTTCTATATACTTGGGACCGAGTGAGAAGAAAAATGAAGGAGGAATTATAAAAAGCATAGTTAGGAACACAAACATATGGGCACTTCCACCATGTGTGGCGTTAGCCGCAAAACATAGGTTTTAATAGATGAGTATTCTGGATTTCTCTGTTAAGGCCCGAGGTGACAAAAATCCTGTTTTTAATACCCTAGTCATTTGTTTTGCTAAGGATAAATCTTTTTTATTCAATACATTTGATTTTTGGTGGGGGGAAATGAGGGAAATGGATGTTCTGTGAGGAATCTGAGTTTTTCATAAATCTTTCCCACTAGACTATATTCAAGACTACAAACAAGGCAAAAAGCACTTAAAATAATAAACATTATGATTACCATAATGTTTTAGAGAGCAATTGTGGTGTCAGAATTCCTCCATGTTAAAATTTTCTCTTATACTCTGGAGGGTAGGGGAGGCAGACCAAATTTATAAAATGAATTAAGAACATTTCTCATAAATATTGTTTACCAATCATATAATACTAGAACCTAGACTTTTCTGCACATACTCTACCTTCCCATAAATACACAAAGATCTATTTATTCCTTTCCTTAAAAATTTTTTAAAAACTTAGTTCACACACGAAACTAGAAGTCCAGGTGCCTAAAACCTGGAACTTTACTTTGTGCTTAAGGCAAGTCATAATTCAATTTCCTTTATTAAACTTGCCAACTAGTCAAAAATATATCATTTATATTCTTAAATCAACAATTACAGTACCAAACTTTAATTTCAACACTTAAGACAGTACTACAGCAACAGTAAGAGTAACATTCACATGCAAAGCCAACTTAAGAATTTGTGTTCCCAAGTCTGTTTCCTTATTTTGAAACTCTCCTTTCAGAAATCATGTATTTTTTTTTTTTAATGAAACTGCTATGACAAATTACACAAGAGGAATCGACTGAAAAATTTAAAAGACTCTGTGTCCAAAGCTATAAAGGTATTACCAGGAGCAAATACTGATATTATAGCTAAATGATTTTTTTAAAAAAATCAGAGTTTGTCATTTAGCGGTAATATTTTTTCATTTAGCCAGGCCATATTCTCCAGTCATAATTAGACACACACTAAAAAAAGTACACTTCAGTTATAACTTTTTATACTTACACCAGATGCAGTAGAGAAAAATTTTACATGCAAAAAACAGCAGTTTTATACTTTCCATATGAAATTATGAAACTACAGACATAACATCAATAGTAGACACGTATCATAATTTGAATTCATGAAGTGGGAATTCATGACAAAAGACAATATTTTGACTGTTATATATTAAAAGATATTTGTGAAGTTTGAAAACGCTAAACTATGTATTTTGGGTGTGGTGACTAGCTGTTAACAGAAAAACATGACACTGAGAATTATATACAAAAGAAATATTATCAGGGAGATTTAAATAGACCTTGGAAGTGGTTAATCATTATTAAAGGTTTAATAAGTTACCAAGAAATTTAAAAATAAAGGAGAAGATTCCAGTTTCCCTTAAGGGTGGAAAAAATACCCAGCACCACACTGATCAAACATTTTTTAGACTGTCACAGGAAAGTCACATTGATAATTTTGAAAGCTGCTGAAGACTGCTGCAGAAATGAAGACAGACAGAAAAGAGCAGACAGGTAAGCACTGCTTTACTGACAGCAAGTCATGCAAAAGGCGGAAATACTTGGGAGGGGAAAGGACTGCGTAAAATAAGGCATATTTCCCCAAAATGAGATCAACCAAGACTTGTCACTTTGATTTTTCATAGCAAAAAATGAAAAATTTAATTACTTGAGGAAAAACATATCACTTAGCCAATTAACAAAAGGACATTCGATTGCAAAATGCTATCTACTACTGAGAGTGGGCATAGTGATTACTCATCAAGCTTAGTTTTAAAAGCTGTTCAAGGGAAATTAAAGCATGTTTCAGTTGCTCTTACTATTTGAAGGTAGAATTAATTATTTTAATAATTTCACACCAGTTTCCTACTGAAGAGTCATTGAAAATAACTGCTAAAATTGACGTTGTTATGGTACAGAGGCAAAGATGAGTTACAAAAGGAAAAAAATTTTAAGTCACATAAAAATTGTAATTGTGACATAAGAGGTCTGTCTGCTTTAATCTCATTCATTCATGCAGTAAATATTTATAATCCCACTGAGGCAGGGTATGTACAGTACATACCACTGTTCAGTATATAAACTTAGTACCTAGTAGATTTTCAATGATAAATAATTGTTGAATGAATGAGAAGGTATAGATTTATAAATATGCCTCCAGCATGTGTTAAAGAAGGCTATTATGCATTTTTATATCTAAACAAAACAACCCTACATCATTTTAGAAAAATAAATATAAGAAAACGCCATCAGAAATTTCAAGTACAGGGCAAAAGCAACTGAAAATATATAAAAGGTAAAATGGAAAAAACAAGAGACTAAGAGAGTGGGTACTATCAAATTATTTTTTGACTGGCGGGAGAGGGGAACAGGAAACACAAAAGACACAAGAATTCAAAGAAATGCATGACTAAGTGGAAAGGCTCTATAACAAAGAATTAGAGAAAGTAAGAGTCTATTTCTCACAAATAACCACCTATATTTACTCTTCTATTTGGTCTACCTGGAGTTACACAATCAAGGTTAACTAATGAATACTGAACTTCTGTGATCATGAAGCACCTTGCTAAGGTTGGGAAGGGACATAAAAATAAAGGTCCCTCTCCTCGCAAGAGACAACTGGGTGAACTAATACACATAGTAGTTACTCAGGCTAAAGATCTGTCATTAGAATGAGCTATAAATTAACAATGTCATAAAATAAGAAATTTCAAGAACTAGAAGAGGCTGTATAGGCCCCGATTCAGTGCTTTTAATGTGCTGTCATTAGCATAACTTGGCAAATTTTATGGGGCAACTCTGGACTTACATATTAATTAAACCACTATTCTTAAAATAAAATCATATAGGGATAATTTAAGAAAAAGACCTTCTTTCTAGTACCTTGAGTAGATAATAACGCTTCACTGAACACAGAATGTCATTTCATGCCTTAAGGCTTTTTTTAAAAAACATGTTGTTCCTTTTTCTCCACAACATCCTGCACTAAATTAGCATGAAACATTCTCATCACCCGTCACAACCCAACTCTAATAAATCACTGTCAGGAATTCTCTCATCATGTCCAATCCACTCATAGGTAAAGTTAATCCCTTTCCTGACCTATATACTTTGAATGATGTAAATAATTAGCTTGCATTTCTATCTATTCTACTGGATTGAGAACTCCCCAAAGGCGAGGGTTGTTTGTTAGTTATCTTGGCATCCCCAGTACCTATTGGCTCGCACACACGAGGCAAGCTGAAGCGAAACACTGTGTGTGTGCAAGCACATATATTAAGGAGTAATGATGTACTTTAAAGACAGTCTTCATTTTGTAAAATATAGGGGTCCATTAAATCATAGTTCAAAATTACTAGAACAGTTCATTTTTATACAGCTTGATGCAAAATGCCAATATATCTGTCTGTATGGTACTGTTTCTATAGCCGCCCAACCATGGAGAACTAGGTAGGCTTAACCAATTAAAATGATGGTAAGAGTAAAGCTAAATTATTCTGGTAACCTAAATATTACAGCTTATCTAGAACTAAATAATGTATTAAACACTGTTTAATAACAGAGTATGACTTTAATCTCATCAGCCTATGAACGGGCAAATCAACTGTGTTGGCAATTTTGAATCTGGTATAAAACCGTTAAAAAGAAAGGAAGTTTCAAGGGGTCACTATAGTAGCTGAATGATAAAATACACTTTTACAAATGCACATTTCCAAAAAGAAGATAAATATGCAGATGGATGAGAGGTAAAACTCATTAAGACAACTCTGATGTTAGATTCAAAAGAAAATATATTTACAAAATGTAACTAAGAATTAACAGAGACAAACTCTGACCTAGTTTGCAGTCTGTTTTCACTACATTTCATTTACAGGTTACCAGTAAGTGTCAAAAGTTTTACATTGGTTGATATAAGCAACAAATACTTAATTTATATCTGCCTTTAGGAACTTAACACTTTATATGTAGTTCTTCATTGTTGGTTATCCTTGTAATTAATTTTAACCTTTTCCTGCTACTACATTAGCTATTTAAAATTTAAGAATCATGATCCAAACCCTCACAGATTAGAAAACCAAGATCAAATAATCTTGAAAACTACAGTAAATTCATGCTTCTCACTTGACCACAACATAATGCTAGGTTTATAAAAAGATCAAGTGCCAAGTCTTGAACAAGATCTTGACTGTATCAAAGCCAAGATTCTGCAAATGTAAGGAACTTCAGACAAAGATAATAAGGAGACAGGATAGCAGAAAAATATACAACAGCAAGTTTGAAACAGATGCAAGTAAACTAAAATACAGCTCTAATGTAAGCTGCCTCATCTGAAAGAATAACCCTCAAGTCAGCAAACTGCTCAATATCCCCAAGCTGATTAAAATTCATGCTAAACATGCATTTAAAATAGCAGTGTTAAATTGTTGAGAAGGGTCAAGAAAACTATCATTCAATAACATCGTTCCCTAAAAACCAAACAATATGGTCCTGATGTTGACATGACTACTCTTCATTAGCCTGCAGAGTACGCAAACTGTCAGTACGAAACATCAGCAGGAATGTAATAAAAGCGGAAAAATATCAGAGGCCACAGACTGCCCCATTAAATGGAGACAAACTATAAATTAATGTGCTCATATGATCTGTCCTCGTTTAAAGAAAAAAAAAAACAAATTATTCGTAAACTAAAATGAACTGTATAACATCACATAAACTGAAGTTGATGGAAAAAATGCAACATCTCTGGGGGGATTTATTTAAAGGATTTGTTTTAAAAATCATAAAATGTCTTAAGTTTGTAAAACTCTGTTCAAATGTTTTAATCTCAGATGAAAATGCAAGTGGTAACATGATTTATAACCTAAAGGCTCTTCACCCTTTCCTAACAATTTCTAATGATCAGTTAAAATAGCAACATTCACACTAAAACACCAATTGAATATCACTGTTCCCGATTTGACAACCAGACAAGCTAAAGCAATACTGACAGCCAAAAAAGCAAAAGCCTTTCAACATGCACGGAGGTCAATGACACTTACCTGCCACTCTTAGACCATATTACAATAGGTCATGCAACATAAAACAAACAGAAGGCAAATTACTTAAAGGTCTGTGAACCTATTATTTTTCTTTTTATTTAGAGTTAGAAAAAAAATGAATTCCTGAAATAAATACATATAATAAATTTAACTTTTAAAATCAGTTATCTGCAAAGATTAAATAATTAAGGTTCACACTTACCTTTTAATATTATGCCCAAATTACTGAGCTTTGAATGGCCTTCATGAACAGATTTTATATTCAAAGTATTTCAATAGGTACAAAGAGTAATTGAAAACTAATCAATTTTTCTCAACTACAGTAAAATTTTCCCCAAATATTGCTTCTAATTAACAAATCTTGAAGAAGCATATCCTTTCCACCAAAATCTTTTCACAAAAATATTTTCAGAGCATCTCAAATGTTTTTACTAGAGATCTCAAATTATAAATTAATGTCCAACTAAGAGATATAAATCTCTTATAAAAATTCAAGTAAAAAACATTATCACAATTTAATCTATAAAATATGACTTCCAGTTCTAGAAGGCACAAGAAGTTTTACTCAAACAATTCATAGCTCAGTCATGCAAAGCAAAAGTTAAAAAGATGGCAAAGTGGAAACATTCATTTAGTGCAAGACAAACGCAGTCTACTGCAGGCAAAGAAAAATAGATATAAAATCATCTTCTCACTTTCAAAATCAAGGAAAAAATTTGGCCCCTGCTCAAGGTCTGTGCATGTCAAAACTTTAAGAAGATTCCCCATGTTAAGGTACCTGTCAAGACAAGAATGAGAAAAGAGAAAATATCCCTTTACAAAAAAGAACATCTGAAATTTAACTTAAAAAAAAAAAATCGTAACAGGGAAAATGTTCATTAGGCCATGAATTCGTCCTTCAGGTTACCCAGACTGTGCTCGGGCAGTCAGCAAAGCGGGCTCTCCAGGTGCTGATATGTAGGACCTAGAGATGAAATGTAGTTTTCCTGTACACAATGGCACAACTGTTGCTCTAATTCTTCTTAAAATTCTCCCAAGTTTCATTAAT
This sequence comes from Bubalus kerabau, assembly GCF_029407905.1. Lineage (NCBI taxonomy): Eukaryota > Metazoa > Chordata > Mammalia > Artiodactyla > Bovidae > Bubalus > Bubalus kerabau. The sequence goes on along the minus strand of NC_073637.1, from coordinate 12,896,539 downwards.
GGCCTTATAATGAAAAATTCTTTAAGTATTCCAATAGTGCTAGTATTCTGAAAAAGAAATTTCTGATCAAGAATTATTCACAGGTAATCTTGTTTAATATTGCACTGAAACAACAATTTATTTTAAAGCCAAATGTTAAGAGTTTCGGCCACAGCTCACCTTTGCTTTCATCTTAAGAGTAGCAGAATATCAGACTACTTCCTGTATGCCGTTCAACAAAGCATGTATTTCTAACCGAATTTGGATTCTCAATAATTTGTGGAAGTTATTTAAAGAATTGATTCTGGATATGCAGCACAACTCTGATTCTTCACATGAATGGAATTACGATAGGATTATAAGCAACCAGATTGCTGGGCAGTCACCGAGGCATACTGTTAGAACGCTCATCATAAGGCAGTCGCTTCATGGACTAATGAAAGGACAGCACGGGCTCCACACTCAACATGATTCGGCAAATGGAGAACGAAATCATACATATGATGGCGATGTTTGCCTACGATTAGGAAAAAAAGTCATGCAAATTTTGTGTGATTCCCATATTTTATTAACAAATAGCTGGCCTTCACTGTGGTGTGAGTTTTAATTTCTTTCACCTTTACCATTATGCACCAGCCGTGAGGGGCTAAGAGACTTACTTTCAAAGTCCAAGAAAAAATGTGCTGCATTGTGGTCTATGTCCCTGGTTAGCACCTTAATGAGATTACCCATGCCAGCAAACCTAAAAATAAAAATGGCAACATCGTTTAGTTCCAGTAAAAAAAGTTTTAAGCAGAGGCCTGGGATTCGGCAAAGGCTGGCTTGCTCGTAATTACCAACAGGTGCAGGTTTATATGCTTCTGGCTTTGAAAATTTGGAACAACAAAAGCACATTTGGCTCTCAGTTTATAGCCCTTGTCCCTTTTTTCCACATATCAAAAAATGTACATAAAGCAAAACTGGAAAGAAAAATTAGATTTTTACATTTAGCTTACAACAGTTACATTTCATTAACATCTATGCGAGCACTACTCCTTTAAAATGCTTAAGGCATATATTCTCAATTTAAATTAACATTAAGAATAGATTTCTCACCTAAGGAAATATTGAGACCATTATTTTTAAATACTGGGGATATATTCCCTCTTGTAGAAGCAAATCCTATTAGGAGTATAAAGAAGACAGTATTCAAACCATACTTAACCATTAAAGACTGAAAGGATATATCAATTAATGACTCATTTTTTAAATTTTACCATACATAAACCAGTATTTCACATTTTCTATATTTCTAAGATTAATCAAACTTTTTATTATTTAACTCATAGGTTGATTATTCAACAATATCAACTGTACACAAAGTATGTAACTTAGGAGTTAACACAGCAAACCAACATAAAGGGAGCCAGCAAATATTACAATTCTTTAAGTTTGCAGAGGAAAAATAATGCATTGATATAAACCTTGCCCAAGAATTTGCCATGACTCAGTGGGGATGAAGGTGTAAGGAGGGGTCAGGCTCCTCCAGGAAATCAGATTCACACCTTAAAGATGCAGCAGCTACAGGGAAGGCAGTCTAAGGCACCACAAACAGCCCCTCCCCTCCCCTCCTCTAAGCTCCATGCTTTTCCTCCAAATATGGAAGCTCTGGTAAAGAGCATGGCACTAAGTGAAATGCAAAGTAACAATATTTTCATCAATGAAAGAAAACACCTTATTACTCTACCCCTATTACAAAAAAGTCTGAAAAGAGAGCACCTGGCGTCCTGTGCTGCGCTCCCTTCCTCCACCTACTCTCTGCACACTGACATATGTTCCTAAGCGCGTAACGGTTATTCACTTCACAGACCAAAATCTGATGGACTGGCATACACTTCTTAGAAATGTTAAAAGCAATTTAGCTCATTCACAGCAATGGTTAATACTGAAGGGACCCCTCTCTTAAAATAATGCCCCTTACGGCAGCAACAGGGATCTATGTTATTTTTGATACTAAAATTCCTATTACACACAATTTCACTGAAAGGATTTTGTACAATGTATGACACAGATGGACTGTCTGAGATTAAAACTAAAAGAGAAATATTTCATCTTAATTATCTTCTATACTGTAAAAAGTTTAATAATACCAAGCTTTTATATACAAGAAAAAATAAAACATCCAAAGAATTACCTCAAAGTATTACTAAATCTATTCAATAAAGTTTTTAGGAACATCTGGGAAAAAACTATTTCACAGCTTCAACTTTCAAAACCTTTCAAATATATATGGAGTATCTGTTTCCAAACATATATAAATTCTGTCACTAATAAGAACTAAGACCAAATATACAAAGAATTACCTACTGGTATCAAAACTTCAACCATAGATGGAAAATCAGCACGTGAAAGGACGGTAACTGTCTTTAAGAGGAAAAGGCAGCACGCCATTTGTTGTTAAAAGAGCTTAATCTACGGAATCAAATCAAAAGTTTAACTCTACCTAAAAAGCTGTTTGCCTTGAGGACAGTAGTCAACTTTCCTGGGACTCATTTTCCTCAGTAAAATACACATTTCATAGTAACCATCTTAAAAGGTTATTATGAGAGTTCAATGAGATTAAATACCGATTTATTGGCACAGTGTATGGCACACAGAAAGCATCCAATTAAAATGTTCCCTGTGTTATAAACCAAAATTCACAAAGTAACTTTAAAAAAATAATAATGGCTCTGTTTCTTTTAATACAAACTACATTTTTATAAATCACAAAACCCATGGCCCACTTCTCTCAAGAATATTGCTAAAATGCTGCCCTATAATTAGTCCTATGAGGCCACCACCAAGTAGAGGAGAGAGGGAGGAGAGAGAGATATAAGTTTCCTTACCTTAGTACTTGGATGCACACAGCTGTTCCTTAGGGAAAATACTGAAACTAGCCAAGTTTATCTGCTCCATTTTTCTACAACTCCTTCAGTAAATTTCTTCCACTACTTAGTCCTTCTTTCAAGGCACCCCAGCCTAACATGGCACTAATACCCCTCACCCTGCATCATACTTGGTCTTGACCTATTCATTCCTCACAAGTACACAAAGATTCAGAATCCTTTTACATCTTCATCCCAAACAGTGACTCTTAGTTAGAAAATGGCCCAGTTTATCTAGTACGGGTTTCTCAACCTCAGGACTACTAACACTTGGGGCCAAGTCTGGTGGCTCAGCTGGTAAAGAATTGGCCTGCAAGGCGGGAGACCTGGGTTCGATCCCTGCATTGGGAAGATCCCCTGGAGAAGGGAACTCACTCCGATATTCTGGCCTGGAGAATTCCATGGACTGTATGTACTGTCCATGGGGTTGCAAAGAGTCAGACACGACTGAGCGACTTTCACTTTCGTGCCTTTGTTGAGAGGAGTCTGTCTCACACTGGAAGGTCTTCAGCAGCACCTTGGGCCTCTACACACTAGATGCCAGTACTAACTAACCCACCACACAAGTTGTGACAGACAGAAATGATTCTGGAGAGCGGCAAATGTCTCCTAGGGGGCAAACTCCACAGCACACAGGAAGGAGGCTGTGCAGGCAACACACATCATGTGTTTCTTTGAACAAAAACCCATGGAATTTTTCAAAGGTCTGAAAATGGTTCATTATAATATTATCAGTTGTCCTATCTTTTAATGGTCTTCCCTGTAGCTCAAACGGTAAAGAATCTGCCTGTAACACAGGAGACCTGGGTTCGAACCCAGGGTCAGGAACATCCTCTGGAGAAGGGAATGGCAATCCACTCCAGTATTCTTGCCTAGAGAGTCCCATGGACAGAGGAGCCTGGCGGGCTACAATCCATGGAATTGCCAAGAGTCAGACACGACTGTGTGACTTAACACTACACTACACACTATCTTTTAATAAAGTCAAAGTTTAACTCAGTCCTATCCAACTCTTTGTAACCCAATGGACTGTAGCCCGCTAGGCTCCTCTGTCCATGGGACTCTCCAGGCAAGCATACTGAAGCGGGTACCCAATCCCTTCTCCAGGGGATCTTCCCAACCCAGAGAACCTGGGTTCTCCTGCAGTGCAGGCAGATTCTTTATCATATGAGCCACCAGGAAGCTTATTATTTTTTAATAATAAACAAAAAAATTAAAACCATACTCCTGCTGTCTTTAATAGTTTACAGTTAAAAAAAAAAACTCTCCATCTCCAGTGTGATCGATTTCAATACCTATGAGTTTGCTGCTGCTCAGTCGTGCCCAACTTTAGGTAACCCCATGGACTGCAGATCACCAGGCTCCTCTGCCTATGTGATGCTTCGGACAAGAATACTGGAGTCGGTGCCATTTCCCTCTCTATCTCCTCAGTGTGACTGTGACGTAACAGTATTTGTCAGTTCTGTCAGGTACCAGACTGCCAGGGTTTAATACCCGTCCCCACCACCACAGCTCTGCCACCTCTAAGCTTTGTGACTTCAGTCAAGTTTCCTCACTTCTCCATGCCTCAGTTTACTCATGTGTGTGCTCAGTCATAACAGACTCTTGTGACCCCATGAACTGTAGCCTGCCAGGCTCCTCTGTCCATGGGCTTTTCCAGGCAAGGACACTGGAGTGGGCTGCTATTTCCTTTTCCATCTCATCTGTGAAATATATATAATAACCACCTCCACTGCAGAGGGTTCATAAAATCATTAAACGGGTTAATGCAGTGTAAGCAAAACCTTCAGGACCACGCCTAGCAAAGCAGCCGCCGCCCTGGCTGCTGTCAGAGTGATCTGACTGACCCGCAGGGTCTGTTCCCAGCGGCATAACCTGTGCATGTGAGACTCTGGAACCTTGTATTTCCTGCCCTTGAGGAAGCCTGTCTGTCACAAGCCAACATGTAGTTGAGAGTCACACGACGTGTCCTCAAGTCCTTCATTTCTCATTCAATTTGTTCCCAAGTTTCAGCTGCTGCCATTTGCCTCAGTTCAGTTGCAAGATTTTCCTCTGGTTTTAAGGTACCCTAGTTTCTTTCAATCAATGTCCCTTTTACCTTTTTAGTTGAGCAGAGTCTCTGTCATTTGCATCTAAAAGAGTTCTAATACGATCTCTGAATTTCAGATGAATAAATGAACCTGATACAAAATACATAAAAGATTTTTCACATTATATAAAACTTGGTCCAAAATACTGACAGACTTGAGAGGCACCATTTCAAAGTTAAATAATAAAAATTACTATTTACAATGCTAAACGGTAAGTCTGACAATCTGAATTCAGGAGGAAAAAGTAAAGAATTTCCTTTTGATTTGCTTTTTATTGTAATTCTTGGATTTAAACTAAACATAAATATTTACTAAATAAGCTAACAAGAAATTTAATACGCAGAAATCACATATAGTTTACTTCAAGTGTTTGCAAGGTTTCTGGTGGAATTTTCTGACCATGAGCTCTAATTTATATGTTTGTTTCAAAATTGGCAGCTTATCTGGAAAAGAACATGTTCTTCCCGGCTGGTAGTCTGTCAAATGTATTTCTGAGCTCACAAAAGGCACTTATAAATACACCAGACCATTTTCCCATACAACATTTGAAAAGAAGTTTCCTTAACTAGAGTAACAGAAGCCCCTGGAGACACAACTACATGGTACAGTTAATGGGCTATTTCATCCTTCTTTCCAGAAAATTCCTAAGAGATGCTGCTACTTCATTTACCCTTTTGAGCTCAGGGGGGTCTTATAATGCTGTCTCCTCTGCCTAGAATGCTACTTTCAAGGGTTTTTCCCACAGCTGGCTTCTGTTCATCCCTCAGTGTGTATGAGTGCTTACTCGCTTCAGTCGTGTCTGACTCTTTGCAGCCCTATGGACTGTAGCCCGCCAGGCTCCTCTGTCCATGGAATTCTCCAGGCAAGAATACTGGAGTGGGTTGCCATGCCCTCCTCCAGGGATCTTCTTGACTCAGGGATCTAACTCTGTCTCCTACAGCTACTGTACTGCACGCCGATTCTTCACCGCTGAGCTACTGGGGAAGACCCTTGCCCTCCAGGCCTCGACTCAAACACCCCCTCTTCGGAGAGGCTTTCGTCCCTAGCCTTACCAACAGTAGCTGTGCCCTGCCCGGTTATCTTCCATCACATTGCCCAACTCTCTCCTTCAGCACACCTAACATATTCTGAATGACTCTGGTTAGTGTCAGTTTTGTTCACATCCAGTTTATAAATTTAATAAATACTTCTTGGTGGGGGAAGAAGGAAGGAAAACTCAAACATACTGACAAGATTCACTATAAATCACAGTTTCTTAAAGTGGACACGATTAACCCTGTATTTCTTTGTTTGAGGGCTGTTCCCTACATTGTAGGACGTTTAGCAGCGTCCCAGGCCACTACCCACTAGACACCTGGTATCACACCAACACCCAGCTGTGACCACCGAGGTCTCCAGACATCATCAACTATTCCCCAGGGGGCAAAACTGCCCCCACGTAAGAGCCACTGCATTAAACGTGTGACCATGGACATGAAGCGCGCTCTCAGGTTAGCTGAGCAATCCTACTCTCCTCTCCCCACCTCTACTAGCTGACTATTCCACAGGCTTTTAACAAAGAGTGCCTCAAACCTCAACCAATGGATATTCCATCCTCACATGAAGAAATGACTTCCTTATATTTTTACCCCCCAAAAGAACAAGAAAAGGAAACACCTACTGTCCTTTATACCCCTCTTATTTCATTAACAATCACTTGCTTTACCTCTGCACCTGTTCCTGACAGACGCCCTTCCCTCAGGGGCCTGTTCTCCTCTCTATATGAAAAGCAAGCCTTCACATCCTCTCTACAATTGCATCATCCTGCCCATCCTCCCTATAGCAACCTGTCAAACGAGTTGTAACTATGTCTTCCTATTTTTCTACCTTTCATTCTCTCAGCTCATTCCAGTCTGGCTTTTACGCCCAATACTACTATGAGGAAGCTGGTCCTCTGTTAAGCTCACTCAGACCTGCATCTGGTAAAATCCAAAGGCCAATTCTCACAGCTCAACTCACTGGACCTCTTAATAGCCTTTGACCCAATTTATTATTTGCTCCTTCCTCAAACATTTTCTTCATGTGACATTTAGGGTAATACATTCACCTGAGTTTCCTTCTTGCTTTACGGCTATTCTTCTTCTATACACTCCTCTTTGGCATACATGCAGCTATTTCTCCCATCTTAATACAAAGCAAAGACTCATCTGGATACCATCTCCTGCCCCAGCTCCCACTCTATTCCCAGCTTCTATGTGCAGGAAAATTCCTTAAGAAGATCTGCCTACACTCAATGTCTTTTATTTCTCTGTTAAGTCCACTCCAACCTCGCTTTCTGCCCAATCCTATACCAGCAAAATTGCTCTGGCAAGGTCATCAAGTAACACCCACTGATAATTCCAATGATCAGCTCTCAAGTCCACAGCTTATTTCACCTGTCAGGAGCATCTGACATAGCTGACACTCATCCCCTCCTTAATACACTTTCACCATTAGCTTAAAGGATGCCCCATCTCACCTCCTTCACTGCTCAGCAGCCTGCTTCTTGCCACCATCACCTCCTGCGGGGATGCCTTTAAAAGCCTCCTAACTGCTTCTACCTTTGCCTCCTGCTACAATCTCTGAGGCAAAGCAATCTTTCAAAAATACAAATGGACATCTCTACTCCACTCAAAAACATGCAATGGCTTACTCCTACACTCAGAATAAAATCCAAACTCCTTACCAGGTCGTACAAAACATGACATGATTTTTCCCTGATTCACTCCAGCCTCACCTCCCATCACTCTCCACAGCAGCCTGCTGCAGTTTCTCTAACACAGCAAGACTTCTCTCTCCTTGGAGTCTCTGAACTTGCTTTGCCCTGGCCTGGGATGCTCTGCCCACAGACCTTTCTTTAAGTGATAAGCTACTGCACTTCCTGCGGTCGTCGCTTCAATTAGACCCCCTCAGAGAGTGCTTCCTTCACCAATCTTTCCATCATACCTCTTCTCTCTTTCTCCTCTCTGTCCCCTTCCCAAATTGATGGTTAGCACCATCTAACACATCCTCATTCCTTTGAGTATCTGTTTAGTCTGTCTTCAACTGCAAGGAGAACTCTAAGGAGACAGGAGTTTTGCTTTGTATACTATTCTATCCCCCCGAAGAAGGCAATGGCACCCCACTCCAGTACTTTTGCCTAGAAAATCCCATGGACAGAGGAGCCTGGTAGGCTGCAGTCCATGGGGTCGTGAAGAGTTGGACACGACTGAGCGACTTCACTTTCACTTTTCACTTTCATGCAATGGAGAAGGAAATGGCAACCCACTCCAGTGTTCTTGCCTGGAGAATCCCAGGGATGGGGGAGCCTGGTGGGCTGCCGTCTATGGGGTCGCACATAGTCGGACACGACTGAAGCGACTTAGCAGCAGCAGCAGCAGCTATCCCCCATATCTAGAATAAAGCCTGGGATGTTGCAGGTAGTAATAAATATTTATTGAATAACTGCATGATTAAAAATACACGAAGAACTTCCCCGGTGGTACAGTGGATGAGAATCCGCCTGCCAAGGCAGGGGGACACGGGTTCAATCCCAGATCTGGGAAGATCCCATGTGCTGAGAAGCAACTAAGTCCGGGAGCCACACCTGCTGAAGGCCGTGCCTAGAGCCTGTGCTCCACAACAAGAGAGGCCACCGCAGCTGGGACAAAGAGTGCCCCTGCTCTCTGCAACCAGAGCTGCGAGCAGCAATGACACAGTGCAGTGGTTTTGGCGGGGGGTGGGCAAGAAATTAAAATGTGTCTGTAAAATTATAGGAGTATTCCAAAGAGGAGAAAACAAATACCAAAATAAACACTGACAACTGAAAACTCTTGAGTTGAAAAAAGAAAAAAAAAAAAAAAAAAAGACCTGAGAATTTAGGAAAAGCTTACTCCCTTCTCAGTCAAATACTATGAACATCAAGAAAATTACAGTTTGCCAAGATAACTTACAAAGACCCTAATATCCTCCCACAGCCATAAATATGGCTCCAAAATACAAATAAGGAGACTGGCCAATATCAGAATTCTGATCTTTGTAAACCTGAACTTTACTCATAACATTAAGCAGTAATAAGCTTTAAGGTATGGGTTTAAATGTTAATTTCCTTTAGACTATATATCCTCCAAAGAAACTCCTATTTGGGAATTCTTCACATCTTCTGATAAAAAATTAAAATCAGAGTGTTAATTGTGCCCCCTCAAAATTTTACGAAGACAAATTTCAAAATCAAGCCAATATCCATTATCATCTTCAACTCAATAAATGAATAAAGAACACAAAGAAATATGAAGTGTTAGAGAAAAAGGAGATACTGAAAAAATAGTTCACTCTTTCTAACAAAACTTAAAAACAATCGATTTCATAAGAACGCTTTAATATCATCCCATTTCTTTTAATTTATGGTGACTAAAAATGCGTAAATGTGAAAAAAATTTGTCAAAATGATCACTAGAGACTACCATTTTTAGTGTTAAAGACAAATTTCTTCTATTTACCCAAGCTCGGAATTCTAGGCAAAAAGGTCTTCTTTTGCCTAGGATTACATATTATCATACAATATTCCTGAACTATATTCTGTTGCATATAAAATTTTACTTAATATTAAATATGCTATTTCTTGATCTTACAGCTATTCAGACCTCTGAAAATCTTTAAAATCAACAAAATGGTGGGTGTGGAATTCAGCTATGCTTCTGCTTTACTTGTCTACCAAGAAATTTTTGATTCTCATATAAGCTGTACCATGACTCTGAAGCAGTATTAAATGGATGGAAAATGAGTAATGAAAAACATGACACCATGCCCAGTAACAATGGTGCACACATGAAGGCCAGGAATGACTCGAGAGTCACAAGCTTACATTTTGTTCACACTCTTCAGTTGTGTATTCAGAAACTATTACACAATGTAATGCAGCACACTGTAGCTCGTACAAGCAAAAAATAATAAATCCCTTTAACAATTCTCCTTCCAAAGACAAACTACCAGAGACACAAGAGAGGCTGGAATCGCTTTGTGACTATATTCAACCAAGTAGTTATTACATGTTTAAAAGTCTGCCTTACTGTAAAAAGTATCAATACTGTACTCTGCAGATAATTAACAACACCTTCAGCAAAAAAAAAAAAATTAATAACTTCCAACTGCTGGAGCCTGTTGGAAATAACCAAATTCACGTGCTCTAAGAGAGTAATTACAGAAATGACACACACTGAAAAAAGCCTTCGATCAGTCTACTACACAGATAATGTTGCAATCTGATGAATAAAAAAGAGAAAGGCAGGTAGAAATTCATAGGGCTTTGCTATCTTGAAAGCCATTACCTAACTGCAGTGCAATATTTCTAGGTCTAAGGTTTAAGGATAAAAACATTTCTCAAGAGATTACACAAAGCAGCAAGTACAGGCTAAAAGAGTAGAAACTTGAAAATAATTCAAGTGATATCAACAATCTCACTTGGCATGCTTGCTTCTGAAATAATTAATTTCAGACACCATCTTCTTCAAACACTGCACAAAGTTCTGTTTGTAGACATGCTTCTAGACTGCATCACCACCACCATTTGAAAGCAAATGCCAATTTAATATTGCAGATGAACAGGAGAAGTGACTCCAGGAGTAAGCTAGCAGCTGGCAATAGTACAAGAATAAAAAATTTTCAATAGGTCAAACTTTTAAATCTATTACAATTAATAACATTATAATAATTCTGATAAATTTTCAGATTTATTCATCTATCTCAGAAATTTATTCTACAATGATTTTCAGCTTTGGCCTTAGGTGAATATTGAAAAGTGAAAGTGTCAGCCGCTCAGTCATGTTCGACTCTTTGCAACACCATGGACTGTAGCTCGCCAGGCTCCTCTATCCATGGAATTCTCCAGGCAAGAACACTGGAGTGGGTAACCACTCCCTTCTCTAGGGATCTTCCCAATAATGATATTCACTTTTGCGCTTAGCTGAATATTAATTATTCACCAAATGTATATTCAGCATGGTGGTGGTTTAGTCGCTAAGTCGTGTCCAACTCTTGGCAATCCTGTGGACTGTAGCCTGCCAGGCTCCTCTGTCCATGGGATTCTCCAGGCAAGAATACTGGAGTGGGTTGCCATTTCCTTCTCCAGGGGATCTTCCCGACCCAGGAATTGAATCCGGGTCTCCTGCATTGCAGGCAGATGATTTACCAACTAAGCTATGAGGAAAGCCAAAGGAAATACTCGATACAGGACAGGGTTCATATTCAATAAATATCTAATGAATTAACTTAATGACTGTAAACAGGTGAGTCCAATGATATTTCTTTAAAGGATCAGTTAGGTACACAGTAGTTTAAAGAGGAGGTATAATCATAATTCCTTCTTAGCTTCTGATATAGCTGCAATTCACACTAGGAACACAGCAGTTAATGGTATTAAACACACTAGTTTTATGTAAGAAGGTGAAAATCTCCAATAGGTGAGCAACAGCATGCTGCTGCTGCTAAGTCGCTTCAGTTGTGTCCAACTCTGTGCGACCCCCAGAGACGGCAGCCCACCAGGCTTCCCCATCCCTGGGACTCTCCAGCAAGAACACTGGAGTGGGTTGTCACTTCCTTCTCCAATGCATGAAAGTGAAAAGTGAAAGTGAAGCCGCCCAGTCATGCCCGACCCCTAGCGACCCCACGGACTGCAGACCACCAGGCTCCTCCGTCCATGGGAGGTTGCCATTGACTTCTCTGAGCAACAGTATAATGGAGAGAAATAACCAACTCAAGCAAGTCTGCCAATAAAGTATCTGCAATAATTAACATGACGTTGCTCTGTCTGCTCTCCTGATGGCACTGCAAATGTAAATCACACACTCACCTTCCTGCTCCTATTTCTCCCCTGTCCTCCCCGCCTTCTTGCCAACAAGAGAAGCTGCTCAACAGAATCATTCTGACACGATGACAATGAGAGTGACAAATACCTGCTCGTTACATGGTACTACCAAGACTTCCCTTCTGCTCCTGACCTTGCTGTTTTCTGATCTTTTTTGTGATAAACGTGCTTAAGCAGAACCTGAACTCCCAGGACTGCAAGTCTCTCCCTATGTCTGGTTCCACTAAACTTGCAAAATAAGGAGACTCCTCATTCTCTCTGTGACTCTAGATTCATAGAACCTTTCCCCCTCCCACCTGAACCCTTAGAGCATGAGCTATCCAAGAACAAAAACTCGGAGAGGAAGCATGAAACTGCTGTTACTGTCGTCCTTAACGCAACAGGGATAAGCAAGTGCTGAGGAGTCAGAGGTGGACTGTGACGGTTATTCACCTATTTCTCACTCCCCACGCCAATCTTTCTATAATCTGCTTTGTGATGTAGGGACAAGGAAGCTGTAAAGTTCACATCTTAGACTACTTTGTCAGCTGAATGCTCAGTATATTGTCTGGGGGAGCCATGAAAAAAAAAACTGGAAGGTGGGAAGAAAGAAGGTTCTTCTTTCTGTTTTTCAAGTTCTGTTAACAATTCCTGTGAGTAAAAGGCAGCTGTGGTTCCAAGTTCTAGTTTCTGTGGCACTCCTGGCAGCAGGGAAAGGCCTGGCCACCCCCTTCAGAGGCCTAAGCATCCAGTCTTCCTCCTTCAAGCATCTAAATTCTTCCTAATCCACCTCTTGCCTTTTGCTTTAGAAGTGATGGCTACTTCCTGTGGGTACCATTAATATCTAAATTACTTCATCTGATATAACACATATATACTTGGTCTTTATCACCAGTTCCTTACACAGAGCTCCTAAATACCTTGACTTTCCGGGGTGGCAAGAGCCTCTTTTGTTTTTGTAGCTGACTCTTGGCAAGCCTCTAGTTAGCTTCAAGATGGGGACTGGTTGCCACGAAGACCAAGGCATAACCAGAGAGCTGCAACTTTCAGCCCCAACTCCTGACCTCGTGGCATTCAGGCCAGAGCAGCCCACCTTCACATGCCCTCAGCCACTCCACTCTACTGAAGTCCGGGTTGATGTTGAATCAGAGAGCGCCTTGGATGTTAGGTTGAGGAATTTTGTTCTTTGCAATGAATATATTCTCTATTCTCTGTAAAGGAAGGGTCATGGGTGGCATTAAACATTTTTTAATTGTAAAAAAAGAATTGAGTTTGATCAACAGCCAATGACTTATCATCAGTCAGGCTTGCGTAATGAAGCTTCCAGGCTGGTAAATGCAGCTACCCACTGGAAGAGTGGGACAGCCCAACTCCACAGGGACAGAAACGTCTGTGCTCAAGATACTTCCAGACCTCTCACCTTATGAACCTCTTCACCTGGGCTGTTCATTTGTATCCTTTATAAAATCCTTTATAATAAACTGAAACAAGTAAAGTGTTCCCCTGAGTTCTATGAGTCATTGATCAAAGAAGATCGCTAAATGTGAGGAGGGAGCTGTGGGAAGCCTTGATTCATGGGGGCTGGTGAGAGGCAGAGGAGGCCAAGGACTTGCGCCTGGCATCTGGAGTGGGGGACAGTCTCACGGGACGGAGCCCTTAACCTGTGAGGTGTACACTCACTGCACACAGTTAATGTCAGAATCAAAAGGAAGTGCAGGACACCTAGATGGTGTCTGGAGAGTTGGGGAACTGGTGGGTGTGAGGGAGAAACTCCACACATCTGGTGTCAGAGGTGGTGTTGGAAAACAGTCCAGAATTGGTGACAGAAGTGTTGTACGTAAAAAACACAGACCCCAGCATCATTTTGCGTGGGCTTCCAACACTTGTGTAAATAAATCCATATATTAAATTTCCTGTTTTAAAATACTTAGCAAGGTTTCTGCCCTCCTGGTTGAAATCTGACTTATACAGAGGAGCTCAAAGAGAATAATTAATTCTTAATTATTATTATTATTACCAATACTGTCTAATCTAGCCTCGCCATGTAGTGTAGCTCCCAATAAGGTGACACTGATTCTCCTTACTCTGAAAAATATAAAGACTGAGAAGCAGGATCTTAGGTGTTTCTGGGTGCCCAGCTACAGTATCATTATAGTAGTACTAAAATCTCACAAGCACATGTCAAGATCAATATATTTTATTAGTCTAGCAATTACATGGAGTTAAGTTACTGGCCTTAAAGAAATGTGACATAAAGAATGGAACGAAAATTGGGGGATTTTGATTTCTAGTTCTGACGCTATCACAAAATATGTGACTTTACATGAGTCAGTTTACTACTCAGACTGGACCTCTCACATTTCTTCTGGCTGTGATTCTACACATGGTTCGATACACCTTTCCTAATGCTGACATCTAGTGGATACACTTAAATTTAGCATTTAAAAATGAATAATCTTAGTTAAGCTATTTTAAGTAAAAGACTCACTAGGATGCCTGGTTATGTGCAATAAGTACAATAAATTAGGAGACCAATATTGTTCCTTAACTGAAAGTGAACCATGATAAAATAATATTACATCAGATTGTCCTGGCATCTTTGAATTTGATTCAGAGATTACGGGTACTCTTCCATATACCCACCCATTAAAAATTACACCACTATGCAAATTAGCTGCCTGAGTTACAAATTTAGAAGCAAGTAAAGAAATGCTTCCTGCTCAAGTGTCCTGCATTCAGGGACAGACACAGGACATGACAAAGGCTAGTACAAATTTCTAAGGTAAGTGACTTAGGAGTGTTTAAGATAGTGTATGATGGAAACATGAAAAAAAAAATCCTGAAACTCAAAATTACCTGTTTTATAAGGATTTACTATGAAGGTTTCTCTTTCAAAACTATGACCACTGAACAAAAACAGTATTCCGAATTAACTTTCTTAAAACCTACCAGTATTTTGAAATCATGAAAAAATTATATATATCAATACCTGTATGTGGTAAAAATACATATATTAAAATGCAAGGGAATGATAAACACAATTAGGATACTGGTTATCTCTGGGAAGGCACAGGGCCATAGGATTGGGAAACTTCAAAGGTTTAGGAAATACTCTAGTCCCTCAATGGCTAGTAGAGTCATGGGATTCTTTTTAAGCTTTTAAATTCCTAAATAAACTCTAGCCTCTGGCAAACATTCTATTATATAGTCACTACTCAATAAACAGTTGAATTAATGAATGAATTAAAATTCAAGTGAAAAAAGCTTGTTCATCCAAGAAGAGCATATCTAAACCAAGGGCATCCGTAAAAGGTGCAGCTTTAGGTCAAATGAAACAAACTGCAACTTTACAAAGTAGGCGGTAAGCTTATGGAATGTGCTACCTACAAAGGAATAATTCAACTATAAGTTGAATTAAATCCACAAAAGCTGAGAAACTCAATTAAGGAAAAGGCTAACAGGCAAAGGTTTACTGCTAGCACGTTAAAGCTGGTCTAGACAGCAATGATATTTTCCCACAACACTTTATCACTACTGAACAAATATTCATTGGTATTTCTCATGTTCTTATGCATTACAGTGAGAGCCAAAATTCTTAAAATCTTGATCCTAAAACCTTACATTTATCCTCAGAAAAATCGCCTTTTAACATATCTTGGCAGGGAGGTTAAGGGCTACAGAGACGTTCTCGTCCACTACATATACACATTCTGCCTCATTCTCCAAGAATGAGAGCCCCTGATTTCTCTCCCAGCCACCAAACTACAGCAGAAAGGGCAAGGAACTCGGGCCTCACTCCCAGGTAAGGAGGTCTCAAGGTGGTGAAAAGGAGGAAATACGAACCCACCATCATTCTTTTTCCTCACAGATTTCAGAGCAGGAAGGAGAGGGGGAAAACAGGAGACCTCCAAGCTCAAAGAAATCTGCCAGTATTTGACATACACAAATAAGAATTTCTAGTTATTACATTATGACTGTAATGGTTAAGAGGCTCTTAAAAACTGTCCTTCAGGGACTTCTCTGGTGGTCCAGTGGTTAAGACTTAATGCTGCCACTGCAGGGGGCACAGGTTCAATTCCTGGTTGGGGAACTAAGATCTTGAATGCCACAAAGCACAGCTAAAAAAAATTTTTTAATTTAAAAAAAAATTTGTCCACTTTCCCTCATAATTTGAATTAAAAAATAAAGTATTCTCTGAAGAAAGAATTCCATTTTCTTGGTGGGGGCGGAGGGGGAGGACTGTGGTTTCTTCTTCTGTTTTTTGGCTGCACCATGTAGCACATGGGATCTTAATTCCCCCACCAGGGATCAAATTTTTGCCCCCTGCACTTGAAGCACTCTTTCTATCCACTGGACCGCCAGGGACATCCCTGTGGTTTCTCCATAATGTTAACAGTCACCATGAGGAGTGAAAGATACCAGACAGAAAGGCTTAATATCCAATCATCGACGAATAAGAAAATCTTCGACCAGGAAGGGACCATCCACACTAGCCTTGGACTGATTTTAAGCTTCCAAAGCAGTGAAAAATAAATTTCTGTTGTTTATGAACCTAGTTGGTGGTCCTTTGTTAAAGCAGCCCAAACTAAGACATGCACTAAAATGGAAGACTCAAGGTTGACCATCTAACCTTAGTAAGAATGTATTCTACAACGTCTGTTTATGCCAAGTTGTAATCGAGTCTCTGCTTAAATACTTTATTCTGCATGAGTAGCACATCCAAAGAGGAAGTCATTCTGTTTTCAAATGACACCTTTCTAGACTTGAGTCAATTTTTAAAAACTTTTTTAGAAACTTCGGCCAATAATCAAATGACACACAATCTGACATGAACCCCACTCTCAACCACCACCCAAAACTTGCATGAAGCTGAAACTTGTTAATTTCTCCTCCTTGGTCCCAGTTTTCACCGGCCTCCTAGAACCAAACTAACCAAACAATCCCTGTGCTGCTTGACAGTGCAGCTTTTAAGAACATCTTTACAATATGGTATCGCAGTCAGATTACAATGATAAATAGAATCAAAGGACCAGAACCAAAAAAAAAAAGCCCCACAAATGTTCTATTCAAAACAAGCAACTGGAAGACACTTGGTGACATTTTACAAGTCTTGACCTTTTTTTGTGCTTCCATAACACAAGCATCAGAGCACTTACTATTTGCATCCTCCCTATGACAATCATGACATTTCTGGTGTTAAACTTTAAGTATCTCAAACTGATCCGTCATTTTTTACATGTTTATTTCATGTTCCTTGAACTAGAATGTGTGTTCTTTGAAGGCAGGATCTCTCCAAGGTTTAACTCATCTTCTACTCCCTTTTCTACAGACTATGTTACTATTTCTGTGATTACTGATTAGCAAATAGAAAGTTTTTTCAAAGCTATTTCTGTTAGGATATTTCTTAAGGAATGGATGTGTAACGCTACTTCTTTAAGATTAGTTATACAGACATAAGAAACTACCCTTACTCAAACATGATGGACAAAGAAAGGTCTAATGGATTTTTCAGTAATAGGAATTCTTTACCTGAAGTTCAGAGAGAGAATTTGGTGATCTGTGAACCTGAATGGGAAACTTCTTACTAACCTTTATGTGAAATTTAGCAATTCCTTATAGGATTATAGGCAACAAGCCACAGTAGGATTAGAAATATCTATTGAATGTGTCATTGATAAAAATCACAGGTATTTTCATATTACAATTACTGCAAATTCATCATATTCAAAATTACAGTACTTAATAGAATTGTCACTAAAGCTTATTCTCTAATGTGAGAAACATATATAATGATCAAAAATCTGTCTTTTTAATATCTGTTAACTGTATTTCAATAATAACTGGTTTCTTTTTTAATTCTATGCATTTTACTTCATGAAATCATGGATCATTATTAGAATTCATGAAACAACAACAAAATAAAAGGGAGGTAACTCCTGCCCTATAACAGAGAGTGTAGGTGAGGTGATTACAATTCCAAAGAATGACCATAACTGTCATAATCATATCCATTTTAATAAAATGACAGGCAAGTTTTGAAATATAAATACCTGCTTATGATTAGAAAAAACACAGAAAGGGACTTTAAGCTGATCATTTTCACTTAGACAACACAAAGTATATCTATAGAAAAATTAACTTTCAAATACCTATTAACTTGTTATAATTAAAACAATCAAGGATTGTAAACGTAAGGCACTGAGGACCCTTTAACAGTGACTATTTACTGCTGTTGTTGCATTCTTTACTTTTACAATTTTATAAAAGGACCAAAATCCATTATAGGTAGAATTCTTATTTAAGAAAATATGTAAAAATGTCTTTCCTTCTAGCTAGCTTCAAAATATACACATACATTTTATTTCTAATTACTAGAACTATGGCTTAGAGTTTTCCTATTCAACTATACTGGTGATAGCTAAAATGACTTAGAAAGGAATTCAAGGAAAAACACATACCTCTCCTATTGAAAGGAAGCTGTAAAAAAAAAGTTCCAATTAATCTACATTACTTCCCATTCTAAGCCAGAAACTAAACAATATAGGGTATTTCCTACAGACATTTTTAGCAGTTCAATAATATGCACAGAACATTTTCCTTAAATTATGTTTAGCAGATATCATTTTTCATTTAAACCATAACTTTTCACCTGTATTTGAATAATCATTTCCCCCAAAGACATATTTACCTTCAGCCAGTGCTGGTGATTCTGTTCGTGTCCCTCTTATCTGTTTAAAGAAAGGAAAAAGGAAAACAGTCTAAAACATTATTATAATTTACAACAAAGTTTAATTGTATTAAAACTAACTTTAACCACAAATTTCATCAATGCTATCATGTATCACATGCATAAGCCATATCTTTCCCCTCTTGGGTTAACTCAACAACCATTTATGGAGGACTTACTAAGGCGTTATCTTAAGCCCTGAGACGCATCAGTAAGTGATATACCCTAGTTGTCACCATCAAGATATTCAAAGACAAACAGGTGTACCAAGTACTCAGTTCTCATCATAGCTTATGAAGGAGGAGGTAACAAGAGAAAAAAAATAAAGAAATTCTTTATTCAGATGACAAGAGAAAAAACTAGCAATTCCTCTTTATTGTAAAAGTATCAAAAGAGGCATGTTTGTATATTCTTGTCACAGTTTAGGTTCAGTTTCAATGTATTAGAAAATCAGTTTTACTACAAGTACTAAGATCCTTATATTTCATGACAATAATGCCAGAAGCACATCTGGCAAAACTCACTCAACCACAAAGTCCTCTCGAGGACTGGTTTTACTATTTCAAAGCTTTATTAAATAATGTTAGGTGAAATAAAGCTTGCAGAATGACTTTAATTTTGTAACTAAGAACAACTATAGCCATATGACTAGCTGAATTCCCACAGAATGAGGGGAAACATTTGACTAATGTAACTAGTAACTTTAATGAAAAATTTCTTTCCCTATTTATCTGGTATAACCCAAGAGTCTAAGATTAACAAATGTAACAAAACTTTCTATGTATAAAAGACCGGTAACACCCTGAGGGAGGAATAGTGCACAGTTTTCCAAGTGATATGTGATCTGACACACTCTTCCCAAGGTGGACATGTGGAGCTATCTCTGATAGAGTAAAAAAAATATATATATGGAATTTAGAAAGATGGTAACAATAACCCTGTGTACGAGACAGCAAAAGAGACACTGATGTATAGAACAGTCTTATGGACTCTGTGGGAGAGGGAGAGGGTGGGAAGATTTGGGAGAATGGCATTGAAACATGTAAATATCATGTATGAAATGAGTTGCCAGTCCAGGTTCGATGCACGATACTGGATGCTTGGGGCTGGTGCACTGGGACGACCCAGAGGGATGGAATGGGGAGGGAGGAGGGAGGAGGGTTCAGGATGGGGAACACATGTAAACCTGTGGCGGATTCATTTTGATATTTGGCAAATCTAATACAGTTATGTAAAGTTTAAAAATAAAATAAAATTTAAAAAAAAAAAAATTATACATATATAGGAACCAAAAGATGAACAGGAGATTGGCAACCTTAGGGTCCACTGAATTAAAAGTTCTGATTCTAGGGGAGAAGGGAAGGCACATCGGTCAGGAGATGCAGGAAGAATTCTGAAGCAATAACCAACAGGAGAATAATGGGGGAGGGTCCTGTAAACTGACCCCTAATTATGAGGAGTTATGGCAGCTTCTATACTAGAGGCAGCAGACAGAGAACCGTGGGATGGGACTGAGGCGGCACCACCCACTGACAACTGCAAATGGACAGCTATAGCAACCACAGCCCAGAAAGGATAAAGTAACCACAGGCACTGATCCCTGGGGGAAGAAAGTCTGGGTCACTCCACCAGGAAAATGCCTCAGCCTGTTGAAGGGTGCTGGCTGAAGGTGAGGACAATCTAAAATTAGTAGCTGACTGAACTAATGAACATTATTCCACTAACCCTTCTGTCATAAGTCTAATGTAAAAACTGTGGTCAGCCACCATCTTGAAAGCTTCGTAACAGGTGGAACTAAATTGCAAGCACTTAATGGTGGGTTGTACAGGACACCCGCATGCCCTGCCTCTCCTTTTTACTCCAGCTAAGGCGCCTCCCCTTAGCTGCTTCCTGCACTCGTGGGGCTCACTTCCTGCTCAGAGGCTTTGCAATAAGAGACGCCTACAGGAACTCTTAGGCCATCCTGAGTTACAATGAACCTGGAAGTATGAAGGTGTTAATACCAAGAGCCTAGGCAATCACTGGCCATTGGGGAGATGAAGTTTGGTAGACAAACACCCTCTTCCTCCCACCAATAGGCGTACTCTTCATATCTTCTCAGGGGACTTCAAGATAAAGCCCAAATGCTCACAAAAGTGACCAGGTCAATAATACTCCCTTAGATTGACTTTCCTTTTCTGTTTCACTTGCCCCAGTTCTCCAACTTCCGTTTCTTGTTAACACTTCCCCCAAGAAATCACCTGTCTGAAGAGGCCCTGTCTTGGGCTCTGCTTTAGGAGGTGGAAATAGGTCTAGACACTTGTCCTTCAGGACACCACACCTCCTTTCCTTTCTGTCCCACCTCACTGGATGCTCCCTCTTCATCTCCTGTGCTGAACTCCTCTGAAATCCCTGAACCCGGACGTGTCCCGGTGACCTCATCCTATCTCATAACTTTCTGAATCTAAATTTAGCAAAATCTAAAACTTGCTCAAATTTATTTATCCAGTCCAGACACTTTTCTCCATCTCTGCACTTTCATAGCATTGCCTACTCAGTATCTCCACTAGGATGTTTTAACAGATGGCTCAAACTTAACATGTTCAAAACGGAACTCCTCATCTCACTCCCCACGCCTGACCTACCCGTAGTCTCCCCCATCAATTGATGACACTTCTATCCTTACAGTTGCTCAGTTAAAAACCTTGGATTTCTCTGCAATTATTCTTTCTCATATATCCCTTTTCAACTAAAACTCTCACTACCTAAAATCTTCATGCTTTCTCTTCTACCTCCTATTTACTCACTGTTGAAGGCTGAGCTGCATTAACAGTATTAGATCTACTATTACTTCTGTATTCAAGAGCCTCCAGAACAGGTGGTGCAAAGTGAGATGCTGAGATCATGTCGGAAGTGCTAGCTGGGGCTTCGTCTATAGAGTGCCACAGTTACTAACATGTCAGCTAAAAATGCAAGTGATCCACTACTAGGTACTCATGTAAAACCATTTTGAGATGTTATGAAGTAATTGAGTAAGTTTTGGAAACATTCAGTAGGCCAAAATAAAGAGTCTGAGGGCTGTATTTGGTTGATGAACCATCAGTTTGCAACTTCTGCTTCAGAAGTTTGTATTGTTTCTAATTGCTGCTATACTACTAATCCTTAATCTGTTGTTATATTTTCCTCGATCAGCTAGGAGATGAATGGGAGCTACTTATGTTCAAAGCCTAACCACTCTGATTTTCCTCACAAGCTCCTTATGGATCAATGCTACTACAAATGGAATGAATAAACACATTTTTGCTTTTCCTGCCAAAGGAAAACTCCTTCCCTAAGACCCATTGCAGCCACCCAGAAATAAAACAAGCGGCTTGGCTGGCCACTTGCATAAACCACAGAAGAAAAACCAGTGCCACTTACATAACACCGTGGGGGGAAAGCTCTATTGATTGTTTAATTCTTAATAAATCAAGAAATAATAAAACACCTGTAATTGTTTTCACCCTTTGAAATCAAACGTCAAGTCATAAGTAGTGAATATTAGATAATATGTAAATTAGACAATCCAGCATCTTATATCTATAAACCTAGAGGTTCTTCAAGTAAGTGTTAAAATTTCTTTGCCTCCAACAAAACATAAAATAGAAGAGTTATGGCTTCAGAGCATTGTCAGCCACATTTACAGCTTTGCAGTATTTCAATTGATGGTACATATATCTAACTGCATTAATAAATGGTGTTGAAATAATCCCATGGAAAAGTCCAACCTTTTCCACTTAGGTTGCAGTTCTCCTCCACTTGGATATATGATAAAACCTAACTGAATTCAATTTTTTTAAGTTCCCCTTAACATACACAGAGCAATTTAAAAAGCTCTCTTAGAAAAGAGCACTTGAAATAAAGGGCCTACTCATTATACTCACAGATCAGACAATATTACAAAAAAGTGCTGCTGCTGCTGCTAAGTCACTTCAGTCGTGTCCGACTCTGTGCGACCCCATAGACGGCAGCCCACTAGGCTCCTCTGTCCCTGGGATTCTCCAGGCAAGAATACTGGAGTGGGTTGCCATTTCCTTCTCCAATGCATGAAAGTGAAAAGTGAAAGTGAAGTTTCTCAGTCAGGCCGGACTCTTAGCAACCCCATGGACTGGAGCCTACCAGGCTCCTCCGTCCATGGGAATTTCCAGGCAAGAGTACTGGAGTGGGGTGCCATTGCCTTCTCCAACAAAAAAGTGCATTATTACATAATTCCAACAAATATTTGATAAGTTTTAAATCTGAGAACTGGACAAGGTATTCTGTGTCTATTTGAGAAAAAGGAAACATGCAACTCTATAAAAATTTTTTGAGAGACAGAAGAACAGATGAGATGGATCCATCCTACTCATCAGAAATTAAAATGTTTAGGCCCTGGGATAGATATACAGTGAGGAGAAGAGGCCAGAAATTAGAATAGGTCCAACTGTATATACATGTTGAAAAAAGATAAAACCCAACACCAAATATTTATCACAAAGTCTGTTTATGTATATACCACTAAAAGAGATACCCTAGGAGATATTATGATGAAAAAGACTGTGCACTCTAAAAATGTCTAGTCTTAGCATAGCAATTAAAATATTTAAGGTGAAAACAAGTACCATGAAAAATAGCTGCACAGAGTGCTGCGGCAATCACGGAATTCCAGCTCGGAGTAGAGCCTGGAAATCAGGTATTAAGAAAGATTTTATGAAGCTATGGAACTCTGGTAGCTGAAGCAGATTTTTGGAAAATGAATACAATCTGGACAAGAAGGAAAAGGTAGAAGGTACAAAGGGAACATTCCATGTGAGGAATGTATAATCATCACAGGGCAATGAAGAAAGAAAACTTTAATAAATCGTGATGAAGTAATTCCACACTAAACTTAGATACAACCTTCTCAGCCCACGTAGACTAGACAGAGAAGAGTTTAACCTCTTAAAGGACAAGGCACTGCTGCATACACTAGTGTGGCTGTGCAGCCTGAGCGCTGGCGTCAGACGTGCCGCCAATGCTGCCGTGCGCTCATACACCAGGCTGCCGCTGCTCCTCAGCGTGGCGAGAAGACCCTGATCCCTAAACCCACCCACGATCCAAGAGTGACGTTTCTGTGCTGTGCCTGACATACAGATGTGGCCCCTCTCTGCAGAGGACAATCTGAAGAATTATCCTGGCTATACCCAACACAAATCTTTCTTGATATAAGTTAAAATTTTTTATGATATGTAGAGGTCTTGATACCTAATGCCAAATTGCTTTCCAAAGATAGGTCTCAATCTATAATGCCATCAGAACCATGCATCCTGGACATGAACTTCATTGTTTAAAAAGTAGAAGGTGTGCACTGCGGTGTTTCTGCACATACACATACAACATGGTGCCTTCTTTCACAGTGTTTTTACTGAACCACTAAATCATGTTGACTCTCTTTACTCTGTATTTGTAAAACTAGTCCTTTCTCATTTTTCTATCAAAGTCTTACTTATTTTTAAGAGGATCACTGTCACTTTTGAACTCCTAGATCAGACACTGTATATAAATGCATATGATAAAGTTACACACTATCTTCAAAAACGATCTACTAGGCTGCCATTTCATAAGCACTTACTGTGTTTGAGACGCACTGTGCATGATTTATTTCACTGAAGACTAACAATCTAATCAGATTAAAATTATTAGCCTCTTTTCCTTGATGAGGCTTTAAAGGGTGAAGTAGCTTGCCCAGAGTCACATGAGAGGGAGAGGGGAAGGGAGGCAGGGAATGAGTGGGAAAATCATTTTTCAGGAAACTGCACAAGTAGTAACAGTTATAATATTCCTCTGTTTAACTGTGCCTTTCTGTAAAGTAAATATTGTGTTGGCCAACAAGTTCATTCAAGTTTTCCTGTAACATCGTATGGAAAAACCTGAACAAACTTTTTGGGCAACCCAATGTTACTTTCCCATTAACATCCTCTGTAAAATTACAATTCCTTACAGAATAAACCACAGCAGCATAACTGGAAAGCCTGAGGCAGTAGCTTCATAAAGATGATCACTAGGCTTTGGGAATGCTGTCCAGAACCTTCTTACTGATCTCCTGGCTGCTGTCATCACCAAGTCCTGATTACTGGACTTCCTACAATGGGATTTCTCTAAGACCTAAACTCAGGTATGTTTTGGAAAACACAGCAATAAACATACTGTAAGATGCATTTATGGACAACAGGTACTGTGATCATGCCAACCTAAAGATTCTACAGGCTTAAGAACATTCTGTAAAACAAATACATAACCTATTTTGCAATTGCAAAAACTCAAATTCTTTAAAATAAATGTTTGTTTCAAAGAAAAGATATGAATTTTTAGTGTGGTTCATTTAATCTACTTCATATATCCAAAATCCATTATAAAATTTACACATATGATTAAATTTTAAAGGAATTATAAATAAGAGTGATAATACAGGCAAAATAGAAAATTACAGTTCTATATATAAAGAAAATACCATTTTCCCCATGGCCAATTTTGGAAAAGATCAAATAAATATCTACTCATTTAATTACACATCCTCCTAAGACTATACAGGCTCCAAAATAATCAGTCATTGTGTTAGCACTGAAATGACCATCCCTTCCAGCTTCTTCCAGCTCCACCCCTCTCACTACCACCCCTCTTTCCACTCCTAGCCCTACTCTGAACTAAAAAGTTAAAAAAAAAAATTGGCTCATCTCAGAAAAGCAAAGTTGGGTCAGAAAACCTAGAACTGCTTTTCACCACGTTAACAGATGTAAGCAAAAAGGACTGACGTATGATCAGGTCAAAGATGCAGAAAGAGCTTTTCATGAAGCAGTATTTGTGATTTAAGGGGGAAAAAAACCTTAGCAAAATAAGAACAGAAAGAATAAAAGATATCTACCCTTACCAAAGCCTATAATAAATAGTCCTTAATGAAGAACTGTTAAAACACTCCTTTTAGAATCAAAATGAGACAAACATGTCCACGATCAATACTTCTACTCAACACTGTATGCCAACTTTATAAGTTAAGAGAAAGAGATTAAAGGTTAAAAAAATTTTAAGGAAAAAACAATTCATGAGTTTGGCAAGGTAACAATATTTTTATCAACATGAAAATCTCAACTGCATTTCTATTTTCCAGTAAAAAGAACAAAAGAGAATTTTCCCCACAGACACAATTCACAATAGCAAAAAGCAATCAGTAACTAGGAATAAACCTAACAAAAGCTTTGTAATTTCTGCATGGAAAACAATCATAAAACTTTAAGAAAGCCATAAATAAATGTAAAGACATCACGTTCATAAATAAGAAGACAATACTGTAAGAAATGTCAATCCTCTCTAAAATCCACATTAATATTCAATGCATTTCCAACCCAAATCCCCAAAGTAATCTTTTATAAAACTTAATACGTTCATGCTAAACTTTACATAAAAAAGCAAAAATCAAAAAAAGGTCAAAATGCTCAAGGACTCAAAACAAGACAACCTGCTCAGACATCAAGATATAAAATGAAACAACAGTAATTAAGACAGAATGAAATTAAACAAAGACAAACTGGCAAATGAAAGTACAGTCGAAAAGCAGAATGCACAATCCAGGAATACATACAGACCTTTATGAAGAGGAAGCAATCCTGAGGGACTGTACTGCAGATCACTGGGGAGAGATCGCTGCATAAATGGAGCTAGGGTAATTGACTGTTCATGAAGAAAGTAAAATCCCTATCCTATACGACACCTAAATCAATTCTCATGGGATTAAAGACTTTAATTTGAAAGGCAAAAACTCAAACTTTAGAAGAAAACACAAAAGTGGTTCTTTATAATCCCAAGATAGGGAAGGAGAGCTCAATTTAGATAAAATATTAAAAGTATTAACCACAAATGAAAAGACTGATAAATTTTATTATATTAGCATCAAAAACTTCTGCTTATTGACACTTTTAAGAAACTGAATATACAAACCACTAAGCTACAGAAAGCTATTGATGACATATATAAAAGAGAAAGGATCAGTATCTAATATGTAAAGAACTGCTCAACTCATAAGAGCAAGACAAAGAAATCAATGAAACAACGGACCACAGTCATCAAGAGGCATTTCAATAAAAAGAAATACAAAAGTTGAATCCTCAGTCTTGACATTTACAAGCTAAAACCACATAAAATACCATTTTACATCCATTTGATTAGTAAAAAGAGCTTTAACAAGTGTTGACAAAAATGTTTATCAACAGGTACTCTCAGATACCCAGAATGTGGGATTCTCAATTGATAATCACTTTAGGTGATAATTAAGTGATTGTCAATTACTTTAAGAAATATTTGGCATTATCTTGTTAAAGTGAACAATCCTACTCTCAGGTATATACCTAAAGAAACTCTTGTATACCGATGCCAGGAGAAATATACAAGCATGCTCAGAGAAGCACTATTTGTTACAAAGGAAAAAAAATAACAAAACATTGGAAACCTACATGTTCAATGACAGGAAAATGAATATACTGTGGCTTTTTCACACAATGAAAATTTACAGAGCAGTACAAAAGAGCTACAGTCATCCAGAAGGACATGGGTGAATTTCAGGAACGATGAACTCAACGTAAGTCTTATAATGATTTTTACACAGCTCAAAAACGGCACAATTAAAATACATATTATTTAAAGATACCGACAATTGTGATTTTTTTTTTAAGCTATAAAAGTGATAAACACATAATTCAGGAAAAGTATTTTCCTTTAGGGGGCAGCAGGGAGACTGTATAGGGAAGGAACAAAGCTGCTTCCTCTATCTTCATCAGTGGTGACTTCATGAACTTTCACTTTATACATTAACAATTTATAACATTTATCTTTCACATATGAAGTGTTGAAGCACAACGTAAGATGGTTCAGGTAAAATGATTCTGTGAATTCTTAATCTGCATGTCACGCTTACGGTGGCAGGAAACAAGCATGTTTTCTCCTATCAGTGTTAAAACAACAAATCTACACGCAAAGCGCAAAGGTGAATGGCACAATTTACTACTCTTTCAGGAACCTGTTCCACTTTCAAAATAACAGAAGTTTTTGAGATAAGTCTTGCCTCCTTCTAAGGTGTTTACAGTAAAAATCCCTCTTTTCTCCATCAAGAATAATCAGAATCAGAAGTTGTTAAATTCAGAAAAATTCTTCAGATAGATATAATATATATGCACATTCATCAGCTAATCCTGTTATGAAGACCAAGACACGTTCTTTGAATACAGGTCATTTCTAGAGTACTGAACAAGATTTCCAGCATAGCCTACTGAGATTTTTCAAGCTCTCTGTGGTGAAGGACAGCTGTTTCATTTTTAAATTTTCCACCCATCATGGTTGAAAGGGAAAAAACCCAGAATACTAACATGCTAGAGTTAAAAAAACAAACAAACAAAAACAGAATACTAAAAAAAAGAAAAAATATTAAAGTTTTTAAAAGATTTACAAAATACAAATCCCAATTTTCTGCAGATTGGCAACAGTTTTTGAACTAGTGTTAGTTTACAAAATATAACATATAAAGCATGAACTTTGTAGCCAGACTGTCAGCCTTAGGTCCAGACAAGTTAAATCTCTCTCTGACTCTGTTCAATCTGTAGAGGGGATAACAAACAGTAATACCTACTTCAATGAGTTATTGTGAGGAGTAAATGAATATATGCTTAGCACTTAAAACAGTCCCTGACATACAAGTAACCTATAAGTAAGTGTAAGCTGATGCTGTTGCTGTTATTGTATAAACCATACCCACAAATAGATGTTTTCTAAAACATCTGGTTGTCTCTTCAAAATGTAATGAGAAATGAAGACAATGAAAACAGAACGTTTTATATTTTTAGTTCCATAATTTTGTATCCATCTTTTACATCATTATTAGTGCCCGATCACAACACTTCTCTCACAGCCGATCAGTGGTTGGTCACTGTGAAGGTCTGCTATCCAGGTCACACATAGACTGCAAAGCAGAGCTGTGTTTCCTCCTTGTCTCCCAGGGACAAACCCATGTGACACTTCACAAACATGGACAGCCAAACAAGAGAACTTGCCAACAAAGATAAAATTACAGTAAAGTAACAGAAGTGATAATGTCGGAAGTCAAATTCTAATAGAACATAAGTGCGGTTATAGAAAAAAATAGCTGACTGCAAGAATGCTGACACTTGTCGCCATTAAGGAGACTAACTATGTAGTCAGAGGAACTCTGTGGAGACAAACTTATCAACAAGAGAGTAAGGAAAGTGGTCATCAAGAAAAGGACAAAGATGTCCAACAGGAAGTGATGCCAGCAAAAAAATTCTCATTGAAAGAACTCACAGGTGTGGAAGCTGACCCAGACCTACAAGTATGACAATTTGGCCAAGGCATAAAAACGATACTCCATATTGTAAGCTATACCACAAGGGGGAGGGAAGGCATGTGATTTCACACTTTCAGTTACAGCAAATATTATAGATCTAACCCATATAAAAACACATAAATATCACAAGGGCTAACCTATATTAGCAAAAGAAAATGGTCTTTCGGAAGCAAAGAACACAACGTCCATCCACTCATGTCCCTTTCTACAACTGGCTGTTCACCGAGTACCTCTGAAAACCACACTTCACAGTAACAGAATCAGAGACAAGTCCACCATTGGAAAATCCAAAGTCCCAAGGCTATGTCCACTTCTTAATTTTCTCTAGCCATTTTTCCTACTGCTGGAAATATACAACATAAGCAATGTTTAGAAGCAATATCCCCAAAGTGCCATATATTGAGATGATGCTCTACAAAATTATGTACTTAGGTGCAGTGTGTTCTCAAACTTCTGGGTCTGAACTGCAATACCACAAATTTCAAAATACACTGAGTTATACTGAGTCATCTATGCAATTTTTAAAAAAAAAAAAAAAGCTTTATTCCATACACTGCTGCTGCTGCTAAGTCGCTTCAGTCGTGTCCGACTCTGTGCGACCCCAGAGACGGCAGCCCACCAGGCTCCCCTGTCCCTGGGATTCTCCAGGCAAGAACACTGGAGTGGGTTGCCATTTCCTTCTCCATACACTAGAATGAAAAAAAAAAAAAAAAAAAACGATCTATGTAAAATAAAACTAGGAACCACTAATAAAATCAAATGTACACAACTCACTCTTAAAATTGCTTAATCCTTACATAACATTAAAAATTAAGTGAAGTAACTGGCAAATTCTGGCTGTTGTAAAAGGCAATTTGTGTTGCTTACAAACATAAGCCAGTGTTACAAACATAAGCCAGTGCGCCATTCAGTGTGGGCTGCCGCAGCACGCCATGAACCAAGCCAGCACTAAAGACCTGATCATGCTGGGCCTGTGAGCTCCAGCGAGGTCTGTGCCTGAGATGTCACACTGTGCTCTCCTAATTCCAGAGAGTTCTATGACCAAAACAAACATTTAATCATCTTCCTGACAAAAATACAGATCCACATGTAAGGTAATTTGACAGAAAGAAAACCTCAACTTTTAAACTTGATGCAAGAATCTTCAATCTCCGAAAGTTTCAATTTCTTCATCTATAGAAAGGACTATAATATGTATTCATAAAATTGAGCGACCCAGAAATAAAGTTCGAGGGGCAACTTATTCCACCGTCTGGCTCTTTTCCCATGGCTTAACCTGTCACGTTAGGCCAAGAGCACTCCCTCCACAGAGATGCTGTCACTGCCGTTCTTGTAGTTTTCAAGGCCCAAAGAGTTTAAGCAGCACCAGAGGTTAGAGAGTTTCTGTTTGTCAGTTCAACACGTGTCCCCAGCCAGGCTTGAGATACAAAGAAATAAGCCAATCTTTATCCCCAAAGAGGCTAATGACTTCCTGTGGAAATGATACTTGCATATGTAAAAAGTAACAAGTCCTAAACAATTCTGTCCATACTAGATCACTGTTACAGATCACAATTATAATAGAAATTTAGAGAAAATTCCGCAATACTCTTTTTTCATGGGCCCCATAACACATCATAGCACTAGTCACAATGCCTGGCTCTTTTCCAGGACTGCAAGCCTGTTCACTGTTATTGTGTCTCCTGCACTAAGCGTAATGCCTGACACACTGTAGTCTCCAATGTGTATATGCTGGCTGAGTGAGTGTTTGAATTAAGCAAACAACATGATAAATGATTTAAGGGTACCAGAGTAAATGTGGCTTATTTAGAGTTATGGCCTCATAAGATTGGCCGTTCTGCCAAAAAGATTTCTTTAGAAAAATAAGAGATAAGGAGAGGTCATTAAAAAAAAAAAAAAAAAAGTAATGGGCTAACTAGTAAAATTTAGAAAAATGTGTTATTTCCCCTATTTAAATTAATAAAAAAGACTTTAAATAAAATACTCTCAAGAGGGCACCATGGTTTTATAGATAATGGTTCTTCCAAGCTAACAAAATAATTCAATTGCAGCAAGCAAATAACCACTGAGAAGATATACTGTATACCTGATACATAATATCACTTCACAACTAACTGTTTAAGCAATCATCAAACAGTAGATTTTTTCAAAATCATTTAAAAATGCTTTGTCACACAATCTTCTTTAAAAAATAATGCTAACGTGTTTAGTAACGGCAATTTGACAAAGACTAGAAAAGGACTTCCAACACCAGATGTCACCTGCAAGGCAGAGTATAAAATACTGAGTAATGTAAGACCTGTCCTCAAGAAGCTTACAGTCTGAGAAGACAGATAAATAAATTACGATCATACAGTGCAATCAAGCACAATGCTAGAGTTCTGTGGATAAGATAATGTAGGAAAACACATGAAGAAGTAATTGAATTATGCCTAGAGGACAGTGTTAGAGAAAGCTAGAAAAGTGATGACCTCTGATTTTGCCTTTTATGTTTAAAAACACCACCACCACTAACAACTTCCAAAGATATTTTTTAGATAGTTTAAATTAAGTAAAACATTTTTACAGGATTTCTTTGAGCATACCCATTAACCTAGAAAAGGAGAATATTCTTTCCTCCTAAAAGAGTCATTTTATTTTTTTTTAATATTTATTTAATTGGAGACTAATTACTTTACAATATTGTAGTGGTTTTCACCATACATCAACATGAATCCACCATGGGTGTACATGTGTCCCCCATCCTGAACCCCCCTCCCACCTCCCTCCCCATCCAATCCCTCAGGGTCATCCCAGTGCACCAGCCCTGAGCACCCTGTCTCATGCATCGAACCTGAACTGGCGATCTATTTCACATATGATAATATACGTGTTTCAATGCTATTCTCTCAAATCATCCCACCCTCACCTTCTCCCACAGAGTCCAAAAGACTGTTCTATACATCTGTGTCTAAAAGAGGCATTTTAAATGCTATCCACCTGATTCCTAACAAGGGACAGAGAAAAGATTAATGCAAAAGTCCTTAAGAAAAACCTCTGTTAAACTGAGACTGAGGCAACATCAAGAATCCCACAGAACAATAGATAAGATTTTTCAGTCACACTAAATAACAAAAACCACGCAAATTTCTTTCAACAATTATTATCCCATTTGCTATGCATGTTTAAACTTTGTCTTTTATTTCCACTTATTGGAGAGTTTAGTTAATTTCAGATATTGACTATTCAAGTCTGAACTTACAACCGGGGGAAACATATCAAAAAAGGACACATACCTTTTATTGTAATTATTTCACAATATATGGAAATCAAATCATCATGGCGTATGCTTTAAACTTACACAGTGATTAAACTTACACAGTGATGTATGACAATTATTCCTCAATAAAACTGGAATAAACAAAGAATAAGGGGAAAAAAATGTACTATTCTAAAAATTAGTCTTTAATGACCAAAGTGTGTGTGTGTTAAAGCTTTACGTTTAAAACACTGTCCAAACATGCTACACATCCTAAAATTGATTTTTTTCTGTGTCTATCGTCTCTTTAAAAAAAAAAAAAAAACCTTACATATCTTAACAGCTTTTCTCTTAGCAATGAAAGTAGCCATATGTTATCTAATGGATTTAACAGATACAAAACATCAATACACACAAATACAAAAGCATCACATCATACAGTTTAATTTCTCAAAACAGCTGGTAATTTCTTAATGGAATTCTGTTTTTCCTCACTTCAAGAGGCTTTGCAGAGATATATAAGTGGAAAATAATCAGTATTTCCACATTTTGGCATACACAGTATATTACCTCGTGTTGCCTATTATGCAGTAAAGAGGAATTGTCATAGCCTGAAATTACTGTCAACATATACACATACCATTTTGTGGTACATGCTCACAGCAGTGTATCTGAGTGTTGCTCTCAACCATTAGTATAAACACAAGGAGACAAATCAATAAAATAAAACTTCTCCAACCTATGCAGAGAAATAAAAAGCTAGTACTGTGTTCTCTATTTTCTAGACTTAAACAACTTAGTTTAAATGATTTGACAGGTTAATATCCACAAACCAAATGAATGTATCATTGCAACACAATAATTAATTGCCATAATTAATACTTTCATATCATCAGTAATTTTTATGTACGTATTTTAGACTGAAAAAACAAACGGAAAAAGCTGGTAGGCATCACTTCAAATGAGGGATCAAACTCAGTTACCATCAAGAAATGTGACAATCACTGTATACCTTCTGATGTGATACATGGGGACATCCTCAATACTACCCTCTGTCAAATACTTGTCAAATATGGCTGAACCTCAATCTATCTTATAAGGAGACATAAAACAGAAAAATTCAAATTACAGAACAACTTCTAAGACCACCTGCCTGGGTGGGAAGGAGCAGGTGCGTGCGTGCCCAGCTACCCAGTCATGTCCGACTCTTTGGGACCCCACGGACTGTAGCCCACCAGGCTCCTCTATCCATGGGATTTCCTAAGCAAGAATACTGGAGTGGGTTGCCATTCCTCCTCCAGGGGATCTTCTCAAATCAGGGATCAAACCTGTGTCTCCTGCACTGGCAGGCGGATTCGTTACCACTGAAGTCACCAAAAAAAGCAAGAGTTCCATTCATGTTAAATGTGCCAGGTCAAGGGTCTCCAAATGAAAACTCAGAAAGTCACGCGAGCACAAATGTGTAGGTCATGTTAAGGCCAGCCCACAAACACTGGCACCTCCACCCCCATAGCTTCCGACTGATCCAGAGAGGGACGCTTGAGGAATCACTCATACTGGCGGCAGCAAGAGCCCAGTGCCAGTGTCCCAACCAGACGATCACCTGGGCCGGGCTTTCCTGGGCTCGCCCTCCTTGCACTGCTGCTCAGTTTTTTGAGGCTGCATTCCTAGTCTCTCTGCCAGTTTTGTGAGTTACTTGCCAGCCTCCCAATAAATTCCTTTTCCATCCAAATTACCCTGTCAATTTCTGCAAGCTGCAACCAAAGATGCTTGAATGAATTATAAAGAATATTCTGGACTCAAATACAAAGCTAACTATAACTTCCTTCCTAATTTAAAGCCATTCCTATAAATAAACAAATCTTAACTATGTTACAAATGGAACTCTGAGATGCAGACTATAAAGATATTATGAAATTAAAAGTGACATAAATCAGCTTTTTGAGACATTTAAGAGGTGCCTGTATTACTAAAAATAACCCTTTAAGTTTCAAAGTACAAAATTTGAACACTAAAGTATACCATCATCCAGAGAGATGACAAAACGCCAAGAACATTTTAAACTGTATCAATCAAATAAAAACTAAAACAGCTTTCCAGAAAAAGAAAACACTGATGCATGTTTTGAGAAAATAGGAACACTAGAATGATACTGGTTTTTACAAAGTGTTTTCGCTGGGGTGAGAAGCCTTCTCTTTGCTTTACGAAATCCAAACCGTGGGCTCCCCTGGTGGTTCAGTAGTAAAGAATCTGCCTGCCAATACAGGAGACATGGATTCAACACTTGACCTGGGAAGACCTCACATGCCGAGGAGCAACTAAGTCGTTGCACCCCCCAAAAAAGAGCCCCATGAACAGTAATGAAAACAATTCTCCAGCTGGGTCTACCTTTTCTCTAGATCCCTACTTCATACGTTTCCTCACTAAAAACTAACACACAATTAAAACTACTTTTCACTGTTTCTGAAAACCTTTCACAATTCAACTCAAAATTGAATTTTTAGCTATATTAAAAGCTCACACTTCTTACATCTTTGATAGTAGTATCCAGTAGTCATTTAAATCCTCTAATCCATTTGGTATGCTAAAGAAGTACATTTAGAGGAAGTAAAACATATGTGAAGGGGAGTAAGAACATTTAAAGCTATAGGAAGCATCTGCTTCAGAGAGGAAAGAGCGCTAGTAATATCTGTGAGTACCTATGTGTACCATGAATTTTGCTATAGACCATAATCTCTTTGGAAAACACTAGAAAACAGATGATGTCACCTCTTTTATGAAAAGTAAATGATGAAAATTAACCTCAAAAACTGGTTTACTTCCCTCATGTCAGTGCTAACAAGGCATTGGTTTGAGTCAAGCAGAGATATCCCTGGCCGTAAAGGCAGTGCTTTACCCACAACAAATGTCTCAATGGGCACCTTCTTCTTATAAAAGTTTGTTTTCACTGATATTTTTCTTATTATAAAAACAACAGTAACCATTATCCCGAATAAGTAGAACCTGTGGGATGTAACCATAAAGCAACTTTCTGTTCACTACTTTGGTGATAGTGCCCCTGAACTTTTATTATGATTTTGGTCATTTTCAAGTTATAAAAACTGAGCTTAGAAACTGACAGACCCTCTTCAGCACTGTGTAATTGTCAAAATTTTCATTCAAGGGTACAGTTTCTCCCCTATGCCCGGCTCTGCCTAAGGCAGGCTGCTGTTTAGTCGCTAAGTCATTTCTGACTCTTTGAGACCCCATGGATTATATAGCCTGCCAGGCTCCTCTGTCCATGGATTTCCCAGGCAAGAATACTGGAGTGGGCTGCCATTTCCTTCTCCAAAAGCAGGCTAGCAGGCATTATTAGAGGACCGCACTTTACCCCTCTTCCTTCCACCTTAGTAACCCTGGGTGAGGCAATTAAGGGTCCCTCTAGGACACGGGCACTCTCTTAGCTCACAAGTGCATAGAGCCAACCTATGAGGAACTGCTTCCAGGGTCCCAGCACGCTCTCAGCCACTCCAGCCCTTTGAGATCTCTCACTGCATTCCCTTGATGAAGAACATGCATCTGCTCTGGGCATCCAGTCATCTACTCCCTGCTCCACTCCACACCACTTTGCTCCAATGGGCTTTCTCTCACTAGTGGCCCTCATAGGATCCACAGGAATCACGTAACCCTTGCCCCAAAGAACAAGAACCCACACAGGTCCTTTTCATGTGCTGCCAGAGCAAACAGCCTCTCCTTCACCCAGGCATGAGAGAGACAGACATCAACCCACTGTGTCCCCCGAACCGAATCAATCGCTGAGTAAGCTCTCCAAGTCACTACCCGTACTTGGGGTGGGGGGAACACTGAGATGGGACGGGGAGTCAGAAGAAACGCATTAAACTTCTTGGTTCAAAAAGTCTTCCAATTTCTAACTTCCTGAATCTTTATATACCAACAGATGGGATAGGTGTTAAAAGTCACAAGATCCATCTTCTGGCTCTTTCCCTTGCAGGACCTGCACTGTGTTCTTACAACCCATTTCAGAAATGTGCATCTACTGACTTAGAGATCAACTCAGAACAAAACAGCTTCATTTTAACATCTTATTACATAATATATTTAATATTTTTTTCTAAAATTTCCACCAAAAGCAGGAAGAAAAATCTATAATCCCACCAGTTAGTCACTGCTAATTGGTTTTCATTCTGTAGAGTCTTTCATCTGAAAATTTCTTATTTCAACTTTTAACTTTTAAAAATCATGAAAAAAAAAAGCACTCATTTTTATAATTTCATTGAGCAATCCAGTTTCCCACATAACCTAAGCATGACATTCTCAGATGAGATTGGGCACATTCAGGGTGATATGGCCACAGACTAAGCATGACATTTTCAAACACCAAATTTCCACTGAACCAACCAATGTGCGGGGTGGTTTTTTGAAAGTTGTCTATCTATGTCACTCTCCAAAGTCAAAACCTCTTTAATGGCTCCCTATTGCTAAAATTAAATTTCAATCTTTTTAAATGAAGCATAATCTGTATGGTCTCCTACATCTGTAACACCTCTAAATGTGACTTTAAACCATGTATTCATCATAGAAAAATCATACTGCAAGAAAAGCGTGAATGTCAGACGAGTTTCTGATCATGGAAGTGGATCTACACTCAGATGAATTTGGTCAGCTCCACGATGGCTACTGAAAGTAGCGAAGGACCCAGTTTCATCAAGTCTACGAGGCTGAAATCACCAAGGACAAAAGCGCAAACACGCTACTCCCTTATACCTGAGTAAAAACCAAGCCTGCAGCAGGGATCGGCCCCCACGTGACTGTACATACAACTATCACTGCACATACGTATGTAATTTATTGGCTCCACACTCACTGTTCCAACTGCCAAAAAGTTTACCTAATACTTAACAGGAGATTTCTGCAAACTAAATTCATTTAAAACTGGATCTGGGGATTAATTTTTCAAAGTTTCACACATAATCTGCCATCCATTCACAGAGCACACATGTACAATTTTGTTTGAAGGCCATCTTTCGGCAGATGAGTGAGAAATACATTCCATTTAACATGAGACCAAGAAAACAACATTCATAGTTCTCAACCCAAAGCATCTTCACTCTTCTCAGACGTTTATGTCAGTAAAAACTCACAGAATTTAAAAAGTGCCTGAAGAAAGAAAAACAATCATTTCTCTCCTGAAGTTGACAATAGAGGCATTCACTCAAAAAGTACACCAGAACAAGGAGTGTGGGCAAATACTGACATGCCTCTGTGTGTAACTGCAGCGGGCGCCTGTGCGCTCAGGCAACGTGCACAGATGCGCAGAGGTGTCTGAAACACGCTCACCAAAACAGTGACCATTTAGATGCTGATTTCTACTTTCTTCTTTTACTTTCCTATATAGTTTCAATATTTAAGAGTGTATATTTTTTTAACAAGAAAAGAAGAATGCTCTATTATTATGGTATGAAAAGCTATAGTAATCAAAATATGTGGTACTGGCAGAAGAGGAGACATGCAGACCAATGAAAAAGAAATGAGAGTCCAGAAATAAAGCCATATATCTATGGTCAATTAATTACCAACAAAAATGCCAAGGCAATTCAACAGGGGGAAAGGACAGTCTCATCAACAACTAGCACTGAGACAACTGGATAATGACATACAAAAAGATGAATTTAGACATCTTCCTCACACTATACACAAAAGTTAATTTAAAATGGATCAAAGACCTAAATGTAAGAGCTGAAACTATAAAAAAACTTTTAGAAGAAAACAGAGGAGTACATCTCATGACCCTGGATTGGGCAAAGATTTCTTGGGCGCAGCACCAAAAACACAAATCTAAAAAGAAAAGAGAAACTGACTCTGTTAAAACTCATAAGCCTTGCAACTCAAAAGAGACAATGAAA
The DNA here is from genome assembly GCF_029407905.1 of Bubalus kerabau. NCBI lineage: Eukaryota > Metazoa > Chordata > Mammalia > Artiodactyla > Bovidae > Bubalus > Bubalus kerabau. Next base: position 12,858,477 of record NC_073637.1, on the reverse strand, counting down.
AAAATATAAAGACAATTTTTCTTTGTCTTTTTGTCCCACTGACTGGGAGAAAATACTTACAAATCATGTATCCAATAAAGAACTTGGATCCAGACTATGTAAAGAACCCTCCCAATTCAGACAACCCGATTAAAAAATGGGCAAAAGATTTGATAAACATCTCACATAAAAGATACAAAAATGGCTTTAAAAGATGTTCAACATTAGTCATTAAGGAAATGGAAATCCAAACCACTGTAAAGTATCACTTCACATCAACTAATAAAATTGTTATAATCCAAAAAGACAATGAAAAGTGCTGGGAGGATTTGGAGAAACTGAAACTCTCATATGGTAGTCTAGTGAGGAGTTTCAAAAAAAAAAAAAAAATTAAACACAAATTTATCATGACTCAGCAATTCCATTCCTAGGCATCTACCCAAAAGACATGAAAACATACAGTCACACAGATGTTCACAGCAGCATTACTCACAGTGACCAAAAAGCAGAAACAATCCAAATGTCCATCAACTTGTAAATGGATAAAAAAAAAAATGTAGTGTATCCATATAATGGAATACTACACAGCAACAAAAAGGAACGAATTATTGGTGTATACAGCTGACACTTGAATAACATGAGTTTGAACTGCACAGATCCACTTATATGTGGATTTTTTTCTAATAAATATGCAATGCAGTAAGTACTACACAACGAGGTTGGCTGAACCTAAGAATGCAGAACTGAAGATACAGAGGCCAGACTGTAAAGTTACAGCTTCTCAATTGTGCAGACGGTCAGCTACATAGTTCAAAAGTTAGCTGTTCTCAAAAACACAAACGATCTTCAAAAGCATTATGTTAAGTGAATAAAGTCAGACACACAAAAAAGCATGTATTATATGGTTTCACTTATAAGAAATGTCCAGAAGAGAAAAATCTATAGAGATAAAAAAGTAGGTACAGCAGTCCCCCTTATCCAAGGGGGAGATGCTCCAAGGCTCCTGAGAGAGGCCTGGAACCTCAGATAGTACTAAAACCTACACATACCCGTGGCCTTTCCTATATACACATACTGATGATAAAGTTTAATTTATAAATTAGGCACAGTAAGAGATTAACAATAACAATTAATAATAATACAATCATAACGACAAGGAAAGTTATGACCAACCTAGATAGCATATTCAAAAGCAGAGATACTACCTTGCCAACAAAGATCTATCTAGTCAAGGCTATGGTTTTTCCAATGGTCATGTATGGATGTGAGAGTTGGACTGTGAAGAAAGCTGAGCACCAAAGAATTGATGCTTTTGAACTGTGGTGTTGGAGAAGACTCTTGAGAGTCCCTTGGACTGCAAGGAGATCCAACCAGTCCATTCTAAGGGAGATCAGTCCTGGGATTTCTTTGGAAGGAATGATGCTAAAGCTGAAACTCCAGTACTTTGGCCACCTCATGCGAAGAGTTGACTCATTGAAAAAGACTCTGATGCTGGGAGGGATTGGGGACGGGAGGAGAAGGAGACGACAGAGGATGAGATGGCTGGATGGCATCACTGACTCGATGGACCTGAGTCTGGGTGAACTCCGGGAGTTGGTGATGGACAGGGAGGCCTGGCGTGCTACGATTCATGGGGTCGCAAAGAGTCGGCCACGACTGAGCGACTGAACTGAATGACATACTGTAATAAAAGTTATGTGAATGTTGTCTCTCTCACAGTATCTTATTGTATAAATTTAACCCTTTTGCCATCTTCCCTAAGAACTTATACACCATGGCCATAACTTTTGCAGTTTGAGGTGTGACAGCAAAGCAGCATAAACTTCTTTTTCCTTCTTCACAATTTCACAGACAGATTTGCTCTTACCTTAGATCTCAGCAACCTCAGAAGACGAGTTTTTTTTCTTTCCTTATTAAGTCAAGAACTTTCACCAAATAGTTCCAAGCAGTCTTTTCCAGCGGAGAAAGCGATGGCACCCTACTCCAGTACACTTGCCTGGAAAATCCCATGGACAGAGGAGCCTGGTAGGCTGCAGTCCATGGGGTCGCTAAGAGTCGGACACGACTGAGCAGCTTCACTTTCATTTTTCATTTTCATGCACTGGAGAAGGAAATGGCAACCCACTCCAGTGTTCTTGCCTGGAGAATCCCAGGGACGGCGGGGCCTGGTGGGCTGCCGTCTATGGGGTCGCACAGAGTCAGACACGACTGAAGTGACTTAGGCAGTAGCAGTCTTTTTCAGTATCTTCAACTAACTCATGACAAGGTTACTTAAGAGTTCCCATTTTACACAAGATGAGGGAAAAGAGTGCATATAAAGATTAGGCACAGCGAATTAGTTAAGAAGCCCTGATGTACAAAAAATGTGACCTTGCTACAAGGGGGGAACAAGTGCCTGGGATAGAGTGTCTTAGGGCACCTGTTTAACCCATATTTTATAACTTGAGGACAGTTTCCTGTAATACCATAAACCAGTCACACTTTTTGGAAAACTATTTTTCCGTCTCTCACTTGTGAGGCCCAAATAAGACCTTAGAAAGGGTCTGAGAGACCAGACGCTGTAAAAGGACTTCACAAAAAGCTCTGCCTGTATACCTAAACTAGGAAGAAATTTTGAAGTGCTTAAATATTTTTAAAAATTATTTAAAGGCATAAGCTGTCTACCTACCCAAGCTAGGCAAATTGAGAATGGTTTAAAAAGTTAAATTTGATTTCAATAAAACTAGGATACACTATCGTTTTTTAAAAGTTGCTTGTAAAGAAAGAACACTGAAAATCAGCTAAAATGAAGTTCTTAAAAAACCCACATTAAATATGCTAACAGACTACTAAGAAGGGTCAGGGACACACAGCAAAGCCAGAGCACGGCCAGTTGTCACCATGACACACACGGCACTGGAACTCAGGCACGCCCATTTCAGAGGGTTGCCAACCCCAGGCCACATATTTTGACTATTGCTTCAACATACTGTTCTATAAATAAAAAGAAGAAGCTTTAGTTTAACTATATTCACATTTTAATATAGGAAGTCCCACTTACCAAAGAATACTTCCAAAACGCTTCAGCCTCTCAGTTGTAGGCATCAACCTACTTTTACCCAGTACCAACTCAGAACTAATGCCAACATACCGAGCAGATCATTTTACATATCCCAGTCTAAATTCATGTACACGTTCAGGCAAACAAATGGAATACATGAAGCTGATTTCTCTGTACTTTCAAAAACAACTTGGTAAATATACTTACTTAATATCAGAACACATTAAATATTTAAGTCAAAATAAGTTCAAATGTAACAATTTTCAGCAAAGAAAGTCAGCTTTCAATACTCCACAAGAATGCTTGTTTACAGAAAATAACTGAAAAGGACGATTTAGAAATTGCAAGTTGATAAAATGGAGCCCTACTACTTAACAACAAAACAAATATGAAAACTGCAAGTTTAAGCCTCCAACTAACTACACTGGCCTCTCACCCTCCTATAACTACATTATCTCAAAATCTAAAGAAAAAGAAGCCTCACTTACAAACACTGTGTTTGCGACCCAAGCTGGCAGGGAGTAAGAACATAATTACAGGGCTGCGCTTCAAGCCGAACTTCAACTTTTTCTAGCTGTGCGTTCTTAAGCAATCGTATCTACCTCTCAGTCCTCAGTTTCTTCATCCATGATAGTGAAGATCACCTATGACTCATGGTTTCAGGGCAAGTTTTTAAAATTAAATTTAATAATATTTGGGCTTCCCTTGTGGCTCACCTGGTAAAGAATCCACCTGTAATGAGAGAGACCTGGGTTCGATCCCTGGGTTGGGAAGATCCCCTGGAGAAGGGAAAGGCTACGCACTCCAGTATTCTGGTCTACAGAATTCCATGGACTATACAGTCCTTGGGGTTGCAAAGAGTTGGACACGACTGAGCAACTTTCACTTTCACTTAATAATATTTGTGACTGTGCGGGCAAGTTGCTCAGTCATGTCCGACTCTTTGTGACCCCATGGACTATAAAGTCCATGGAATTCTCCAGGCCAGGATACTGAAGTGGGTAACATTTCCCTTCTCCAGGGGATCTTCCCAACCCAGGGATCAAACCCAGGTCTCCCCCTTTACAGACAGATTCTTTGGCTCCAAGTATTTTGTGAAGCTCTTAGCAAACATTCTGTCACACTAGAAGCACAAAACAAGTGCAAAAAATAACATCAGTGCTAGTGATCGCACTTTGTCTAACCCTATCAGTGATGGAAATGTCATCAGAATTTGTCACACATAGGATATTCAGGGCGTGGAAGTAGCATATACAGTTGAGGGTGTAGGGAAGGTTTCACCTTTCAAAAATCAAACATATTAACAAAAACAAACAAAAAATAAATACACCACCTTTATGACAGAAAGTGAAGAAAAACTAAAGCGCCTCTTGATGAAAGTGAAAGAGGAGAGTGAAAAAGTTGGCTTAGAACTCAACATTCAAAAAACTAATATCATGGCATCCCATCACTTCATGACAAATAGATGAGGAAACAATGGAAACAGTGACAGACTTTATTTTCTCGGGCTCCAAAATCACTGCAGATGGTGACTGCAGACATGAAATTAAAAGACCTTACTCCTTGAAAGAAAAGCTATGACAAACCTAGATAGCGTATTACAAAGCAGAGATGTTACTTTGGCGACAAAGGCCTATCTAGTCACAGCTATGGTTTTTCCAATAGTCATGTATGGATGTGAGAGTTGGGCCATAAAGAAAGCTGAGCCCTGAAGAATTGATGCTTTTGAACTGTGGAGTTGGCGAAGACTCTTGAGAGTCCCTTGGACTGCAAGAAGATCCACCCAGTCAATCCTAAAGGAAATCAGTCCTGAATATTCACTGGAATGACTGATGCTGAAGCTGAAACTCCAATACTTTGGCCACCTGATGCAAAGAACTGGTTCATTGGAAAAGATCCTGATGCTGGGAAAGACTGAAGGCAGGAGGAGAAGGGGACAACAGAGGATGAGATGGTTGGATGGCATCACCAACTCTATGGACGTGAGTTTGAACAAGCTCTGGGAGTTGGTGATGGACAGGGAGGCCTGGTGTGCTGCAGTCCATGGGGTCACAAAGAGTCGGACACAAGTGAGTGACTGAACTGAACCGTAATACAATTTGATATAAACAAAAGCAAAGTAACCCCACTCCTTGCATCAATCTACAAGTTTTCTCACATTTCACTTCAACCTTCCTGAAATCCTTAAAGATCACAAGTAATTTTTTTCCCCAAATCAAAAGGTATCTGAACATGTTACACATTGCTTTTAAAGTACATGTTATTAGTTAGCAACTTACCTTGGGGAAAATTAATCCTAAAATTCACAGAAGTCATTGCATAGAGGTTTGCCCTCAAAAACAGGTCAACCAAATGAACACCAACAAATATACATATTGTGTTCTTACTAAATGTCAGCTACCTCTCTAAAGTCAGATTTACTGAAATACAATTTACGTATGTTGGGAAACAACTTTCTATAGGTCTGTGTTTTTAACATGCTGCAAGCAGAGGTACTGACTGTCTTTTTGCTCTGGACTATATTTTCAAGGACATCTGTGGAGCAAACAGCCTTGAGAGATAAAAACAATGACTCCCTCTAGAGCAAAGGACAGGCATGCTTACTGCTCATTACAAAAGATTTGGGTTTCCTCAATGAAGGGCTTCTCTCCAATAACATGGGCCACTACGGGTACCCGAGGATCAGGAAATTACACTATTACAAATGCTGATACTCTGGCTACTGCTATTAATATTACTGAGAAGAATCAACTATCCTTCAGCTCTTACACAGGGGACTCATGTCTTCTACCAGCATCCATGAAACTGTAGCAGGGAAACTTACTAGCTTGCAAGCAGGATAGGATCTCAGGTCGTCATGGTTCTGGACAGTTTTGGCAACATGAATGGGATACTGACAGAGCCAGGACTCAAAGAGAGAGGATAAAGGTCCTTGAGGGCTGAGTTCTGGGAAATGAGAAGACACACTGGAATCTCAGAGTTATTCTAGTGGTGAGTGGAGAGAAGGCAGGAATAAGAATCCACTGCCCTGTTAATGAAAGGAGTTGAATTCATGTTTAGAAGCTGAGCAGTGAGAAGTGGGATTGAAATCGGGCACTGAAATGATGACTTGGTTGTTACTCATTCTACCCTGGACTGGCAGAGGAAGGGATGTGTCATGACAATGGGCAAACAAGTCCTGTCTCCAGGTGAATAGCTGTGACTGCTGAGCCAGAGGCCCCAGAGCTAAAATAGACTGCGTAAGTAAAGACTACCTTGCTGAAAATAAAGAGCTTTGGATGATGGACCGAAAAGAAGTTCCTTTGGCGGAATTACAAGAGAATGACCAAAAGGGAATGCAAAGCCTTGACTACTGGTACAGAGTTGCTCTCCACTACATCCCCCACTTCTCTCTCTCCCTCTGTACTCCTCCTCCCAAATTCTTCTGCTTTTCGGAGGAAAACAGTAAGGTGTAGGGCTGAGGTCTGCCTGACCCCCAGAAAACCACACATACCCCTCAGAAGCTGGCCAGGAAACTTTAGAGAAGAACTAAAGTTTTATGGCTCTCTTAGACACAGACACCCACGTGGTCACTCTCTGATCTCGTCCAATACCCAGATTCAGTGAGTAGGGTGTGGGCAGCGTTTACAGTAGGGAAGGGAAATGAAGTGACTTATGGCTGAGGCTCTCTGGGTCACTTTAAAGTCCTCCTGTTGTTGCCTCTACATCCATCCTACGGTATAGGATGAACTTCCCCATCCTGTAAGTCCCAGAGGCAACTCTCCCAATCAGGAAGGGTTGCATGCAGGAAAGTGCTAGTACCTTTGAGGCTCCACAGCCTTAAGAACCATTTCTGGTGACAAGTCTCTGTGACTCATGATTTTACTGACTGGAGCCTCTGATAAAGGTGCCACCTGGCGGTGCCCCTGAGAGGATGGACTCTTCTGCCTCCCTGACACAGCTATCAGGCCAACTGCTTCTGTTAAGCAGCTGGCTACTGGGCTCCTGTGGAAACAGAAAGCCTGACTCAGGGAGGCTTCATGAGTTCCAGTCTGATGCTTCTACTTTGGGGTGGGTCAGCTCATACTCAATGACTAACAAGATGGAGAGTCAACTGAAAATAAGTATTTGAGAATATATCTGGATTGCCTTAGCTCCACAACATCTCAACTTTACCTGAAAAAGAGGTGGAGAGCCCTCTGGGGAAACTCATCCTCTACTTTACCACTGGACACAAAGTTATGGGCTCAGTGGAGCCCACATCTATAAACCCTGTATTGCCAGACCATCCACTGTCAGTACCTGAGCACTGATTACTATCAGTTATTTCGTGGACTTTAGCAAAAGCCTCTGAACTTGCTCAACTGTATCCAGTCTTACTTTACCTTTAATCCATTCTCCAAAAGCTTTGAGAACAATCTTTTGAAAAAATAAATGAGTATTTCTCACCCCCTTTAAAGTCCTATAATGGCTTCCAGTGGCCTTTGGTCCAAACTGCCCTGAACCTGTTAACATGACTCAGCCAGCCAGCCTCACAGCGCACTTCCTGTCCACTTCTTTCCCACATCTCCTTCATACCCTGCAGTACTGCCACACAGAAACAGTAACTGTTTGTAAGATACACAGGATTTTTCTCATCTCCAGGCTTTGGCCTCTCCTTTCTATGTCCATGCATTTCTCCTTTTGCCAGACTGACTAATGGTCCACTCTTCAGATCTCAGTTTAGATGGCATTACAAGATGGGTATTTATCCTTGCTCATAAGATTAAGTACCTACTAAATTCATACTATCTATTCTCCTCTGTCTTTGCTTCTACTGTTAAAAAGGGACCACTAACATTTTATTCACTGTTGTGTAACCCTGCTTATGTGCTCAATAACTATTTGAGTAATCAATAGCAATCATATACCACATATTGTGCCAGGTGTCAAAGAACTATATCAAAACAAAAAAATTTTAATGATCATTCAACTTAAAAATGCATCACTTCAATAAAATTACATTCTTCCTCCCCTATTATATGGCACTGAAATAAATACAAAAATCTCACAACAGTGTTGGGAATCATGTAGCAAAGATAGTATTATTCATATCTTACAGATAATCTGAGAATATTAATACTATCAGTAAAGAGCAAATCAGGACTTAAATGCTTTTGTCCATACATACTAAAATTTTACATGGAGACTCTATCAATAAGAGCACAAGTCAAGAACTCCCTGGCATCCAGTGGCTTGGGACTCCAGGCTTTCACTGCTGAAGGCCTGGGTTTGATCGCCGATTGGGGAACTCAGATCCCACAAGCCCTATGGCGTAGCCAAAAAGAAGAGCACAAATCAACAAACTATAAAAGTCCACTTCAAGATGTAGCCAATCTCCATTTTCATTGAAGTTAGTGCCTTTAATTCTCCAAGACCCACATTAAGAACAGAAAAATGGCATAAATAATCCCAAATATAGAAATATAAGAAGCATTACTATAAACAAAGCTAATGGAGGTGATGGAACTCCAGCTGAGCTATTTCAAATCCTGAAAGATGATGCTGTGAAAGTGCTGCACTCAATATGCCAGCAAATTTGGAAAACTCAGCAGTGGCCACAGGACTGGAAAAGGTCCGTTTTCATTCCAATCCCAAAGAAAGGCAACGCCAAAGAATGCTCAAACTACCGCACAACTGCACTCATCTCACATGCTAGTAAAGTAATGCTCAAAATTCTCCAAGCCAGGCTTCAGCAATATGTGAACCATGAACTTCCTGATGTTGAAGCTGGTTTTAGAAAAGGCAGAGGAACCAGAGATCAAATTTCCAACATCCGGTGGATCATGGAAAAACCAAGAGAGTTCCAGAAAAACATCTACTTCTGCTTCACTAACTATGCTAAAGCCTTTGACTGTGTGAATCACAACAAACTGTGGAAAATTCTTAGAGATGGGAATACCAGACCACCTTACCTGTCGCCTGAGAAACCTGTATGCAGGTCAAGAAGTAATAGAACCAGACATGGAACAACGGACTGGTTCCAAATTGGGAAAGGAGTATGTCAAGGCTATATATTATCACCCTGCTTATTTAACTTATATGCAGAGTACATCACATGAAATGCTGGGCTGGATGAATCACAAGCTGGAATCAAGATTGCAGAGAGAAATATCAATAATCTCAGATATGCAGATACCACCATTCTAACGATAGAAAGCAAAGAGGAACTGAAGAGCCTCTTGATAAGGTTGAAAGAGAAGAGTGAAAAGGCTGGGTTGAAACTCAACATTCAAAAAACTAAGATCATGGCATCCAGTCCCATCACGTTATGGCAAAGAGAAGGGGGAAAAGTGCAAACAGTGACAGATATTTTATTTTTCTGGGCTCCAAAATCACTGCAGATAGTAACTGCAGGCATGAAATTAAAGACACTTGTTCTTTGAAGGAAAACTATGACAAACCTAGACAGCATATTAAAAAGCACAGGTATCACTTTGCCAACAAAGGTCCATACAGTCAAAGTTATGGTTTTTCCAGTAGTAATTGCACAGATGTGAAAGATGGCCCATAAAGAAAGCTGAGTGCCAGAGAATTGATGCTTTGGAATTGTGGTACTGGAGAAGACTCTTGAGAATCCCTTGGAAAGCAAGGAGGTCAAATCAGTCAATCCTAAAGAAAATCAACCATGAATATTCATTGGAATGACTGAAGCTTAAGAGGGTTAGGGTTAACCTACTGGAAGCTCCAATACATTGGCCACCTGACGCACAGAGCCGATTCACTGAAAAAAGACCCTGATGCTGGGAAAGACTGAGTCCAGGGGGAGAAGGGGACAACAGAGGATGAGATGGTTGAATGGTATCACCAACACAATGGACATGAATCTAAGCAAACTGCAGGAGACAGTGAAGAACAGGGAAGCCTGGTGAGCTGCAGTCCAAGAGGCCACAAAGAGTAAGACACAACTCAGCAACTGAACAAAAACAACAATCCCAAGTAATAATATCTGGGAATATGACATTTTTTTTTCTGGTGTTTTCTGAAACTGACCTCAGTATTCAGTGTAATTTGGATTATTTGAGAACATGCTAATTTACGACTGAGAGAAAGATTTTGGGGCACAATGTAGACAGACACAGTGATAGGTGTCTATCAGTTTAGATTTAGCACAGAGCTGACATAATGCACCGACTAGAACACATCAAGTAGAGATTACTCACAAGGCAGAAAATGACTGTACAGGACTGAAAGCTTCAGAATGCTGTATACAACAGTACCAGACATCATCTTTTCAAAATAAACTAAAATAGCTACAGAAATATATCTCTGCATTAGGTCTTCTACAAAATCACCCAGTGTCTTTGAAAATAGCCATTCTCACCCATGGTCCGTACCACAATCAGGATGTGGGGCGTGTCACAAGAAATGGCGTATAGTTAAAGGATCAAAATTCTAAGAATGATTTCCTTGCTTAAAAAATTTTACAAATGTCACTCATTTGCATTCCAGTATACTTGTGTGAATGGGAAAGGGGTGAAGTTATAGCCACTGGACAGGAAATTATAATCCTGTATATGCTCACAGTAGCTCAGACCATAAAGAATCTGCCTGCAGTGCAGGAGACCTGGGTTGGATCCCTGAGTCAGGAAGATCCCCTGGAGAAAGGAATGGCAACCCACTCCAGTGTTCTTGCCTGGAGAATCCCATGGACAGAGGAGCCTGGTGGGCTGGAGATTCCCATGGACAGAGGAGCCTGGTGGGCTATAGTCCATGGGGTTGAAAAGAGTCAGACACGACTGAGCAACTGACATGTTAACACATATGCTCACAGACAGCAGAGAAGAGTGAACATTATCCATCCTGTGTGGCAGGTGAAAACGTTTGGAGACTCACTGTTTTAAGTAAGTATGCCTTCTAAATATACAACATAAAATACAGGACCTCAAATTAGTACTTTGAAATAATTTTAGTGAAGACTACAAGTCGCAGAGGCCTGGGCTGAAATGCCAGCCTTCTTGATCCTACTTGGGCAAGTACTTGGACAAGTTACCTAAGCAGTTTGAGCCTTACTTTCCTAATGCTACTTAAGAATTAACTAGGAATTAACCTACACATTGCAGGGTTGTGTGGAGAATGTGGCACAGAGGGGTTCACTATTACAGAGTAATAATGAAGGGCACACACCCAGTCCTCTATCTCTGTGTCCCTTCAGTTACCTAACCTTAGTTTCCTAGTCTGTAATCATACCACCTATTAGAATTAGGGTGTTGTAAAGATTAAATATCTTACAACACTGCCTGGCAAGTAGCACACACTAGGTACATGTTAGTTACTATTAACATCATTATCATCACCACCACTGAAACGTTAAGTCAACATTGCCACATTATCAGATTCGTTACTTTTCTACTATACGAAAAAATGCTCCTCGAAAAATTAACCTTGTTTAATGAACTGATTATAATACAGGATGAGCTCACACACTCAAGAATTTTTATGCTGATTTTTAGAAACTTTAAATATACAAGAAATTATCTGAATTACCATTAGTCATGAATGTTGACAAGATACATACATCAAATATCCATTTTCAGTGAACATATTCCTTCACTGAACTAAAGCATATCACAAACTGATGTCTATTGTAGTTTCTCCCCAAAGATTTCAAAGCATTTAAAAATAATTATATATAACAATCCTCAAAATGTACAAGTCACCTGAGAAAATTGCATCTGAGAGCAATCAACATCTTTCTCTAAAACTTTTGCTAATTACAAAATGATGTTACAGTCTAACTGTTCCAAACCTGCCATTCATTCAATTAGTCAGAACATTTATTGCATATCCACTGTGCACCAGGCAGGCACTGTGCTAAACCCTGTTATAGTAACAGAAAAGGAGAGACCAAAAGTAACAGTGGGCATGCCACTAACAATATAATTAAGTATTTTGAAATTTTGTTTTCCTTAAACAGTGAAAAGAGCAAATTATATGTTCTAACAGCGAGTGCATCAATAATTAATGAGTTAAGTAACCTCATAAAAGTGACAGTACAATATTTTCCCCAAGGAGACCAGGATTAAATGAAATAAGCATCTGTCTCTACTGCTCAATTACTTACTAAGTAAAGGTAAATGACCACTTTAAATGAATCAAATAACCTCAAGAATGACACTATTTTTCACCCATTTGAAGGGGGAAGTTTAGAGAAATAAATCTTAAGTTTGCTGTTAAATGTCACTTGGAATCTATCAGAAATAAACTACATTCACTCAGTTTTACTCAGCTCCTGAAACTGTACTTTTTGCTGGGGCGTCTAGGGTCAATTTACTAATCATGCCTTCCTTTGATCAACCATTTTTTCTTAGGCGAGAAAAATCTAACCTTGATGCAACTGTCAAATAATCCAGAATTCATACTTTTTATCCTCCATTTTACAAAATGAGAGTTTTCTCAAGTAGCTACATAACTGTTAAAGTTTTAAAGAATTTAAAATATATATTACCCAGGAAAATTGCTCTGCAAAAAAAAAATGCAATCTTGACTCCAAGTAAAGTCATCTTTGTGCTTAAAGTGGTCATCCAAAACCTGACAGGGGACAAAGAGCCAACCACATTTTTAGTACCTACCTCGCCAGAAGATAGGGCTGTTAGACACATGCTATTAATATTGACAGCAACTGTATCAAACTGACACGAAGGAAGGTGCACTTCAGGACTAAGGACCTTCCTTGGAGTTCATTATTATGAACTATGAATGTCACATTAGAAAAACTGCTGTCATTTCATTTTATGAATGCTGAATCAGACAGTTTTAGTTAACTGCAACACTTTACAAGCAGGCTATCAAATAAGCCCCAATTACCAAGTTGTTCCAGACACAGAGGTTCTGTTTCTATTATTAAGTATAATTAAAGAATTAAAAGGATCAGTTTATTTTTCTTGATACATTAGTCTAAAACGATTTGCAATAAGTCTCTGGACACCCAAGTGACTGAAATTCCTTGAGCTATACAAAACACTGCTCTGGAATGCCAGTCTTCCAAATGGCAAGACTATAAGAACACACAACTGATACACATTCTCCACGTTACACATGAAGGAGTAAAAAGATTTCAAACTCAATAAATTTACGGGGGGTGTGGGGAGAGAAAGTGGAAACAAATGTCCCAAATCTTTGTCTTCTCCAGAATGGCATTTTGTAGCAGTGCAAGAATTCAGGCATTTATTTCATCAGTATTCCGCACACTGGGGGACATTCAGTAACTGCTGGTGACAGATGAGTCGAGAAGAAGCCTCACCAACAAACAGTATTAACAGGTAATGTTGCAAATCAGTCATGGAACAGCGGGAGAAGGAATGTGGAGGAGTTGAAAGAGTAACAATCTTCGGCCAAATTTTACATTCAGAGCAAATCACTCACACACTCCTCCGGCGGGGCGGCGTGGGGGCAAGTATTTGGTGTGACCCAGAATAACCAAGAGAAACACACACACACACACAGCAAGTGCCACTTCCACTACAGTTTGACAGTCATGCATTTGGATAATTATAGTAGAAATGTGTGTTTTGGAAACACAGCTAAGACCACACCCTAGGACTGAGAACCGGGACTTGAAATGCTAAGGATCAGAGGTCCACGCAGCACCTGAGTCGGACGGTCTTGTGGCACAGGTGGAAGGGGTCGGGGCTCCAACTTCAAGGCAGGTGACCAGGAGGGCCGCGTATCCGGGCGAGGCGTGGCGGAGTCCGAGAGAGAAGGGGGTGTGGATCCGGGGACCAGCACCGGGAGAGAGGGAGGGAGGGAAGGCGGCCGCTGGGAGGAAAGGGAGGTGGGAGCTCCGGGTCGGGGGACGACCATCGACGTGGGAGGGGGAAGCGCCCAGGAGCCAAAGGTCACGGGCGGAGGCAGGACTGAGCACTGGAGGGGACGGCGAGCACGCGCGGGGAGACGCGAGTGGAAGGAGGCAGGGGCGGAGAAAGGCAGAACCGAATGAATGAGCGCCGGGGCGGCCCGGGCGCGGAGGAAGGGCCCGGGGCGCCCGCGGAGATGCCGCCGCAGCGCCGGGGGTGGGCGCCGGGGCGGGCCCCCGGCGACGGCTGGGGGGGGGGGGGGGGCGGGGGATGAGGAAGCCCCGCGCCGGCCCCACCGCGCCTGCCTCTCCGCCAAAATGGGGTCGCGGAGCAGGCGAGCCAGGAGTGTGAGGGAAGTGGAGAAAAGGGGAAAAAATAAACCACTCACCCTCCGCGCGAGCCTCCAAGCGCTCTCTCTCAGCCCCGTTCCTCCGCCCTCCTCGAGCCGCGGCGGCGGCTCCTCAGCGGCGCTAGGGGGAGCCCCGGGCCCGGAGCGGGGCAGCGGCGGCGGCGGCGGCGGCCGGACCGGGAGCCCCTCCGCACCTGCCCCTGTGGCGGAGCCGCGACGAGCCAGGCGGCGGCGGCGGCGGCAGCGGCGGCGGCGGCTCCTCCGAGCGGGGAGGGCAAATGACCCGGATGTACAGGGTAACGGCGAGGAGGGGGAAGGGGGAATGCCAGGAAGTGAGGGCGCCGCGGACCTGTCCGGCCGTGCGCATGCGCCGCGCGCCCGCCCCGCAAGGTAAACCCAGTCTTCCTTCCCCGCCCCCTTTGCTCCAGCCCCTCCCCTAGGGGGCGGGGCAAGGCCGGAGACAGGTGGTCGGGAGGGCTCCGCGTGGAGAGGAAGGGGGCGCGGCTACCTTCTCCGCGACCCCGCCCTCCTTAAAGGGGCAGAACCTTAAAGACCGAGATGGCTTCTGGGTGGACCCGCGTCTTGCAGCCTTCTCATTTTACAGACGGAAAAACTGAGGCTCAGAGGTGACAGTGACCTGCCTCAGGCCAGTAAGCTCAGAAATGGAAGAAACTGGAACTCGAGACTCGCAGATCTGGACTCTGCTTAACCCATCAAAGTCGGGCACGCCTTTCCCTCTCCGCCAGGTGCTGATTGAGTCTTAAACTCCCAGATACTGCAGATGTGCTTGGCAGGCTCCCCTGAGCCGAGAGGTACACCGTTATCGCCTGCGATGGTATCGTGGAGAGGCCCTTGGGAGGTGTTAAATAATCAGTCTGAGAACAGAGACCAGGCGCCACTTGAGACTTGCATGGTGCTACACAGAGCACTTTCAGATAAATGAGACTCTGTTCTGGGGTCTGGTCTGGGTAATGCTATCTGATGGACAGAGAAGTTGGATGTGGTAGAGGGCGCAGCTTCATTTTCCCCAAATTCCCCTTTCACTCTGAACATAAAGGTTCCCTCTTAGAAAACAAAAACATCCCATCTAGCTAGCTCATCCTAATACCGTTATGAAACTCTCAGATTTTTTTCATTAATGCCAAAGTGTAAATAACGATCACATCTCCCACGGATATTTTCAATTTGACTGCTAAGCAGATAGTAAGTATGAAGGTAAATGGTCCTAAACATTTTGAGATCAAGATCCCTATTGAAAATCCTATAAAAGTATGCACTTTTCTCTCCAGGTTAATGCATACAGGCAAACGAACTGCACATAATTTCAGGAAATTTTTGGATCCAGGAAGCCTATCTATGAAACCCTGATTAGGAACCCTTGTTCTAGTCAAATAGGTAAGATCCCAGTAGTGATCTGGGCCTTACCATAGGTAGCCAAGCAAATACTCCTTGCCCCAGATATAGAAGGCAGCACTTAACCGTATGTAGCTTTCTGTCTTGCTCTTGAGTTACATGGAGACCAAGTGATACTGGCCATATTACAAAGAAATGTGGTTAAGAGTGTCATGGAGAGAGCAGGTGGCTTTATCAAGGCACACACTAAGGGCAAGAGTCCTAGACCTCAAACTTTTACCTTAATTATCTTACTTAAGGATGATTTGGGGGTCTTACACTGTATCCACTATAATCTTTATCAATTTCAATGGAACACAGGGCACTGATGTTTTGCAAACACTGATGGTAACAGAACAGTCTCCATAATCCAAGAACTCTGATCCATTTGTCTGATACACGGACACCTACTCTTAAATAACTCTGGTCCATATCGACCCACCGTCCTCTCTTTGAGCCAGAGAAAGAGTTCTTACACCTGCTCAGTCCCTTAGATACGAGCAGCCAGCAACCACACACCTGGAACCGAGTCTCCCATGGAGAGCAGGAGAAATCTTGTCTGTAATATCCTCAACACGTGAACATCCAGTTTAGCTCAAGCATCTCCAATTATGTGGAGCTCATTATCCTCTAATTGTGAGGAGCCTCTTTTTTTAATTAATTATTTTGGCCTCACTCCACAGCATGTGGAATTTTCTCAAATGGGGACTGAACCCTCACCCCTGCAGTGGAAGCAGGGACCACTGGACCACGAGGGAAGTCCTAGGAGCCTCTTCTTTGACACTGATCAGAAATCTGATACCCATCAACTGTCATTCATTGGTCCGAATTTTATTTCTGTAAAGTGACATAGACATGATGCTGGCCTGAAGGAGCTTACAGACCAGCAAAGAAAACAATCCATTTGATGAGTGATAACTGTAAAATAGAGGATGAGACCCAAGAGGAGTACAGACTGCTTTTTTCAGAGACACCTTTCTCCTTATCAGCCTACACATGTTCCTGACCTGTGTAAGCTCTGCCACCATCCCATGTGGGAGGTCCTGGAAGAGGGGACAGAAAACAAAAACCTAGGTAAAGTGATGAATTTACTCTTCCATGATCCCTTCTTCATCCTTCTGCATAAATGTAATCACATTTCAGCTGTGGTCAAAGTCTCAGGTTGAAAAAAACAAAGGATGCAAAAAAAGATGTTTACATAAAAGTACTAGGCTCTAAAGATGATTTAACCATGGTGGCTTGTTAGCATTTTTTTTTTTTTTTGAATCCTTAGTATATGTGTCAGGCACTGTACTAAAAGCCTTTGACTTGCATTTCCTCTTTTGCTTTTTACAAATCCCATCACTGAGTCATTCAATCAACACAGTTTTGCCCCTGTACTGTGTCCCAGGCACCACGGGACACAGGGTGAAGTCAGTAAGTCATGTGGCTCCTGTCCTGGAAGGGCTCAAAATTCAGTAAAGGGAAGGGCTGTAACCCCACAATTACAACATGGCATGATTCGTTGTAATTTCAGAGGGTGGAGCAACTAACTCTCCCTGGAATGGCTATGAAGGCTTCAGAGAGGATAAGCTTGGTCTTGAAGAGATGGGGGGAGGGCCAAGAAGAAAAGTCACAGGGGCAGAGGAAGGGGAGGTCATGACATGCTTGGGGGGACGACTGGGTGGTTGGAAAGGACCTCCTCAAACACCATCCTAAGGAGTCTGAACTTGCCTCCTGAAGGCAACCACCAGTAAATAAAAGCTTCTAAGCAAGGGAGAGACATAATCAGAGGTGTTTTATACCAAGATCACTCTGACCACAGTGTCCAATGTGGACTACAGTGGGAGAGACAGTAGAGACCAGCAGACCAGAGAAGCTGTTGTGAGGTCCAGGCGAGACATAGTAAGAGCCTGTTCTAGGAAACTGGCAGTGGAGAGAAAGAATGGACAACAGAATTGAGGTATTTACTGATGTATTATAGAATCTACACATGTTTGTGACTAGTGGAATTTAGGGGAAGAAAAAGCAGAAACTGTGGGTCATGCATGACCCTGCGGTTCCTAGCTTCACAGATTAATCTGACAGTGACACCATCCAATCCCAAAACCTTTCCAGTTTTCATTCCTATTCTCTTCCAACCTTTATCCATGTAAATGAACACTGCTTCAGTATCTTCAGATATGTGCAACTACCTCCTAGTATCTTTTCCTATTTTTCCAGGCACATTTATCACTTTAAAGCTGCAGAATATTTCATCATGTTGAAATAGCTCTGTTTCCTTTCAGTTGCTAAAGGTCCACACCCTGCACGCCTGGTTCACCCTGGACTCATTTGACTCTGGGCATTTTGCAAGGGATGAGTTGAGCGAGGAATGGGAGCCTTTAGGTGAAGGGTATTGGAAAAGTGTAGCCTCAAGGGCCAGGAAAGCTGCAACTCTCATGGGAGACACTTGGGCAACCCTGTTGCATGTGGAAATTACAAAGCTGTAGAAAAGAATTTATCGACCATGGGAATCCTAATGTCTACTCTCTATGGCAAACCTAAACAGTGTATTAAAAAGCAGAGACATTACTTTGTTGACAAGGTCTGTATAGTCAAAGCTATGATTTTTCCAGTAGTCACATATGGATGTGACAGTTGGACCATAAAGAAGGCTGGGCATCAAAGAATTGATGTTTTCGAACTGTGGTGTGGAGAAGACTCTTGCGAGTCCCTTGGACAACAAGGAAATGAAACCAGTCAATCCTAAAGGAAATCAACCCTGAATATTCATTGGAAGGACTGATGCTGAAGCTGAAGCTCCAATACTTTGGCCACCTGATGCAAAGAACAGACTCACTGGAAAAGACCCTGATGCTGGGAAAGATTGAAGGCAGGAGGAGAAGGGGACAACAGAGGATGAGATGGTTGGATGGCATCACTGACTCAATGGACATGAATTTGAGCAAGCTCCAGGAGACGGTGAAGGACAGGGAAGCCTGGCGTGCTACAGTCCATGGAGTCACAAAGAGTCGGGCACAACTGAGGGACTGATCAACAGCAGGAAAATGAGTTCAAAACCCCAAAGTACTCTGCCATTACTATTACTGCTATTACAGAATAGACATCACTGTTTTCTTGGTTTCTCCCCACTAAAAAAAAATGATGACCTTAGCATAAGTTCCATGGATTTTAATCGATGGGTCAAAGGATCTGAACATTGCTATGGTTCTTGATTTGTACGGTCCAATGGCGCTTAAAGAGGATTCCGTGAATAACTGCTGCCACTGTTAACTCAAATACACCATCCAGTATGTTTAAGCACCAAGATTATAGCTTTTGTTGACTCTGTATCGAGTCTGTCCTTAATCTAACTTTCAGGGACTTCTCTCAACTGCTCTCCTCTTCCTTTTTGAGGAATCAGTCGATACTGAATCCCTGAACAAAGAGGCACCTTCCCAGGTATTTCCACCCAGGCTGAGGATGAAGAGTCAAGGGTCATGCCTTACAGAGAAGAGCATCCACCCAATGTGTGAGTTTAATGAATGCAAAAGAGGATGGGGAAGGAGGCCTGGGAATCCCTGAGCAGGGCTCAAAGCCTATCCAGCGTGAAGGATGACATCAGAGCTGCTCCTCAAAAAGAACCAAAGAACAGACTCAACAGTTCAAACCCCATACATTCCTGTGATTTAGCAAAACATTAACCAATCTCTCAGAGGCCATACGTTATCCGTATGGCCATATGCCCCCAGAGTTACAAGGTGTATCCCTGAGCCTCCTCACATTTCCAAGTACAACACAGTGCTCATACTGGGCAGCTGCAGTTCAAGCTTCACCATCCCTCTGAGTGACCTGCAGGAAGGCAGCATCTGCTGGCCCCTCCCTACGCCCTGAATACACTTGCCATGCAGCTGCGTCTCAGCCTCCTCTAGGGTCACTCCTCAAAGTGGTCTCTCCATTCCTTCCTAAAGTCGACCTTCCCTTCCATATTCCCTCGTATGTCACTGGCTTTTTTTTTCCCCCTTCTAGCACTTACCACAACCTGTAATTTTTTTATTTTTGAGCTTAAAAAAATATTTTAAATTAAAAAAAAAGACTTTCAACACAATGTCAGCTCAGTGAAGGCAGAGGCCAGGCTACCCTGCCCACTCCTACACCTGTCCCTACACCTGGGTGTGCCCACCCAGCTCCTAGAAGACCTCAATAAATACGAGGAAAGATTTGAGGGGTTAAAATTTGAGTTAAAAAAAAAAAAAAAAAAAGAGGTTTCTGGCTTCCTCTACCTCTCACTCTGACTATATGAACAATATTTACATGTTGATTGCAGAAAAAATCTGAAAATTCAGAGGAGCAAAAGGAAGAAAATATAAACACCCCATGAGCTAACCTCCCATACCATGTGGACACGCTTCCAAATGTTTTTACTATGTCTATATCTATGTAAAGATAATGCATTGATTTATATAAAAATGGTTCATATTTTGAATTGTCATCTGCTGTGTTTCATCTCATGATCTATCTTGGTCATATTCCTTAACAAAGGTACTTCAGCAACTTGTTGTTAAAGGCTCTATAATACATACATGCGGGACCCTGTGCCACGCCACAAAGCATTTAACAAATTTCCCAGTGTCAAGGTAAAGGGTTGATGTCTTCAATGTCAACAAAGGTAACACGCTGTAATACAGCCCTCCCCTCTTCACCAGCCTCCCCTTTTCCGCTCTGTGTTTGTATTGCTTTCGAGCTGTATTTCTACAGAACTCTACTCCCCACCATCCATTCACCGCCTGGAGTCATTAGAGTCCCCATCAACTAGAAGCAAAATTGTTTGCAGCCGGAAAAGCTCGAGTACAATGAAGCCAGGACGACGTCGAGGAGTTCATTTCAGGAATGTGCTGCTGATACAGGCGACAGAAGCAAAGAGCGTGTCTTCTTGTCAAGACTTGAACATAAAAAGAAGAAAGCAGAGACTTCATACGTCTTCATGTCTCCTTCCCAGACCCTGTTCTATGGCTAGGTTTTTCCCAAGAGGGATGGGCTGGTCCATGGAGTTGACTGATGTCGTAAGCAGTCTGTGGGCCCCACTTAGAGAAGCGCTGCCTACAGGAAAGTCTACGAGGACACGGAAGCAGATGCTGGCCTTTCCCACAAACAGTTCTCTCAGTCCCCTTGTGTGGTTCAAGAACCTCTTGGCATTTTCAGCTCAAAAGTCACACCCTCCACAAGAAAAGATCCCCCCCTGCCCACCTGGAGAAGCAGACCCCCCTCCAAAAGGACCCCTCAGTGTTCCAGTGCGCCCACAGCCTGACCCACCTGTTCCCCGCCACGGTGGCCAGGTCACCTTGTGAAGATGCACAGGCATAGGAAGGGATCACAGAAGGTGGGGCTGAGATGTCTGAAAGTCAGATCCAGAGGGATGGAAGGGAGAGGAAGGGCTCGGTGAGCCATCCATTCCCAGGCCTCACCCCACTGTGACCCAGAAACCCAAAGAGAGGTTGATCTGCTGTTCCCTCACCTTTTATGGCACCCCAACAGAGGCAGAGGAAACTATGAAGGAAGAGAATCCCTTGTTGGTTACAACTATCATGACACTGTTAATCCGCTATACTCCAATATAAAATAAAAAGTTTTTTAAAAATTAAAAAAAAAAGAATCCCTAATTGTGTCAGGGGTCACTAATTTATTGATGCCATTTAAATAAGATTTTGTGTGAACTTACAGTTACCAAAAGAGAAGGCGGGTGGGATAAATTAGGAGTTTGGGATTAACAGATATGCACTACCACAGATACAATATATAAACAACAAAGACCTACCTGTAAGTAGGAACTATAAGAACTATGGGATTCCCTGATAATTCAGTTAGTAAAGAATCCACCTGCAAAGCAGGAGACCCTGGTTCGATCTCTGGGTCGGGAAGATCTGCTGGAGAAGGGATAGGCTACCCACTCCAGTATTCTTGGGCTTCCCTGGTGGCTCAGCTGGTAAAGAATCTGCCTGCAAGGCAGGAGACCTGGGTTTGATCCCTGGGTTGGGAAGATCCCCTGGAGAAGGAAAAGGCTACCCACTCCAGTATTTTGGCCTGGAGAATTCCATGGATTGTATATAGTCCATGGGGTCACAAAGAGTCAGACATAACTGAGCAACTTTCACAAGGAACTATATTCACTATCTTGTAATAACCTATAATGGAAAAGAGTCTAAAAAACAATACACACACATGACTGAATCACTGCACCATACACCTGAAAGTTAACACAGCATTGCAAAGCGACTACTGTACGTGTGCCTGCTCAGTTGTGTCCGACGCTTTGCAGCCCCACAGACTAACCCACCAGGCTCCTCTGTCCATGGAATTTTCCAGGCAAGAATACCTCAGTTTGAAAAAAAAGAGATTTTTGTATGTGTTTTCCAGAAATATCATAGTTAGAGGAAAGAGAAACGAGTTTGGATTGAAATCGGGTAATGACAGAAGCAACTATTACCACCAATACCTCTGATCAATGGTTTCATTTTGGCTGATTTCCACTCATGTTCTAATCCAACCCTTATAACAAGATCAAGAGAAAGATTTTATTGCTTCCAGTTCCAGAGAAGGCAATGGCACCCCACTCCAGTACTCTTGCCTGGAAAATCCCATGGACGGAGGAGCCTGGTGGGCTGCAGTCCGTGGGGTCACTAGGAGTTGGACACGACTGAGCGACTTCACTTTCACTTTTCACTTTCATGTATTGGAGAAGGAAATGGCAACCCACTCCAGTGTTCTTGCCTGGAGAATCCCAGGGACAGGGGATCCTGGTGGGCTGCCATCTATGGGGTCGCACAGAGTTGGACATGACTGAAGCGACTTAGCAGCAGCAGCAGTTTCCGGATAACAAAATTCCAGTGAGGTACAAAAAAAAACGTTAAGTATTTTGCTGGAGGTCACAAAGTTACTAAGAGATGAAGCCAAGATTAGACCCCAGGCTCTAAAGCTCTTGACAGGCATGAGTCACTCAAGCTTCCTTGCTTCCTACTTGCCCCTTTCTTTCTACAAATATTAACTTAATCTCTCAGTGTCCAAGCTTCATCTAAAATACTAGATGACTCAAGTTTTTTTTTTAAGATTTCTTTTTTTATGTGGACCATTTTTTCTTTAAAGTCTTTATGGAATTTGTCACAACATTGCTTCTGTTCTATGTTTTTATTTTTTGGCCACGAGGCACATGAGATCTTAGCTGCTTGACCAGAGATCAAGCCTGTACCCCCTGCGTTGGAAGGTAAAGGCTTAACCACTGGACAGCCAAGGAAGTGCCTAAACTACTCATCTTTAATAGGCACAATAACCACCTAATTCACTGCTATTGTCAGGGTTAACTAAACTAACAGACGGAACAGGAAATCCTCCATAGTCAACCACTTTTTAGTCTAAAAACAGCAGTGACATACAACTAAATCTAAGACATCCCTGGTCTTGGTAAACTCTCAAGTGGTTAAAACAATTATATGTTACAGATTATTTATTTTGAGTTTTGAAATTTGCAGTTTTAGTATTCAGACTCAGAAGGCTGTATGGCACAGTGGCTGAGAGCTCAGACCCTGTACTCAGAGTCTGAATTCCTCCCTTCATTCTCTCATCTGTAAAAACTAGGAAAGTAATGGTATCTATCCACTGTCAAAATGATGTTATCGCAAGTAAAGCAGTTAGGGCAGTGCCTGGCAAAGGTGGTGATGGTTTAGTTGTTAAGTCATGTCTGGCTTTGCGACCCCATGACTATAGCCCACCAGGCTCCTCTGTCCATGGAATTTCCCAGGCAAGAATACTGGAGCAGGTTGCCATTTCCTTCTCCAGGGGATCTTTCCCACCCAGGGATCGAACCCATGTCTCCTGCATTGCAGGCAGATTCTTTACTGATTGAGCCACCAAGGAAGTCCTTGTTTGTTATGATTTCTAATTATTAATTAACCTCCTACCTTAAGGTAGTATTTGCATAAAGCTGCCCATACTAGCATTGTGTATAATAAAAACCAGAAATAAGTTTCCTGCAACAGGGAATAGCATAGTTGAATTTGAAAGAATTGTCTTTAGAATTAATGAAAACTAATTTAATAACAATTTAAAAGCTTCTGCATTGCCACTTAGGGGCTGGATAATTTTGAACAAGTCATTTCATTTTTCTGGATTTGTTTCCTCACTTTGAAAATGAAGGGTCTACTCTCAATGACTTTTAAGTCCTCTCCAGATTTAAAGTTTATATTTCTAAGGTTTTCAATAAATTATAATCCATCGATATCAAGGATAATAAGCAACCCCTAGGAAATGGCAAGCCACTTCAGTGTTCTTGCCTGGAGAATCCCAGGGACGGCGGAGCCTGGTGGGCTGCCGTCTATGGGGTCGCACAAAGTCGGACACGACAAGTGACTTAGCAGCAGCAGCAGCAGCAGGTACATAGAGTGATAGTGGTAAAGAACACGCCTGCCCACGCAGGAAATATGAGATGGGGGTTCAATCCCTGGGTCAGGAAGATCTCCTGGAAAAGGGCATGGCAACCCACTCCAGTATTATTGACTGGAAAATCCCATGGACAGAGGAGCCTCATGGGCTTTAGTCCATGGGGTCTCAAAGAATCGGACATGACTGAAGCGACTGAGTACACAGCACGTATGTACATGCAAAGATGGTAGCAACATGAGACAATATTTTATAAATTAACAATCCCAACCTTCTTTAACCCTACTTTTGTTCTATGATGTTAATTACCTCCTAACAGAATTTGTACTGTGTTTATCGTGAATCTCTCTGAATAAGGCAGAAGCACCAGGACAACAGGGATGCAGATCTGGTCTGTTCACTGATCTGTTTATCCCCAGCCACCAGAGCAACGCCTGGCACACAGGAGCTCAATTAACATCTGTTGACTGAAAAACTGTGAATATTAAAGAGCAAAGTACAGAGACTTCCCTCATGGTCCAATGGTTAAGACCCTGCGTTTCCAACGCAGGGGGAGCAGGTTCCATCCCTGATAGAGAAACTGAGATCCGGCAAGCTGTGTAGAGTCACCAAAAAAATTAAAAGAAAAAAAAAAAAGAGCAAAGCACAGAAGTATATACATAAAATAGAATGCCACTCATATAAAATATCTACCCTCATGGGGAAACGGCAGATGGGATCAGAGAAATTAAATCTCAGTGACAACATGAGAGTAGGGATGAAAGATTTTTATTTTCCTTCAATGTTCTGAATAAATGTATCTGTTCAAAAAGATGGCATTAGAACAGAGAAGCATGTAAAGAGAGAAAAATGAAGGCGCAATGGAAGACGGCAGCAGACCTGAAGGAAGGGGCCAAAAGGGCTTAAGCAAATAGGAGGCTCTTGGAGGTTAGTTATTCTGTGAATGGAAAGAATCACAGGGGTAGAAAGAAAACTAGGTAATATGATTCAGAAAAGAAATGCCAACTTACTTTGAACTTTTAATTACAAGCTAATTTATTTCTATTAAACTATCCCCAAGTTGATAGTATTTCCCCATTCACTGTCTAATCAACAGACGGTTTGGTGAGTCTGAAATTCGGAGGCCTTTGGAGGGGCTACCTGTTACTCTTCTTGATCTGCTGCTGTGGATGCAAGAAGAATATAAGAGGCCCACAAACCAAAGTTAACTGGTAAAATGTAGGTCTTTTCATGACCCAACTGATCAACCAGGGTCACACACTGGGGAAAACACAAAGAGTACAGAAAACAGCCTTCCCTTCCAGGGGATGAAAGACACAGGACCTTATTATGATACAAAGCAACACACAACTGCCAAAGAAACTGATATAGACAAACAGCCTGGAAAGTAAAGGGAAAGGACCATTCCTCTTGGTGTGGGGGAGTCAGCGCTGGGGGCGTGGGGAGAGATAGGGAGGAGACGTCCAGCCCTTATGCTGAACTTGATCAAATCACCAGGACCCTAGTGCTGTTTGTGGGCTTCATCCTGAACCTCTCACCTGGTCCTACCTTGCTTTTGGGATTACATGCTACTCCAGCCTCCAACTGCTCGCCTGAGCTCTTCATCACCGCCAGGCATCTGAACTTTGAGCAAAGCAGGTCAGAGCCCCTGCTGTGAGAATTCTCAGGACCGGTGTTACGTACTTCAAGGACATATCATAATTGTAAATTGCATGGTGATTTGTGTACATCCTTGAACACTGTGAGGTTCACCAGGGCAGGAGCCATGCCTGTCATGTCAACCCTGCATCCACAGTGCTAGCACAGAGCCGGGCACCATGCCTGGCACAAGGCATGCACTCAAACCATGGCAGCTGGTCAAACAGCTGAGTTAACCCAATCCTAGGGCCTTTACCCTACTCTGAACCCCCAGCACGGCCACAGCCCTGGAACCAGGGAATGGATCAGCAGCACAAGGAGGTGAGATGTAAACTGCCCCCCTCTTCCCAAATTAGCCAAAATGATGAGGTCACCAGCTATGTGAAACAACAGTTGAAATTTAGAGCTTTAGACAGTATTATGTGAATATGCCAAACAGGAGCTAAGAGCAAGACAAGAGTTTAGATTCTCACAGTTTCAAGGCCACAGAAGAAGAGATACTGTATAAGGTTAAAAAAGGAAAAAAAAAAAAAAAAAAAAGAAATCTTTCCAGGAGAGAACCAATAAAGTCCAAGTTAAAAAGAAGCTTAACTGGTTTAGCTAGCTTCCTCTCTAAAATCCTGGGGCTGATTTCACATGAGAACACAGGTTGAGGAGTGGGAGGGAGGCTCAAGAGGGAGAGGCTATATGTATACTTATAGCTGATTCAGGGTTGTTGTACAGCAGAAACCAACACGACATGGTAAAGCAATTATTCTCCAATTAAAAATAAATTAAAAAACCAAATTTAGTATTCACTGGGCAAAAAAAAAAAAAAGAAGAACACAGGTTTAATGAGAAAGCATCCATCCTTAGTTTTAATGCAGAGAAGAAGAGGGAAATGCCACCTTGCCTGAACTCTGGTCTTGTTTGAACCCACAGACTCAGAGAAATATATGTGGTTCTCATTTCAGCATTTATTTAACATTGTTATTTAATAGGCCACTTGTTATTCATGAGGGCCTGCATCAGAGTTTCTGAATGAATCACCTAATTTTAGACAAGGACAGAACCTTGGAATTCATTTTTAATCCAACATCGTACTCTTAGCTAAATGGTGGAGTCCAAGACAGGTCCAAGGGGGCTCATAGAACACAATCCTCTAGGCCTGGACTCTGGGTCCAGAGTGAGGATCACACAGGTTCCCATCTACAATCAGAGAACTGCTGAGTTGATTTCCAAAGGTTGGACTGGATCACTGAGGTGTCAACACAATCCTGCAAAAAATCTCTACTAAGAAGCAGTGTGCAACATTTGATGTGTTGTCTGGTGTTATCTTCCAGGATACACGAGATCAACTGCAACATTATCCTTTGACTTTCCTGGTGGTCCAGTGGTTAAGAATCCACCTGCCAATGCAGGGGACATGGGTTTTCAATCCCTGGTCCGGGAAGATGCCACATGCCATGGGGCAACGAAGCCCATGCGCCACAACTACTGAAGCCCACGAGCCTGGAGCCCGAGTTCCACAAGAGAAGCCATAGCAATGAGAAGCCCACACTCCACAACGAAGAGTAGCCCCCACTCGACACAACTAGAGAGAGCCCATGTGTAGCAATGAAGACCTAGCACAACCAAAAATCAATGGATAAAAATTAAAAAAAAAATAACAAACACAACATTATCCTTATTTGACCCTTC
The DNA here is from genome assembly GCF_029407905.1 of Bubalus kerabau. NCBI lineage: Eukaryota > Metazoa > Chordata > Mammalia > Artiodactyla > Bovidae > Bubalus > Bubalus kerabau. The sequence continues at coordinate 12,831,194 of NC_073637.1, read as the reverse complement.
ATTACTCGTAAATCTGTTCCAAGGTATGGGGAAAAAAATGTTAAGAGATGTGTACTGAAGGATGAAGAAGTAAGTGGAAATGAAAGATTTCATGGGACTTCCCAATTTCCCTTGAGTAAGGGAATGGTATCCTGGTAGTAATACTGAACTACTTCCTCACAGAGTTCCTGTAAGTACTATTCCTTGTGCCTTTGCCCATGCTGTTCCCTCTGCTACAAACATCCTTCCCACCCCCTCACGCTTCCTGTCCAAACTACTCATCAAGACTCCGGTCAGGCATCTCTATAGATGTTGCATACGGATTCCCACGTGAATTAGATTCTGTTTTTACCTCACAGTAACACATAGCCCTACCTAACCTGACAGTCCTCCTAGGATGTGTCAAAAAGACCAGCTGCAGCATGAGTTTGCATTAGCACCATGTATTCCATTGAGAAAAGTGCTGTGCAAACACAAGGTTATGTTTTATTAATTTATTACACCTGATTCCTTGGATTTTGATGGATGAATCAACCAGCCCAAGATTAATAGCCTGGTTTACTACACTCATTTCTCTTTCCAAGCCACAAGCCAAAATAAACTCACCCTCAATTTATAACCTTGCAACATGTTCTTTTGCATATCGACTTCTAAATCAAACTGTGGTTATTAAAAAGGATGATTGCATCCGTCAGGATGGGCCATGTTATGCTGCGGTAACAAACAAGCCCTAAATCTCAGCCCCAACAATGACCACAGTGGTCACTCTGGGATCAACAAAAGGAGCCTAACAACTCCATCTTTCTAGACTTCACCTGACACTTTGGATTAAGCAACTCCGTAGCTGACATCAGTTACAAACACATGACTTCCTCCTTTCCTTATTCAACCACCTATAAAGCTATCTTGCAGGGTTGCTGTGCAGATTAGATGTGATCCTGCTGTTTAGATACTCAGGTCACTGCCTGCCTTATAAGCAGCAGTGGGTAAATGATAAATGGTGGCTAGTAACACTGTCATTACCATTATCTCTTGTTCTTGTTGTTCAGTCGCTAAGTCTGATCCAATTCTTTTGTGACCCCATGAACTGTAGCCCGCCAGACTCCTTGCCTCTCTGTCCATGGGATTTTCCAGGCAAGAATACTGGATGAGTTGCCATTTCCTTCTTCAGGGGATCTTCCTGATCCAGGGATCAAACCTGTGTCTCCTACATTGGCAGGCGAACTCTTTCCCACTGAGCCACCAGGGAAGCCCACCATTACCCCTACTCATCTTCAAATGATAATAATGATATTGTTATTATAATTCTTATACGCCAAGGGTTCCTAAACTTGTCTGCAAATTGGAATCAGCTGGAGATCTTTATAACTACCAGTGCTTGTGTCTCAGCCCAGAATCAGTGAATTAACTCATCTTGTGTGTAGCCCTGGCTTTGAAATTTTAAAAGATCCCCAGATGATTCTCACGTACAGACAAGTTTGAGAACCACTGTCCCAGAGGCAGCAAGATGTACATCTATACAGACACATATGTCCAGGTGTACACACACTCACCCACACACATACAAGCCGGTCTGCTCCCAGGTTCCATGATCCTGCCACCTTTATGACAGGGGTGTTCATATCATTCGGGTGAGCGAGGTTATATGAGGCAACAAACAACCCCTAATTATCAGTCCTAATAACAACCACAGTGGGCCCCCTCCAGGGTCAAATACATGAGCCCAGCAATCTGGTTTTTCTGGTCTTTACCTCATGCTAAAGGCTATGCATTTTACCTTCAGATCTCACTTCCTCTTTCATAAGTTTGCCAGGCCCGCAGTAAATCAGAACCAAAAATACGATACTAGTGTGAACAGATTGGGAGGAGATTTGGTCGGAGGAGAGCCACTGTACTACTAGTAACCACAAGGCTACTAGTAACTATTTCTTTGTTCAGCTCTCCATCCCCAAGATCCAAAACGCAATAGCCTAAATTAATAGAAACGTGAATAGGTATTAATAAATGAATTATCATCACTAATAACCTGAAAAAGAAGTGAAAAGCAGACACAGGATCTCAAAAATACAGCATCTAAGTTGAAAACCTTATGGGTCAGCTTATCACCAACCATCATGTTGATTTCTCTCTTTTCGCTCATTTCTCTCAGGTTGAAATTACATCCGCAGAGATGGAAATAAATGAGATCAGGAGATCTATGAACAAAAACAAGGACCTTGAGTAGTAAAGAATCTACCTTGCAGTGCAGGGGACTCGGGTATGATCCCTGGTCAGGGAACTAAGATCCCAACTACTAAGATCCTCAACTACTGAGCCCACACATCGTAATTAGAGAATCCATGTGAACCATGGAAAAGATCCTGCATGACGCAACAAAGATCCTGCATGCCACAATCAAGACTCCGACATGGCCAAATCCATAATCAATTAATTTAAAAGAATGTATACAAAAAAAGGGGGGGCCTTTCATCTGGCAGCAAAGCCCCTGTAGGTTGGGTGCAGCCAACAGCATGAATACAGACATCTTACCACCAGCACACAAGTGATTTTCAGCAGATCATCTCTTGCTCTGTTGAATGCTAATTCTCGGCAGAATCTGGAGAAAACCAGAAAATCCAGCTTGTTTGCCCTAGTTTGGGCAGCTTAATTTAGGAATCACACTGGGCTTTCCATAAACCCTTTACCCAAAAATGTATCCTGTATTGTGAACACACGAGTTAACTTGGGGCCCGGGGGAGGAAGCATTGTGTATGATTCCATAATAGTTACTCTACTATTTTAAAACCAAATGGAAGCCTCAGGCAGCAAAGTCAAAAAAAGAGAGAAATCATTTTCGTAAAAGTATCTGAATGCAACCATCTCTCCTGATGTATTCTGAGCTGTCAATGGTTCTGCTTTTCTCAGAAGCTCATTCAATTATCTCTTACTTATCTGGACCAGGGAGAGGCATTTTCCTCCCATCTAGAGTTAAAAAGAAAAAAAACAGGAGGCATGATCCTCTAACAAAAGCCTGAAATGAAAAGCAGTAACTACTCCCAAGGCCCTGCTTATTGTGCAGGAGTCATTAGGCAAAACTTTGAAGGGTCTCTGTTAGTGATCTATTTTAAAACTCCATGACTATCACAATAGGGAGAGGAAGAAATACGGGATCCACAGCCTCAAAACACCTTGCTCCACTCCTAGGTGTGCAACTGTGGCAAGCCACTTAATCTCTCTGAACTTGTTTCCTCTCTGTAAAATGGAAACACCTTTGTGACAAGGACACTCTAAGAACGAAAAAAATTACGTAATGCATTTTTACATTCAACAATGTAAATACCCCTTCCTCTGATCACTGTCCAACTCTCAGGAACGCACTAGAATGTGAACTTTTAAAAAGTAGGTACAATGCCTTACTTATCTTTCTATAGCCAGATCCTAAACACTTAGAGATAGCAGTTGCCTCTTCAGCATCTATTCCATTTCTCTCCCGCTAAGCAGCATCCCTCATTCATTCAGACCTCATCTGCAATTCCAGGGGTGGGTCCAGAATGGCCTAAGCCAATCAGTGTTCCTCTGTCACCATGATTGGTTGAGAGACAGAGGTGTGTCCTGAGATGATCCAATCCGAGGGAAGCTCAGAAATTTTGTCCAGTGTCTCTGGGAAGAGAAAGGACCTCATTCTTCCCTGAATGTGAACCAGCTATCCACTGGGCAACCTCCAGCACCCACAAAGCACCCAATGAAATATTCCCTGAGTATATGAATAAAAATGAGTCTGTGGATAAACAAAGAGCGATGAAATCAAGATTCTCAGAACAGAACTGTAGTAGAACCCTAGTAGTACACAGACTGCTGGTTATGCAGCAGGTAAATCAAAGACCAGGGAATGAGAGAGGGCTTCGGAGGCTGACAGATGTGGACCAAATTCTGGTCCCAGAATTCTAGTGCCTAAGCCTGGGACCTCAGGCAACTTCCTAAGTCACAATTTCTCTCTGACAAACACAACTATCACAATTAAATTAGAATTTTTTTTTTAAATAAGAATTTTTTAATGCATCTATTAATAGGGAGAAAAGATTGAGAGACTATACCCCAAAATATTAATAGCAATTAGTCCTAGGTAGTTAATGGAAGGACTTTTATTTTTCTCTTTTTTTGTGTGTACAGTGTTGGATTTTCTATAATGAACATAAATTGGTGGTCTAATAAAAATAAAAGGAAAATAAAAGCAGGACGATGGCAATTAAAGCATCCAGCCCAGCACCCATGACACAAAGTAGGAAGCCAGCAAATGTTCTGTCCCTATGAACACCCTTCAAACATTTGGGAACAGCTATCATATGTCTATTTCTTGTTAAATATCTCAGCTAACTTAATGTCATCCTTACATGACTTGATTTCAAGGCTCTCTGCAAAGGCTCCATCTGTTAAAACCCCACTCCGGTTATCATAGAACCCGCTCAGAGAATCAGCCGCAGAACTTGTTTGCTCATTCATCTGTTAATTCATTCACTGAGTAAACAGTGATTAAAAACATACTATATTGGACATCTTGCTTCTGCCTACCCCCCATTCACAAATGGTTTCCATATTTCCCCGGGGAACATCTGCCTGCCTTCATTCTCAGTTCCTGGGCTCTGGGGAGAGCAGACCCTACTCCAGCTTCTTCGGGGGCTGGCATTTGATCCAAGGTGGCCAATCAGAGCATCGCATTCACCTGGCCACCGCGATGGGTTAGGAACAGGCATGTTACCCAGAGAAGACCAATCAGAGACATTGAAGAAGAAATCTCTCTTTCCTGAGATTTCTGCTGAACTGTTGGAAAGGGGCATTTTTCCCCCTGCTGCTAGAACTGCTGACATGCTTTGCCACCACAATCCAAAAAGAAATCAGAGGCAGCGCTGAGAAATGAGGAAAACCTGTGTAAGCCTTAGCAACACAGTCTAAGGCTCCATGCCTTCGGTTCCATCCCTGCACTTTGCAGCTACATAAACCAGCGAATCCCTTTTCTGTGGAAGGCAGTTCAACTTGGGGCTCAAAAGAAACCTAACTCGTGAAATTTGAAGTGTTCTGACATCAGCTACATGCCAGCTATGCACAGATGAAGCAAGATGATCCACACCATCTTTCTTGGCACTTGGTCTGATGTGGAGATAGCTACAAACAACTACAATTATTTAAAGCCAGTAAGATAACTGCTTTAATTAAACACTACGTAGAGCAAGGAGAGCATAGGAAGGTGGAGTCAGGACAGGCGTCAGCTAAGAAATAGCATTTCAACCTCCTCTGTACCTGCATTCAGGCAGTGAAGATAGAATTACTGGTTGCGGGAGTCAAGATAACACTGTTGACATAGAGTCGTCTCACAGTAAACTAAAACCACAACAGCCCACGTTTCCCGACGGGAAATGATACTTACAAGCTCTGAAGGGTGCTCTCTGGTTGAGCCCACAAAATAGAAACAGCCACCAGCAAACAGCCCTCCCATGCAAGAATTTCACCCCACTGTTACAGATAATGCTACACTCTTAAATAATACTCAGGTCGGTTTTTTTGATTTTGAGTCCATGAACTTAAGTCTTCACTCCAGTTTTACTGCCTATTTGGACTACTGTTGATATAATCACAAAAACATCATGACAGCCCGCTGAAGATGAATAACCTATTTACTACCAAATGATAAAAAAGAGAGGACAAGGGTAAGCCTCTGGTTCCATAAGACATTTCAGGATGAGTTAGAAATGGGACTGATCTCGGGAAACAAAAAGGGCGACAACAGAAGCACCTCTGGGAACATCTAATTTGCTAAGAAAGGCCCTGAAGGTTGCTCTTTTTAAGTGAACAGAGCTAGTGTCTCTTGTATCTTTGATGATGCAAAACTCAACAGGAGAGTTGTGCAGATAAGTCAGAAAAGGAGGACATCGCAGGACACATTCTCCTTGCCTTTGTGGTTTCCAAACACATCAGCGATTCATCTGGTCCAGGAACACAGCTCCAACTTTCCAGAGCAAAGAATCTTAGAAGTGGAAAAATTAATACTGATGGAACACGTCCACGTGATCTCAAGAGAGGTGCTGGGGATGCGGTAGGAGGGACAGATGCCTACCAGATAACGGGGATTGCTAAGAAGCAGCTGGGTTCTCTCTGTTCCCAAAGCACTTTTAAGATTTCTTCAAGTGCCACGTGAATTCCACTTCCCCTTCTTGCTTGCCACGTGACTTCCCACAAAGACTTAGCCGCCCTTCTTCCTGAAAATGGGATTACTATTTTTCACACACTGACCAGGCCACTACTGGAGTCCAGGCAGAGTCAGGCAATGGAGAGACCCATAGAGTATGACAACCCTGGAAGTGCCTGGTGCTTGGCATGTGTTCCATAAAGGCTGGGGGTCAGCAACCCCATGCCAATTTCCTCTAAAACTAAGAGGGGGTGCAGGCTGAAAGCTCACAAAGGGAAGTTTTTTGTTAATGAGTTTAACAACAATGTTTATGTTTAAAAAATTTTTTGCTTAAAAAAAGGATATACAATAAGATATTCATTCACCCCAAACCCACCATCACCTTGACTTCTTCTCAAGAATTAAATGGTACTGCCCACAACCACCTTCTTTTTTGGTGTGCTTCCAGCAAAGTCTATGCAAAATCATCAAGCTTTTGTATGTGTGGGGTGGGTTTGCATAAGCACTAATCCCTCCTCTTTACCCGCACCCCCCCAAACACGGGAGGGAGCATACCACACACACTTTTCTGCATACAGCTTTTTTTAACCTAAGAATGTATCCTGGAAAGAATGGATAAAGAAAGTGTGATCTATTATATATATATAATGGACTATTACTCAGCAGTAAAAAAAGAAGGAAATCCTGCCTTCTGCCACAACAGAGATGGACCCTGAGGGCATGACGCCAAGTGAAATTAAGTCAGAGAAAGAAAAAACACTGTTATTATCTCACTTTTAAGTGGAATCTAAAAACCACCAACAAAAAAATCCCTAGGCATAGATGCAGAGAACAGACTGGGGGTTGCGAGTTGGGGGTTGGGAGATACAGGCAAAGTGAGTCAAACATACACACTTCCGGTTCTAAAATAGACAAGTCACGAGAACGTAACGTACAGCACAGTGACTACAGTTAATAATGCTGTGTTCTGGGACTTCCTGGGTGGTCCCATGGTTAAGAATCCACCTGCCCATGCAGGGGACATGGGTTCGATCCCTGGTTCGGGAAGATTCCACGTGCCACGAGGTAACTAAGCCTGTGAGTCACAACTCCTGAGCCCGGGCTCTGCAACAAGAGAAGCCATGCAACCGAAGCCCAGGCACGCAAACAAGAGAGCCGCCCCACAGCTGGACAAAGCCAGAGCGCAGCAACAAAGACCCAGCAGCCATTAAATAGATCCATGAATCTTAAAAAAAAAAAATTAAGAATTCCATATTTGAAAGTTGCTAAGAGAGTACATCTTCAAAGTTTTTATCACAAGAAAAAACTGTGTAGCTATGCACAGCAACGCACACTAACCAAATTTCGTGTGGTGACCATGTAGCAATATACCCAAATATGGAATCATTATATTGTACCCCTGAAGCTCATGTTATATGCCAACTATAAAAAGAAAAACAATTAAAAAAAAAAAAGGATTGCATCCTGTAGCTGATTCCTTTTTGGTATATATGACGTATTATTTTAAACAGTGGCCCAGTATTCTCCTGTAAGGATATATCTTAATATCTTCCATCAATCCTTTTCTGACATACATTTATTTCAGTTGCTTCCAGGGACTTGCTATTTCAAACAATGCTGCAAGGAGCTTACATTACACACATCTTCACACTATAGGTAAGACGTGTTACTAGAGGAAAGGTGGGATTTATAAGATAAAATCCTTGGAAACTAAATATATATGGGCTTCCCTTGTGGCTCAGATGGTAAAAAATCTGCCTGCAGAGCAGGAGACCCCGGTTCAATCTCTGGGTTGGGAAGATCCCCTGGAGAAAGGAAAGGCTACCCACTCCAGTATTCTGACCTGAAGAATTCCATGGACTGTATGAGGTCACAAAGAGGTGGACTCGACTGAACAACTTTCACTTTCACTTTCGTGTGTGTGTGTGTGTGTGTGTGTGTGTGTGTGTTTATATATAGGAAAGATGGGATTTACAAGATAAAATCCTTGCGGTTGCAAGAGTCAAAAGGTACAAACACTTAAAATGCTGGAATGGCCTTCAAAGAGTTTGGACTCACTTTTACTCTCACGAACAGGGTCATAAGGATGCCAGTCTGTCCAACTACATTCATAGAATGCTTTGTTTATCAAATTCAAGGGAAGAAAGCAGGGCAGAGATTCACTCTTGTCCCACTCTTCCTGGCCCCGTGATACCACACATGATTCTACTACTGCCTGAAAATTCTGCCCCTTGGACGCACAACCCGGAGATCAGAGCTTAAAACAGAATGAACATCAGCACTGGTGTGCTGAGCTGGCTCGGGCTGGTTCGAAAGAGCCGACTGTGCACATCTCTTCCCAAGCCCGTGTTCAGTGACATCATGTTGGTAGCTTGAAATTGTTCATGGTGGAAGTACTGATACCACAGAGATGGGCAAATGCTAGTCAGGGCTTCTCTTTTTCCCCCCAGAGACCTCTGTCAAACATCAGCCCATTGATGCATACTACAGTGGAAACTGAGGCTCTGCTGCCCCTTTTTACAATATGTCTGCTCTCAGTAGGATCACAAATTCTTGGAACCTCAGAAGTGGAGGAGATCTGAAGGGACAGCTGATCATTCTGTCTTCTCATGCTGCCTCTCCCCTAGTCCCTGTGCTGAGCCATAAGCAGACCCTCTCCTCCACTCCTCTATGCCTCTCCACCGTATTCCCATCTCTTTATTGCTTAGTGCTTATTCTTAATGATACTCTACAGTGTAGTAACTGCACACACAGACTCTAGGCTACACTAAAAGACAGCCAGGGGTCAAATCCCAGCTCCGTCATTAGCAGCTCTGTGACCTTGGGCAAGTGGTTTAAACTAGGACACCTTCGTTTCTTTGTAAAGCACAAATGATAATGACAACGCCTTCTGTAGATGTTTGTTCTGAGGATTCAATGAGTTAAAACAGGACACAGAACAGTGGCTGGCACACACTAAGGACTAAACAGACGTAGTTATTACGGTCCTCCAGTTCACTAAGTATCTTTCACGACATCTAGGCCGTCAGTTAACGCTTTTGTTGGATTTTAATTTCAATCACTATTTTTCACTTCTATGTGGCAGCTTTTCAAATCAACTTATTCTTTTTCCACCTTTCATTGCATTTTTGTATCCTTTTTAGTTTTTAATCATTTAAAACTATACTGTCTATAGTCTCGGAGAAGGCCATGGCAACCCACTCCAGTACTCTTGCCTGCAAAATCCCATGGACGGAGGAGCCAGGTGGGCTGCAGTCCATGGGGTCGCAAAGAGTCGGACTCGACTAAGTGACTTCCCTTTCACTTTTCACTTTCCTGCATTGGAGAAGGAAATGGCAACCCACTCCAGTGTTCTTGCCTGGAGAATCCCAGGGACGGGGGAGCCTGGTGGGCTGCAGTCTATGGGGTCGCACAGAGTTGGACACGACTGAAGCGACGCAGCAGCAACAGCAGTCTATAGTCTCTTTTAGATGGTTTTTTTACTTTCAACTCAAAGTCACTCCTTTCCTAAACAGTCCATAGGATTTAATTATGCACTCATCTTCAGAGTTCTTTCTGCGGGAGTCTGTCAGGTCTGGGTTGCTGAAATAACCCAGTGGAGTGACTGTGTAAACACACAACACAATCCCTACTGTTGTGCTAGAGAGTCCCACAGTAAACAGTAGCCAGTTTTTATACTAATTTCTCACCTCAAGTTCTCATATCTCGTGATAATAACAATATAGATTCCACAACCACATATGGTATAGCACCAGATTTTTCATTTCTTCCTGGTGACTTTCTCTCCACTCAAAAAAAGCTTCCTCTCTGTTTCTCCTGACAGTGGGGCTTTTCCAGTCCTTTTTCATGAAGACATGTAATGTTTAAAGCTCCTGGAAATTCATGTCTACCTTGGGCCCAAGTCTCATTTCTAGGCCCACTGTGGTCTCAAAACCTTAAACCCTAGACTCTACAGCTGCTTTGTGGGTGCAAAAGCCCCATAAGTTATTGTGCCTTCAGCTCATATAACCATTTGGCTTGGCTTTCTCTCCATTTTTGACACTTGGGGACTGATGAGCTCCCCTGGATATAGTTATTATTTTTCAGTCAACTCTGAAAGGGACTGTTGGCATCTCCTTTCCAAATTCATATGTTGGAACCTAACCCCCAACATGATGGTATTAGGGAGTGATTAGGTCACGAGGGTAGGGCCTTCATGGATGGGATTAGTGCCCATAGAAAAGAGACCTCAGAAAGTTCTCTTGCCTCTTCCACATGTGAGGTTATAGCACAAAGAAACAGGAAGTGGGCCTTCACCAGACACTGAATCTGCCAGCATCTTGATCTTGAACTTGCCAACCTCCAGAACTGTGAGAATTAAATTTCTGTTGTTTATATGCAACCCCGTCTACGGTACTCTGCTACAGCAGCCTGAACAGACTCAGACAACTCCTTACCAGTGAAGAGAACTTGGGAAAGTTACTTCTCTGAACCTCAGCTCTTGAGGGCTATTGTGAGGCTCAAGACAATTCAAATGAAGCTCTTAGTTCTGAAGCCAGGTGGCCACAATCAAATCTGGTTCTGTCACTTACCAACTTGGTAACCTTGAACAAATTACTCAAACTCCAGGGCTCAGTTTCTTCTCCTGCAAAACAGAGATATAGCAAGGATTAGGCAAGTCACAAGTCCCCAGCACACAAGAAGCCTCCAGTAAATCCTAATCACTACTGTTTTTTTCCTGTACCAAGAATAACAACCCAATATAACATTTCTGTCCAGTAGTATTTCAAGCCAAATATTATTTCTCCAGACCATTATATTTTACAGAAGATGTTTCACAAATGTTTTTCTCATTTAACAGTCACAACAGTCTGGTATATGACAAATAAAGAAATGAAGATATTAAAAAAAAAAAAAAAGGAAATGGAGATTCAGAGATGTCAAGTTGTAAGAGTTCTTTATATATTCAAGTCAAGTAAACTTGCTGAAGGTTGCACAGCAAACAAAGAGAAACCCCAAATCAAACTCCTCTGATGGAGGGGTACAGTTTGGCTGGACTGCATTGTCCCAGGGACATAGAGGGTGGAGCCTGGCGATCCTTTCAGACTCATAATTCTATGATAAAGGATGCTGGGACTCTGGGCTACGTCAGCAAGTCCCGGTCTCAGAAAAACACTCAGCTCAACTTGAATTTGAACTGGTCTCAGTCATTCCACCCCTGACTTGCTTCCTGCTTTAGGTATCTACACCACAGAGAACGGAAAACAAACGTACATTACACCATCCTTGTCACCCTCAAAACTCTTACAAAAGAGATTCACACAAACTTATGAATCAAAGGGAGTTTTTATAAAACCCAAGGTAAACAATATCCCATTCGAACCCATTCACCAGCATCAAGTGTAAAGATCAGAGCAAGGTCTGCAATGCCTAGACACTCATTATTGCCTGCAAGAGAAAGAGAACGCTTTTTTCTGGCTTTCATTTTGATTAAATCTTTAGCTTCCTGAGGTGTTTTCTCTTTGCTTGTCATCGGGGACTGAGACTACCGGAAGCCACTTAACCAGCCTCCCTTATTCACAAAAGATTTGGGGGCCCTGCCTAATTGTCGTGGGGGAATGTTATCAGCCGATCACGTCAACCACTCTGGCTGCATTGCCAGCAATCCTCTCATTCACCAGTACAGGTTTCCTTTCTGCTGTTGCCTGAATGTGGTTTAAAATTCCCTTTTCAAGAATGATCACCAAACTGCTCAGTGTCCAAAGAAAAGAGCCATTTCATTTAGAACAACATAGGCATACCAAGTTTCCCTGGTGGCTCAGTGTAAAGAACCCGCCTGCCAATGCAGGAGACACAGGTTCAATCCCTGGGTGAAGATCCCCTAAAGGAGGGCATGGCAACCCACTCAGGAAATCCCATGGACAAAGGAGCCCGGCGGGCTGCAGTCCACTGGGCCACGAGAGGCGGACATGACTTACCGATTGAACAACAAAGCATACTCACAAGTTAAGACCTCACAGGTAAGCACAAGGTCCACACTCGTGTGTGTGTTGTGTGTATGCACTTACACACAGGCACCCAGAAACACAGTGACAGTCCTCTCAGCTCTGCTTACCGTGTTTCCCAATTACATAAAGATTTCATTTTCTTTCTTTCTGATTCTTTGACCAGATTTACAAAGCAGAAAATAAGACAAGCTGTTTATTTGGGAACAATTTTTTTAAGGTCCTGGGTGAAAGTCCTAGAAATTAGAAAAAAGTATACTACTCTGGCCTGGAAAATTCCATGGATGGAGGAGCCTGGTGGGCTGCAGTCCATGGGGTGGCTAAGAGTTGGATACGACTGAGCGACTTCACTTTCACTTTTCACTTTCATGCACTGGAGAAGGAAATGGCAACCCACTCCAGTGTTCTTGCCTGGAGAATCCCAGGGATGGGGGAGCCTAGTGGGCTGCCGTCTATGGGGTCGCACAGAGTCGGACATGACTTAAGTGACTTAGCAGCAGCATACTAGAAATTAGAAAGAAAATTAGAAAGAAATTAGAAAAAAAAAAATTTTGCTCTCACAAAACTCTTTTTCAAGAACATGAATGTGAGGCTGGTCTTTCCATCACTTAGAGACAACCAGGAAAGAGTATGTCTCCCCTAGAAAGAAAGTCATCTCAAAACAAGGGTGACTTTCTCTCACTTCCTCTCTGTGGACAGAGAAAAGCTGGACTATGACTCTAGAAACCGGTCTACCGCCATACCACTCTGCACACGCCTGATCTCATCTGATCTCAGAAACTGAGCTGGGTCGGGCCTGGTTAGTACTTGGATGGGAGATTCTAGAAACTGGACCTGATCTTTTTTCCTCTTTAGACTTACAGCATGGGCTCCAGTCCGTTCTTGGTCTTTCAGAGCTGTGTGACTTTGGGTAAGTCACTGAGCCTTGCTGAGCTTCTGCAGCTGCTCTGTCAAGGGAGGACACTCATTCACTCAAGACCTATCTGCTGAGCTCCTTCAACGTGCCAAGCATGTGGCCATGGGATTAATTCCAGTAATTAAACTGTCCCAGCCACAAAGAGCTCTCATTGATTAGTGGAATAAAGACTTCCCTGGCAGTTCAATGGTTAAGATGCTGTGCTTCCAATGAGTACAGGTGCTGGGCAATCACAGAAAAGGGTATTTAATTAATTCCACAGAGGAGGGAAAGTGCTGGGTATAAGGAAGACTTCCCCCAAGGAGGTGTTATCTAAGCTGCGAACAAAAAGACAAGTTAGAATTTACCCAACTGAGGGGATCCAAGCAAAACTGGCAGCATATGGGAAGGCCCATAGGCAGGATGGCTGGTTCACAACGTCAAGCACAAGAGGCAGGAAGAGAGACATCATGTATGTCGACCTGGACATGCAAGCAGGTGGACTTGCCAGGGCAATTTGCCTGGACTAGGAGGGTCAAGCATTCACAGAATCCCAGCCACCCCAATCACAAGACCCTTGGACCAAATTCCAGGACCTTGACCTAGGGTTTGGAGAGGGAAATGGCAACCCAATCCAGTATTCGTGCCCAGGAAATCCCACGGACACAGGAGCCTGGTGGGCTACAGTCCGTGGGATGGCAAAGAGTTGGACACGACTGAGTGACTAACACATTCAAACACGTTCAGGGTCCCTCCCAGTCCTAAGGGCTGACCCTGCGGTCTTCTGAGACCCCAGATCCTCCTCTTGGCCTGACAGCCCTTGCACCAGCACAGCCACGTCCCTGAGTCCACTCGGGGAAATGCCAAGCCTCCCACGTGGGCCCTGTCCTTCCTCTTTCCTTTCCCTTCGGGAGTGACTAGCCAGTGACTCAAGGAGGGAGCTGTCCCCTACTTGTCATTTGTTTCTTTAAAAAAAAAAAAAAAAAAAGGGCACCCAGGACTCACTCACAGTCATTTGCCCAACGTCCTTCTCCTCCCCCAGCCCCTGACCTAGCTCAAGAAATGCTGAATTATCTGTGTAGACTGTCGCCTCCAGAACACTTGAAGCTACCTGAGGGCGGACGCTCGTTTTGGCCATTCTGCTGTCCCCCGCCCCTGGCACTGACCCCTGATTCATACCAGGCCCTCAAAAATGCATGCAGACACAAATGGGTTTAATGTCTCTGCAAAGGAGCACCCACCCAGAGCTGCCCTCAGACAGCAGCTCTGAGACCAGTGTGGAAAACCCAGAGAGGTGTCAGCTCAACACCCCTCCCCCAGGGCTCCCTAAGCCACTGCAGATGCTCAGCAAAGCCCCATTGGAAAACTAACACCCCCACCACTTGTGATACCAGTGAAGAAACTCAGGTCCGAAAGGACGATATGACTTGCCCAAGGCCTCTTAGCTAACGCAATATAATGTTTTTAAAAGGGGGACATCAGGGACTTTCCTGGTGGTCCAGTGGATAAGACTCTGAACTCCCAATGCAGGGGGCCTGGGTTCAATCCCTGATCAGGGAACTAGATCCTGCATGCCACTACTGAAGATCCCATATGCCATAACTAAGACCCAGCACAGCCAATTAAATAATTTTTTTTTTTTAAGTGGGACAACGGTCTTAAACGGAAGGCTATCTAGTTGCCCCTACCAGAAACGTTGCTTATTTTAGGGGAAAATACTTGGCAGGTCTGACTAAGCAACTTCACTTTCCCTTTTCACTTTCATGCATTGGAGAAGGAAATGGCAACCCACTCCACTGTTCTTGCCTGGAGAATCCCAGGGACGGGGGAGCCTGGTAGGCTGCCATCTATGGGGTCGCACAGAGTCAGACACGACTGAAGTGACTTAGCAGCAACAGCAATGGAATCTTCCCTTTACCTGACCACCAATTACATCACACTTTCACAACCCCTGGGATTCTCTAGGCAGGACTAAAGCTCCCATTGAAGCATCGACCTATTTTTGAAGATGACTAAAAAAACTTTTTTAGGGTCTGGGTATGTTCTTGGATTATGGATCACTTTTTAATTCTCTATAATGTGATCTCAGGCTATAACAATTTTTAAAGGAAAGCTGAGCTCCCTGAACACTCTTTTTTAAAAAATGTTTTGATATTAACTTTACTGTGACAGCAAACACAATTTTTAAGGAGGCCATTTTGACCTATATAACCCTTCCACCAAAAGAATTCCTTATAATTCCTGTGTCCTCTTATTAAAGTTTTTATTCACAGATCGATACTCTGTACCAATGTATGTATTTCATTTAAAGGAACCCAGATGGCACTAGTGGGAAAGGGTCCGCCTGCCAATGCAGGAGACATAAGAGACGTGGGTTTGATCCTGGATTGGGAAGACCCCCTGGAGGAGGGCATGGCAACCCACTCCACTATTCTTGCCTGGAGAATCCCATGGACAGAGGAGCCTAGTGGGCTGCACTCCATGGGGTCACAACTGACACGACTGAAGCGACTTAACACACACGCGCCGTTTAGAGTAGAAGTTACTTAAAACAAAAACAAAAACCAAACGAACAAACTTATTATGCAAGTCACTGGCATGATGTTTCTGAAACCACCACAGAGCAAAACCCAGGTGACAAATGAAGTGCACCTGGAAATTCTGGGTCCGGGACATTGAGGGTAACATTTTCTAGCCTGCTTCATTCAATCATTATTCTGACCCTTTCCATATCCCATTTAATAGGAAACAGACAAAGGTAAACAGACGTTTTACTTGTATCCACCTGGCACAGCAAACTCCCAAAGCTTGCAATAGCTGCTTATCGCTGAAGAGTTTAAAACAATATTTTTGTGCCAATGAAATAACATCTCAAATGGCCTAGCACAGTGGTTCTTACTCCGGCTCAACCAAAATTCACCAGGGCAGGAGGAAAATCTTTAAAAATACCACTGCTGGGTCCCCAGACTGCACAATTAAAACAGAATCTCTAAGGATGAAACCTTAGCACTATAGTTTTCCCAAGATCCCTAGGTGACTGTACGGCACGAACAGGACTGCAAACCACGGGCTAGGTTAACTCATTAGTCAAAGAAAGCCCACGGGAAATCTTATCTGCAAGCGATGAAGGCACTGTAATTAAATAAAACAGCGGATGTAAAAGTACCTGACAGGGCCTGTTACCCAGAAGACACTTAATAAATGTTAATTAAACAAAAAAATAATAATTCAAGTAATTACTCCTTCTCCTCAGTGAATTCACCTTGTAATTTTATTGGCTTGTTTATCACTTGCTGTTTTCTCTTAGCCTTGATTCATTCTATCCTTATGTTAATAATAATAAAAATATCTATATGTTAACAAAATTATAAACATATACCCCAATCCTGTTCAATTACAAGAGCTCTGCACTATTTCCAACAACTCTTAATCACTTATTTAATAAAACTTTCCCCTAGAACAATGGCTAATATGTACTAAATATTCAACAAATGTTATTTATAATAAGTATTATTATTCAGGATTCATGATAATCTGCATAACTTAGGCTGAAGTTTTATTTATACTATTCAAAGGACTTAGTGAGAATGTAAAAATATTAGCAGGGCAATATTTTTTTGGCTTTCTTTTTTATACTGGAGAATAGCCAATTAACAATGTTGTGACAGTTTCAGGTGGACAGAAAAGGGACTCAGCCATATATATACACACGTATCCATTCTCTCCCAAACTCCCCTCCCATCCAGGCCACCACGTAACACTGAGCAGAGTTCCTGTGCTATACAATAGGACCTTGTTGCTTATCCATTTTAAATATGGCAGTATATACATATGGATCCCAAACTCCCCAGGGCAATATTTAACAAACTCAAAAAAAATTTTAAGCACATTCATTCTTTTTATAAATTTGTCAAAAAATATTAAATGGGATCACTGCACAGGTAACTAGCTTATCTTGCACATTCAAGGGGCCCCGGCAAAAGCTACTTGTGAGCACTCAGCAGTTTCCACAGTCACTTGGAAAAGCTAACATTGCAATTAGTTCAAAGTGCTCTCTTAATCCAACTTTTCCCTACCACTGCCTCCCTGAGCCTGTATTAGGAAGGCGATTTTTCTATATGTTCACATTACCCCTCAGTTTTAACTAAGAGAACAAAAATCTGTTTAAAAAAAATATATATATATATTTCTTAATCAAGATGAGAAAGTTTTATTAAGAACATTTCCAAACCTCCTGTTGCCCTGCTTGGATGAATTAAGCCAGTCGGCATCTGTCTCCTGTTGGGCTAAGCAGAGAAGATCTACTGCGTTTGGTCCAGGATCACATTGTTAGCAGGAGACCCTTCCATGGCTTACACCTGAGCATGCCAATGTTTGCTTCGTTTCGCCTTCTAACTCCAAACATCTGCCATTTCATGTTGCAAATCAGTACACACGCAAAAATAATCATGATGTGCGCTTTTCTATATGTACTGTTGTTCAGTCAGTAAATCGTGTCTGACTCTTTGCAACCCCATGGACTGCAGCATGCTAGGCTGCCCGGTCCTCCACTATCTCCTGGAGTTGCTCAAATTCATGTCCATTGAGTCGGTGACGCCATCCAACCATCTCATCCTTTGTTGTCCCCTTCTCCTCCTGCCCTCAACCTTTCCATCATCAGGGACTTTTCCGATGAGTCAGCTCTTGGCATCAGATGGTCAAAGTATTGGAGTTTCAGCATCATTTATATGCATACTATACATATAATAATTATCATACATATCATAACAAGTATTACTGGTCTGAATGTTTGTGTCCCCCCTCCGGGCTTCCCTGGTGGCTCAGACGGTAAAGCGTCTGCTGCAATGCAGGAGACCCGGGTTCGATTCCTGGGTCAGAAGATCCCCTGGAGAAGGAAATGGCAATCCACTCCAGCACTCTTGCCTGGAAAATCCCATGGACAGAGGAGCCTGATAGGCTACAGTCCATGGGGTCACAAAGAGTCAGACAGGACTGAGTGACTCTGTCGTGTCCTGTCCAAATTCCCATGTTGGAATCCTAACTCCCCAGTGTGATGGCTTTAGGATGTCGGGCCTTTGAGAGGTCATGATGGTGGAGCCCTCATGAATGGGATTAGTGCCCTTGTAAGTGAGACCCCAGAGAGCTCCCTCACTCATCCCATCACGTGAGCACACGATGAGAGGAGAGTCCTTGCCCAAGCACGCTGGTGCCCGGATCTCAGGTTTTCAGCCTCTGGAACAGTAAGGACTATACGGCTGCTGTTTATACGTTTCCCAGTCTGTAGCATTTTATAATAGTAGCTCTAAGAACCACAACAAAGTCAAAAGTGACCACACAAGCCAAGTAATAGCTTGGTTTGCTCAATAAGAATATCATGATTGACTATCACATGCCAGACAACTCCAGAGGCATAGGGATATGGAGATGAGGACAGAGTTCCCATCTTCAAGGATCTCAGGCTCCAAGGACAGTGTGTGAATTGGCTACTGTGACACAATGTGACTCTGACCAGGGGTGACAGGGAAATGCAAAGGATAGGGTCACAGGGGCAACCCTAAATGTTTAGAATCAGAAATTAGAGAATGAAAATAAATAAGCACATAGGAGGTAAACGGTTGTGGATAACAATGTTAAGATTAACTACTGCAGCTCTCATCAATTGCACTGCCCTCTCAGCTCCCATCACCTAATCTTGACAATCATATGCCACTTTGGGGACCTCCCTGGTCGTCCAGTGGCTAAGACTCCATGCTTCGAAAGCACAGGGGTGCATGTTTGGCCCCTAGTCAGGGAACTAGATTCCATACGCCACAGCTAAAGATCCTGTGTGCCACAGCTAAGACCCAGCACAGCTAAATAAACAAACAAATATTAAACATATGTATATATCTATCCTGTGATAAACCATAATAGAAAAATAATATATATATGTATAAAGGATATATATAATCACTTTGCTGTACAGCAGAAATTAACACAACATTGTAAACCAACTATACTTCAATTAAAAAAATAAATTAAAAAGGAGGTGAAGGAGGAAGAGAAGACTTCCTGGAGACTGAACAGCCAGACTCAGTACCATCTCAGCAAAACCACAACCCTGTGGGTCAGCCCTAATCCTACCTTTTTCAAACTGTGCCACCGTTAAAGACGTATCACAATTTACTTGAAAGCATGACATGGGTAAAGGTAGAGAATGTTATTGGGGGTGTCTGGTCTAAATGCCTGGTTTTATAGATGGGAGAATCTGACATGCAGAAGGAAAGGAACTTGCCTGCAGTGAAGACAGCAGGATCACAGCGGAGTCAGAACCAGCTCCCAAGATTTCCAACTCCTAACTACCCAGGGCTGACTACTGAGCTTCCACCCACTTCCAAACTCCTTCACCTGATTAACTAACTGCATCCAGGTGTCTGCTCTCAGCTCAGGCGCATGACCTTTAGGGAAAGGCTTCTGGGGACATCCTACCTGGTACTCCCCTTTCTCAGAGCACTTCTCCCAGATTATGCTGCCACCTCATCAGCTAGCTTCCCCCCACCCTTGACCCTGGAGCAACTCTTTGTTCAAGTCTTGTGTCCTGGACCTGAGCACAAGCAGGGGGTCTACATGGACACAGTGCAGTGAACAAAGTGACCGATGTCTCAGGTTCTTGGGAATTTCCCAGCATTAACCAAGCAAGTCCCAAGTCCCTGAAAATCCCTTGGCAAACCAGGACAGATGGTCGCTCTACTAGTGGACACCAACAAAGTGACATGGGGCTTTCCCAGGTGGCGCTAGAGGTAAAGAGCCTGTCTGCCAATGGAGGAGACGAATGTTTGATCCTTGGGTTGGGAAGATCCCCTGCAGGAGGGCATGGCAATCCACTCTAATATTCTTGCCTGGAGAATCCCACAGACAAAGGAGCCTGGTGGGCTACAGTCCACAGGGTCGCAAAGGGTTGGATACAGGTGAAGCGACTTAGCACGCATGCAACAAAGTGAGATGGCTGGCTCACCATGTCCCCGCCTCTATCCGTCCTCAGCCACTGTGCAAGCCGGGCCCAGAGCCATGTCTCTGCCATGTGATCACTCTAGCTCAGCACTGATAGAACTTTCTGCACTGCTGGAGATGTTCCTTATCTACACTGTCCAATACAGGAGTACCAGACCCAGGTGACTACGGAGCAGCTGAACTCTGGCTGGTGCAACCGACTTTTTAATTATATTTAATTTTTATTAATTTCTATTTAAATAGCCCCGTGTGGCTAGTAGCCACCATATAGAACAGTTTGTCTTTGGTTTTACATAATTGGAACTACGGTCCACCTCTGTGCACGGAATGAGCTTTGGAGTCAGAACGACCATGGTTCGAATCCTGACTCAGTCATACGCAAATGTGTCAGAACTCCCTGGGGAAGCTTGTTTCTCCCTCTGTGATTCTGACAAGTTGACTACGAGACAGTGTTCAGAAAGTGGTTGGTTCCTGGGAGAACTTATGCAAAAGGATTTCTCTGGAAGCCAATAAACCATGTTAAATGTAAAAAATGTAAAATACTATGTAAAAATGCTAGAAAAATATGATTCTGAACCCCAAAGAGTGCAGGGCATCAACTCGACCAGACTTCCAGCATCCCTGGCAGGTTCAAGTTCAGATTCCAAACTGCCGGGTTTAGAATTCAACTGTGCTGATTGACAGATTCACAGATTCAACTGTGCTGCTTGACTGATCCCAGACCTGTGACTGGTTGTCACTGAGTCCCAGTGGGGCAGCGGGCACTGGGTCCTGGGAGATGCTGAGACTCAGGCCATCTGAGGATGACCCTACACGGTCCAGGGTCAAGGATCCAGGCCCTGCCCATAGCAGTGAGAAGGCAGCACCCGGAGGAAGCCCAGGTGCCCCACAGGGCTCAGGCACACCCCGGGCCGGCCACTTAGTGCCCAGGGGCACAGGACACATGGGGCGCAGCCCATATCCGGCACATGTAAGGAGAATACCACCCCCATTGTCTCGCCCAAGGGCCAGGACACAGTCATGAGCTGGCAACCAGGAGCAGCTGCGAAGCCCTGGAGGTATCTGGTTTCTGGAACCTGTCCCCTGCCCTAATGAATCCACCCCCTCGGCAGGAACAGGCCGCAGGTCCCTGGAGGAGCAGGCTATGGATCACAATCACCTGGGGAGCTTTTTAGCAACACTGTTCCTTAGATTGGGCACCGGTGTTTGCAGAAAGCTCCCAGATGACTGTGAGTCCCAGTGGCATGGCTGGGACTCGGTGTCTGTCATCTGAGGGCTTCGGAAGGTGGTTCTGATGAGGACTATCTAGGCAGTGCTAGGGGGCTTCCCAGGTGGTTCGGTGGTAAAGAATCTGCCTGCCAAGCAGTAGACATGGGTTCGATCCCTGGGTCGGCAAGATCCCTTGGAGAAGGAAATGGCAACCCACTCCAGTATTCTTGTTTGGAGGAGCCCATGGACAGAGGAGCCTGGTGGGCTACAGACCATGGGGTTGCAACGAGTCGGACGTGACTGAGCACACATGAGCACGAGGCAGAACTAGGGCTGGGGAGAGAAGTCCCCTTGTTAACAAGTCCCTCCCTCTGGCTGCAGGGACAACAGTCAGATGGTCGGGGGACCCTGACACCACAGCTAGGCCACAAGTTGCTCGCCTCCCTCCTGCCCCAGCTGGCAGAGACCCTTCCGGCTCACCAGGCCCGAGCTGTCCCATGTCTCGTGTGCGGCCTCGGTGGGGAGGGTCCTCCTTCCCCACTATCCCCAAGCACCCCAAGCAGAAGCCCTAATCTGTACACCTCTCCGTCCTGGTGTCCCATGGCTGCACCCAGCACTGAGGAAGCCCACGACAGATGCTATTATTGTGGTTGTTACTCTCATTTCACTGAAAAGGAAACCAGAAGCTAGAGACAGTATGACTCACCCAAGGCCCCATGGTGCTGGGGCAGGGCTGGGACAGGAACTCTGGGTGCCTGGGTTCATTCCCTCCCTGATGCCCCAGGTTGGGGTTCACTGCCTCTGTGTCCACCCTCACCCACACTTTTTCTCCTCCCTCTTACAAGTCAGTATGCAGCCTCTGACCATCAGAATAAATGCTTATTAGAAGCCTCAGGCTCTGATTTATAGGATGCCACTTATCCTCAAAGGTTTCCCTGGTGGCTCAGCGGTAAAGAACCCGCCTGCCAAGGCAGCAGATGTGGGTTCTCCTGGGTCGAGAAGATTCCCCTGGAGAAGGAAATGGCAACCCACTCCAGAATTCTTGCCTGGAGAATCCACGGACAGAGGAGCCTGGGGGGCTACAGTCCATGGCGTCGCAGAGAGTCGGACATGACTTACCTGCTAAACAACAAATTATCCCCCAAACAGTCCATGGAGTCTATGAACATCCCTTGGGCAGTACACAGGGCACTGGTTTTTAGCACAGCCTTGGAGCCTGACATACTCGAATTGCCACTGAGTAGCTGGGTGATCCTGGACACATTTCTTAACCTCTAGGGGCTTGGCTTCTTCAGCTGTAAACAGGGATGATGGTATTTACCACTCAGGTTTGTGGAGAGGCTTACTGAGATCAGTCAAAGGGATAAGACGGGGCTCCATGGCCAGGCAGCAGGAAGTACCAACAGCTGGTAGCTATTATTCAGGTGGCAGGCACTACCCTTCTTATCATCTGCTCCACGCTCCATTTCAGACCCACAGAAGCCTCCAATTTATGCACCCTCTCGTGTCCCTTCTCCGCACAGGCCACCCTGGGCCGGCGGACCCAGCCCACTGCCCCGGGCCTGGCCTGTCCTCTTGGGAGCACCACCCTGGAGGACCAAGTGGCTGGATTCATCATGTCATCCCCACCCCCCCCCCCGAGTCCCCCGGAAAAAAATAAACGAGAAGTAACTCTTTCTATTCCTCATTCCAGACTTCCTGAATTTAAATCAAATATTTGCACACTCTCCAAAGCCTATAAACCTGAATTGCTCACAGGAAAAAAAAAGAAAACTTAGGTGCAAAGAGAGTAAGTGTGGGCGGTCGTGGCCTCAACGAACCTCACAGGAAAGGGCATTTGATCTGAATAACCACACAGCCCAGCTGAGGGAGCAGGGTGAGCAGGAGAAAGCTGCCATTTACAGGGCCATCTTCCTGGCCTCTCTCCGGCGACCTGCACAAAAATCAATGGTGCATTCCCTCTGTGGGTGGTCCATGGAAGCCCTGGGGTGGGGGTGGGAGTGGGGCAGGGGACGTTGAGTGTGAGGAGGGCTCGGGGAGGCGGGCAAGTGAGCACCAGCTCCCCAGTGCCACCCCAAGAGCACTCACACAGGAAGTGTTGGGCTGCTTCACACCAGCATGGCTGCCCAGTTAAAATCCCGAAGGACTTGACACAGGCTGGGAAAGAGGTGCTGTCCGGAGCCCCTCTCCCCGGCTGCCACACGCACCACCCAGAGCCCCCAGACGGGCCCCAGCTAGGAAAGGATGAACGTCAAGCACTGTGGAAACTTCCAGAAAGGACAGTGGTGGCTGCCCAATGTTAAACATTCTGAGCATCAACCCTGGGCACAGTTCAGAGGCATGAAGAATTCAAATGACGCTCTGAGGGATTCAGAAGAACAAGCCTTCAATACACGTTTGCTGGAGGAAGAGAAGGAAAGACTGACTCACGGGGCAGCTGCACCTGGGACAGGCCACGGACCCACAGCGCCTCCCTCCCTCTGGGCCACTCACTCCATACAAGCTCAGGCACCAGAGCCTCAGAAGCCTCCCTGGTCAAACGAAAGGAAAGTCTGCCCTGACCTCCCACCCTAACCCACCCTAACCCTCACCAGGCAAAAGGGAACTTTGGGGCTCCTCCCTGCCCAGCCTCCAGCCCCTCTGGGATGGCACCAGTGTCCTCGGGGGCACCCCCTGACCCTCCCACCATGTGCCCCAGGGGCTGGCGTGTCACCCATGCCACCCATGCTGGCGTGTCAAAGCATGGAGTCTTCCAGAACCGATGCTGCTTCAAGAATAAGCATGTGACCAAAACTGGCCAGTAAGAGTCCTCTCAAGGCTCAAGAATAGTCATGTGACCCTAACTGGCCAATAAGGACGTTCTCGAGCACTTTGGCTGAAGTCACCAGGAAAGGGTATCCTTCTCCCATCACACAGGGCTATTCACATGAAAGGTTGAAAGCCTGACTCTATCTCACAGGGAGAGACCCCCCGAGAAACAAGGTGCAAGGAAAGCAAGGCAAAGAAACAGTGGGAGACAAAACCCGGCCAGCGTGGTCTGGGCCCATATCAGCCACCCCTGACTGTTTCACAATAAATGATCCTTTTCAAAACTAGGCCAGCTCGAGTTTGGTTTCTGTCACTTGGAACCCAGAGCATGGTCTGATACATTTCTCAGTGGGTGCTCAAGAAGATGCTGGTTGCTACCAGACCCCGCTTCCTGCCCTGGCTGCCAGTTCATGCGACTCGGTGGCTTACTGATGGCATCTGAGAGGTTGGCTCTGGGCCCCACACCCTCCACTTCACGCAAAGAGGGCATCTCTCTCCCACTGAACCCCCAGACTCTGGTCTCTTGCCCTCCATCTCACAAGCTATGAACACCACCGGTTACCTGTTCTAATACATGGATCTTTCAGCGGCCCTATATGGCTTGAAGATCACGATGCAAGTCCCTCTAACGCAGCTCATAAAGCTGCCATCCCAGGATGTGATGACATAAGTTCTCCAAACGAATCCTCCAGCCCAACCACATACACCTATGCCGAGATCGCTCTCAACTCCAGGTTCCCAACCCCAAGACAGGAAGTGTCTCCAACCCATGCCAGCTGATTCCAAAAGCTCTTGCAGTACAAGGGTGACCCCTCATGTTCTGTAACCCACATCCTGCCCACTGAGGTCAAAGCCCCCACTCTTCACAGGGGTGAAGGCAATGTTGAAAGAACCTCATCAACACAGCCTCGTCCCCACAGAACAACTAACAGGACTCTCTCAAGAGCTTTCTAACACCCATCAAAGCCATAAAGTGGCTCTGAGTCAAGCCTTTGTCATGTAAATTAAAACTCCCCACCACCACCCCAAGTTTTTGTTGAAAAATCAGCCAGCTGTGTACATTTCATCCAAAGTCACCGGAAAAAAATCTACAGATAAAGCTTCTCTTGGCATGGAACACAAACTGACAGCATTTATAATTACAGAGAGTTCACTGCAAGAAAGATTTCAGAGGACTTTCAGTGCAATCTTCCCATTTTACAGAAGTGGAAACTGAGATTCCAAGAAGTGAAATGACAACCCGGGGTCACACAGACAGGAAGCAGAGGAGCCAGGACAAAACACCAGGTCCTCTGCTTTTTTTAACAGTTTATAAATAATAACCTTACCTCCATTTACTCTGTTACAATACTAATTCATATACACTCACTTAAAACTGTGAGCCATGGAGAAGTGCTGTATGTTTTGATATTTTCTGCTCTTTGCATCACATCTCGCTGAGTGTCTCAAAACGGGGTCTCTGTTTCCTGGCAGAGGGGCTGGAGCCCTCCAGGCCTGAGACTTGGTGTGGTTTCTCACCCTCTCCGCTGCCCGTAAACAACGCCAACAGGGTCAACACAGAGAGTAACAGCTGCTGGTTGTGCAATAAGAGGCGACCTCTACTTCCTAATGTGGCCCGGGTGAGGAGGTAGGGGGTGGGCTCTGTAAAAGTGTCTCCCCTCCCCCGGACCCAGCAACTTGTCCTGAGGACGTGTTCATCACTCAGTGTGGTTTGTTTTGTTCTCGGTACATCCCATGCATCTCTAAAGAAAACGCCTCTTGTGGGGTAACAAAGATTTCAGAAACAGCCTGGAGCTCGAATTTCTGGCAGCTCGTTTCACTCACTGTGTGGCCTTAGGCAGGTCACTGCACCTCTCTGAGCCTCAACTGCCTCGTCTTCAAAAAATGGCAGAAACATCATCCACAGAACAGAGTTGGAATCCCTTGAGCTCTACTTGAGGCCGTGGCTACTCGGCAGACCCAGGTAATCACCCTGAATTCCCAGAGCCTTTCTCCTCCCGCTGCCCATAAACTGCTCAGCACACAGGCCACGATCATCCTCTAACTCAGCCCCGCCAACGCCACACCGTCTGCACCTGCCTCTTGTGCAGGGTCAGGCCCTAGTGTCTGCCTTCCTGCCTGGGGACTAACCACTGCTTGGTCTGAAACCCCCCAAGGTCCTGCTGGCTCCAGGGCCCAAACTCGACAACCTGGTCACCCCAAACTGGGCAAGAAGCCCCACTGTCAAGTTTCTCCTCAAAGGCCTGAAAACCTCTCCCAGTCGCCATAAAATTACTCAATTTTTCCCTTGTGGGATCAGATGGAATTTAAAGTAAGTTACTGAAGTCTATACAGCCCTTCCCGCACAGAACATGGAATGCCTGTTCCTCCCCATCTCTGCCCCCAAATCAAGCCGGTGTTCTATTCACTGCTGTCACTGAGGAAGCGGGAGGGGTCCACCTGCCCAGCAAGCCCAGACTGAACGATCAGGCTTTCCATCTGGCTCTCTTCAGTTAGTCCTGCCGTCCCCCACGACAGGGTCAGGGCCTCTCACCCCCCAACTCCCTCCGGGCAGACATCTATCTATAGACGGAACCCTGTGTCTGCCCCCAGTTCCATTCACCGAGTCTGGGGAGTCTAGACAGGCTCCGATGGGGGGAAGCAGAACTTCCAAGCAGAAGCTGGAACAGAGTTGGTGGGGAGAGGGGGGCAAGTATGTGCTAATGTGTGGCCAATCTGCTTGGGGGAAAAAAGAAAGGCATGGATCCACCTGCCAGTGCAGGGGACACTGGTTCGATCCCTGGTCTGGGAATATCACACATGCTGCAGGGCAACCAAGCCCACATGCCACCAGCATTTGAGCCCATGCTCTAGAGCCCGGGAGCCACAACCACCAAAGCCCACGCGCCCTAGAGCCAGTGCTCCGCAACAAGAGAAGTCACTGAGATGAGAAGCCCGTGCGTGGCAACAGAGCAGCCCCCTCTTGCCACAATTAGAGAAAGTCCGTGTGCAGCAATGAAAACCCAGCACAGCCAAAAATAAACAAATAAAAAAGAAAGGGACCTGCAGCAACCTGGATGGACCTAGCGATTATCATACTAAGTGAAAGAAGCCAGAGAGAGAAACACAAATATCACATGATATTGCTTATATATGGACTCTAAAACAGTCGGACTCGACTGAAGCGACTTAGCAGCAGCAGCAGCAAACAGTGATACAGAAATAGACCCACACACACAGAAAACAAACTTATGGTTACCAAAGGGGAAAGCAGGGGAGGAATAAATTAGGTATTTGAGATTAACATATATACACCGCTATATACAAAATAGATAACCAACAAGGACCTACTATATAGCACAGGGTACTGGATTCAATATTTTGTAATAACCTATAAGGAGAAAGAATCTGAAAACGAATATATATAACTGCACCACTGCTGTATCCTTGAAACTAACAACACTGCAAATCAACTATAATTCAATTTAAAAAATAATGATAAAAGAAGAAGAAAGGATATCGAGTTAACTCTTCAATTCACTCAGTGAATTTTCTGCCTGAACTTTCTGCCTCATTGTTTATATTAAAATATAAATATCATCAGGTCTCATCCAATGCCAAATCCCCAAATTTTTACAAATGCCCAAAACAAACCTGGTGATACAAGAACGTAGGATGGATCAAGGATCAGGAATCAGAACCTCAACAGACTATTAATAATAATTTCTTGAGTAGTGGGGCTTATACTGGGAGTGGGTGGAGGAGAGTCATCATGAACTGTTGGTGGGAATGAAAAATAGTGAAATCCCTTTGGAAACCTGTTTGTCAGCTTCTCAAAAAGTTAAATATAAAAATCCACACAACCCACCAAATTCCACTCCTAGGCATCTACCCAGGAGAAATGAAAACCCACATTCACAAAGGCTAGCACACGAATGTTCATAGCAGCATTAATCCTAACAGCCCCAAACTGAAAACAACACACATGTTCATCAGCTGGTGAGTGGAGAAACGATGTGATGTACTGCACAACAGCATATTTTTCTACAATCAAGAGGACCGAAGTACTAGCATCAACAATGTGGATGAACCTCAAAAACTTTATACCCAGTAAAAGAAGCCAGACACAAGACATCATATCTTCCATTTACACCTGCTGTTGTTGTTCACTCACTAAATCATGTCTGACTCTTTGCAACCCCATGGACTGCAGCATGCCAGGCTTTCCTGTCCTTCACTATCTCTTGGAGCTTGCTCAAATTCATGTCCATTGAGTTGGTGGTGCTATCTAACTATCTCATCCTCTGCAGCTCCCTTCTTCTTTTGCCTTCAATCTTTCCCAGCATCAGAGCCTTTTCCAATGAGTCAGCTCTTCCACTTACATAAAGTGTCCCAAAGGCAAGTTTATAGACATCTATACAGAAGTACAGGTACAAAATCCGCCCGCAATGCAGGAGATCCCGGTTCGATTCCTGGGTTGGGAAGATCTGCTGGAGAAGGGATAGGCTACCCACTCCAGTATTCTTGGGTTTCCCTGGTGGCTCAGACGGTCAAGAATCTGCCTGCAATGTGGGAGACCTGGGTTCGATCCCTGAGTTGGGAAGATCCCCTGGAGAAGGGAACGGCTACCCACTCCAGTATTGTGGCCTGGAGAATTCCATGGACTATACAGTCCATGGGGTCGCAAAGAGTTGGACACAACTGAGCGACTTCCACAGGTACAAAAGTAGATTATTAGTTACCTGGGGTTGAGGACAAAGATTATTTGTAAAGGGACATGAAGGATCTTATCAGGGTGACGAACATGTTCTAAAAACTATATTATGGCCATGGCTGCACCTTTCAGTAAAATAACTAAAAAACTCACTGAAATGGGTAGACTTTAGATACATAAAATATACCACGCATTGGTTTCCTATGGCTGCTCTAACAAATTACCACAGACGTAGTAGCTTAAAATACAGATGTACTGTCTTATAATTCTGGAGACCAGAAATCCAGAATGGGCTTCGCCTGGCTGAAATCAGAACCAGGCTTTCTCCAGAAGTTGCAGGGGATGGTTTGCTCTCCCTTCCTGGTGGCGGCGGGCACCTGTGATTTGTAGCTTCAAACCGGCTTCAACGCCAGCAGTGTCAGCATCTTCAAATCTGATTCTGACCCTCTGTTTCCATCGTCAAACCTCCTTCTCTGACCCTCGCCCTCCATTTTCCTCTAATAAGTCCCACCTGGATAATCTGGAAAGCGCTTCCCATCTCAAGATCCTTGGTCCCATCAGCAAAGTCCCTTTGTAAGGTAAGTATTCACAGGTCCTGGAGATTAGGACCTGGACATCTCTGGGAGGACATGATTCTGTCTAACACATACCTCAGTAAAGCTGTCACGAAAACAAATAAAAATAGCCCATGTAGGATGTGGCCAGCATGTAGGGCTCGTACAGCATGTAGGCCTCGTACATGTGACCTTCCTAGAAACCCCACTGCTGAGGAAGCCGGCAGCTCATAGGAACTTAAAGGGTCCTCACTTTGGCCTCAAATCTAAGAGGGAACGGGACAAGAGAGCAATAAAGCCTGGCGAGAAGACCCGGATCATCGGTCAAGTTCTAGATGAACGAGAGGATGAAGAGGGGAGAGTGGGATAATCGCCTGTAGTTTCCACTGAATTGACCCCTGCCCTGGTCCTCCCCACTCACTGTTGATTCTAAAGAAAAAGTTTCATGTCTGCACAGATGTGAGCGTTTTGGTGTTCTGAAATTTCCATCTCACTGATTATTTTAAGAGAACCTAAATTAAGTTAGTCCCCAGACAATCTCTGATATTGACAAGCATTTAAATCAATACATACGGAGCCATCAGAGTTGCACCCTCAGCAAATACCTGGACCAGACTGTCCTTATCAAGGTAACAGAAGGCAGCGACCAGCACGGACCCTGTGGAAGCACGTGGCAGGCTGATGCCTTCTCTCCCTTCACGCCTTACAGTGGTCACCTCTCTGCCTAGTCTTCATCAAGGTTATGGCCCTTCCCAGCATTTGAAAATGGCTTTTTCTTCCCTGTTTCTTCTACTAGGCTGTGTGCTGCTGTGTGGCTAACACAGTGTGGGCGCATGCACACACACACACACACATACATGACTGAAAAAACAGGCAAAGAATAAGACATGTTTAAAGAAACAACAGGCTCAAGAGCTGAAATGAAAACTCCAAAGGATAAACATTTCCTCTCTTTGGTTCTGCACCCCTACGCCCTAGCACAGTGCCTCCTGGCACCCAGCACGTGCTCAGTAAATACCAGCTAAAAGGATGAACGGCCAGGAAGCCCCTGGTCGCCAGGATTAGGGACTCTTGATCTCTGCACTCCTGTGTCTACGAGCACAACGCCTGATACACAGTAGGTGGCCCAGTGTTTATACACCTGACCTGCAGAAGACTGGGTCTTCTAGGAACGGGATCGGGCTGGGTGGTGTCGACACCACAAAAAGGGAGGCAGGAGACGGGGAGCCTCCAGAGCAAGCTCACCCACTTCCCATAATAGGGGTGGGGTGCCCCACTCTGCCTCGGTGGTATCTGTCAGTCAGGGTTACTGGTTTCTGACAACAGAAAAGAAAAAAAAAGGAATTTGATGAGAAAATTAGGGGAAGCTCCCAGAATTCCAGGCAGGCTGGAGAACCAGTCTGGGATAAAGGAGCAGGGGAACTGGGCCAAGGACATGCCAGTGGATGTCTGCTTAGGGTATTCCTGACTGTGAGGAACCTCTAACTCACTTGCATCACTGCTGCACTCAACCTGGAATCTAAGCCACGTGGCCACTCAGAGGCCACATGCCACAGCCCAAGCAGCTAGATGTGGGAAAAAAGAACATCTAGTCCACCTTGGTTGCTGTACTGGGAGTCAAAGCTCCGTTCCCCTGCAAGATTTACATCTTGGGGGTTCCCCCAGACAGGAAGGTGGGAAGGATGCTGAGATATAGAAAATAGAGAAAATGCCCATAAGACACAGCAATTCACCGAACTACTGCAGACCCACGAGCCCTGTCTCACCATAACTGGTCTACAGAGTGGACCCAGAGGCTCCCAGGGTGGAGGAAGTGAGAGAGGCCACTGACTGTCTACCCAGCCTCAGAGCCAAGTGTGAACAAAGGAAGTGTTTCTTCATTTCTCACCACAGAGAGCAAGTGTCAAGCAGAATTTCAAGCATCTGCTATTGCAAAACCCCTAACAGAGCAGCACAAGGTCACTTCCAGAAACACCCCTTTCTCTCTACCCCGTAAAGACGTTTGGCTTCAGCTACATCCCGGGTAACTTCATTGGCATAAACTGAGGTTCAGTATGTCAAGGCTGTATACTGTCACCCTGCTTATTTAACTTCTATGCAGAGTACATCATGAGAAACGCTGGACTGGAAGCAGCACAAGCTGGAATCAAGATTGCCAGGAGAAATATCAATAACCTCAGATATGCAGATGACACCATCCTTATGGCAGAAAGTGAAGAGGAACTAAAAAGCCCCTTGATGAAAGTGAAAGAGGAGAGTGAAAAAGTTGGCTTAAAGCTCAACATTCAGAAAATGAAGATCACGGCATCTGGTCCCATCACTTCATGGGAAATAGATGGGAAACAGTGGAAACAGTGTCAGGCTTTATTTTTCTGGGCTCCAAAATCACTGCAGACGGTGACTGCAGCCATGAAATTAAAAGACACTTACTCCTTGGAAGGAAAGTTATGACCAACCTAGATAGCATATTCAAAAGCAGAGACATTACTTTGCCAACAAAGGTCCGTCTAGTCAAGGCTATGGTTTTTTCCACTGGTCATGTATGGATGTGAGAGTTGGACTGTGAAGAAAGCTGAGCGCCGAAGAATTGATGCTTTTGAACTGTGATGTTGGAGAAGACTCTTGAGAGTCCCTTGGACTGCAAGGAGATCCAACCAGTCTACTCTGAAGGAAATCAGTCCTGGGATTTCTTTGGAAGGAATGATGCTAAAGCTGAAACTCCAGTACTTTGGCCACCTCATGCAAAGAGTTGACTCATTGGAAAAGACTCTGAAGCTGGGAGGGATTGGGGGCAGGAGGAGAAGGGGACGACAGAGGATGAGATGGCTGGATAGCATCACGGACTCGATGGATGTGAGTTTGAGTAAACTCCGGGAGTTGGTGATGGACAGGGAGGCCTGGTGTGCTGTGATTCATGGTGTCGCAAAGAGTCGGACACGACTGAGCAACTGAACTGAACTGAGGTTCATTCATTCATTTGTTTGTTCATTTATTCAGCGAACCGTTTCAAGATCCAGATGTGCCAGGCCTCCTGCCGGGTTCTAGGGTTACAGAGATGAATCAGTTATCATCCTTGGCTTCCAGAAGTTCAGCTGGCTAAAGGAAAGGATAAAAAGCAAGCAAGTTCTGCACTGGGGATGGCAAATGTAGTGCAGAATTAGTGATCTGAATATAAGCTAAGCTAAAGACATTTTTTTTAGCAATTGCTGGGCATCACTCCATTTATAAACACACACACACACACACACACACACACACACACACAACGAGCTAGTTCCTGAGTCAGCCACTAGCCCTAGGACCTAGCCCAAGAACAAGATCTGTATGTCCAACTTTAGATCCCATTAGGAAGGGCTGCTGGCCACTTAGTTGGCTATAAATGTCCATCCTTGGACAGTCTCCATCCCTGAGTCGCAGGACAAAAGGCAGAGGCTGACACCATTACCCAGATGGCTGTGCTCTAAGGGAGATCCTAGCTCTTGGCGACAGGTGGTCCTCAGGAAGCTGGGAGATAAAGGTTGCCCTAAGTGCCCCTGCTTTACCCTCCACAAACCATAACACCAACACCTGCACCTTGTTTTACACTTCTGGTTATAAAACACTGTTACACTTACTTGCTCATCCATCATTCATTCTCCAAATACCTATTATGTGTGAGCTACTCTGCTTAGAGCTAGGAATCTAAAGAGTAAGAAAACACAGCCCCTACCCTTTAGGAGGCCACTTCCTCCAGGAAGCCCTCCTAGATCTCTTTGGCCAGGTTGTACATCCCTCACCCCAGCTCCCTGTATCACTGCTGCCTCTCTTTCCATTTCAGTTCCCCAGCTTAGATGAAAAAGGGACTCATCTACCTCCGACACCACCGTCTCCCCCCCAGGGCCTCGTATGGTGTCTGACACAGTGGAGGC
Source organism: Bubalus kerabau (assembly GCF_029407905.1). Taxonomy (NCBI): domain Eukaryota; kingdom Metazoa; phylum Chordata; class Mammalia; order Artiodactyla; family Bovidae; genus Bubalus; species Bubalus kerabau. Next base: position 12,798,014 of record NC_073637.1, on the reverse strand, counting down.
AGAATAAATGCCTTGAGGAAGCCCCAGTGGGAACAGCTGAGAAGATAGAGGAGAAACTGAAACCCAGGGGGTAGGGCAAGCTGACTCTTTAGGTAAGAGTCTGGCATTATCCTTCCGCCCTTTGGTTTCTAGATCAGGAAGTCTGTCTCAGAGGGCCTGGGTGACTTGCCCAAGATTCCTGTTCATACAACTAGCAGAGCCCTTAATCCCACTCTCTTCAAATCAGTTTCCAGACCGACTGGACACCCCAGCCAGCTGCTGGCTCACTTTCTCCCCAGCGGTCACAGGGTTTCATCTGCCCTCCTGTGACCAGCTTGTTGTTGGCACCTGGAGTATTCTTCACCCTCCCCCAGAGCACTGTTCTAAGATACAAGGAGACAGGAGTCTGTGATTAAAACAAAGAAACGGATTTCTAATGATGGAATGTCGGGTACTCATTTATTCATTACACAAATATTTACTGAACACCCACGGGATGCTCTAGAGGTGAAGAAGCAGGAGTCAACACAGGCAAAAGTCGCTGCTGCCCGCTAAGGTGTGATGGTGTTACAGAAAGGTGGTGTCCCTCTGGTGAATAAATGAATGGATCAAAGGTAACCTCAGGTGATCTACTGCAGGTAATGTCAATGTGATGCAAGCTGACTCAGAGCACCTGATCTGCTGGGGGACAGGGAGACCACACAATTCTTAATCCCCAGGTATCTCTACTAGCTACTAGGGGATCCCCTGTCTTACTCTTTCAACAGTCACAGTACAAATAGAATGAGCCCCCTTTGCTGGCCATTGCTGGCTTCCTAATTAAAGTCAAGGATGTGTGTTTACTCAAGGTCTATAAACACAGACCCCAAAAAAATGTTTAAGAGAAAGCAGATGAAATGTGGGTAAGAACTAGCTAATAAAATCAGGGGGAAAAATGCTGGGAGTTTTCAACCATGACCGTGATTAAACAAAACTTGCGGGGAGGATGCTCTGAGGGCCAAGGTCCAGAAATGTGTGCAGAGCCTGAGTTTCCAGGGCAAAATGTAAACCATAACTTCCTGCTGAATTAATTGGTCCCCGGTGGGAGAGTCAGACTAAGTTGCTCTGGACCATGCAGCTCTTCCTGCCTCACCCCTCCCCATCTTCTACCACTAGGCTGTCACACAGCTCGACAAGACTGCATTTAAAAATCCTGTGGACTTGCAGCTTCGCTGGGGACTGTGTGTGGGCTCAATCATGTCTGACTCTCTGCGACCCCATGGACTGCAGCTCGCCAGGCTTCTCTGTCCATGGAATTCTCCAGGCAAGAATACTGGAGTGGGTGCCATTTCCTTCTCCAAGGGATATTCCTGACCCAGGGATTGAACCTGCATCTCTTGCGTCTCCAGCACTGGCAGTAGGATCTTTTATCACCGAGGCACCTTGGAAGCCCCAGTCTCTGGTAGATTAAAAGAGGCACTTAATGAAGCTCTGCAAGGAGATCCAACCAGTCCATTCTAAAGGAAATCAGTCCTGAATATTCACTGGAAGGACGGATGCTGAAGCTGAAGCGCCAATACTTTGGCCACCTCATGCAAAGAGTTGACTCATTGGAAAAGACCCTGACGCTGAGAAGATTGAAGGCAGGAGAAGGGGACAACAGAGGATGAGATGGTTGGATGGCATCACTGCCTCAATGGACAAGAGTTTGAGCAAGTTCTGGGAGTTAGTGATGGACAGGGAAGCCGGGCGTGCTGCAGTCTATGGGGTCGCAGAGAGTTGGACAGAACTGAGCAACCGAACTGAATGAAGCTCAGAAGCTGAGACCATCAGAATGTTCACTGTCATCAGGAGGCTTCAGTCTCATCTAACCACGACACCAGACACTGGCTAAGGTCCCTTCCAATGACAGCTGCCCACAAACCGTTCTCCTCAACCCAGGCAGGAATCAGGGATGTGGAGAAGGACCTCTCCTCTGAAATCTGGGTGCAAGTCTGGCCTGAATTTGAACATGAGTGGCAGAGATGGCCAGGAGCCCAAGGATCCCCCTGGAAAGTCGATGACATCCCAGAGATCAAAGTGGGCACAATAAGGCTGACACCCTGGGCCAGCCCGAATAAAATGCTAATGAACACATTTCCACAGTTAAAGTCAACAATGGGAGAGTCACCAATGAGGCCCAGAAAACAGTCAATGTCTTTGATTAAGTGCTGATGAAATTCCCCATCACTGCTTTAATCTGGCTCCCCAGGGAGTTTCATTGGCTTTGAGATGTTTTCAAAGAAAACGATCTTGAATATATTAATACATGATTCCCCAAGCTACTAAACAGAAAGATGGGCCCTTCTGCCTCCACCCCTTCCCCAGGGCACAGAGCAGTTTCCCAGATGAGTCCTTAGTGTCAGACAATGGCAACCTTGGCTCTTTTTCTATAAAAGATGATCTTTCTCACCAGCATTTACTCTCTGCTGGTCCAGCTCCTCTATCAGAGTCTCCATTTATCAACGACTTCGTGCATTTGAAGCTGGAGCAAACCTCCTTGGGCTGGGACCAACCTCTCTTAAAGCTAAGGTCCTGATAAATATCAAAGTGCTCTTAGCAAACTGACTTGGTTTCCATACCAGAGTAGAGTCCATCCAGAGTCAGCTCTACACCAACCTGGATTCTCAGCCATTCTGAGTATAAATTCATTGTTTAGTTGCTAAATCTGTCTGACACTTTGTGACCTCATGAACTGCAGCACGCCAGGCTTCCCTGCCCTTCACTATTTTCTGGAGTTTGCTCAAAACTCACATCCACTGAGTCAGTGATGCCATCCAACCATCTCATTCTCTGTTGCCCCCTTCTCCTCTTACCTTCTATCTTTCCCAGCATCAGGATTCTGAGCCACTCTGAGTATAAATGATCAAGAGGAAAACACACTGAAGGATGGCTCCTAAGATGAGCCAATCCACCCCTTTGCCTATAGCTCCTTGAGTGCTGCTGCCTTTTGCACATGCTGTTCCCTTTGTCTGAAATGCTTTTCCGAGCAGTGGCCTTTAAAATTCAAACTGTCACCTTGTCTATAAAGCCTGGCTCAGACTGTCCAGGCAGTTCAGTTCAGCATGTCCTGAGCGTGCGAGCCCGGTCCTTATATGGCTAGATGCACAGAGAAGAGGAACTTCCCTTCAACTGGCTGTAGACCCTCCCAAGATAGCATCTTCAAATCACCTCTGGCTTGAAACTTTATTTTAAAAGCTTTAATCTGCATTATTTCAGATGTTAAAAAAAAAAAGAATAAAACCACCTCTTGTGCCCAGCACTCAGCTTAAGGAGCAAAATGTGTGTATGTGTGTGTGTGTGTGCGTGCATGCGCGCGCACACACTCAGTCGTGTCCGACTCTTTGCAACTCCATGGACTGTAGCCTGCTAGTTCCTCTATGGAATTTCCCAGGCAAGAATACTGGGGTGGGTTGCCATTTCCTCCTTCAGGGGATCTTTCTGACCCAGGGATCAAACTCATGTCTTCTGCATCTCCTGAACTGGCAGGTGGATTCTTTACCACTAAGCCACCTGGGAAGCCCTAAAGGAGGGATGAGCCCTCAGTAAATGCCCTTTTCATTCATTAGGTGTGTCTTCTGACTTCTGAATTCCCTGCTAGCCTGAAGGGCATCTGTGAGGAGGCCACCAACTGGAGCTTAAGAAAAGCCAGGACTAAGACTGAGTTCCAACTCTGGCCCTTCCCAGCTGTGCAGCCCCAGGCAAATCACTCAACCTCTCTGGGCTTCAATTCTCTGGGAAAAAAAAAAAATGCACTCATTCTACAAACACTCTTGGATTGAGGGCTACAGTGAAGCCTGACCTGCAGACCTCAAAGAGGAAAAGGTCCAGTTTTCGGACTCGGCGATGCTTAGCGGCCACAACATGAACTCAAAGCACTCCACCGCTATAAGGTACTGTTATTAGACTTTAGCCTTTATTTTCTGTCATAACAGCCCCTTTCTGACTTCTTTCCCTGCCTTGTTTTTTTTATTTTTAAGGTTCAAGACACGGTGTCTGGTCAATGCGAAGTAGAACAGAGAGCCAGGAGGCTCATCTTTAATTCAGCACCAACAACACTCAGCTGGGCTCAAACATGGACGGAGGCTTTTTTCCCCAGTGTATCTACTCACAGAGGCCTGTTCCTCCAGTCAGCTCTCAACTATTCTCCCAGGGAGGGCTCGACCCAGGCTGGGGGGCTTGCGGGGGGCGTGGGGTGTGGACAGGAAAGGGAGACGGGTCGGGAGAGCAGGGCAGACGTAGGACAGACCCCTCCCCGCAGTCCAGAGAGCAGCCAGGGCCTCCTGGGAGGACAGGGTGGCCCCCCGAGTGTGGCCCTCAGGAGAGGGACACAGGGAGGTGGCAGCCTGTTGCACTCCCGGCTTCCTCCTCCTAGAAGGATGCTCCATGACACCTCCGCCACAGAGAAGGGAAGCGGTGTGAAGCAGCGGGCAGGGCTGCTCACACAGCAGAGGCAGAGCCCTGTGCCCAGCTGCGGGTTCCCAGCGCCTCCCGCCCTCTCGGCGGCAGACGACACCCACACCCTCAGGGAACGAAAACCTTGGTGTGGCCGTGAGCTTCAGCTTTGCCCAAGGACGAAACCTTTTACTAAACCTCAGTTTGTATAGACTCCAGGAGTTGGTGATGGACAGGGAGGCCTGGCGTGCTGCGGTCCATGGGGTCGCAAAGAGTTGGACACGACTGAGCGACTGAACTGAACTGAACACCCGACAGGCCACCCGTTAGAAGCTGAACTACATCTCCTGGCTGATAAGGATTAAATGAGATGACAGGCCCAGGCAAAAACCTCTCCCACCACCGGCTTTTTAGCTGTTCTGTTCTAGTCCTGACTCTCGAAAGGGCGAGGATGAGGAACCGGTGTGACTCAGTTCTGCGGCTCAGGGTTCAGCGAGCAGCTGGAGCTCCTTTCATCTGGACAGAGCAGCACAACTGCCTGATTCACCTTTCGCTTCCTCTGGAAGGTACCGGGCCCAACAGGAGAAGAGAGGAGGAAGGGAGTGGAAAAAACAAGGGCTTTTCTGGACACTCAACAAATAGCTGTTGGGCTTCCCTGGTGGCTCAGTGATAAAGAATCCGCCTGCCAATACGGGGTACATGGGTTCAATCCCTGATCTGGGAAGATCCCACATGCCGTGGAGCAACCAAGCCCATGAGCCACAACAAGAGAAGCCACAATATTGAGAAGACCAAGCACTGTACCTGGAGAGTAGCCCCCAATCGCCGCAAGTAGAGAAAATCCCGCAGCGACGAAGACTCAGCAAACCAATAAATAAAATTATGTAAAAAATAAAAATAAATTGCCATGATTGCCCAGAAAGGTTGATAAAGGAAGGACCCAGCTGGCCACTAGCAAGAAGATACACCTGCCTTCGCAGGATGACACAGCTCCCAGGCATCCAGGCAGGGTGACAGGGCATCCACTGGGTTTTCTCCCGAGCGAGCTCTTAGGAACATTCCAGTCTCTGCACATCAGCAGGTGCATCTCAGGTGCTATTCGACCTCCCCACCCCCTCTCTGATTGAGTGGCAGCCCCATAACACACAGGAGAATAAGCTCGAAGGTGGAATCAAACCCTCCCTCCTGCCCCACTTAATATGATCAGGAACAAGAGATCAGGTTCCTTTTCTTTGCGTTTTAAATGTCTGAGGTCTTGAGACGAAGATCAGTTTAGCTGGAGAGAAGCATTTTTCAATCCCATCCCCAGCCATGATCCTGGAAGGGGGGAGGGTCCCTGGGGGAAGGGGGTGGCGGGACATTCAAAAGGTCACACCCCTCGACTATTCCTCATTTACTTCTGAGAGGGAGAGGGCAAGGGTGAAGTCAGAAACATGCAAATTCGCTTTTCTACACTTCCTCTGCATTTCACCACTGAAACTTTGAGAAACACCACTTGGGAAAGAGAGAGTTCCACTGGGGGGAGGGAGAAGGGCCTCAAGGCGGTGGGGTCATCTCTGAAGGTCGGAGCCCCCTAGGGCCCAGGACACCCTGTCAGATCAACTCCAGGATGGGGTGCTCAACCACAGACGTGGGCTTCCCTGGTGGCTCAGTAGATAAGAACTCACCTGCCAATGCAGGGGACACAGGTTCGATCCCTGCCCCGCGAAGATTCCACATGCCGTGAAGCAACTAAGCCTACAAGCCACAACTACTGAGCCCGAGTGCCTAGAGCCTGTGCTCAGCAGCAAGAGAAACCACCGCAACTAGAAGTCCATGCACCGCAAGAAGAAGAGTACCCCCCTGCTCACTGCAAACAGAGAAAAGGCCTCACAGTAACAAAAAAAAAAAAACCACTGATTCAGGCTCCACTAGGCCAGAAGTTGTGTCCTTCCCATCTACTGGGTCTCCCACACTGCAGCTGGACCCCCTAAAACTCTCCAAAGTTATCATCACTCAAGCCGGAGAGACCCCTAGAATAATTAATTATTAACATATACATGTCATACGTGGAGTACCACTGGGTCAGGACATCTACACGTTCTCAATCTATCACAGGGTACAATGGAAGTGTATCTCATGTTCATTTAATTAGCCATATTCAACTGTACTCAATAGTATATCCAACTATGCTCAAAGGGCCACATTTTTTTTTAAGAAACTTGAATGAAAATGTACTTTGCCTCTTTCATTTATGTGTTTTTATTTTGGGGGATATTATACATTGTGTACAACTGTACAACTGTACACTACTGTTTGCATGATATGTTCACACACACGGGTTGTGTGTGTGAACACACACAGCATCACATATACAAAATCACAAGTGTGCAAACGATCCTTCAGAGGCAAATTCTCCTGAGACTGTCTCCTAATTCACCACGGAGTTCTGCCTGCTGGGTTGATTCCTGGACTTCATGACTGAGATGTGACTCTTATGTTTTTTTCTCCTTTGGTGCTTTTGAGTCTTGAAGGGTGTGTCTGTCTGATAGGAACTAGCAGAAAATCAGTTTCGGGTTAGAACAGGAAACTGGGCCTCCAAGGCTGGTAAGCACTGGGAAGGCCACCGTGGCTCTGCACCGTGACCACTTGCCAAGGACAGGCTGTCTGGTCACAAGAACTCCTTGCTGGGCCATGAGCTGGCCATGTGGGGCTTTCACCTCCCTGGTCTGATGGCTCATTCTTTCAGTGAGTGGTGCAGATGACTTCCATGTTCCTGTGCGACTCTGGGCAACTCATATCATCTCTCTGGGCCTTCACGGGCCATCTGAACAAGTTCCCACCTTGGATGAGAATCAGAGCTTCCTGGATGAGGTTACACTGTGTTGAGATAGTGACCTCCTCAGCACTTCGGGCGGGTGGCCCTGGGGTCAGCCACCTCCAGCCAAGAGATGCTTCCTCTTTCACTGCCCAACCCAGGCTTACAAATTCTGTTTTCCTGCATGGGTGGTGGCCTGAAAAAGCCTGAGAAGGATGGGACTAGGTGATCTCCAATGTCCTTTCCATCTTACACCAACTGCCCCACCCCCAGCAGTTAGAATCAGGTGGTATTCAGGCAAAAGATTCTGCTACGTGGGGGTTCCTCTAACTGGGTGACAAGGCATCAGATTATCTGAGACTGCGTGTTTTAAAATGTGGATTCCTGGACTTCCCTGGCGGTACAGTAGATAAGAATCCGCCTGCCAATGCAGGCGACACAGGTTTGATCCCTCGTCCGGGAAGATTCCACATGCCTCGGGGCAACTGAGGCCATGTACCACAACTACTGAGCTCGCGTGCCAAAAGTACTGAAGCCCGCGTGCCTAGAGCCTGTGCTCTGCAACAACAGAAGCCACCTCAACAAGAAGCCCAGGCACTGCATCGAAGAGTAGCCCTCACTCGCTGCAACTAGAGAAAGCCCACACACAGCAACAAAGACCCAGAACAGCCATAAATAAATAAATAAATAATTTTAAAAAAAAAGAAAATGTGGACTCTTGATTCTCCCACCCAGGAAGCTTAAACATACCCAATTTATAGTTATATAAAAGAAATACTGGGGAAAAGGAAACACAGGCATAGACTATTCTGGCAAATTCACACACTGAAAATGGATGGGAGTGTGGGACTACCATGAGCAAGCAATTCATCCGGTATCCACTTTATTGTCTCAAGTCTACAATGACCCAGGCTCCAAAACCGGGGCTTTCCTTTCCTATTCAACCATCTACCCCAAAGCCTGAACCCACAGCACACTTCCTTCACCCAGATCTTTGTCTTGTTGGGGGGGGGGTGCATATGGATGTGCCACATATCCCAACAGCAAATGCAACAAGAAGTGTGTTAATAGCACAAGTCAATTTCACACTGAAATTTACCAAAAATCTCACTATTCAAATAAGCCCAAGTAATCTACAATTGCAAGAGCAATTTATAAATCCTCAACTTCCTGGGCTGACAAGTTCACAGAAGGTAGCTCTCACCAGTGATGGTTGGCAGGGTGCCTAGCACAAGGGGACATTCCCTTAGAAAACCACCTCTGTCTTCCAGCAACACCAAACAGCATCCAGCCGCAGCAGCCTGCTCCCTGGAAGACAACTCCCTTTGTAGGACTTTCGATGCTTGGGGTACACTCAGAAGAGGTAGTAGAAACAGTAGGTGGGGCTTCCCTGGTGGTCCAGTGGTTAAGAATCCCCCTGCCAATGCCGGGGACATAGGTTCAATCCCAGGTCCGGGAAGATTTCACATGCCAAGCAACAACTAAGGCCGTGTGCCATGACTGCTGAGCCCATCCACTACAGCTACTGAAGCCTGCTCGCCCTAGAGCCTGTGCCCCACAAGAGAAGCCAGCGCAATGAGAAGCCTGCACACGGCGACTAAAGCATAGCCCCCCTCGCTGCAACCAGAGAAAGCCCTCACACAGCAATGAAGACCCAGCACAGCCAAAAATAATAAACAAATAAAACTTTAGAAAAACAACAACAGTAGGTGACATTGAAGCTGGCAGAGATAGTACTTTGAATTCCAGCTCTGCCTATGATTAACCTCTAAGTGTTCTCTGTTTCCTCCTCTAGAAGGTGGAGATAATATGACCTAACTCGCAGAATTACTGTGAAGGTAAGAACCACCACCTGGAAAGTATACATTGTCCATGCTCAATAAGGGAGAGCTGCTGGTCATCACAAGGGAGACCAAAAGACCCCAAAAGCCCCAAATCACAAAACCCCCCCATGTGACATTTACAGGAGCCCTGTCACCCAGGAGGCCCTTGCCTGAGCCATAAATGCCACACAAAGTGTCAGAGATGCTGTCTCACTCCCCACCTCCCGTGCTCCCCTCCCCGCCCCTGCAATCACCCCACTGCTCCGTCCTCTGGTGCCCACCCCCAAACCCAGCTAGAGAGCCTCTCCGATTCCTGAAGGACAGGGTGGGCTTGGAGGGGCTGGGTTCTGGTGAGCCCAAGGAAACAATCCAAACCCAGCCTTCTTAAGCTGCTCAGGCCCTTACGGACTTGTGTGGGGTGGCCAGGGGACACAGAGCATTTATTCCCCCCATGGATCCATCCCAGGGCCCAGCGCATAGTAGGTACTCACTTAGTGACCCCTGTTGAAGAGCAGGAGGGATCTGCTTTCTCCACAGTGAACTGAACACCTAATAGCTATGAAGGCATGTTCGGAAAAGACTATGAAATACCTCTCCGCTTCGGTTCACGGCCTGCTGGAACTACAGGCACCCGCTGGTTGTCCCTGGGGCCCCTCGGAGCTCAGGGAAGTGCGCAGAACTAGGGTTCAGGGGAGCAGGGCAGACATTTTAGGATGTTATTGGCTGAGTTTCACTTCCTTGCTGTCTTCTGTATTTTACTTCACCTCTGGTTTTGAGCAAAGCTGGGGCCAGGCCAGCACACAAGCTGGCAGTGGAGACCTCTGCTGGGCCGCTCGCTCCTCCTCCCTGAGTCCCAGCAGATGGCAGTCCCTGAGGCTGACAGCAGACAGGGGACTGGATTCCTAAGCACCTGTGAGGTGCCAGGCCCTACGCCAGGCAGAGGCAGCCAGGTGAAGAGCTGAAGAGCCACAGCAAGCTGCACAACCGGCCCTGGGGTGCCGGAGCACATGAGGCAGTTTGCAAACGACTCCACACTCAAGGAGTCATGAGTGAACCAAGAGGTACCAGGTCGCGAGGTCCATGGCTCTTCCCCCTTTCAAAGGACAACCCCAGAAGTGCCAACCTCTCGGTTTTGCATTAAGGCACTACAGCAGTTTGAAAGTATCTTACAGAAATACCTGTCCTTGGGACTTCCCTGGCAAGTCCAGTGGCTAAGGCTCCTTGCTTCCAGTGCAGGGGGCAAAGGTTCAATCCCTGGTCTGGGAATAAGATCCCACATGCTGCACGGTACAGCCAAAAGATTAAACAAAACAAAAAGAAATACTTGCCCTCCTATCAAATCCATATCCCATGGATACGCCAGAAGATTACAGTCCTGACCTGAAATCAGCGCTGGACAAAGCAGTTCCTGCCCAGCTGTGACTACGTCCTTGCAGGGAGGGGGTGTCTTCTTGGAGTGTTTCTATTGATACGAGGCACTAGGCTAGCAGCTTGTCCAGACATCATCATTTAGCCCTCCAAACAACCCTGAGAGGAGGTGTTACCAGCCCAGCTCTGTCCCAGGCGGTTCTGGCTCAGCAAGGTCACACAGCTACTGCGCAGCAGGGCCAGGGTACCTCAGCTCCACAGTCCAACAGTATTTGCTGAGTGGGCGCTGGGTTTAAATTCCAGAGAACTCCAAGTGGCCAGACAGGGCCCATCCCAGTAGACTACTTGAGCAAGTGAGCCAAGGATGGAGCTTTTCTGCTCTTGCTGCCCACGCCTCTTCCCATCCTCACCTCCTCTGCAGGACCGTGGCACTGTTCCTCCCCATCCTGGTCTGAGGATGCTGACCGAGGAGGGGAGAGGAGGCCACGTGTCTCTGACAGGCTGTGCGACTTCAAAGCCTTCACTTTTCCCTTGTTGGATCTTCTTTTTCACTGTGGGTTTAAGGGCTTGCTCCCCTGCCCAAGGAAGGTCAGGAGCAGAGATATCTTTTGTGCCAGGGAAGGATGTCCAGCCGCCACCCGCCTTGGCCTCAGAGCCCAGCACTAAGGCAGCCCCAAGGTACTCACGGGCAGATGCTCGGGAGCCAGGAGACCTGGGTGCCAGTCCTGTGTTTGCCTCTTGGGCAAGACACTTCCCCCTGCGGATCCCAGTTCCCTCATGGGTTTAATTAAGAGTACGGGCCGCCTGCAAGTCTGAGCATGCGGTTCCCACTCAGTCCTTCCCAACAGCATCACGTGTGAAGGCTGCCACACTCACCCTGCCTCCCTCTCTTCCCTCCCCGACTCCCTGCTGGGCCGCAGAGCACCTCCGGGTGGGAAAAGGAGGGCTCTTCTCCACACTACCTTCAGGTCCCCACCGTCTTCTTATCATGTGACTTGGGGCACGTCTGCTTCCCCCACTAACTAAGCCATCAGCTGCCGGCAGCCTCCAGGGTCATATTCCAATTTGCATTCTCAGTGTTGGTTGGGTCCCAAGTGAACGAGAGGGTAGGGACCTCCAAGCTCTCCCTACTCTGAGGCGTGGTCCACTACGCTGAGCATCATGTGGGGAAGTGTCAGAAATGCAGGCTCTCTGCCCATCCCAGCCTCTGACTCTTCAAGGGAATCCTCAGTGGATTTGGAGGACTCATATACTCCAGTATGGGACGTGCTGCAAGGTTCCCGCCAGCTCCGACATGCCCCTTCCCCATAGCCCTTGATTTCACCACCTAGATGCCTCCAGACATGTGGGCCTTAGCAGGGATCCCTAAAATGTAGCTCACTAAATGTACCAAGGGTTTCCCTGGTGGGGCCAGGGATAAAGAACCCGCCTGCCGATGCAGGAGAGCCAGGTTCCATCCCTGGGTGGAGAAGGTCCCCTGGAGGAGGAAATGGAAACCCACTCCACTCTTCTTGCCTGGAAAATCTCACAGACAGAAAGGAGCCTGGCAGCCACAATCCATAGGATCACAAAGAGTTGGACACGACTGAGCGACTAAGCACACACACAGTTACCAAAGGACATTCACCTTAGAAGCCTTTGAGAAGCCAGCAGCTGACTCACAAGCAGGATCTGAAACGTGCAGCCCCCCAGGGTGACTCCTGCCAGGTGTGACCCACTGGGCCCCTGAGTCTCAAGGAAGCCCAGCGGCTTCAAAATGTTGCAGCCCCCCGCTCAGTTCTGTGGATGAGGCTACCCCCCGGCTCCCCTCCCCCAACTCCCAAAAGCAGATGACTGCATAGCAGCCAATATTTAACAGCAGAGACAGAGAGACCAGCAGCCCACTGGCCCCCTCACGGGCCCTGCATCCACGCTCAGAAAATGTTCTTCCTTTATTTTCTACTCTTGACATTTACTCAACTTCAAAAGAAAAGGAATCCTTCCAAAGCACACTTTCAGGTTTTATTTTTAATAAACCCTGCGATTCCTCTAATGGCTTCAGATTATCCTAAATATTTATTAAAAAAATCATTCTCAGCATCACTTCTATAAACAAACCTCCTCAGCGACTTCGATTATTTATGAATTTATGAACACAATGTCTCCTTTCCCTGGGGCAGATGGTAACATGTAAGCCTTTGAAAAGGAGTTGGGGGTGGAGGGAGGAAAAATCAATGGGACAGAACATCAACTCAATGAGCCCTCAGTTTACTCTCCTTGACCGGCTCTGGTACAAGGATCTCTTCATTCAGGGGAAACAGCATCCTGTGGCCAGCCAATAAGTGGTTTGGGAAAGCATGAAGACTTGAATCTAGGAAGAAGCTGTAAGCCAAGGACTTGATCCCCAGTGGGAACTGAAGCCCTGTTAACAGAGGGACATGACGATGGGACTGGGGCCCAGACAGAAAGAGCCCAGGGACGGTGGGAAAGTAATTGATATATACTGAACACCTACTATGCGCTGGGAGACTCCCCAGAGCACTTCTGCATTGATCACCACAACCTTTCCAGGCGGCAATTATAATTCCTCATTTGAAAGATGAAGAAGGCCCAGAGAAAGAGGAAGTATCTTGCCCAAGGCCACAGAGCTAGCAAGCAGCAGAACCAGGATGGACAGCAAGACACTCAGGCCTTCAAACCCAAACCCACACTGCCTTTGAAGTAGAAAAGGATGAGAGAGAATAGAGAATGGAGTTAACCTCATGCATCCTTGGTTACAAAGTTACTATCTTCCTTTCAACCTGGTGAGGCCAATCACCTCTTTCAAGACTGTCAAAGACTTAACTCCCGAAGTTCCACAGTGCAACAGAACTTTGCCCATTGAGAATCCAGGGGGATGGAGTCTCAGATGAAATCTGGAAGGAGTGGATGCAACGGTTATAAGAAGATATGAAATGAGAGTCATAAACACACAGAAAGCTCACTTTATGAGAAAGAGAAGACAAAAGAATTTTACCCTCAGGGATGGATAAAAAAGAGGAGTCTTTACTAAGTGCCCCAGAGGAGGAAAAAAAGAATAAAATCCACCCTTCTCCCACCCCTCCCTCAATTTCCTTCTCTCCAGAAGCTCCAATTCAGTTAAAGAAGAGAGATGGGTCTGGCCTTTGAGATGCTTATGCTCTCTCTAGTGAAGGATCATTACTGCTGCTGTTGATAATAACAATCATTAACAATGATGGCCATTTTTGGGGGGCCTGGGCTGAGAGCTTCATGCACACAACTACAAGGAGCAAAACCATCCCATTTTACAAATGAGAACACTGAGGCACTGAGCGGGGAAGAAACGTGGTGACGTGCACAGGGGCAGTAAGAGGGGACACTGAGCTGTGACTCTGGATCCTGTTCAGGAGGCCAGTGAACTAGATGAGATGGGGCAGAGATGAGGAAAAGGAAGTTCCAAGAAGGTCGTGATCTGTCTAAGGCTTCAAGCCAGCGCCTAGCTAAAGTGGGTCAGTTTTAAAGCTGAATTTTTCACTGACACAACACTGTCTCCACAATGCTCGTTGCAAGATGGTTTTGCTGGAGACAGCCAAGTCCCAGACTGCTGAAGTCACAGGACAGTGGTCTCTTCAGGAGTCCCTCCTGTCACAGGCTCTAGGTCCTGAAGTAAGAACAGAGACTGGGATTCCATGATGGGGAACCAAGACGCACTGGGGAGGAACGGCCAAAGAACAATGTCAAGGTCACCTATAGGCCAGTGCGTTGACCTTAAGGTGGAGACAGATTGAACTTCCACAAAGAGCGAAGGAGAAACCATCACTCTTTTGTTCATTCTGTCAAAAACAAAAACAAAAAAATACTGGACACCAGCATATGCCAGACAGCCTGCCAGGCACCAGGGGAACCACAAAGGCCCTTGAGGTGGGAGCACGGTCCACGGGAAAGAGAGGGAGAGCTCAGCGGATGGAAGACTGGAGTGATGACCTTGAATCTGTGGCCTCAATGGCTGAGGGTCTCAGGCCAAGTCCTATACTTTTTCTGAGTTGTAAGATGAAAATAAAATCTCTACTTCATAGGTAACTGTGGCCACTCTACATCTTCAAAATGAACCTGTGTGAGCTTAAACTGTAGCTGGCCACTGCACAGAGGTGTCTGCTCTTGCCTCTTAAAATAATAGCCACACTCGAGTTCATCTCCTGCTCTCCAGAAGTTGGGAAAAAGAAAGAAAAAAGCACAGCTAAGAATCCTAAGAGAGATGCACACAGGCCTATGGGAACTGAGAAATGAAGAGAAGGAATGGCTGTCAGAGAAAGCAAAATTATCTGAAAATCTCCCAAAGGACATGCAGAAACACATCCTGAATCTTTATCTGAAGGCCACTTCCAAGTACCCCTGTATAAGAACAACCTAGCCTCCTTCAGCACACATGCTTTGCCCCTCCCCATGCCTAAAGTTTAGCAAGCATCCAGATAATGTAAATTACAACCTGCCTCGCCAAGAAAACTCAGGCCAGCTGACCACTTCTGCATGCCCCACCTAGGAGAAAACCCACCACGTTTACAGGAACCCCCAGGCCTGGGAAGTCAGCCCAGCTGTCAGCCCTGGCAGCCCGCCCCAGCCAGTCATCTGGCAGTGACAATCAAAATGATGATTCCTTTTCATTTCCACCAAATGCAATCTTCCAAGAAGAGGAGAGGCTCAAAGTCAGAGTTTAAGTTCCTTTTCATAAGGAGTCAATATTTTCACAGGATAATCCTTCTTGGGTAGGGGGTGGATTACAAATATCCCAGGTGGCAAAACGTGGCTCTCTGGGGACTGTGGAGAGGCTGTTACGGGGCAAGGAGGCCAAAACGTGGAACCACACCTGGCCACTCACTCACTCCTCAAAATTCACCATCCACCTATTCACTACACAGATATCTATGTGCCCCAGGCCCCCTTTCCAGGCGGTGGGGATGCAAAAATGAAAGGGGACTGCCAATGACACTTCCCATCCCTGCGCCCTCGCCAGGCCAAGGAATTCACGCTCACTTGCTGGAAGCCCAACTCAGAGCAACCCGTTTTAGAGACAGGCGCCTAAGACTCAGAGAGGGCAAGCGACTTGCCCAAGGTCACACAGCTAGCAAGTGGCCAAGCAAGGAATTAAACCCAGGTACAAAGTCCTCGTTACACTCCCCGGCGGGGCCTCCTTCCCGCTCAAGCCCTCCCCCACCAGCTCCATTTCTGCGGCAGGGTGAGGATCAAAGCCCGCCCCCCTGGGCTCCAGTAAGGGAAGTCCTCGGTTCCTCTTTCCTACCCCCCCCACCCTGCCCCCACCTCCCCGCCACACAGGACGTACAGGTTCGAGACCCACGGTGTGTGTGCGCAGCCCCAGGAAAGCCCTGTAGGCTGCAAGGGCATCCACCCGTTAACTTCCATTAAAAAAAAAAAAAAAAAAGATGATTAAAAGATAAAGAGCACAGAAGAAGCCCTCTTTAAACACGGGCGGGTGGTTACCCCAGGAGGAAGTCTTGAAGCCAATGGAGATTTTGTTCACCCCCTCCAGTTCCTCAATTCTGAAAGACTGGCCTTCCAAGCCCCCAATGGAAGTTAGCTGGGAGAGGGGGTGCAAGGCGCCCGGGGTCAGACCCTGCGCCCTCATCTGGCTCTTAGAAGGGGTCCGCCGGGGAGCAGTCACCCCGGGTACCCCCTCCCTCCGGGCGCCGCCGCGCGCTCCCCGCAGCTGGGTGGACTCGGGCGGCGGCCCGCGGCGTGCGCCCCTCGCGTCCGTCCTCCGCAGCCCACCCGAGGCGCATCCTCCAGGAGCCCCGTCCCCGCCCCGCGCCGAGCCCCTCACTCTCGCGGCGCCCCTACTCCTAACCGCAGGACGCCCGGCGCGGCCCGGATTGCATCCCTTCCCCTCCCCGCAACCATCACGCGCGCGCCCCGCACCCCACGCCCTCCCCGGGGGCAGGTCGGCTCGCAGGGCGCGCGCGGACCAGCCGGGAGGCCCGGGCGGCGGCGCCGGCGGAGCCCGTGGCACGTACCTGGCGGCCCGGGCGAGCGGCGAGGGGAGCGCGGGCGCGGGCGCGCAGGAGCCTCGGGCGCCGCCGCCGCCGTTTCCGGGTTGGCGGGTCTCACGTCACCGCCGCAGGTTTGCGAGCGGCCCCCGCCGCGCCGGCACAGCAGCAGCAGCAGCAGCAGCAGCGGCGGCGGCCCCGGCGAGCGCCAGGCGAGAAATAACTATAAAAGGAAGAGACGCGTCGAGGAGGAAGAGGAAACGCCGTTTACCTTCGAGAAGCCGACCCGCCGGCGCTCGCACAAAAGGAGGACGCCCGCCGACGCCGCCCCGTCCCCGCCGCATCGCTGGGCCGGGCGTCAGCGCGCGCGGCGCCCCGGGACCGCCCCGCGCCGGCCCCCACCCCAAAACCCGGCGGCGGGGGCGGGGGTCCGGGCCGGGGCCCGGGGTGACCTTGGGCATGTCGCGGCAGGCGGCCGAGCGGCCGCGTGGGGGGCGCTAGGGGTCGGGGGTGGGGGGCGCTCGGCGCCCTCCCGGCGGCGTAGACGTGGAAACTCCTGCTCCGGGAGGCGCGGGGATGGTCCAAGGTCACAGCTCGTGCGTCAGGGCTCCCGTTCGAACCCTGAGTGCCCCCGACCTGCGGGCCAGCCCGGTTCCTAGCCCAGCGTCTGTTCCCCCCTCACCTGTCCGTGGGGAAGGATGCTGGCCTGCCCGGCCCACCTGGCATTGGGGCGGTGAAAGCTGGTGCATTCAATACACTCATTCAGCCCCCAAGGCATATTCACTGAGGGCCTACTGTGTGCAGCTAGAAATCCAAGCAGATACCTGCCTTAGGGGTGTCCGGCAATATATATCTGATGTGTCTGGTGCATATCTAAGTCCTAGGGGGAAAAATAAAGCGGGCCAGGGGCTTGAGAGTGGGTGCCTCTGATGCTCTCCTAAGAGGCTCTCCAAGGACTTCTAGCACAGAAATTCCTAGACAAAATGCTCCTCAATGAAATTCTAGTTTTGGGTAGTATGAAAGACCCCGTCTTTTCCCTCCTCTGTAATGGCATAGAGTGATTTTTCTCCACGTAGCAGGACATGCCTAGGAAATTGAAATGCTTCTCTGCTCCCCCAGCCCTCAAACCCTATCCACGGTCTTGAAATTCAGCCACATTTCCTAGGAATACAGACAATATTCTTTAAAGTCTCTTTCCTCTGACCTCTAGCAGGACACCAGGAATCACTCCAAAAGCTTCCACAGTTTTTTACACCTCCAAGCTGTCTTGGATGTGCTGCAGGCAGGAGGATGTGACCAGTCACCAGATAGTAATAGTGAGAGCTGACTTACCTGATTATCACGCGTTTATTTATGGCACCCCTTCTAAAGCCCTGTGTGGGATCTGGGTCGGAGAGGGTGTGGGGGCTGTGCTGAGATGTTAGGATTTCAGCAGGACTTCCTAGAGGCTCCTGGTCCTGGGGTGAGATGGAGGGCCCTGTGAATCTGCATCTGCAGGAAAGCATGACAGTGTATAGAGGAGACAGGGGCAGGGGTGTTTACCCAGCTTGGAAGGGAGGGAACCAAAGAGGACAGCAGGAGGAGATCAGAAATCCCTTCCTAGAAGTTGTGAGAGACATTAGAAATCCCTGGAAGATTGCCTGAGCACCCGCACTCTCATCCTTATAAGAGGGGAACAGATGCCTCGCCCGAAGTGCTGGAGGGTGGCGTGGGGAGGGGTGGAACCCTGGGTCTTGAACTATGAAAGTGAGAAGCAGCAGGGGAAGGGTTTGGACTTAGACATAGCTGAGCTGAGTTTCGTTTCTTTCTTGGCTGCCTACAAAGTGGGCATCAATTATGCTGAACATTTTGGAAATGCTGAGCAGGTGCCAAAGGCTGTGCCCATCGAATTCTCACAACAGCCCCATGAGGTAGGTTCATCACGCTCAGTGGTTTGCAAGATACTGGAGCCGAGAGAGAGAGGGAATTTCCTCAAGGTCAGACTAATTGGATAGTGGTGGAGCTGGGCGTGAACCCAGATTGCTTGGCTCAAAGCCTGCACTTAGCCACTCTGAGCCTCAGTTTGCTCCTCTGTGAAATGGGATTGACCAGAAGTACTTCATTAGGGCTGGGGATGGGGCAGTGGTTAAATGACATAGCACATGTGTACTATGAACCTAGCAGATTAATAGGATCCAGAACAAAGCTATCACCACTGTAGTTGTGATCATAAGAATTGTTAAAGGCATGGGGGTAGGAACTTTCTAGCACACTTGGGAACTGCAAAAAGCTCAGCATGATTGTAACATAGAATGTAAATGTGGCCAGGGCAGGGCGAGGGGTGGGGGAGCAATTTGGAAGCTGGGAAGAGTAGTTAAGGGCCTGGGGAGCCGCTGGATCACACTTCCCCTGCACTCCACTGAATAAAGAGATGCCTGAGATGAGAGATCCAACTTATATGCATGTGTCACTGGATACAGGGAGGCTGAGAGGATGATTCTCGCCTTTGACCTTGGCTCATTCAACCAGGTCCTGAGAGATATGACAAATTCAAGCAAATGGAAACCTGGGGATAATGCCTGGGAAAAGCTCGGGCAACTCACACTGCAGTGACCTGCTCTGTTTCTCTGGAGTATCACCCTTGACAACGGCAGGTAGAAGCCTCTGTCTGTCCGTCTGGGCTGTAGTAACCAAAAACCACAGACTTCTCAGGGTTTCAGAGGCTGGGAAGTTCAAGATAAAGATGCTGGCAGATTTGGTGTCTGGTGAGGGCCTGGTTCATAGGCGGCCTTCATCACTGTGTCCTCACGTGACAGAAGAGGGGAGGGAGCTCTCTGGGGTCTCTTTTATAAGGACACTAATCCTATTTATGAAGGTTCTGGTCTCATGACCTAATTACCTCCCAAAGGCCCCACCTCCCAATGCCATCACATGAGGGGTTAGGTTTCAACAGAGGAATTTTGGAGGGACACAAACATTCAGTCTGTAACACCCAGCATCCTGAAAATAGTGCTGATTTTGGAATCAGGAAGGCCTGACTACCATTTACAGCTGTGTAACCTAGGCAAGTCATTTAACTCGACTCCATTAATTTCCTTGTCTGTAAAATGGGAATAATGACACTCATTTTCTGTTGTTGAGAAGGTTACATGAGAATGAATTCTGAATGCTCTATAAACTGTAAAACAGCAGGTACATTTTAGTTTTAATCTTTGAGTCCTGTCCTCCCATCGTGCATACGGTCCACTCATCTTTCAAGCAAAGTATTAATAGCTTGCTCTTTCCATCATGTATGCAAAAGCCCCTCAAAAATATGCTTCCCCACTGAGCATCTGCTTTTTCCCAAGAGGGAATGCTGTTATGTGTAGACGGTAACAGAAGGTAGAAGTCGGGAGGCACAGGGACTCCGTTTTTGTCCTGCTGGTTAGTATTTTACAATTAACAACTTACTGACCAGAGACATATTAATACATCCTTTGTTACCCTAACGTTATTGACCAGGGTGTTTTGATCTTCACTAGAACCACCAACCCCACTCCAGTACTCTTGCCTGGAAAATTCCATGGATGGAGGAGCCTGGTAGGCTGCAGTCCATGGGGTCGCTAAGAGTCGGACACGACTGAGTAACTTCACTTTCACTTTTCACTTTCATGCATTGGAGAAGGAAATGGTAACCCACTCCAGTGTTCTTGCCTGGAGAATCCCAGGGACGGGGGAGCCTGGTGGGCTGCCGTCTATGGGGTCGCACAGAGTCGGATACTACTGAAGCGACTTAGCAGCAGCAGAATAACCAATCACGGGCCACAGGAGTTAGTTTCTGCAACCCGCCCCTCCACCCCAGGTCAGTACTATGTTAAGCAGATTCCCCTTGCCATTTAATACCACTGGCATTAAAGCAAACTCAGTGACATACTGCTACTGGTTGTGAGGGTCCCTTCACTTGCAGCCACTCAGAACCAACAGACTTAAGGAGGATTCAAAGCCTGAACCCTCTAGAGGCTGCCTTCCTGGAAGGGTGAGAGGGTCACCTGGAAGCGGGCTTGCAGGTGGCTCAGACTGCCACCTTCAGGCTGGACAATCCCCCTCAGCAGGAGGAGAGAGAGCTGGCCTTCAGAATGGAACAGGGGTTCTACCCCCTGGCATGCAGATCCAGGGCTAGTGAGGGATGGTTTCCAGGGGCCAGGAGAATGGGAGTAACTGCTTAATAGGTACGGGGTTTCATTTAGGGGTAACACATTCTGGGACTAAAATAAGGTGGTAGTTGTGCAAGAGTGAATGTGCTAAATACGACTGAATTGTTCACTTTAAAATGGTTAACTGTATGTTGTATGTCCAAACTGTATCTCAATAAAAAAATTAAATAAGAATTAAAACAGTATAAGAGTTTTACCTGAATTAAAAAAAAAAAAAGGATGGGAGGAAAACTTATTTGGGGGATGGAGAAGGCTAGTGAGCAGCACCTTTAATATATTTTCAATATTTCAACATCGCCACGATAGAGCTGACAAATAGGCCAAAATGTCAGAATCTGGGCAACTGGACGTTGAAACTCCTTGTGAGCCATCAGTAATTAGTATGGAATAATGAAGTCTGGGTATTAATATTTTTATTATTGTTTTTATACGTTAATTTGTGTTTCTAAGTAAAGAGCCTGGCATAGTGGCACAGTGGAAAAGCTCAGGGTATTTTCCCTGACTTTAGTTCTCATCAGTCATAGGGCCTTGGGCTAAGAACCCAGCCTCTCCTGTTTCTTTGTTTCTTAAAATGGGATGAGGACGGCATTTACCCCATAGGGTCATTGTGGGGACCAGTGGGGAGCACAGGTATAATTTCACCTGGAAGATACTTAATATTGATAAATGGCTCTTACTATATGACATATTCATATTTTCCAGAGCATGAAGCTATGGAAAAAACAGACCAAAGAATATCACGGGGCGGGGCGGGGGGATACTTTAGGATGCACTGCCTAGGCTCTACAGTCCTGGAAATGCACAAACCAAAGCACACCTCCAAGACCGATCTCACACGTGCCCCTGCACAGCACGTGGCAGGCCGCGATGAGTGACTGACGCATGCGCAGCTTGCTCTGCTCCCTCTCCGCCCCTCCTGAAATCTGTGGACACGCGTGGCTTGTCACTGGTCCGTAGCAAAATGACAATTACCACTAAGCGCAAGAGAGCAAAGTGAAAATACTGCAAACTCTCTGGGATCGTGTTGTGAGAGTGCTGGCCAGGGGAAGCTAGCCGTAACACTGCTGCTGCTGCTGCTGCTGCTGCTGCTGCTGCTGCTGCTGCTGCTGCTAAGTCGCTTCAGTCGTGTCCGACTCTGTGTGACCCCATAGACGGCAGCCCACCAGGCTCCCCCGTCCCTGGGATTCTCCAGGCAAGAACACTGGAGTGGGTTGCCATTTCCTTCTCCAATGCATGAAAGTGAAACGTGAAAGGGAAGTCGCTCAGTCATGTCCAACTCTTCAGGACCCATGGACTGCAGCCTACCAGGCTCCTCCATCCATGGGATTTTCCAGGCAAGAGTACTGGAGTGGGGTGCCACTGCCTTCTCCAGCTGTAACACTGGAAGAGCCTAAATCCTGGAGAAAGGCTGTGAGTGATTTAAGAGCCCGTGCTGTTCAACAGTTACTTACCAGGGAATTGCTGTGTAAATGGGTCAGCTTTCATTATGCAGAAAAACTCAATTACGTGGAGGTGTGATCTTGTATCAGTGAACATATTCCCTTGAAGATCAAATGGCCCTACGTGAGAGGAAACAGAAATCTTCCCCTCTGGTCACACTGAAATAAAACCACTCTCTAAATGACTCATTTCTCAGAGCATAAAACATCTCTCTACTCTGGTTGACAAGCATAGGTGTGAGCACATACAGGTGCACATACATGGGCATGTACACCCGAAGGCAAGAGTGTATTTATATGAGTTATTTTTAAGTTATGAAAGTAATAGCTGTTCACTATAGAAAAATAGAGAAAGTATAAGAAATAAAGCAAAACTTATCCATAAACTTGTCCATTCTTTAACATTTTGATGTATTATCTTTCAGTCTTTGAAAAACGCATTTTAATACAGTTGCAATCCCACTATATGCACAATCTTTGTTCACTTCTACCTAAGGCTGTTCATCCCACACAGGTTTAAACAACAGACCGGCTGGCCACTGCCTCCCTGAATTGCACACAGGCGAGAAGGGAAGGAGCATGTGAGAGAGCAAGCACTGTTTTCCCTTCACTGCCATCTCCTCCAGGGCAGACACTATGTCTTGTTCAGCACTGAGGTCCCAGCCCTTAGGATGGTACCAGAAACATTATGGGTGCTAAGTAAAGACATGCTGAATAATGAATGGATGGGTGCCTGGGGGAGATACCTTACCTGACAGGTCCAGCCACTGCCGCCTGCCCACCTGAGCAACAGGGAGTGGTGGGGACTGTGGTGAGGGGGACGTACACCCATCCTCGGGCATTTGCATTCCAGTGTTTACAAAAAAACCCCCTCTGTTCTGTCTGCAGTGGGCAACCTCTCAGAGCAGTGTTCTCCAAGGGCAGTCCTGGGATAATAGCAGCAGCATCACCTGGGAACTGATAAGGAGAAAAGTCTCCACCCCTTCCATCCCTGAGTCACAGACTCAGGAACCTGGGGATGGGGTCCAACATCCAGGGATTTAACAAGCCCTCCAGGTGACTCCACAGTAGCTAATATTTGAAAGCCATGGACTCAGAGTAGTGGTTCATGGGCCTGGTGCATATTAGAATCACCCAGGCAACCTGTTTAGCCTCCAGTACCTGAGCCCCAGCCCGAGACTCTGATTTAATTGATCTTGGGTGGGGCTCAGACTTCACAATGTTCTCAGAGGTCTTCAGATGCTTTTAATGTGCAGCCAGGGCTGAGGAGCCTGATCTGGAATGGCAGAGAGGCAGCAGGGGGCTCTTTTATTCCTCTCAGATTCTTGCGCCTTCTCACCCGGTGTGTTTTCATCATTACTGTGAACTCAGTACTGTGATCAACCACACTGACTTTTTTTTTATTATTATAATGAAATATTTCATGCATACAAAGCCGCATAGAGATCAATATAACAAACACCATTAGCTCTGTCATATCTTATCATTTGGTCATTGTTGTGGGCTGACTGTGTCCCCTTCAAATTCCTGTGTTGAAAAGTCCTAACCCCCAGGACCTTAGAATGTGACTGCTTGTATGTGTTGCTGCTGCTGCTGCTAAGTCGCTTCACTCGTGTCCGACTATGTGCGACCCCATAGACGGCAGCCCACCGCTCCGCCGTCCCTGGGATTCTCCAGGCAAGAACACTGGAGTGGGTTGCCATTTCCTTCTCCAATGCATGAAAGTGAAAAGTGACAGTGAAGTCGCTCAGTCGCGACCCCATGGACTGCAGCCTACCAGGCTCCTCCGTCCATGGGATTTTCCAGGCAAGAGTACTGGAGTGGGGTGCCATTGCCTTCTGCAGCATGTATGTGTTAGGGCCTTTAAAAAGGTGAAAGTGAAAAGTGAAAGTTGCTCAGTCGTGTCCAACTCTTTGCCACTAGTCCATGGAATTCTCCAGGCCAGAATACTGGAGTGGGTAGCCTTTTCCTTCTCCAGCGGATCTTCCCTACCCAGGGATTGAACCCAGGTCTCCTGCATTGCAGGCAGATTCTTTATTAGCTGAGCCACAAGGGAAACCCAAGAATATTGCAGTGGGTAGCCTATCCCTTTTCCAGTGGATCTTCCTGACCCAGGAATCAAACTGGAGTCTCCTGTATTGCAGGCAGATTCTTTACCAACTGAGCTATCAGGGAAGCCCTACTACAGTTAAAATGAGGCCATTCGGGCTTAATCCACAATGACTGGAGTCCTTAGAAGAAGAGGGAATAAGGACACAGACACATACAGACAGAAGGAAGTCATCTACAAGCCAAGGGGAGAGACCTCAGATGAAACCACCCCTGCTAACAGCTTGATCTTGAACTGTGAGAAAATAAATTTTTGTTGTTTAACTACCCAGTCTATGGTACTTTGTTATGTGAGCCCTGGGAAACAAATACAGCCATATTTTCTCAGATTTTCTGGGGGAAAAAAAAAATGAAACATAACAGATTTGGAGCTCTGTCTCGTCACTCTCCGGTTCTTCGTGTCTCTCCTTCCTCCTCCTCCAGGGGTAATGTGTCCTAACCTCAGTCTTTACCTTTCTCACCAGGATCTGGAACAATGTTAGGTACAAGGATTCTGGAGCCGGAATAACTGGGTGGGAATATTGGTCCTGCTGTGTGACTTTGACACACAAACACCCTCTCTGGGGCCGAAGGTCCTCATATGCAAACTGGAAATATGAATAGTCCCACCACCTCTGCATGCTGTTTGGAGGGTTAAATCGACTATTAGTGAGTGCTAAAGAATTGATGCCTTCTAATTGTGGTGTTGGAGAAGACTCTTGAACATCCCTTGGGCTGCAAGGAGATCAAACCAGTAGATCCTAAAGAAAATCAACCCTGAATATTCATTGGAAGGACTGACCCGGAAGCTGAAGCTCCAATACTTTGGCCACCGGATGCGAAGAGCCGACTCATTTGAAAAGACCCTGAAGCTGGGAAAGATTGAAGGCAGGAGGAGAAGGGGATGACAGAGGATGAGATGGTTGGATGGCATCACCGACTCAATGGCTTGAGTTTGGGTAAACTCCGGGAGATAGCGAAGAACAGGGAAGCCTGGCGTGCTGCAGTCCATGGCGTCACAGAGTCAGACAAGACTGAGCGACTGAGCAACAACAACAGGATGGTGTCTGGCACATTAAGAGTGACATACACATGCTTGTTAAACAGAGCCACACTTTTACTACATAAACATGTATGCACCTATCAAATATGCATGAAATATTGTTTACACGTGTTTTAAACTTACATAAACAGTCTCCTTGTACACACACTCTGTAACTTGGGTTTTTTGTTTGAGTTCCAGTGGCACTTTTGGCGATGGCTCCATGTGAATAAAGGCTCTCTTTCACCCCCATTTAAGGGCTGTAGTCTCCCCACTCTCACTGCCTCACCCGGGGAGCTGCCTCTCTCATCCCTGCCTCTTTTCACCCACACATGGGACATTCCCTGCCTCCCCAGGGATAGAGCCCGGCTGCCCCTAGTCAAGACCTCACATCCACTGTCCCCCTGAGGCCCAGGCTGCCTCTGAGCCAACCCTCACACCTTCCTGCTCTAGTTTCATTTCTCCTGTGCCTGGGTTTCAGAAACCCAGCACTTCTTCCATTTCAAAGGATTTCTATAGCCAAGATCTCCCGGGAGGGATGTCACTTAACAGCCCTGTGATGAACAGAAGGCAGTGTTGTTCCCTTCCCTTTGCACATGAGGAAACTGAGTCACAGAAAGGTGGAGTGACTCACAGAAGGTCACACAGGGAGTTAGAGACACAGTTACATCTCAGCCCAGCTCTCCAAGCTCCCAATCTTATGTTCTTTACCAAATTTGTTAGGAAAACAATTGCACTTAATATTTATAACAATTTGGAGTTTTCTTAGTATTCCCAATTAGAAGATGAGAAAACTAAGTTTTCCAACAGCAGGGTCCCAGAGCCACCTGCATGGGGATTCCCCTGGGGTCCTTGCTAAAAGTACAGATTCCCAGGCTACATATTCTTGCTTAGTAGGTCTGGGCGGGCCCACGAACCTGCATTTTTGTGGCCAGTGCCGAGTGGCTCACACTCAGTCAAGTTTGGGGAACACTGGAGTCTAGAAGAAGCCTTGTCCTTTCTTTGACCCAACACTCACTGTGGCAGGCAGCTTCCAAACATCTGGGTCGAGTCCCCGGCAGCTGCCAGCTCTGAGGTGGGTGTGTCGACCATGAAGGCCAGGGTGGCAGAGGCCAAAGGCTGTGAAGCAGAGCAAGATGCCAGACCCAGTGCAGGGGCAGAGGGGGCGTCTGCAATGCACCTACCCATGTGGGTGCTCAGCCCAGAGCCGGCCACACGGACAGGGCCCCGGGGGCAGGAGAGCTGCTCCAGCGAGTCCCAGGATCACGGTCATTAGGGGTGTGGTTGCTGGGAGCCCAGGGGCTCCTGTGCATCGGCTGGGTCTCAGTCTGGTGGCAATAGGAAATATTCATGGAGCGTTTACTGCACGCCAGGCGCACACCCTGTGCTTGACATACGTGGTCTCACCTTGTGGTAGGCACTGTTGCCATCTGCATTTGCCACAGGAAGAATCTGAGGCTCAGGAGTCTACATGACTCGCCCAAGGCCACGCAGTAAGCAAACGGATGCCTGCATCCGTTCTCTTAACCACAATTCAACACACCTTCAAGTCATTATTTTTTATGTCCCTGTGTTCCTGGCAAAGTGCCTGGGACTGTCAGTGCTAAATAACTGAGTAGAATGAATGAATGAATGAATGAAGCAGATATTATAGTTCACTAGCATAAACTGACTCTAGCAAACCCAAGCTGTACTTCTTTTCTTAAAAGAGCAGGCATTTTAAAAATAAGCTTATACAGTCATTTATCTTTTTTCTTGAAGTTGACTGAGCCAGAAAGAATGTACACGTGCACACACACAGTTAGTGGGAAGCATTCTGGCTATTGAGAATCCAACTCGATTTGCTTTAATAGAGAACCGTTTTAGAGACAGGATCTGGCACGCACTCCTGGAATTCTCTAGGCCTCAGTTTACTCGTCAGGAAAATGGGGGCAATCACAGCCCAGCCCCGGGGATGTGGTGAGGATTCAATGAGGAAATGCAGCTCAGGTGCTTAGTGCTGCGTGGGACCCATGAGGAGCTGACCGAGGATGTTAGTGGTTGTTGCTGTTTCATTATTGCTCTTTGGGGGGGAAACGTGAGCCGGTAAGAATCATTCTTCTGTCACATTCATGCAAAAGGAAAAGCCCCCAAAGGGTTCTAAGAAAGATCTGCAGCAATAGTTGTGGTCACGTACACAAATGAAGACAAGGAGGTAGCAAATGGCACAGAGAATCCTCGAAAGGTGAACGCCACAAGTATTTGTCCCACTGACATTTGCTTTTGACACACATTTCTTTTTAATACATTGTCATCACTTCCCATGCCCATTTATGATGATAAGTGACCATCAAAGGATTCCTAGAACACCAGCTTTGCTGGATGAT
Source organism: Bubalus kerabau (assembly GCF_029407905.1). NCBI lineage: Eukaryota > Metazoa > Chordata > Mammalia > Artiodactyla > Bovidae > Bubalus > Bubalus kerabau. The sequence continues at coordinate 12,770,549 of NC_073637.1, read as the reverse complement.
AGAAGTAGGGCTGTGAAATTGACTAATAAAGAGATCTTACAATATGTGGGGCTTTCGAGTTTACAGAGGGATTTTACACACACTGTCTTTAATCCTTAAACCCTGTTCCTTGAGGTGAAGCAGATACTGCTCCTGCCATTTGACAGAAAAGGAAATGGCAGCCTCAATGTCAAAGTGATATGCCCAAATCATCTCTTTATACCAGAAGCTGGACTTGAACCTGGTCTCCAGAGCCCATGCCTGTTGTCTGCTCCATCACAGGAACCCACTCTAGAATTCAAATGCATCCTTGGATACCTAGGAACCAAGTCACTGGGTAATTAATATTAATAGTATTAATATGAATTAATATAATTAACACTACTAGTAATTAATATTATTCATTAATATAAAAAGTAGGGATCACCCACAGAACAAAAAAACAGGTTGGGAGGACTTCTAGCCAAGGTAGGGTAACAAGGACTGGATTTATTCTCCAGTGATGATAAATGACCATCAAAGGATTCCTAGAGCGCCAGCTTTGCTGGATGATAGAAGTAGGGCTGTGAAATTGACTAATAAAGAGATCTTCCAATACGTGGTTCTTTCGAGTTTACAGAGGGATTTTACAGCCTTAACTGGAAAAAAAGAGGAAAAAATATTGTTTCAGACAGTGGACAACAGCCAACAAGGACAGTCATCCCTGAGAGAGGAGAAGAGGGCTGTGCCTGTAGCCTCCGTGCCTCACTTGGGGGTCCTTTCTATCCTTCCAAGTCCAGTGGTTAAGAGTATACCTTCCAAGGTAGGTATTCGGGTTAGATCCCTGGTTGGAGAGCTAAGCCTGTGTGCCACAACTAGAGAGAAGCCCTTGTGCCGCTCCAAAGATCCTGCGGGCTGCAACTAAGACTGGATGCAGCCATAAATGAGTACATCAGTTCAGTTTCAGTTCAGTACAGTCGCTCAGTCGTGTCTGACTCTTTGCAACCCCATGGACTGCAGCACACCAGGCTTCCCTGTTCTTCACCAACTTCCGGAGTTCACTCAGACTCATGTCCATTGAGTCGGTGATACCATCCAACCATCTCATCCTCTGTCCTCCCTTTCTCCTCCTGCCTTCGATCTTTCCCAGCATCAGGGTCTTTTCAAATGAGTCAGTTCTTTGCATCAAGTGCCCAAAGTATTGGAGTTTCAGCTTCAGCATCAGTCCTTTCAATGAATATTCGGGACTGATTTCCTGTAGGATGGACTGGTTGGATCTCCTTGCAGTCCAGGGGACTCTCAAGAGTCTTCTCCAACACCATAGTTCAAAAGCATCAGTTCTTCGACACTCAGCTTTCAGTCCAACTCTCACATCCACACATGACTACTGGAAAAACCATAGCCTTGACTAAACGGACCTTTGTTGGCAAAGTAATGTCTCTGCTTTTTAATATGCTGTCTAGGTTGGTCATAACTTTTCTTCCAAGGAGCATGTGAGATGAGTGCAATTGTGCAGTAGTTTGAGGGTTCTTTGGCATTGCCTTTCTTTGGGAATAGAATGAAAACTGACTTTTTCCAGTCCTGTGGCCACTGCTGAGTTTTTCAAATTTGCTGGCATATTGAGTGCAGCACTTTCACAGCATCATCTTTTAGGATTTGAAATAGCTCCACTGGAATCCCATCATCTCCTTACATGTATTTACTCATTACTTATATGAGTAAATACATATAAGTAAATAAGTCCAGCCCCATTGCCACAAGCTCCATTGAGTGTGTCCCTGCTGGAAAGACACCCTGTTCTGCCCTGAATTTTTACGACAATGTGTCTCTGTGGCATTTATCACTTTTCTACCTTGTACTAAGGCTGCCTAAGAACATGATAGCCATGAGACTCTGACCTTCCAACACCTGCATCCCAACTCCAAACACTATGGCCTTCACAGGACAGTGTTAACGAAACATTTATGCAAAGAAGATGAATGATTCTTCCTGTGCCATTTACCCTTAAAAGAAAAAGAAAAAAAAAGCCTTTAGAAGAAAGAGTGAATTTACAAGGGTTAGCCAAGACATGGAAGCAACATAAATGTCTGTTGGCAGACAAATGGATAAAAATGTGGTACACATACACAGTGGAATATTACTCAGCCATAAAATAGAAAAATGCAATTTGCAGCAACATGGATGGATCTAGAGATGACCATACTAAATGAGGTCAGGCAGAGAAAGGTACCATATGATATCACTTACATGTGGGATCTAAAAAATGATACAAACGAACTTACAAAATAGAAACAGACTCAGGGACACAGAAAACCAACTTATGGCTACTGAAGGAGAGAAGGAGGGATGGGATAAATTAGGAGTTTGGGATTAACATATACACACTGCGATACAAAAAACAGATAACCAACAAGGACCTACAATATGGCAGAGGGAACTCTACTCAATATCTTGCAATAACTTACAGTGGAAAAGAATCTGAAAAAGAATATATATATATATATATATATATATATATATATTGAACCCCATGAACAGTATGAAAAGGCAAAATGATAGGATACTGAAAGAGGAACTCCCCAGGTCAGTAGGTGCCCAATATGCTACTGGAGATCAGTGGAGAAATAACTCCAGAAAGAATGAAGGGATGGAGCCAAAGCAAAAACAATACCCAGCTGTGGATGTGACTGGTGATAGAAGCAAGGTCCGAGGCTGTAAAGAGCAATATTGCATAGGAACCTGGAATGTCAGGTCCATGAATCAAGGCAAATTGAAAGTGGTCAAACAAGAGATGGCAAGAGTGAATGTCGACATTCTAGGAATCAGCGAACTCAAATGGACTGGAATGGGTGAATTTAACTCAGATGACCATTATATCTACTACTGCAGACAGGAATCCCTTAGAAAAAATGGAGTAGCCATCATGGTCAACAAAAGAGTCCGTAATGCAGTACTTGGATGCAATCTCAAAAATGACAGAATGATCTCTGTTCCAAGGCAAACTATTCAATATCACGGTAATCCAAGTCTATGCCCCAACCAGTAACGCTGAAGAAGCTGAAGTTGAACGGTTCTATGAAGACCTACAAGACCTTTTAGAACTAACACCCCAAAAAGATGTCCTTTTCATTATAGGGGACTGGAATGCAAAAGTAGGAAGTCAAGAAACACCTGGAGTAACAGGCAAATTTGGCCTTGGAATACAGAATGAAGCAGGGCAAAGACTAATAGAGTTTTGCCAAGAAAATGCACTGGTCATAGCAAACACCCTCTTCCAACAACACAAGAGAAGACTCTACACATGGACATCACCAGATGGTCAACACCGAAATCAGATTGATTATGTTCTTTGCAGCCAAAGATGGAGCAGCTCTATACAGTTAGCAAAAACAACACTGGGAGCTGACTGTGGCTCAAATCATGAACTCCTTATTACCAAATTCAGACTGAAATTGAAGAAAGTAGGGAAAACCACTAGACCATTCAGGTATGACCTAAATCAAATCCCTTATGATTATACAGTGGAAGTGAGAAATAGATTTAAGGGCCTAGATCTGATAGATAGAGTGCCTGATGAGCTATGGAATGAGGTTTCTGACATTGTACAGGAGACAGGGATCAAGACCATCCCCATGGAAAAGAAATGCAAAAAAGCAAAATGGCTGTCTGGGGAGGCCTTACAAACAGCTGTGAAAAGAAGAGAAGTGAAAAGCAAAGGAGAAAAGGAAAGATACAAGTATCTGAATGCAGAGTTCCAAAGAATAGCAAGAAGAGATAAGAAAGCCTTCTTCAGCGATCAATGCAAAGAAATAGAGGAAAACAACAGAATGGGAAAGACTAGAGATGTCTTCAAGAAAATGAGAGATACCAAGGGAACACTTCATGCAAAGATGGGCTCGATAAAGGACAGAAATGGTATGGACCTAACAGAAGCAGAAGATATTAAGAAGAGGTGGCAAGAATACACAGAAGAACTGTACAAAAAAGATCTTCACGACCCAGATAATCACAATGATGTGATCACTGACCTAGAGCCAGACATCCTGGAATGTGAAGTCAAGTGGGCCTTAGAAAGCATCCCTACGAACAAAGCTAGTGGAGGTGATGGAATTCCAGTGGAGCTATTTCAAATCCTGAAAGATGATGCTGTGAAAGTGCTGCACTCAATATGCCAGCAAATTTGGAAAACTCAGCAGTGGCCACAGGACTGGAAAAGGTCCGTTTTCATTCCAATCCCAAAGAAAGGCAATGCCAAAGAATGCTCAAACTACAGCACAATTGCACACATCTCACATGCTAGTAAAGTAATGCTCAAAATTCTCCAAGCCAGGCTTCAGCAATACGTGAACCATGAACTTCCTGATGTTCAAGCTGGTTTTAGAAAAGAAAGAGGAACCAGAGATCAAATTTCCAACATCCGGTGGATCATGGAAAAAGCAAGAGAGTTCCAGAAAAACATCTATTTCTGCTTTATTGACTATACCAAAGCCTTTGACTGTGTGGATCACAATAAACTGTGGAAAATTCTGAAAGAGATGGAATACCAGACCACCTGACCTGCCTCTTGAGAAATCTGTATGCAGGTCAGGAAGCAACAGTTAGAACTGGACATGGAATAACAGACTGTTTCCAAATAAGAAAAGGAGTACATCAAGGCTGTATATTGTCACCCTGCTTATTTAACTTCTATGCAGAATACATCATGAGAAACGCTGGACTGGAAGAAGCACAGGCTGGAATCAAGATTGCCGGGAGAAATATCAATAACCTCAGATATGCAGATGACACCACCCTTTATGGCAGAAAGTGAAGAGGAACTAAAAAGCCTCTTGATGAAAGTGAAAGAGGAGGGTGAAAAGTTGGCTTAAAGCTCAACATTCAGAAAACAAAGATCATGGCATCTGGTCCCATCACTTCATGGGAAATAGATGGAGAAACAGTGGAAACAGCGTTAGACTTTATTTTTTGGGGCTCCAAAATCACTGCAGATGGTGACTGCAGCCATGAAATTAAAAGATGCTTACTCCTTGGAAGGAAAGTTATGACCAACCTAGATAGCATATTCAAAAGCAGAGACATTACTTTGCCAACAAAGATCTGTCTAGTCAAGGCTATGGTTTTTCCTGTGGTCATGTATGGATGTGAGAATTGGACTGTGAAGAAAGCTGAGCACCGAAGAGTTGATGCTTTTGAACTGTGGTGTTGGAGAAGACTCTTGAGAGTCCCTTGGACTGCAAGGAGATCCAACCAGTCTACTCTGAAGGAGATCAGCCCTGGGATTTCTTTGGAAGGAATGATGCTAAAGCTGAAACTCCAGTACTTTGGCCACCTCATGCAAAGAGTTGACTCATTGGAAAAGACTCTGAAGCTGGGAGGAATTGGGGGCATGAGGAGAAGGGGACGACAGAGGATGAGATGGCTGGATGGCATCACTGACTTGATGGACATGAGTCTGAGTGAACTCCTGGAGTTGGTGGTGGACAGGGAGGCCTGGCGTGCTGGGATTCATGGGGTTGGGAAGAGTCGGACACGACTGAGCGACTGAACTGAACTGATCTGAAAAAGTATACATGTATACAATTGTATACAACTGAATCACTTTGGGTGATTCGTACACCTGAAATGAATACAACATTCTTAGTTTAATTAACACAGCTATACTTTAATTTAAACAATAAACAAAGTAAAAGTAAGATAAACTCATAATCACCATACTTTCCCTTAATATAATTGTTTTGTTGCTGCTGCTGCTAAGTCGCTTCTGTCGTGTCCGACTCTGTGAAACCACAGAGAAGGCAGCCCACCAGGCTCCCCCGTCCCTGGGATTCTCCAGGCAAGAACACTGGAGTGGGTTGCCCTTTCCTTCTCCAATGCATGAAAGTGAGAAGTGAAAGTGAAGTCGCTCAGTCGTGTCCGACCCGTAGGGACCCCATGGACTGCAGCCCACCAGGCTCCTCCGTCCATGGGATTTTCCAGGCAAGAGTACTGGAGTGGGTTGCCATTGCCTTCTCCGATAATTGTTTTACAGCTTAAAAAAGTTAATCTTTGAATACATCACCTGATCAGTACCAAGAAAAACTGCTTTTTTTCCTGCAACGCTTGTTGCTGTTTGTGGTGAGAACAGGGAAAGAACAGACACTAACATCAGAGAAACGTAGTTCATAAGAGTCACATTCTTGGCACACTGAAGATATTTCAGAAGGAGAAGAAAGAGTAAAATGATTCTTTTTAACAGTTAACAGTTGGGAAAAATGACATTGTTTTAACCTGAATTCCCTCTTCTTTTGATCATAAGCCTAAAACAATTTTTTTTTTTTTGCTTGACAAAAGATCATTTTAAACCCTGTTCAGGGCCGGGGGAGGGGGTGGTGGGGGTGGTGGATAGGTGGCTCTAATTACCCTGGGATTATCAAGCAACACTACTCATTATCAGATCACCTTATTTCAAATTCTCCATGGCACTTAGTATCAGGTATTATTTATTTTCTGTTTCCTCCCACTGAGTGGACGCTTCAGGAAAGTGGGGATCGCGTGTATCCTTTTCCCTGTGGTATCATGGTGCCCAGTGGGTGCCCTGTAAGTGTTTCCTGGGGCTGGGGAAGGTCTCCTGTGCTCTGAGGTCTTCCAGGAACAGCTGTTAGCATCCCATTATCAGAAAGAACCTTGCCTTTGTGAATCAGCTCCCTGTTGGTTATGCCCTGAAACATCATGTATTAAGCGTGTTTGCATGCTCTGCAGCTGTTTTTTGTGGCTACATAGTATTTTTTTGGGTGGGTGTCTGCTCTGTCACTCAGTTGTGTCTGATTCTTTGCAAACCCACGGACTGTAGCCCGCCAGGCTCCTCTGTCCATGGGATTTCCCAGGTGAAAATATTGGAGTGGGTTGCCATTTTCTCCTCCAACGAATCTTCCTGACCCAGGGATTGAATCCACGTTTCTTGTGTCTCCTGAACTGGCAGGAGGATTCTTTACCACTGCGCCACCTGGGAAGCCTGTATTTTATTGGGTGGATGTACCATAATTAACCAGAAGTGTACATTAAAAAAATTTTTTTTTCTACAGGTGTATTTTTTTTTTAAAGCAGCATAGCATAGATCGGCGGCTCAGTGGTGAAGCATCAGGTACTGACGCTGAAGCTTCAATACTTTGGGCACCTGATGCAAAGAGCTGACTCGTTAGAAAAGACCCTGACACTGGGAAAGATTGAGGGCAGGAGGAGAAGGGGGCAACAGAGGATGGGATGGTTGGATGGCATTACCGACTCAATGGACATGAATTTGAGCAAACTCCAGGAGAATGTGGAGGACACAGGGGCCTGGCATGCTGCAGTCCATGGGGTGGCAGAGTCCGATACGACTTAGGGACTGAAAAACAATGGCAACAAAGTCCAGCTGGACTCCACTTTGAGAGCAGGCACTTGTTGTGTTTGAATACCCTCTACCAGGCCAGAAGGAAAGACAACCACTTCCTGTAATTCTGATGTCATTCTTCTCTCAGGATAACTTTGGTAGGTTGGGGTCGGGTTTTAGTGGCCCCCTTACTTACAGATGTTGTCTGGGGACCCCCTGTGAGCTCAAGGCTGCAGGGAGCATGAAAGGCAGACAGGGGTGGTGCCTGTCAGAAGCGTTATGTCTGGTCAGCAGGCTGAGTCCTGGAACTGGCTGGAAGAGACTATGGGTATTTGCAATGGAGCAGGGCCCTGGCAGGGGTGAAAAGGGGCTGACAGTGAGAAGGACACGTCCACTTGACCAAGTGAAGCCTCAGAGGCTGGGCCTGCACCCAGAGAAATGCTCCTTTTTGCTTTAAGAGCCACACGTTATTTTGGTTTAAAAAAAAAAAAAAGTTGAAATGCGTGACGGTTATTTTTCAAAGGACAGCCCGTGACCACCCACATGAAAGTCACCTAAGTGGATGTGCTAAAAGTACAGAACCCTGGGCCCTACCTGCTACACCCGGACCAACCCGCTGACTCAGAATCACAGGAGTTGGGGTGTAGGGTTTTCATTTTTAACACTGAAGTGTGAGACCCACAGGGTAAGCAGACGGGAAGACAGATGGACACAGAGATGGGATAGAGAATAATGGGTGGGTTGGCAGAGGCATGGGGAGCGTCGGGTACCTGCTCTGGGCTTGGCTCCCCGAGGACCTCCTGGCCCCACGGGCTTCCTGGGTGCGGGATCTGGGTGTGTTAGAGCCACAAGAATCCTGCCTGGCAGGGAGGGTTCTCCCAGCACAGGTGATGTGTTATCTTGAAATCAGCACTTCCCAGCCTGACTCATACAGGGAGTGACTTTACCGTTAAGGGCCAGAGGGGCAGAGATGAGGAACTTCTCCAGTTTAATTTTTGTTTTGAAACACAGCTCAACCTGGGGTGGTGTGTCCGTGACCCCTGAGTACGCCTGTCTGTTAAAGGAAGTCCGGTTGCAGAACCATCCTATCTGCCCCCCTGGGATCTGAGGCCCTGCCCTTCACCCCGGCCCCTCTGCAGAAAGCGGGCTGCAGGCATCATCAGAGCAGACCAGGTTCCAGGCTCTAGGGGCACAAACGCCCAGCTAGGCTCCGCTTTCAGGCGTGGGGTGGCGGCTGCTGTGGGGGAGACTGAGAAAACCTCTGTGGGGCGAAAAGGCTATTTCCTCTCGAAAGGAGAGCAAAACGGCACTTTCTTTGGTTTCAATTATCGGTCAAGTTCTTACTGGCCCAAGGAGCTGAGAAATACTTGTTTGTCTCCGATTCAATAATAATAAAAGGAAAAGTAGGGACATTAGCCCTTTCGCCCTCCCCACTACACGAAGAGGTGGCAGGTTCCAGCTTCCTCTGCTGAGGGCAGCTGTGAGCCATCAGGAAGGCTCAGCGGGGAGAGGGGGGAGGGGAGAGGGGGCTGAGCTGGGGTTTTCGGCATCAACAGCAGGGTGAGGGGGGGAGTTACCATGTACAGAGCCCCTAACTGACACCAGACCAGGTGTAGGTCTTACACTGTATTAAAAATTGTATCAAAGTAAAACATGCACATCATACAGGAGGGCCTATTCCAAAATGTTTCCAGTTGTCTGCTCTCAGGCCTTCTCCTGAGGGCAGCAGTAGCATCCACATTTCACGGACAAAGCCTCGGGTTCAGAGGGGCCCGCTAACCAGACCACCTTCACTCGGCTACAGGGGTGGGGGGGCAGGCAGCATCAACCCCGGGGCCAGAGAACCCACTGCCCACATCTGTGCTCCCGGAGGCCACAGAGACGCATACTTTAGCCTGAACAAGTGTATTACTGGAGAAAAACCCAAGGCCACCTCACACATTCAGGGGACTGGCCTGGCTTTTGAAAGGCTTTGGAGTTTGTGATTCCTGAAAGTTCCATCTTCACGAGGACAACATCCAGGTTCAAAGGAGAAGGGAAGGACAGCATGCAGAATTAGAGAAAAATTTTGCAAACCACATATCTGATAAGAGATAAGAGACTTTAGAGTATATAAAGAACTCCTACAACTCAATGAGAAATAGACACATGATCCAATCTTAACACAGACAAAATTTCTTTCTTCTTTTTTCTTTTTTTCCCTATGTTTTGGCTGTGCTGAGCGGCATGTGGGATGTTAGTTCCTGCACCAGGGATCGAACCTGTGGCCCCTGCAGTGGAAGCACAGCATCTTAACCACTAGATCACCGGGGAAGTCCTATTAAAAAGACAAAGATTCTACATGGCCAAAGAAGACATACACGTGGCCAGTTAGCACATGAAATGATGTTCAACATCATTAGTCATCAGGAGAACGCAAATCAAAACCACAATGAGATACCATTCCACACCCACTTGGCTGGCTGTAATAAAAAAGATAGATCATAACAAGTGTTGTCAAGGATGTGGAGAAATTGGAGCCCTCATATACTGCTGGTCGGAATGCAAAACGGTGCGGTTACTTTGGAAAGCAGTCTGGCAATTCCTCAGGTGGTTACACACAGAGTTACTCTGTGACCCAGAAATTCAACTCCTAGGTCTAGAGAAACGAAACCTACTAGAGAAATGAAAACATCCGTCCACACAAAAACTTACACGTGAATGTTCATAACAGCATCATTCATAATAGTCAAAGTAGTGGGAACAACCCAACCGTGCAGCAATGGAGAAACAAAATGAAGGACAGCCACAGAGTAGAGTATTACAGTGAAAAAGAATGAAATACCAACATATGCTGCAACCTGGATAAACCTGGAAACACAGGATACCGTCTATGACTCAGTTTATATGAAATTTCCAATAGAGACAAATCTCTACAGAGACAGGAAGTAATTTAGTGGCTGTTAGGGGTTGGAGGAAAACGGGAGTGATTACTAACAAGTGCGAGGTTTCTTTATGGGTGAGGAAAGGTTCTAAAATTGTGATGATGGTTGCACAATTCTGAAATGTACACTTAATGGGTGAAATGTATGGTATATGGATTATATTGAAATAAAGTTGTTTTAAAAAAATGCATAGGGTGGTGGGGAGGTAGATGATGGAGTTGCTAGCGTGGGGCCCTCCCCAGCACTATTTCATCTCTGCATTTTAGCAGACTTTATTAAAAAAAAAAAAAAACTTTTGTTAACTTGGCATTCAGGGACATAAAATTGGTAGCTTGGAATCAGAGTTGGTAGAAATATTTACACCATGGGAACTGGCAAATGCTACAAATAAGGGCATTTATATATATATATATATATATATATATGTATATATGTATGTATGCTGCTGCTGCTGCTAAGTCACTTCAGTCGTGTCCGACTCTGTGTGACCCCATAGACAGCAGCCCACCCGGCTCCCCCGTCCCTGGGATTCTCCAGGCAAGAATACTGGAGTGGGTTGCCATTTCCTTCTCCAATGCATGAAAGTGAAAAGTGAAAGTGAAGTCGCTCAGTCGTGTCTGACTCTTAGCGACCCCATGGATTGCAGCCTACCAGGCTCCTCCATCCATGGGATTTTCCAGGCAAGAGTGCTGGAGTGGGGTGCCATTGCCTTCTCCCCTGGTAGCTTAGACAGTAAAAATTCTGCCTGCATTGCAAGAGACCGGGGTTCTATGCCTGGGTCATGAAGATCCCCTAGAGAAGGGAATGGCAACATGCTCTAGTATTCTTGCCTGGAGAATCCAGGACAGAGGAGCCTGACTGGCTATAGCCTACGGGGTCACATGTCAACACTGAGTAGATTTGTGTGGTTTCTCACTCATCTCTGAGGAAGGAGAGGTTCAAAGTCCTTGTTGGGAGGTGAGAGGGCTCTGTACCCCTAGCGGTACATGGGGGCCACCTGAGGATGCTGGTTAAATGCTGATTCCTGGGCCCCTTTCAGAGACATCCAATCTCCAGGGACAGGGCCCAGGAGTCTGATTTAAATGCTGAGGGTCCAGGTGATGCTGGCCCAGATCTCAAACCTGGGCTTGCTGGATTCTCAGGTCTGTGTGCAGATGACATGGCTGCCATTTCTCGTCCTCAAATCGGCTTAGACCTATAAAGCAAAAGTTCAAATCCTGTCCGAAGAAGCGTGAAGCCGAGCAGGCGTCTTCCCTGAAGGTTTTGCAGGTCATCATTTTGGCCTTCCGAGTCTCTGACTAGGGTTTGTTGTGTAGTATGAGTTTTGCAAAACAGCTGTGTTTATCGGAGCTCTAATTCCTGTTTCCAGGAGCTTAAGTGTTTCGGTGTTTGCACACGGGGCTGCTGTGTTCAGACAAGACACACTTGCGTACCCACTGCTTTCTTCTCGGTCACACACTACAGGCACAGACACGTTGGGTGCCAGCCTGACTTCTGCAGAGCAGCTGTCCAAGGAGTAAGACACATCCCCCCCACCGCCACCCTGGGGCCCCTCCTGTCAAGGCCGTCACTTCTCTGAGCTGCAAACTTCGTTGCGCTTCCTGGTTTACACTTCCCTGCGGCTGACCTGTCCCGCAAGGCTGGGTGGGCAGGCTCTGACCCAGTCTCTCTTGGGCAAAGGCAGCCAGGGGACAGAAGCAGCGGAGGCAGCACAAGGTCACGGCTGGGAGCTAACCGGGCCCGGACCTCTGGGTTTAGATCTGGCCCCTGCCCACCTCTCAAGCAAACCAATTTTTGGCAAGTTATATCTTCACCTCTGAGCATCAGTCTTCCTAAACTGTAAAATGGGGAGAACAGTTCCTCTTCAGTGGGGCTGGGATGAGCATGGTTGTACTGATAAGGTACTGGACCCAGCGCCGTGGCCACAATGCTGGTTTAGCAGTTAGCGTGCAGAGGGGCCTCCTGGGAAGCAGAGGGGCACGACTGCTGGGGTGGAGCGTCCCTGCTTGTGCCTTCAACACTGGTCCCTGTTTGAGCTGCTGCAGGTTCACAACACACTGTCCCACCAGCCTTTGCCCCAGTTTTTTGCCTCCTCTGCTGCCCCCCACCCCCACACTCGCCCCCTGCAATCGTTGCAGGCTCCTACGATAGGCACAGACTTCCTTTCTCCAGGAAACCCACTGGCTTTAAATGACCCCACATGCTGCGGATTTGGGGAAATCAAAGATTTCCATTTGGGATGGATGAGAACATCTGGGAAGCAAAGGAGAATGGGTTGAATAACCCAATAATTATCATCCCTCCCACCCCACCCCTGCCACACATACAGCCACATTCTGGGAGGAGGAAGACTCAAAAAACACAGCAGAGGGCACAGGGTCAGGGGAGAGGAGAAAACAGCAGGGCTGGGGAGGGAAGGCGGGGGGAGGCTGGGGCTGAAGCCAGGGAGCCTTGGGCTCACACTGCTGCCATGACTTACTGTGACCTTGGGCAAGTCACTGCAGCCTACGAGTGGATTTCCTCATCCGAACATGGACAGAGGAGGATTTCTGCCTCACAGAGGACAGACTCCACGCGCGGGGAACAATGTTCCATCCACTGGTGCTGAAAGGACCCAAGGGAGAGAGCTCACGGAGCGCGTCTGTTTCTGGGATCTCCAGGCCACTGGGGGCTCACAGAGTACTGGAGGGGCTGCTTTCAACGGGGGCCAGTCCAATGACCTAAGAGGCTGCTCCAGGTTTAAAACAATACATAGCCAGGGGAATTATTGCAGCATTTTGTAATTAGATGGAAAGTTGGTTGTCCCTTGGCCTGAAATAGCCAGATAACCATGCAAGCCTCTCCCAGATCCATCCTGATGGAAAGTCTCTGGCTTCCGTGGCAAACACCATTTTCCCCATCAGCTTGGCTTGTAGGGTTTATCTTGTCGAGGTGAGTGAACAGGCATTGAGAGCTACCAACTTTCACCAAAGGAAACAAAACAGGTGCTGGGACCAACGCCATGGTCTTGGTCAGCTGTCCACTGCAGCATTTCTCTGGCTAGAATTTCGTGATGGAGACCGTCTCCCACCTGCTGGAAATCCTGAGGACGGCCCTGGAGCCAGGACCGCTCACCTGGACCCTGAAGTGGTCGGTGAGTAACCATGATGGCTGCTGCAGGGGCCTGCATCTCCCTGAGCCTCCTGGTGGGCTTGCAGCTTCCCCTGGCTTCTTGAGGGCGAGATGAGATGACACAGGTTCGGTGCTTAGACTGGGGTCTGCTCGCAGCCCAGCATTATCAGTGCTGACAGCTACCCAACAGAAGCGCACATACAGCACTTGGTCCGAGTAGGGACCAAGCACTTTCAGTGCATCCACATGTAACCTTTGGGGACTTCCCTGGTGGTCCAGTGGCTAAGACTCTGCACTCCAAATGCAGAGGGCTCAGGTTCGAGCCTCGGTCAGGGAACTGGATCCCACAAGCCACAACTACAGATCCTGCCTGCCACAACAAAGATCACAGATCCCATGTGCTGCAAATAAGGCCTGGCGCAGCCAAATAAGTACAGAAATATGTATTTTTTTTAAGTTATGATAAAAAATGTAACATTTATGATGTTCCAAGATGTGCAGGCTGGGTGCTTGTAGGTGGGGGTGGGTTGGAGGTAGCAGGGTAGGGGAGGAGAAAGAACTGAAATGCTAAAGGTCCATGGTTTGTTAAGCCGAGGAAACTGATGCACATTCTTTATCTGAAGTGAATCTGAACGTAGAAGTTGCGAGACTTGTGTTATCGGTACCCATTCCCCCTCCAATCCCCCACAAAGCACAGCCAAGTCAAGTTCTGATTTCCTCCAGTCAGAAGAGTCGTGGACACCTCACAAAACGGCCTGATGTCAGATGTTTGGGATCAACTGAGAATATGTTTATTTAAAAGCAATTTTAAATATTAAAAAAAGTAGAAATGAACACATACAGTACTGGAAAACGGTCACATTAAATACATGTGAAATGACGAGTGTACTGATGTCTGAGCATAAGATCCAGATGGGAATTCGGAATTTAACTTTTGGCGCTGTGGGATCCCTATACAACATGTTGAAGTTCTAGGCAATAAAAAAATAAATAGCAATTGCTGTTCAACAGTAAAATAAGACACACACTATTTGCAGAACATAACGTTCCCCGCTGCGGGGGGGCAAAGAAGAATTAGCTATTTTTCCCGTAAGGTTCCATACCTTCAAAATACTCTCTATCATGTACAAAATTGCAGATAGCGGCTCGCTGAGTTTAAGAACAATACCAGATTCAAATCCAACCAAGGTCGCCAAAGATACTTATTTATATCTATTTTTCCTATGTCCCACAGTAAGCTGGGTTAGAGAAAACTCAGATTCCTGATGGAAAACAAAAACAAAACCAGGAAAAAAACAAACAAGTGTTAAAAAAAAAAAAAAAAGCATCTGTGTAAAAGTTGCTCTAAAAGAGGAAAAAAGAAAAGGAATTAACTCCATGTAATTTTAGACATCGTGCTTTTGTGTCTTTTAAAAAGCCAGTTTATTTTGAGATCAGCTGAAAATACTGTAGGCCACAAAAATGAACGGTGCTTGAATGTAACTTAAGTGTAAGTGAATGAATTGGGACAGTAAATAACTTCGGGAGGTGACTTCCTGTCCTGACACCCGGTTGCTAAACTCCTGAGGCTGCCGACACTGTGGGCCACGCACACCAGCACGTCGGCTGGTTCCTCATATCTGTGTGGAGTTCACGTGTGCCGCGATGCCGAGGAAGCAGTTGCTTAAAATCAGTTTCCGATAATAGCTGGTGAGATCTGCTGCAGGTTTGTCATGCAAGGTTTATTGGTTCAGTGATCACGTGAGCAGAGCTAAGGTAATGCTCGCTGAGCACTACGACTTGATTACAGAGGGCTCCCCTAAGGGTTTGGTTGGGAGCTGTGCTTCTGGGAAATGAACATTTCTCACTCGTTGCCAGGATGATCTGCTTAAAAATATTAGCTTCCTGTGCTGCTGCCAACGTAGCCGTTTAAGCAAGCGCACTGCCAGGACGACACACGGGCCTCGGAATCCGAGAGCAGTCCCACTGACTGGGGAGTGGAGCTGTATTCTCTCCCCAGATTCAGGCTGATATAAAAGACTGAAAAACTCAGGATGGTCTTGATGGTTTGATGAATGCGGCTGGGATGAGAAAAAAAACTGGGAGGGGCAGGGACCCCTGGCAGAAAAGCATGTTTCACAGTGCAATTCATAGCAGCGTTCAGAAACTTGGTTATGAATTGACTTGAAGATGACGTGTCTGTTCAACAGAGCTGGGAAACTTATCTATGATTGGAGTTTACTAAAGGAAATGGAGAAAAAAAAAAAGAATGCTGGTTTCAGCATCTGAATTCTACAGTGGGGATGGGCGGGGGAAAACGGTGGGCAGAACTGATTTCTGAATTAGTCATCTTCTTGAACACTCTTTTGAAAGTTTAAATTTATCCAGAACGAAAACTAAGAAAAGAATTTAAAACGGACATGTTAGAGGTGTTAACATAGTTGAAGGATGCTAATTCATAATGTGATATGTGCATTCATACTCTTGAGGAAGCCAAATGACTGACTGGAAACAAATATTTGTTGCAACCTTATAATTTCTGCTTTAATGGCAATCAAGTTTAAAAAAAAATGTACAGTTCAACTTATCCATACTATTCCTTTATAAAAGGCAGATTTCAGGTAAGCTTCTAAATGCATGCATAATGTAGAGGCTAATATTTTCTGGCAGTCCTTGGTTCCTGAAAGTTGAACTTCATCAGATGTGTCTTAAACTTCTGTGAAAATAGTCATGAAGGATATGTTATTTTTGCATAATGAGGTAATATCAGGGGCGGGCACTCATCTTCTTAAGACAGCATAAACCCACGTGTCTAAACCTGCGTGAGGCTGTGGGCACTGTAAAATGCCACCCAACGTTCTGGGTCAGTGGATATTTTGCTGAAGGAATAACACTTACACTGAACTGAGCACTTTTCTGTAATAAATACCAAAGCCGGTTTTTGTAGCTGTAAACTGTGTACACAGATAACAACAGGCTGGTCTGTCACAGAGCGGAAAGATTCACCTGGAAGACAGTACCCACCTCTTTGCTAATGTTGCATTTTTCAGTAACACAATGAAGAACACTGTCAAGTTAGGAACAGAGAGGCAATTCCATGCCCTTCAGCGGTTGCTGGAGACCATTTCTATTTGCAAAGCCAGCAGTTCCTATATTCCTGCTTGTTTGTTTGCTTGGAAAACAGCATAGAGAGAGATGTAAGTGCTAGATGCCAAGGATGGCTTTGGCAAACCAGTAAGGCGCACCGGGTCCCAAGGCTACCCTAATACTGGCGAAGGCAGAGACCACAGGGTATTTACAACACGCGCTCTGTTCCCCTCCTGAGGCGGCCCCTCCGGGAGCTTCCACTCGGCAACAGCAGCTATTTACACGGTGCGCACGGGGTCCCAGGGAGGCAGCGGTCTGGCATGATGGGTGCAGACAGTCTGAAGGCTCTGCTTTTTTGCTAGTCGGACAGGATGTGGACAAAGGACACTGGGAAGACGCCCTTCCTCTCGGGCTGCCCCTCGATGTGCCCAATCTGCAGGGAGAAAGGAGATGCATCAGGCAGGAGGCGGCCGGTGGGTCCGAACGCCCCCAGAGCTGATGCTGATGCAGGCCCGGGGGAGACACGATGAAGGCGCCACACACAGCGGAGCCGCTTTCACAGGGGTCGCTTCACCGGCAGGCAGACGGTCCTGGGGCCCTCACTTTCTACTCGAAGGGACACGCGCCCCGAGGGGTAGGGGGGCCCGCCATGGTCTCTCCCCGGCTGCAGCCTCAACCACATGCTCAACCAGGCCTCTCGGCCACCTCTCCGGCTGGGTGACCTCGCAAAGCATGCTAAGCCTCCCTGTCTGTAAAATGGGGCTGAAATACCCCTGCTTCTCACCCTGTGGGGAAGCTAAACCAACGATTCCATACATAAAAAGGGCTGCAACGCACCAAGAACTTGCTTTCTGGTTGTGGTGGTGGAGAGGATGCTATGAAAGCCTGAGAACGATGAGGGCAGATTTTACAGCTGTTTTCTTGTCTGCTGCCTAAACCTGTCAGCCATCATTACCTGCCAAGGCTCCTAATAACCTCAGTTACATAAGGATTAACTGCATTGAAGAGAACCCTATCAGGAAAAAGACCAGCGACACGCACGCTGGCTTCGGATGACCATCACGGAGAAAGATGGGCGGCCTTCTTTGCTCAGCGGGCCTGGGGCCTTGGGTGGTCAGCTGGGCCTCTGTGCACCGGTTTCCATCTGGACAGAGGGGTTAATAACAAGGCTGGGATGACCCATGTCATTGGGTCTTAGTTGGCATCACACACGTGAGTCCTCAGACATTCCTGTGAGGGAGGGTGATTCTTGCCTCCCTTTTCAGAGGGGGAAACTGAGGCTCACAGGAGGCTGCACCCAGGGCCAGAGGGTGAGTCACGCCGGGATTTCAGCGCCCGTCTTCTTGTCAGGGATCTAACCCACCAGACTTCATGACAGACAGAGAGAGGGAGGGAGGGAGCGGGCCTCTGGTTTGTCAGCCTCAGTGCTCCTGACATTTGGGGCAGGGGGTTCTTTGTGGTGGGGGCTCCCTCACACATCACAGGATGTTCAGCAGAGGCCAGCAGCACCCACCCTGGCCAGGCCCTGACGACCAGAATGTTTCCAGATGTTGCCACACGTGCCTGGAGTGCGAGACTGCCCCGGCTGAACCACTGCTGTGGCCCAAGGAGCATCCCGACGGCTGTGACCGGGATTCTGGAGTCACGGTCTGGGCCCAGGGGGAGGAAAGGCGAAGGGCCATGAGTGTGCCTGTGTGTGTGTGTTTCTGGGCAACAGCAGGTCCTGGGCTCAGCAGTGAACCACAGGTCCCTTTCTCGACACAGAGGGCTGGGCCCTCTGGGCAGGATGGGGCTCCAGCTGCCAAGGAAGCAGAATTTCCACACCCAGGGTGGGGAGTGATCGCCTCGGAGGCGTCCGCCCGCTGCCCCTCTGTTCAGCAGGGCCCGCTGGAGGCTTCCTCCCCCGACAGCTTGGACAGCCGTGGACATGTCGGGTCCCCTGCAGCCACCCAGGACCCAGGCAGCTCCCAGGCTGTGGGGGGAGGGGGGACAGGGCTGCCTTTCCTTCCTGACACCTGGGCAGCAGGTTTTTATGGAAAAGGAGCTGTCATAGATGGTCTCCTTGAATCCTCCCCTGAAGTCATGTGAGGCAGGGATCCTCCTGATAGAACTTCAGGCTGGACGAAGATGGAGCCTGAGGATGTGTGGCAGGTGTGTGTGTGTGTGTGGAGGGGTGGGGTGATAGAGCCTGAGGATGTGTGGTGGGGATGTATGTGCACACAAGTATGAACGTGTGTGTGTACGTGTATTTCCTGGAGAAGGAAATGGCAACCCACTTCAGTATTGTTGCCTGGAAAATTCCACGGACGGAGGGGCCTGGTAGGCTACAGTCCATGGGGTCGCAAAGAGTCGGACACGACTGAGCGACTTCAATGTCAATGTCAATGTCAATGTGTACGTGTATGTGTGGTGATGGAGCCTGAGAACATTTGGCAGGCGTGTGTGTGTGTGTGTGGTGGTGGTGGCGGTGGTGTTGAAGGGCGAGGCCTGAGCAGAGCTGGCTGGGCCAGTGTTGAATGAATTTCAGTTTTGCATCTGAAAAGCCAGAGAGCACCTGAGGCCCACAGGCTGCAGTGTGATGAGGGTACTCTCCTGAGCTGGTTTTGAAGCTCCCGGCTAAGAGGCAGGACAGGCACTGTGTCCTCGGGGGGCGTGTGCAGGCTGACCACGGACAGCGCTGTGCGGCTGGTACGTACCCACCACTCCTGGTCCTCCTCCCCGGTGACCACGATCACCTCGCCCTCCATGAAAGTCAGCTCGTCATCGTTGTCCGCCTGGCAGTCGTAGATGGTCTTCACTCGCCTCACCTTGCTCTTTCCCTTCAAGAAAGCAGCGGGGTTTTAGCTCATAGGACAGACTGAAGGGAAAGGAGGACATGATGACCCTGGGTGAGTGGCTTCACCTCGCCGAGCCTCAGTTTCTCCCTGATGAAAGGGGGGAGCGCCCCCAGCCCTGGGTGCTCTCCAGATAGAAGGGCCCCTCCGCCCAAGGCAGCAGGGGAGCCCACTGAGAGTGCGGGGGGGCGGGTAACCATCGATGACTTCCATCTGAGAGCAAACATCACGGGGAAGGGATCAAAATCCAGCTTCACCAGAAACAAGCGATGTGCCCGACCCCGCCCCGCCCCGTGGCAGCCTGCAAAGATGACAGCAGATTCTAAAAATGGTTTGGGGAAACATGATGTAAAGCAGACCAAACACATGCAGCATAAACACATTTCTCAGCCCCTCATGCAAAGCGCCGTGTCAGCACACGCTGCTGAAACAGAGCAGGGGAGCCCGGGGCGGGGGCGGGGGACTCTAGGCAGTTCCCCAAAACGTTTTAGTTTCTGACCCATGTTGAATTGAGCTTTTGGTTGTTAGATTTCCAGTTCTCTGCAAACAGGAAGACGGAAATAGAGAACTGACCTTCCAAAGGATGCTTCTGGCGCCTGGCTTATTGAATAATTAGGAATTAAAAAAAAGCAAGCTGTTATGCTCAAAGTCTGGGGTCAAGTGCTTTTCCTCTTGGTCTGTTGGTTTCTCCTTCACTCTCCCCGATGACCCACTTGCTTCTACAACTCCCCTCCCCGGGCTAAGCCAGAGCTGGTGGGGTCTGAGAAGCCGAGGGCTACGGCCAGTCGAGATCTTAAGTCTTTTCAGCTCTGATTCTGTGAGCAAACTGGAAGACCTATGTGCGACCACTGATAACAGGGAGGGTTAAATGAGATAATAAAACGGTGAAGTGTGCAGCAGCACAGACTGGAATTGTGTACATGAAGGCCAAGGGTGGTGCTCAGGCTGCTGGAGAGCCCGTGAAGAGCAAGCATCCGCTGATGAACACGCTTGTGGCCTCCCACCCGGGAGAGGATCTGTTTCACTATTCTCACCTTTCCTTTAGTGTTGAAGGGACACACTTCTATCACAATGTTGTTTTCTCATGGGAAGATGTGAGCAAGGCTTTTGGTCCCCCCCGCTAACTGTGCTCCTTAACCCGGGGTGCTCCCACCCCTGTCAGGGTGCAGTGTGGGCAGGACAGACAGCACATGTGCATCTTCCCAGAGCTTCATTTTTCCAAAAAAGAGATTTTTTTGGGGGGTGGGGTGGGGAGGGAAAGGCATGTTTAAAGCAAAAAGGACATATTATAGAGTAGAAGGCATTTTGTGAAAATGAAGGGCTGGGAGACTTCAAACCAAACTCTATGTTGGTTGGTACAAGTCTCTTTGGGCTTTGTGTCCAATTCCTCCAGAAAGGTGCGGAGAGAAGCTGAGGTGTGAGGCCACTTTCCCGGGACCCTGGGAAAGGAAAGGTCTCCTACTCAAGGACCACAGACAAGGGCGACCACTTGCTGGGCGTTGCTCGCACTTCCCTGCATTTCATTGCCCATGAAGCCAGGCAGTGTTCTAGCCCCTTTCTGTGAAGGAGGAGACAGAGGTTCAGGGCCATGAGGAGGTGGCCACGGCCCCGCGGTCACAGGGCAGGCAGGTCCTGATGTCTATCTGCTGGGGTCCACAGCCCGGCCCCAACCCCCAGGCCCTGCGCCCCCCACGACACCCGACACCTGACCCCAGGCTGGCCGGGTGAGCATGTGCCTGGGTTTCTGAGCACCACTCACCGTGTTGATTTTCCTGGGCAGCGGCACGGGTGTCTCTGGCAGGGTGGGCGTGAGGTCGTTGGTGTCCTCGGACGCCTGCTTGGGGACGTTCGGGGACAGGTCCGCCGGGTGTGACTTGGGGGTGAGCTCCAGGGGCGGCTGGGCCTTGGGCGAGGCGTCTCCCGTCTGGGGTTTTGCCAGCAGCTCCCCCAGTTGTGGCTTGGGAGGCAGGTCTTTCACCTGGGGCTTGGGGGGCAAGTCTGCGAGCTGGGGCTTGGGGGGCAGGTCGCCCAGCTGCGGCTTCGGGGGCAGCTCGCCTGGCTTAGGTGGTAAGTCTCCGATGGGGGGTTTGGGAGCCAGTTCCGTGGGCTTCGGGGGCAGGTCCCCGGGTGGCGGCTTCTGCGGTAACTCTGTCAACTGGGACGACTTCTGGAAGATCTCAGGCGGGATGTTGGCTTTGTCGAGGGAGAGATGATGGCTGGTCTCTGTTTTCCTTAGTGCCACTATGGGAGGAGACCACAGAGAGGGGTCACGGGCAGGACTGACCCTGAGCAAGCGCCCCAGGTGGTTGCAGGCCCAGACCCCACATGAATTGGCCTGCTTTCAAAAAAGGTGAAAGTTGGAAGCCTGGAGGCATCCACCTTACAATGGATAATCTTATGCCTCAGTTATGTAAGAACAGGACATCCAAACTAACCCAGAAGTGAAAAAAACAAAAACAAAAACCCACAACTACACACATAATAGATCCTCTGGAGAAGGGAATGGCAACCTACTCCAGTATTCTTGCCTCGAAAATTCCATGGACAGAGGATCCTGGTGGGCTTCAGTCCATGGGGCCGCAAAGAGTTAGACATGATTGAGTGACTGACACTCACTTTTTCATACACATAATACAGATTATAGAAAACTGAAAGGTGCAGAGTTAAAAGGAGAAGTTTTCTGTAAGTCTACTGCGTAAATTAGCCATTTAAAATACTTTGGTATAATTTCGTTCTGGACTTTTCTATGTATCTTTCATAGATAAAACATCTGCTCTTATCTATATACTGATTTAGCAAGAATATTCACCACGTTTATAAACATTGTTCATTAGTACTAAGCATATACTTTTCATGCGGCATCCTATTCCGTTCTGTAGTGGTATCATTCTAATTTCTCACGTTTTATATGATGTACACACTGTGTAAGAGGGAAGAAGTTTCTCCTCTTACCACTCCCACCTACCACTCCTTTGAGGTCACCACCGTTCCTTTTTAGTGATGCCCATCCATGTATATATGAATTATCTTTAAACGCCCGGGACTACAACAAATACATTCAATGGGACTACAACACCTACGTTGCCTGCAACTTTGCTTCCCATTTAATATACTTGGGAGAATGTCTATTAACATGGGACTACAATACATACGCTGGAGAAGGAGACGGCAAGCCACTCAAGTATTCTTGCTTGCTACAGTCCACGGGGGTCACAGAGTCGGATGTGACTGAACGACTCACACTCACTCACTCACATACACACACACACACACACACACGACATACATTGTCTACAACTTTGGTTTTTCCACATTTAAAATGCTTGGGAGAATTTCTATTAATAAGTCACTTCCTCCTCCTTCTCTTTAAAGGTTGTGTAGTACTCCATCGCTTGGAGAGTCTGCTTGCGGTCTGAACCTTCGCACAGCTCTAACCAGTGGAACTTAAGACATGTCTCCAAATTGGGCTCCACTACTTAGTTACCAGCTGTGTGACCCTGAGCAGGTTACAAACCCCCTCACCTTCCTCATCTCTGAAACACGAGCTGACATAAAGAATATGCCAACAGGACGAGGTAGACTCCAGGTGTAGTATCAGAATATTACGGAGCATTAGCACCGTTGCTGAGACAAGGTTCCTTGAGGCCAGGATTCGCCAAGCACACAGTGGGCGCTCAGTGAGGACACAGCTGACTGAAGCACATGGAGGAGCCTAACTAAGAACTGTATTCTAAAGACACAACACTCAGAGAGAGACTTTAAAAATCTTTTGTTTTTTAAAAAAGAAAAGACAAACCCCAGTGTTGTAAAGTCACAGCTACCCTGCAGCTGCTCCTGCTCGGGGCCTGCCGGGCCACATCCCTTCCTAAGGAACTCAAATTTCAAGGGCACCCTGCTCACGGGCCGGCCGGTGAGCTTCGGCCAACGTGGCACAGTTCAGAAAGTGACAACAGCCCCATCAGATTCCTCTCTTGGAAGTCAAGACACTGGGGTAAACAAAGTCTGAGGCAGGCGGCGATGGGGGAACAGCCGGGGGAATCCCCTGAGGCAGCGGGGCTGAAAAGCCTAGCTCTGAGCCACACTTACGGGGGAACAGAAACCGTGAGGAAGTGCTAGGCCACCCAAACAGGCACCTCCGGTTCTAGGAATTCATCCAGAAAAGGGATCAAAGCCAGGGCACATGCCTGTGCCAGGGTGTTCAGCATGACACTGTTTATAGTGAAAAAAAACTGAAGCGGGTGAATGTGGAAGAGGACACATTATTTAACACGGCCAGGTATCAGATAACAGAGCACTACGCAGCCAGTAAGAGTACAATTAATCTCATGGAAAGGGCTCTTGATTCACTGCATGACAAAAACCAGCTTAAAGAGTGACATAAAAAAATCATAGGAAAAAGACTGACAGGGCAGACTAAATTGATTTATCCTGGGTGGCGAGACTTTGGGTGGTTTGTATTTTCTTTATACGTCTTTGCATTTTTAAAATCTAGAATGAATATAGGTTAATTTTATACTACAAAGAAATATGAAAAGAGACAGTCTCCCCTCTAAAGAAGTCTCTCCTCTGACTATTTTATTTCCAAGATGATTTTGTGTTTTCCCTTCTCTAATTCAAAGTTCTTTGTGAGCTTCATTCTTTAAAAAAAAAAAAAAAAAAAAATTTTATTTATTTGGCTGTACCAGGTCTTAAGTTTCGTCATTTGATTTTAGTTGTGGCATTTAAGATTTTCCCTGACCAAAGATCGAACTTGGGCCCCCTGCGTTAGGAGTGTGAAGCATTAGACACTGGACTACTGGCGAAGTGCCTGAGCTGCGTTCTTAACTCTGATGGACAGACAAGCAAATTTCCCCCCAAAGTTGGACAACAAAGAGTACTCTGCTCGAATGAGGACATCAAGAATAAGAAAGGAGTGAGAATTCCACCCCATCCCTGGGACTTCCTTGGTGGTCCACTGGTTAAGAATCCACACTTCCACTGCAGGGGATGTGGGTTCGATCCCTGGTCGGGGAACTAGAATCCCACATGCTGTATGGCACAGTTGAAAAATAAGAAAAAGACCTGGGGGGTTATGGTGCAGCTGGTTCATGCAGGCAAGGTTGGTCGGAAACAAACAGATTCAGCCCTTTGAACAGCAGTGTGGTACAGAGCTTAGGGACTGAACACTCTGCCCTGGGCTTTGACGGTTCTGTTCCTGAGAAGAGGCTCTAAGGACAAAACTGAGAAGGAGGAGGAAGATGAAGAAAGAGTCCACATGCTCTTGGCTCATGTTTCCAACAAAAGGGGGAGCCAAGCAGAGAATGGCAGCTGCTTGATGACAGAATCCTAAGTGGAAAAACCCAGGATGCAGGACTGGACTTTCACTGTGATGACAGCTAGGGGAGAATGTAAGGGACCAAGGGCTGCGTCACAACCCAACACTACAGTGACTCTGTTCAGGTTGGAGAGCCCCCTGAAGCTTCTCTACTTCTGCCCTTTAAAACTCATTAAACAAATGGCTCCATGCAGCAGTCAATCCCCAGCTGAGAAGGTTTTCACTAAGCCCTTTAAAACAAGCCCAAAGGATTCCCTGGTGGCTCAGATGGTAAAGAATCCACCTGCAAAGCAGGGGATCTGGGTTCTATCCCTGGGTCGGGCAGATCCCCTGGAGAAGGGAATGGCAACCCACTCCAGTATTCTTGCCTGGAGAATCCCATGGACAGAGGAGCCTGGAGGGTTACAGTCCATGGGGTTGCAAAGAGTCTGACACGACTAAGCAACTAACACTTTCAAAGAATTTAAAAAATAAGTGATGTTTGGGAAGGAAAAACAGTGAGGTGTGGTCAGTCCACGTGGAAGTGCCGGCAGGTGCTGGGGAGGACGGGCGGGCAGGAGAAGGAGCTGCGCCCTGTCCCTCTCAGCATCACAGACGCCCTCTGCCTCTGGCTGAGGAGGCTCAGAAATACACCCGGACTCTGCTTGTTTTCTGGGTGAGACAAGGACATACTGGATGGATGGCACAGGAGCCACTGATATAACACGGAGCATCCTAGCTCTTCTGCTGGGGAAAGACTGCAGGGCCGGTGTGGGAGAAGGCAGACCAGGGAGGAGACTGCAGAGTCTAGACAGGAGAGGATGGTCTGGGAGACCACAGTGAGAGTGGAGACACGGGAAGATACAACCAACGGAGAACCAACAGTGTGTGTGGATGGATGAGGGGCATGGGAGGAAGGGAGGAGCTGGGCTTCTCTCCTAGGTTTAAGATCCAATCCCCTGGACCTGGACAATATTGCCTATGACAGGGACGCTGTGCAAGGAACAGGTTTGGCTGGCGGGGGTGTGTGTGTGTCTGTGTACCTGGACAATATTGCCTGTAACAGACAGGGACGCTGTGCAAGGAACAGGTTTGGCTGGAGGGTGTATGTGTGTGTGTGAGTGAAGGGTCTTCAAAATCTTAAGTTGAGAAGCTGTCAGACATCTGAGCAGAGACAAGACAGTGGCAGGTGTGTGGGAGTTTAGATTATGGAGGGTCACTTGGACTGCGTACATGGTACAGAGGTGCCGAGCTGGGTACCCCAGGGAATGAGGGCAGATTCAGAAGAGAAGTGACTGCAACTGAGCCAATCTCTGGAGGCTGCGGACACGAGGGGCCTGCACACGAGGGGAGGGACTGTCAGTGCCGTAAGAACAGGATGGTGTCCACAGGCCAAGTGCGGAGACAGTAGCCAGCTGGGCCAAAGGCTGCAGACAGGCCGACCTTGATCACCGCTGACGGCCTCGTGGAGGGGTTTTAACAGAGAAACATGAATGCATCTCGGCGTGGAGAACTGGTAGCCATGACCCTGACATAGAGAGAGGCAGTCGGACGGCATGTCCCTCTCGACAGAAGAGTGCACTGCTGCCTGGGAAGGAGTTTTGCCAAAGCCTGAACTAGGAGCATCTGATCGGGTCTCCTGATCCAACTTTCAGTTGACAGGAAATATTAGAGGACAGAGGAATGTGTTAAATGACTACACGGGGCGCCGATCAGCAGAATCCAGCCTTTCCTAAGTATGATCTCACCTCGTCCTCACAAAACCTGGTGGAGCAGACGTCCTGGCCCCGCCGACAGGTGAGGAATCTCAGGCTCAGTGAAGCTTCTGAGTCCCCTGCCCAGGCCTCACAGCTAGTAAGCAGGAGAGCCAGTACCGGTTCTGAGGTCTCTCTCATTTTGTTCGCAAGAGAAGAAATGGTATCTGGGGATACTAATGATGGATCTTCTGAAAAAGCATTGCTTTTTTAGGAAAAGTTTGGTGTTTGTTAATTACAAAACTTGAGCTTATAAATATTCTTCTTCACTGAACAAATGTTAATTACTCATCTCTCACATGTCAGCTGCTGCTCAAGGCCATCTGAGATAAAGCAGGGGACAAAAGAGACAGACACCCCCAACCCCTTGGAGGGTACAGTGATAGTATAATTACATGTAAATATGAAAGAGAGGATGAGATGGTTAGATAGAATCACTGACTAAATGGACATGAATTGGAGCAAACTCTGGTAGATATCCAGTGAAGGACAGGGAAGCCTGGTGAGCTGCTGCCTCTGGCGTCGGAAAGAGTCAGAGAACAAACAGGATGAAAATGAGAAATCTTACCTTTCTGAGGTAGTTTAGGAAGAACTCTTGGGCCAAGGGCAGTCTTTGCAGAACTGGTGCTAATGAATAAATAAGAATTGTTTATGATCTCAGAGCGCTATAAAATCAATAGTGAAATAGTATTCAAGGAAATCATAGAAATTCACAGAATTATCTATCTAAAATTGCTTTCAACATTTCCCTAACAAAAGATTATAGTCCACTTTCCCAGATTTGAAGCTTGCCTGCATTTCCCTGAGGATTATCTTTTTATTCCCAAGTCTGCAGAATGGAGTCAAGAGGGAAAGTAACAAAACCACCACCAACCCTCTGAGTGAAAAAGCCTGATCCCTCTTCTTCTTGACACCTTTCCCCGAAGGAACAGCGCTGATGAAAGCGCTGGGCACCCTGCAGGTCCTGGGCCAAGCGCGCTGCTCCGAGGCAGCTCTTCTCATGCGACCCCACGATGTTACGTGTGTCTCCTCCACCTGAAGCACAGGAAACCAGAGCCTGTGCACCTCCAGTGACCTGTGGACGCTCCCGAGGCCTGGCCAGTGGCAGAGCTGGACGTGCAGGCCCAGCTCCACTGGACTCCAGAGCCCTCACTTTTTCCTTGCACCAGAGCAAACAGCTTTGGTCTCAGGCCTCCAGGCTTTCCATGAGTTGTTCCTCTTCTTGAACAATTTGTAAATGAGCAGAGGAGAAGAGCCCCGGAAAGCAGGCCCCAGGCACAGAAGCTGCCCCATGTCATCTGGTATCAGGGACTCCCCAGCGCCCCTGCCACCACCGGGATGCCAGCACTGCAGGAGACAACTCTCAGTGGGAACCTGCTCTTTCCCTTTAACAAGAGGCGGTGATTGTGCTCAGGGAGCCCCGGGGGCCCTGAGGGCCCAAACAGCACAGCATCCCAGTGCCAAACTCGTATCTGCCAAGAGCCCCTTTTATTACCTCGTTTATCCTCTGCTGTCCTCTGATGGCCTAAGAACTGACTCCACCCCTCGTCTATCCTAATTGCATTTAAAAGGGCAGGAAAAGCCAAACCAGCCAAAAAGAAAACAAAGAGCCCAATAAAGAAGATGAAATGCACGTGTCTTTCATCCTGGCCCACAAATCACTCCCAGTCTCAGTGGCTCTTTCCTTGGCTCCCTAGCAATTCTAAGGCTTCTGGGCTACTTGAGGCTAAGGCTGGTGAGATCAAGCCACCACTGAATTAGAAGGGTTTTGCCTTGAACACATCTGGTGCGTGTTTTGGCCTCAGCATCTTTGCAGGGATGCATGTCTGCCCATCACAGACATGAGCTCGATGCTTTCCTGGCCTGGGTACTGAGGCCAGATGCTTGGAAGCATCTCACACGGGAGACCTGGGCTGGATGCTGTGTATGCGTGGATCTGGGCTTCTTTGTGTGCTGCGGGGGGTGCTGTGTGCACATGTATGTAAGCGTGCGTGTACTTGTGGGGGCTCGATTCCCTGTAAAAACCATTAGTGGGCACTTCCTCCACATCAGACTCCCTCCCCTGGAAGACCCCCACCGGCCCTGGGGTTGAGAGACCCCCAGGCAGTGTGTAGGGGGCGCTGAGCGCGGGGGGCAGGCAGTGTTGACTGCGGCGTCTGAGAACCCCCCGGATTGAGTCCCGGGGCCCCGCGTCCTCATCTGCAAACCTGAGGGCAGCAGCGACTGGGCTGCCTCACGGGCTCGTAGAGACTAAAACAGGGCGGCGGCATTAGAAGAAATGAGGATTTCGGCTTTTAGCCTCGACAAACTCTGTAAGGCAACCCCCACGCACCAGCTGACTCCTCCTGCCTGAGCTTTTGGGTCGGGAAGCAGCTCCCTGTGTCCTCATCTGGGATCCAGTCTCCGGGGAAAACACTCTGTGCTGGGACCGGGTATACACTGTCCAAAGAAACTCTTCCGAAGCATCTCATTTCGGTGAGAGGAGAAGAGAAAGGGACGCCCCTCCGTTAGCCTAGCTTAAAGAAATCTTACAAACAGGCAACTTGGAAAGAACCCTATTTTTATGTTTGGAAATCTCTAGGCTATTGGATCTCCCTGAGGATTATCTTTTTACTCTCAGGTCTGCAGAATGGGGCTAAAAGAGAAAGTAACAAAACAAAATGATTTCATTAAAAAATTGAAAATAAGAACTCATTCCAGCACAGACTGTGCAATCCTCAGAAAAGTGAGGTCCATTCCCGCCTGGAATCTGGAGATGGAGGCGCTGATCCCCTGAAACACCATCTGCAGACCCTGTCCGGGCCTTAGAACTGTGTGCCGAGGGGGGCCATGCAAAGTGATGGAGGCTTTCCGGTTCCCATCACGGTCAGCATCAGCTGGCGGGCAGACGGCCTTGAGCAGACGGCCCCCGAAGCCCACTTGTATAACTGTCCACAGCGACCCTAAGCGGCCCCCCAGGGGAGTCCACGCAGAGATGGCTCACCTCGACTGCTGGGACAGGCCCTCGAACTTGTTCGTGGTCTTACTGGACGATGACGGACCCACGTCGTTACCTAGGGGAAGACAGGATTAAATGGACCAACAGCTGCAGGTCACAGGGTTGCAAGAGGTCCCACACACAAACGCACTCAAGTTTCATTACTCCTTGGAGATGCCCTGAGAGCCACGTTAATAATAGCAACTGCTGTGTACTCAGCACTGACTACCAGTGAGGTACTGTGCTAAGTACCTCACAGTCATTACATCTATGAGATACATATTATTGTGTGGGTGTGCTCAGTCATGTTCAACTCTTTGCAACCCCATGGACTGTAGCCCATCAGGCTCCTCTATCCATGGGATTTTTCTGGCAAGAATACTGGAGTGGGTTGCCATTTCCTCCTCCAGGGGATCTTCCCAGGGACTGAACTCGTGTCTCCTGTGTCTCCTGCACTGCAGGTGGATTCTTTACCCCCTGAGTCAGTGGGGAAGCCCAGACATAGCATTTGCTTTCCGGTTTACATAAGAAACAAAGAAGTAAAGCAGAGGCCAGGGTCAAGCAGCTGGTAAGGGTCAGAGCTGGGATGCGAAGCCAGGCAGCCCTCCTCCAGGGTCTGCAATGAACCCCTACCCTCGCCCCTCCCACCCCAGCCCCATAACCTACAGAAGGAGAGGCTGGTTAAGTGCTCAGATGGAACCTCCTGGATGGGGCTGTAACGCCAGGACATCGACACATGAAGAATAGGGCCAGACTTCCAAATACAGATCTAGTTTAATGAGACACTCCTTCTAACCATCAGTCTATTTCCACGAGTCTGCAGCTTAACCCTGAAGGTCTTCCTAAGCAGCCTCTCACGGCATCCTCAGAGCTGAGACTTCCTTTAAGGCAAGCGTTTCTTTTCAGTGTGGTGCTCACATCTCACACTTTCAGACTTAAATGGGTCGTAACAATCAAAATGTCAAAGAAAGTTCTAGCGAAGGGGAATATGCTGCTGCATCTGCTCATTCCTGCTCCAGGTAGAAAACACCCCAAACCAGTGGTTCTCACCCTATTATGCATGAGCACGAGACCACCAGGGCTGCAGGAGCCCCCGCTTTGCTTGAGGCCACCCACTCCGCCGTCTCACAGACAAGCCAACACGTCAGGGGCTGGGGCGCGACACCGCAGCTCAAACGGCCGGCATCCTCACTTCACCCTTTCCTCTGGCCACTTTCCAAAGACGCTATGTGTTTTTACGCCTCTGTGACCTTGGCCCCTGTGTTCCCACTCTCTGCAACACCTGTCCCCTCCCACTTGTGGTGAATTCCTCTGCCACCTTAGAAAACAGTCTCTCGAAAGTCGGACTCAGTCCCTTCATCTACCGGGCGAGCCTACAACCGTTAATCACAGAGGATGGTCAGGGTGCAGATTCTCGAGCCAGACAAGCCTGGCTCTGGAGTCCAAGTGTACCCCCTGCCCAGCGGGCATGAGTTCTGATGGCACTGCTTTTCCCACCGAGTCTCAGTTCCCGCCTGTACGAAAGAGGGATAACAGTTACTACTCCACTAGACGGCGTGAGCATCACGGGGGAGAAACCACGGAGAGTGGTGCATATCACGGGGGCAAGACACGAAGGGGGACCGCTGTTCTGAGCTCTCTGATGCGATGTAATGAAAATGGTGATGATTTACTTCCTCAGCAGGTGAGCGCTTCGCTGACAGGGGCTGCCTTGTCCGGCTCCGTGGTCCTGCCCTCCAGCCCGGGGTCCTGCCCTCCAGCCCGGGGTCCTGCTCTCCAGCCCGGGGTCCTGCTCTCCAGCCCGGGGTCTGCCCAGAGCCGCCTCCGGGTGCTGCTGAAGGAAAGTGCAGCCCACAGAGCCGCTGCCACTGCTCCCCTGCCCCCAGTCTGGCTTCTCCCACTCCTTGGGGGTGAGGGTGGGCCCGGGCAAGGCATCTGAGGTTAGGCAGACAGGAATCCTGCCTTTCTCAGAGCCAGGCAAAGGCCACCTGCCATGCCTGGGAAGAGAAACATGGCTTAGCAAAATTTCCAAAAATAGGAGAGCAAGGTTGGAGGGAGGGGGAGGAGCATGAGCGTGGAAGCAGCTCAATCCTTTTCCTCTCTCTGTGCCATCTGGGAAGGACTGTGCTGCACACACAGATGTGCAGGAAGGGACGGCGGCAGACAAGACGCGGGGCAGACAATTTAAGAAGCTGTGGCCAAGGATGTCCCTGGTGGTTCAGTGGTTGAGAATCTGCCTGTTAATGCGGGGGACAATGGGTTCTATCCCTGGGCCGGGAAGATCCCACATGCCTCTGGGCAACTAAGCTTTCGAACCGCAACTACTGAAGCCCTTGCACCCCACAGCCTGTGCTCTGCGACGAGAGAAGCCACTGCAACGAGAAGACTGCACACAGCAACTAGAGAGCAGCCCCCACTCACCGCAACGAGATAAAGCTCACGCACAGCAACCAAGACCCAGCACAGCCAGAAGTAAACAAACAAGCAACAACAAATTCTGTGGCCGAGACTCGAGGTCCCCTGGTATGGCTCGGCAGCTGTGGGCCAAGAGTGTGGAATGAGAGGAGGCGCTGCCCAGCAGGGCCTGGCACACGGGCTCCAGGAAGCTTCTGTAAGAGTGGACACTTGTATGAGCCTCGGAGTCAGAAATTAATTCCGATCCCAGCTCTGAAGTTACTGGACCTGTGATCTTAGGCAAGTCACTAGACCTCTGTGCTTCGATCTCATCAGTTAACCCAGGACAATGACAGGCCCTATTTTATAGGACAGTTATCATGACTTAATTAGGATTGACTGGTTTGATCTCCTTGCTGTCCAAGGGACTCTCCAGTAAATCCTAAAGGAAATTAATCCTGAATATTCATTGGAAGGACTGATGCTGAAGCTGAAGCTCCAATACTTTGGCCACCTGATGCAAAGAGCCGACTCACTGGAAAAGATTAGAAAAGATTGAAGGCAGGAGGAGAAGAGGGCAACAGAGGATGAGATGGTTGGATGGCGTCACTGACTCAATGGACATGAGTTTGAGCAAACTCCTGGAGATAGTGAAGGACAGGGAAGCCCGGTATGCTGCTATTTATGGGGTCGCAAGGAGTCGGACACAACTGAGTGAATGAACAACAAACGATGACTTAATACAATAATGTATGAACAAATGTACAGGACCTGATACCTGGCAAATAATTATACATGGTAGTAGCCATTATTATTTCTAGAACTGCATGTAAAATGGGGTTGGGTGGCAGGGGCAGCTGACTTGAGACTATATTGGGAAATCCAAGAAAAAGAAAGAATCAGGAAGTATCCGCCCAAAGGCTCTTTTACAAGTCAATGCTACTTCCAATAAGTAGATGTGGGCGCCTCAGATCAGACATTTCAAATACTGACTCTATCACCTGGAAGTTCTGGCCTTGAAATAGGAGAAGTGAATCAATTTTTGGTATAGCTTTTCATTCATTATCTATCCATTATCTGTTCTCCATTAAAAAAGAAAAAGGAAGCTTGGGGAGGATGGAGGCCTGGAAAGTAGGGGGAAAAAAGCAAGCGTATAGAACTTTTTAAGTCCTGGAAGCCAAAGACCAGGAATTAATTAAAGTAATTCCCAGAGGTCACTTAGGCAAGAACTGGCGGATCAGAACTTGGGCTTCTGGCAAGTTCACTCGGTTCACGTTACGGTTCCCCGGGTTGTGGCCCTGTAAACATTTCTGTGAATACTGGACAGTGGTCCCAGGGGAGGCTGATTGCAGGTAGCAATTACAAGGATCTCAAGTTCGAGAAGAGGTTTAATGTTATGGCCATCATCAACTGGATAACTGGCTGCGCTGTCTTCTGTGCTCTCGCCTGTAAGAACCTCAGTGTCAAATCCTTGGTCTATTTCCAGCCTCTGCATGTGACCTGTGCTATGCCTTTAGTGAAGACACCACGCTCCTGGACTTCATTTTACTTTGCTACCTTTATTTTCCCTTTGTCCTCATTTCCTTACTAATTTGTGTGTTAAAATGTGTTGGTCTCTTAGAGAGTAGGTTATAAGCAACTTATTTTATCTCCGAAGGTGAGGTTTAACGACAAGCCACCTTAAAAATCAACAGTCCCTGCAAAAACCTGATTCTGCCCACAGGCCTGGCTGTCTTCTGATCAAAATCCTGCATTCACCATCTCTCCAGTGATGGCTGAACTCATCACTGTGGCGGGACTGCAGTTACGTGACGTCTGGGCTACCTGGGTACTGTGGATGCTGTGGATCTAGTGGGGAGAAAGCCCAGGGCGACCTCCCCAAAGATCAGGGCTCCATGCTGCAGGGACAGGGCAGAACAGCCTGGTGGAAGGTGTCCACCTGCTAGGGTACCTTCTCCCTAACTCCATTCACAGGTAAAGGAACAACTGCTGAGACAGGAGAATGGCCACAGGGATCAGTGAGCCGTTATGAGCAGAACTTAGCAGAGCACCGAGGGGGTGAGGGCCATGGGCTCTCCCAGCCACAGGGGATCCCCTCTTACCAGCTGAGAGGGCCTGGGCCACGCACTGAACCTTTCTGAATCTGTGTCCTTACAGTCAAGCTCCCCATGTCCTACTCTGTGAAACTGTGGCAAAGAATCCAATGAGGGCTATTAACTAGCCCCGTTTTACAGCTGGAGAAACTGAGGTAGGAAATGAACCAAATATAACTACTGAAAGCCACAGGGTTACAGGTGGTAGAGACGGAGTAGAACGCAGGCAGTGTGACACAGGTCCACACTGGAGCTCCAGAGACAGAAAAAGCTCGTGCCTTCATAAAGCGTTCATACCGTGCTAAGAAAGGCAGAGCAGTAAACAGAACCACTCTGTAATAATCCCTATGCCAGAAGGGGGAGAGGGTGGGCAGGTGGGGCCTGGCGAGGGCTCAGGGGCTGTGCTACCCACTCCTCATGCCCACTGCCCCCCAGCCCTCGGACAGTCCAGAAGCCCTCACCCTCGGGGGCTGGGAGAAGGGGACTTTAGGGGAACATAAGCGAACTGGTTATTGATGCTGTCCAACTGTGAGATGGCTGGATGGCATCACCGACTCAATGGACATGAGTTTGAGTGAACTCCGGGAGATAGGGAAGGACAGGGAAGCCTGGCGTGCTGCAGTCCATGGGGTCACTGAGTCAAGAGCACTGAAAGATGGGTTCCTGGGGGGAGACTGTGGGCACTGGGAATCTGACACCCCCATGTGCTTTATTAACAAGAGTCTGGCCCCTGCCTTCAGCTTCTGGACCACGGCGTCAGCGGGAGACAGGCAGAGATAAAACCTGTGGGGACGACAACATAAAGCATGCGGTGGGCTAGAGTTAAAAGTCGCTTCAGCGTGCCTGGTGAGAGGCCTGTCACTGACCTGCGCCCACATGTGTCTGCAAGAAGGTCTCCCCTACGTGCACACCCACCACCTCAGAGAGCCGGCCCAACAGTCACGGAATGACCACCTGGGGTTGTCTGCGACGTGGACAGTCGTCACTTCTGCACGGACAGGTTCTGCCTTTGTGCCTGGAGGCGGGTGGTAGGCGAGTGGCTCTGGCTGGTGGTGGTGGCTGGGGAGGGCAGACGACTGCTCGTGGCCCAAAGTGTTCAAAGCTCAAAGGACCCTGCTGACTGTCCAGGACACTGACTCTGTCTCATAAAGGGGGAACCTTGCTTCCTAGTGAAAAATGCCCCTCGTCCCCAACAAAACCACCAAAACCAAACAAGATGAATAGCAGCTGCGAGTCCCGCTGCTCAGTCAGGTGGAAGGAACCTAAGAGAGAGATGATTCTTCAGCCAGAAAACAGAAATGTGGTAAATTTTAACTGCAGACCAATGGAGCAAGGCATGATAAACTTCACGGAGAAATAAAAGAAAACCTGAAGGAACAACAGGATCCAAGCTTAATGAGATTCGCAAAGAAGGTTAATCAGAGATTCGTGGTAGGAACACTTGCAGGAAACTTGTGACCGTCAGTGGGACGCTATCTGGGGCAAAGTCCTTTTGCACGAACCCTGGGGACTCCCGAAGGCCTTGGGTGGGGTCTCGGTCAGCCTCAGGGACCTGTGCGGAGTTGATAGGTGCCGGGGCTGTGCCCTCCAAGGCTCTCCCGGCTCGTCTCACTGAGAACTGATTACTCAACACCCATTGCAAAGTCCCCGAGAAGCCTCCCCATGCAGCTGGACGCCCCAGTCCAGCATTTCCACAGTATTTGCTCACAGGGCAGCATGGTGGTGAAGAACACACTGCACACGCTTTCCCACTCATCTCCATCCTGGAGCACGTGTGTGCAGAGGCCCAAACCCAGGCATGAAGCGAGCAGAGTGGAAGGCTGAGCACAGACAGCCCACCCGCGCTGCGGCACTTCAAGCCACATGCGGCTCAAGCGTGTGCCAGTCTGCAGATGGCAGCATGGCTGTTCCCCAAAGCTCCCCAAGTTCGGAACACCTAATGCCTTTAATGATGGCCTTTCCTGGGGGTTCAGTAGGTAAGGAGACCGCCTGCAATGCGGGAGACCTGGGTTTGATCCCTGGGTTGGGAAGATCCCCTGAGGAGGAAATGGCAACCCACTCCAGTATTCTTGCCTGGAAAATTCCATGGACAGAGGAGCCTGGTGGGCTACAGCCCATGGGGTCACAAAGAGTTGAACACAACTTGGAGACTAACTCCCAAATCACCAATGCCTTTAAAAGCATTCAGCTGAGTTCCCGATCGGTTGCAATGACAAACAAACAAACAAGCCACAAGGCGGCACGCTGGGAGGGGAAGGGGGGACCTGCAAACCAGCAGAGCCAGGGCCCCAGGGGACCCCTGGCTCTTGACCCAAGTTGGTGGCAGGCTGACATACTAAAAAGGCAGATGGAGCTGGAAACGGCGCTCCTCGTGGATGGAAATGTGCTATCCGCCACCAGCTGTCACAGAGATGGTAAACTGCTGACGGATTCTGGGTGGGTTTCTTTATTCTCCAGCGATTATTGAGCACCTACTGCATCCTGGCTCAATTCTAGGCTCCGTGAACACAGAAGAGAACAAGATAGACAAGGGCCCTGCTCTCATGGAGACCAAAACACCAAACACAAGCAAAGCATTCTTGTGTCAGGGGAGATCCGGGGCCTGGAGGGAAACAGGGGGATGGGGGCTCCCTTAGAACAGACAGACGAAAGGGAGCCAGGCTTTCAAGCCCACAACAGAGCTGCAGGGAGGAGGCGGCCCCTGGAGGCAAAGAGCCTGGAGGACCCAGAAGTGAAAGCAGATCAGTGAGGCTGAGAGTGGGGGAAAAGGGGCTGGGAGAGACATGAGCCTGACCACAGAGGCCCTGGTGGGTGTCTGGTGCTCAAGAAACGCTCAGCACCTTATCATTATTAAGCTTTCTAAGTGGTGATAGAAATATTTTCCCAAACGTTTCTTGGTCGTCAGAGGCTGCGTGATCACGCGTGTCTAAGCCCTGGCCCAGCCTGGGTGCGGTCTCCTCCGTCTGCTGAGCGTGCTAAGTGCCCACTGCCCCCCGAGCCCCGTGCGCGGCCCGACCCCGGGCAGCATGGGCCCTAACTTGAGGATGACTTACCCCAAGGAACTGCGCCTTTGTTTGGGGGCCCGTGAGGTAGTGGGCTGGGAGGGTCAGACAGGGTTCTCTTGTGTCCGGGTGGTGGGGGAGGAGGCCGCTTCTTGGACAGGGTGGAGCTGCCACTAGAGGTCTGGGTGCTTAGAGGGAGTGTTGAAGGTGGGCCAGGTGGACCTGGAAAGGAATCGAACGGGGCAGGAAGGTTAATCCCGGTCTTGCAGACAGAGCAGCCCATATGCAGTTACTCCCGAGCACAGAATGGGTTATGACACAGGGAGACGGAAGCAGGAGGCTGGGGACGGCCCAGTCCATCCACCCGGTAACCCACAAAAAGGGTTTTAAAAAATTGCTGGTAAAAAAAATTAAAAACGAGAATGCGTGCTGTTAAGAAACAAAATGTCAGTCAACACAGAATGCTCCTGGGTTGACAACCTCATTTGGGTGCAATGGGAAAAACACACATTTCACACCAATAAGTGCACTGGAACCACTGTGAAACCTGCTGAGGAGGAAGACACCCAGCACTGCCAGGAGCCTGAACGGAGAGGAGAGCAAAGAGCAGACGCAATCTCCAAGCGGCCTCAGACCAGGGTTTTCTCGGCACTGCAACTCTTTCCTCTAGTCAGCAAACTTTGCCAGAAGTTTTTTTTCTCTTTTCTGATGACTTTTATAAATAATGAAGGCTCTAACGTAAAGGGTTACTTAGAAAGAAGGGAAGTCCAAAAACATTTTTTCCCCCTCCAATTCTGACCTGTTCTAGAAATCACAAAGGTGAAAGTGTTATTCGCTCAGTTGTGTCCTCTGCGACCCCGTGGACTGTAGCCCGCCAAGGCTCCTCTGTCCATGGGATTCTCCAGGCAAGAATACTGGAGTGGGTTGCCATTTCTTTCTCCAGGGGATCTTCCTGACCCAGGGATTGAACCCAGGTCTCCTTCATTGCAGGCAGATTCTTTATCATCTGAGCCACCAGGGAAGCCCCAGAAATCATAAACCATCTATTATACTGGAAGCCTGAATAAATTATATAAGCTTCACTAATTTCTGAAGGTTTAAAAAAATTTTTTTAAACTCCCTAATTTTATTTTTTACATTGGAGTATAATTGTTTCACAATGTTGTGTTAGTTTCTGCTGTACAACAATGTGAATCACCTATATGTATACATATATCCCCTCCCTCTTGAGTCAATAAGTTTTTTAAAAGATTCTATTTTCTCTAGAGGTAATGACAGGATAGCAATAATGATATTAATATTACACACACACACACACACACACACACCCCATTACTACCATTTCTAATGTTTTTAGAAAAAAAAAAAAAAGGGAGTTTGAAGTATATATGCTGTTAAACTTATTTCAAGTCACACTGAAGTGGCTGGTGTGTGCCTTGGGGACCTGGGTGACGCTGGGCACCTTGACAAACCTCTCTTCATGATTATTACCAGATATATGATTTAACTAGACAACAGTTTCCGCAAACATTGAAAGAAGAAAAGGAAGAAATGAAAAAAGCTAGGGACACTGCCACCCCAAATGTTTAAGGCAGGAGGGTAGGTACCTGGTGCCCCAGAAAGGCTCC
Organism: Bubalus kerabau; assembly: GCF_029407905.1. NCBI lineage: Eukaryota > Metazoa > Chordata > Mammalia > Artiodactyla > Bovidae > Bubalus > Bubalus kerabau. Next base: position 12,732,167 of record NC_073637.1, on the reverse strand, counting down.
AAAAGAGCTTCTACATTCTGCGTATTAAAAGAGAAGCTTAATTACTGCTGGCCTCCTTCCTTGGAAAACAAGCTCTGCTGTATCCCATGATCAATTATGGTCAGTACCAACACAGACTTAAACCCCTGTTTCTAAGAGATAGTCTTGTCTTGAAGTAAATACTGCTCAGCTCAGGAAGACAGTCATTTGCTTTAGGATGAGACGGCCCTGGCTGTAGCATTTATTCTCAGTCCTACTGACAGATATGTGACGGAAGCCTGTTACCCCAGAGCAATGCCTAATTATGACACCAGTCACTGCCCTTTCAGAAACGATTTTATTTTTGCAACAATAAAGGCATTGTTACTTTAGCCTTGTGTTTGCATAGGGCTTCTTAGTTTTTGAAATATGTTCCTACATGGTGTTCCCCTCAATTTTCATAACAACTCTGTGAGGCATGTGGGTCAGGTATTGTTCTTGTTGCTAAGTTGTATCCGACTCTTTTGCGACCCCATGGACTGTAGCCCACCAGGCTCCTCTGTCCATGGGACTCTCCAGGCAAGAATACTGGTGTCGCCATTTCCTTCTCCAGGGGATCTTCCCAATCCCGGGATTGAACTCGCGTTTCCTGCACTAACTGGTGGATTCTTTACCACTGAGCCACCTGGGAAGCCTGGGGTCAGGTATTCCTGGCCCCATTTTGCAGCCAGGAAAGTGGAGCTGGGAATGGTGTGATAAAGGTTAGGTAGCCGAGACGAGCTGGGCTGGACCATGATGCAGGTCTCTGGGGCTGGCGAGGGCTCGCCCTGTCCTAAAAGCCAGGCCAGCATTTTCTGGGCTTGGCACACGTTGATGCAAACGGCAACAACAAAGCTCGGTACTAGGAAGTGTAACTTTCCTCTTGGAAATAGGAGAATAGATAATAGACAATGGTGAGATTCTCCGGCAGGTTCGTCTTTAGCGCCACCTTGGGACTGCTCGATGTACCGCATCTGAAAGGCCATTCAATGGTTCCAAATCCTGCCTGGAAACACAGACGGCCAATGGGGCCATGTCTCTGGGCAGAGCGGTCTGTGTACGTGATTTCAGCAGAGAGCAAACCAGAGCAGTCCTGCAACCAACCACAAACCAAGCAAAGTCAAGCTTTCTGAATCATCATGTTAAAAATGTAGGGGTTCGTGTTCCCTTCATCACGTCAACACAGCCTTGCCTCACTTTCTTCACGTCAGCTGCCGCAGTCTCTAATTATTCCTTTTCTGCTTACTTGTCACGGCCTCCCTCCCCACCACGCTGCAGGTTCTATCGAGGTCAGGCTTTTCTTTGGCCTGGTAAGCTGAATTTAATAATGCAGTGTCGAATAAATGGATGAATAAACTGCTACTTCTCTTGTTTTAAGGCTAGTGATCCTTAAGGAAGATAGAATGTCTCCCTTAGGGAGAGAGAGCAGAAACCAGGGGGAGAGGGGACCTAGTGAGAGAAGTTCAAAGAGAAACATTCAGTACTGTAATCTACCTTCACAGAAAATTTTACACACACCCAGACCCACCTACCGTTCTGGAACAGAAGCCACAAAAAGGAAGGTGCCACTGAATCTTCTGACTGGTAGGTCATGAGTTAAAAAAAGGTGAAAAACATTGTATCAGACCCCAGGGAAGCAGACAAAATTTTTTTAAGTTGTAAAGAGCTCAAAAGATTTCCAAAATGAGTAACTTGTCTTTAGGCACTGAAAATGATGTTTCAAGTGAAATAAACCTGAGGACTGGCTCAGTCAGGAAAGAAGCAATTCTTGTTGGGTAAAGAAAGCTAAAACAGGGACTTCCCCTGGTGGTCCAGTGGCTAAGACTCCACACTCCCAGTGCAGGAGGCCTGGGTTCGACCCCTGGTCAGGGAACTAGATCCCACATGCCACAACTAAGACCCAGTGCAGCCAAATAAATAAATAAAATATATATTAAAAAAGAAAGAAAGCTAAAACAAAAGAGAATAGGAAAGAGTAGACACAGCATCAAACATACTCAAAAGGGAGGCTCAATTAACAGGTGGGGAGGGGAGGGACTTGGGCAGCCAAGTTCCTCCCCTGAACTCTGCCGGGGCCTGTGGGAATAGGCAGAAAACACCCTAAACCACAGTGCCCACTAATATCGGCTATTATGTCAAATTATCCACCAACACTTTTCTTAAAAATATGGGTCTAGACTTCCAAAGTTGCTATAAATAACACTGAGGTTACATTATTAGAAAGTCTTTCTACGAGGACGCAGGGTGTACCACAGCTCTTACTGGGGGTTCGCGTGGCTGGGCTGTGGTCCTGCATTGCCAACAGCCTCTTGGGTCACTCATCTGTTGGACACTCTTCCCATGCCTTCAACTCGAGTGGCCTCACTGGACACCCCTTGGACTGTGCTGCTGAGAGCATCTCCTGGTCATCAGCTTGGGGAGGCCCCTCACAGAGTCCGACACGTGGCCAAAGCTTGGGAAGCTCACGAGCCTGACGATGCTGTACACATTCTGAGATGTCGTACATCTCAGAAGCTATGGTCCCTCCACCTCAGCATCTGTCAAGGGTCATCTCCAGTGTAGCCTTATCCAGAAGCCTGCTCTAACCCTCCTTTGCCCTGGAGCAACTGTGGCTATGAATATTTCTGCACACACAGGCTGACTGGCGCTGCACGCTCTCTACCCAGCATCAGACCCACACTGCCTCCGCCTTCCTAGGCTGGAAACGTCTTCAGGGCAAGGGCCACACTGTCCTTCTCTCTCTCAGCACCTGGCACGTTCTGGGCACAGCCTATGGACATAATTCACGGTATAAGTAGGGAGGATCCTTCTTCAGTGTCCTTGCATCTTTGAAAAGAAAGTGAAAGTAGCTCAGTCGTGTCCGACTCTTTGTGAACCCATGGGCTATGCAGTTCATGGAATTCTCTAGGCCAGAATACTGGAGTGGGTAGCCCTTCCTTTCTCTGGGGGATCTTCCCTACCCAGGGATCGAACCCAGGTCTCCTGCATCGCAGGTGGATTCTTTACCAGCTGAGCCACAAGGGAAGCCCAAGGATACTGGAATGGGTAGTCTATCCCTTCTCCAGGGGATCTTCCCGAACCAGGAATCAAGCTGGGGTTTCTCCTGCATGACAGGTGGATTCTTTACCAACTGAGCTATCAGGGAAGCCCTTGTACCTTTGGTTCTTAATAAAACAGAGGACCCAGAGGCCTCCCATGCTGGGAGACCAAAGGTACACCTCTGATTTCAATTTAAAGAAAAACCCAGAAGATTACTTTAAAAGTTAACCTGACAGTTTGGGGCAGAAAACTGTCTGTAGAAGTATAATATATATATTCTAACATGCCATATTAAGTGTTAATGACAGGAGCTAATGACAGAGTTATACAGACAACTCTAGACAGCACGAATGAAAAATTTAGCATTTTCTTCTTTTTAAATTTAGCATTGTCTAATGGTTTTCACTGGACATGGAACCACAGACTGGTTCCAAATAGGAAAAGGAGTATGTCAAGGCTGTATATTGTCACCCTGCTTATTTAACTTATTATGCAGAGTACATCATGAGAAACGCTGGGCTGGAAGCAGCACAAGCTGGAATCAGGATTGCCGGACGAAATATCAATAACCTCAGATATGTAGATGATACCACCCTTATGGGAGAAAGTGAAGAAGAACTAAAAAGCCTCTTGATGAAAGTGAAAGAGGAGAGTGAAAAAGTTGGCTTAAAGCTCAACATTCAGAAAACTAAGATCATGGCATCTGGTCCCATCACTTCATGGCAAATAGATGGGGAAACAGTGGAAACAGTGACAGACTTTATATTTTGGGGCTCCAAAATCACGGCAGATGGTGATTGCAACCATGAAATTAAAAGATGCTTACTCCTTGGAAGGAAAGCTATGACCAACCTAGACAGCATATTAAAAAGCAGAGACATTACTTTGCCAACAAAGGTCCGTCTAGTCAAGGCTATGGTTTTTCCAGTAGTCACGTATGGATGTGAGAACTGAACTATAAAGAAAGCTGAGTGTGGAAGAAATGATGCATTTGAACTGTGATTAGAGAAGACTCTTGAGAGTCCCTTGGACTGCAAGGAGATCCAACCAGTCCATCCTAAAGGAGATCAGTCCTGAGTGTTCATTGGAAGGACTGATGTTGAAGCTGAAACTCCAATACTTTGGCCACCTGATGTGAAGAGCTGACTCATTTGAAAAGACCCTGATGCTGGGAAAGATTGAGGGCAGGAAGAGAAGGGGACGACAGAGGATGAGGTGGTTGGATGGCATCACTGACTCAATGGACATGAGTTTGGGTAAACTCAGGGAGTTGGTGATGGACAGGGAGGCCTGGCGTGCTGCGGTTCATGGGGATGCAAAGAGTCGGACATGACTGAGCGAATGAACTGAACAGTTTTCACAGTACAGAGCCTAAGAGAGAGGAGATACTACATCACTCAAAACATAGGTAAAGATGTAGTAACTTTATTTAGAGAAGAACTATGTGTGTACAAGGAAGAAGCTACAAACACCTCCTTGCTCAGAAGGGGAAACAGAGGCAGAGTGTGGTGGAGGGAGCATGTGGAGAAACCATGGTGGGTCAGCCATGGAGCTGGCGGGGTCCCAACATGGCAGAGTGACACTGTGAAGGACCCAGCATCACAGAACACACAAGAGCTGTTCACGTGTCCTTCAACCTCCTTCTGGGAATATTAAGAGAAAAGAGCCAAACTCAAGGGGCTCAGGGTTGGCTCCTTAACACTTATTCATACATACTTCTATGCAAGACGCACAGCAAGTACTTCCTTTCCATGTCCTGGCAGTCAGGCGGCTGGGCTGGCCAGCCTGCGCCAGTGACCACGGTCAAGGGCGGAAGTGACTGAGGTGTTCTCGGCCAGTGCAAGGTGAAACATGTGATGCTTTAAAGAGGAGTGAGAGACTGAAAAAATAAAACAGGCCCCCAAATCTCCCATCTCACAATGCCCACCCGCAACCAAAACCTAGAAAATTCACCTGGAATGAAGGACAATGGTCCCTGGGAAGAATTAAAATCAAGCCATTCAAGTTGCTATCTTCCTAAGAGATTAAAAAAAAAAAAAAAATCCCAGGAAACTTAGGAGTCATCAGCATATGAATCATGTCCCTCTGGGGCGGGGCGGGGGTGGGGGGGGACATCTCCTAGGCTCCCTGACTCACACTCTGAGGGTGGTCGGCCACCTTCAGACCCCGGGGAGGAGGGGTCTCCTTCCTGGCCACCCCTCTCTGTTGCCACAGACCTCAAAAAGAGTCAGAGAAATAGTGTATAAAAGGCTTACACAACTGAGTGTGGGCATAAGCATTCTGCAGGCCAACTATCTATCACATTCAGCAGGTCAACTGTCTATCACGGCCCCAGAACATCTGGGTTAGTTTTCTGAGTATCCCCTCCTTGCTCTGGCCACATACTTCTGGGATGTGCTCTCATTGATTCCACTGTTGTTTATTCATGCAACAAGTGCTGACGGAGCGCACCTGTGCCGGGGATGCAGGGACGGCTCACTCACGGCATCCCTGCAGGAGCGGAGGGGAGAGTGGAAGGGAGACTTCTTTCACCCTTTCTTCAAACCTGCAGCGGCACCCGCAGCTGCCCCCGATGGCCAGCTCACCCTTCTCGTCCACTGGAGCCCGAGCTCCACCCTTTGCTACCTTCCCAGGACCCAGGACACTTGCAGAACCGAACACCTGCAGCAGGACCAAATAGGCTGCCATGCTACGTACTGAATGCCCATGCCGTGCCAGTCACTTTGCAGATATGACTTCACGCTCTAAGCAAGGACCCCGCCAGAAGCCCAATCCTGATTTTTCAGATGAAGAGCCTGAATCTCGGCAAGGTGAGCTGAATGTCAGAAGGAACAGGGCGGGACAGGGTTAGCACTTGAGAACGCCATGCAAACACGATCGCTTTCCTTCCCACATGTAAGGGCATGTGAGCCAAGCTGACCACAGGAAGCGTCTCCTGTTTCAAATCCCTTCTACAAGTCATGGGTGGGCCGGGCTTCTTGTGTCTCACCAGCTCGGAATCTGATGTCCTGCTGTGAATGGTCTGGAAGAACACTCCTGATTTTAGCAGGGAGGGACGTCTACATTCCAATACGGGATTTTTGGGAGGCAGGGGGGTAAGCAGTCTATCCTCAGCTGAGCCCGGCTGTCGTGCCTGTCTCTCAGCACTTGTTTCAGCAGCTGGATCACTAAGTCAGTCTGGTCTCTGTCTTCTGGGCCTTTGGTAAAGAGCTAATGAGAAACTTATTCAAGGCGGCAACAGATACATACTCTGGTATTCAGTCAGTGTATTTTATGGGTTTCTGCATCCCCTTGAGATAAAATTACAGAAAGGGGTACAGGGAGGTGAAGGGGGCCTCCTGGCTCCTAGGACTCTGGTGTCATTTCCTCCTGTAGACCTCTCGAAGATTCTCAATGACCTGGAGGATCCGAGAGGTTATCAGGTTAGGTCCTCTTTAGCATGAAGAGAGGAATGCTGCTCTGAGCAGACTGCTACCCTGATGGGAAACACCGTCACCCAGAGGTGAGCGGCAACACAGCCTTCTTATAGAACACCTGTGCCCTGACCAGCTAGTGATGTAAAAGGTGCGTTCCAGCATAATGCTTGGGACGGTAAGAACCACGCCGGCGGGTTAATAAGCCTCTGGCTTCCACATGCTGTTGCTGCTCTGGTCACGGGTTATCTCTGATGGGTACCGTTCGTGCCCAAGTCTTATTTTAACTTCCTCCGCTATTTTATAATCTCGGAGGCCATTTGGGGTCTAAGAACACTGCTCCCATTTATAACACTATTTCAATGGAGAATAAGCTCTGAAAAAACACTGTTTTGAATAAAGCTCACATTCCCCAGAAAATAGCCCCAGTGTGACTTCAACAGGCGTGCCATTGTGCCCGGGGAGCCCCCGAACCTGCGTGAGCACAAGCCAAGCACACAGCAAGGATCCTGCACTGGGATTTGCTGGCTGAGGCCAGACCCGAAGCTCCAGCTCTGGGTACCTCTCGGATTTCCCCTGGGTGGTGCTTAGTTGCATCCAACTCCTTGTGATTCCATGGACTGTAGCCTGCCAGGCTCTTCCATCCACGGGATGTCCCAGGCAAGAATACTGGAGTGCGTTGCCGTTCCTTCTCCAGTGGATCTTCCCGACCCAGGGATCAAATCTGGGTCTCCTGCACTGGCGGGTGGATTCTTTTACTACTGAGCCACCTGGGAAGCTCCCCGGCACTGGGCAGGGTGACTCCTTAATGCGACCATTTCTGCTTCTCAACTTGTCCCCATGTAGGTGGGAATACATGGACTTTCTGGGCAGGGTGTTCTATGGATTAGACAAGCAGGAGGGGGCCTGTGGACTGTCACTCCCAGCACAGTAACCCTCCTCTGGTAAAATCCTGCCCTGGTTGGTGCCTCATCAGAGAGCACGGGAATGTGGGTTGGGGTCACACAGCACCTGGGTGAGGATCCCAATCACCAAGAACCTCAGAGCAGTGACTCAGCCTCCTTGAACCACAGACCCCTGTCTGCCTATTGCCACCAACTGTCCTTTGCACCTCATTCTGTGAGTGTGGAAAAAGAAGTTCTGGGTTTAGGGCCACTCAAAAAGCAAGAGCTTCGTAAGTATTAACTATCACTGGTATTACATTTTAGTGTCAGTAGGAAAGAAACTTCTAAAGAAGAATGGAAATCCCACCCCGTACTACACAGGAAAGAGCACTGGTTTTGGAGCCACGTGACCCTGGATGGACCCTCCACTCCGCCGCTTACAGCTGCACGACCTTGGGTGAGTCACTCTAGCTCTGTTTCCTCGTCTGTACAATGGGCACAAAACCAGGACCTCATGGGAGGCTGTGAGGTTCACACAAGACGAGGCATGAGGCGTGCCCGTAACACTATTTCTCGGCTGTAACGCAGCAGAGGGCAGGGTCCCTGTTTCAAGCTGCGCTGACGTCACAGCCCTGCTACTCACACTCACCCCGAGATTCTGACCTCAAAGCCGGGTAGGTTCCCAGCTCTGAGGATGGAGTCACACGGCCCTTCCCAAGGCTCGTACCTTTCGTGGCGTTTCTGGGAGGCAGCGGGGGCGCCTCCGCGATCGGTGACGTGGGTGAGTCTGTGCTTGTGGAGACGAAGATCTGGTTGGTGAAGGCGCCGTAGGACAGTCGTTGCTTGTCCCTCGGCGTGCTGAAGCCCGGCAGTGAGAGCTTGTCCTGGGGGGAGATGCTGGAGGAGTGGCAGAAGCTCTGGGGTCGGGGGGAGCGCTCCTTCTTGATGGGGCTCGGCTGGCAAGCGAAACAACAGTGCAGGCGGGGGTCAGCCGGTAATCAGGGTGCCCAGGGGATGTGGGCAGGGCAGGCTCGGGAGCGGGTGGGGCTCCCGTGTTCTGCACATCGGGAGTCAGCCACACGAAAACTTAAAGAGTCGTGAGACAGCACAAGCAAAACATCTAGAGGGTTCACGTCTGACTCCTGTCATCACCGGGGTCCCCCTAGGGACATGCCTGTGAGGGGTCACAGTATTCAGAAGCAAATTTTAATTCTGTAGTGGGGGTATACTCGATTAACAACCTTGCGATAGTTTTGAGAAAAGAGCAGAGGGACTCACATATATACATGTATCCATTCTCCCTTAAACTCCCTTAAACTTATGTCACATAACACTGAGCAGAGTTCCCTGTGCTCTACAGTTAGGTCCTTGTTGGTAATCAATTTTAAATACAGCAGCGTGTACATGTCCGTTCCAAACTCCCTAACTGTCCCTTCCCCCATCCCTCCTTTCTGTTAACAACCATAAATTCACTAAATCTCACAGATTTAACCTTATCCACAGATACTGCCCCTGTGCAGGACACGTTCCCCAGCGTTTGGATGGTGAGGCCCCGTCTGTAATCTACGCTAACTGTTCGTTCCCACTCAGCCCTTTGATGTCCAAGCTGTCCACTACCCTTCGCCCTTTCCTTCTGCATCCTCTTGGGAGGGAACCTCACTCATGCCTGTGGCCGTAACTGCCAGCTAATGTTGATGACTCATTAACATCAACTTAAAAAATTAATGCTTTTGAACTGTGGTGCTGGAGAAGACTCTTGAGAGTCCCTTGGACTGCAAGGAGATCCAACCAGTCCATCCTAAAGGAGATCAATCCTGAATATTCATTGGAAGGACTGATGCTGAAGCTCCAATACTTTGGCCACCTGATGCGAAGAGCCAACTCATTAGAAAAGACTCTGATGCTGGGAAAGATTGAAGGCAGGAAGAGAAGGGGGTGACAGAGGATGAGATGGTTGGATGGCATCACTGACTTGGTGGGCATGAGTTTGAGCAAGCTCCAGGAGATGGTGAAGGACAGGGAAGCCTGGCATGGTGCAGTCCATGGGGTCACAAAGAGTTGGATACAACCGAGCAACTGAATGACAAATGTTGATGACTCAGGCCTGCACGCCTAAGCCCAACCTCTCCGATTCCAGACACTTCCAACCCCCGGTAACAGCAACAGCAGCCATGCAACCTCCAGATTTAGAACCTCAGTGGTGCAGAGTCACCTGGTCCCGCATGGGTAAATCGGGTTATGAGGCCAAAATCAGCCTCACAAAGAATGGCTCTTATCTGCACAGGGGACAGAACCTGGGAGCAGTGCTTAGGAATCCCGGGGCGTCATTTCCACTCACTTTGTCATCCAGGTCATCATCGCTTTCATCCATCTCCTCCTGTCTAAGATTCCACTCGTATTCCACGTGGACATGTGGATTGAACTTTCCAGATTTAGCCTGGGAAAGCTGAAAATGACAGCAGTTTTAATTTAAGGGCGAGACACCCTGACATTATATAAACGCCAAGTAGCTTCCACCTCATTCCTGGTTTCAGATTAATCACCAGTAGCTGCAATGTAGGCAAGACTCTGATTATACAAGTGGGACAGACTGCCCCAGGACAGACCTGAGAGGGACTGCCAAGAATTACAGGCAGAGCCTTTCTAATCTGGATGACTTCTCTTCAAAATGAAAAGTTTTCTTAACATCATGAACATGTGTCTCAAGAATTTACAACTGTAAATTCTTGGCTGGAGGGCAAAACTGGAGTTAGAAAAGTTTGAAAGGTCTGCCTCTAAGGTCAGATGGCCCCGGTTCCACGCAGGGTATACTTTCTCAGTCATAAAATAGGGCAGGGTAACTCAACTTCCTCAAAGGATTCTTACAAAAAATAAAGAAGGACAACTGCTGGGCCTAGGCATTTGGCAGAAACTCCAGGGAGCACCACTTACCTTCCTGTCGTACCCTTTTCTGTGGGTAAGGGACTCAAGCTCTATGTAAAGGCCCAGAGGTCTAAGCAAGAACCAGTGGGGTTGCGGGTGAGTGTGTACATAGAATGGGCAGGGCAGGGCACTGAACACGCTGGGGATCATTACACTTTGAGCTTTACTTGCCCTATTTTTGGAACTGGCTTCCCAAATAATTCTATTTTTTTAAAAAAATTATCTTATTTCATTTTATTTTTGGGGACAGCCTGCATAATCTTAGTTCCCCAACCGGGGACTGCACCCAGGTCCCCTGCAGTGGAAGTGTGGCGTCTTAACCGCTGGACTGCTAGGGAAGTCCTCAAATAATTACTTAGTATTAAGCTACAGAGAAAGACTAATGGCCTGGCAAATAAGAAAAAGCAGCACTTTGGGACAACTTGTAGGTCCCCCCCAAAAAACCCCCAAACAACAAAAATATCTCCAGCACCTCAATCCACAACTCAGGCTGGTAACAAGACCTCTTAGATGCCTTTTAGCTGCTACACTGTAACTGCACAGAAAAGATGTGGATGAAGAATTGATCACTTCACTGTTTTTTAAAACCTAGCCTTAGTGCTGGCCTGAATTTCTTTAGCCTATGTCCCCCACCTCACCTCCTCCTCAAAAAATCTGCTTCTCTAATTCCCAGTCTCGGTTTTTGAGAACGCCCTTTTAAGGCAGAGGGTCTAACCCGTTTCCCACTCTGCTTACCAGGTCTTCACACTGAGTGGCTTTCAGTCTCTTTGCTATGTCCAGGGCGGTCTCTCCAGCCTGATTAACTGAAACAGGGGGAATACATTTGCACGATTATCTAAGATGCATCTTGAAAAGGCAAAGAACAAGACTCAGAGTACAACGGAATGGGCATGTCTCAGTTTCAGCAGATTGAATGCTCTTACAGTGGTTATTCTTTCTCCTTTTTTAAAAAAGTGTATTTTATTTTTTGGCTGCACTGCATAGCATGTGGGATCTTAATTCCCAACCAAGGATGAAACTTCACCCCCTGCGTTGGAAGCGTGGAGTCTTAACCGCTGCACCTCCAGTGAAGCCCCTCACTGTGGCTGTGAAGAGGCGCTTGGCCATGCTCACCGACATCCACAGTGGGCTTGCTCCTGAGCAGCAGCTTCAGACACTCTGGTTTACTGTACAGACTACAGTAGTGCAGGGCTGTGTTCCCCAGGGCCGTCTGCTTATCCAGGTTTCCGCTGAAAAACAAAAGCATTCGGAAAACAAATGACTTGCTCTGTAACTCAGAACTACCGATGAACCACTTTTACGCATGCTAAGGACTGAGTCAAATTGGAGACCTTCTTCTTAGAGGCAGGGAAGACAATGATGTTTCTAGCATGACACCTGAATTTATAAGCAGCGTAATGATAACAACAGCCAGCACTTTTGGAGTGAGTGCCTACTGTGTTTAGGACAGACACACGTCTCTTATACCTATCAGCTCACTTAATCTTCACAACCACCTTATGGGGTGGGTATATTATCAACTTTATTTTTCAGACAAAAACAGTCACAGAGGATAAAGTCCTCGAGATTACAAAGACACACATGATGGAATAGGGATCTGAACATAGGCAGTGTTTCTGGAGCCAATGGTATGAACCACTACACTGAACCACCTCTATGGAAGAGGCTGGGAGTTACAATCTGCCTTGAAGAACAAAGACACCATTCTTTGAATGTGGGTTCAAATCCCCTATTTTGATTACTTTCCTTTGAATGAGCTCCAGTTCCTCTTCCTAATCTGTGGATTACAGAACTACCCAAAAAAGAATTCAACAAACCTAAACCTTCTGCACTCAATATTGTTCTCCTTGCTGCTGCTGCCGCTAAGTTGCTTCAGTTGTGTCCGACTCTGTGTGACCCCATAGATGGCAGCCCACCAGGCTCCCCCATTCCTGGGATTCTCCAGGCAAGAATACTGGAGTGGGTTGCCATTTCCTTCTCCAATGCATGAAAGTGAAAAGTGAAAGTGAAGTCGCTCAGTCATGCCCGACTCTTAGCGACCCCATGGACTACAGCCTACCAGGCTCCTCTATCCATGGGATTTTCCAGGCAAGAGTACTGGAGTGGGGTGCCATTGCCTTCTCTGATTGTTCTCCTTAGTATGTCCTAAATTTGAATTAGCAATTGAGTCAGCCACACATACTGAAGTTAAAAACAATAAAAACTCACAGACCTGTTTCACTTGTGCTGTTAAGTCTCTGCTCTTTCAGCCTCCCTTAAGTAGCAGGTTTTGGACACAGAGAAAGGATTTTACAGTTATCTAGGCCAAGGGTTGGCCAACTATAGGCCATGGGCCATATCTGGCCCTCTGCTTGTTTTTGTAAATAAAGTTTTATTAGAACATGGCCATGTTCACTTGTTTACATACTGATCATGGCAGTTTTCACACTATAATGGCAACACTGAATGGCTGTGACCGACACCTCATGGCCTGCAAAGCCTGTAAGAGTATCTGGCTCTTTACAGAAAAAATTTGCCGAGTCCTGATCCAGGCCACCAAGAGCTGTTTATGTCAGCTCACAATGCACATTCAGAGTAAACTAAAACTGTACCAGTTTTGTACAAGGAAGTCCACCAAATGGAGAGATGTCTGGTCTGCGGTTCGGACTGCAAGATGAAGGGCGGTCTCCCCAAGCTCCTAAAGGGAAAGAACAAGCATAAATAGGGTGATGAGATGTCCTGGTTTGCCTAGACAGGCTTCCTTTATGTGCAGTTGCCCCAAAGTAGTTATTAACAGCAGCCCCTTTCAGTCTCAAATTGTCCTGATTTAAACATGGTCACTTAATGTGTCACCTCACTCTGTGTTGTTATGACGTCCTCTTTTAAACTGGCTTTCCACATCCCTCCTCATCCTGATTTTGGGGAGGCTGTTACCTGTCCGGGTTCCAGCAGCGGTTCCATTAGCTCCACCCCCTCTGCATAGACTTGAATTAGTGCAAGTAAATCCCTGGATTTGATGGCCTCAAGCAATTCGTTCAGTTTAGCTGATGAAGATGAACAGGTCTTCCGTGAAAATCTATGATCTACATACTTTGCAGTGATATATTCCTTCCGTACGGTCCTAAAATAGACCAAAACAAAATGAACTGAGATTTTTTTATTTTTCAAGAGCTAAGAAAAGATTTAAATTTTTTCTGACAAACAGTTCCGCGAAGAGTTATTTTAGTTAAGATACACTTCTCTTCAACATTCCAGCTGACTAGTTTTAAATCAAGTTGACTGCGGCAGAGACAGAATGAAGAAACTGATAGGAAACTGAGGCTCCACGTGGCTGTCGCTGAAGCCCCTCCCACAGGCCAAGTGTGGAGTTCCATGGGGACAGATGGTGGTCCTTCCTGCTGTGGACAACATGCCCAGAGCCTAGGTGGGCCTGGCGCAGCATTTCTCCTTCTCATCGGACCCATCCCTCCTCTGCTTCGGTTCAAATGGTTCTGAGCCTGCCTCCCCAGCTGCAGGAGTGAGTCTATGACCTAAGTGCCCAAATGGCCACCTTTGGGGAAAGGGTGATGTTGACATTGGCTCAGAGGAAAGGTCAGACAAGAGTCAGGAGAGTGAGCTAGGGTCCAGGTGATGCTGTCTGACATCCTGGATACAGACATGCCTGAACTCACCCTTTGAATTTCCCTGTTATGTGAGCCCATTAATTAAAACACAAAGAATGGATCTGGAGTTCCAATCTTAGTCCTATAGCATACCAGCTAAGTAACTTTGGTCAAACTACTTAATCTTCAGTTTTTGTTTATTTCATCTGAAAATGAGGATAGTAACTCACCAGTATATTTTGAATTAAAGAACATACAGTACCTAATACGTGCTTTCCACTTTCCAACAGGGCTCTAATTCATGGAGTCTGGCTCCCGAGTCTACACGAGATTCAGAGAATCACGAGCTCTCATAAGGGGAAGGCAGGGCCAATGCTGCCTCTCATGTGAGCAGTAGGAAACAAAAATCCACGCTCTTACAAAATTTATCCTAAAGTAACACCTTCAAGGTTTGGGTCATGTAAACACTTAAAAAATGCTGGTGCGAGCAAGACTGGGCCATGTACCAGCTGAGCATTTACTGTTACCACATTCGTGAAGTAATCCCGGACTGTATTTGGTTGTGGTTGTCTTGTAATCAAACTAGCTTCTGAAAGCCCTGTTTCTCAGTGCAATTTGAGCTCATTAGTGTGAAAAAAAGACATGCAAGCAGTTTTTGTGGTAGGATGATGGTCGGTTAAACCACACGCCCCTCAGATTAGCTTAGGGTATTATACATGCCCCCAACATCCTTGACTTCTCTTCTTTGACACTCAAACCACAACTATGAGTAAACAATCTATTGTTTAATTGTCTGGTTAGTACCCAGGTGTCCCAAGGACAGGATTTATACCTAGTTTTGTGCTTTGCCAGATCCCCAGCATCTAACATAAAATGAGGCACAGACTAAACATACAATATGCATTTGTTGAATTCAAAGAAAAGACAACTGCCAAAAGGCCTTCTGGAAGATTGCATTTCATAATTTCAGACTGAAAAAGCACGTTCATCGAATGTGCACCATGGTAACTTTAGTGCTTTGCAAATTTGGTGCCTGAATAACCAACCACCCGGGAAGGGCTGGCAAAACACTGAGGCTGGTGTCTGCGTCTCTGATCACTTGAGTGGGAATTAAACCTCTTTTCTCCTATTTATCCACAGGGTTTAGAATTTTAAAGTTTAAAGTCAACGTAAACCCTTTTGAATAGGTTTCAAGAGTCACATGACTCAACAATAATGAGTTAGGGGGTCTCATGACTCATGACTCAGGGGGTCTTGTATCCACGCCCACCCCAGAGGAAGGACTTTTATGAGTTTCCTGGGTATTTGCCAGTGTTTCTTTAAGCAGACCCAAGTGAAAATAAATGTATATGTTTACGTGCATCCTTCATTGTCCAAATCAATTTGGAGTCCAGACAGAATAGCGAGTTCAAAACTGAGGGATTAATCAGGAGATGTACCAACAATTCGGTTCCTGAGTTTGGAGAGGGATTCTGGGTTGGGGTTTAAGGTGTGCCTATATGCACTTCCTCCCATGCCCTTACCCTTCCCTGCTCCAAAGGCAGCATGCTCTGAAGGCTGCTCTGTACCCTGATGGTTTCACTTGACAGTCATTCTGGAGATGATCCCGGATCAGGACAGGAAAGGCTCCTTTATTCCTTTTTACATTTACAAGGTGTTCCACTGTGCAGCCACACTACAGACTGTCTGTCTGTTGTTCAGTCATATCCAATTGTTTGTGACCCCATGGATTGCAGCATACCAGGCTTCCCCGTCCTTCACTATTTCCTGGAGCTTACTCAAATTCATGTCCATTGAGTCAGTGATGCCATCCAACCATCTTATTCTCTGTTGCCCCTCATTCTCCTGCCCTCAGTCTTTCCCAGCATCAGGGTCTTTTCCAATGAGTCAGCTCTTCCCATCAGGTGGCCACAGTATTGGAGCTCCAGCTTCAGCGTCAGTCCTTCCAATGAATATTCAGGGTTGATTTCCTTTAGGATGGACTGATTTGATCTTCCTGCAGTCCAAGGGAATCTGAGGTAGACATCTGCTTTGTTCCTAATCTTTCTCTAATACAGAACGGGAACAGCTTCCCAGAAGGGCAGGTGCTGAGTCAGGGTAAATAAATCTACAATTATGATAAACATGTCTAATTTACCCCTTGTGGCTGGTGTTCCGTTTGTACTCCCACCAACAACA
This sequence comes from Bubalus kerabau, assembly GCF_029407905.1. Taxonomy (NCBI): domain Eukaryota; kingdom Metazoa; phylum Chordata; class Mammalia; order Artiodactyla; family Bovidae; genus Bubalus; species Bubalus kerabau. The sequence continues at coordinate 12,716,153 of NC_073637.1, read as the reverse complement.
CACGAGCAGAGATGCCTGTTTTCCCACAGTCTGGCTGAGCAGGCCGTTAAGCACCTGGATTGTTGCCAATCTGATAGGAATCTCGCATTGCTTTAGTTTGTCTCTTATTTACCACAATATGTGATGATTAAGCATTAATTGTCCTTATGAAGATTTATCCTCCACAGAGCAGCTACAATTACTTAGGGAAAGGTGATGGCAAAAATAGTAGGTGCATTCCAGAAATGGGCTTCCCAGGTGGCTCAGTGGTGAAGAACCCGCCTGCCAACGCAGGAGACCCGGGTTCAACCCTGGGTTGCGAAGATTCCCCTGGAGGAGGAAATGGCAACCCACTCTAGTATTCTTGCCTGGAGAATCCCATGGACAAAGGAGCCTGGCGGGCTACAGCCCACGGGGGCACAAAGAGTCGGACATGATTGAAGCAACTGAACAACAATTTCAGAAGTACTTTGCTCTGCTTTTTCCTCATAATGAGGTTTCCTCTGGTGGGGAAGAATGCCATAGCCACGAAGAAGTTTGGGGAAGGGTAGAAGAACAATTATAGAACAGTAAAGAATTCAGTATATTAGAAATACTTACATATCACTTGAAGGGCTGGGTTTTGGTGAGGGACTGGGTAAATTTGCTTCCATAATATCATTAAAACTATTGTTTCCTACATTCTTGGCCAGCTGTAACATAAACAAAACACAGCAGAGTGAACGCATTACTACTAGTTTAGGAGTTTACTATTACATGGTTTTGAGATTTCTGAATATATTATTTTCCCTCTATTGATTCAGAATACAGACCATTCATCCACCTGGTCAAGAGATAATTTACTGGGCATATACTACGTGCCAGACAGTGAACTTCTGAGTGCAGTTCTGGAATATAGAGTGTTCCCTCTCATGGGAGATAATGGACTGGTGGAACCATGGATAAGAAAACTAATGATTTTCACAAACACAGTGTGATATATGTTTAACTAGAATACAATGCGGTCCCACACACAGACATACACATAGAGTCTGAGATTAAACAGCAGGTTCCATATTTGAATCTCATATGAATGAGGTTAAATGCTATTGCTTAAAGCAAAAACTTTTCAATTACCATCATGACTCATTTTTAGATAAAGCAGATTTGATCTTATTAGCCAGAGAAGAGTGTAAGATTCCTTTATATTTGGGGTACAAATTAAGATGCTACAGGTAATTAATGAAGAGGCCTCAGGAAAAATTTTGCTTCTAGGTTCAAGACCATTCCAAGAAAATTTTTCCTGAAGGGCTTTTGGTCATTCAGACAATTTAGGGATCGATGCAAAGAAACATTCATGTGATCAGTCTCTTGGGCTTCCCTGGTGGCTCAGAAGGTAAAGAATCTGCCTGCAATGCAAGATACCCAGGTTTGATCCCTGGGTCAGGAAGATCCCCTGGAGATGGGAATGGCTACCACTCCAGTATTCTTGCCTGGAGAATTCCCACGGACAGAGGAGTCTGGTGGGCTAAAGTCCATGGTGTCACAAAGAGGCGGACATGACTGAGCAACTAACACTTTAACTTTTCACGACCCTTCCAACAAAATGTGTTCTTCAGGACAAATTTGGTCATTTGGTCACTCGGATAACCTGGGGATCGATGTGAAGAAACATCCAGGCAATCAGGTCTCTGGGGTTTACTGTATTTAAGTGTTTAGGATTTGGACTCTTCCTATTTTGAGTTGTCAAACTGGGTTTCATTTACCCAAGTCAAGGAAAGGGACTGGCACCACTTTCATATTAAAGGATGTTGCAGGTATTAGGTCTGAGTCTCTTCTCTATAATGCTGAAGTGAATAGGGAGCCGTGTATAAGTACCATATTTTCTAAATCAAGGGGCTCATGCAACACAAGACAGACCATTGCTGCTTAATGAATGCTTGGATTCAGGTTTTCCGGGCCCCAGGCTCCCTCAGGTTCTGCTCAAGAGTCTTTCCTGTCTGAGAAGAAGCCCTGTTTCACTTCAAACCCTCTGAAGATTCTCTCACAGGCACCAGGTTCCAAATAGGCAAGACGGTGCTGATGACCATAAGGCATTATAGGAGACGCTGAATGGGCCTTTTCCCCCTATTATTTGGTGACCTGTGGGACCAATTTAATTTGGACTTGAAGAGGGTGTCCTTTCTGTACCATAAAGCTAAGTACCGCAACTGCATACAATTTTTTCCCTGACTACCTGAAGAAGTTATGGGTTAAGGAGTGGTTGGTTTATGGCAGTGGCTAATAGGCCACTCCTAATTCATATGCACTTTTACAAACAGAAAAAAACAGAGAACTCTTTAGCCATTATTTTTAATAATGTAAGCCACTAGATAAAGTGAACACATGAGTCTGACATCTAACTCCCTTTACTGTTATGACAATGAATCATATAAACACTAATTCTAAATGAAAAAAAAAAAAGCAACTTTGAAACAGGCTATCCCAGAAGCAAAAAGCTGGTTTCTGCAAGCTAATTATAGAAATGCATGATTCGCCAGTTCTTCAGGAAACAGAAACAGTCAATGTTACATACCTCAAAATTTACATTTTAAATATCTATGCAAACTCACTGAACTCAGGAATTAGAATTCTTTGTACTCAGCAGAAACCAAAACACCCAGTGCAATATATTAAATGTATTCATGACAGGTCGCTACTTACCAAGAGTTCAGAAGTTCCTAATTTGTCTAGTTCCAAAGACTGGATGCGAGAAATATGAACCCCCATTTCTCTATGGATGCCGGAACATTCTATACAGGTCAAGATACCCAAGTTGGTGGACAGCCAGGTGGGTTCTGTGGAGAGGATTTTGAAGACATGATATCTAATTTTAGTGTGCCAATTACAGAGGAAGCTGCAACAGTAGTAAAATTTTTAAAATTTATAAGGGAAAGATTTAGATTGAAGGTAGCAGCTATTTTTAAAACTAACAGCTTGTCAGAGAGCAAATTTTCTTAAAGACAAATTTGAAAAATAACTCTTCAATACTGAGCTGAAAACAAAAATCAGTGCCTGGTTTTTGTGAAAATGTGAGGCCTATGAAACACCTGATAAAGGACTTCTCAGCACAGCTCACAAGGGACTGGGTTCTGCGGCCATCGTTAACCCGCACACTTGGTTAACTCGCCTTGACCTGTTATCCTGGGTATGGCTTCTTCGCAAGCACCTCTTGGTGTAAGACAGCTTCTACAACCCCCAAGTGCCCTAGAACAACGGAACGAATACTTCTGTTACCCAAATCTTCAGGGTTCTCTGTGGCTCCTCTGCCATCCTGACACTGTGTGAGGCAGCGTCACACACGTGCACGAAAGTAGAAAATCTGAGGCTTGCCTCTGAGGGGCTTATGGCCTGTTGTATAGAAGAGTCCATTTGCACTAGTAAAACGATTTAAAAAGTTGGCCATAATGCTTAAGAACGGGTTTGCAGGCTGATGTTCTGAGCCCTACCAGATGTGTGACCTCAGGTTGAGTCACTCAAGTTCTCCAGTCCCTCAGTTTTGTCATCTGTGAAATGGGGATAAGATCAGTTATCCTACCTGGAGACCTCCTGTGAGGACTGAATAAGAAAAGACCAGCAAAACAACTGCCACAATCCTTACTATAATGTAAGCACTGGATACATGTTAGCTAATGTTAATATGCTTTCCAGGTGGTGCTAGTGTTAAAGAACCCACCTACCAATGCAGGAGACCTAAGAGATGTGAGTTTGATCCCTGGGTCAAGAAGATCCCCTGGAGGAGGGCATGGCAACCCACTCCAGTATTCTTCCCTGGAGAATCCCATGGACAAGGAGCCTGGTGGGCTATAGTTCATAGGGTCGCGAAGTTGGACACGACTGAGAGACCAAGCACGCACACAGTGTCAATATGGAAACAACACAGATGCCATCTGAGAACACCCGTGTGATACAGAGGTTGGGGAAGTTTTACAGGACAGAAAGGAAGGAAAGAGAGGCACTGTGTGCCAGCCAGTTTTGGAGACACCATTCCACTGCATCCTCACGGCAGCTGAACCTCGTTCATTATCCTACTTTTCAGACAAGGAAACTGAAGATGAGACTAGCTGGGGACCGGGCATGAAGTGGTCCAGACTGTGAGGAGCGGGCTGGTGATTCGAACCCAGGGTGACGGACTTCACGTCCATAATGCTGATCTAACTGGGCCTTCCAGGACAGAGGGCATTTTGGCAGGTGCTGTCTAGGGAGAATAAGGCAGTGCGGGGGGGGGGGGGGGGGGAATGTCACAGATGGAGCGGACAGCACGGGTGACCGCACTCGGAGGTGGGAACCATTCAGGTTGGGAGTATGTGCTGGGCGTGCGAACGACGCGCTCACTTACAGCCCTAGCCAGAATACCTGCCGAGCCGCAGTCGCAGCAGACGTCGTTGCCCGGGAGCCGCTGCACGTCCTCGATGATGGCCTTCGTCAGCTCCTCCAGGCTGCTCTCCCCGGCGCTCTGCTCCCCCCGGAAGGCCATGGTGAGGGCCTCCTCTTTGCTGTTCGTCAGCACCGAGATCCACCTGCCACCAGAACAGGAGGAAGGAGACGTGAGCGCCTGGCTGGCCGCTGCGTTCTCCTTCCCCTGAAAACAACTCGGATCTTCATCTAGAACTCGAGCAGTAACAGGAGGGAAAATGAAAGAAATTAAACCTGGAAGAAAGGGTCAGAGATTGGAAAACAACAGACAGGAGAAGAGTGTGCAAGGTGAGATGAGATGGTGAACATCAGTAACCAGAGGCTTGTGTGAACACATGTGCTGTGTGCTCAGTCATGTCTGGCTCTCTGCGACCTCACGGACTGTAGCCTGCCAGGCTCCTCTGTCCATGGGATTTTCCAGGCAAGAATACTGGAGTGTGTTGCCACTTCCTTCTCCAGGGGATCTTCCTGACCCAGGGATTGAAGACGCATCTCTTGTACCTCCTGTGTTGGCAGGCAGATTCTTCACCACTAATACCACCTGGGAAACCCATGATACCTGTATTTACATGCAGCCAGAATAAAGGGAGGAAGAGGACTCAGCGTGGGCTCAACCCAGTGAAAGGATGAGAAAGCACAGGTGAGAAAGGAACAGGAGGCAGGAAAGAGGGCTGAGCAAAAGGCATTGTTTTTTGGAAGTCCATATCAGCAGGGGCACTTAAAAGTGAAAATGAAGGAATATTTCATTTTCCATGAAAATTCATGCTTACAAAAAAGGTACACTGACATGGAAACATGCTGATGTTTGTTATATGAAATGAAAAGTGCAAGCTTTTAAAATATACATACAGCATGACCATAATATGGACCCAACAAAATAACTCTTTGCTACCAGTCTATGCATAAAACAGCCTAAATACCCAACAACAGCAGTTGATTAGCAGAGTATGAAATAACCACAAAGTGGACTAGTTACTCAAATACTAAAATTTAAGTTTCCAACTAATTTTTGGATGACACTGGGGAAATGCTCGCAATATAATGCTTTGTGAAATAAACAGGAAAAAAAAAAGTTGTATAATCTCAAATTTAAATGTATTCGTGAATTGTATATTTTGTGGGGAAAAGGCTAGAAAAAAAATTCACCAAAATGTGAATACTGGATGTCTCTCGAGTGATTTTTCTGTAGGAAAAAAGAACCAGATGGAATGCCTTCACTCTGTACTTTTCAGTAATTGTCCAAATCTGTAAGGAGTTGTATTTCTTTCAGGAATGAGAGGGGGGAAAAAGCCAAATTAATACCACTCTCGATAAAGAACACAGAGATCCAGAACTGTGTCTTGAAGGATGTGTGCGCTTGAAGCAAAGTCTGTCTACAAGAGGTTTGGAAGGAGTGACAGAGCCAGCAGTGAAAGTTAAAAACCACAGCGCCTGGTGTAGGTGAACTGCGAGTCACAGCTTTGACTCTAGGTGGTGCTCACCTCACCATGTCCTGAGAAATAGGATTGTGTAGCTCAGCTTTTCCTCTGTGATGCAGAAAACCCAACTGTTCAGACAAAACCAACAGTCCAGGGACGGGGTAGACAATTACTACCTTGTAAGTTAAAAAATACTTTTTCTATCATGTAGTCTCAAGTTAGAAACTAGAAATTATTCTGTTAAAACCAATGTAAGGATCTGGGTTCCACAGGGCAGGTCACTGTGCATTTTATTAGCAGTAGTGTTGGTAATGCTGGAGTTTTCACTTGACTGCAGTCTCTACATTGCTTTCCTTAGGCATTTTGATATTGTGGCTATCTGATATTACCAGTATCTACTATGTGCCAAGTACTTATAATTTTTGAAATATAATCCTCCAAATAAGCCTCTGAGTTAGGGTTTACAATGCTTTATTTTTTTTTTTTAATTTTATTTTATTTTTAAACTTTGCATAATTGTATTAGTTTTGCCAAATATCAAAATGAATCCGCCACAGGTATACATGTGTTCCCCTTCCTGAACCCTCCTCCCTCCTCCCTCCCCATTCCATCCCTCTGGGTCGTCCCAGTGCACCAGCCCCAAGCATCCAGTATCGTGCATCGAACCTGGACTGGCAACTCGTTTCATACATGATATTTTACATGTTTTAAAGAGACAGAGGCCTAGAGAGATTCAGTGACTTGCCCAGAGCCCTATAGTGGGACTGACGTCAGACTGGGATGAGAAAACAGCTCTGCTGACCCCCTTTTTTCAGAGTTCCTCCTGTTATGCCACATTTGCCTCTTTACTTGAGAACTCATGACAAATTAAATAAATAAAAAAGTTTGTCATGATGATCCAAAAATATACATTTAAAGGACAATTCATTTTCTGGAAGAATAAAGCAAATGTGGTAGAACAGCTACATTTCAAAAGGGTTGAGAATCAAAGCAACTATTTCTGAAAATTCTTCAAAAACCTTTAAAATTGTTTTAAAGTAACTGGCACATAAAAGTATTAAAAAGTAAAATAGTGCATAATTGTGTTTTAATACTTTAAAAGCCACTTTGAGTTTATAGGAGTAAAAAAAAAATTGGCACTGTATGAGAGGCTTTAGGAAACGGCAACCCACTCTGGTATTCTTGCCTGGGAAATCCCATGGACAGAGGCACCTGGTGGGCTACAGTTCACGGGGTCGCAATGAGTCGGACACAACTTAGCGACCAAACCACCACCACCACCACGCATTTCATCTCAAGTCTCAAAATTCTGCAAGCGAGGCCTGTAACCCTCTCAGGGACAAGAAAGCCGGGGTGGGATGACCTTACCAAGATCCAAAAGCCACTAACAGGCAGACTGTGGACTAGAAATCAAGTCTGCCTGACCTCAAACATTCAGCTGCTCTTCAGCTGTACCTGCCTCCTTCCTTGGTGGGCCGAGAAAGGATTTCTCTGCTCAGTTCACTGGATGCTTTCACATGAGACAACAGCTCAGTGAGGCAGTGGAACTTCCTGTGTGACTTGGAGAAAAACGTGTGACTTGAAGGATGCCAGAATCTCCTCCATCAAAATCAAGTCTGCTATCACCACTACTGGAACCCAGAGAGAATCCAGATGGAGCCACTCCCCCAAACACGAATTACTCCAGCGCCCAGTAAAGCCCTCCCAAGTGCAGATGGCGGGATTACAAATGAAGAAGGCACAGTCCTTGTCCTCAGGAGCTCCAGGTCTCCAGAGGGCTCAGACTGAGCCAGGGGACCCAGAGGGGTGTGAAGAGGCCTGCGGGGAGGGAGCAAAACCCCTCGGGCAGTGAGGCTTGAGCAGAACCTTGAAGGGGGCACCTGAGTTGACTGAGCACCCCAGACTAAAAGAAGAGACCCATGGGAAAGCCCAGGGCTGACAGCTAAGCAGGGGAAACCCACCAGGACTGGTTCTTAGTAATAAAAAGAACACTTTTAAGTATACTACACAGAAGAGATAAAGGTGCTTTTTTCAGTTTAAGGCCTTGTGCCGTGATTTCAAAACTACTTACGCTACATAATCCTGCTCATCTTCGGCCTGAAAGTGATACGTCCTGTTATCTGAAATACAAAAAAAGAGAAAAAAATAAAGCAAAATCTTAGAAAGCAGCATGCTTCAGGTATTAATACAGATTTTAAAAGTTCCTGAGGAGAACACACTGAAAGTAGGATTCTGATATTATTTTTGCACCCTTTTTGTTTTAGCAGTTACACGATTCACTTTGTCAATACTGCTTTTCTGAAGAGAAACAGGAATACAAGAAGGTAACTGCAAACACCACCCAATGCCTAAGCATTTCTTTTGAAAAACAAGTGGGAAGGGGGATGGGTCCCACCTGGTCAAGCAGATAATTTTTTCTTTTTCGCCATGCCACCCGGCATGTGGGATCTTAGTTCCCCTACCTGGGATCAAACCCGCGCACCCTGCATTGGAAGTCTGGAGTCTTAACCACTGGACTTTTGGGGAAGTCCCTCAAGTAGATCTTAGAAATCGGAGAGTGCTAGCTGCCATAGTATTAGTATTTCACTTTCCTTTTCCAATTTGCCTTTCACTGTTTTTCTTTTTAAAGAATTTCTTTTTGTAAGAATTCATAACTCACATGGCAGCCCTGATGATCAGACAAGTCCTGCCCGAGGTTGCTTTCTGGTTAAATCAGGCTTCAGGAAGGGAGGGTTCAAGCCCTGCTGGAGGGTCACCCTCCAAGGTGTGACCCATGTAAGGAGGGGGCAGCTGGACCTGGGCAGTGTGGGCAGGTGTGCATGAGGGAAACTCTTCCTTAGAATACGGGATTTACTCGGATGCTTCCATACACTGAGGTCCAACTACCACTGTCTTACCCGCTTCACTTTCTAGGCAGTCACCCACTCGGTGACTGCACCAGGCTAGGCGCCCCCACCTCCTGTGAGAGAGGTGGTGTGTGTGCCCAAGGACACAACACAGGTGCTGGAACCCAAGCGCCCCAGCCAAACCCCGGCTTTACTGCTGAGGCTTTATGTTAAGTCGCCGGACCTTCCTGAGTCTCAGTTTTTTCTTCTGTGAAACAGGAAAATGACAAGGTTTTTGAGAGGATTACTCATCATGGACATAAAGCACCCAGCACATATTGTGGTTGGAGTCACTCAGTTGTGTCTGACTCTTGGCGACCCCGTGGACGGCAGCACGCCAGGCTTCCTTGTCCATCATTATTTCCCGGAGTTTACACAAACTCATGTCCATTGAGTCGGTGATGTCATCCAACCATCGCATCCTCTGTTGCTCCCTTCTCCTGCCCTCGGTCTTTCCCAGCATCGGCTCCTTGCATCAGGTGGCCAAAGTACTAAAGTACCAGGGGCACCCATGAAAGCACAGGGAGCCAGCCTAGAGGAAAACAATCTCCTTTCCCTCCAAAGACTATGAGGACACAGGCTATCAGTTGAGGGGGTGGATGGGCCAAAAACATGCTCCGACCCATGGAGGACAGAGCGCAGGGTCATTGATTTAGGACGTCAGAAGGCAGTTCTTGGCAGCAGGGAAATGACTTCTCCTTTCAGAGAGATTCTGTAGGGGTAAAACTCAGGAGCTGGGCAGACATAGCAGCACGCCTCAGTGTCTAGTCCATGTCCAAGCTTCTGTTTTCTTATTTTTTAACTGAAATTTTATTTTTTGACCACATTGCATAGCATTTGGGATCTTAGTTCCCCGACTAGGGAATGAACCTGCACCCCGTGATTTGGAAGTGCAAAGTCTTAACCACTGGACCACCAGGGAAGTCCCCCATCTGCGCTTCCATCAGAGTCATCCCGCGACTTTTTAAAAGAGACCTATGTCTGGGCATCACATCAAAGACCGATTCAGCACACGTAGGAGAACAATGGGAACGTGCTCAGGGAAATCCCTCCCAGGGGATAAAGCTCATGGTCAAGAACTGGCCTGGTTTACTGTACATATCTAGATTCTCCTCCACTGCAGGTGGCTTATGCCTTCCTACCCCAGGTGAGTTCCGTGTAGAGAGACCCACGCTCCTCCCAGAGCAGTGTGCCCAGCATACACCTCCTCTCAAGGAGCCCTGCTTGGGAAACACATGACTTCCAACCCAAAGAACGGGAACGGGCAGGTGGCAGGATCCACAGTAACTGACCCGGGAGAAAAAGGACTCACGTGATATCAGGTCAAAAGACTTCTTGTCCTCGGCATTCGGCTTCACCTGGCAGGTAAGAAGGTTCAGCTTGGCTGGTTGTCTGTTGGACTGGACATGACAGAAAACAGAGAAGTTGAATGCAACACAGCCTGTCACCCCCGCTGGCCCAGTGCCCCATGGGCCAGGTTGGGGAGTTCATCATACATTCGATAAGGTCTAATTCACCCTACTGGAATACTTAATCTCATTAAACAAGAGGAAAAAAAAAAGTTAGGCGGCCTACACAATGTCTTACCTGTGCGTAAGTGTCCCAGTGGTTAATAAGGATGGAACCAAGATAATTCATCTCGCTTTCAATGACCAGTGGGTATAACCCAAGGAACTGTGACTTTCTGGAATCTACACGTACATGAGCGCAAAGAGCTGACACTTGAATCACTTACTGTGAAACACAGCTGAGTGTAGTTTCTTTATCCACTCACAATGACCCCAGTCACCAGTCACTGCAAATCCCATGTCCCAGGTAGCCACAAATTTTAGTTGCCACACAAAAATCATGTTACTTCTCCCCAAAAGTACAAGGACAGTTACCACCCGTGAGACTTTGCTTAACCAACCCCCAAATCTGGAGGAAAATATAATGAAGATTTCCTATCACTTCCCGGCCAGTCTCTTGGTCACGCATATATTAATAATTCACACAGACTCTGGAGCGTCTAGACAGTCATGCTAATGTAGGCTTTGCCTTAAAAGAGTCTTGCCACATGATCACTCTGCTCAGAGCTCCTTCCAGCCCTCCTGCCCACATCTGTCCGTGGTCACACTCTGGTCAATGATGAATGCCCGTTTCTGGAAGGAGCCGACCAAGGGGTGAAGGGCCTGAGTGCCCGGGCCTGGCTGTGCTTCAGTAGAAGCCTGCAAAAGTCAGGCCTGCAAGCCCACCCCAGCTGAAGGTCATCATGCTGACAACCTCCACGCCAGGAGCATGACCACCCGACCAACTTGAGTCTTTAGGGAAAAGAGGGAGAGGAAGTAGAAAGGGAGCCCCTCAGTGGCGTATTATGATCAAGAATATTTCAGACGCACACTGTGTCTCTCATTCTCAATAATGGCTACCAGACACTTAATTTCCATTTCAACAACTTCTGAGATCTTCCTCTGTGGTTTCAAGGATATCAGACACAGAAAGGATATTAGATACCCTATGTCCTGAGTTTATCTGTTCCAAAGCAAGCTCTCTGTGGGCAGGAAGTGAGAAGACAATCCAGGGATTTCATGTTCTTTGTGCGCACATGTGACTTAGGCATAGAAACCAGAAGTCAAGTCCTGTACAGGGCGGTTTTGCATAAAAAGAAACAGTGCCCTGTACTACAGACTGACTGCCAAACCCACAATAGGGAGGCAAGGAGGTTGTGGGTCTGCAAATTTTTCTTAGAACAGATCTGGGGTTTGGGTTGCTAAAGGCCTCAAGTCTCCAAAACCGGCGGCTACAACCACAAACTTTGGCTGGGTCCACTGTAAAAGGAATTGCTAGTCCTCATCCTTTTGGGTGTTGGTAAAAACGCTGGATTTCCCGTATGAATGACAAAGACATCTGACAGGCTGAAAAGATAGCCCAGTTAATGGTGAGACTGCAGACTACCACGTTCCAATGTGGCATCCACATTCTGGAGAAGGATACAGAAAAGCTTAGGGAAGATCAAGAGATGATTAAAGGAGTGGAAAATGGGGACTTTGAAGCGAGTTTAAAGGCATCATTTGGTTGGAGCAAAGAGGCTGGGGCGTGACTTAACCGTCTGCCGGGACATGAAGGGTTGTCACTGGGGAAGGTCGGGCAGCTGTTTTCCATTTGTACAGATGGAGGAGAAAGGCCCTCCAATTGTAGAAGGTCTGAGCCAGACACGAGGAAGAACTTCCCAGGTTTACACTGATAATGTGTAATAAGGGGTTGCAAGGTTCTTGACCTAAGTAGAGAAAGCTCTTCAAAGACCTTAAGAATTTTTGAGACACCATTCATATTTGAATGTGGCAGAGGGTTAACTGGATTTCTTTTTCCTTCCCAAATCTTCATGACTCTACTGTTTATGAACCACCTCACCAGCAGACACAACCAAGCAACACAGACAAAATTTTTAAAAAGGAAAACATACTCAGTTAAGTGTCAACTGATTCTGGAAAATTAAACAGCACCATGCTTTCATTTCAAAGCATGGGCTACCTCAAAGTATGTTATCTGGAAGCTTCTGAGGACGAGGGCTTTGTGCAGTGTACGTCATTCCATGACTGACCCACAACTTCAAAGACAAGATGACACGTGATCCTCATTCCCGTGGAAGCCTGTCCAGTCTGCTGAACTGACAGCTGCCATGTCGACATGAACTTCACTTGACAGACAGGTCATGCCTGCATTGTTCTTCCTCTAAATGCTAGTGGGACAAGTGACCTGCCACTCCAAGGGCGAATCTGGAGAGCAGAGAACACAGTTTTTGAGACGTGACCAGTCACGAGTCCAGGAACACCAGGAAGTGGAGTGAGACGCTGAACCACAGTCTACGGACCAAGGGACCAGAAGGCTTGGAATCATGATAGTCATCACTGGAACGCCAGGTTTGTGTAACTTCCTCAAATTTCAAAGTCCTTTCTAGACCTTTAGCACTAATGTACAGGTTGGAAGGAAAGTTATAACCAACCTAGACAGCATATTAAAAAGCAGAGACATTACTTTGCCAACAAAGGTCTGTCTAGTCAAGGCTATGGTTTTTCCTTTGGTCATGTATGGATGTGAGAGTTGGACTGTGAAGAAAGCTGAGCACCGAAGAATTGATGCTTTTGAACTGTGGTGTTGGAGAAGACTCTTGAGAGTCCCTTGGACTGCAAGGAGATCCAACCAGTCCATTCTAAAGGAGATCAGCCCTGGGTGTTCATTGGAAGGACTGATGCTAAAGCTGAAACTTCAATACTTTGGCCACCTCATGCGAAGGGTTGACTCATTGGAAAAGACCCTGATGCTGGGAGGGATTAGGGGCAGGAGGAGTAGGGGACGACAGAGGATGAGATGGCTGGATGGCATCACCAACTCAATGGACATGAGTTTGGGTAAACTCTGGGAGTTGGTGATGGACAGGGATGCCTGGCGTGCTGCGATTCATGGGTTCGCAAAGAGTCAGACACGACTGAGCGACTGAACTGAACTGACAGCTATACTGATTAGGGAAGGTATAATCTCTCCTGCCAGTTCAGCAGACTAAAATCACAGACTAAATGACCTGCCCTGGGCTACAACGTTGATGAACAGTTTAGGAAATGCTTTCATACTGTTTATGTTACAGGAACGCAAAAAAACCCCCAAAAAAACAAAAACGGAAAGGACACAAAGGAAATGTATATTTATTGAGTCCTTACCGTTGATGATTCCTACCACACTTGGAATAAAAGCCCCAGTCTGGGTCAGGACCCCCATGGACCACCTTCAGACTCCTTCTGATTTTGGCTCCTGCCACTTGGCCTGCGGCTCCCCCTGCTGGCAGCGAGCGGCACTGGCCTCCCCCCTACACCTCTGGGCTGACTCCCTTCAGCTCCTCCCACCAGCAAGTCCAGCAAGTCCCGGAGGGAGGGGTGGTCCTGTCCTGACCTCCCTCCCTGGACTTCCTACTCCTTCACACTCCACTGAACTGCCTTCTGGGCTCTTCTCATTCCCCTTTACTGCTTGTCTTTCTTCCCACCAAGAGCACACATCTTTCTGATTTGTTCACTAAAATGTCTGGCATGCAGCAGGCACTCCATAAATATTTACCAAATGAATGAACGCATTTCTCAGCCTTACGCATACCTATCTCGTGTACCCACCTGCGAGGGGACTATTTTTAGTTTCTTTTACTAACTAAGATGAAGAAACAGGCAGAGAGCTTAACTGGTGTCCCTAAAATCTCCCAGTAAACGAGCAGCACAGAGCCTGGCGTTCATCCCTTCCGCTTCCACGGGAAGGAGCACCAGGGAACCAGCCACGTGCCCCCCAATCCTGCCCCGGCGGCAGCCCGAAGCCACAGTCCATGAGAACACCTCCTCTGAGAAGAGTAAGGGCTAGAAATAAACAGAGCAAAGGCGCCAAATATGAACTTCTATTCTGGTATCTTCTCAGGTCATTTAGCTTTTATAATTGATGCAAAGAGAAATTTTAGAACCCTATTTGAAACACCTCTTCACTTAATGCATTTGACAAAATACTGCAGAAGCCTCAAGCCCATCTAAGCACATACAAAGGGCAGGCGGTCTGTGCCACCCAGCAGATACGGGAAACAGACCTGACCAAGGACCGAGGACACGCCCAGAGCCTGAGCTCAGGAGGGCATCAGGACTTCTGCAAGGTTCCAGGGGCGGCCTCCTCCCAGGGCAAGGACCGAGGGGGAGAGGCGCGGGTGCGGGCCCCTGGGAGTGAGAGAGACAAGGCTAAAGGTGATGAGGAAGTTAACAGGGAGGGCACTGCGGCTGGAGCGGAGGACTCGCGCCCCTTCCCAGGAGCGCGGCAGTTACACTGATGGGACCCCCTCGCAGCACCGACCAGCCCACCGACATCCAGGGAGATGGCTGGGGGAGGAGTCGAGAGAGTAAGACTGGCGAGCAATGACAGGGCCTGAATCAAAGTGATGGTCATGGTGCTGATGGCTGGGGACTCAAGATACTGCTGAAAAGAGACTTTTCGTTATTCCCAAAGATCCCTCTATGTAGCAGGTGGCTCTCCCAGGCCCCGCATTTGAACGATGGGTTGGGGGGGGGGGGTCTGCGCCCCTGTAGGCTCTGCTGAACAGCAAGTTTAAAAAGCTCCAAGTGCCCCCACCCCAACATCATTACGATGTCTTTCAAAAATGAAGACTGTTCCAGCTCTGTTCCCTGAAAAACTTTGAGGCTTGTCCTTTTACAGCTTTTACTGTTCCTTAAAAGAACGCATATTTCTGGAAGAAACTCTAGGAGACAGAGATAGTACAAAGCAGAAACTGAACATTACTTGTTAATCCTACTTACACCCAGGGACACTCATGGCTAATACCTGATTTTAACAAGATATGCGCGTGTGTGAAAAGTCTGTTTTTAGAAAAACATGGGTTGGTTCCATCTGTATATATTGTTTTGTAAACTGCTTTTTCCAGTTAACATTATTCACATAAGTGTTCATTTTTGCATATGTGCACGCACACACACACACACGTGGCAAAGCTGCTCGCAGGATTCTGAACATGTTTCCCCTCGGTAAGCTCTTGACACGTTCCCTGCACAGAAGTGATGACGACATCACCCCTCTGACATAAGCGCTCTGCCACCCTAAACAGAAGATACCCTTCAGCTAGGAAAGTCATCACAAACGTGTGCAGAAACAGAATGAATCGATGCTGGTGAACGTTTCTGCATCTCCTGAAAGAAAACAAACACCACACATTTGTCCATCACAGCTTGGCATGCATTGCGGTGAAGTGTTTTTGCTGGAAGTGTGAAGTTGTTAGCGCAGGCGTATTTCTGTTAGAAGAAAACAGCTGCTACTGGAATTAGTATCCAGAAATGAAATTATTTCCCCCCATCATTCAGCTGGATTGCTCGCTGCACAAACAACTGAACATTATTAATTACTTGGAAAATAAGGCTGACCCAGCCAGGCTCAGGCTGCTGGGTAGAAAGAGGTAAAAATAAAATAATAAAGCTCTCTTCATTTCCTAGGCGAATGCTTGCTAACACAGCTGTTTAGATCTTTACACTCATTTCAATTTTTGTTCAATATTTATTTAGACACCTACCATGCCTTAGAGGGACACAATCACACAACTCCTGGATAAGAAGTTAGGCATGCACTGAACACCTACCACTGAAGAGAGATCTTAACTCCAAAAATTTAGTACAGTAAAACTTCTGGCTTTTGCAAAGTATTTTGGTTTCTTTGGGGGCAAGGTAGTGGTTTTCATTTGTTGAGCACCTAAACCTTATCTCCTGCATTTGCAGGTGGATTCTTTACCGCTGAGTCACTTGGGAAGCTAGAAGGGAATAAGATATCTTAATAAGCAAATTATACAAATTTGACATCAGAGAAAACGGAGGCTCCAAAGCCTTGAGTAACTTATCCAAGGTTCTACAGCTTGTTTCAGGAATTGGTTTAGTTCAGTTCAGTCGCTCAGTCGTGTCCGACTCTTAGCGACCCCATGAATCGCAGCACGCCAGGCCTCCCTGTCCATCACTAACTCCCGGAGTTTACTCAGACTCACGTCCATCAAGTCAGTGATGCCATCCAGTCAACTCACCCTCTGTCGTCCTCTTCTCCTCCTGCCCCCACTCCCTCCCAGCATCAGAGTCTTTTCCAATGAGTCAACTCTTCGCATGAGGTAGCCAAAGTACTGGAGTTTCAGCTTTAGCATCATTCCTTCAGGAGTTGGAGTCCGGGTCTAATCAGCTTCAGGATTTGTCCTTTTATAATTCACAGTGCTGCGTATAATCTCGTGGGGGAGAGGAAAATGGTCTCTTTTTGCAGTGACAACAGGGACAAAGATGTGGAAGTGGGCAGAGTCCAGGCTGACCTCAATAGAGGCCGATCACAGAAACCAGGTTATTGAACACACTGCAAGGCGGGGAGCAGCCTGTTGTGAGCGGGCTTTCAGAGCATCTGTTGAAGTCCTGAAGCTGAATGTTATCTTCCAGGCTCTGGACAAGATGGAGAACAAGATTCCCTGGAAAATGTCTGTGGGTCTAAAGAGCCCAAGGATAGGGACAGAGAATCAAATTCTTGCTCTAGTGTGATGCCTGGAGGTGCCAGAAGTGTTGTCCACTTCTAACAGGAAGAAATGAAATTCCTATGAGAGGACAGGTGCCCCACATGAGCTTCATCAAGTCCTTCCAGGAAGAAACAGCAGTACAAAGGAATTCCAGTAAGTGAGATTAAACACGAGATGTTAACACATGAGGGAAGAAGGTGATACCAACAGCAATAATGATAGCTGACATTTACTGAGCGCTACTTCCAACTCGCATTGTGTTCTATTTACTTGCAATCAATGAACTCATTTAATCTTTACATATACCTATGAATTGGGCACTACTATGAGGAATTTAGTGTTATTTTGACTCAAATCATGGCAGTTTGGGCCCACAGTGATGGGTGACGTCACCCCCATCAGATTTTTTTAAACTTTTTTTTTTTTTTGGTTACACCACGTGGCATGTGGGGTGTTAGTTCCCTGACCAGGGATCGAACCCATGCCCCCTGCATCGGAAGCTCGGAGCCTTAACGACCAGCAAAGATGAGTAATCATTTAAGTTTATCAGACATTTGGCTTCCCTGGTGACTCAGATGGTAGATATAAATCTGCCTGAAATGTGGGAGATGTGGGTTCAATCCCAGGATTGGGAAGATCCCCTGGAGAAGGGAATGGCAACCCATTCCAGTATTCCTGCCTGGAGAACCCCAGGGACATAGCCTGACAGGCTACAGTCCATGGAATCGCAAAGAGTCAGACACGACTGAGTGACACTTACCGTGGTCCAGGTTCTATAAAGCTTTAAATGAATCATCTAACTCTCATGACACTGAAAGGCAGGTACTGTTAATATCCCAGTTGACAAGTGAGGAGTAAAGTATCTTAACAAAAGCTGGCATCAGATGAAAGGACTATTATGTAGTAGAAAGAGCACAGGCACTGGGAACTCAGAGGCAAACAGGACACTAGCTTCTTATACTTTTGAAATTAATTTCTCAGGATTATTATGGTCAAGGGGTACTTCACATATAATCCTTATATTTTCTTTCTTGGATAGCTTGTTCTATTGTATTATATATTGATACTGCAATGCTTATGCTAAAAAACTAAAGTAAAAGCCAACAATACAAAGATACAGAAATTTATTTATAATAGTCTAGTGGCTTAACATAAACAGTTTTATCCTTAAGCTTTATGCTAACGTTTGCCATAGATTTGTCAGAACTGGCGTTTTGAAATGAAAACATCTCATGCTGCATGAACAGATACTAGACACGATCAGTATTCCTGTGACAGCTGATTCAGAGGTTTTCACTGAATTTGATTCCCCAAGTGCTGCATTACTTTGAATAGTAAACTAAAAAAAAAAAATTGTTTTTGAACAGGTATGTGCGAAGAAGTGAAACTGTAGAAGAAATCTCGGGATGTGTGCGGGTATACAGAAAATGGATTTTTTCCAAAACAGTCAGCTGGAGAGACGAATGGTCCCTGGAGCACAACGAGAGTGTGTGGTCAAGCCAACAGGCCATGGCTCGCCAATCTAAACACATACTTGACCCTCTCCCAAGTCAACCTGGTAAGAACAACCTGCCAAAGTGACTGGGCCTTTCCAGCATGAGGAATTCCCCTGTCTTAATTAAGGGGTCCCAAACAAAGACCCTGTATTTCCTGACCGAAAAAAGCTGTTTTATCCCCTTTTCAAAAGGTCACTGAATTCCACATGTTTTCTCAGGAAACTGCTGGCCCTGATTTTCAACCTGTTTCTAAGGAATGAGAGGTGTTTGCAAAGTCTGGAGAAGCCAGCTAAAACTGGCCACAGAGATCTTTCTGTGGGGGCAGGTTATGTGATTACAAAGCGATGTAACTGGCAGTAAAAAAAAGTGTGGCCTGAAGCCAGTGAAAAGTAGGGACCAGGTTAACACAAACCAGTGGGAGGTGGTCAGAGGTTAGGTGGAGAGGACCCACTTCCCCTGGGCTGCTCCGGGGGCAGGAGAGGTGGACTCACAATTTCCAACGTATGCAGCAGGGCAGGCTGCCTGTCAATAGATTTCGGTACCTACAGGGGCGTCCGAGGAAGAGGTAGCACAAATACCAACTGCTATTAACTGTGGCCACACACAGCGGGGCGCCTCATTCAATCACCACCAGCACCTCTGGCAGTTAAATGCTTTTCTCCAGGCAAATGGTGAACCTGGGATGCAGAAAACTTTAGGTTTTCCAAATATGTGTGAAGTTACACAGATTTCTAAAGAAAGAGCCAGCTGTTGAGATAATCTGGGTAGCATCTAGATGTGTTAAAACTTCAGAACAGCCAATAATATCTTCCCAGAGATGAGATGAAAAAAGTAAGGAACGCCCGATTCGGTTTCGAGGGAGCAGAAGGCAAAGTTCTGGTGAAGCAGGAGAACCAGGCAGGACAAAGAAGGACAGACTTCCTTCGTGAAGGAATCTCCTAAACCCTCTGACTGAACCCCACACGTTAAACACACAGGGGCAGAGTTTCAGGCTGGTTACAGCATGCGCTTGCTTTCCGGGCCACGTGGCCAGAAGGCATCGCAGACACAAGGGTGGTGAACGAGCAGACACACTTACCGTGGCGTGGGAGATGGTCAGGATCCCGTTCTTGACGGAGCACTTCCTTCTCTGCCACACTTTCCGGATCCTGAGGATGGAGCCAAACACGACCCGATACAGCATCCGCTTCATGCAGCTGTGCGGTGTCATGCTTGACCATCATCACAAAAACCCCCCACCAAACCCCACACAAGCCCACCAAACCCCATACAAGCCCACCAAACCCCACACAAGCCAGGGTCTGGGCTGCCGTTTATTACCCCAGGGGGAGGGGAACACAGACTAGCAGGCACACAGGGAGGCACCAGAGCACTGGTTTCTTCCCGCTCTGGCCGCACCTCACGGCACGTGGAACTTCCCTGAGCAGGGACTGAACCTGTGTCCCCTGCAGTGGAGGCACAGAGTCTTAACCACTGGGCCGCCAGGGAAGCCCACAGCACTGTTGTTGATAGTGAAAACGGGAGACAACAACAGAAATCTGATAGCAGGAGAATAGATAAATGATTACAGTCACATTCATACTACAGGGTATCATGCAGGCATTTAAAAAGAATAACACAACTACAATATGTGTGGACCTACGCAGATTTTTGAAGCACACTGTTGGTTGAAAAAGCAAGCTGTTTTAAGATACTTTGGGTATCATCTAGAATAGTTAAAATTTCAGACTTACAAAACAGCATTCTACATTTTCTATACATATATGTATAAACGTATTTCCTTCTTTATTGTCTGTCTCCCTGGTGAGCATGTAAGCTCTATAACGATAAGGACTTTCTTTGGTTCAGAGTTATATCCCCAGTGTCTGCAACAGGGCCTGGCGTGTAGGACTCCCAGAAGGTATCTGCTGAACGCATGGGGACAGTCCCTGCCTTCCTCAAACCACACATTACAAGTCACAGGTGCCATCTGTAGACACAGACCAGTTACCACTGCTTCTAAAGACAGCAGGTTAACTCTCAGACTTGCCTGAGGGAAGCACCATTCGAAGCTGGTGCATGGGAGACTGTAAGTGCGTCTCCCTGCCCGAGAGGCTGGGGCAGGTCCCTAGGTTACTAGCCCCTGGAAGGATGCTGAGCACACAGGGGACCCCGGGCGGCTGTGGACGTACCCGTCACTCTTCTTCAGCAGGTAGCCCTTCTTCTCGCTGCCGTACTCCTTGTTGCCCTGCAACTGGTGCATGCTGTAGCCTCCTTGCCGGCTCTGGGAATCCTAGACAGGAGACGCCATGGATTAGACTCATGCCGGAGACAATTCTCCACTCCTTGACCCTAGTCTGCCATGGAGCCTTGGCCTGTTGGTCTGGAGCTAAGAGAATTGTGGACTTTTGAGAGCTGCCAGGTCCTTGATCATATACTAACGGAGGAAACTGGGCAAGTAAGCAATTGCCAGACAAGCCTGAGCTGAGGGCTGGGGTCCGGGTCTCCTATTTCTAGTCCGGAAGCCAGCTCTACCTCAGAGACACTGCAGCGGCAAGCTGTTCTAGGACTCAAACCAGTCTACACTGGCAGCAGAGGCGAGCGCAGAGAGGGCTAGGGGAAGCGAGGTGGGCACCCAGCGAAGCTCATGCACCCCGAGAGTTCCTCCTCCGGGCACGCTGCCTCTCCCTCACCTTTTCTGCTAAAATACCCCCAACAAAAAGCATCCCTTCTCAGTGAGGGATGAAGAACTGCAATAAAACTCTTGTTCTGCAACTAACGAGTCCTCTGTAAGAATACACCTATACCCACGCTTTGCATTTAAAAGGATGACTCGGTGGCAGGGAAAAGCGTATGACATGGTGACAGGACAACACAGATGCAGACAAGCTCAATTTAACATCCACGAGTGCTTCCCCCTCGTTTCTAAAGACTGCACTGTGGAAAGGTAAGAAAAGAACCGACAACGCTGAACTGTAGAACGGGAACACGGGGCGTTAGACACAGACAGTACGGTCTGACAAAACACATGGACTTACTCTCCTAGACTTCGATCAGGAAGGGCAAAAGCAAGAGGGAAAAAAAGGCAGAACATTTGAAAATACAGTTAATTTCATTGATAGTCTTATTGTTTATAGGCTAAGCAGTTTTTACAACACAGAGAGACAACATCACTGTAAAGATAATTAACATCGGGTATCTCTCACACTTCAGAGTCATGATAAACTTTGGGTGGCAGGATAATAAAACATCTTTATCAAGTTGCATTTCAGGTCACTTGAGAACAGAGGGAAAAGAAAGCTGAATGGAAGAGGAAGTACACGCTTCACCAAGATTGAAAGGCTGACAAACCTCTACATGTTTATGTGTAAAAAAAACCCAGTTCTTTACTTACAAAGTCTAAAGAAAACAGCAAGTGGTAGGAAGACCCTTTGTTTTCCTACAATTTATATGAAGTGAAGAGAATTTAATGAAAATAACAATAAACAGCTCAGAAGCAAGCCCTGAAACGTGATGGGGAAGAGGCAGGAGGCTGAGGCATTTACTGATGATTGCCCACGGCCTGCCTCCCAGGCCAGGATGGCCTCTCCCTGGCCTTCAAGATCCCCTGGACCAACAACGTGTGCTTGGCGAGTGCTCGGTGAATGTCAGTAACAGCTGCAGGGAAATCTGTAGGGCTACTGCATACACCATGAGTTCACTGTTCAAAAGCACGCCCCGGACGCTCCCTATCATCCAGGTGCCGCAAAGTGCTGATGACGCTGGCTGGGATATAGCCTGTCCTGGAATTGGACGCTCACCCTTGGCCCCAGCTGTCCTGCTCTCTAGTGTGGGTAACTGAGAGCTGACTGCACGCTGTACCGGGCTTGGTGACTCAGACTAAAGAGGTTACAAACTCTGCTTGGTTTGTTTGTTTTATTTTTTTTTTTTAATTGGACATGCAGCTTGTGGAGTTTAGTTCCCCAACCAGGGATCGAACCTATGCCCCTTCCATTGGGAGCTCAGAGTCTTAACCACTGGACCACCAGGGAAGTCCTTGCTTGTTTTCTTAATCTGAGTCATTTCTTTAACTGGCCAGATTCCCTCCAGCTGAAATATATCATTGGACAGTTTTAACCGTCTGGGGAAGGGTGGAGCCTAGGAATGTTGAAAAATTCCCCTCCAGGTTTACTTTCAACCAGGGTCTACAGCCTTGGACTCGGGAGCTGTGACTGAGGGGCTGAACCTCATACCAAACAGGCAAGAGTCTGCCTCCTCCAGTGCCTCCAGGGACACCCCGATGCAATGGTGGGGACACCTGGGGTTTTTTTCAAGGAGGCAGCAGTGTGTCCACAATACCAGTCAAGAAATACGAGGACAGAAGATCAGATCAGATGATAGAGACTTGAGCCATGAGACAAAATTCACAGGCTGGGATAAATGAAACCCCCAGAATTCCTGCCTTAACCCAGGGAAATCACTTAACTACGGAACATTACTTAACAGGTATCTTTGCCACATCTATACCTCCCCAAAACATGAAAAACAAACTCTAACATCTCCTTGATATAGATTCTTATTAAAAGAATAACTATCTTTCTTGGACCCCTTTTCAACTTCTCTTTATCTGCTCACATAATTCCTAGTCTGTCTGAATGCTTTAAAAACTATTCCTCTTTCACCTTAACTGGCCTGCTAACATTTAAGATAAAGGTCCAAGTTTAAAAAAGTAAAAGTACTTTTTTAAAAAAATAAGGATTCAGATGGTGATAATTGATGAAAACTATTGTATTCTGTAAACTTACTACTAAGACATTCCTTACATATATTTTTACTAGTCTAAATTACCTTTAAATTCTGAATAACAAGCAGATTGAGTATTCTTTGCTTTATATCAGACAAACATGGTTTTAAAGGTGAATAAAGTGGCTGAAGCCTAGGCTTTGACCCCAGAAGTCTGTTTCATTAAACCAAGCAGGAAGGAAGTGATGAGTCAGAAGTAGCATCAACAATCCTAAACTAACTACTGAGTTTTATGACCTAAGAAAGTCACACAAATGATTATGATATTGAGAAATGATGGTTCAGCATAGCACTCCAGATAAACAAAAAGAGGATTCTATTTTTCGAGAAAGTAAATCTTGGAGAATTGTTAACACTTAATAACAAAACAATCTGGAAAAAGGAAAGGCCACCCACTCCAGTATTCTGGCCTGAACAATTCATGGACACAGGAGCCTGGCAGGCTGCAGTTCATGGGGTTGCAAAGAATCGGACACAACTGAGTGACTCTCACACACACAGTAACTAAACAAAGCACAACTGAAGGCATGAAATAGGCTCTGAATCCTCTAACAGCAGAACGGGAACCAATATGTGCCGAGGAAAGAGAGATGCAAATGAGAAACTCATTCAGGCAAGCAATTTAAAACTAAACTTAAAAAGAAAACCTTGGAGAAATTCCATGATGTGACTCAAGAGATATAAAGTGTAGAATGAGAAACTATGGTGGTACTTTTTTAGTTCAATTTCCCATTCTCTATTAGCAGTACAAATGAGCTTACTTTCTTATTAGAAAACCTTATTAACATATAAGATGCATTACTAAGGAGCAGAATCTTACATCCTCTAAAACTGCAAGCAATTACACCCTCATTGACTTAATGGCTTATAATTGTTTCTGGCACCCAATTTAACACTAAACCTCTATTTATAGAAGCTTCAAATTTCTAATGTAAGGTATGAATGGAGTGGGCAGAGGAGTTCTTTTGTGTCATCTTACTAAATATTTACTAGTTGTTTTGGGGTGCCAGGCAACATACCAGATCCTGTGAAAGGAGAGATGAGCAAAATACATAGTTTGCAAACTAAGATGGGTTACTGAGACAGACTCAAAGAAAAAGGTGGAGTTTGGGGAACAATTTATGAATAGCATCATTAAAAATCAAATATTTTCAACCCTAAAAATAGTATTAAGGCAAACAGTCCTTTTACAAAGTTCAGTTCAGTTCAGTCCAATGCTCAGTCGGGTCCGACTCTTTGCGACCCCATGAATCGCAGCACGCCAGGCCTCCCTGTCCATCACCAACTCCCGGAGTTCACTCAAACTCACGTCCATAGAGTTGGTGATGCCATCCGGCCATCTCATCCTCTGTCGTCCCCTTCTCCTCCTGCCCCCAATCCCTCCCAGCATCAGAGTCTTTTCCAATGAGTCAACTCTTCCCATGAGGTGGCCAAAGGACTGGAGTCTCAGCTTTAGCATCATTCCTTCCAAAGAACACCCAGGGCTGATCTCCTTTAGGATGGACTGGTTGGATCTCCTTGCAGTCCAAGGGACTCTCAAGAGTCTTCTCCAACACCACAGTTCAAAAGCATCAATTCTTCGGCGCTCAGCTTTACAAAGTTAGGCTATTATAAAAACCTAACTAATTTCCTGAAACATTTGCCAAAAGTCAATAAAGAATTGTGACAAGGAAAAAATGCGTCTACCAAAAATCCACAGATCCTATTCAGAGTTCAAATTCTTGAAGCTTCCTTTAATAGAGTCAGGTTGAAGCTGGTGGGGGTGAGAAGGCTGAATGATTTGATGGGTGACTTTAATTTTTCAAGTCCTTATTTTAGATTACTTTACACTCTTCCCAAACTGGAGTGCAAGAACTCTCTGGTGGACAGTCTTTTACTAAGTCATTAAAAATCATTACCTTCTAAACACATATTGTGATAGGAGATGATAAACACCATGAGAATGGGACAGCCATGTTATGAAAAGTCAACTTTACTTGTAAAATACCCTGGACATGGTGTTAATGAAAACTTACTTATTAATTTGGAGTGGAATTAAAATAAACCATGTGGATTTCCTCATGCGTATGAGAGGCTTAGATGCAACTATGCTGTTTAACTAGTGTGAGCAGAATAGTCTTTATGCAAAACAAAAAGGGACTGTAATAGTCTTTTTTTCTTTTTTCTCCCAGGAAAGCTTCCAAGCACAGGAAAGAGGTAATCCGTGTGACCAAACAAAGGAAGTGCTTAAGTATACAACTGCCAGCTGAAAACCGTGTCGTTTTCTCCCCAGACAGAGACCTAGCTCTTACCCCTCTAGTTGGGTATTTCTAGGGCTCTTTCACTGAGAAGTAAGAACAAGCTGCAGGAGACAGCTTCTCCCAGGGCCAGCAATAAGCGTGGTCTGAGGCCTCAGAGCACAGGTGCAGACGCTGCAGAGACTGGATGAGCTGGGTATGAGCCCACACGCCTCCCAGCCCCTTGGTGCCTCCTCCCAGGGATCAGCAGGTGCTCAGAGCAGGGCTGCAGGCTCCACTCGCTGCGTGAACACCCAGGATTTATATAAAAACTGGATTTGAGGAGGCAGGAGGGTAGAGGGTGACAGTCATTCAGTCAAGGGAACCTTCAAAGTTGCTTTAAGATTAATGGTGCTGGCGCATGCTTGAGGGGGTTTGCTCTGTTCCTGTTTTGGACTCCTTGAACCCCTTTTGGAAACTTTAGGAATTTACAGAGGGTTAGTTTGCAACATTTAAAAAAAAAGGGGGGGGGCGGGGGGGGGGAACACTTCCCCCAGTGGTCCAGTGGTTAAGACTGCCTTTCTCTGCAGGAAGGGTGGGTCCAGTCCTTGGTCAGGGAACTAAGATTCCCACATGATGCACGGTGCAGCCGAAAATTAAAAAAACAACAAAAAAAATCAGCTTGCAATTGTGAGATAATACAGGGAGGAACTGAAACTATAAAAGTGCTGTATTTTCTGTGATTTTGATTAAGTATTGCACTTAAACTGAATCCATCGTAATTTCATAACATAAGCACTACCTTCTCCCATGCGGTGAATGGTGCTCACTACTCCATGGGCCCTTCAAATGAAGTCCCTTCCCTTCAGTTGCACCCCAGGTCCTCCACAACCACGTCTGGGTTTTTGCCTCAGAAGCAGCATGTCTCACTCCTCCACCCACGCTGCCCCAAGCTGTAGGTGGCTGCAGACTCCGCCTGAGTCTTTCTGGCTTCTTCTCTTTTCTGGCATGGCCCCTCCCAATCTCTTACAGCCTCCATACTGCTGTAGGTCTGATCGCTGGTTCACACGGCTGACTATTACCTACTAGGCAATGAGCTCCTTGATGGAAGGGACCCAAGTTCAGTGCCTAGAACAGTTGCTGGCACACGGTAAGTATTCATTAAATGCTTGACCAAACAAATGAACAGATGAGACTAGTAATTAAGGATGTGTATTGCATTCATTTAACACTTAACCATTCACTGTATACTCCGTTTCAGCCCGCAAGGACAACCTCACATTAATTTTTCTAACTGTGGGGACAAAAGCTCTGCATCAAAATAAGTTCTCTATTTTTCTGGCAGAATGAGACAGGTTCCTCTTAGCTGCCTGGAATGGGGGTGTGATCATCAATGCTTACTCTTTAAAGCCTGGGGGGGTGCTCTTCTGAAGCACACCTCTTTAAGCCAGGATGGCAAACCTGGTCATGGAACTGGGCAGATCCTTTTTTGTTCTTTTACAAGGAGGGAATGGGAACTTAGAGGCTGTGTCTACTGCATTTTAGATGACAGCTGTATCTTGGGTCTTATCTGTCCCCACCACCACCATGACCACCCTGGCAGGAAGCCCTCCCTATGCTTGTTCTGCAGATCAGGATACGAGGCCCCACTCAGAGGTGAGCCCTGCTGGAAACACAGAGACCACCTACTTCTTTCTGATCGAGTTGGAGCGAAGACTTTATTAGGTCTCGGAGTGCGGTCAGCTGTTTCTTTTCTTCATCCTGGGTCTGTTTGATCTATGAGAGAAAAACATTTCTTCTATCACTCATCTCTCATACATTTATGATCAGAGTTTAACTCATCCAAATAGATACCACTCATCAAACAATTATACAGTTGATTTCCTTATTAAAAGTCCTTCGCATGGTCTCATTTTTGACAGGCATGATTTTTCTCATCTTCTTAAACTACCAGTGAGGTTGGAAATTAGTGAATAATGCAACGTGCTTTCTTACTACGTAGTACGTCTAGGCTAGACAATTAACTCAGAAGGACTATTTTAAACAAAGGTAAGAAGTAACACTGAGTCATTTGAGTTTTTCAAAGGGTGGTAGTGGAAATACCATGATGTGACTGAATGGGCCAGAAGACAACCCTCAGAATGACTGGAATCCCAGAGCTAACGCATAGACGAAAGTTTACAAAGTTTACACGAGGGGAAGGGACTGGTGCTGCTTTCCTTTCTTTTCTTTTTCTTTGGTGCTGCTTTTCCTAATTACTTGGAATTTAACTGCAACCTGAGCCATGTTAGCTTATTCAAGAAAAATCAGAAAAAATTCACAGCTGTGTATTTTTGAAGTTCAGAATATCATTTGTAACACTAAAACCTTATTTGAATACATGCAGTTACACTCCTAAATACATACTTTGTTTTTTAAATTTGAAAGTGAATGTTCATTTCCCTCCCCAAACTTTCACCTTTTTATTTCGTATTGGGGTGTAGCCGATTTACAATGCTGCGGTAATTTCAGGTGAACAGCAAAGGGACTCAGCCATATGTATGCCAGTATCCATTCTCCCCCAAACTCCCCTCCCATCCAGGCTGCCACATAACACTGAGTAGAGTTCCATGTGCTGTACACTAGGTCCTCGTATATACTTTTAATATTATTCATTGCCAACTGGTTCATGAAGAACAAATTTGAGATTTCTACATAGGCATTTAGTTTTTTTCTCAAAAAAGTTTTCCTCTTGATTTTCTTCCTATAAAGGCAAAACATAGACAGTAGGGGGAAAGAAAGGGGAGGAAATATAAAACAAGCAAGCAAGAAAAAAAATCATAAATATCTGCTTATTCAGAGACAGTCACTTGGCTGCTTTCCTTCCAGGATAAAAATTTCTTTTTGTCTTTCTGCAACTGCTGACGAAAGAGCACTCGTGTGATGATACTCATTCAGAACCAATGGCCATCCACCTGCTCCCTGCCCTACCCTGCTCTTCCTACGTCCCAGAAACATACTCTGGAATATCTGACCAGGGATGATGTCTCTGAGTTAAACTGGAGGGGAAAAAAAAGTTTATCAGCCTTAGGTTTATGCTGACACATCACTTCGCCCTGTCTTCTTCTCTTTAGCGCTCTTAGAATACAGATGACAGATTTACTGTTATTTATCCACAAAAGCAAGTTAAAGTGCACGCATTTTATAAAGAACTTACATTATACAAATCAGCAGCCAGCTTTTCAATGTACTGTTTCAATTTATCAGCTGTTTTCAAACCATCTTGAAAGAAACTACAATGGAAAACAACAGAGATTTACCATTGGTTTTAAAAAAACAATATGAACCATAGTTACCTGAAAAATCTGAAATTTCCATAGGTACACATTTAGTCTACCCATATATCTAGACAAAACACTTACAAAACTAATTTCAGTATTTTATAAAGATGTACTGACAAATTATAGGCAGGCAGATTCTTTACAGGCTGAGCTATGAGGGGAGCCCAAATTATAGGCACCATTTGACCTATGTTAGCAGATGTCACATGGATACTGCAAGCAACAGCTATAGTCCCAACACTCTGATTTATACGAAGTACATTTCTTCATGGTTGTGCCAGATTTGAATTCAAAAGAGACAGACACATAAACCAGTGGAGTAAATGAAGCTGAACTGGACATTAAGGACAGCAATAAAGGGCAGAGGACAGTCAGCAAGGGTTCTGTTTCCCAAGATCTCTGTGTCCCAACATATTTGAAACAAAGGCTGTCGAATCCGTGGTACCAATGAATTCGGAAAGCTTTCAGTTCATGAAGACTCCCCAGCCACATTTCAAGTGCTCAGTCATCACGTGTGGCTGGTGGATACCAGGTGAGGCAGGAAAGAATATCAACACTTCCATCACTTCAGTATGGCAGAAACCAACACAATACCGTAAAGCAATTATCTTTCAATTAAAAATAAATTTAAAGAAATTTCCATCACTTCAGAAAGTTCTACTGGACAGTGCTGCTCCAGGTGAAGAAGAAGCAAACTGAGATCTGAACAGCCTGCTAGGAATGTTATAAAACACACATTTTTTATGGAGAAAGAGGGATGGTTTCAGTTTGAGATGGTATTGATAAAAACGTGAAGTTCTTTACCAGCAGTGAAGGAGGGCTGGAAGGATGGATAATCCCTACCAGTCAAAAGGCTGAAGACAGACCCAGGCAGTTTATGTGCCTACAGTTAAATTCTTCTGAACATGACACAGACTAAAAAAAGTCCACGTAAGGAGGAATGATTTTAATCTACAGTACGATCCAATGTTTGTAAACCAAACAAATCACATACGTAAATCCAGTAAATTTCTGAGTAAGGAGATCACGAGTCCCCTTCCCCCCGCCCCAATTTTTTTACCATTAGTGCCATTTTCTAAATATTTTCTTAAGATCATATATTACTCGGGCAAAATAAAATGAAAGAATCAACACTTAGCCTAGGATCCTGGACGAGGCTGAGCTGAGTCCCTCTCAGATGATTACTTTTAGGGCCAACTTCTGGTTTTTGGTGGGAAGCGGGGGTGCGGGTGGGGGTAGGGGAGCTGCTGGGGGCGAGAGGCGGAGGCCGCAGGGGAACAACGCAGATGCAGCCCCCGACAGTCCTCGTGACACCCGGTGGCCAGCACTGCGGTCAACAGAGCCCCCTGAGCCCCCGCCCATCCACGCTCCACGCTGCCGCCTGCTGGCTGGGGCTCAGAGCCGCAACCTCCACCGAGGCCCCGCCTCCCTGCGCCCTTCTCCCCTCTCTCTGACCTGGTTCCCTTTCAGCGGAAACGCCTGGCCTTAGGAGTAAAAAGAGTATGGTATTTTGCTCCAAACCTCACCGTATGTATAATAATCTGGGGTGGGTTACTGCCCTTGGCTGACCACGAGCATGCTTAGCTCCACCTGTGGACGCTTTCTGAACTTCAAAGGGCATGGGATGAGCCCCTACTGATGACCGCGTTCTGCTGGCTGGAGAGGGAAACACGAGTGTCAGCTCTGATGACCCATCACTCAACCTGGACCTGGATGCTTTCCCTACAGAAGTGGGAATTGCCGAGTGACATCCCACTTGTCCCTTGGCCAATTTCTCTGTAAGTTACTAAAATAATTTGGAAAATAGGTGATGATGTAATAATAATGGCAGCTAATGTGTAATTGGGTACTCAGTGCCAGTCACTCACCATTATGCATAATTCATGAAATATCCCTTTTTAAAGGTCTCTTTACAATCTAACAAAATAGGTAATTATTATCATTAACCTGTAAGACAGATAAAGAAATAGGCTCAGAGAGGTCAAGTGGGTTGTCTAGGGTCATCGAGTCATTAAGTGCGGAGTTTGGATTTGAGTATCCATTTTCCCATCTCTGGAGCATAGGTAATTAAAGCACAAGGCTGATCTGGGACCTAATCTTCGCTCTCCCACCGAATAACAGCATAATCTCCAGAGCCCTGCGCCTTGATGTCCTTATACAGGAAATGAACAGAATGGCATGGACCCTGGAGAGTTCTCATGAGCACCAAGATAAACTGCCAGGCACAGAGAAACAGCTCAATGCATGATGGCCACAGGCTGGCAAAACGGGCTTCTTCATTTTTCTGACCTTAGGGACACAGCAGGACTGGTTCATTTTTTAAAATAAGTAGCTTGAAAGCAATATGACCACATTTTAAAGATACTGGGTGCAAGAAAAAGGTAAGCTGCCAACTGATGGGCGGAATGACCCCTGCATTTACACTGAGGAGCTAAGACACACCTCCAGAGGCTGGGAGCGAGCACAGGGGTGCCCAACACCGTCACCCATCCATCAGGCAAGACACATCCTCCTTAGAACAACTCGGAACCTTCTTGATCCTGAGAGTCACCATGTACTTCGCTTCTGTCTTAAGTCACTCTAAGCAGTGATGGGGAAGGAAAATATTTTGTTCTTCCTTTTAATTTAAAAGAAAGAGAGAGCAGGTCTCCCTGATACTCCTTTATTACATGTACTGCTTGGCTTAGGAACAGGTATTGCTTGGCCAAAAGTTGAAAGATTCACAGAGCATTATTTTCATAAGTTAGGACTCCCTGGAACAGCAGAGAGTATGGTTCTATAAATTAAATTATAAAGCAAAAATTTTTAAAAAGCACCCTCTCACAATCCAACCACCAGTCCCTTAGGAAAGCCTGATTTCCAAGCTTTAGGTTTGGCTTAAGTCAGGTATTGATTCCCAGCTGTCTAGGTAATGGGGACATTTTCTCCCAGATATATTCTGTGTGTGTCCTGTGGTATTTAAGAAACTTGAAGGCACAGGGGCAGTGCAAGTACTAATTAACTGCAAACACATCTTGACAGTTCAGATCAAAGCGACGGTGGAGAGTGGTAGACTGGACTTGCACATGGAGATTCTTAAAAATACAGACGTCCAATTCCAGGCTTACAAATCAGAATTTCAGCATACTGAAAGCATGCACTCTGAGTGAGAGACCTAGGTTCAAGAGTTGGCTCTGCATCTTCCAACTGTTAAGTTTCAAGAATCTTTGTTTCTGTTTTGTTGGGGTTTTTTTCCCAGTAAAAAAAAGTAAGATAAAATTCATGTAACATAAAATGACACATCATTTTAAAGTGTACAGTTACTGTTGTGCAACCACTACCTAATTCCAGAACATTTCCATCACTCCAAAAAGAACACTGTACCCGTGAACAGTGACCCGCAATTTCTATCTTCCTCTATCCCCTAACAAACAACAATCTGCTTTCTGCCTCAAAGGACTTGCCTTGTCTAGACATTTCACTTAAATGCAATCATATCATATGTAATCTTTTGCACCTGGCTTCTTTGACTTAAAGTAACATTTTTTTTTAAGAAAATTGAAGTACAGTTGATTTGCAATGTTGCTACTTCCATGCATACAGCAAAGTAATTCAGTTATACATATAACATCTTTTTCAGATCTACTCTGAGTTCCTTAAATCACATGATAGAGTTTGCACTCTACTTCTTAAACCTGGGCTGAATTTGTGTCTAACTGTCTAACTGAACACATCACAAACGAAACAGTGCCATACTGGAAGCTGAGAAGTCAATCTTGTATGTCTCAACTTTTCGTCTTTCAGTAATCTGAACCAGTATGAAAACAAACCCAGGCTAAAAGGAGTTGGGCTAATATAGCCTGTCATCTCGTGCAATCAGCTAGCTGGGCGTCCCAATAACACTGCAGCCTCTCTCGGTGTCTCAGCTAAGACTACTTGCTGCTGAAACCCCCTTGGGCACGGATGACCCTCCTGGTGGCTCAGTGAGGCTGCCCTTCTACGTCTTGCTTGGACATCATCTCTGGAACGTGCTGTCCTGCAGCCCGTCTCCTTGGCTTACTCCATTGCATTGGCGGCCTTACCCCTTTGCCACTGCTGCTTTTAATTATGGTCCTGGCCACTGAGAGTGGTGAGGCATCACACTGGGGTTCTGATTTGCTCTCCTCAAATGACGAATGATAGTGAGCATTTAATCATGGGCTTTCTGGCCATTTGTGTATCTTTTTTGGAGAACTGGATATCTGAATTCTTGCTTTATACAGCACTCTCTGTCCTGGAGTTGTAAGAGTTCTTTATACATTCTGGACACTAGATGCTTATCTGATAAACAATTTGCAAATATTTTCTCCCCTTCTGTGGGTTGTCTTCTCACTTTATTAACAGTATCCTTTCACTCACAAGTTTTTAACTTCGAAATCCATTTTTTTCCCCCTGAGGGTCCATGTGCTTTTTCTGTTTTGACACATATTAATGGAGCATCTATTAAATGAATGACTGTGCCTTTGGGCAAGTTACTGATCTTTTCTGAGCTACAATTTCCTGATTGCTTTTGATAAATTCTAGCTGTTATTATCTGTAAGATGAAAGATGATAAAGTAATGTGCGTAAGTGCTCTTGAGTCTGCAGACCATAATGATACTTGCCACTGCTAGAAGGGGTGGCTAAGCAGTAGAATAATACATTTGTCTTGGAAACAGCATGTTACTGACAATGTTCATGCTGGCAAGTGAGGAGTAATCGGTGTGGGCGAGCTGAAATGAGTGACACGAGTTCTTTTCTGCTCCCTTTATTTTTCCACGGCAGCAGCTGTATGCCTGCCAGGTACAAGCACTACGATGAAAGATTATCAGAGCAAATTCATTTTGGAGCTCCACCTGACTTTATGTTAAAAAAATCATTTTGAGAACTGGAATCAGGCTCTCAGAATATGAAATTTCTCTTTTTAGATCTAAGTAGAATGCTTTACAGGTCCACTCTACATCTGTTAAGGGTTTGGGGAGATTGAATTAGGAAGAAGGAAGACGAGTCCTAGAAAGAAAGCTCCACTGGTCTCTCGCTGTACTGGCATCTGTGAGGCTCAACCTGGGGCGGCCAGGGTCGGATTACAGCATAGCCCAGTTCTACTGCTGGATGTCTTTGAATCGCTCTCCCTGCAGGGAGGTGTTCAGTGTGCAGGGTTTCCTCCTGCTGATCTTTCTCCGCCCTGGGGTAGACGCTTCTACCAGGCTCCAGGGTCCAAATGCCAGCCTTCCTCCAAGTCCAAGTCCAAGAGCCCCCACCGCCTTCAAGGAGCCCTCAGCAGTCTCTGTAGCCAGAAGTCTGTCCTCCTCTTGATTCTGTGTGTTATCAGTCATTTTCCAGCCATGTGATGATTCTTGATGGGCCTGACTTACTTCCTGCATCACACAATGAACTCCCAAGGGCGGAAGCCTTGTTACGTCACTGCATCATATAACCTAGCAAAGTCCCTGGCTTCTGCTAGGAGACTGATAAATATTTGTGGAAGGAGAAAAATACAAGAATCAAGGGAAGATGTTCTCCTTTTCACCTTTACCAACAAAGGCTAATATATCTTAGTTTACATAATGTCTTATTTTTGGAAAACTCCTGTTTGTTTAAGTAAAATCCTTCTACATGACTTACAGATTTTTGAGATTGAAAGAGATTTCTAAAATCAGGTGAAATCAGACTTGCTGCTCAATTGCTGTAATTGAGAGACAGCATCAAATCCTAACCACTGGACCACCAGGGAGCATCTCAAATATTGTGACTGAGAAGACAGAGATTCACTGATTTCTGCACAAGTTTCAAAGAAAGATCTGTGTTGAGGAAAACTATAACTGATGAAAGATGAAAGACTCCCCCTAAACTAAAATCAGGGAGCACCACTACACATTTCAAAGTTTCTTAAGCACCCTGCTGTGATAAGAAGGCAAAGGTTAGTCTGGGTATTCAACATGAGGCTTCTGCAGGTCAAATTATCTTATAAACATGAAACTGTTTCCATTTCACTGTATTATTCTTATATCTGAAACTTTCATAGAAAGTAGAATTTACTTTGAAAAGAGTAAAATCGAATTTATGTAAATAACAAGTTGATTGTTAAAAGTTTGATCTTCCTGAACAGAAACAATCCTGGATAATAAAAATGGTTCTTAATTCCATTTTGAATCACCTGAGCAGCAAACAGGCACAGTGCAGCAGGCATATGCATTTTCTCACTTAATTCTCGCATCTTCCCAAGATCTGAGGTGGGTCTACTGCAAACCTTAACCCCACCTGACCCCACCTGACCGATGATACTGCAGTTTAGAGAAGCGCCTGACAAGGATCACATGGTTACCAGAGCCTGGATCTGAAGTCCCCTATCTGCCCCACTCAAGCCTGGTGCTTTTCCCATCACGTTACTGCTGCCTCCCTTGAATGTTTCCGTTGAACACAAAGGTTTTCCTAGGTATGATATTATAAAAAAGAATACAAGAGATGACCAAAGGAAATTACAAAATTTAACTTCTTAGAGAGTCAGCATCTCATCTAGTATAATACTAACGACTTTTAGTCCAAGTATAGACCACTGCTTATGGACTGCTAACGACAGTAGTCTACATATGAGTAAGTATGAGCGCTGCCTGGGCCATTTTGGAATGTCCATGCACTATTTCTCTCTAAATTCCATGGATTTAGTACAGACTTGAATAGTAATCGGTACATTTGCAGGCAGAAATTCTACCATAAAACCCAAGAAAGCTAACCCAGAAAGCAAAGGAGACGTGATGAAGCCAACGTGGTGCCACAAGCATACTACAAGGGTGGCCCTGCACCACAAGCCACAGAGGGGCCCGTGTGGACAACCGTGTCTCCCCAAAACACAGCAGCAGCTACACAGGAACTCAAGGATGAACACCAAGTACCGCCAGCGTCCAGCGTATTCAGTTTCACTTAATTTAAAAGTGAAGTCGCTCAGTCGTGTCTGACTCTTAGCGACCCCATGGACTGTAGCCCACCAGGCTCGTCCGTCCATGGAATTCTCCAGGCAAGAATACTGGAGTGGGTTGCTATTTCCTTTTCCAGGGGATTTTCCTGACCCAGGGATCAAACCCGGGTCTCCAGCATTGCAGGCAGATGCTTTACTGTCTGAGCCACTAGGGAAGCCCTTAATTTGGATGATGCAAAAAAGGAAACAAAAACAGTCCCATGTAGGAATATGTTGTACAAACGACCCAATAACAGGTAAAATGCCAAGTTAAGTGGGGGAGGGAGGTTACTAGAAAGGCCTCTTTAGTAACAAAGTGACACAGCCGCCGTGCATTTGTCACGATAGCGCCACGGGCTGTCAAGGCCAATGCCAGAATCTGTAAGACGGCATTTAGAGAGTCCGAACAATTGCCCTTAATTCGAGTGACTGATTTACAGAAAACACGGAAGGTGGAAGACAAAACCATTTCTCAGCATCTGGCCATAGAGGGTCACGATAACAACTATGCACAGGGAACAAATGGAGGCCAGAAAGGAAAGCAGCAGCAAGGTGACCACATGACGGAGCCTTACATGGGCTGATGATTACGGCTGCAAGAGTCCACTTACTTGCACTGTGCGTGATAATACTTTATCAGGTTCTGCAGCAGATCCACACCCTTTTTGGTCTTGATTTCATTAACTTTAATGAGATACTGTGGAAATAAAACAGAATTGGACGTTGATCATTACAAAGAAGGCTCTCTGGCATGGGTATGGGTGCCAGATCACTGATCGTGAGTCTGCAGGAGGCTGGGCTGCAGCCAGACAGTGTGAGCTGACTTAGGCAATGCTGATCCGACAGTCACAAGTGTGCAACACAAACTGATTAGCATGTTAGCATTTTATAAATGCTTAAGATTAGTTTACTAGACAAGCGGAAACCAAACACAGCAAAACATTCTGGAATAATGGATTATCCCACCCCCCACCCCGGTTCAGTGGATCTCAAACTCATTATTCACATGGACAAAACCTGAAAGACGGACTGAAGGACAAATGGCATTCTCTTTAAGGAAACTGCTCTAAGATATTCAAACATTCAGACCAAAGAGGTAAATTGGAAAGTACTTTAGGTACTAAAAAGGGAAAGGAAAAAAAAAAAATAATGCACTTGGTTGCTTAGTTGCTTCAGTCGAGTCTGACTCTCTGCGGCCCTGTGGACCATGACGGCCCGCCAGACTCCTGTGTCCATGGGATTCTCCAGGCAAGAACACAGGAGTGGGTTGCCATCTATGCGCTAAACATTACTGGCTCTGATTTTCACAACTGGCCAAGATTTTCTGTTGATGTTGTTTGCTTCTTGTTCACTTGTTTATGGTGTGAAAGTGCTCATGAACAGATAAGCTCCCAGAAGGAGCTGAAGGCTGATGAGGGGGGTCAGAACAGAAATTTAAAAAAAAAAAAAAATTAAGGAAGAAAAACTTGAAACTGAGAAAATTCTATTTACTTTAATATTTTCTGAAAACTGCCACAAAAAAAAATTCCATTACTCAGTATCAGAATGAGTTGGTCTCTAGGTCAAGGAATGCCAGTGTTCAATGGGAACCCAGTTTGAGAACCACTGCTCTACATCTACGGTAACATGCTTTTCATTGCATCCCTCCCCCCCCACGAATTCAGACTTTCCTAAGACTACTTCATTTCAGTTTCCATTCAAACTGGACACAGGGTTAAAAACAAAACAAAACAAAAAACCATGCTGTACAACCTGTACTAGTTAAACTTAATATTCACCAGTGTTACCTCTCACCCCGTTTTGTTTTTTTTTTTCCACACTCACTCACAAGCAATATTAAAGTTCTCACCAAAGAATCCCGTTTTGGCTTAAAGAGCCCCCTAGGACCCGGGCTCAAAATATGAGACAACAGTGAGACGGCGGATCCCAAAAGGCTTGGAGAAAAGTGGAGATTAGAGAGTCCTTGAGAAACGGTCCCCTCCTGTGATCATCAAACCACAGCCCGCGCTTAAGCATAAGGACGGCTGACCAGCAGGAAAGGCGAGCGGGAACCGCACCCGAGGTGCAGGGTGCGCTCGGCCGTCCTCACCTCGCACATCTGGAGCTGGAAGAGGCGCCGCTCCTTCTCCATTTCCTCCGCGATCTCGGCGCCGGTGATCTCCGTGCGGATCATCCCGTGCTGCTTGGCGTGCTCCCTCTTCTCCTTCTCAATTTTGGTACTGTAACCGAAGCAGACGCCGGCATTTAAAAACCAGAAAACCACACTCCTGTCCTTAAGGACAGCCATTGACTCTTTCTTCATTACTAGAAGAGGCAGGGACTCTTAAACGGACAGCATCGATCAAAACTTGAAAATCTTAAGTTCAAAGAAGAGTCAACACATTGTATGGATTTCCGAGGACACTGCCTACGTTTTAACTTTGATCTCACCCTTGAGAGGGTTCACGTAAGTTCTCTTCCATGCTGGCTGGCAGCAAGTCACTGTGACAGTCTACTTTTTCTGCAGTAAAGCACTTTATATGATGCAAAAGAAATCAGGAGGTTGGAGGCCTCAGGCATATCTTGATTATTAATAGACTATAAGACTTGAGAGTTATTTCAAGAGTATATAATGGGTCTTTGGAGGCATGCACAAAAGTTAGCCAAAGGTAATATTCAATACTTCTCTAAACATAGGTTGTTTTTCACTCTCTAATGATGTTTTAGTTATTTAACCACCTGGCAATGGATTGTACACAGTCAAGATTTAGGAGAAATCCAAATCTCTTCTTTGGAATGCTATGAAAATGTTCTTCAATTGGGAGAGGGCCAGGAGGGAGCCAAAGAAATAAGCACAGAGAAAGCACATTAAACCAAGAGTACCTCAGGGGGATGCTTGGCTACAGCAGATAATATTTTGGTATCGATACCAATGGCCAAAGCTCTTTTTCTAAAAATCCATTTAATCTGAAAGCTGACTTCTAATTTCTTTCTTTCTAACTCAGACTTTCTTAATGACTTCTTCATTTCAGTTTTCATTCGACTGGTGGTGGTTTAGTCGCTAAGTCGTGTCTGACTCTTGTGACCCAATGGATCGTAGCCTGCCAGGCTCCTCTGTCCCTGGGATTCTCCAGGCAAAAATACTGGAGTGGGTTGCCATTTCCTTCTCTAGGGAATCTTCCCGATTCAGGAATCAAACCTGGGCCTCCTGCACTGCAGGATTCATTCAACTGGACACACGGTTTAAAAAAAAAAAATGCTATATACCTCAACCAGTAAAACTTAATATTCACCAGTATTATCTCTCACCAAAATTTTTTTCCCCACATTCACTCAAAGTGACATTAAAGTTCTCACTAAAGAGAGCCTATCATTTATCGTTGTGAAAGCAAAGACTGACCTAGCCTTTGAGTTTTCTTTTAAATTGCGGTGGTGGGAAATCAAACCCCAAGAAAGCCAATATCTTTGCCAACATACAACACAGTAGAAAAATTGAGCCATCAACTCAATGAAAAACTTACAAACTGGGCTGAGATTCACTGTAATACCCCAGTGTCTGGCATACCTAAGCAACTCTTCCATCATGCACCTCTCCAGGGGATCTTCCCAACCCAGGGTTAGAACCCCAGTCTCCTGCATTGCAGGCAGATTCTTCACCAGCTGAGCCACAAGGGAAGCCCAAGAATACTGGAGTGGGTAGCCTATCCCTTCTCCAGCGGATCTTCCCAACCCAGGAATCAAACCAGGGTCTCATGCATTGCAGGCTGATTCTTTACCAACTGAGCTATCAGGAAAGCCATCAGAGAAGAGGTGGTGTGCTCACAAAATACTGGGCCTACCATGGCAAGGAAATAGGTCTACCACTAGGGGGAGCCCCAGGGTGAGAGCCGCTCTGCTGACATCTCTTTAGTCACTCACTTGTGTCCGACTCTTGTGACCCCATGGACTGTAGCCCACCAGGGTCCTTTGCCTATGGGATTCCAGGCAAGAATACTGGAGTGGGTTGCCATTTTCTTCTCTAGGGGATCTTCCTGATCCAGGAATCGAACTTATGTCTCCTGCATTGCAGGCAAATTCTTTACCAACTGAGATACGAAGGAAGCCCCTCTGCTGACATAGGGGGCCCTGGAAGGATGTCTCCAGGAGGGCAAAGGAACTGACAGAGAATTTAATGATAATTGATATATCATCACCATAATAATATACATCATGCATTTGCTCAGCAGCAACATTAATAGGTATTGGACATCTGCTAGGATAATAAGAGTTTACAACAGATTCATGTACAACTAAGTACATGAATAAATGAGGCAATTGCTTCATTAAGAAAAAGCAAAAAAAAGAGAGTGGGAATTCAATCATAGCATACCTTCAGACTGACAATACATATTTATTTAATACCTGAGCCCTTTGTAAGACATATCAATAAATGGCCAGTAAGCAAACAAAGAGGTGATTCACTGGTGATCACAGAGATGAAAAATAAAAACAAAATTAAGATGGACAATCTCAAATGCTACTGAAGATGTGGAACAATGAGAACTTCCATACAACGATGGTGTAGTAAAAATGGGGCGACCACTTTGGAAACCTATTTGGGAGTTTTAAAAATGAAATTAAACATTCATTTACCCAATAACTCAACAATTCCCTCACTAGATATTTATCTAAGACAAACGAATCCACATTTGGACAAACGTATCCACAAAAAGACCAATGCATGAATGTTCAGGGCTTCCCAGGTGGCGCTAGAGGTAAAGAACTGGGCTGCTGATGCAGGAGACGCAGGAGACGTGGGTTCCATCCCTGGGTCAGGAAGATCCACTGGAGGAGGAAATGACAACTCACTCCAGTATTCTTGCCTGGAGAATCCCATGGACAGCCTGAGCACATATACATGTTCAACAATGCATATTTATACTCATGAAAATGTAATCACTGACAACTGGCTTAAAACACAAATCATTGTATTTATCTTATTGTACGAATGAGGAGGGGTTGGGGTGGAAGAGTGATGGGGATGGTTGTACAAGGGTGAGAAATCCTTACCTATCACGGCAACACAATACAGATGAACCAAGAAGGAACAGCAAGAGAAGCCTGAGGGGTGTGGGGAGAACTCAGGAGCTCCGCCCTCCTTGTAAGGACTCAGTTCTAGTTCCTTTCTGCTGTGTGCAGACGCCCTTGGGCCTGGCAGTCCTGTGAGCACTCAAGACCCACTTGCACAGGGCAGGACACGCGGGCCTGATGCCGTGGCCCACGGCCTTCACTCACCCCGGCTGGCCATTTCAGGAACCCGTCAGTTCTCAGCACCATTTGCCGCCGTCACAGCACATCAGAAGCATTCCTTAGGCAGCAAATCCTCAAGGATGCGCGTATTACATAAGCAGTTACAGAAGTGGTGTCGGGGAAAACATTTTAATCCTGAATTTGTTTTTCTTTGGCTTGTGTTTTCACTTTTTGCTGCCTACCGAAATGCTTTTATTCTCTCATGTTTATAGTTATCTAAGTTTATAGCCAAGATGTTTATTAAATGCTTTTAAATACATTTCTCCTCCCATCCCACCCCACCCCACGGCCTGGTGGTATAAATGTCTCAGAGTACTAATAAGAATCACTACGGATGGTGACTGCAGCCTTGAAATTAAAAGACAATTGCTCCTTGGAAGAAAAGCTATGACCAACTTAGACAGTGTATTAAAGACAGAGACATCATTGCCAAGAAAGGTCCATCAAGTCAAAGCTATGGTGTTTCCAGTAGTCATGTCCGGATGTGAGAGTTGGACCATAAAGAAAGTTGAGCACTGAAGAACTGATGCTTTCGAAATGTGGTACTGAAGAAGACTCTTGAGAGTCCCTTGGACAGAAAGGAGATCAAACCAGTCAATCCTAAAGGAAATCAACCCTGAATATTCATTGGAAAGACTGATGCTGAAACTTAATACTTTGGCCACCTGATGCGAAGAACTGACTCATTGGAAAAGACCCTGATGCTGGGAAAGACTGAGGGCAGAAGGAGAAGGGGCAACAGAGGATGAGAGGGCTGGATGGCATCACCGACTCAATGGACATGAATTTGAGCAAACTCAGGGAGACAGTGAAGGACAAGGAAGCCTGGCGTGTTGCTGTCCATGGGGTCACAAAGAGCTGGACACGACTGAGCGACTGAACAACAAATAATAAGAAAGGGATGTGGAAGAACGACCCATATAGTGTGAGGATGAGCCAGGTCTACACTGAGGTCTGATAGGCAGCGTCTCCCTGGTCCCATGTGATCACCCCAGGATGCAGGCTTCTGGCTGCAGCCATGCTATGCTGTTCTGGGGTCACAGACACCAGAGGGGAAGCCACACTTACTGGCCTTAGGACCTTCCGCAGCCCCTTAGCCTTTCTAAGCTTCTGTTTCCTAATTCACAAATAGGCAGTCCAAGGTGCACGCTGAGAGAGTGCTGTGAGGAGGTCATGCATGTAAGGCATTTTGCTCAGGCCCTGGTGGGCAGACGGACGTTACAGTTGTTTTGTTGCCAAGTCATGTCTGACTCTTTGTAACCCTGTGGACCATAGCCCACCAGGCTCCTCTGTCCCTGGGATTCTCCAGGCAAGAATACTGGAGTGGGTTGCCACTTCCTTCTCCAGGAGATCTTCTTGACCCAGGGAAAGAACCCATGTCCCATACATTGGCAGGCAGGATTCTTCACCATGGAGCCACAACACAAACAGTAGCTGTTTTTTTATTTCTGAGTTGCCATGTTATCCAGAAATGGGTAAACGGTCTATGCTGCTGCTGCTGCTAAGTCGCTTCAGTTGTGTCCGACTCTGTGCGACCCCATAGACGGCAGCCCACCAGGCTCCCCCGTCGCTGGGATTCTCCAGGCAAGAACACTGGAGTGGGCTATAGTTATGCACTAACTATAATGAAAGAAAAACTACAATAGTCATAGACCTATAACTTGACCATTAGTATCAGCCACGGACGCCAAAATAATCGAGAATGAAAGTACATCTCACTCTAGACAACCAGCATGGGAGGTGAAACCACTTCTAATCAGGTCAGCATACTCAGCCTCACGGCCCTTACAAGGATTGACCTGGCAGGGTTTTTCTCCTGAAGGAATTAGTTCAAGACTCTGTCCTTATTTTAGTTATTCTTTTTCTTAGAACACTTAAAACAGTAACAACAACAAAAACAACAACAACAACAATAAAAAAAACACACTTACAACTTCGTCTCATAATCTTTCCAAGCTTTGTCAAATGGCTTCTTGAGATCCTTAGAAAAGAGAAAATAAAATTGAGATTAAACGTGCTTTTGCTTCAAGGTGAATAATTTTCAAATCACATCTTAGCAGAGACAATTTCCGTTACAGGACACTGGAAACTACACAGGACGCTTTCAGGCACACCACGTGACTTATTACAGCCAAGAAAGCTAAGAAAGTTGTAGCTCAAGTGTTCCCAGTCAAAACTACGAGGCAGTACCTGGTGGTTCTGAGAGGTGGGTCCACTGGGGTGGAGCCCAGACTCAGCACAGACCACCCCCGCCCACCAATCTTCCCGACAGCATCTCATCTTGTTTCTCGGTCAATAACACTATGTGAGTCGGTGTGTTTCTTCTAATGACCGCCTTCCAACAACACTTCATGCTGAAAATGTTCAGAGTGCCTTTCAGATACCAGTGCCACTAGGATCTTCAAAGACAAACCAGATCGATCCTTTGAAGCTGAAGTGAAAATCGAATTTTGGAACACTCACGCCTTTGACTCCCTTCAGGTCTCCTTTCAACAAGGAATCCAAGGTGAAGATCACATTGTGGCTCAGGCCCTGGAGCTGAAAAGCAAAGACGGGAGACGGTTAAAAACGGGAGCGCACAGGGAACCGCAAAACCAGCTGATGCTCGGTGAGCGCCGTCGCCCCCACTCAAGTATAGACGCGATGAAATGAGGGCAGAGACCTCGATCGCCCTGCTCGCAACTGCATCCTCAGCGTCAGTGCCCAGGTTCTGTTGAGAAAGAAAGCTGTTCAGGGGTTCCTTGGTGGCGCAGTGGGAAGAATCTGTCTTGGAATACAAGGACACTGGTTTGATGCCTGGTCTGGGAAGATTCCCACACTTGCAGAGCAGCTAAGCCTGCTCACTGCAACTACTGAGCCCGTGCTCTAGAGCGCACGAGCCACGCTACTGAGCCCACGGGCTGCAACAACTTAAGCCTCTGCACCAGAAAAGAGAAGCCACTGCAATGAGAAGCCCGCTCAGCACGATGAAGAGTAGCTCCCGCTCACTGCAACTAGACAAAGCCCACGTGCAGCAGCAAAGACCCACCACAGCCAAAAAATAAACAGATCTGTGCGTTTCACAGTAGGTAAATTTAATCCCAATTTTAAAGAAATAATGTAGTCTCCTAGCCATCTAATTTACTGAAGTGATGTAAAAGTTGCTCTGTTGTGTCTGACTCTTTGCCACCCCATGTATACAGTCCATGGAATTCTCCAGGCCAGAATACTGAAGTGGGGAGCCTCTCCCTTCTCCGGGGATCTTCCCAACCCAAGGATTGAACAAAGTTCCATTGCATTGCAGGCGGATTCTTTACCAGCTGAGTCACAAGGGAAGCCCTAATTTACTACTTTTTAATAATCCACCTGCTGATGCAGGGGACACCGGTTGGATCCTTGGCCCAGAAAGATTCCCACATATGCCACAGAGCCAC
Organism: Bubalus kerabau; assembly: GCF_029407905.1. NCBI lineage: Eukaryota > Metazoa > Chordata > Mammalia > Artiodactyla > Bovidae > Bubalus > Bubalus kerabau. The sequence goes on along the minus strand of NC_073637.1, from coordinate 12,671,970 downwards.
TAAGCCCAGGCACCACAGCTATTGAGCCTGTGCTCGAGAGCCCACCAGCCCCACTACTGAGCCCACGGGCTGCAACAACTTAATTAAACCCCTGCACCCGGAGCCTGGGCTCCACAACAAGAGAAGCCACCGCAATAAGCCCGCACACCTCAACTGCAGAGTAGCCCCTCCTCGCCGCAACTGGAGAAAGCCTGTGTGCTGCCACGAAGACCCGGCATAACCAAAAATAAATAAATTTAAAAAAAAAAGCAAACAAAAGAGAAAACTACTTAGCAAGTGCAACCTACAGCTGGAGGAGGGGTTTTCAGTGTTCTGGGGCAGTGGCCTGGGTCTCCTTGATTTTAGGGTGGAGCAGAGAGAAGTCCACAGAGGAGAGAGGGGGGAGGACTGTAACCAGCTGGGGAGCAGGGGCGCAGGGGGTGGGAAACCAAGGGGAGGACGGTCTAGTGTGCACACAGTCAGGAGAGCCAGGGCTGAGGAGAGTTTATGATACAGTCTGTCTTCAAGGAGACCCAGGCATCTCGGGGAAGTCAGTTTCAGCAGTGTGCAACCAAGACGCCAGGGACCCACAGCCCTGGTTTCACATGCGGAGGCCATGGCTTCCCTCATTTGAGAGGTCATTTTGTTCACGTTCAAGTGTATTGTCAGGTCGCCCAGCCACCCTTCCATAAATCATTGACCAAGTACCTATTCCATGACACCTGCGATGCTGGGGCTGAGAAAGGGGTGCCGCGATGTCTAAAATGCTGCCTGCCTCTAGAGAGCTCGCACCCGGGGGGCAGACACAGTCAGCACGCAGCCAACCTTACCAGAGAATGATGCCACGTGTTTATCAGCAGCGGAGGGAGAAACCGGTGTGTGAAGGAGCAAGGCTGACGATTACAGGCTCTGTGTGGGACCCTCTTAACCACATCTCTAAAGTGAGGATGTTACAACCTGTTGCAGGCGGCTGCTGTGACGATGCAGTGAGTTCACCCACGGGGAAAGTGCTAGTATGTTCCCTGGTACTTGGGAAAAGCTGAAGATGTGTTTACTTTGGAAATCCTACGGGATGTTAAATACGAATGAGGGCAATGTGGTGCTGAAGCTGCAACTTCAATACTTTGGCCACCTGTGCGAAGAACTGACTCATTGGAAAAGACCCTGATGCTGGGAAAGACTGAAGGCAGGAGGAGAAGGGGACGACAGAGGATGAGATGGTTGGATGGCATCACCGACTTGACGGACATGAGTTTGAGTAAGCTCTGGGAGTTGGTGATGGACAGGGAGGCCTGGCGTGCTGCAGTCCATGGGGTAGCAAAGAGTCGGACATGACTGAGCCACTGAACTGAATTGAAGGCAACGTGGGAGCAGAGGCGGAAGGGCAGGGCGGAGAGGTCTTCTCTCCTGCCCGAACACCTCCCTAGCTTTGGCCCGAGGTTCTCATCCGAGGTTTCCTGCAGCAACAAGTCACTCCGCGTCCTGCCCTCTCTGACCACCAGTGTGACACACGAGGAGTTTCCCACCACTAGAGGGCTTGGACCAGAAACAACCAACTCTCTTTTTTATTTCAAAGACAAAGAGATTCCTACCAAGACCATCTCACCATCAACCATGCAGAGGAACAGCTGGGCTGGCAGGCTAGATGCACAGTCCTCATTCCGGGGGGGGATCTGGGGTGCTGGATCTCAGGGCATGGGGTGAAAACGACCTCAGATATTATAACGGTTTATGGCTTTCCAAAGGGTCACAGTATGTAAACTGAAACAGAATACCATAGTGTTCAAATTTCATGGGGGAAGTTATTAGGAAAGAAGTAAGCTTCCCTGGTGGTACAGTCTATAAGAATCCGCCTGTCAAAAACACTCTCTGACATACATCACAGCAGGATCCTCTATGACCCACCTCCCAGAATATTGGAAATAAAAGCAAAAATAAACAAATGGGACCTAATTAACCTTAAAAGCTTCTGCACATCAAAGGAAACTATTAGCAAGGTGAAAAGACAGCCTTCAGAATGGGAGAAGATAATAGCAAATGAAGCAACTGACAAACAACCAATCTCGAGAATATACAAGCAACTCCTACAGCTCAACTCCAGAAAAATAAATGACCCAATCAAAAAATGGGCCAAAGAACTAAATAGACATTTCTCCAAAGAAGACATACAGATGGCTAACAAACACATGAAAAGATGTTCAACATCACTCATTATCAGAGAAATGCAAATCAAAACCACTATGAGGTACCATTTCACACCAGTCAGAATGGCTGCGATCCAAAAGTCTACAAGTAATAAATGCTGGAGAGGGTGTGGAGAAAAGGGAACCCTCTTACACTGCTGGTGGGAATGCAAACTAGTACAGCCACTATGGAGAACAGTGTGGAGATTCCTTAAAAAACTGGAAATAGACCTGCCTTATGATCCAGCAATCCCACTGCTGGGCATACACACTGAGGAAACCAGAAGGGAAAGAGACACGAGTACCCCAATGTTCATCGCAGCACTGTTTATAATAGCCAGGACATGGAAGCAACCTAGATGTCCATCAGCAGATGAATGGATAAGAAAGCTGTGGTACATATACACAATGGAGTATTATTCAGCCATTAAAAAGAATACATTTGAATCAGTTCTAATGAGGTGGATGAAACTGGAGCCTATTATACAGAGTGAAGTAAGCCAGAAAGAAAAACACCAATACAGTATACTAACGCATATATATGGAATTTAGAAAGATGGTAACAATAACCCTGTGTACGAGACAGCAAAACAGACACTGATATATAGAACAGTCTTATGGACTCTGTGGGAGAGGGAGAGGGTGGGAAGATTTGGGAGAATGGCATTGAAACATGTAAAATATCATGTATGAAATGAGTTGCCAGTCCAGGTTCGATGCACGATACTGGATGCTTGGGGCTGGTGCACTGGGACGACCCAGAGGGATGGAATGGGGAGGGAGGAGGGAGGAGGGTTCAGGATGGGGAACACATGTATACCTGTGGCGGATTCATTTTGATATTTGGCAAAACTAATACAGTTATGTAAAGTTTAAAAATAAAATAAAATTAAAAAAAAAAAAAAAAAAAGAATCCGCCTGTCAATGCAGGATACACGGTTTGATCCCTGGTCCAGGAGGATTCCACATACTGCAGAGAACTAACCCCATGTGCTATGAACTACTGAGCCCAACACGCTGCAACTATTGAAGGCCACAACCCCTAGAGCCTGGGCTCCACGAGAGAAGCCGATGCAGTGAGAAGCTGGCACACCGCAACTAGAGAGTAGCCTGCCCCGGGCACTCTTCACAACTAGAGAAAAGCCCATACAGCAACAAAGACCCAGCACAGCCAAAAATAAGTAAGTAAAATTATTAAAAAAAAATAATAAAAATGCTCCCTGGGATGGAGGCTTGCAGGTAATAATGAAAAAAAAAAAAAAAAAGAAAGGTGAAAAACACTGGCCTTGGATCTGAGATGGGGAAAAATAAAGATTAAGAGGATTCACTCTCTGTCCTGGACAGATAGCTAGAATAATATTTTGTCCTGAGTCCTCAACAATCTCATTCCTGGGCCACAAGCCCCCTGCATCCCGCTACCCTGTGGTCTTGGCACTTGGGGTCACGTCCACCTTGTGTGGACGGTGCTAAGTGAGGTAGGGACCTCCATTAATCAAGGCAGAACCTACCTATCCCCTGTTTGTGAAGATCCTTGCATTACTTTCTTCTCAACCTTTATCACCCTAACCATTTATACGTGTATTTGTTTCCTTATGTATTTTGCTGTGTTCCCAACTTGAATGTGGGCTTCCCTGGTTGCTCAGATGGTAAAGAATCCGCCTGCAATGTGGGAGACCTGGGTTTGATCCCTAGGTTGGGAAGCTCCCCTGGAGGAGGGCATGGCAACCCGCTCCAGTATCCTTACCTGGAGAATTCCCACGAACAGAGGAGCCTGGCGGGGTATAGTCCATGGGGTCACAAAGAGTCAGACATGACTGAGCGACTAAGCACAATTTGAATGCAAACTCTGAGAGTGTGGTCTGCGTGTTCACTGCTATGTTTCCAGAATTTAGAACACTGCCTGGCACCCAGCAGCTACTCACCAAATATTTTCAGAATGAAGGAAACACAAAGTCACCTGTGTACAAGGTTCTTCTCTACAGGAATGTTCAGATTGATGGCAAGTTTAGTATTTATTGGACTTCCCTGGTGGCTCAGACGGTGAAGCATCTACCTACAATGCGGGAGACCCGGGTTCAATCCCTGGTTTGGGAAGATCTCCTGGAGAAGGCAATGGCACCCCACTCCAGTATTCTTGCCTGGGAAATCCCATGGATGGAGGAACCTGGTAGGCCTCAGTCCATGGGGTTGCAAAGAGTCAGATGTGAATGAGCAACTTCACTCACTTCACTTAGTATTTATCAGTAGAGGACCAGTTAATAAATTATGGGAAGTTCTACACAATAGCCGTAAAGATGATAAAGTTTTTTTATGTCTGACTTTGGAAATGCCTCCAAGATAAACTGTTTTGTGATAAAAGCAAAGTGAAAAACAGTATTCATGATGTATGAGGATTTGTATGAAAAGAGGGAAGAAAATACAGCTACGCTCAAATCACATCAGAGAGGACACAGACTGCACCGCTGACGGTCCCTTCCGGGGTGGACACGGGTTGCAAGAGAAGCCTTTACTGTGCACCTTCTGCATCTGGGGGAGGTGAGGACAGGGATAACCTGGCCGGTGCTATTGATTCAAGTAAGGTGAAAATTCTAAAACAGAACATGAAGAGACAGTGATTATAAACCATTTTGAACTATGAGTCCCACATCAAGGCTTTCACCAAGGCCCCTTATCCTTCGGGAAATAAAAGCAGGAAAAAACAAAAAATACATAAATGTCCTTGCCACTTTGGCCTGAAGGCTGTGTTACAAAATAACAATAAGAGTCATGAAACTCCTGGTTTGTACTGAATTTGAAGGCTGTTTGGAAGGAAAAGTCCCTTAGAAGCCAGGTACTGACCACACAGCGAACGCCAGCCCCACGCTCCGGCCCTGTCATCGTGCTGAGGCACCGGGCAGCGTGGTGGACTGTGGTTTGCAGTGATGGAAAACCCCGAGACTTAAGAATTTCTTTGTGGTTATCTGCACATATACTCTTGGGGGCTGATAAGAAACCAAGAAGGCAAAAATACCACATATTGTGAATTCAGAATCTTTCCAGTGATGAGCCTATGAAAAGGCCATAGGAAAAAACAAATTTAAACGTACACAAACTCTTCTTACTTCCTGGGAAAAAGTTGGTTCATTTACAGAAACTGGCAAAGGAGATTGTGTGAACAGTAACTATTTATTTTTATAAAGATAGGGAGAGAAGTCAAAGAGAGAGCAGAGCAATCTCAAGAGAAGTAAACTTTTAGGACATATTTGGGCAAAACTAAACTTCCTTCCTGGGATTTCCCTGGTGGTCCAATGGTTAAGACTCTGAATTTCCACTGCAAGTGGGCCTGGGTTCGATCCCTGGAAGGGAAACTAAGATCCCACCTGCCACCTGCTGCAGCAAAAAAAAAAAAAATTAAAATAAATAAGTAAATACATTCATGACAGAAATTTTAAAAGAACAATTTCCTTCCTTGGCCATCTCAACCAATACTCTCAGATATTTTAAGGCGTTGCTTGTGTGACAGAGATGGATCAGGTCGCTTCACAGTTGTAGGATTCTGTCATTTTCCTTTTTTTTTTTTTTTTGCTAATTTCCCAGCTCTTTCAGGAATCCTTTTCATGGCCTTGGCAAACTTTTCATTGCAAAGGGATATATAACAAAAGCACCCCATGGGCAACGCAGTCAACGTGACACAGTAATAATATGGGTGGACAGACTTCTGGTATCACCTTCATAAGCCTCAGGGTTTTAAAAGAAGCCTTTCAAATCCATCATATAATCACTTCCTATTTATTTTACTGAGGTCCTATTGATTACTCCACTCCCATTTACTCCCAACCCATTTCCTTTATCAATAAAGTTGAACTAACATAAGCTCTTTGTGATTCAAGATTACATAAGGTGGAAGGGCATGTTTTTAAAAGTACATCTTTTCCATTTTATTAAGCGCATAACACACTAAAGCCCATTTCAGGAGTGATGTTTAGTTGTGGTAAATACTTGGGCTTTCCAAACAAACTGTTGTTTGTTTCCTTCCTTACAAAAGAGCAATTTCCCCTGTGAGCACACATATCAAGCCCACCAAGGAACCCGGGGTAAATCAGACAGGGAGTGGCTGAGGGCTACCATTCTGCACAGTGATGCAAAAGTAATTTGTTTAAGCACATAAACTATGATTAATATTGGCTTTGAGAAAAACATTTTGCCTACAACTGCTTAAATGCTACCAGACATTATACAAACTGCCCTTGTAATTCCAGCCACTAGAAAAGGCTTCATGAACGGTTTTCCTGGGTATAAAAACACACACACCCCCATGCCCTTAGTTTTTCTTTACCCCTGTAGAGCTTTGCTAGGAAATGATCTTGTTATCTATTTGCTGATTACCGCCTATCTTTTCTAGAAGGTATGCTTCCTAAGGGGAGGCGGCTCCTCTGTTTTGTTCACTAACTGATCAGATCCCAACACAGGAGCCGAGCGGCAGCTGTAGGTCTTCACACTCCAAGGCAGCTGCTGGCTGGCCGGTGTGGGCCTGGCGATGGGGTGGGGCAGTGACTCAGCAGCGCAGCTCTGCAGACGGTACCCCCAGGACACCTACAGCACCAACCTGCACATGCGACTCTGTCAACGAACGAGGACGTAATCCGCTTGCTTTGTCATCCTGCATTACTTCTGACAACCCCTCTTCACTGCCCACTGGTTTCTCTTTCTCTTTCCCCTCTGCAGACAGAAACAGTTCCTCTGAAAGTAAGGCTAATGCGAATCTGCTGACTTGCTCAGCACATTGGAAAATCCAATTAAAGTAATGAGCCAGCTCCCAGCCGTTCTGCCGTTCTGCCGAGGTTCCCTGGTATAAATTAGGTCTTCTGGCTCGTGTGTTAACTCCTTCCTGCCCTGCAGAGTGACTCACCACCGTGAAGCTGTTTTACCCTGGTGCCCGGGCATCAGGCCGTCTTCCAGGGCATTTAAGATCCGGAGGAAAGAGTTCTTGGCAGGAGCCGCAAGGCATGAGGCCATGCATCACTCCTGGCCTGTGGCTTTGGGAGAACCGCCTGACTTGCTGACTTGGCTCCCTGATTTGAAAATGGGCGTCCTGGCGCCTTCCTCTACGAGCCCGAGCCAGTGTGCGGGGACCAGGGCCTGACGCCAATGAAATTCTTGCTTCACTGCAGACACACAGGGTTGCCTGCTTCATTGGCGGCTCCTGAGAACCATGCAAGGTGTGTTCAAACACTCTATTAAGTGGAGGCATCAAACCACAAACCAGGTCTGACACTAAAGGTAATGAACTGTTTACCTCACTGTCTTCTTAGAGGTATCAGAATGCTTTGAAAACTACAATATACTATATATGTGAATGAACAATCGTTATCAGCTATTACTAACCTATTAAGCTAAGGGAACGATTGAGGGCAGAAGGAGAGGAGGGCGAAAGAAGAGGACAGGCCTGGATGGCATCACCGATGCCATGAACTTGGGCAAACTCTGGGAGATGGTAAGAGACAGAGAAGCCTGGCATGCTGCCGTCCATGGAGTGGTGAAGAGTTGGACACAACTTGGCGACTGAACAACCACAAAAGCATATTGAAAAGCAGAGACATTACTTTGCCAACAAAGGTCCGTCTAGTCAAGGCTATGGTTTTTCCAGTGGTCATGTATGGATGTGAGAGTTGGACTGTGAAGAAAGCTGAGCGCCAAAGAATTGATGCTTTTGAACTGTGGTGTTGGAGAAGACTCTTGAGAGTCCCTTGGACTGCAAGGAGATCCAACCAGTGCATTCTGAAGGAGATCAGCCCTGGGATTTCTTTGGAAGGAATGATGCTAAAGCTGAAACTCCAGTACTTTGGCCACCTCATGCGAAGAGTTGACTTGTTGGAAAAGACTCTGATGCTGGGAGGGATTGGAGGCAGGAGGAGAAGGGGACGACAGAGCATGAGATGGCTGGATGCCATCACTGACTCGATGGATGTGAGTCTGAGTGAACTCCGGGAGTTGGTAATAGACAGGGAGGCCTGGCGTGCTGCGATTCATGGGGTCGCAAAGAGTCGGACACGACTGAGCGACTGAACTGAACTGAAGCTTTATTTTATTTGGTTGTATATGCATTAAGGGGAAACAGATTCTGCTCAGAGGTCGAGGGGTGAGAGGTAATGATGCTTCTTCATCCACTGCTCAGGGCTTTGTAAGTGCAACCCTCACAGCCACCAGAGTGCCCTGTGCGCACACGGTCAACCGGGGGACGTGCACTCGGCCAGGCTGCACTCGGGCAAGGCATTCAAGGCCACTCCACACGCTGCCAAGGGGGCGTGACACGCAGACACTGCCTGCAATGCATGCAAAATGCCTGGCACAACACAGACTCTTAATAATAAAATGTAACCCCGTTTATTTTCTTAGAATTCTTTACACATGAAAAGCTCAGCAGTAATGGTGGAAAAAAATCTAATGATAGCACTTCAGATCCTGAAATAGGTCTTCTGAGGCTGGAGGAGTGGAGGGGAGACTCCCAAGTGTCCTTCAGATTACACCACTATTTCCTTTGGTAAGTTTCAGAGTGGTTTCCCTGCTTCATCCTCCTATAAAACTGCAGGATAATGTACCATGTTATACCCTGCTCTAACCTAGGCAGCCTGAAATAGTTACTAAAATGACAGATGGCATTGTGTTTAACAGATGTTATCTAAAATTACTGGGGCTTGCCCAGGTGGTGCAGTGGTAAAGAACCTGCCTGCCAATGCAGGTGACACAAGAGACCCAGGTTCAATCCCTGGGTCGGGAAGATCCCCTGGAGGAGGAAATGGCAACCCACTCCAGTATTCTTGCCTGGAGAATCCCATGGACAGAGGAGCCCTGTACAGTCTAAAGTTATTGCTTGAGACAACTCTCTTAAGATGAGCCTTGGTCTCACCCAATTAATGAGGAAACAGGCTGAGAGAGGTTAAGCCACCTGCTCAAGGTCAAATGGTAAGTAAAGGGGTCGGTCAGCATATTAATGAAGGTTTTCACTGACTCCAAAGGCTGTTCCCTTGTGCTCTGCCACACTGTCAGACTGAGATTTTAAAGTGCTTATCAGACCACATCAACCTCTTCCCAGTGAACTGGCTTCACGCGCCCCCTCCCAGTGCAGGTTGGCCCCCGCACATGTCCTAGGCTCCCCCTCCAGGTCCCACAAGCCTTCGACCACTCCAGGCCTCCTCCGTTTCTTGACCCATCACGTTCTCTCCACCGGGTACCTGCTGGGCCTTCTGTCGGGACCACTCTTCCCTCTGGCTGCCAGCAAAGCAGGCTTCCAATGTCCAGGCCACTTCCTCAGGGAGGTCCTGACCGGTCTAGTTCTAGACTGATCGCTTCTCCCTAATCTCCCATTACTCTCAACCAGGCAGATCAGGTTCTCTTTCAGGACAGTCTGCATTTTAGAGTCAGTTGTTTGTGTTTTTTCACTTTCTGGAGCAAAGCTTCTTGAGGACAGGGGCTCTGACTGTTTTGTCGACCACTGTGTTACATCAAGTCCTCAGCATAGACACAATATATATACGCCGAGTAAAACACTTGTTGACTTGAGTAAACGGATGAAAAAATGAGATTGACCCAGGCTCCCTGCATTGGGAACATGGAGTCTTAGCCACTGGGCCACCAGGGAAGTCCCTGGGCAGCTCTGCTTTAGGGAGCTGTAGGCTTCTTACGAAACAAAGGTTCTTAGGCTACCATATTTTACAAAACGGGAAAACATTTTCAAAGTATATAAATAAATGAAGAATGGAGTTATAAAACAGCACTACAGTATGAGCCCAGTATTGTTTAAGTATTGTATGATATGTAAAAGGCAAAAGAAGAAGGGGACGGCAGAGGATGAGATGATTAGATAGCATCGCTGACTCAACGGACATGAATCTGAGCAAATTCCAGTAGCGAAGGAGAGGGGAGCCTGGAATGCTGCAATTCATGAGGCTGCAAAGAGGCGGACACGACTCTAGCAAATCAACAACAACAATTGTATGATAAGAACTAGTCACAGGAAAACAAGATGTATGTACAGACAGAAAAAAAACGTCAGAAGCTAGCTTGCTAGCTAGTTCCCAACCCCTTAACGATAGACTGTAAAGTGATTGGTGATTTTTATTTTACTCTTTTTCCCCCTGCATTTTCCAGGTTGTCAACAATGAACTGGCTATTACTTTTACATAGGCTGTTATTAAAAAGAAATTTGACACAGAACCACAAGAGGGCGATATAATTACCCAGAAGCTTATTTCTCATTTAACTTACTTATTATTATAAGATACAAAGCAGGTGGTGTGTATAAAAGTAAAAATAATTAATAAGGCAGTGGATTTGGATGACAAATGTTGTATCTTCTCTATAACACTAGGGAGGGCTTCCCTGATGGGTCAGTAGTAAAGAATCTGCCTACAATGGGTTGCAAAGATCCCCTGGAGAAGGAAATGGAAACCCACTCCAGTATTCTTGCCTGGGAAATCCCACAGGTTACAGTCCACGGGGTCGCAAAGAGCTGAACACGACTTAGCAACTAAACAATGACAACAACATATCACTAGGGAACCCGGCCGGGCTCTCTGCCCAGGACAGCAATTCTTACTAGTGGTTCCCAATGTGCAGTCCTCGGACCAACAGTGTCAGACCAGGTGGGAACCTGTTAGAAACAAAATCTCCAATCTTATTAATCAGACTCGGGGAGGGGGGCAAGAGGGGACCAACAACCCGCTTTTAAACAAGCTTTCTTGGGAAGATCAATGCAAGGGCAAGTTTGGGCCCTGTGGCCTTAGCTGTTCAGAGTAGAAGGAAAACCAAAGTTCTGTTAGAGAAGAAAGCCTTACAGCCAGAGAGTGGGAACCACTCGCCTAAGGCCTGAGGCATAATTCCTATGAAGAAAGAACAGAGGTGAGTGAGAGGTGAGGAGAACCAAATTCCCACTTTAAGCTGAAGGGACTGGGAACGAGCAAGTCTGAATTTAAGCAGAAAGTACAATTTTACTGAAATTTTTGCAGAGAAAACTGGGTATGTGTAGGAGTGTCAGGGAATAAGAGAATACCTTAATGTAAAATAATGCAATTATATTTTGTCTAATTCAATTTAAGTAAATGACGGGTTAGATTTAACATCATTTCCTACATCAACAGTGAAACTGAAAGCATGGTTTTCCTTTGTACGTGTGGCACCTTTCCTTTGCATTATGTGATTTCATCTGAGGATAATAACAAGAAAAGGGAGGGGAGGGCAGCTAAGATTTACAAGATCGAAATACGTGAGAAAGCAAAAGAAAAAAGCCTGTATAGGTACGCCTTGGTTTCAAAGAGTCAGGCCGACCCTAAGGGCTTCTTTATTGTGCTTGAGATGATTAATCAGTTAGTTCGTGGTCAACCTTCAGACCTTTAATTTCATTTCCATGCATGCCACCTATAATCTGCTACGTTTAAACTAGAACAAAACCATAATGAAACTGACATCAAATCACCTTTTCCTTGCCTTCCTTGAACATCTTTATCACACATTACGGGACATGTTTTACAACAAACTTTTACTTAGGAAGAACCTTGTCAAGGCAATTTAAGACAGGGCTCACCACGTACTGGGAGGACAAGGTGATGCCACTCAGCAGACAGGTTCTGCCTTCATTTCCCTGGTCAGAAAACAGGCATCTGCTGCTCTCTTTGCCTAGACCACCATGCTCTCTCGGCTTGGTCCACATCTCATACGTTTTAAGACTCACTTCACTTGATCTTCAATGAGTATTTTAGAATTCAAAGAATTTCTCTAACTCAGGGGTCCCCCAAACCCTGGGCCGTGGACTGGCACCAGGCCGCACAGCAAGAGGAGAGCCACAGGCTAGCAGGTGAAGCTTCGTCTGTGTTTACAGCGGCTCCCCACTGCTCACATTACCACCTGAGCTCCGCCTTCTCTCAGGTCAGCCCAGCTGATGTATTTCAAGGCCACCCCTGAAGAAAAAGAACCTTCCTACACATGCCTGTGATGTTAAGCGCTGCTAAGAAACCAAATAAAAGTGTTCTCTACTTGTGGGAAGCAAAAAACAGGAAGTTTTAAAAATCTGGTCCTAAACCCATATCCACCTTTCCCTATAGAATGAAGCAGCGCTTTAGTATAAACTACTAAAAGATCCTGTATAAGCAATCTCTTAAACAGAAGGTGACAGTCAAGCTTAGCACAGAGGCTGGAACAGAGCGGACACTTAGTAAATGCTGGCTGAGTGGAGGCCACACTTTTAGAAAGAGTCTTTTATTTTTTTTCTTTTTAAAGATACTGAAATACTGGTATTTTCTAAATCTCTCGAAATATCAGGTGTATCAACCGATGCTTAGTGTTGTGTGATGTTTCTATTTAAGGAAAAGCACCTCTGCAAGCCTGAGAGTAGTTTCACAAAATATATATTTCACAAAATATTTATTAATTATTTGTGGCTCAGGTCAAGGGTTTCTCTTCTGGGAAGGCTTTCTGGGTCTCCGTGCTTTCTGGATGAATGGATGAGGGAGGGAGGGAGTGAATAAAGGAATCTGCCTCTGGTGACCTAGCTTAGGAAACAGCAGAGCAGAGATCTGAACTCAGTTGTAACTGACTTCAAAGTCGTGCTACGCCTGCCAGCTCTCTGAACTTCCAATTTCTCAACCCAGCTGGGCAATAAGTCAATAAAAGGGCCATTCACTCTGAGTGGAAGACAGAGTCAGCTACTAGTTCCAGACGAAATCAGGAGGCTTGCTTCTTCCTGTTTAAACCTCAAGGTACCACAGGCAGGGGAATCCTCTAAGATAAACAGACAACGCATAAACAAGAGAGGCTTAAAATACTCGAAAACCATTCACTGAAATGGAAGTAAGAAAGAAATTCTCGAAGAGTAGATGTGAAATGAAAAAGAAAACGAAAACCAAGAAACAGGACAGATGAAATGGACCCACTGATCCAGCAGGGGGCCTGGGGACCTGCCTGATCCTAACATCTCAGGCAGCATTTCTCAGGGCGGGTCCATGCTGCTGCTGCTGCTAAGTCGCTTTAGTCATGTCCGACTCTGTGCGACCCCAGAGATGGCAGCCCAGCAGGCTCCCCCATCCCTGGGATTCTCCAGGCAAAAACACTGGAGTGGGTTGCCATTGCTTTCTCTGTGGCGGATCCATGGGAAGAAGCTAATGCTTCTACAGGACAAGAAAGTTGGTGGTCAAGTAAGTTAGGAAAGCACCGGACCGGTCTCTTTCATTGCACGATGTCTCTAGCCTTTGATGTATACATGTGCGCAGTAAATCTGCAAGGGTATTAATTATGTGGTGCTTCTCAATCCAGAACTCAAGGCATAGGATTCGTGTTTCAAGGAAAACTTAGGGAAAGGTGTTTCACATTCTGATATGCCCGTTTCCAGGTAAGACAGAAGCAGAAGCACCGGGCCCAGCCTGGCCACTGAGCACAAGGGCTTACGGGGTGTACACACCTCAAAGCACCCACTTGGCAGGTACCATGGAGCCTAAATCCCAGCCATGCTCCCCTCACCCATCCATCAGGGAGAAGACTGGTGGGGCTGGCTGTGCAGCACCTCTGCCCACAGGTCTGGGCTGGATGGGGTGGTCTCATCCGAGGGCCACAGAAAGTGGAAGTGAGGGGTGAATGGAGGCACCATTGAGCAGGAGTCCAAACCAGTTCAAGACAGAACATTTAATGTGAAGCAAGAAGAATGCAGATAGGAGGCCAAGCCTGGGATGGCAACGGGAATCCAGGGAGAAGGGAAAGAGGCAAAGAAGCAGGTGCAAGGCAGAGACTGGCAGAATTTTCTGAGCCAAGGAAAGTTATCTGCATTTGCTTTTCATCAAGCAGCTACAGATGGGGCTAGAGAAGGCGGTCTGGAGGCTTCTGGGACTAACATCATGCAGCCAGAGGGCTGTTGATTATCTCAAAGACAGTGTTTGCCTTACTCTTGCAACATCTGTGCCACTATTTCGTTTGCTATTCTTTAAATCCATACTTTTTACTTAAATAGAAGTGCAAATGTTAGTCGCTCAGTTGTGTCAGACCCTTTGCGACCCCATGGAGGTCAGGCTCCTCTGTCCATGGGATTCTCCAGGCAAGAATACTGGAGTGGGTTGCATTCCCTTTTCCAGAGGTTCTTTCCTGACCCAGGGATCAAACCTGGGGTCTTCTGCATTGCAGGCAGATTCTTTTACTACTGAGCCACCAGGGAAGCCTTTGCTTAAATAAGTTAAAAGTAAACTTTAAGTTATGTCCGTATCCTGAGAGGCAGGCAGTCCTGGGAACTGCTTAAAAGCACAGAGTGGGGAGCAGACTGCCTGGGTTTGCATGCAGACTCCACTATCTACTCGGCGTTCTGTGACTTGAGTTTCTCAGCCGTTCAGTAAGGATGATTATGGCTGCTACCTGGTGGGGTCCATGTGAGGAGCGAAGTGGGCTCTAGATGAGGCACAACACTCTCACCACACCTGAACAGTACTGCTCACCATATCCTCCGTTTGCTCTTTCTGCTCCCTGATCCCCTGTAAATGGGGCCAGGAGCACAGTTTAAACCGAAGGACTAATCCACCAGGGAAAGCTGAGACACGGCTCCATGTGAGTCTCCAGCTTCTCCCCTCCTCTGCACAGAAGAACAGAGCAGCCTCTCTCCGCCCTGGTGTCTGCACTGCTGCTATCGTAGCGCTGAGCCCTCGGTAGACATGGGATAGGAGGAGGAAATAACACTGCTTTGCTGTGTTAAGCGGTGCACATGTGGGAGCTAGGTTTATTACTGCAGCACATCCTTGCCTACCATAGCTGATACCATGCAAAGTGACTAAAAAACAGTGCCTGGCATGTAGTGCCCACACTATAAAACACTGGTTGTCACTACTATTTGTACAGACAAAAAGTTAACCATAAAAAAAAAATGAAAACTTTGCCTGCCTGAAAGCTTGGAGGATAAGATCAGATTCATCTTTATTTAAAAGAGATGATCAGAAGCAAAATGTCAGGGACATCGTAAAGCATGGGGCACAAGCAGAGACTCCCTGCTCCACGCTCAGCCCTCTGCTCTGGCAAATGAACCCCCTCTCAACAAATGCCAATTCCACCCATCTCCATCCTTCTTCTTCTTTTCCCCCTTTTCCTTCCTTCTCTCGAAGACCCCCAGCTCTAAAAACCTGTCTTTTGCAGCATCAAAATGCTGTTCTGTGAATCTCTTTCAAGTTAACACTTGACAGCCACATAACCACAAACACACACATTCTAAATGAAAAGTGTTATTCACTGCACGTAGCATTCACAAGATGGAAACCAACACTGTTTCAAATGCATTCTTTGAAATTCTTATCTAAAACATTTTTAATGTAAATCTTGAAAAAAAAGAAAAACATGTTAAATTGGGCCAGAGGATATCAGGATCTCTATATATTGGATATATTCAAGACAAGGTACACCTGTACTGAATGTATAATTCAAATCCTATACACAGAACGGGAGAAGGCAATGGCACCCCACTCCAGTACTCTTGCCTGGAAAATCCCATGAACGGAGGAGCCTGGTAGGCTGCAGTCCATGGGGTCGCTAAGAGTCGGACATGACTGAGCGACTTCCCTTTCACTTTTCACTTTCCTGCATTGGAGAAGGAAATGGCAACCCACTCCAGTGTTCTTGCCTGGAGAATCCCAGGGATGGGGGAGCCTGGTGGGCTGCCGTCTCTGGGGTCGCACAGAGCCGGACACGACTGAAGCGACTTAGCAGCAGCAGCATACACAGAATGATGGTTTAGTTATACAGTGAAGTACTATGGAGCCTGTGGAAGTGGATTCTGCCATTTTATTTGTCTGGTCATGGACAGCTAACAAGCTTTAAAAGAAAGTATGCAAAATGTATGCATAACACAAGGTTTAAAAAACCGAAACTTATTCGGTTGGCCAGAAAGTTCATTTGAGTTTTTCCCTAACACCTTATGCGAACAAACTTTCTGGCCAACCCAATATCTGGCACAAAACCTGACCGGACCTGAATGCACGTGGTGGTTAGTCTGGACTTGAACTGAGGTGGGAATTCTCATTTATCCTACTTCATGTAACTGTTCCCCTGAGGAGTCACCAGGGGGCGTTACACAACACTGCATATAGCAAATGCACCCTGCCAACTCGCCTGGAATCTGTAAAAGTCTGAATCTGGAAAAACATCTAGCCCCAAGAGTTCTGGATAAGAGCCCATGGAGCTGTATCTCTCTCTCTCACACACACACAAATGTGTGTATAAATTATCAGTATCTCTGTGTATAAATCTGTGAAACACTTTCAAAGGACAGACTATAATATTAGTATTCCCAGAAGTTAGAATTATGTAATGATTTTATCTTCTTATTTAGAATTTCCTGTACCTCCCTCATTTTTATAGTAAGCACATACAACTTTTATAATAGAAAGCAAAAAGAAAACCTCTCTCCTTTGACCCACCCTCCCCCAAATGTCCTGCCTGTCATGAAATGTCCTACAACACTAGTCAGTGGTGAGGCATGTCAGGACGTGAGGGGAAGTCTGGCAGATCAAAAGCTTAAATCTTCCAATTATGGATTACCATTTTGCAAAATGATTTTTGCAAATGATTTTTTTTTTTTTTTGGTTACGCCATATAGCATGTGGGATCTTAGTTCTACAACCAGGGATCAAACCTGTGGCACTTGCAGTGGAAGGGGGGAGTTCAAACCACTGAACCGCAAGGCAATTCCCCAAACGATGGGGTTTCAAAAATGTATTATCCTGGGACTTCCCTGGCAGTCCAGTGGTTAAGACTCCGTGCTTCCAACGCAGGGGGCATGGGTTGGATCCCTGGTCGGGAACTAAGATTCCGTACGCTGTGTGGCATGGCCGAAAACAAAATAAAATAAAAATTTTAAAACATATAATTCAGAGCACCCAGAGGCTACCAATTACACTGAGGATACCCAGGCTTTCAGTGCTTTTCCATGTTTTAAAAAACTTGAGAAATAATCCATTTGCTTTGAGTCTAGATGCAATCTGCATATTTCCAACTATTCTCGTTTGAAGGAGAATAAAAGGAAAATTAAAAATTAAAAAAAATCCTTAACCCAAACCACAATGCCCTGCAGTCAGAGATTGCAAACAGGAAATGCTATGCAGCTGGAGAAACCTCTGCTTTGCTTCAGTAGCTCTGAAGCAATAACTGCCCTCTAACTGATAAAAGAGGCTTGGGCTCTTATGCAAGCTCCAGAATTGTTTAGAAGGCACAGACAGTCCTGGCTGGACTGGAATCCTCCTGGGCACCTCCGACAATTTCAAAAGAGCTTCTCCATTTATTTCTATAACTGCTGCTACATTGGGGCTCTTGGGATATGGTTTAAATGGTTTGCCTCTGCCCACTGAGAATCTATTTCAATCCACCAATTACTCCTTTCCTGTCCCATTTTTGTGGTTTGGTAATTAAATGGATGCAGGGCTCTGTTGACTCCTTCGCTTCTTTGTCAGGATCACAGGATGCTGGCCTGACGCTGGGTATAAGCACGTCCAGCACGGTTTAGCAAGTGATGACTTTACAGAAAACAAGAAAAAGGCACACAAAAAGTCTGAACCTAATTCTGGCACTGTATATTTAATCAAATGAAAAATAAAACCGAGGAACAGCTAAAAACTCAAGAGCACCCAGTTTTTCTTCTTCTTTTTTTTCTTACAAGGAAGCGTTAGTTATTAATACATTAGCTGAAGGGCATTTGAAGTAGAAGGAATCGAATATGTAAAGACACGGAAACAAAGAACAGCCAAAGTTCCAGTAACAGCAAAATAATTGGCTGTATCCGGAGCTGACTTAGATTAGGAAAGTTTTGGTTTTTCTCTTTTTTTTGTCACTTCCTCTACATTTTCTTCTTTTAAAAAAGTTATTTATTTTTAACTGGAGGATGCTCGCTTTACAATGTTGTGTTGGCTTCTGCCATACATCAACATGAATCAACCGTAAGTATGCCTTTCTGGAAGGCATCGGAAGGATGAGTTCAGAGAGACTGAACTCTTTGAATATTTCCAATAATTTCTAAAAACTGCTACTATCTACAAAGCAGGCTATGAACCAAACCTACAAAAGATACTTCGCAGGAAAGCTCATGCACTTAAAACCTCACCGCAAAGGTATTAAAAACGTCAACAAAACAGATTATGTCCACGGGTCTCTGGCCTCTCACCGCTAGGAGGCTGCACTCCCGAGACACAGTCAACCGTGATGAAGGGATTCACTTCCGGGAGGCCGGAGCTAATCCCTTCACCTTGTGAGAGCAGTGACCACCTAGAGGTCTTTCACTAGAGGAAAAGCTCGGAAGACACAGAAACTGGTTTAGACAATTTATATGAGTCAGAAGGAAGTAGGAGTGGTCTATAGGAGCAGCAGAGAGGCTAGGGTTTGGTTTTTGGTCTGTGCATCTGTTTTATTCTGAAATTAAAGTTATACAATGACAGCCATATTATCGAAGATTCTCTCCAAGAATAGCTGTATCATTAAAGACTTTCCCCAACTTTCTCTCCCTGACTAACATCTGTTCATGTACATTTTAATTAATCTTATTAAATTGAAGAAAAATTATAGACTCACAAGAAGTTGCAAAAAGGCCATTTTCCTTTAAGAAAGTCCATGATGAAACAGTAGAAATGCTTGATTTTTTACTACACACCAACAACCCTTGAGTATATCTTTTTAACATTCTGTTTGATGAAACAGGAAGCATAGGATGTAAAGCACTGCCAAGGTGCACCAAAATATGATGGCGATCTTGAGAAATGCAGTTTTTCACGTTGCTAGTTGAACTAGCTGGTTTTGTCAGTTTTCTAGTGGAATACCACTTTTTTCCCATAAAAGAGTGACCGATGAACTGTGGTACTGAAACCTGGGTATTTGGCAAACATTTTTTTAAAATGAATTACTCATCACTACAAGGTAAACAAGTGGCAGCATTTGTTGCTAATGATAAAACTGGAACTTGCAGAGAAAAGTTAAAATTTTGGAAAAACTCTGCCACCATGGACTTGACAGTTTCCAGATCCTTAAAGTTATACGGTTTCAAATTCATACTGCTACTAACCTTCTTAAGGAATCATAATCTTGTTTTGCTGCTGCTGCTGCTGCTGCTAAGTTGCTTCAGTGGTGTCCCACTCTGTGCGACCCCATAGAGGGCAGCCTACCAGGCTCCCCATCCCTGGGATTCTCCAGGCAAGAACACCGGAGTGGGTTGCCATTTCCTTCTCGAATGCATGCAAGTGAAAAGTGCAAGTGAAGTCACTCAGTCGTGTCTGATTCTTAGCAACCCCATGGACTGCAGCCTACCAGGCTCCCCCGTTCATGGGATTTTCCAGGCAAGAGTGCTGGAGTGGGATGCCATCGCCTTCTCTTTGTTTTGACATAGTATCAAAGAAAAATATTGATAATTACTTGCAAAGGGTCTTAAAATACTTTTCTCTGTAATTTTGTCTACTTCAACTAAAAAACATATCACAACAAAAGGAATTAATACATTTTTTAAAAATGCCTCCGTTTTAAATTCTAAGATAGTAAACAGGGATAGGAATATTCCACATAAACACAAACTCTTGGGTGGCCTCAATCATTTTTAACATTAGGATCCTAATACCCGAAAAGTTTTAGAACTGCTAGCTAAGACTCTTCCAATATAATATATATATAATCCACTAATGAGGGAAGGCCTTCCCTGGTGGCTCAGATGATAAAGAATCGCCTGCAATACGGGAGACCTGGGTTCGATCCCTGGGTTGGGAAGATCCCCTGGAGAAGAGAAAGGCTACCCACTCCAGTATTTTTGCCTGGAGAATCCCACGGACAGAGGAGCCTGGTGGGCTACTGTCCATGGGGTTGCATAGAGTTGGACACGACTGAGTGACTAAGCACAAGCACAATGAGGGAAACCAGAGGGAGAAGGCAGAGAAGAAAGTATGGATACTTCGCAAGCTGAAGAGAAACAGGAGCTGGACGGCAGCTGGCACAGGGCCCCGCCATGGCGTCAGATGGGCCGTTCGCATCCAGTCTACTGTGCTCGTGCTCAGTCAGTCGCGTCCTAGTCTCTGCAACCCCACGGGCTGCAGCCCACCAGGCTCCTCTGTCCAGGGGGTTCTCCAGGCAAGAACACTGCCATTTCCTCCTCCAGGCCCACAGTCTATAGAGGCAGCGCTACAACTGTGATAAGTCATGGAGACAGCATTGTTGGATCATGTGCACGGGATCCTCAGTCAGGGAACTTAGGCTTAAACCCTAATTCCACTACTTTCCTGGCATATGATTTTCTGAAGATTTGATGCACTTATCTGTAAAATGGGATATGAGCACCCACACTTGCCATTACACTGGGAGCTGCCATGAAGATCAAGTGGTGGTGTAGTCAGTCATGTCTGACTCTTGCAACCCCAAGGACCGTAGCCCGCCAGGCTCCTCTGTCCATGGGATTCTCCAGGCAGAATACTGGAGTGGGTAGCCATTTCCTTCTCCAGGGGGTCTTCCCAGCCTGGGAATAGAACCCGGGTCTCCTGCATTGCAGGCAGATTCTTTACCAACTGAGCTACAAGGGAAGCTCAAGAGAGAAGATGTAAACCATAATAATAAAAGCTTGTATGTGTTAAGTGAATTCCATCTGTCAGGTACTGTGCTTGGTAATTTGCCTCCAGGATCTTAATGAAGTGTCATTACTATCAAGAAACAACTAGATACCATCATTTCTTTTTACAGATAAGGAAACTAGCATTAGAGAAAAGTTAAATGATTTGCCTTAGGCTAGAAAGCTGGGCTCTGGGACTCCAGGTCTGACTGTGACCAAAACCTACGTTCTTCCCACTGCTTAACACGGCACAGCCTCTCCCATCCTATAATCAGAGGTAAGAGATCTTTTTATAAAAACCCTTTTCAAGAATTCCTTGGCAGTCCAGGGGTTGGGACTCACTGGTGCTTTCACTGCTGTTTGATCTCTGGTTGGCAAACTGAGATCCTGAAAGCCATGTAGTGCAGTGAAACACAAGACAAACAAAACAAGCTCTTACGTGGAGGGCAAGAGCCGTAAGAAAAGCAAGTTACTTAAACCTGGCTTGGGGCGTGATCCGTATGCGGTCACAGGACCATCAGCTGCAACTGCCATCTACTCTGCAGTCTGGCTAATAAAAGCCAGCCTCAGCTCATGTGATGCTGACGCCAACATCTGTGCAGCTCCTGAGATTTTCACAATAACATTTCACTTGATCACCCTACCTCCACAATCGCCGCAAGTATAGAGAAACAAAAATTTAAATGGTGACTCAGAGAGTCACCAGCCCTTAGTGAGCTGATGTTTTTCAGAACCAACCCTACAGAGAAACTCCCAAACACAATATGCTTGTCATACACGCTGCTTAAAAGGCATTAGCACAACTAATGGAAGTTCTATCTAGATCTAGTGTTTGTTAAAAGCAGAATGCTAGACCTGACCCTAAAATCTACCCTTTTTCCCCCCATAAAAATAACTATTTAAATATAAATTATGGAAACACCCATTAAAAGCGATCTCTTAATTAGAAAATAACATTTCCCAGGGCTGACCATAGACCTCAGCACAACAGACATTTGGGTATTTGCTGGCTGAACTGCGGATAAATTTAGGAAGTCTAAAAAATGCCAAAGTATCTTCTTTCATCTTACTTTCTACATGACCCATTATTGCTTAAGTTTTCCCGCCTTCACTAACTAGCCTAAGTGAGTAGGATTTTCAGCAATCTCCTGAGAAAAACTGGTTCCCAGGGGTGCTCCCTCCAAACTCATGAGGGGACTGAAGGTGCTGCAACCAACCCCTCCCTCCCCGAGGGGCTTGGCTTCCCCTGCTCCCCCTGCTCTGGGGCGTGGCCCCATCCATCTTCCTTTTCCTTTAAGACAGAAAAAGGGAAGCAGAAGCTGCTGGCTCTTGTCAGGCTGTACAAACTCCCAGGACTGACTTTATTCAATCAGAATAGTGTTTCCCTAGTAACCGGCTATGGCACACACTGATCCTTCTATCTGCTCCCTCAGTGAAAATGCCACCACCTTCTCCATCTTTTTTTATTTGGCAGCATGGCAAGGCGTGAAGGATCTCAGTTCCCCAACCAGGCCATGGCACAGAAAGCCCAGAATCCTGATCACTAAGCTACCAGGGGGGCTTCCCTTGTGGCTCAGCTGGTAAAGAATCTGCCTGCAATGTGGGAGACCTGGGTTCAATCCCAGGGTTGGAAAGATCCCCTGGAGAAGGGAAAGGCTACCCACTCCAGTATTCTGGCCTGAAGAATTCCATGGACTATATAGTCCATGGGGTCACAAAGAGTCAGACACGACTGAGCAACTTTCACTTTTCCTTCAAGCTGCCAGGGAGCTAGCTCCCTGCCACCACCACCTTTTTTGGGGAAATGACTTGGTTTTGTTTTAAACTAACTGAATGAAACCTTCCAGCAATTTCTTTTGATTTGTTTCTTAGACTTCTGGAAGGAGGAGGCCTGCAGCGTGGGGGATGTTTAGGGAAAGATGACGCCCAGAGCAGGAGGTGCCAGGTGGTGGGGAAAGGCTGGGAAGGACGATGGACGCAGAGCCAGCGGGCGGGGTTCATGTCTGCTAACTAACAGCATGCCTGCACAAGGCACTGACATAATGCGCCTCACTTTCCTCACTGGATTCAAGGCATAACCACCACCACCATGTCATACACTGTTAGTGCGAAATCCACATGAAGCACACTGCTAGGCGCCTCAGAGTGCTCAAAAAGTATCAGTGGCAGGACTTCCCCTGTGGTGTAGCTGTTCAGAAACTGCCTGCCAATGCAGGGGTCATGGGTTTGATCGCTGGTTTGGGAAGGTCCCACTCGCTGCCGGGCAGCTAAGCCTGCATGCCTCAGCTACTGAGCCAGCAAGTCGCGACTACTGAAGCCCATAAGCAGCAATGAAGACCTACCGCAGCCAATACAGAAAATGCACAGATCTTAAACATACATACATATATATACATGTATATCAGTTGTCTCTGCACAGAGGTAAGCAAACGAAGACAATGACTGAATGGCAATTGATGGCATTAAATCCGCACAGGAATCTCTTCGCTGAAGGAACCTACAGGACAGGGAAGTGTGGAGATGAACCGGCCCAGGAAACGTGGACGTGATGGCTACTGACTTAAACTAAACATATTTCGTCTCCTGGAAACGAAAGGTTAGCAAGATATTCCTGGGGAAACGCCCGTCCCAGGGAAAACAGAACTTCCTCCCGAGCCTGGAGCCTTTTACCAGCTATGACCAAAGGGAAATGTCAGAGTCTCGTTTCACTTCCTTTCTTCCCACCACAGCACCTCTGGGCACCACCACCTACAAAATGGCAGGCAGGGAAGAAGAAATGGGAGGCCCCATTTGAATAGGAGAGATTTAAATGATATAAGAATTACAGAAATATCGTGGGTTTGTCAAATAAACTCTGAAGTTTAGGAACACAAAGGCCTTATAGTCAAAATTATCCTTTCTCCAGTTTCTGAAGACGTATTTCTAGTTTCAACCTTTATTTTTTTTATGATTAGTTGTCACTGTGTAAGACTAATTCAGTGGCATGAAACTATCAATTAAAATTAAGTTGTCAGGATGACAGACACATACATATATTCATCTAGTGGGACAGGAAAAAGAAGAATTTGATTGGTCAAATTATCCAGTTAATTTACTATCGAAAGGTTGTCTTTATTTTACAGTAGAGTGTAATCATCTGTAAGGTAGCCATTTGTACCAAGTAGATTTGTGACAAGAGTCTCATGTAAGACCACAGAGGTCTGTTTGATATGAGACTCAGGATCAAGGTATTTTAAGCTTGAGTTCTGGGTCTTTAAAGGAGGCAAAGATGCAATGCTGAGAGCCTGGGAAGATGAAGAGGAAGAAACAGCTCCTCTGTGTCAGGAAGGAGCCAACAAAATTATGATATAGTTTTCCTTTGGCATCTTTCAACCTCCCACTGCCCCACCTCTTGGGACTTAGGAATAGAGGCTTGATTACATTAACTCATACACAGCTGTGGCGGTCACACTAGACAGAACGAACCGTTCTCGGTATGAACGCGGTGTGAGCGTGAAGGAGGGTGGTGTGCACAGTTTGGGGCCAGCCAGACAGCACTGGAACCAGCCTCCCACCCTCACGCTCTGGGCTTCCCTGACAGCTCAGTGGTAAAGAGTCTGCCTGCAACACAGGAGACACAGGTTTGATACCTGGGGTCCAGAAGATCCGATGGAAAAGGAAATGGCAACCCATTCCAGTGTTCTTGCCCGGGGAAATCCCATGGACAGAGGAGTCTGGCCGGCTATAGTCCATGGGGTTGCAAGAGTGGGACATGACTTGGTGACTAAACAACAAATCTCATACTCATGTCTGCTCCCAGGTCAGCAGCTCCAGTATCTTAGATTTTTAGGGGTTCTTCTTGTCATCATCTACTTCTGAAACCACAGATTCCCTAAACCTTAAAATCTTTTTTCTTGGGAGGATGTTAAAAGGATATCGGGAGTTGGGAGAAGTTAATTATTTGTAAATCAAGGGCTGAAATGCGTGATGGTCTTCATACAAGTGAAGGGTGACATGTATGTTTGACACAGAAATAATCACCATTCTTTCAACAAATTAAAAGGCCAAAGTCACTAACGCTTGTCTAAACAAACACAAAAGCAAACAACAGGGGAATGTGGAAAAGAGTTCAGGTTAACCAGTTTCTCTACGTTCTGTAAGTGGGGCCAGTGGTACAAATTCTAGGCATTTCCCAAAGGCATTTTCCTTAAATGTGACTCCATATCAAGGACTAAAAAAGCTTTTTTTTTTTAGTTTTCTTTTTTTGACCCCAGGATCAAGGGTTGGGGAGAGGATTATCACTTTGTTCATTTTATGATCTTACTTACTTTGATCGGGCTGCAATTTTTAAACATTACTTGTGAAATGGCTTACCAGATTTTTCAGCAGTGTGGACAGTTCCTTTGTAAGCGTAGAAAACTTGACAAAAGCGGTGCCAAGATCTGGGTTGTCTCGACTTAAAAAATTACTCCCAAACTTATCAAGAACTTGTGCATAGTTTTCTTCATTTTGTACATGGTCTGAAAAGAAGAAGAAAGAGGAGTCTGAGCTGTTACGTGTCACAATGACAAGTTACTCTGAACATTGGCTGATCACCAGACACTCTCAAAAAGAAAGCAAAGAAACTGGATCCATTCTTTACTGAACATATCTAGAAGGTAGCTGGCAGAGCGCTGAGTGTTCTCACTCTATCAAAGGCAGTTTCCCCTCTTTTGAATCAGAGCACTGAGTTCATTTATACCTCCAATTAATCCAGAGATGCACCATAGGTTAAGGGGTCAAATTACCACCCCATTTTCAAGCAATTAAGAAACTATGATCGTCAGGAAACAAGTCAGACCTGATTTTTCTTTCTCATACCCCAGATACAGTCCCCTGGCCTCTACCTTTAAAAATATAACAAAAATCTGCCAACATCTCACTGCTCCCATGACTATCAACCTTATCCAACATCATCCATCATCTCTTGCCTTCATCACTACAACCCTTCCTGCAAAAGCTCCTTGTTGCAGCCTCTGGTCTGTTCCCAGCACAGCACCCAGTGTGATCCTGGGGAGTTGTGCATCTGATCCCATGAGTCTCGTGGCAGACACTGTCTCTCCCCATGTTCTGAGTCCTTTCAGGCTTACAGAAAGAGGCACTGCACATCCCCATACCCTGAAGTAACCCGGCACCGGCCAAGGGGCACTGCACATCCCCATACCCTGAAGTAACCCGCCACCCACCAGGATGTATGAGTGCAGGTGGCGCCAGCCTCACGTGGCAGCGTTTCAGTTCCCCGTGCTCAGCTCTGCATGTCTCTTTCCTTGTGCTGGAGTGCAGGGAGGCATGAATGTATATGGAGGTCCACAGCAGATGCATGATATTTATAAAAAGAATAAATGAACACAAAACTATCTACCAAAACCATACCTTTAAAGGCTTAATTCAAATGACAGCTCTTTCTCTCTTAAGCCTCCCCTTACTATGGCAATGATTTTTCCTTGCCCATAATGCTCTGTACCGCTACTGCAGTATTTTCCACCATGACACATCATATTCGTGTAAGTACTGCTCTTTCCCTGCCCCCAGACCACGAGAGGCAGGGCTTCCCAGTGGCTCACCTCTGCATTCGCACCCAACACACACCGCTCATGTGTCAGGGAGCTCAGCTTACGAAGCTAGGGCTCAGTAGAGGGGTGTTGACTCGGATTCGTCGATTACCCTTTCGGGAATTTAAGAAGCACTCACTCCTTAAGTCTCCTGGGTTGTTCAATAATTGAACACTAAATAATTTAAAAATATTTCACTCTCACACACTCAATAACTGCCTGGGAGCAACAGTGTGTGTGAGCCTGGAATGGTGGATGCCCCAGAAAGAAGTCAAAATACGACGAAGGTAACAAGCATCACAGCATCCAGTGAAATCAAACGAGGCCCGAGCAGTCTTCTAATTGTCACCACATTAGAAATGCATGATGCCTAGAGTGGATGTCAGTATTTCAGGTTGAGATATTAAAAAAGATAAAATGCAGCTCTAGTTACCTCCTGCAAAGCTGCTCTGAGAAACACAAAAGAAAGGCTACATCAGCTGCAGACAAGATGCACACGCCTGGCCTCCTTCGCAAGCTGGAGCTAACCCAGTACCGTCTGTCTGAGGCCAGGGGCCTCACCTCGCCCCCGAGAAGCCCACTCTGTCTGACATCCTTTCCTGCTCTGGAGGTCAGCAAAAAAGGGGTTCAGATACCTGTTCAACCGCTTTCAAAGGAAGGGTCTCAGAATTAAAACCTAAGGGGCAAGCTTTAAGTGGCAGGCTTTGTGTCTGCTTGAAATTAGAACAGATTTCAAAGGATACATCGAAATCTTTAGATTATAGGATACCCAGGTATCTACCAACCAGTTAAGACATAAACTATTTCAGGATGCTTCTTCTCTCCCTCACATGCTACCCAGTTCCAACCTCTTCCTCCCCTTCCTCGCCACAGCCATTATCCTGAATTTGGACTTCAGGGAGGGGTTAGGAAGTTGTATGAGAAGCTCTCAGTTTATGAGGGATGACAGATTCACCAAAAAATAAGGTGGACTTGGACAAGGTAGAGAGCGAGGTCACAGGAAGTTGGCTGAGAACCTTCTCTGACCCAAATGCTTTTCACAATATTGTATTTAACCCACACCAGAACTCTGGGAAGAATTATACTCGTCAGGTAGGTGAAATGAAAAATGTGATGAAAGGCAGAAGGTAAGACTAGATAAGTTTAGGCAAGATCATGGGTCCTGTATGTTTAGCCCACAAATGAATCACTTCAGTTGCTCAGTCGTGTATGACTTTTTGTGATCCCATGGACTGCAGCATGCCAGGCTTCCCTGTCCATTACCAACTCCCGGAGCTTGCTCAAACTCATGTCCATTGAGTCAGTGAGGCCACAAATGATTAACCATATATCTATCTATCTATCTAAATATATCTATACACAGACACCCACAAGAGTGTATGTGTATATATAATAACCACATTTATATGTGCATGCGTGCTAAGTTGCTTCAGTGTCCAACTCTTCGTGACTCTATGGACCACAGCCCGCCAGGCTCCTCTGTCCATGGGATTCTCTAGGCAAGAATACTGGAATAGGTTGCCTGCCCTCCTCCAGGGGATATTCCCAGGGGATTGATCCAGGGATCGAACCTGTCTCTCTTACGTCTTCTGCGTTGGCAGGCAGGTTCTTTACCACCAGCGGCACCTGGTTTAAGTCCCACATTTATAATCTATACACATGTATATGAAATTTTACACATCTGAAAATAGAACAGCTAATTTAGTGAGCTAAATCTTAGAATACTACTACTAATTCTACTGAGGGTTTAAGTGATAGGAGTTAAATAAAAGGCGCTTAGAACAATGCCTGGCAGGTGGCACATGCCCCTAAATTATCAGCCACTACTACCTCTATACCCATGATTAATTACAATATCGAGATGTGTTTCATATCAAATAACATAGGAATGTATGTCTCCCATGTTTCAAGTATTTTTTTTAATATACTGCATTATAAAGCCAACAGCGACAATTCACCCAAAAGATTATATAACCACACACATCCCTTTGTACAAAATTAAAGGTTTACCAAGCAGGCTTTCAACAGGCACAGAGGGCAAGGAGGCAAGATCCTGGTGGAAGCAGAAGGGAGGGACAGATTACAGAGTAAAGTAAGCAATTTGAAAGGAATGTAAACTCAGGGGTTTAGGGAAGGAGAGGGAAATGAAGGCCTTGGGCTAGGGGAGCACCCTGTAGGCATGGGTGGGACTTGGGACGCAGGGAATTGGTTCAGGACGTCTCAGAGAGCCGGATGGTCTGTTTTAAGAACTTTACTCAAGTCCCTGATGACTTTTGGAAGCTGGTAAAGTAGGGGTTGGGGTTAGAACTTCCCTGGTGGTCCAGTGGCTAAGAGTCCCGAGTTCCTGATGCATGGGACTCAGGTTCAATCCCCAGTCAGGGAACTAGATCCCACATGCTACAACTAAGACCCAGCCCAGTCAAACAAATAAATATTAAAAGTAGAGGCTGGGAGAAGCAGGTGAAAACAGAGATAGAATAAAAGGAAAGAAAAAAAAAATAAGGTGAGCGAGAAATCTGATCCATCTCTTATGGAGACCCATGTTTTTCTTTTATAGAGGATTTCTGCCATTCAGGGTATAGTTGCAGAATATAAGAAAGCAAGCGCTATGTTACTTCTTTCAGTTCTGATGAAAGAACAAAATAATACAGTTTTAACAACTGAACCAGAAAGGGACACTTAGGATTTCAACTGCTGGCATTACTTTGGAGAGACAACGAAGATACACTAATCCCCTGCTATGTTCCACACAGCTTGAAATCACTTTTGTATACTTACTAGTTGGCTCAGCAGGTAAAGAACCAGCCTGCCAATGCAGAAGACACAGGAGGTGAGGGTTTGATCCCTGGGTTGGGAAGATCCCCTGGAGGAGGAAATACCAACTCACTCCAGTATTCTTGTCTGAAAAATCCCATGGACAGAGGAGTCGTGAGCTACAGTCCATGGAATGCAAAGGGCTGGACACGACTGAGCACAGTGCACACACACACAGTTAAGGACCACTGCAGTATCTAGGCAGTGATTTCTTACTCCAGTGGTAACAGTGATAGCTGCTGGTTTGCTGAGCATGCTGGTCACTGCACTGAGCACTTTACATACATTCCTTCAATCACGCTTATTAACAAGCCTATGAGATAAGTGCTGTTATCATCCTCATTGGGAAGATACTGGAAAAAAAAAAGGCCAAGGCCACACAATGCATAAGGGAACTTAAATTAGGGCTTTTTACTCTCAGAGCTGTGAGACACACTCAGGTTCAATTTTCAGGTCTATTGCTGACACTTCGTGATGCACTGACCCAGCAACTTCATTTTTTCTAAACCCCATTCCCATGCTATGCAATGGAAGTGATGATGACGGTACCGACCTCACAGGAGCACTGCAGAGATGGAGTAAGATACTGAGTGGTATACAGCAGACTCGATACATTTCTACCACGACAAGGGCAACAACAGTCACGGGGACAAGCAGCAGGCTGCCCGGCCTAGGCTGGGGCAGGGGCTTCCAACAATATTCGGAAACCGACGTCTGCACTCAGGAGTTTACGCTCCTAGTGGCTGGCAGTGACAGGTGCCTTGGGAATACATTAAATCCAGTATTCTTTAGAATACCTTGTATTTCTCCAGTGAGGCCTCCCCTAGAATTTTCAGAAGCACAGCAATGGTTAAACAGGCCTTTCTCGGCGGGGTGTCTGCCTGACTGTCACCCTGTTAGACTTTACCCACCTGGGAAACGTTCACAAACCCTCCCTGACTGGCCCACCAAGCCCACCTCTGATTCTGTCACTGTCATTTAATAACGACACAGAGAATATTCTAAAACCTATGGCAGTTGTTTTACAGATAAGAAAAGGGAGACTTGGTGGTGAAGCCAGGTGAGGACCCAGCTTCGTCGGATTCCAGACCCCATCCTTTTCCACCGACAGGCTCAAGAAGGATGGTCACGGCTCTGGGGATACGAGTCACAAATAATTACGTGGAATCTATTATGTGAAAGACTGGATGATGAATACCAAGAAGAAAGGGGGAAAAAGATGGACCTCCCGGCCCATGACAATAATATAATTATTATAATAACAATAATAATTGTAACAATGAATGATAGCTAATTTTTAAAAAGGTTTATTTATTAGTTTTGGCTGTGCTGGGTCTTCATTGCTGCACGTGAGAAGTCTATCGCAGTGGCTTTCTTGTTGTGGAGCATGGGTTCAGTTGCTCCACAGCATGTAGGACCTTCCCTACATGCAATCGAATCCGTGTCCCTTGCACCGGCAGGCGGATTCTTAACTACTAGACCACCAGGGAAGTCCCCTTGTAGCTAAATTTTTTGATGACTCACTATACCAGGAACTGTGCTAGATATTTTTCCTGAGAATTTAATGCTCACAAGAACATGCTAATATTACCTCCTTTCATATATGCAGAAGTTGGCTTAGGGAGGTTAAACAAGTCACATCAGGTGATACAGCTAGTAAGTGGTGATGACACGTGCTGACTGCAGAGCCTGAGTTATTTTTGGCTGACTGGGCAGCTTACAAGATCTTAGTTCCCCAACTAGGGACCAAACTCAGGGTCATGGCAGTAAGAGCACTGAATGCAAACCACTAGACCCCAGGGAAGTCCCCCTAGCCTTGTTCTTAACCGACAGGCTTGGCTGAGTGTTGGGGAGCCCCTGATGTTGTTGTTCAGTTACTGTCGTGTCCGACTCTTTACAACTGCAGGGACTACAGCGTGCCAGGCTTCCCTGTCCTTCACTATCTCCTGGAGTTTGCCCAAGTTCATGTCCATGGTGATGCCATCCGACCATCTCATCTCAGATTGCCTTCAGTCCTTCCCAGCATCAGGGTCTTTTCCAATGAGTCGGCAGTTGGAACCCCTAGTTACTTTCTAATTTGAGCCAGATGTCAAGTGATGGAGGGACTGGAAAATCAAGGTCTTAGTGCGACCTATCTGCAACCCTGGTCAGGTGACTAAGGCTCTTGGGGGTTTTAATTTCATCTAGAAAACAGGTCTAAAGAAACCTACCCAGCCTACTCCTGGGGGCTGCCTACCAAGAGGTAAAAGATGTCATCATTAATGTGAAAGCTCTTTGGGGGAAAACAATGGCAACAGTAACAACAACAGAGGACATTAGACAACCACAGAGGATTATTTCTATTTAATGAGTATCAGGTCCGGAAGGCACTCATCATAAACCCCTCCTGAAGAGCAGCCCCAACCTGGACCACCGCAATCTAATGCTCACAGAGGCATCACACCTGGTGGAGGGACACAGTTCTGGGTGGTGCGGTAACCTGGGTGTGAACCTCCCTCTGGTCCTGCCTGGCCGTGTGTGATCCGGGAAAACGCACCAAAGTTTTCTGGGTCTTGACTTCATATTTGAACTGTGGTGGATGATATCCAGAAAGTACATAGCAACTCTCCATAAAAATATCTTTACTTTTACTACTTCTATTCACCCTGAGATTGAGGGCTGAAGTTCTGATGTGATAGATGTTCAAAGAGAATCCAAATATTATGGCTTTTTTTTTTTTTGGAGGGCTCCAAGGTACGTAAGAGGCTCTCCTGGTGGCTCACACGGTAAAGAAGCCGTCTGCAATGCAGGAGACTGGGGTTTGATCCCTGAGTCAGGAAGATCCCCTGGAGAAGGGAATGGTAACCCACTCCAGTATTCTTGCTTGGAGAATCCCATGGACAGAGGAGCCTGGCGGGCTACAGTTCATGGGGTCGCTAAGAGTCAGACACGACTGAGTGACTGACACGACAACAAAGGTACGTAAGACAACTGAGGACCCAAGCCCAGGTCCTCCACTTTACCAGCTGCGGATCTGGGGCAATCTCTGTACCATCTCTGATGACTCTGCTTAACTTCAGTAATACCTACCTAACAGAGTTATTATGTACAATGGATGAAAAGAGTCTATAATGGGCCTCTCTCTGCCTGGTTTACACTGGCTGTTTATGAAACATGGAGATCTTAGTTCCCCCAACTAGGGATCAAACCCAGGGTCATAGCAGTGAGAGCACGGGGTCCTAACTACTAGACTCCAGGGAAGTTCCCCGAGCCTGTGCCCTTAACAGGCTCTAACTGGTGAGAGCCTAATTAATAGGTTTGGCTAAGTGCTGGAGCCCCTGATGCTGCTGTTCAGTTACTAAGTCGCGTCCGACTCTTTGCACGGACTGCAGCACGCCAGGCTTCCCTGTCCTTCACCATCTCCTGGAGTTTGCCCCTTCCTCCCTTCAAAGCAAGACTCACTTCCTCAGTTTGCTGTGTTCTCTTTCCTGGGAGCCTAGCTTCTCTTCCAAGATCTTTATGCAAGTTATCTTCCATGCCAAGAGTCCATAGCAACTTGTGCTTGTCAGTTCATCCTTATGATATTAGAAAAAATCTTCAGGAGGACAGTTTAAGCAGAGGTATTATTGTACTATAGTTATACAACCTAGCCCAAGTTCCCAGTCCACCAAACTTCATCACAGTTCCAGGCCTAGCCTGCCTCTTTCAAGATCAAATGCAACTGTGACCTCCTAAGCAAGCTTGTCATTCCTTCTCAATCTCTTGCAACACCCAGGCTCCTAGCCTTGTATAATCTGTTGTTACGCAACCAGTTCCCAGTGCTGAGACTGACATACAAGCTACTGCTCAGTAAAATGCTCAGTGCCTATAATGAATTCTCCTGGAACAAGTCTTCTTTCTTCCTTCAAAAGAAGACTCAGCATGGGCCATGTGCCAGGGGTGAAAAAACAATGAACTATAACTACAATAAAAAAAAGGCTATGTAATACATGTCATAAATTATAGTGCTGGCATAGACAGGGAAGCAATAAATTTTTTTATACTATACTACACATACCTGGTAGCACAAATCATACTTGCACAAAATTAATTCCATTTGTTTTTAAAATTACAAAAATAATCCGTACTATAGAGATGTACGAAGATAAAAAATTATTTCTTTCCTCTTCTTCAGTCATCTCCTTGAAACATGCCAAGTTAATAATCTGTAAACTTTTTCTACACATAAAAAATATACACACACATATAGATTTTCTCCTCTTTCTTAATTCACTTAAAAAAAAAAAAATGTGGTATTACATAAGACTCCATGGCTTGCTTTTTCCCTACTGAATAAAGATTGAGAAATTCAATACAATTAAATCTAATTATTTTAATTGTGATAATCTATAATAAACCCTATCATAATTCATATCTATTATGAAAAGACTGTTTTGCCTAAGGGGTGGCAATTTTTTGTAATACTTGTCATGGATATTTTTTTTCCCATTTGTCTTTTCACTTTTCAGTGGTGCCCATGGCCATGAACTTTTGAAATTTCATGTAGTCAAATACACTCGTTTCTAAAAAATATTTATTTATTTCGTTGCACCGGGCCTTCATTGCGGCATGTGGGATCTTTAGCTGAGACATGCTAACTCTTAGTTGCAGCACATGGGATCCAGTTCCCTGCTCCGGGGACCCTGCGTGGGGAGCACAGTCTTAGCCACTGGGCCACCAGGGAAGTCCCAAACATATCAGTCTTTACTCAAAAGACTTTAGAGTTTCCTGTGTTGCTTCTACTCCGTAACGCTTCTAATGTTCAGCACTTTTTCTAAACATCTAAGTCTTTAACCCAGTGCAATGTTATTTGTTCATACAGCAGGAAGAAGGGTTCTAACATTATTTAAAGTATGTCCTAAACCCTCTAGTATTTAATTTAGTTTTCTTTTTAATATTTAAACAGTCAATTCATCAGCAATGGATGCATTCATATGGCACAAGCAAGAGTTCTAATTTTATTTCCTTTCTGTTGTATGAAAATATGTTACTATTTAACATAGCCGGTTGTAGGTACCCATTCAATATCTGATAAATGAACACATGGTAGAACTTGAATGGAGCAGATCAGGCTTCATAAGAGATGGTACCTGAGCAGCAACCTAAAGAATATATACTTAACAAGCTGATTTAGGGTAAAGGACACTTCAGGTAAGAGTTAACAGCCCACTGCCAAGGCACCATCAAGTACCCAGGCGTTAAAAGAGACTAACAGGGGGCCTTGGGTCTCTCCAGAGCTCACTGTCTCTGGTCTAGAACCAGGCACGCTAAGTTTAAAAGCACCGCCTTCCACTCCTATTCATTATCACATGGGCTCAGATCTCTTTTGCTGTACCAATCCATGAAGCCAGCAAACCTACCCTGTGACCCCGAAAACAACCTGTTTTAATTTCAGAAGACACCATGTGACCGGGGGATGAGTTCTGGAGTTAACAGTCTGTATTTTCTGAGACACAACATCCACTTGATTCTGAGCAGTTATTTTACGTCCCTGCGCCTCCGTTTCCTCTTCTGTTCCCAGCCCCTGCAAGGGTTAAGAGGAAAGGCACCATCCGTGGAGACAGAAAAGCCCTGCATACGTTTTGTTTTTTTTTGGTAAATTGCCTTTCTCCATACCACTTTGGGTGAGTCACCCGCTGCCTTTTCAAGGTCATTTTGAATTTGGATCGGTCCTTTCCACGTTCTAGCCGAGCTTCTGCAGGAATCTGCCCGAGCCCTGGGGGTGTTATCTGGAAACGCAGCGTGCAGACTCCCGTTTCCACAGCGCTGACAAACCCATTAACTCACGGAGCCCTGAGAAAAGATGCCCGCAGACTTCCACGGGGCTATTACTCAGCATTTAAACGGCACTTGAGCATCACTCCATTATAGCAGAAGCAGAAATGTTCTGTCTTCTGGCTCCATTATTCAGGCTTGCTAACTGCCAGATCAAATACACATCTCTCCGTGGTTTGCTGATGGCTCCTGAGGTAATTTTAGATCTGGCCCCTGAAAAACCTAGAAAGGAGACGAGTAAATTCCTCTCCTACTCAAGTCTCCCACAGCAGGAGTGCCCATCACCCAGCGGAGCCAGTTTTCTCATAAAAAGATGTACTTTAAAAATATGGCTTAAAAAAATATATATGGTTTCACATTTCACTAAAAACGTGCATCAAGCACCCACACTGAGATACAAAGATTATTTAGGTCATTATGTCTGTGGCCTCGGGTTCATCTTGTGGCCTTAGTGGTTCCCAGCTTTAGCTTCCTGGTTAATAAATTATGTGGAATTTCTGCTCTGTGATGACCATGAGGGATGGGATGGGAGGGGGGTGAGACGGAAGCTCCTGAGGGAGGGGATATATGTATACTTAAGAGTTGATTCAGGCTGTTGTACAGCAGAGACTAAAACATCACTGTTAAGAAATTATACTCCAATTAAAATAAATAAATAAAAATTTGAAAAGTTTTTAGAAATTCAGGAGAAGACCCATTTTTGTCAGATTATAAAGGGATCTATGACTTCAGAATTTCAGAAGCATAGAGGAAATATTCAGTTCAGTTCAGTCGCTCAGTCATGTCCGTCTCTTTGAGACCTCATGGAGTGCAGCAGGCCAGGCCTCCCTGTCCATCACCAACTCCCTGAGTTTACCCAAACTCACGTCCATTGATTTGGTGATGCCATTCAACTATCTCATCCTCTGTCGTCCCCTTCTCCTCCTGCCCTCAATCTTTCCCAGCATCAGGGTCTTTTAAAATGAGTCAGCTCTTTGTACCAGGTGGCCAAAATACTGGAGTTTCAGCTTCAATATCAGTCCTTCCAATGAACACCCAGGACTGATCTCCTTTAGGATGGAGTAGTTGAATCTCCTTGCAGTCCAAGGGACTCTCAAGAATCTTCTCCAACACCACAGTTCAAAAGCATCAATTCTTCGGTGCTCAGCTTTCTTTATAGTCCAACTCTCACATCCATACATGACTACTGGAAAAACCATACCCTTGACTAGATGGACCTTTGTTGACAAAGTAATGTCTCTGCTTTTTAATATGCTGTCTAGGTTGGTCATAACTTTCCTTCCAAGGAGTAAGCGTCTTTTAATTTCATGGCTGCAGTCACCATCTGCAGTGATTTTGGAGCCCCCCAAAATAAAGCCAGCCACTGTTTCCACTGTTTCCCCATCTATTTGCCATGAAGTGATAGGACCGGATGCCATGATCTTAGTTTTCTGACTGTTAAGCTTTAAGCCAACTTTCTCACTCTCCTCTATCACTTTCATCAAGAGGCTCTTTAGTTCTTCACTTTCTGCCATAAGGGTGGTGTCATCTGAATATCTGAGGTTATTGATACTTCTCCCAGCAATCTTGATTCCAGCTTGTGCTTCATAGAGCATTTCTCATGATGTACTCCGCATATAAGTTAAAATAAGCTCATATTAAGTTGACAATATACAGCCTTGACGTACTCCTTTTTCTATTTGGAACCAGTCTGTTGTTCCATGTCCAGTTCTAACTGTTGCTTCCTGACCTGCATACAGATTTCTCAAGAGGCAGGTCAGGTGGTCAGGTATTCCCATCTCTTGAAGAATTCTCCACAGTTTATTGTGATCCACACAGTCAAAGGCTTTGGCATAGTCAATAAAGCAGAAATAGATGTTTTTCTGGAACTCTCTTGCTTTTTCCATGATACAGTGGATGTTGGCAATTTGATCTCTGGTTCCTCTGCCTTTTCTAAAACCAGCTTGAACATCAGGAAGTTCACGGCTCACGTATTGCTGAGGCCTGGCTTGGAGAATTTTGAGCATTACTTTACTAGCATGTGAGATGAGTGCAACTGTGCGGTAGTTTGAGCATTCTTTGGCATTGCCTTTCTTTGGGATTGGAATGAAAACTGACTTTTCCAGCCCTGTGGCCACTGCTGAGTTTTCCAAATTTGCTGATATATTGAGTGTAGCACTTTCACAGCATCATCTTTTAGGAGTTGTAATAGCTCTACTGGAATTCCATCACCTCCACTAGCTTTGTTTGTCGTGATGCTTCCTAAGGCCCACTTGACTTCACATTCCAAGATGTCTGGCTCTAGGTGAGTGATCACACCGTTGTGATTATCTGGGTCATGAAGATCTTTTTTTGTGCAGTTCTTCTGTGTATTCTTACCACCTCTTCTTAATATCTTCTGCTTCTGTTAGGTCCATACCATTTCTATCCTTTATTGAGCCCATCTTTGCATGAAATGTTCCCTTGGTATCTCTAATTTTCTTGACGAGACCTCCAGTCTTTCCCATTCTATGGAAATGTTAGCAGAATCTAAAGACAAATCTTCTTGCCCTCAACAAGGACAGAGTCCAGTGCATTCAGGGGAGGACATCAGCACACACACGAAAGTGGTCAGGAGGGCTAGGCTGGATTCCTTGTTACTCAGTTTACTTTTTGGCTGTGCTGGGTCTTTGTTGTGGTGCAGGCTCTTCTCTAGCTGAGAGCCAGGGCTACTCTCCAGTTGCCGTGTGCAGGCTTCTCCCTGCGGTGGCTTCTTTTGTTGAGGGCACGGGCTCTAGGGCGTGTGGGCTTCAGCAGCTGCAGCTCCCAGACTCTAGAGCACAGGCTCAATAGTTGTGGCACACGGGTTCAGCTGCTCCAAGGCATATAGGATCTTCTCAGGGATCAAACCCGTGTCTCCTTCACTGGCAGGCAAATTCTTTACCACTGAGCCACCAGGGAAGCCTGGACTCTGGTTTTGGTCACTGGGGAAAGGCATTCCTTACTGGCCCTCATGGGCTCCCCTTAGGGTAGGTACTGTGCATTCTAGGTGGCAAAAGAATCTTCATCTCAGTTTATAACCACTTCCCTGGTGGTTCAGTTGGCAAAGAATCCGCCTTCAATGTAAGAGACCCAGGTTTGATCCCTGGGTTGGGAAGACCGCCTAAAGAAGGGCATGGCAACTCACTCCAGTATTCTTGCCTAGAGAATCCCATGGGCAGAGGAGCCTGGTGGGCTATAGTCCATGGGATTGCAAGGAGTTGGACACAACTGAATGACTAACACTTTCACTTTCAACTCATAAACAGACATGGTAGGGATCATCTTCTCTGTTTCATAGATAATAAAATGAGGTCCTGAGAAATGAAGGGATTTGCTAAGAAATGTGCAGCTCCAGCTAGCCCAGGCACATCCCAGCTCTTCTGCACTGGGGTAACCGTTTCCACTCATCACTGTGCCTGCAGCCCAGCAGCAACACAGCAAAACAGGTCTCTCCATCTCAGAACTCCTGGAACAGACATCACCCTGAGAGCAGACAAGCAGAAGAGGGCTGTCGAACTGCAGCAGGTACCACCTAACTGTGCTGTCTGGGACTGAGAATACACAAAGCAAAATTGGGTGTGACAAGAAACACGGCTGAGCAGTACTTTCTTCTGTTAGTTAATCTGAATTTTCTACTGCGAACATGTTAATCCACATTACACTTCCATATGGGGGGAGAAATCAAATAGAAAATGTCACTCAAAAAAAAAAAAAAAAGTCAGCCCCAGGCATTCCAAAGAAGCAGCCCCCTGCAATTCTCCACGCAGAGAACGTGTATGTTAGATGAATTATCTGAGACGTGGAAGAATACCATTCTGCCATCGGTGAATGCAAGCGATGTCATCCTCACAAAGTTCATCCTCTGACAGCTCCTGAGCGTTCTGTCTCATGGGATGATTATCAGTGAAAGACACCTCAGGATCAATAGCAACTTGCTTGATTTCCATACCCAAACAGAGGATCAGAAAAATCAATGTGGTGTCTCATGGGACTGATTATCAATGAAAGACACTTCAGGATCAATAGCAACTTGCTTGATTTCCATACTCAAACAGAGAATCAGAAAAATCAATGCAGAGTTATCTTTCCAGGCTAAAGACTCAACTGGAAAGTCCCTCCAGTCCTGGGAACAGACACTTTAGGATTCTTGTCCGCTCCCAAACCACATATGGCACTCAACACACGGCCGACTGCTTTCTGGAGGTTATCGCAGAGCATGGCTGCCTTACGATGGTGCATAACATGAAGAACCATGATGGAGCTGCTTCACATGTGATATGCCAGGTGGTCGGGAGAGCGTGTGTGAAAAAAGAGAGTTTAAGCACACCAGGGGAAAGTACCATACACAGAAGCAAAACCAGAGACCCTGGCTTTCCTCCAGAGAAGTGAAACATCTTCATACAGAAAAAACAATCCGAATTTGATGAGATATAAACCATCCAAGAGCACGATCGAATGCAGTTTGAAACAAGCAGGAAGGTACAGGCAGGCTACAGAATCTCAACTGCAGTGGTCAGCGAGGGTTGTTCAAAGGAGAAAGGTGGTCCTGAAAAAAGAACTACAGACCTAGAGATGGTCCTGCTGAGTGAAGTCAGTCAGACAGAGAAGGAGAGATACCATGTGACATCCCTTACGTGCGGAAATGATACTAATAAACTTATTCACAAAACAGAATCACAGAGAATGAACTTAGGGTTACTGGGTAAGGGTGAGAGGTGGGGGAGAATAGGGCAAGGGGATAGTCACGGAGTTTGGGATCCACATGTATGCACAGCTCTATTTAAACTGGATGATCAACAAGGACCTGCGGCAGAGCACAGGGAGCTCTGCTCAGCGTTATGTGGCGGCCTGGATGGGAGGGGAGTTGGGGGGATGGATGCATGTCTGTGTATGGCCGAGTCCTTTTGCTGTCCACCTCAACTATCACAACGCTGTTAACCGGCTATATTCCAATATGAAACAAAAAGTTAAAAAAAAAATCTACAGATAGCTACTGACCTGAATATTTAAACAGTGAGAAGGGTCAGTGAAAAGGACAGAAAATCACAAATGGGGTTATATATCTGTAACTTTAACTGATGAGATTTAACTTAGCAGATCTGAAAGAAGAGCCAGAGAGACAGAGATAGAGAGCGAGCCCCCATTCCACTCAATGAGCGCATGTCCCTGGGGCAGGAAGACATGCCAACCTGCTCTCCACCTGCTGGCAGAGGGCCTCTCTCCCTGGGCTAAGGGTGACTGGCTTAAAGACCATGTGTCTTTAAATACCAGGGCTCCTAAAGGACTGCCAACGCCATGTAAAAACACAGGAGTTCTATTTTAAGTGTACTTTATAGGCCATCCGAGCATATTCAAGGCTTGCTTTGACTCCATGGGTTACTTTCCATCCAGGCAGACTTTAAAATCTAACCTCAAATCAAGTGTGACTGTAGATAAATATATTTTACTTCACAATAAACTAAGTTTAAGAGAGCAGACATCACTACTTATCCTGTTCATCCTATTACTCACTCATCTCGCTGGTACTTAATTGTTCTGACTGAACAAATGAAATGCCAACTTTCAACTCCACTAACCTCAGTTGAAGGTATACCTCTCAAGTCACTTGTCATACACTGGCATTTATTATTTATTGATTTAAGTTGAATTGCCTTAAAACATGGAGAAGGCAATGGCACCCCACTCCAGTACTTTTGCCTAGAAAATCCCATGGATGGAGGAGCCTGGTAGGCTGCAATCCATGGGGTTGCTGGAGTCGGACATGACTGAGCGACTTCACTTTCACTTTTCACTTTCATGCATTGGAGAAGGAGATGGCAACCCACTCCAGTGTTCTTGCCTGGAGAATCCCAGGGACGGGAAGCCTGGTGGGCTGCCGTCTATGGGTCGCACAGAATCGGACATGACTGAAGCGACTTAGCAGTAGCAACAGTCTTAAAACATAGTAATTGCCTGTGAGCCAAGAGTGTTCTGGCAATTCTTTCCAGCTCTAAGTTCAATAAGGTCTTAATAAATGAATTAGTCATATATGATAATAAATGAATTAGTCATATATATTAAAAAAATTTTTTTGGCTATGCTGTATCTCTGCTGCTGCTGGGGCTTTTCTCCGGTTGTGGCGCAGAGTGCAGGCCTCTCATGGAGGCCTCTCTTGCTGTGGAGCACAGGCTCTAGGCTCATGGGCTTCAGCCGCTGCAGCTCCTGGGCTCTAGCGCCACAGGCTCAATAGCCGTGGCGCACATGCTTAGTGGTTCCACGGCATGTGGGATCCTCCTGGACCGGGACTGAATGTGTGTCTCTTGCGCTGGCAGGCGGACTCTCCACCACTGGGCCAGCAGGGAAACCTTCTCATGTATGATTCTAATAATTAAAGGCCTGCAGTTGCTAACTTGACAGAGTAACTTCTGCCAGGCGAATGCTCCTTTCATTAACAACGATACCCGATGGACAAAATATAAAAATAACAACAACGGACAAAATATAAAAATAACAACTGTTTGAAGTCACTGGAAAGTACACAAAGGCATGAAGAAAGAGGGAGGGATGCCACCCTTTGCGGAAGGGAACTGCTCTGGGAAAGACCATCTGTTTCTGGCTTTTCTCCTGAGGATAGACCTCAGTCCATGCTGGGCAAGGAGAACAGAACTTCTGCAGAAAGTGCATTTTACTGAGATACGGTGTCAGAAGTCAGAGTTCAGGATTGCGTCAGCAGCTGGAAATTGAGTGGCAGGGGTGGGGGGGATCTTAGAAAGGAGGAAGTCAGAGAAAGGAGAGCCCGCATGTCTGTGTATACCCTCCCTTCAAGTCCTTGGCTGACCCTGCACGGTACATGTATGACTGATACTTCAAGGAGCCCTGTGGAGGACAACATCTGAGAGCTGAGCAGGTTTCAGCCACTTCCCTAGACTGAGTAAGGCATGGAATTCAGGTCCCACAAAGTCAGCAGGGCATGGTCAGCACTGCGGGTGAAGGCCCAGAGGACTGTACCTTTGGAGTACGGACCATGTAGCAGGACGAAGAGCTGCATCCTAGGACTGTGAGCAAAACTAAAACAAACTCACCCTGAAAAAGCTTTTCACAGGGTCAAGGTGATGGCTGTTGTTCAGCTGCTGAGTCATGTCTGAGTTTTTGTGACCCCACGGACTGTAGCACACCAGGGTTCCCTGTCTTTCACTATCTTGCAGAGTTTGTTCAAACTCATGCCTGTTGAGTCAAGGTGATGGTGATCACCAGCAATTCAACTGTGTACTAAAATAAACACACTTCTTAGAAAGGTAACTATCCAGAGTCTCTACAACATGTACTTCACTATGTCTACCTTGCAAACAGAAACTACTGGACATGCAAAGAAACAGAAGATATGCAGCTAAAAGTCAACAGAGAAAAAGTCAAGAGAAGCAGAACCACAGACAACCTAGATGTTGGATTTAGTATGAAATAATTTCAAAAATAAATAGTACAGGACCTCCCTGCTGGTACAGTGGATAAAAATTCACCTGCCAATGCAGGGGACACGGGTTCGACCCCTGGTCCAGGAAGACTGTACATGCCATAGAGCAACTAAGCCTGTGCACCACAATGACTGAGCCTGCGTGCCGCGACCGCTGCAGCCCGCACACAGAACCTGTGCTCCGCAACAAGAGAAGTCGCCACGCGCAGACGCCCGTGTGCTGCAACAAAGCGTAACCGCCACTCACCGCAACTGCAGGAAGCCCAGAAGTAGCAATGAAGACCCAGCACAACCAAAAATAAATAAATATTACAAATACATTCAAGAATGTATAGGAAAAGTTGCATAAAATGGGTGAAAAGATGAAGAATTACAGAGGAGATAAAAATTCTAAAGAAGGACTAAATGGAAATTCAAGAACTAAAAATTACAATACTCAAATAAAAAAATTCATTGGGTGAGACTAATAGCAGACCAGATGCTGCAGAAGACAGAAGCAGTCAACTTGAAGAGAGGTAAGTAGACATTATCCAAACTGAGGCACAAAAAGTATAAAGACTAAAACTGAACAAGCTGAGTCAGTCTGAACAAGCTGACCTGTGGGGACGATATCTAACATAAAAGTAACTGGAGTCTCAGAAAGATAAAAGAATATAAGAATAAACAAACAATTTGAAGAAATACAGGCTAAAAGTTCTAGCTTTGATTAGTTTTTTATGGCAATTAACTGCAATTGTAATAATTATCACTGATTATTATGTCCTGGGCTTCCCTGGTGGCTCACAGGGTCAAGAATCTGCCTGCAAAGCAGGAGACCTGGGATCAATCCCTGGGTTGGGAAGATCCCCTAGAGAATGGCAACCCACTCCAGTATTCTTGTCTGGAAAATCCTATGGACAGAGGAGCCTGGCAGGCTACAGTCCATGGGGTTGAAGAGTTGGACTTGACTGAGCAGCTAACACACACTATGTCCTAGCAGCAACACTAAGTAGTTTATATATGTTATTTCCCAATTTTCACAAAATAGGCATTGCTGCCCCATTTTCAGAATAAGAAAACTGAAGACTGAAATGGGATGGAGGGCGAGGTGAAGGGTCTTGGACACATCGCCACGGTCGCAGATCTGAAATGACAAACCAGGTTTGTCCAGACTTTCCCTTGGCTATTTCAGAAAGCCTCGGGTGATAAGCATGAAGGCAATCAACACCATCACCACTGGTTCTGAATCATATGTGTTATTCTTCACGACAGTCCAGTGAGGCAGAAATATTCCCTTTTACAGAAATGAAGACCCAATTGCTTAAGGTGTTCTCTGTGCACAGGTTTCTCACCACCAATCAGAGGCTAAATCAGTATTTGATCCCAAACCTGTCTGAACTAACCCACCATACATTAATGATGGTGTGCAGGAGGCATGTTTAATCTATGTAAGAGAATATATGAATATACTGGTCTAAGTGCCCTGTTGTTCATATACCAATTAGGCTAATTACAAAGGACACAGTAGTAATAGGAGTGAAATTGGGGAATACTTTGTGGGTAATCCTCAATTCCAGCTCTAGTCTGAAGGAATAAAACTACTCTCCTTTTTAAGTGACCCATCTAGCACTTCCAAGTTACAGGATTACTGCTTCTTCTTGTCTGCCTGTCTTCACAGGTGAGGTGCCCCAGGACGGCATGCCCATGAGTTCTGCTCCCACTGAATGAACCCTCAGTGTGCTATTCTGGGTCGGCAGTCATTCACCTCTGACAGCTAATAGTCTTGGCGATTCTGCCTCGGCAGCTCCGGGATGATAAAGAAATAAGTTTCAGACTTGTAGCTACTGACAAGCTGTGCGAGTAATTTAAGCCAGGTTTAAATTTAAACTTACTAGCTGTGCCAGTAATTTCAACCAGGTCCCTTCACCCCTAAATCGGGGATGACAATGTCTTTCATGCAGGACTGTTGAGATGATCAAGCGGCAACAGACACCTGGCCTGTAGCAGGCACTCAATAAATGGCAGTTATAATTGATCACTTCTATCAAACTTGGACCATGAAGGTACAGAAACATTTTTTTTTTTTTTAATAGTCACCTTTAACGGAGTGTTTTTCTTGTTCATCTCAAGGCTTTTTCAAAAAACCCGAACTACAGGTTATGGAGTAAGTGTTCCCAATTTCATTTAACATGAGTTAATTTCTCATGAAGCATGCTCCCATAAGTTGTAAGCAAACATAAAATATTAACTCATTTTAAAGTTGAGACCATTCATTCCAGATCAGCAAAATGGAGGAAGTGCATACACATATACACACATACCCCAGATAGCTTCTGATTTCAAGTAACAAGAGTGTTTGAGCCAATGGCTTGAATACAAAAACCGTCAGTTCCCAAAGAACCT
Source organism: Bubalus kerabau (assembly GCF_029407905.1). Classification (NCBI taxonomy): domain Eukaryota; kingdom Metazoa; phylum Chordata; class Mammalia; order Artiodactyla; family Bovidae; genus Bubalus; species Bubalus kerabau. The sequence continues at coordinate 12,627,240 of NC_073637.1, read as the reverse complement.
TGAGCTGTAAGGTTAATTCTGGAAAGAGACTTCAATTTTCTAAAGGCAGCTTAAAAAAACTCCTCTGGTTTTATCCCTACATAATTTGAGCAATAATACCCTCTCCCAGATAATTGTACTCCCTTTTAGAAAAGCCTGCTTCCTTGATCATTCTGAAGGAATCAATTATTTTGCTTTTATTTTTTAAGGAGTAATGATGGGGGACGTCCCTGGTAAGACACTGCACTCCCAAGTAGGGGGCCCGGGTTCAATCCCTGGTCAGGGAACTAGATCTCACATGCCGTGATTAAAAGGTCCCTTGTGCAGCCAAATAAATAAATAGCAATAAAATATTGTTTTAAAAGAAGAAAAAGAAGTAATGATGGACTCACAAGAATTCAAAATGCCTTGAAGGCCCAAAGTAATTTGTTTAAACTTTGCTCAAATCACTACAACTACCACCAAGAGCTATTTGCAGTTTTTCTGTCTAGGGCCTTCTATTCCTGAGGGCTTAGTTTTGTTTATTTATAGGTTTACTTTCATTCAAAAAATTTCTTTAATCAGATTATCAGCCACCAATTTGGAAAACGGCAAAAAGGAGAAAATATTCTAAACAAAAACAATGTTCGCTGTATACCTCTTGACATTCTTTCCATTAAAATTCTAATCTATTTTTATCTCTATCTATTCTTAAGAAAACTTTCTCCCCACAGAAAACCACAGGATTAAAAATATCATTACAATTAAGACTCTAAACTTAATTATCGACTCTACATACAATTAACTTCACCCTATCCCTTTAAATTTGAGAAAATGTTAACTAAAAAAAAATAGCTGAAATGAAGTTGGAAATTACTTGGATATAAAGATTTACTTCCTATCCACTGATGAATTTAGCACTTTACCTTTAAAATCTTAGATTTCCTCATATATGACCAGCTATTTCTTAAAACAGATAAATTATCAAAATGAAAATCTGGGGTGAACATCACATTTTAATTTTGCTTTAAAAAATACAAGTGTTCTTGTAAAACCACTCACTATGCAACTGTAACTGAAAATGAAAGGGGGAATAAAAGAGGAAGCAATAAGAAAGCAAAGTGTTTCCTTTCCTGACTGAAAAAAGCTGGGAACTATCCATGACCATCCAGCTATATTTCAGAAATAATACTTCCATATCATATGCTTGTAATCAAATGACATACCACTGTCACTTTTTTATTTGCTCAAATAAAAGGATTTGAGAACCTGAATTTTCAGACTAACGACGTCACAGAGATTTCTAGTGGATACCATGTGTTACTAATAAGCTAAAATGTACTCCAAATATATCTTGGCATGAATTTTAAGGAAGCCACCATATAACAATAAAACACACATTTTGATTTGTGATTCATTATTTTTTAATCACAGAAAAAGACCTAGTAGCAGGAATATCCTGGGTTTTTCCTGCCAAGGAAAAGTGTACATGTGCGTGTGTTTAAATAACACATCTGTTAAAAAAAAAAAAAAAATGAACCAATTCAACTCAACTAAGTCATGTGATAGCAAAACAAATTTGGTACGCCCACGCTCACAGTGACCACATGACTCTTCCACTTTATGCAAGCACAGTGTGCACCCCTTTCTCCTCCAGCAGCCTGAGCTGTAGTAAGCGCTTCCTTCTCTAGAGACACACACTGACTTACACTGGACCCACCACGTGCACACACATGTCGGTGCTCGCAGGGGCAGAAACCCTGTGACTGTCAGCCCCACTGCAACTCTTCTGACCTCAGATCGCACTCAAAGACCAAGAGCAGGAGTTGGTCAGAGCTGCGGTCACCTGAAGGTTCGGGGCTAGCAAATGTGCTTCAGTGGTGCTTTTTGGTGGGAAAAAAAAAAAGCCTCAGGCCTGCTTGAGTGTCCTCACAGCATGGCGGCTGGTTTCCTCCAAAACAAAACAAGAGGTGGGGGACCTAGGTGGAAGCCGTCTCTTTCATGAACTGGCCTTGGAAATCACATGGCATCACTTCTATTACACTCTCTTCAATAGAGGAGAGTTCTAAGTCTGACATACGTTCAAGGCAAAGAGAATCAGACTCTATCTTTTGAAAGAAAAAAAACCCCAAAGAACTGCAACATCCTTCAAAACCTCTACGATGTTCAAGAAAATACTTGCTATTTTAAACATGTATTAGTGGGAGAGAGAGGGAAAAAACACATTCACCAGGTAAAACTTTCTAAATGACAATGTATTTCACAGTTCAACACTGTTAAGACTTAAAAACTTAGAACCAACATAGAAGAATTGAACAGCTTGGAAATTTTCCCCTTGATCCAAGTAGTTTGCAGAATTCAGTTTTTTGTTTTTTAAAATCTCCTCATATACAGCAGGGACAAGTAAGAGAGAGAGAGAGAGAAATTCCTAAAGCCATTTCAAACTAAACTGCTTACAGGGAGATGATTTGTTTTTCCAATTAAAGGTCTCTTATTAATTTATAATACTGATAAAGCTTACATACAAAAAATAATAGATACCCTCTTAGAGTAAGTCCTCTCACCATTCTCAACCATCTTTCAAATCATTTTGGGGAGGTGGGTGGTTAAGTATTCTCAAACCAGAAATACAGAAATGCTTCTTAAAAGTTCCAAAGAACATCAGATGGGTTTTGTGTCACTTAAGCACTGTGAGAAACCAAGAAAATTATGAAAACACACTGGGAAACAGACACGAGGGCTCAGCCTCTTGTGGCTTCTCTGGAAGAGACCAGAAGCCCTTGGACAGGAACGGCCTGGATTCCACTGAGTATGGCTCATGGGAAGATGTGCAACATCACTGTTTTACTCATCTCGCTGTTTTTTAAGAATTAAATGTCACAGGGCTGCCCACACAAGCTGACAAAAAAAATCCTAAATATGCTGTAATCACTGGTGACTGCAGAAATCCTATCAGGCCCCTGCGGTGGGTGAGATCTGAGTTTATCCCCACATTTCCAGGCCACAGGGATGATGGTAACTGCTATTGTGGCCCCTATCTGAGAGGCACCAAAGTCACCCCACGGGTTACACTGCTGTGAGGTTACATCTGATGGATTCATTCATGAATATTCACGATCAGTGAATATTTAATGGCCACTGACAGAGCATTTCCTGGGGACCCATTCGGCTGATAAGCAGCAATTCATCCCGTGCTTGTTGAGCCCCTGCCAAGTGTCAGGTCAACAACACACATACGGTAGCTGCAAACAGCCAAGCTGGAGTCAGCCAGGCTCCCCTCCCAGTCCTTGCCAGTTGTGACCTCCCGGACAAGACGGCGTGGCCCTTCACACTTTCCATCATTTATAAAATGGAGATAATAAGGGACCTACCTCAAAGGCTTGATGGGCTTCACTTAGTATGGCATGAGCACCCAGTGTATGCCAAGTCCTCCAGAGGTATTCCCCAAGCACCCTCTTCAAATGACATCAGGTTTCCTTTTTGTATCCTGCAAGCTTTCCTTTAGTACTTGCCAGTTTCTAAGTACTTTCCAGCTTGAGGATCTGATATTAACATCTCTCTCTCCCCCACCGGACTGTCAAATTATCATCAAGGCAGACATTCTGTCTGATTTATCCAATATACCCAACATCCCAAACAGTAGCATATAATAGGGGCCCAATAAATATTTGATAAGCTAATAAACTATGTTGGCAAATTAGCAAAATACAAACATGAAAGAAACAATACTGGCCCGCCAACAAGGAGTTCCCAGGCCACCGATGCGGTTCTCAATTCTAGTTGCATTGAGAATCATCTGGGGAGTAATACTGCTGTAAGCCCAATACTTGGCCCCTACTGTGGAACGACTCTTGGAGGGTGGACCTACGGGAATCTCTGTTGTTGTGTTTTAAAAGAGTTGTTCAGGTGATCTTTTTAAAAATTATTTATTTTTGGTTGTGCTGGGTCTTTGATGCTGCACAAGGGCTTTCTCCAGTCTTGGCAAGCGTGGGCTATTCCCCAGTTGCAATGTGCCAGCTTCTCGTTGAGGTGGCTTCTCTTGTTGCAGAGCATGGCTTCTAGGACCTAAGTCATAGCACGTGGACTCAGGAGTTGTGGTGCATGGGCTTAGCTGCTCTGCGGCATGTGGGATCTTCCCAGACCAGGGATGGAACCCGTGTCTCCTGTATTGGCAGGCGGAGTCTTTACCACTGAGCCACTAGGGGGAAACCCTTCTTCAGATGATTTTAATGAAAAGGAAGGATTGACACTCATTGGTCTAATGCTTGAAAGACTGACTGACAGTTACCATACAGTGTGAGGTATGTTCTCCCGGGGATGATGGAGGTGTCTTGTCTCTGCACCATCTAATATTGTAGCTGCTTGTCACACGTGACTACTGAGGACTCAATGTGGCCACTGACATTGAGGGCCTGAACTGAATTTTATTTTAATTTAAATTGAAGAAGTTATGTGTGACGTGGAGCTCTTCTATTAGCCAGGGCAGAAGACATATGACAGCCTGGAATCCAGGTGACAGGACTCGAAGCTCAGTGAGCTGTGGCCCCACCCACAGGAGAGCATCACTGGTAAGCGGACGTGGAGACCAGACTCTGCACTCACCCCGCAACCCCACACCTTCCACACACGCAGGACAATCTCTCCCATTGCCATGCCCGGGACCGCTGGGACCAAGCTCAAGAGCGGCTGTGTGAGCTGCGGAATGGCGTGGTCATTGTGCAAAACAAGGCGATGTGTCTTGAGTAAATACTCTTGGAGAGGAAAGAGTTGCAAGGAGCCCCCAGCAAAGAAACGACATGGCAGCACCTCAGAGATGTAAATCAGAAGTCTCCCTTTATGAGTCACAGCGTAAGCAGTTAACATTACGGAGAACTGACATGCATTCCTGAGGCAGACAATGGCTCATTACATTCGTTATAAAATCAGACTGGTTCCACATTACTGGTAGAAAGGCTGAATTAATATAGAGAAGGCACCCATGCTATTGACCTATCTGTCATTTTTCCTCACCTATTGTGTGTTAGCCAGGCACTACACGGCCTGCGGTATGTTAGGGACCTTAAATATTCCCTCATTTTGCCCGTACAAGACTCTGTAAATTAGATGTTATTTTCTCATTTTATGGTGAGGTAATTTAAAACTCATGGAAGTTAAGTAATTTACTTGACTTTGACAAGCAGGAGTAAAGCTATAATTGAAACCTAGATCTACGTTACAACTAGATTTTTTTTTTATAAAGTTTGTCTCATATTCTATTATATACTCAACAGATATGAGACTGTCCAACAAACCTCCATTTATTTTCTGTTTTATCAAATCATAGTCAATGCTTCAATGAACCTACTTGTATATAAAGCATAATACACACACATACATGTAGAAAAGTACATATATACTAAGTGAGCATTTCATGAATTATCAAAAAGTAGACTTAACTATGGATTCGATCGACCAGTCCATAGTTTCTTACAGAAAAACCCAAATGACCTTATTGGCCAACCCAACAATACACTCCAAATCAAGAAACAGAACAATGCCAGCACCTCAGAAGCCCCTTGGGCAACCTGCTAGTTATTGATCCCATCCTCCACCACAGAGCTAATATCTGTACAGGGCCTACCACCTCATGGGAGTCCATTAGATGCAAGCTAAGAGAGAAGTTACAAATTATGTGTATAATCTAGGCCAAGACTTAAAGTACCACTTGGTCACTAGATAATTGGACAAATACCATTTATTTACTTTAATTAGAAGTTAGCGTTTTATTGGACATAAAGAAATTAGAGGCAGGTCTCAAAGAACCAGGGTACAAAATCTGTTAATTAGGATTATAGAGTGCCCTAGGCTTGGGGCTTTAAGGGTGACAAGTGACTGATTCTTGGCTCTGATAAGGTGAGGAGGACCAGGAAGTATCTGAGGGCTGAGCTCTGCCTGGTTCCACATTCCTTTCAGTCCCATGATTTTACTGAAATAAGGAGCATAAATTTAAATAAAATATAAAACGAATAAAATATGAATGTGTCATACTTAACTAAACTCCCAAGAAGTGGCAGACCTTTTACAGATGAGAACTACTTAAATCCCTTCAACAGTCCTGTGATAGCACCATCCCTGCTTTACAGAGAAGATGACGGAGGTTCACAAAGTGGAGCACCTGGAGGTCACGAGGCCGGTCAGGGTTAGAGCAAGGATGCAAACCCACCTCCACTGGACCTCAGAGCCCTGCCCAGTCCAAACACCCAGCTGCCTTCCCCTCCCAGGTGTTCTCTTCTGTTACAGACAACTGACTTCTTGAGACATGACCTCTGGGAAAGCCAGCTGATGACTGCAGTAACAATAACAAGAGATGGGGTCACAGACCTAGAAACTCCTTTCCCGTCTCCAAGCCGCTCGCCCCCAGGGGCGCTGGAAGCTACTGTTTCATGTGGACACCTACTGTTTATCTTCATTCAGTTTGTTCCTTCTTATCCACTGACAACATACTTTTCTCTACAAGATGACAAAGTCTCTGACCAAGTAAGTAAAGTAAGTAAGTGTTAGTCGCTCAGTCCACCGGGCTCCCCTGTCCATGAGATTTTACAGGCAAGGATACTAGAGTGGGTAGCCTTTCCTTTCTCCAGGGAATCTTCTGAACCCAGGGATCAAACCCAGCTCTCCTGCACTGCAGGCGGATTCTTTACCAGCTGAGCCACAGGGAAGCCCATTTGCTGACACAGGGTACCTGGCCTGCCCTGAGCCACAAGCAAAGCAGGTTGTGGCAGGTTGTGCCCAGGTGTCCACTTAGCCTCGTACCCCACATCCCCTCTAACTTTCACCCCACGTCTGTCACCAATTGGTAGTGGTGGTGGTGTTCAGTCACTAATTCGTGTCTAACTCTTTGTGACCCCATGGATTGTATAGCCCACCAGGTTCCTCTGCCCATGGGATTTCCCAAGCAAGATACTGGAGGAGGCTGCCATTTCCTTTTCCAGGGGATCTTCCCAACCCAGGGGTTGAACCCGAATCTCCTGCATTGCAGACAGATTCTTTACCACTGAGCCACCTGGGAAGCCTGTCACCAATATTGATTTTCAAATGTGTACAAGTACGCTTCAGATGGAAAGATCCCCGTTTAACCGAATTACAGCCTGACCAACAACACAAAGAGATTTTATATGTCGCTTGTGGCAATATTACCTATAACATTACTAAGTTTTTCAATGTATAATAAAACCTACTGCAATTAATGGGCTTCCCGGGTGGCGCTAGTGGTCAAGAACCCGGCTGCCAATGCAGGAGACATAAGAGACATGGGTTCTATTCCTGCATCAGGAGGACCCCTGGAGGAGGGCATGTCAACCCACTGCAGTATCCCTGCCTGGAGAATCCCTTGGACAGAGGAGCCTGGTGGGCTACAGTGCATAGGGTTGCAAAGAGTTGGACATGACTGAAGCAACTTAGCATTGCAATTAATGTTTTTTCTTCTTTTTTCTTGGGAAGCAGTAACAGGCTTGGACTGACAGAAGAACTGAATTTCTTTGACTTACTTGGTTTTCCATTTGTAGAAAGTCTCCTAAACTTAGCACCTAACAAATAACAGAAAAACTTGGGTCTCCTGCATTGCAGGTGGATCCTTTATCATCTGAGCCATCAGGGAACTCCAAGACTATATCTATAAATATATAGAATTGGTGCTGTCCGTGTTGGTAAGTACTTACCTTGACCGGAATTATATATTGCTTTTACAGACTTCTTAACTTTCTGTAAGGCTGTTCTATCTTGGTCTAGAGCCTAAAAGAGAAAAACGGGGAGAGAAAATGTTGGAAAACTTGGTAAGTTTAAACAAGAAAAGAAACAGAAAAACTCATTCATAACCGCATTTGTTGTGCTAAGCACTGCAGCGACAGCAAACCCGCACATTTATCTCACGGCGAACGTTTCAGAGCCATGATGTGCCCAGGATCCGAGCAGTTTTGAGATAAGTGCAGTTATTCCATAAGCCTCAACACTGGGTGAAGTGGATAACTTGGTAGTCAGTTGGTAACTGTGCTAAGTTATACACAGGAAAGAAAACAGAAGACACCTAATAAATCTTAAGATTTGATTCCTTCACTTGGAAAGCTTATAACTTGGGAAGTCAGAAAGGCAAACACGTGACATGTTCCCAAGGGATAAAGCACGTCGTCAAATGGTAACTTCAGCCAGAAAGAAAACGTTTAAGGGGGTGTAATAAATAAGAGTGGCCCCAAAGAGCTTCTCAAACTTTTAACTTGAGGATTATTTTCAGTGTTAAAAATTTTTTTGATGACATAATGCTGATATTTCAAAAATTCCACTTATTAAAAATCACAACATGGAAAATGTTACCATGATGCTGGTAATGCTTACACATGATTTCTTAGGTGATGAATCAACACATCTCCAGCCATCTACCTGTATTACGGAGGGGGTTGGGGGTGGGGTGTGCTGGGGGACTTTCACTCCTGATTCTTAACCCAAGTGCTGGATACACAATTGTGTTTCATTTGAAAACTCATCACACCGTGCACGTAGGATGTGCACACTTTTCTATGTGCGTATTACACTTCAAAAGCAAGTCAGTATAAGATAACACTCATGGCATGCTGACTTTAAGTTATTAGAACAACTTCAAGCCCCTCTCTGCTCTCCCAAGGGTCTAGGACCCATTCACAGGTTAGGAACCCCTGGATGGTTATGTGAAGATGTGAAGGGCAGGAGCAACAGCAGCCATCATAAACTCATTTGTATAAAGTTTAAGAACATTAAATGTGCACTTACGCCTATTACATCAGCTAAGCCTCAAGACACCAGATGAGTGACTGAGGCCCACAGAGGGTAGGACCTTCCTCACTGCAGGAAGGCACCAGGTGACGGCAGCGGGCACCTACTATTCCGCTTCTGCAAGACGGGTTTTCCTGCCGCTCTGAACGTGGGGTTCAAGGGGCCCTGCTGCCTTCCTCTGGCTCCTGCTCTCTGGGTGAACATGGTGAATGCCGGCCTCAGGCCTGCCTAGGATTTCTGGGCTTGGGAACAGGGATCATAACATTCAGCCCCTTTCTGATGATGCACACCTGGGGCCGCCACGGCTTTTGTGGTGGTAGAATCTGGCCAGACAGGATGATGCTAACAGAGACAAGCACCAGAAACAAGAGGTGGAGGAGGCAGTCCTTGCATCCAGCTGTCCTCAAGGCTGTGTCACCGCTAACCTTCCTGCAGACTGAGGACAGGAGGCAGTAAACTTCCTTCAGTCCTCAGCCAGCTGAAGCTGAGACTGTCACTTGCAACCACGAGTCCTAAACAACACAAGAACTGAAGTTTCCCGAGCACTTCCTACACCAGCTGTAAGCCTGGTGGAGAAGACACGCCCAGCGGGTAAGACTCTCTGAGTCCATCTTCAACAACAAAAAACCAGCATTTGTATTTTTCAGATAAGGAAATGTGATAGGCTATCACTAAATATTTGTAAGAAGGGAGGAAAATATTAACTTGCCCAAAGTCATAGAGTCAGAAAGTGCTAAAGGTCACATTTCACACGAATGGCTCTTGAACCCCAAATCTAACGGGATACTGGGATAAAAATCAGACTGCAGGGCAAAGGCTATTTCTGCCACACCCATCACTTAACTTCCCACCTCCACAACTTTGTCACAACCACATCCCACCTGTACTCCCTTTTTTTGTATTCTTTTTAAATCAATGTTTTTCTTTAGGTCCATTCCCCCCACCCCTTTTTTTCCCCATTCACATCTTTTCAAAAAAATAAATGGACATTGTAAAGAGCTAGATCACTCACCATTAACAGAAGATACCCTAATGATGTAGTACCTCTAACTACACAAAATGCTCACCTATTTACTACCTCGAATCATCTCATCTAACACCAGGGACACTGCACATCATACTTAGGAAACCATGTTTTACGACATAGTTGCAGAGAAGAGATGAAGCTTGAGTTATTTCAAAGATCTGAGATTTGTACTTTAAAAAGGGAAGATAACTAACATTTTAATAAATGTGTAGTCACACAGGGGGCTGAGGTTTACACAGATTATTCCACTCAATTCTTGGAAGAACCCTCTGAGGTAACTGCTAATACTGGATTCATTTCACAGATGAGTAAATAGAGGCTTAGAAAGTGGAACTTGCCCAGGTGGCAGAGTAGGGATTTGAATCCAGGTCTTCACAGTAAAACGCCACCCCCTCATCACTAACCAGTTCTGTGTTCCAACGATATCCTTGAGGAACTGAAACTGAAAGCAGTCTCATCTTGAGCAGGGAATGTCCACCAGTTTGCAGAGGCAAATCTGAGTTAAGATAGTTAGGTTGCTGGTAAGAGTGGGAAGGGAAGACATTAATGAAAATAAGTGCAAGTAAGCACTCATTTTAAGAGATGGGATCCAAAGGGTTTATCCTTTGATGAACTGCTTTTGTGGTGAGGATATTTTAAAAAATAATTCTAATAACAGCCACCATTTATTTATTTATATACATATTGAGCATGCGTGCTAGGCTGCTTCAGTCGTGTCTGACTCTTTGCAACCCTCAGGACTGTAGCCCACCAGGCTCCTCCAACCATGGGATTTTGCAGGCAAGAATACTTGAGTGGGATGCCAAGCTGTCCTCCAGGGGATCCCAAGTATAGAACCTGAGTCTCCTGTGGCTCCTGCACTGCAGGCAGATTCTTTACCGCTGAGCCACCAGGGAAGCCCTTATATCCATTATTACTGCCATCTTTTTTTCCTGATGAAAACTCCTGCTTTATTTTGGAGAAGTCAAACAGCTTGCCAGGTGTCACATATCAGGTAAGAGAAAAAGCAGCTGATGCTTTTCAAACAAGCCACCTAAAAACCCACTGCAGATGGCATGCTCATGTTTCTCCTGATTTTTTAATAACTTTAGAGAAAGAACAAAAGATCTCCTTCTGGAAGAAAATACACTATTGGCTTAGCTCTGGGGAGTGATAACCACTGAAGAATGATTCTACTCATAGAGAAATTAATGAGTGGACTTTAATGTCCACGCACAGAGTTAACGACTCCCAATAAGCAAAGGGCTGGGGAAGATTTCAGCCGTAACATTTTATGAGGCCAGTTATCTGCTTCCTTTCTGCAGGAGGGAAGTCTCAGAAATTTATGTTGGATTCTTACCAACTTGTCTATAAACTAATAGGATGTAAAGTTCACATACTTCCTTTTAAAGGTTATTAATGATATCCACAGCCACCATTACATCTAGGTGACACTTCTTTTTACACTCTCCTATTTGGCCACCGGCAAAAGGCAGCCAAGTAAAATGCACTTTTAAGAGCTCCGTGTTGAAGACAGCCAGGGAACGCTGTCCTTCAAACAAACAAGGCTCCCTCCAGAAATAACACATGTCTAAATGTGCTAGAGAGCACCATCCCCTCGGCCGCCAGATGAGCAACACTCAGCAGTGACATCTTTTAAAATGTCCTGTGTGTAAAACTAAATAAAGCGGAGAGAAAAGTGGCAGATGAATGGGCTTCACAACTGTCCTCTCTCTCAACCCATTAAAAGTATGTTAAAATACGTGCCTCGTTTCCAAGTATGTATCTGAAGGTGAACAACTAGAAAAAGTATATGTGTTTGTGAGAGAAGGAGAGAGGGAGAGGGGAGAAGGATGAATGAACCAAGGCAGGAATCCAGGAGAACAGGCTGATCTCTAATAATGCAATAACACCTTCCCCATTTAAGAATTCCGTTAAGACAGCAACTCTGCCTTCTCTGCATTACTAAAGAGCAGGGGCATTAACCTCGAAAAGTACTCTCATCTTTATATGGAGACATCTAATTTCATGTACAGTCCTAACAAATGTGGGCATCTGAACACACAGAGAAGGTAAAGACTGTTGCAAACTAGCGAGAAGCTGCTGGAGAAACCATACCACAGAAGCTAGCAACCTGAGGGTTCAGAAGGAGTCTACAAACTGGATATGAGAATGAAAAAGAATTCTTTAAGAATCAAGGGGTTATTCGGGGTAGGACATGGAGCCTTTCGTACCCCTCTGGGCCGAGCCGCATCCCTGGGTCACAACAGAGTGCAAACAGATGCTCTTGAAGATGCACAGGAATCCAGCCATGCCTGTTCCCCTCCATTTAGGGCGTTTGTACCAGCTGATCTGTCTGTCTGGAACTTTCCTCCCTGAGCTCTTCAGGTGAGGGTTCTGTTTACCTAGGCCTCAGGTTAACAGCCCCTTCTGCGACCTCCCTAGCGGTCCAGTGGCTAAGACTGCATGCTGCCTATGCAGGGGACTGGGTTCCATCCCTGGTCAGGGAACTAGATGTCACATGCCCCAACTAAGACCTGGCACAGCCAAATTAAAGAAAAAAAAAAAAAAAAAGGCTCCTTCCTCCAGGAGACCTTCTATGATCCACCTAAAGCAGCGTATCCGCTCTCCCCCACCATTCACTCTCTCACACACTTCACACTGGATACTCAACAGTGCTACACATCCCTGAAATGATACTGGTCGTGACCTGTATGGAACTTCTCTCCCTCTACCGGAAGAAGGAAAGCCCTATGGACGTGGGCCCTATGGAACCTCTTCACGGCTGAATTCCCAGTTCTGGCGTCCAGCTGAGCAGAAGCTCAGAAACGCTTATGAAACGAAGTTACAAATAATGAATCAACGAACCCCTCATCATTCTCGGCTCCCCAAACAGCAACGTACACAATGCAAGGCTTGCCTTGAAAATGGCTGAACAGAATTTTGAATTGAGAAAACATTGCCCTCTGCAATTCTTCCCCTGATAGTTTTGAACAGCTGATGTCTAAAAGTATGTATGTGTTAAATGTGTGTGTATATATGTGTTTGTGTGTGTGTATATATGTGTGTCACACGTATATGTATAAGGAATATGACCACACGGTGCTCGAGTAATGGTTTAAAACGACAGACAGAGCTTACACATTTTCAGTTAGTTTTGTATCTCAAGATAGTTATTCTGGCAACTGTTAAAAACATTTTATTGGAATACAGTACACCTACATTAAATGAGCAATGCCAATACGACTGTTAATACTCATTAAGATTTTTCTCTTTCAGAATTACTTTCTAAGTCCAGGGCACCTTCTTTTCAATATACTCAAGTGGGAAAAAATGTGTCTTATTTTAGGTAGATGTGATTTTTGAAAATAAAGCACAAGTCTTTGGTGCTAAGTCTTATGCGTATACTTACAGAGAAAGCAAACAGCGGGTAACAACTGCATAGAATTTCCTACAGACACGCCTGGGAAGACATCAATCACACCTCCCACCCTCTAGGGATGCTGAACGTTAAATAGATTAAAGTACCTGGATGTTGCTGGCACAAAGCCTTGCACGGAGCAGGTGCTCAAAAGCTGCTAGCATGGTTACTCTCACCTCTGGAGGTGCTTCCAAGACAGAAATTTCTGAAACACTTGGAGCAGCGACAGCACAGAGTTTCTGAAACGAGCACTCCCACTAGCAAAGTGGTTTCTTCAATGAAAAGAATTTTTACTCAGTTGGGGGAAAAAAAGGAATGCTTCCGTTTTATTATTTTAATAGTCTTATTCAGGGAGGTAATTTCAGAAATGCATTTCAACAGATGCATTTGTCCCATGATCACAGAAGGTAAAAGCTCTTCTTCTGTGCAACTGGCTTAAGAGGGAAATCAAAGGGAGACGATGCTGGCCCGATTTTGGTTCAAAGCCCAGATGCTTCATCCTTCACCTTGCTGAGCAACCCCACTGCCTTTCTGGGAGGAGGGAGATGCCTAATTAATTCTCATCAACTTTCTGAGAATGAAATAGTGATGGAGGCGCGCGTGCAGCCTCCTAGCCAAGTCAATACATTCGTTATCCGTCACAAGACCCCACAGCCTAGAATGCACAAGTATAAGTGTAGTGTGGACCAGGCGTGGGCCCAGAAAGTGAGCCAGCGAGACGATGAAGGGAGAGGACCATGCCATTTCCCCATGAAAGGGCTGGGGCATCGGAGCAGAGAGAGAAGGCATGGGCTGTGGCAAATGAGAGACAGCCTGCTGGAGAGACCACACCGACAGAAGCCGGGAACCCGAGGGTTCAGAAAGATTATTCAAACTGCACATGAGAATGGGGGAAAAAAAAAATTCTTTAAGAAGCAAGAGGCCACTTGGAGTAGGACACGGAAACTTTTGTACCCCTCTGGGCCAAGGGGCATCCCTGGGTCACAGTGGAGTGCCAACAACAGATGCTCTCAGAGATGCACAGGAATCCAGCCTCGCCCATTCCCCCCACTCAGGGCGTTTGTACCTGCTGATCTGTCTGCCTGGACCTCTCCTCCCTAAGCTCTTCAGGTGAGGGTTCATCTAGGCCTCTGGTTGACAGTCTCAGGTTAATGCAACTGAGTCTCTGTTCTGAGGATCAATCCTGGGTTTTTATGTCACTGGCTCACTTGTTCATCCATTAGCTGTGGCTGGCTCAGAGTGGTCCCTCCTCTGGGCCAGGTACTGCCTCTGCCTCTGCTTCCCCAGCTGCACGTCTCCCCCTTCTACCTGGTACAGCAGAACAACAATAAAAGCCTTCACTAGGACAGGTGGGACGCTTGGGACTGTGTTAGACAAGACATGAAGGAAGTTATTCATTAAGCAGGAATCCTCCCTATCCTGGGATTTTGGCCACACTTTCCAAATTATACTATCCTTTACCTTGAATTTTAGGGGTTTAGTACCTCTGTCTCTTCCTCTACTTGTCAACTGAACGCACTTCAATAATACTACTTGTATTTGTTTCTTTCTTTGCATAGAAGGCGCTGAGTAAGAACTTGCTCTGTTGAGTGAAAGGAAAATACACACGGAAGGAAGCAAGGATGAATCTACTGGTCCAATACTTTGGCCACCTGATGCGAAGAACTGACTCACTGGAAATGACCCTGATGCAGGGCAAGATTGACGGCAGGAGGAGAAAGGGACGAGAGAGGATGAGACGGTTGGATGGCATCACTGACTCGAAAGACATGAGTTTGAGCAAGCTCCGGGAGTTGGTGATAGACAGGGAGGCCTGGCATGCTGCAGTCCATGGGGTCACAAAGAGCTGGACACGACCGAGTGACTGAACTGAACTGAACCAAGAGTAAAACCGAAGTCCCCATCACAGTCAGCCAGGCCCTGTGAGGTCCAGGGCCGGTGCCCTCTGACTGTTCCCACACTCTCCACTTGTGTCTAAGTCACATCCGCAGTCTTTCGGAACCCGTAAGCTTGAATCCACCCAAGAGCTTCTGCAACTACTAACATCTCTGCTGAGATCCTTTTCTCCAAACTCTTCCCCGGATGTAAAGGGGCGTGGCCTGCTTGCTCTTTTTTTTCTTGTGCATTCACCTCAAATGCTGGAAGCACAGCCCCTACTAACCTGAGGAGTGGAAGTTATGGGGGCGCTGAGAGGCACCCTGTGGTTCAGCTACACATCAGTGCAGAAAGCCAAGAGCAGCTCACATGAAAGGAAAAGGGAGAGATGTTATCATTTCTTAGTTTCAAGATTAACATGAGTTGAATGAGGCTGCTACACAAGGGGAAACGATCAACCTAAAATAAAACGTGATTTGCATAATGCATCTCAAAAAGGGAAAGCTGACAGGTCATCCCCAAAGGTTTTAAGCTCTTTGCTCTATTTTAGACTATAAAAGTGTCCTTAAGATTCAGATTCTCCTTTGTTTATACAGATTTCAATCAGAAACTTCTGTCCTCTACTCTACCTGTAGCTGAATGGCTGCACCAAAGGGAATCAGACTCACAGGCAGCAGAGAATTGCGGGTGCTGAGGACTAAGGGTTTGGACCCCACTTTACAACTCAGATATGCAGCAAAGATCAATGTATCACCTTAAAAGCAAGTTGTTGTTCAGTCACTAAGTCGTGTCCAACTCTTTGCGACCCCATGGACTGCAGCCTGCCAGGCTCCTCTGACCTCCTCTATCTCCTGGAGTTTGCTGTAACTCATGTCTGTTGAGTTGGTGATGCCATATACCTTCAGCAATACCTCCTGATTGATTCTAAGGATCTATGCCATGCAGGAAAACAGCACCAACCTATCAACTTTCCAGGCCGAAGAAAAGACACGGCATAAAACTGTGGCTCACCAAAGTCCCCTTTCCTGTGTACATATCTTGAGGAAGGAGATTATGCAAGGTCCAGAGCGGGGGCTCAATAAATATGAGTCAGCTGAATCTGCCTCTATCCTGAAAGCATCTAAAAGTAAAGGCATAGAGAACAGCACTGGAACTCACAGAATGCTTCTTTTCTCAAGCGCTATTTATCTTAAAAAGCTAAGTGTTTCATACAACCTTGCACTGTCCTAGTCAAGACTCTCTTCGCTGAACCACTAAACCGATTCTTGCACTGCTGTGGGGACCAGCAGTGTGAACGACCCCTTTAAGACCCTTAAAGCCATATAATAAGACCCTACCTGACTCGAAGCACTAAGCCCAGTCTTGCTTTGCCCCGTGAGGCTGGGTCTCTACACCTAATGGCTCAACTCCCGCTGGTCCCACACCATGCGGCACTGTTACCACGGGGGGGCCCCCAGTTCCACAGGGTCACCAACATTCCAGCATTCAAGCCCTTGTTGGTGAGTGCAGCCTTTGCCTCTGGTGTGTTATCTGGGCCCTGGAAGAAGCAGGGCCTGGCTGTGGAGCCATCGCGAAATGGATGCTGTGGTGAAGAGCTCGGAAGGCCCAGCCCTTGGTGACTTCTGCTGGCTCCGTTGGCACCTGCTCAAGCAAGTTGTCCTGAAGTGCCCCTGCCCTCCTCCCACGCTGCCACCCCAGGGAGTGTTTCCTTCTCGCCTCCTCGGCCTCTAACAGTCCTTAGAGATTTTTTCTTTTAAAGAGATTTTTTTTTTTTACAAAATTATTTATTTATTTCTGGCTGTGCGGTGTCTTTGTTGCTGTGCATGGGCTTTCTCTAGTTGCAGTGAGCGGAGGCCGTTCTCCAGGGCGGTGCACGGGCTTCTCCCTGCGGTGGCGTCTCTTGCTGGGGAGCATGGGCTCTAGGGTGCTCGGGCTTCAGTAGTTGAGGTAAGGAGGCTCCAGAGCACATGCTCAGTAGTTGTGGTGCATGGGCTTAGTTGCCGCTCGGTGTCTGGGATGTTCCCGGACCAGGGATCGAACCTGTGATCCCTGAGTGGGCAGGTGGATTCTTAACCACTGAGTCACCAGGGAAGTCTTCCTTAGAGGCTTAGATCGGCCCAGTCTCACCTTCCTTCTCCCAACACTGATGATGAGGTTGATAAAAACAATAGGAACGTGTTCTTACTTAATCCTCACAGTAAAGGATCAGGACGTCTCTGTCGCCCACATTTTACCGAGGAGACTAAAGTGCAGGATCAAGTCAGAGACGCAGTCAAGGTTTGAGCCCAGGTCTTCCCGACCTGCAAGCCCATATTCGTGAGTTTCGTGTTCTCCAAGCTGCCAGCCTGACAAACTGGGTCCAGAGGAAACTTTAAAAGACAAGATTAGCCAAGGATTCGGTAAGCAGCCCACAAGACAAACAACTTTCGAAACCTTCTCCTTCCCATGTGAGGGACGCTCTTGGGAGAAGCCAAAGAGGAATTGAGATCAACGTTTAGCTTGAGAACCTGAAGTCTCTCTTTACAGGGGGGAGGGGACAAAAGCAAAGTGGGAGGAGGTCAGCCTGCAGCTCAATAGTCACCTGGCTGTCCCCACACCCGCCGCCACTTCACATGGGCCCATCTGCTAACCAAGCACTGTGCTGGGTGTGGTGGTGATGAGTCAGCCACAGAGAAGGTTTCCTCGTGGCTTCAGGGGCACCCGGGGGACTGCAGTGCAGCCTTCGTGGACTTCACCAAGAGCCATGCTGGATACTGGGCATGACTTGCACTAAAACTGATCACTGACATGTGTGCCCCCAAGGAGGAAAACAGGTTCAAGAGCAATAACTAATCACAACAGCACATGGAGATGCACAGGCTTGTGAAAGCTTCCAGGTTCAGCTTAAAATATCAGAGACTGAAAAACATTACTAAGAGTGACTGGCAGAAAAACCCTCGAAAAGAATTGGTATGCTTATCCTTGGGGTCAGTGAGGGAATCAGGAGCTTAAGAAGAGGGACAGTTTCTCCACCTGGTACTTCTAATCTGCCTCTGGTCTGCGGAGAGGTCACTTTAGTTCCTGCTGAGCAGTGTGAGAGGGACAGAGAGGACTATCCAGAGATTGGGCACGGCAATCCACAAACACCTACCCCTCTCAACAGCCAATGTCCACACTCGACGTGGGAACACCAGGCAAAGACCAGACAGTGCTCTTCTTCAAAGAGGGAGAGAAAGGGAACAGCAAGGTGCAAACCAACGTTCCTCAGAGGAGAGATGCTGGGGTCTAGAAGCACCAAGGAGGCCAGGTGGCCGGACCACGTGGACACGTGGAGGATAAAGAGATAGACGGGGGCCAGATCACACGGGGAGAAGAGGCCACAGAAAGAGTTCAGTTTTATTATGACAGCAAAGGTAAGTCAAGAGTGGGGCTGCTGGGGTTTTACAAGAAAGAAGGTGGCAATTACTCCTGAACTTTGGAAAAATGACTCCGGATGATGTGCTGGGAATGGGAGGGACAGGAGCAAGATTAGAAAGGAAAGAGCCGATCAGCTGGGTCTCACACAGACAGAACTTCTAAGTATTTCTCGTGTGGCTGGATCCACTTCCTTCTCTAGGATCACACTTCATATTTAAAGCTTCCTCCAGAAGTAGCCTTCCCCCACTGACACCCACTTAGGAACTCGCATTTAAGGCTTCCTCTTTTTCTCCTCCCCACTCCACACCCACTCACGACCTCGGTGGAGGGCATCGAGATGCCCAGTTGGACTCAGGAGACCACAAAACCCGGCCAGGCCCACCTCTGCAGCAGTCCTTAAACCCCATCCCCTTGGCGCCGGCCTGACTTCAGGACTGCACCATGTCCGGGGCAGAGGGAGTTGTTCTTCTAAACTATGAATGTGATCATGGCACTCTTGCTTTAAAACTTAGAATAATGAGCAGGCTGAGTCTTTCAATGACTTTGAAAGCCCTCTTTGCCTTACTCCAAGGGCTTCCGCAAGCTCCCTTCTGCAGCACGATGACCTGCTCTCTCCGATCTCTCACCCGACGTTCCTGGCAGTCCAGGTCCATGGTGCTCAGTTATACGTAGCACTTGTCTGGCCTCTGTTTGACTCTGGAGATTGCAACTCCACTAGCTACAGCTCTCGCCCTCAATCATACTTTTGCCTTTTCTTCTCCATCTTAACATACTACAAACATAGGCTCAACCTTTACGCTTGAGTTTTATCATCTCTTCTTTGAAAGCTGCCCCTTCCTGCTGAGAACGAATCTCTCTGCAGTGCTGTGAGAGCCCTTATCACAAGGACTTCTTCCTTACATTTCCATCTCCAACAAATGGAGCTATGAATCTTTCAAGACGCTACACACATACTCATCGCCTTTCCCCACTGCAGAGCCAGCTTCCTGCCCTAGGAATGCATGGGACCCCACCCAGGATCCAGGTAGGGTTACCTGGCAGCTCACTCTGACCCCACTCTCAGACCTCTCGGGCTCCCAGCTTCCTGACCTGTAAACCTGGAAGACTGGCCACTACGTAGCTTCTCTTGGCTCTAATTTTCTGAAAACAAACCATTTTCAAGTCCTAGGGACCATATTGCTTCAACTCTCTTAGCATATTAGGTTTTGTTTTAAAGGAAAAACACCTTAATTTTTTTTTGACACCTTAATTTTTTAAAAGGGAGCGACCCTAGGAAGGACCTTACATTTAAGACCTCTATGCGATTAAAAAGACCAACCGTGGCTTTGGTCTCAGATTCTAATTCCAGTCATTTCTGTGTCACTTTTTTGTGTTCTCTGTCCTCCAAGAAATGTTTAGAAAAGTTCATTTTGAATTCTGTATTCAAAGACTCTATCGGTCATATAAAATAAACATACTTAGTGCCTGTTAAAAAAATAATTTACTTATTTATTGGCTGTGGTGGGTCTTTGTTGCTGTGGGGGCTTTCCTCTAGGTGTGGCAAGTGCGGACTTCTCTCTTGTTGGGGTGAACAGGCTTCTCCTTGTGGTGGCTTCTCTTGTGACTTTTTAAAGATGAAGGAACTGATTCAGATCAAGTGTCCAGGGCCAAAAGTCTGGGAAATGGCAAAACCAGGCTTTTCACCCTGGAAAGTCTAACCCCCAATGTCTGTGTTCTTTCTGCCACATCAGACTGCCTCTCCAGTTAAAAGACATGTTTTATTCTTCTTATCATGCTTGGGTATATCGCACACTAACCTTTCTATAGGTGGCTCAGGGGCCCAGCTTCTGAGAAGAGAAGTTCTAAGGGGAGACAAGCTCTAAGCCACTGGTGATGTCCCCAGCTCAGCCAAGTTTAGAACTCTTGTGTCCTCTCCCAAAGAAACCTCAGAGCTGCTGACTGTAGATCCGGCCATTGTTAAAGAATGGTTTTTACAAAGAAAGACTGGCCTGATTTGACAGTGGAGATCAAGAAACCCCAACTGCACGTCTGCATGAAGACGACACTGCAAATGAAGGACCACTTCTTGTGAACAAACAGTGACATGGATTCGAGTGGCATTTCCCAGACTGAGGTCCGTAGAAAACTATTTCTGAGATGCTCGAAAGTATTCTGGGGGAAAAAAAGAGGCCGCAAATTTGGAAAACACTATGTGCTAATTACCATGTGCTAATTAACTATACCTTTCTTTTGGATACCCAAGGCACACAAGAATATCAAAAGCTGGGATATTTTTTGTGTGTGGATCTTATTAGTAAACCCATTTTATTATAAAAATTCACTTCAAAATTTGAAATTATTAACAATGATAATTAAACAACAACACAAAACTGTGTGGAGAGAAGCATCTGGGGATAGAGTAGCGCTTTAATGGTTAAGTCCAGTAGAACACTGTCCTTACTAGAAAAGTAGCACACAGCGCAGTGCTTTGAGCCACACAGCCGTCTACTCACCAACACGCCACAAGTGCAGCTGATGGCCACACTGGCCCGAAACTGAGTTCAAGACACACCTTTCGGGACTTGCCAGGTCAACCCTGGAGTGGAAGACCGGGACACTTTAAGGAAAATAGTTAACTTTATAACCCAGCAACTCTCCATGAAAATAACTTAATTAAAATCAGAAATTTTTGTGCACACTTAACAGAGTATACTTATTGGGACGTCAATACAGAAAACTCCATATTAAACAAACAAACAAACAAAACTAACAAAAGTTAAGCCTCAAAAAATACACTATGTATATGAAGTAAGAGGTCTAAAAACAGACAGATGCTATTAGGGAAAAGCCAAGGAAAAAAACCCAAGATTAAAACCAGACTAAAACAGAAAACCCACGATAAAAGAACTAAGAAGGAAAAACAATCCCAACAACAAGAAGAGGAAAAACCGTTGACGTCCGCAGGACATAATTACTACATGGAATTCTTATTTTGCTGCTATTGTGATGCAGAAGACTGCGGACAAAAGACATTAACATAAGAAACTAAAAACAGTAAGCCTGTGCAAAGGACTTCAATCACACTGATAACTTAAATTCCAAGTAAAAGTGAAGGCTTTTTCTATCCTTATAAAGATGTTAAAAAAAAAAAAAAAGAAACAATAATAGAAACAATGAAAGGATAGGCTTCAGAGAAACAGTCCCAGTTGATAACCAGGAAAAAGTGTATTATTCCAAGTCACAAAACTGCTCTTACACTTGACATAGCAACTCCATTCCTAACAATTCCTATCAAAACGACCACCATCCCCTCAAGAACAAATGAAAAGAAGATAGTATAAAACTCATCACCAGGTTTAGAAACTAGAAATAACCTAAGTTGAACAACTGGGAAACGACAAAGTAAAATATGAAACAAAGAGAAGGGCTTATATGGTCACTGAAAAGTATGTCTGTAACAATTAGAAAGAATAAAGGATAAGGTCTACCATTTATTGATGTCTATCGTGTGAGATGTGTAATTCCATTATTTACAATGTAAAATTGCAGATATTATAAAGAAGTGAATTATCTAGAAATATAAAGTTTACAAAGGTTCATAGAGACGTTTAAAAGCTGTTGTTACCTTGGACTACTATGATTAGGAGCTTTCTTTTAAAATAACTTTAGTTGTGCAGTATCATAAGGCTGATGTAGTACTTCAAATTCTTCTAAGCCTTTTAACAGTCTTATAATACATTCAATGTCTGCTTTTCCGTCAGCAATTGCAAGAGATCCAACAAGATGCTAACTTTCATCGAAAACGAGGGAGAAATAGTACACACTCTCAGTAATTTCCTTGTTGCCTTGAAAACTGTACATTTAAAAAATTAGTAGAATATTGTGTTTCAAGAGCTCCTGTCTGGGGCCGAAAAGAAAACTGTAATCATAGCAATTACCTTGTGAACCTCTAATTTCTGTTGTAGTTCTAAAGTTCGGAGGAGCATACCCACCCACAAGCACCATGGCTCTTTCATCTTGAAGCAATTTCAGCTCCATTCTTAGGAAAATAATAATTATAGGTACAACAAGGTATTTAAAGACCAAAAAAAAAAAAAAAAAGTCATGAAAACACTATTTTCCATGTTATAACATAATGAGAGTTCATTAAAAGAATTAAAACTTAGACTGCAAAGGAGTTTCCTGAGTCATGTCTTTTCAGGATCCTGAGAATTTATCAGGAACCTACCTCATAAAAGAACACGAGTTTTCACTGGTGAACAGATTAAGAACCACGGAGTTACATAGCCTTTTAAATTCCTACCAGTTCTGAGGTTCTATAATGACCTACTAAACCATGGGCTTGGGTCTTGATCCAATGATTCAAGACACGCTGGTGCTGATTTAGTCATTTAGTCTTTGTTGTTGTTCAGTCGCTCAGTCGTGTCTGACTCTTTGCAACCCCATGGACTGCAGCACCCCAGGATTCCCTGTCCTTCACTATCTCCCAGAGCTTGCTCAAACTCATGTCCATTGAGTCGGTGATGCCATCCAACCATCTCAGCCTCTGTTGTCCCCTTCTCCTCCTGCCTTCAATCCTTCCCAGCATCAGGGTCTTTTAGGCTTAATCACATAACTTTATTTAAAGTGGAGACTGCCGACTAGGTGCTGGGAAACACGGTGGTTAAGAGGACAGAATTTCAAGCCATATGGCCTGGAGTCAAATTCTAGCTCCATGACTTACTGACTATATGATCCAGGCCAGTTACTCAATCCAGGTGTGCCTCAGTTTCCCCACCGGTGATCCACCTTGCAGAGTTACGTGGATTGAGTAACCATGTAGATGAAGTGTTCAGAATGGTGCTTGGAGCAGAAGCAATATCAACAAATGTTAGCTAGAATTTGCAAGTGTGGATACTTGGGTTTATTTTTTCTAAGGTTCCTAAGAGTTATGCAGTTAGCAAGAGTAATTTTTACACTGTTGGTGGTGCTACTACAGAAACTTCCCTGGTGGCTTCCCTGGTGGTGCAGTGGTAACGAATCTTCCTGTCGATGCAGGAGATACGGTTACAATCCCTGATCCGGGAAGATCCCACATGCCAAGGATCGACTAAGCTCGTGTGCCACACTACTGAGCCTGTGCTCTAGAGCCAGGGAGCTGCAACAGGAGAAACCACCGCAATAAGAAACCCATGTTCTGCAACTAGAGCAAGCCCCTGCTTGCTGCCACTTGAGAAAAGCCGGAGCAGCAACGAAGATCCAGCACAGCCAAAAATAAATTTTATTAAAAAAAAGGAAAAGGAGGAAAAGAAAAGGGAGAGGCTGCTGTAAAACCTTCCACTCAGGCCATTGCTTTAGATCGGTGACCTCCCTACAATACACACAGGAGTGTCCACTTTGGTATGGGGGGAAAAACAGAACTCTTGTACTATTTTATGTTAGATAATTATACAGTATTAGTACAAAAGAGTATGTATAGATGTATATACACATACATGCATAGGGCATGCACGCATTAAAAGGTTTTACAAATGAGATGCGCAGAAGTTTGGAACCCCCTGCTCTGTTAATGGACATTAAGATTTTACTTCTCTTAAGTAGGAACCGTGTGGCCCAGGGCTGTCTGCTGTCTGCACATGGAGAGAAGACAGCACTGTTCAATGCTTAAAAGGACGTTGCCAGAAATGCCAATGGGTTTCTCACAAG
Source organism: Bubalus kerabau (assembly GCF_029407905.1). Lineage (NCBI taxonomy): Eukaryota > Metazoa > Chordata > Mammalia > Artiodactyla > Bovidae > Bubalus > Bubalus kerabau. The sequence continues at coordinate 12,603,139 of NC_073637.1, read as the reverse complement.
TAGGGTCAACCAATCTAATAACTTAGCTTAGAAATTGGAGGGGCAGCAATGGGTACTAGTTTGATTTCAAAATAAAAGAATACCCTTTTATCTAGTTTCTTGTCACTTTTACTATCTTGCATCTGATTTCTCCAGCTGCCCAAATATTATCACAATCTTTCCTAAGGGAATGAATAAAGGCTCAGGGAGAGCCTAGATAGACTAGGGGAATTTTTCTAAACTCACCTGGGTAATAAAAGGAGTCTTAAAACTCAAGTCTCCCAAATCAGAATACAGTGTTAAAAAATGATTCTGTTCACAAGTGTTCTGTATATTTACAAGTGCGTTAAAGTGGATGCTTCTTCCTGGTCTTCTGCTTCCTACCACAAGGCACTCAGGAAAAAGGTTTAGTGGCCAAAAAAAAAAAAAAAAAAAAAAAAAAAATCAGAAAAATCTGCTTTTATTTTTAATGTAATACTGAGTAAATTGGAAATACAAATTCAAAACTTTAATTGTGCAACTGTAAAACACTATTTTCTTTTTTCTTTTTTTTTATTCCAGAATCTGTGTTTTTATTTATTTTTTTTTAAATTTTATTTTTAAACTATTTTCTTTTTTTCTTGACTTGCGATCATTATTCATGTTTTATGATTTCTATGTAACTAATCGACATTCCATACAACCTGTATTCTGCTTTTTTCACTTAATACTATACTGCAAATACTGCTTTTTCCTGCACGAGCACAGCCATTACTACTTCGGCATTCCATCACTCTCACATATCATCTACATATCGCATATCATCTACACAGTGCTCTTGCTGAAAGCCAACTTAATGGCTGGCTTTCTTTTTCACTTTTTGTAAATAAAGGTATTTAAGACTCAACGTTCCAGCATGGCTGTCAAATAATCAAGTTGTTTTTAATAAGGATAATTTTAAGTTGTGTATGTTTTAAACATGCTCATGAAGTACTAGCAGGCACTAATGATATCTTTTAGTATCTGAATAATTCTCATGCCCCCAAGGCACAACACTCAAAAAAGGTCTTTAAGTTTCTGACTTCTAAAAAGCTGTCACATACCAGAAATGTCATAAAGATCTAACTAATCCTCTTGCAAATTACAAATGAGTGCAATTTAGGATAGTGGTTAACTCAAAAAGCACAGGCCTCTTAAAAGGGGGCAGTGGCTAATGTGGAATGTTCCCCATTCTAACCACCCCTCCCGCCAAATAACTGTTTAAGTCACCCTTTCAAATAAAGCTCCCTCCGAATGGCCAGTTCGGATGGAAGTCTTATTATAAGGAGAATGTGCACAGATCCCAGGACCCTCTGATTCAATATTCCTTGAGGAAAACAGGGCTGAGGAAACATAATTTGCTCTGAACTATAAACAAATATCATGCTCCACTGGCAGCTGTTTCCATAAAGGTAAATCTTTCTGTTTACGGGAGTTGAAGTTTTCTATAAATCAAACCTTTGCTATTAAACCTTATTCCCTCAAAGATGTACACATTAACATTTCAGAGACGCTTTCCTCAACAGGCCTCCAGTCTTGTTGTTACTTTTATCGAAGAGTCCTTTTGTAATGGAAATGACACCCTCCCACACTCACAACCAGCTTATCTGAAATGAAGAAGCATCTATGGAACATTTGGAAAACAACTTCAATCTCCAGGCTATGAATGCATTAGTTTGACAAACATCTGGTGGGAACAATATCCCGGAGTCGGGGAATACAGAGACGGTCCCTGACCTCAGGGATCGTGAAGGATTACTCCAATCATGTTTATTAGGTAGCTGGATGTAAAATGTTTTGAACCATGAATGCTTCCCTATAATATAACATTTGGGGATAAGTACGCCACCGCAAAAATGTATTTACCCAGAAGCGAAGTATGTAGTAAATTTTAGAAAATGTTTAAGGAAAAAATATAGCTTGAAGCCAGGAATGAAAAAAAACATTCACTCTCCTTGATAAATACATATCAAAGCTTTTATTAAATCACATTTTGTGGACTGAGTTATCTTGTAAAGGGAGAGGACAAATTTCCCTTGAATGATTCTTTAATATGCTGCTAGGAATAAACTTAAAGGGATACTAATGATTTAAGAAGTGGTTTCCATTTCAAATACCAACACTAAAAAAAAAAAAACAAAAAAACACTCACACACACAAGAAACTGGAGTGCTAAGGCTCTAAGAAAGCATCAGCTTATCAGTGATTTCATAAAAACGAAGATGTTTTCCAAATGTCTGTGCTGATTGTTCAGGAAAGCAACATGTTCAAAGGCCACTTCTTGGGGAGCCTGAGTGATCCCAGGGCAGTAACTATAATGGGCCCCCTCAAGGAAAGCCCCCCATCCCTTTTAAATACATTCTGGCTTTGATCGTGACCCTTAGTACAGCGCAGAGTAGCGTTTTACTCTCTAGGTGCTCTAGAGACCCTCCAAATGACTTCACTTCTCGAAACCGAGCAAACAGTGTCCTTCTGATCCAACAATGAGGCGCGCCATCAACTCACAACTGGTCCAGCCCAGGCCCCCTCACACCACAACACTGACGAACAGCTCAGCTGGCATCTCACACAGCCCAGCTTTGGGGGAATGGCACTTCAGGATGAATATTTATTTCATTCCATGAGCTTTTGTTTGACGGGTAGAAGTGTGGAGAAACGCATGGTTTTAGAGCTTTCACATAGTTAGAATATGCTTAAATCAGAGAACTACTCACTTAGATCAGCATTTCCCAAAAGTCATGCCTGACTAGTCCAATCAATGCTTTGAGAAAGGGAGAGACTGGTTCAAAACTGGGAAAGGAGTATGTCAAGGCTACATATTGCCATCCTGCTTACTTAACTTGTATGCAGAATACATCATGCAAAATGCCGGGCTGGATGAATCACAAGCTGGAATCAAGACTGCTGGGAGAAGTATGAAAAACCTCTGATGATACCACTCTAATTGCAGAAAGTGAAGAGGAACTAAAGCGCCTCTTGATGAGGGTGAAAGAGGAGAGTGATAAAGCCAGCTTGAAGCTCAATGTTCAAAAAACTAACATCATGGCATCCAGCCCCATCATTTCATGGCAAGTAGATGGAAACAATGGAAACAGTGACAGATGTTATTTTTTTAGAATCCAAAATCACTGCAGACAGTGACTGCAGCCATGAAATTAAAAGACACTTGCTCCTTGGAAGGACAGCTATGACAAACCTAGACAGTACATTAAAAAGCAAAGACATCACTTTGCTGAGAAAAGGTCTATCGAAATTATGGGTTTTTTTCCAGTAGTCATGTGCAGATGTCAGAATTGGACCATAAGGATGGCTGAGTGTCAAAGAATTGATGCTTTCGAACTGTGGTGTTGGAGAAGACTCTTGAGAGTCCCTTGGACTGCAAGGAGCTCAAACCAATCAATCCTAATGGAAATCAACCCTGAATATTTATTGGAAGGACTGATGCTGAAGCTCCAATACTTTGGCCACCTGATGCAAAGAGCCGACTCACTGGAAAAAGACCCTGATGCTGGGGAAGATTTGCAGGCAAAAGGAGAAGGGGGAGGCAGGGGATGAGATGGTTAGGTAGTATCACCAATGCGATGGACATGAATTTGAGCAAACTCCGAGAGATAGTGGAGGACAGAGGAGCCTGATGGGCTATATTCATGGGGTCACAGAGTTGGGCATGACTTCAAGACACAACAACAACAACAGCCAGCAGGTCTGGGAAATGCTCCACACTATACCTTCTTTTGAAGATCCACAGAGTGTGGATCTATTAAATGTTCATGAGGTTCCTGTTTCTTTAACTTTGGTTAATACAGTATTCCCCAAACTCATTGGCCTCACAAAAACACACTTCCTGCCTCTATCCTTTCAGAACTACTTCTCCACATGATACACTTTGGGCTACACACTCTTGGACCATAATATTTCAAGAAAAAAAAAATCTGTTCTAATTTATATCAGAGAAAACAAATAGGTAGCTCAGAGTCTAAATTCAACTTGCAAAATATCATTCGTAAACTTTTGAATATAGCTTCCACACATTTTTAAAAGTTCAGTCACTCAGTCATGTCCGACTCTTTGTGACCCCACAGACTGTAGCACGCCAGGCTTCCCTGTCCATCACTAACTCCTGGAGCTTACTCAAACTCATGTACATCAAGCCGGTGATGCCATAGAATCGGTTTTAAAACCTGGGAGATTTAAGATAAAAATTCCGAAGTCCAACCTTCCCTATAAAATGCCTTGGTGGAGCTGAAGGCACCTTTCCCCAGGAATGCCCATCAGGAGGAGGGCCAGTCTATGGTCTCCAGCTGCCACTGAATCACCGGGTCTGTGCCAGTCACACAGGCCTGGCCCTGGTTTCACAAGGGGTCCTATGAATCCTACCTGTGTTCTGGGCAACGGCTCCATGATGAAGGCATCAGAGCATGCTTAGGGTACAGGAAGAGAAGGTCACTGCTGACGTGCCCATCCCGCCAGTCCACCTCCCTTACGAAGGTTTGCCGAGGACGATGCCTGTTTATACCCACTGCCTTGGCATAACAAGTAACAGAGCCACCCTCACCCTCGTCTCATTCTGGATACGGTACACAGCCACCGGAGCTGTGAAGTCCTCCCAGACACTCACCTCCACCTCCTCAAGTCCCATGGATGCATTTTACCACTTGAGTCTTCCCTTCAGTACTTCCCAATTGCTTCACATGAGCCTTACAGAAATCAGACAGACATCAGAGCCCAGGTGAGTTGGGTCTGATTCCAAGGCTCTGCCGCTGAATGGCTTTGTTGCGTATAGACAAGTCCTCTAATGCCTCTCGATTCAGACCTGCATCACCCTATTTCAGAGTTCACGGGAAGATCAGGGATGCAGCAAGTGCCTGATAAACAGCAGGGGTTCAATAACTAGTACTTTTAGTTCTGAGAATATAACTCCCTGGAATTATGTCATTTGAATCCAATGGTTTTGGGTTCTCATGGTAGATACTATACATAATATATGATTGCTGACTGATCTGATTTCTTCCTCAAAAAAAAAAAAAAAAAAAAAAAGGCATCAAGAACTGCCATTGTGTCAATTCTCATGTTTCTTTAATTTTGCCAATTTGGGGTTAACTGATATGGGAACATTTTCCTTATTTGTCCCCATCAATTTCAAAAATAAATTCCAGAAGGGCATCTGTCCATTTACTTATGGAAAATTTTTTTAAAAAAATGTTTTGAATGCTAGGAGGAAGAAGAAGAAGAAAGAAAAAAAATTCTCCCCACAGAGTACGGTTCACAAAATTCATGTCCTGAGTTGATTTAAGAACTAACAATCTGCCTGTAATTTAGAGAAATGAAGTGATGACTCATGCACTAAGATGAACTGGCTTTTTTTTTTTTTTCTCCTCTATGCCTTGGGATTACTAAATATCAGAGAACTTTCCCTGGGGATTTTCCCCCAAGTCTTTATTTGTTCCCAAAGAGCTTCAAACATTCTCCTGTTTTCCACTCCTTTTAAATTTGTCTCCTTTCAATCCAGCTAATAACTGAAGCCATTTCTCATGCGTTCTCACCATGGAAAGAAAATCTCACAGTGGACGCTTCAATGTTTAAAATTCACTTTCAACCCTTGCCAGACCTCTTTTGTGAAACAACACGGGGACTGCCCTGGATGCAAGGCCTCCCCTGCCCTCTGGACTTTTCTCTCCGAGTCTGACACTAATATTCAAGAAGTAGATGGGGCAAAGCAAAACGAAAGAGAGCAGGGCTCAGATCCAGAAAGGGCCTCTTTTGGGCTGGCTATGACTATACAAAAATTTTCAAGCAAAATTAGCATAAATTAGAAGTGCTGTTTTTAAAGTCGAACCTAACAAACCATTGTTATCTTGTCATGCCCGCTTGCTAATTAGCGATGCCACATTGTCTCACATCACATTTAGTTTCTTACAATGGACAGACACAGGGAGGCGGGGTGGGATGTATCTGCATTACCACGTCTTCTCCTGAGAAACATATGATGGAAGGCTGGATTAGAGCGGAGCGCAGCAGACCTCACGCAGGGCAAGAGTTCCAAGACAAGCGAATTGTATGTATTCGGCTACTTCTTGGGTGAGGCTTAAGAAATATTAAGGCTTTCAAATTAATTGCATTTATCTCTTAGCCATCGGCTCTACTATAAAAAACACCTTAACTAGTGATTCTGCTCTTCTCAAAACATTTTTGGGATAATGAATAATGGATATGTTACAATTCCCTTTTTTTTGAAAGGGAAGAAAAAAGGCCAACCAACATTGTTCATTTATATGTTGTCCAGTTATAGGAAAAAACCCAAGAATTCATATTTTCCTTTTCAGTCAGTAGGTGTTCCAGATGTTTCTTGTTATTTCTGTGACACTAAAAGGTCTTTACACTCAAGTGTAATGATGACTTAATTACATCAGTAAAATCGGCGAGTGTGTGCCCTCTGCCACAGGAACAGATCCCATAGTAACAGTCTCTTCCTGCCAATTCATTGACCACTCTTTGTTCCAAATGGGCTGTCCCTCTCGCTAGGCTACTAGGGCAGGGGCGCTGGGGGAGCAGGCGTTAGTCTGCTTCCTGTGCATTCTCGGCAGTTCATCTCGGTGTGTTAGTCACTCTTTGCGATCCCATGGACTGTAGCCCGCCAGACTCCTCTATCCAAGGAATTCTCCAGGCAAGAATACTGGAGACAGCCGCCAATTCCTTCTCCAGGGATCTTTGTGACCCAGGGATGGAACCGGTTCTCCTGCATTGCAGGTGGATTCTTTACCATCTGAATCCTAAGGGAGGATTCAGGGCCTGGGGAGGCCCTGAGGTTCAGCTAAACTCTGTGCTAGAAATGTTTCCGCCATTTTTCTCTATTTCTAACAGTCAAAAAAGCTCACCCCATTTCACAGAACTGTAGAGCTGGGACTTAAGAGATTACGTATTTTCTGTACTGCCAAAGTTTTATTTTTTAAATTGAAGGATAGTTAATTTACAATGTTGTGTTAGTTACAAGAGTATAGCAAAGTGATTCAGCTATACATGTATATGTACATATATTCTTTTTTCAGATGCTTTTCCATAATAGGTTATTATATGATAGGGAGTATAATTCCCTGTGCTATTCAGTAGGTTCTGGTTGTTCACCTATTTTATCTAGAGTAGTGTGTATATGTTTGTCCCAAACTCTTAATTTATCCCCAAACCCACTCTAGTATTTTTGCCTGGAGAATCCCATGCACAGAGGAGCCGGTGGGCTACAGTCCATGGGGTTGCAAAGAGTCGGACAAGATGGAGCAACTAAGCACAGCACCACCACATTTTATTTTAAAACAAAGGCAAACCCTGTAATCCTGAGACGTTAAATGGCTTGCCCAAGTTCACAGAGGACAGTTTAGTACCAGGAATAAGCCCACGTCTGTCTCCTACTCCTGTGGCTTTTCCCTCTACCAAGATGCAACTGGAGGTCCAGACTGGCCCTAGGATGGCACTCGTGGTCCTCAGCTGGGAAACCTGGTGGGTGTGAGAGGAGTCACTGGGATGACCCCATGGTTGTAGGAAACATGGGCCAAATAGGCCTCTGAGGGGTTCCCCTGGGTCTCTGTGTGCTAAACCCAGCTGTCTCCTCCAGCCAGTGGACTGGACCATAAGTAGAGGTATGCCAGGGCAACCCCCCCCACCCCAAACTGGATGAACACGGAGTCTCTCTCCAAGGCACTGAAGATTTGTTGGGGGGGGAAAGACTTGTACATTAAGACAAACTATATCATGGAGCACGAAGGCAAATTTGCTTTTTCCCCATCAAGATAAAACACAGCACTTCCAGGAAATGTCCAGATCTTGCAGGGTCTCCCACTCCTCAAGGAACCTCAGCAGAAACATACTCCACAATGACTCAATTACATGCATTCAGAAAGTGTAGGAGTAGCAGAGGAATTACTAGTTAGAAGTATCAGAGCGTCATGACTTCCCTGGCGGTCCAGTGGGTACCACTCTGTGCTTCCACTGCATGGGGCACAGGTTTGCTTGCTGGTCAGGGAACTAAGATGCCATACACCACATGGCATGCCCCCCCACCCCCCCAAAAGAAGTGTGCATGCTTCTACCCTCATCAACCCACTGTGAGGAGGCCAGGCCATGGAAACCAAGGAAGATATTAAAGAATCTACTAATCCTTCAGATCCTGCATCCTTGCTTATTCCAAGATCTCAGCAGCTCACAACAGAGTCTGGCATTTATAAAATCTGTGTGTGTGTGTATAGGCATAAGTGTGCTCATGACATCATAGCCCATAAATGTAAGGCAACCACTTTATCTGGTGCTCAAATGAATGGAGTATACTGAAAGGAAAATGTGTGACTGTCGATGTGCTGGCCATAAACAGAATCTTCCTAAGAAATTCTCAAGGGTATTCCTCCCTTTATGCCTCTTTCTCCTAGATAATGATAAACCAGCATAAAATTCAACCCTTCTTCCAGGAGGTGAGCTTGAGAAGGACCAGGAGAAAGGGGTGTAGATGGGCGAGATGCCTGAGAAATCCTGGGACAGGGTTCTATGCCAGCAGTGGGGGCTGGAGTAGGTTTGGAGGATCCTGGATTGTGTGGAATCCTTAACTGATTGTGTGGGAAAAAACTGCCAAGAAAACCTATACTTTGGTCTGAATCAGAGGCTGGTAAGTCCTCAGGCAGAAGTACCTAAGGTGCCCATATATTATAGTTGATGTGGAGTAAGACTCTCTGATACACAATAAAACCTCAAAGGTTCATGTAAATAGTGTTATGTGGAGGTGGCCAGGGGACCTCGGGTGGGGAGATGCTGGAGTGGGCATGATTATAGTCAGGGCATCGCCTTCTCTTCCCCTTTCATATTTTTCCGTTCTTAGTTCCAGGACTACTCATAGTTGACTCCCAGCAACTATCATAATTCTTACTATTGTGTGCATACAGCAAACAACTGCGGAATGAATAAATAAATATGGTTACCAGGCATAACAGGAAAAGACAAATGCATCTGACAGTTACTGCAAAAACATAAAAAGACTGTATACTCCAAAAATAAAAGTAACTGTTAGATATGAACAATATAAACTTTGCATACTTTTTCATTAACTAACAATCACCATGTGATTAAAACAAAATGCGTGTCATAGACTGTCATGTTCCCAGTGTTGCTTTAAAAGAAAAAAAGTCCATGTAGGATCATAGATAGGGTACAGAAGGTTTATTCACTGTCCACTTCACTAAACACTTGGGATGAAAATTAATACTTTATTAAATATGAAGAAAGTAGTCTTTGAATGTGAGTTGGAATTCTGAGCTTCTTAAATCCTTTCAACTGATATTTAGACTGTACGAACGCCTCTTTTCCCATGATCCTTGTTGAGATAAAGACAATCACAAAATTTGAAAATATTTATACAAAAGGCTTCATTGCAATTCCCCCAAATGGCTCTAGGAGAACAGACCTCAAAATACAAGTCTATCTTCAGATGTATTATTAAATACTTCACATTTTTAACTTCTGCAGAATGATAAACAGAGAGGCCTGTTCCATGACCCAAAAAGCCAGGATTTCCTTGAATGACACGTTAATGAAAAATGCAAGCCAGTGGGAGTCTTGACTCATTGTACAGAGTCTGTTACATTCCAACCAAAGGCCTGTCTTGTGTCAAGAGGGAAGAAATAGCTCCTGAAACCAAAAGTTATCGTTAACCTTTGCCTTGAGAATATTTCCGTTTTTGTGTAATACGGAAACACAGAAAATGATTCTCAAAAATACTTAACACGTTTATTAACATGACACTGACTTGGTATATAGTGTCTGATTACATGTGGTGATCACAACTACCTTCAAAGAGCCCCAACTCAAAGATCAGGAAAGACGCAGCCAGGTTCCATGGCAAGGGACCACGCTTTTCTTCTAGCCAGCACTGACTAGGCCAGGGAAGGTAGCTTGACCAAGGGCTTCCCAGGAACTGATGATGTGGCTGGAGAGAAGACAGAGGAGCTGGACTAGTCAGAGCTGACCCCCTAAGGAACTTGCAAAAGGGAAAAGGTGACAGAGAAGTCACGATGGACCGGGCACAGGTATCTTAATGAAGAAACACAGACTCCAACTAAGCAGCAGGTAAGAGATACAAAGACACAAAAAACAGGAGCAAGTCCAGACCAGGAGAAGGAAAACACAGACGCAATAAAGGAGACATCACAGAGAGATCAAGAGGTGGTCTGGAACTAACGCTGCCCCCCATCACTACTTCTGAGTAAGTTTAAATGAGCCTCTGCTCTTTCGAGAGCCCAACGGAAATGAAGCTCTCTGTTCTTTCTCTCAAAACAACCCCACCAAGTGAGGAGTATTAACCTCTGTAGGCCACGAAGTTGTTAAACTGCAAGATCAGAGAATCAAGTTCAGCAGTGTTTTGCTCCAGATCCTTGAGTGTATTCCCCAAGCTCTAGGCATCCTGGAAGAATAATTACCCATTTTGAGTGCTAGGAACCAGGCACATAGAGACACTAGGTAAAAATCATCAATCTTTTTTTTTTTTTTTAAACAGCCTAGGAAAACAGGCATTCGTCACGATCTCACAGGTGAGGAAGCTGAGGGTCAGAGAGGCCAAGCACCTTGTTTGCAGTCACACAGGCCAGAAACAGCAGTCCCGTGATCCCACTCGTGTTGCAGACACTGACAACTGGGAGATTCTGGGCCTTGTTAAAAGTGGTGAGAAGAGGAAAACCAGCCCAGACTGCAAAAAGCAGAGGGCTCTTAGTCATGACGTGACAGGTGTAGAGGTGAACAGATGGACAAACATGCTCAAGGGCTTCCCCAGCCGTGGGGAGAGGAGACGATGAGACAGGAGGGTGACCGGGCTGGGCTGAACCTCAAGGCAAATCGAATCAGGGATGCTAGCCAAGCTGCATGATTAAATGACAGAAGCTCTTACTAAACAGTGAGAGCAAACTGCTGATGCTTCATCTCATTGGCTGGCTCCTTCTACCTTTCACCTGGCAGAAGATGCTGCAGGGTCTACCAAACTTGTGATCGCCAGCGCCCCGCCAGGGAGACAGAATTCTCCAGCCAGCCAGGCCTTCTCAGCTCCTCAGTGGGCAAAGCAAGGCTGCCTGGGGCCCTCTGCACTGGCTGGTGAAGGACCAGCAAGACGTGGTGAAATGGGCAGAAAACCCCCTTTGATCTCCCTGCCTTTGCAGTGGCTCCCTATTCTTTTTTTGGCCAGGGCACGTGGGATTTTAGTTCCCCGACCAGGGATCAAACCTGTGCCCCCTGCGTAGGAGCATGAAGTCCAAACCCCTGGATTGCCAGGGAAGTCCCCAGTGTCTCTCTTTGCAGAGCAGGCAAACAATGGTTACCTAAACCACTTTAAAAAAGAACTATAATAACTGTATTCCTGAATTGCTATTCAGCTATTCATGCACACCAGTATTTCCTTTCACGTAGGAACTGATTAAGCACTTAGTATGTGCTAAGCCATGTGCTTGGGCCTCCATGTGAGTACAAACGAGAGGGAAAATCCCTGTTGTTTGTCTGAAGCTTATGTAGTACTATGCACCAACTAGACTTTGACAGAAATTCATACGAAAGGAAATATTCTATTGAAAATTTTTTTTTTTTTTTTTTTAAAGAGAGAAAGGGTAGAAACACGCCGGGTGGTGACAATGCCGGAGCAGCAGGAGTGAGCCGTAAGCAGCATGAGGTGGTCCCCGTGCTCAAAGGGCTCTGGAAGCCCTGGAGGGAGGTTGGGAGGGAGGTCCCGGACAGGGCAGTGTCTCCTGGCTTTGAAGAGTCAGTGTTCTCCAGACATCAGGGGAAAGATGTTTTAACAAGGAGGGCGAGCAGAGGCAAGGAGAAGTGACATGGACCAGAATCCCTGATGTGCAAGGGGAGTATTAAAAGACTAGGGGCTCTTTCAAAGAATATGACGGCTTCTCTGGTGGCTCAGACGGTAAAGAATCCACTTGCAATGCAGGAGACCCAGGTTCAATCCCAGGGTCGGGAATTTTCCTGGAGAAGGGAATGGCAACCCACTCTGGTATTCTTGCCTGGAGGAGTCCATGGACAGAGGAGCCTGGTGGGCAACAGTCCATAGGGTCCCAAAGAGTCAGACACAACTGAGTGACTAACACACTTCAAGGAATATTGTGATTGGGGCCAAGGAGCTGGCCCTTTCTCAAGGCCACATAAACCCACAGGCAGTTTTCAATATGATTTGTGATGGGGTCGAGTCTTGTTTCCTTCAGGGCACCCCAGAGCACCCAGCACCGGGTGACTGACTGGAGACGTCCCTAAACGTTTCTGGAAGTGAACAATCAAGTAAGGCATCCGAATTTGGGAGGGAGATCCCCTGACTCTCCCCAACGCAAAATAGGAAAGCAAAGGCTTTTTTGACAGCCTATAGTAAAAATGAGAAAAAAAAAAGATGTTATGAACTATAGACAGATGTGAAAAAGGACTAAACAGATCCTCCAAAAATTAAAAAAGAAAAATTTAACAAGGGAATGATTAAACATATACCGGTAAAGAGAATTAGTGAACTGGAAGATACAGAGCTGATGAAATTATCCTAAGAAGGTAGCACACAAAAAAGTATTAATAGGATATTAATTAAAAAAAAGACAATGTATTAGTAGGATATTAAGAGACATGGAAGACAGAATGGGAAGGCCTAATGCTAATCTAATAAAGCTCTAGTAGGAGAGAACAGTGGGAAAGAGTGGAGAGATCAACGTTATATTCTGAAAAGCTCAAAGAACTATGGTTGTTAGCTTTCCGAAACGTCATCTCTTACCAACCATTGCTTAAGCACATCCCGCAGGCACCAAGGACAAGGGGAGCCACTATTAGGACACAAAACAAGTACAGCCAGCCGCTTGCACATATTCTGTTTGACTAAGTAAGCCCTTGTTAAGCCAGTGGAGAGCACAGAACCTATTGCTAAACCAACGCCTACATTAACCCTAGTATCAGCTCCTAGGGCTACTGGAATTCAAGGAGAAAGAGAGTTAAAAAGAGCAACAGTGCTGAAGTAATTCATGGACCTTGAAGAATTGGGAAATAAAAGGTATGTTACATGATACTAACAGCTAAGACTTACTGAGTACTTAGTCGATAAAAAACACTGTGCTGAGCACTTTCAATGGAGGACCAGATTAAACTCCCACAATAACCCACCCGGATGGGGATGATTAGATGATGACAGCGGTTTACAGATGAGCAAGGCTGAGCGCCCTGCCCAGAGACGCACAGCAGCTAAAGGGGAGCTGGAAGTCAAACCCAGACCATCTAATTCCAGAGCTGGGCGATGAACTGTTCTCATGCCTAGGCAGAACCCCCTCTCCCTTGATAAAAATCTAATCTGCAATTATTAAATGAATAACATGTTGAAGGCACTCCCCTACCCCATCCTTACAAAAACAGTGAGGTCAGGGTGGAACCTCCTATGCCCTTTGGATAGGACACATTTCCTTCATAAGAGCAGTGATATTAGCTGTGACCGGTACATTTTTTCCTTGGGAAAGCCTCCTTCTAAAGGGTCAGCTAGAGGGGAGGGTGGGAGAGGCCTTCTCCCTAGGGAGAAACTCGGGAAGAAGCTGATGGAATCTTGCTTCTGAAAACCACGACGCATCTTTGTGGCTACATGACAGTTTGACAAAGCAACATGGCAGCGCAAGATCCCAAAGACGGTGCCCATTCCTTCTGCCAAGGATCTCACTTCTGTGAAGGCTTCCCAAGGAGCTCACTCAATGCGGAAAAGTGGCTAACGACTCAAGTAGATCACTGCCTGCACGGTCTCTGCCCAAAGGCAGGCAACCTCTGGAGACTCAACAGCACAGAAATTTTAGTAAATTAAGGAACATCTATATGATGCCATCGATGAAAGACAGAGGACGAGATGGTTGGATGGCATCACTGACTCAATGGACATGAGTTTGAGCAAACTCTGGGAGATGGTGAAGGACAGGGACGCCCAGTGGTCAGGAAGTCCATGGGGCCCGCAAAGAGTCGGACACAACTGAGCAACTGAACAATGACAACAAATATGATGGTATTATTATGGGGCCCTTAAAATTACAGAGACGGCAACACTCCAGAACAGTATGTGTGCCATTACAGTTTCATAAGTAAAACAGCAAGATTCAAAGCAGCAACTGTTTAAAGCAAAGTGGTGGGTGTTTAGTCACTAAGTCATGTCTGACTCTTGTGACCCCACGGACTGTAGCCCGCCAGGCTCCTCTGTCCACAGGATTTTCCAGGCAAGAACACTGGAGTGGGTTGCCATTCCCTTCTCCATGGGATCTTCCCAACCCAGGGATCGAACCTAGATCTCCTGCGTTGCAGGCAGATACTTTTACTGCTGAGCCACCTGGGAAGCCCTTAAAACAATGTATGAAGCAACAAAGACTGAATAGCAATAACCAAAAACTGTTAGGTTAGGGTGGTGGAATGGTGGGTGATCGTTACTCTCCAAATATTTTTTAAATGTGCCATTGTTCCAACGTGTACTATTTTGGGGAGGCATTCAGGTGTCTTGATAATGTTCCAATTCAATAATCCTTTGCACTCTCCACAAAATTATACTACCGTTCGTTAAACTAAAGATTTTCCACTGAGGCACCCCTACTCCCCACGGTTTTGTTAGCTTCCGTTACACAGGACAAGAGCAATATCGGATTAGCGCGTATGATTCAAGAAGCCTGAGGGAGGGGGACAGCAGGGAGGAGGAATGGTCAGAGGCGCTCAAACCACTAACAAAAAAAGCACTGTGGCTCATACATAACACCATTATTGGCCTCCGTGAGGCATTATCGGTCCAATAATACATTTCTGTTTCAGACTTTTTAAAAAAGTGTACTTGAAACCAGAACAGGCCTTGAATTTCAAACACACAGAACTAAAGGAATGCCACAGAGGGAGAATTAGGGTCAGCTGGACTCGGCCTTTTGTCTGGGATGCATTCTTCAGACTCGGGAAAGAGGCAGAGTTGGGTTTAGCTGTGGATGATTTGAAAGTAAGATCCGAGGTTTTCAGAATTACCCACACAGCAGGAGTTAGAAAGCTTGGTGCAGATTTCTGCGATATGGCTCCCAAATAAACCAGCCATTGTGTGACCCGAGTATACCTCTAGCTGCAAGGAAGTGGACAACAAACTGTTAACAGGATGTCCTGGGAATACAGGTAGTGACAAGTTCCACAGGCTGTTTACACGTGCTCGGAGGGTCAACAGCAGGAAAGAGAGAATGCCAGACACGCCACACTGCAGCTTAGGAAATACGTGCCATCCCCTATTACGGCAAGATGTTGGCTTT
The DNA here is from genome assembly GCF_029407905.1 of Bubalus kerabau. NCBI lineage: Eukaryota > Metazoa > Chordata > Mammalia > Artiodactyla > Bovidae > Bubalus > Bubalus kerabau. The sequence goes on along the minus strand of NC_073637.1, from coordinate 12,587,849 downwards.
GTGTAGAATATAAGTTTTTGACAACTGTGCTGACTGGCTCTCTCCTCGGGCACCAGGGAAACCTACTTCCTCACTGAAGCTAGGTCTCCACCCAGAGGGTGTGTGGCAGCCTCGGGGTCACCATCAGCTAGGTCAGCTGTCTTGATACTAGAGGTAGGGGCTGCTGGCTATAAGGCCTCTGCATCCATGTTGGGGAAGGGCTTGTTTTAATTGCTACCGTCATCTGGTCTCCAGATTAGATAAGTAGGCCAAGTGTGAGTTTCAAGTACCTAAGAATCACCATATTTGGCAGGCATTACTGCAAAGTAAAAGAAGCTATCAGACATCTAGAACAAAAGGCCTAAATTAAGTCACTCCGCTATTTGGACCTACGTTTCCCCTCCAATAACAAACTTTTTTTTCCTCCCAAATCTAAGGATCAAACTAAATTCATTTCATAACCCACTAATGCACTGTGTTCTGCAGTTTGACTAGCATATTTCTATAAAGTCCCTTGCATTTTCGATGGGCCTGATTCACACATTCACTCAGTCCCATCTCTGGTCTCTAACACAGAATCGGCTCTGTATGTAAAAAGGAAGGAAATAAATTCTCTTTTTAAAAATGTTAAGGGTAACTCATTGTACAAAGTTCTTATACACTTAGAGCTTTTCATTTTGATGAACGTTTGCTTAATGTGGGTAAAAATATTCTTTCAACTCAAACACAGATGATGACATAAAAATTAAACAAACTGGCCAGATCTTCACCCTCATATTGTTTTGGGAGAAGACAATTTGGTCCTAACCTAACAATCTGAATTTTGGGGGGGAAAAAACACAAAACAACCACTTTTCAAAACATAGAGGTACCTTAGGAAGGTAATTTTTGTCCTACTTGCTAGGGAAGAAAACAACGCTTAAAGAGGGGCTACAGACTTTTCTCCAGTGTCTCTACCTTTAAAATCCATTTTCCTGGTCTGCTCAGATTAGCTTCTCCTATAACCTTTGCCTAGGAGTCATTTATCTCATGGTTTCAGATGAGTCACCAGCACAGAAAGCGAGTGCTCAACAATGTGCCTGGTCAAACAAATCGCTGTCTCCTCCATAGACACCCATCCCCTGGGCAGCGGTTTGGGAATCATGCTGACCGCAGGGAAGACCTGCTCTTCCTAGTCCCAGCGGCACCCTCGCTGGTCAGCAGAGCCGGCTGTGGGCAGCTCACCCTTGCCCTGTGTGAGTAACAAATCTCCCTCATTCCCCAGCTTCTCATTTGTCCGGTCAGGGTGGGGCTGCTCTGAAGACTTATTCAGGAGGATCCACGGCCAGCATACCCAGTGCTAAGGGGGGCAGTTCACCCGGGATGCAACTTCAGACTCACTCTGCTCTTTTCAAAAAAAAAAAAAAACATACAAGTTATCACAATGTGCTTGGAAGACACTGTTCTCTTGTATGGCACAGAACTCCAAGGTATTTGTTCTTCTTTGCCAGGAAAATTTACCCCGCAGCGTTTGGTCAAAGGAATACTTAACCACCTCAAGGAGAAGTAAAGGGAACCCAAACCAGTAACATGCCTTCCTCTGCTGTGTGCAGAGCTCAGATGTTATCCACCAACTCCAGATTTTAGCTTCCAACCCACCTACCAACCCACATCTGTGTATTTCTTGCTCGTCTCCTTTTGAATCCTTCATAAATATGATAAGAAGTTTTAAAAATGGAACTAAACAAGCTATACACTATTAGGTTGATCACTTGTTGAGCTAAACTTGCTCATTATCAAGATTTTATGTTCTTAGGGAATGAGCCCCCAGGGTCACATTTTCACGTGATTATATCCACTCCTGAATTACTAAATTAAGATTATCATTCTCCTGCCTCCTGTTTACAAATCTGTGCTACTTCTGAGTTCCGGGCTTTTCCCACTTTCTTATTTATAAATGCATAAAACCTTTGTGGGAATAAACACTGCATGTCTTTAGATAGGAAGGGGGGGGGAAAAGTTAGGAATTACTAAGTTACTAATACGTCAGAGGAGTAAGGGGCTTCCCAGGTAAAGAACCCACCTGCCAATGCAGGAGACTCAGGAGATGCGGGTTCAATTCCTGGGTCAGGAAGACCCCTGGAGGAGGGCATGGCAACCCACTCCAGTATTCTTGCCTGGAGAATCTCATGGACAGAGGAGCCTGGTGGGTCTATGGGGTCACAAAGAGTCAGACACGACTGAAGCGGCTTAGCAGCAGCAGATGAGTTAATCCTTAATTATCCAATTATTTGAGGTCTAACTTTTCATTCTTTCTGTTGTCGTCCATGGCTTGTTTTGATTGGCTCGCAGTAGGTACATGCTTGGGGGTTTTGGAATGGCCGTATTCTCATTAAGTTTATTATGCAACTACTTGATTCATTTCAGAAAAAGACAACAATAAAAACAAAGACTTCTCCTCCCAAGGCACAGATTCAGACCTTTGGTCATACAATGATCCGTGTTAGAAAGCCTTACAGTTGATTCCAGACAGGGATTCATATTCAGCCAAGATCTGTTAAACTCACCACCCTCTTCTTACCCTCAATCCTATGACAAGCGCTCTACATGAACATTCAATCCCTAAATAGTCCTTCCTATGAAGTACTCACGCTCAATTTGTTATACAGTAAAGAAATGGAATTAGAAAAATTAATGTGATAAAAGTCATCTTAAATTTAAATATCACTTTTCCACTTGTTTTATTGGCCTGTTTATTTTTTTCTTCTGTCTCCAGCATTCAGAAACTGCAACTAAATTATGGTGCCCACTTCTATAACAAATCTGCTTGTACTTCAACAATGCACACATTTTAGAAGGCGCATCGTGAAACCTTTATACCATACCAGAGGGATGTAAAGACAGAACTGAAATAATGGTACTACATTATGCCGTTACTTAAAATCATGTACACAGGGTGGCAGGGTCAGGAAGGGGACAAAACCTTCCTAGGCCAGAGTTCTAAAAATTGGTTCCCCAAACTGAAACGTTTTAGCACATCTCAGATCTTACTACCTTACACAAAATGAATGATGTCAAGGCAAAAAACAGTAAGTAAGCAAGAGAGATTTGCACAACGCTAAAGGAACCCCCATACTCTAAAAGGATAAATTAGAAGAGGGGGAACTGAGCAGCTTTTTCTTTGAAAATGTGAAATTTTCAAGTTTTGAGAGATATCAGATGAAAATGCATTTACTGCATGTTCCAGAGGCGTTTGGTCTGTTCCTTTAAATTGTTTTCTACCTGAGGAATATTATTACACACAGCTAGAGCGGACCCAGTTTTGTTTCTTTTGTAATAACCAGGATACAAAATCCTAGGGCCAGAAAGAAAAACTCATTACAGTGAAGTTTTAAAATGTGCTAGAAGTGAAAAAAAAAACTCAGAAAGGAGAAACACTATCATTTCTCTTTTTTAGAATATTGTAAGTAACTGATGGCATGTTTTTTCTAGGATCTTTGTTTTGCTGGATCCCTGCATATTAAGTGGAAAGCGAGAAACGCTTTTTTTTTTAACATGCTGAGCTCAGTGCTGGTGCCGAGCGACAAGCATGCAAAGCGTCACTTTCGAAATTAAGCTCAAAACAAAGATGGGCTAAAGGAGAAAGATACAATCCTACCACTGACTCACCAGCAGGATCAGTATCTAGTTTCTTGAAAAGAGGGAAGTTCACTTTACTGTTGTAACCTTCATGCATCTATTCAAAATTAATACAGAGGTCTATATTTTAAATCTCTTTCCTTTTTGAAGAAGGGGGGAAACATCAAAAGCGATGTAAAAACCTTGAAATTCAAAGGCACCTGCCTCTCTAGATTTGGCACCCCAGAAGAAGCAGGGGCAGAGTGGGGGAGAAGAGGGCAGGGGACTTCAGGGGGAGGACTGCCCATGTCCAGAACACTGGTTTAGCATCCGCATCACCTGGGGAAACCGGCTGCAAACGGGAAGCCCGGCTCTTGACACCAGGCGCCTGGACCAAGGAGGAGCAGACAGGACCTGGGAGTGTGCTTCCTCGCCAGCACCCTGGGGACCCTGATGGAGGCTGTCCACGACCGCACCTGGAGAAAATCCTGCAGTCACACCTGAGACAGCAATCTCAGGAGGACAAGAGAGTGGTTTTCACTGGGCTGTGGTGGTCCTCAGGTGTGCTGTTAAAGGTCCCCACATGATTCCAGTACCCAGCCTGGGTTGAGCAGGAGGCGTGGGGATGAAACCTATTGATCCTGCCTGCTGTGACCACAAAGCTCATTATTCTCACCCCCAAGACTTGCTCAAAATCCCCAGAACCCTGCAGAGGATGAAGGAGTCGGGGGACACCCCCCAGAGCCTAGGCCTTACAGTGAAGAGCTCTGAGTTCTAATCTTAGCTCAGCCACTAACTGGCTTTGAGCTCTCCGAGTGTCTCTTACAGGACCACTACTGTATCAAACCCACTTAATATCCTCATCACAGGCTTTGATCTATTTTGGTCCTCAGTTTCCCCATCTGTAAAAGAGGAAATGTTTGCAGTAAGATCCCTTGAAGGTACAAAATTCTGTAATTGGCAATACTGTAAGCATGATCAACTTTTTTTTCTTCTCATGCTAATGAGCGCCTGCATGTTTATACCGCTTCCCCTGCGGGGAGAACCACACCAAACGGCAGGGCTCAAGATGATCACAGGATGACAGACTGTGTTACCAGGAGGAGGGTGACCAAGGCAGGGAAGAGCGGCCTGGCTGGTATCTTCTGAGTACTTTCAGAGAGGCCAAGTGTTCACTTATACTATACATGGGAGCATTTTACTCTGGGGGGCAGTCATGCAAAAATGGAGAGGTTATATTCTTTTCATTGCTAGAGAGAAGATAATAGCTGGCTGATAGAGAACCAGGCTGAAGAGTCAGGGAGCCGAGGTTTCTGGTCTGAACCCTTGAACCGCATCCATCACTCAATCTATCCTGGACCGTCACTTACCCAAATATCCTAAAGGGAAAAGAGAGAAAGGGACGCTTAATCCCCCAAACTGTGCCCAAGAGTATAATTTGACAGGGCAACGTCTCTTTATTCTACTTTCTAGGATTCCTTGTCAGGGATGTACCTTAGGCATTAATACCTGACGAGATATGATTTCATTCAAGTCTGATCAATAAAAGCCCATCTCCTCGGGAACAAGAGGAGTGAATGGCAAGGTATAGCTGGGTCTTGGTATCTGCAGGCTCTGCATCTGAGGACACAGGGGTCCGAGAGTGCTACTCGAGCATCCGTGGGTTTGGGGATCCTCGGTGGGGGGAGGGTCTGGGAACCACCACCCCCGTGCCGAGTACTGAGGGGCGACTGCACCTCCTTTCCGCAGCAGAGTACTGGGCACAGAGCAGACACGTGCACTAATGTGACCGGAGGAGCCACGTGCTTCCTCAAGCTTCTTCAGTGCTGCCAGCACAGGGCCTGACTGGTTGGAGCTACCACTCCTGTCAGACTAACCCCCTCCACCCACACTTGCAGGTGGAACTGAAGAATGAGTCTGGTTCACTACCCATAACATGGGACAGAGACCGCTGGGTGAGAGAGCACAGGCTCATAAGACTGAGCACAGCTTCACCTCACAGCCCTGCCTGTGACTGTGGAGCTGGTGGGTGAGGCAGGTTTCAGACTCTGTCCGCCTCCCCTACCCGGGTCTGTGAAGCAGGAAGGGACATCCATCCTTATCACCTTGAGGCCTTAGAGAGCGAAATCAGAGGGCACACAGAGCACTGAGAAGACAGGCAACGGATGGCAGCTCCCTCTTTCCCAAGGGCTCTGAAACCCATCGCCAGGTGGTTTCCAAGGACGGGGTTATCTTCCTGGCTCCAGCAGAAGGAAATAAATGGGTGAACAATGCAGGGCCGTGGAAGGCTTTCTGCAGGTCATCCAGAGCTGCAGAAAGCCCACTAACTCACTTATCAAAGATTCCTGGAAGGCAGCAGTAATTGCTTTGGGCGGCTATCCACTTAGGCACATTCAGACTGATGACCGCAGGGTCAATACTGCTCTCTCAGTTACAGCCCCCTGAGAACCTCCTGGCCTGCGAGCGTGCGAAAGCTCTCCTCCTGGCCAGCACAGGAGCTGAAGAGCACTTCCAAACAGGGGAACGCACAGAGCTAAGAGCTTGCTCTGAGAAGTAAAAGGCTTACTAAAGCAGCCTTATCAGAGACCAAAGGGACCTATTTTGTTTGCTCTTTTTGTTCTAACTTTGCAACGGAAAGGGCCTCTGGACACGGTTTATATTCCTCACGAAGACTAGAACAGCAACCTGGAAAAGGACACAGGCACTAACCAACAAACCAGAAGTAAAAGCCTCACTGCAGAAGTAAATGCCCTGACAATGTCTGGACCTCAGCAGAGCCGCCAAGGATACGAGATGCAAAGAGAGTGATCAAGGGAAGAGAGGCGAGCTTCTCTGAAGGAAAGCAAGTGAGGAAGACTCAGACCCAGGACCTTCCATGAACCAATGGATGCTCTGCACTGAAAAAAAGATATAGAAAGAACCCTGAGGGCCTGGCTTCCAGGTCGGGTGTTGCTGAGATTAATAAGGTATGGTGCCCCCAGGCAGAGCTCCTCATTTGTTTAAATTTAAAAAAGAAAAAACCATGGGAGGGAGGGCATGAAAGGGTACCAACGTCCAGTTTTAAGATAAGTTCTGGGGATTTAAGGTCCAGCAAGGTGTCTACAGTTGATAGCACTGTACTGTCTATTTGAAAGTTTCTAAGAGAGTAGACCGTTCACCTCCACGGTACTCCCCTGAGATAACCACTTTGCCACAAGGATGTAAGAAATGAGCAAGACGACTTTCACGGGCAACAGAAAAACACCAGGGGATTCCTTGGCAGTCCAGTGGTTAGGACACGATGCTTTCACTGCTCGACCCTTGATCAGGGAACTAAGATCCCACAGGCTCAGGCTCCCTGGCGTGGCTCCTCACAGCCCCTCCCCGCAAAAAACGCCCCCAAATAAAAAAAAATAACCCACCAATGACCCTAAGCCACGCCAACTCTCCATGTCCAATGAGTTTAAAACAAAAAAGATCCAACAGTTACAGTTGAGTTGAAGTGAAAGAACCAGAAAACTCATTACAATGCAACAAAAATGAGTTCAAAATATCAATTCCATTTTTGCCACACGTAAAAAAAATGTTTGGACAACCCCATCTTGTTAGTCCAACAAAAATTAAAAAAAAAAAGACACAAACAGAAAGTAAGCAGCATGACACTCGGTGTTCTCATGACAGATATCTGAGATGAGGGTCACAGCGCTCAGAATCCATCAGCCAAGACAGAGAGTCTGGAGGGTGAGCATAAAGGAAGGACAGATACAGAAACGGTTCTGCATCTGTATCTGAACAGTAAATGCTTCAGCGAACATGGCAAACAGGCAGCCATTAGCCCCACTTTGGAAATGACTTCTGTGAGATTTCTCACAGGAGTTTCCACATGTGTCTGCACATCAGGCAAACGTCGTGTCTGCTGCCTGAGACCAAGAGTGGGCCCGTCGGGCAGGGCGGTACCCAGACTGCCCGGAACCAACAGGCAGAGAGAGGGAAGGACAGGTGGGAAGCCCGCCCCGCAGGGCGGAGCTCAGAAAGGCGAAGGAACGCGCTCTTAGCAACAAGAGCGAGAAATCTTGAGCAGACTGCTTCTCAGAGAGGTGCCAAGAGAAGAGAACGCGTGAGAGTGTGGGAAACCCACCCCCCCACACACACAAATAAAAGGGCCGTGTTAACACGTGTAAATCAGCACCAACATCCTAAGACTATGCACGGGTTCCTGACGTCCTCCGCAGGGTTTGAAGGAGAGGGTCCCGAGGGAACAAGCACGGTTAAGTAATTAACTAGGCAGAGTGACGCATGTCGGGCGCTGCGCTCACACAGGCATCTCCAAGAGCATTTTCTCAGCCCAGGTCTTTAGGACGGATCTAACCACAGACAGTTGTAGTCACATCCCACATTCTAGACATATTTTATTATTTTAGAGGGTGTGGCAGATAGAAGCCACCATTCCTGTGCTAAATGGAAAAGGAAAACAGGGCCCTTGCCAAAAAACAAACTGAATTTTTTTGCTGACATCAACAGTGTCAGGGGAGAAACAAAGAAATAAACCAGAGACTCGTTGGCTTCTGTTTCATTAGAAACACATGAAGACAGTATCTGCCAATGAGAAAATATTCCTCTTTCTTTGCAAGTCTTCCATGCAAATCAATGTTTCTTTTTCCTTCTTTTGTTTTTTCTTTCTTTTTCTTTTCTTGACTACGTACCATCCGGTCTTGTAGCTAGGGAGCACACTTATCAGATCAAGACACATGACAGAAGAGATGAGCGATAAAGGACAAAAATATCCCCAACAATTCCTAGGATATTTGATCCATATGTATCAAATATCTGTGTTAAACTACACAGGATGGGAACGCAGGAGAGTCAGCCATTGCTTCTGGGTCCGCCAGCATCCTCTCACTTAGCTCAGTCCCAAGCTGGGGACAGAACCAGAATTCAAACCCACGTCTTTTATTGTTGTTGTTTAGTCACTAAGTTGTGTCCAACTCTTTGCAACCCCGTGGACTGCAGCACACCAGGCTTCCCTGTCCTTCACTATCTCCTGGACCTTGCCCAAACTCATGTCCTTTCAGTCAGTGATGCCATCCAACCATCTCATCCTCTGTTGCCCCCTTCTCCTCTTGCCCTCAATCTTTCCCAGCATCAGAGTCTTTTCCAATGGGTCAGCTCTTTTCATCAGCCTCTTTTATCTCATCAAGTCTCTTCATAAAAGCCCCCCACAATCGGCCTTTGGCATGTTTACAAAAGCCCTTCCTCCTCCATTAGTTGATTCAAAACAACCCTCTGAGACATACAAGACAGGAACCTGCAAACCCTTCTCACAGATGAGACAGCTGAAGTGAGAGGAGTTCTAGAAGGTCACCCAGCTCTTAAGGAGTGGAACAGATACAGGTTTCTGACTCAGTCTACCTGCTTGTCAAGTAAAAACAAAACCCCCAAAACTGTAGCACTTGATCCCCAGTGAGACTGAGAGAGAAAAGAAAGTTAACAGAAGAGCATAAATCCTACACCTTCCTCTGAACTCTGTGGTTGCATTTTTAGCTCAGAAATACATGGGGGAGGCAGAGGAAATTATTCTTTTCTCATGTAAGGTCTGAATCATACACCCAGTGTGAGGGGTTTTGAAGTTACCCACACCTTCTGCCACAAGCCGCTTCTCGGAGCCATGGACACGACAACTGGGGATGTGAGAACCTGGCTGACACTGCACAGAATGTTAACGGCAGGTGTCAGAAATCCACTTCTGCGGAAATATTTAACCATGTTTTTAAGTGGGGGCTGGGGAGCCCCTTCCATGGGAACAAATTTTCAAAGCAGCACGGTGTGGTGAAAACAGAGCTGCTTTTGCAACTGCACCTATGGGCTTCTCCAGCCTGGCTGCTTGCCAGTTGTATGCTCTTGGGCATGGAACTGACCTCTTGATTTTAGCTCCCTCATCTGTAAAACAAATAGATTTGACCGGATGATTCCTAGATGGTGAAAAGTGAAGTAGCTCAGTCATGTCTGACTCTTTGCGACCTTGTGGACTGTAACCTACCACGCTGTTCCCTCCATGGGATTCTCCAGGCAAGAATATTGGAGTGGGTTGCCATTTCCTTCTCCAGGGGATCTTCCCAACCCAGGGATCCAACCTGGGTCTCCCGCATTGCAGGCAGACGCTTTAACCTCTTAACCACCAGGGAAGCCCTTCTAGATGGTGCTCAACTCTAAAAATATTCTATCATTTCTGTAAGAGAGATCAGATGGAGGAAGACATGAATTAGGAGAGAGAGAAAGGAAAAAAACAGAAGTGAGAGCAGAGAAAAAAGAGTGTATGGTGGGAAGTGGGGAGCTGATCCCCTGAGCTGTCTGGGGCATCCTCCCCTAAGAGGGATCCTACTTTGTGTGGAATCCAATGCCCCCGTGAACCAATAACCAACATAAAATCCAAGGCTGAAAAAGAGATGGGAAATAACTTATCAGTGAACATCAACCATGTACCAGATTTAGAAACCTGAGTTTGTGTCTCAGTTCAGTAACTTTCCACCGTTAAAAAACAAAACGGCACTTTTGTGTGTCTTGGTCATTAAAAAGAGATACAGGGACTTGTCTGGAAGTCCAGGGGTTAGGACTTCGCTGCCTAAGGCAAGCCATGAAGGTTTGATCCCTAGTCCTGGAACTAAGATCCTACATTCCTTGCCCCTCCCGAAACAACATAAAACAGAAACAATATTGTAACAAATTCAACAGCTTTTAAAATGGTCCACATTAAAAGAAAAAAAAAAGAGAGAGAGAGACACAGAGCTGATGCTCTTGCCTTTGTTTTGCTCAGGAGGAAACCAAGAGTCAAAGGGATTGAGGGGCCTTAAAAAAAAATCATCAGGCCAGTGAGTAGCACAGATAGACTTGGAAAAAGAAATGATTTCATCTGTGCCCTTTCTAATACTCCTTAATGTTCCCTTTCTACCTTCTTCACTCATCTATGGATGTCAGAAGAATCCAGCATAGAACTGGTAACTGACCTCCGGCCCAGAAAACAAGATTAGGAAAGTGGTATACTGTATAATCAATTGTGATTGTACTCCACCCGCCCTGAACTGTGGGCATTGTGTGCAAATAGTCTAACTGAGATAGTGGTACTGGCTTCTTTTGACAACTAAGTCTTCACAAGTCAGCACTGCTCCTGGAAGGAGTTTTGGGCATCCAGTCAACCATGATAGACGGGAATCAATCATGCCAGCACTTTCAGAATCTGGACTGAAACTTTTCTCAGAGCATGATCCATGCAATGTAATTCTGTCACACTAATAAACTCGTCCAGCTTTGGGCCAGAGATATTTATCCAAGCCAATAAAAGGCAGCAGAAAAGCGAGAGAAGAGGTATATAAATACTCATCAGAGATTCTGCTTGAATAAAATAACAGAAATGATTCAGTTACTTAAAATTCAGAAGGGTTATTTATTCAGAGCTGGGAAGAGTACCAAAAGTGTATTTAACTTTCTACATTAGAATTCAATGACTTTTCAATTTCCACTGAAATTTAAAAAGAAACGAGGAAATGCAGGTTTGTCGGTCAGTCCCCTGCTGCTGGGTGTTAATAGCATCGTTCCATTTAAAGTCACCCAGTATACATGTGCTCTAACAGCCGCTGGTGTGTCTAAGAATGAGTGAATGAATACTTGCATTTAGAGAATCACTTTTTCCAAGTAACATATGGTGGTGGAGGTTTAGCTGCTAAGTCATGTCCGACTCCTGCGACCCCATGGACTGTAGCCCAACAGGCTCCTCTGTCTATGGCATTTCCCAGGCAAGAATACTGGAGTGGGTTGCCATTTCCTTGCCCAGGGGATCTTCCCAACATAAAACAACACGTTACTTTTTTAAATAACAAAAAGGTTTAGACTATGTCTGTGTGTGTATATATATATACACATGAAAATACCTCATATTTGGCCGCAGTGTTGGTCAGTAGAAGAGAACAGAGGCTTAGGGTCAGACGGTCTGGGTCTGTAAGATTTTGTCTACGTTAATTCATCTTGATGGACTCAATGACCTCATTTGTAAAACCAGAAATGATATGTACCTTAAGAGGTCACATAAGCAAGCCCACCACTCAATAAAAGGAAGCGACCAGTCTTAGGGATCTACAAGTCAACAGAAACAGCATTTCTCTACTAATTATGGCTTTTCTCTCTGCTTCAAGTTTTTACAAATCTCTTTATGGTCAATCCCATTACTGTTTATGGGTTGGTTCCCCCCCCACCCCCATAGAAAGACAGATATATGCTTATTAACTGAATTAAAAAATTTACAACAGGGTTGGAGACTTGTCTGGTTCTTGATTTCTTAATTGTGCCAGACCCTTCTGAGAAGAGGGGCTTCTATCTCAGGGTGGAGACTATGGATCTACAACCAATGTATTGGTTTAGTTTTTCAGGCTGGAAGATGTACCATAAGTTTAAAAATAGAGTTTTTTGTTTTTTTAAAGCAACTTGATTTATTCTGTTCTGAGACACAACTGTATGATGACATGTAGGGAACCCAGCAATCAAGATACAGTCCTGGCAAACATCAACTCATTCTGCATCACACGTGTGTGTTCCACATTTTGCAGTAGAGCTTAACTACAATCCAACCTGATTTGATCACGCTGTCAAAGTATCTGAGACCCTGCAATTATGGTGTTCCAGGGATTCAATAATGTATCTGACAAATAATCATTTCTTTACTTAATTCACCAAATAGGGGAAAAAGGAGAAACACAAACAAAAGGGTATTGTGACTCCGTAATTTTCAGGTATCTTAGTCAAAACTACACACCTCATTTGTATTTGTATATTAATCCTTCCTTTTTGAAAAAAAAAAAAGGCTTATTTTCACTCTATTTGCAAAAACAACGGAATTAAAATCTTTAAAAAATCCCATCGGAAACTGCTTAAGGTCTATCCAGTGCAATGAAACTGGTGTCTTAGGCACGCTTCATGGATATCCATTATCAATCCTGACTTGTGAATGTAATTATAGGAACACTTAATAAGATCCCTATTTGGCAAATTGAAAGGCTAAATACTTCAAGTGTCTTTCCATTTTCTGTAATACAAATGGTTATCAAAAAGAAAAAAGCCTACTCCCAAAAGGGACCACATGAGAACTTACAGAAAGAGGCAAAAAAGACCTACAAACAAGTTGGGAAAAAATGAAACACATTCACATATGCTCCCTTTACCAATTATTTCCTTAGTTGTCTGTCTTGTTTTAGGTGCTAAGAAGAGAAAAAATAAGTAAGCACACTCCTTGACCTCAAGAAGTCCACAGACAGAAAAGGAAGTGCTCAATAAATCCAACAGAGATACATCTAAATTGGACCAGGGAACTTGCTGTGGAAGCTGATGCCACAACCAACGCTTAAAGGCTAGAAAAAAGACAGACCCCTTCCCCTCTTTGTCTCCAACTAGGGCTCACCCTCCATGGCTCTTTGCTCTGCCTTGTCCCAGAGGTGCTGAGATGTATTGCATGGAACCTGTGTAGGATCGCATTAGTGTATCGAGGATTTGAGATGCTGCAAAAGCCAGGTAGGGTAGATTAAATAAGAAAAAAATATTCTGCTCTGTGTACATCAACCATGGCATTCAAGCTAAAATATCGAAACCAATCACTGATCTGGTAGAAGAGTTACCCATCAGAGTATAGACCCTCTTGGGGAAATTAGATTTGGTGGGAAAAAAGCCCATGCATCCTACTCTCATGAAAATCACACAAATAACAATTTGAAGATACAAAGAGGAGAGGGGTAACGATGATACAGGCTAGAAACCAAAGGACCACAAAGACAAATGCTTACCAGAGCCAAGGTAATAATGTTAGTAAGAGAAGCAAGTTTGGTTAGTTTTACAGGGAGAGGGCATGACTATGGCAAACCAGTAACATTTGCCATTAAAAAAAAAAAAAAAAGCAGCCACTAATTAAGCAGCTTTAGCTGGCTTTTGCCATATGAGAGAGTTCAGTATTATAGGATTCTCTGGTTTTTTCAAAACAAGCCAGAAATCCAATACTTATGTGAAATTTTCCGACACTTAAAAGTTAGCAACTAAGTCAAATTTGGTGGAAACACAAAACATCTGTGGGCTGGATGCGGCAAGAGGGCCACCAGTTCATGAGCTCTGCAGTAACTACAGTCGGAGAGAAGACGACCACACCCAGGCAGGCTGGATTGTAGAGACTTCTGTGCTGAGAACGTGGGGCCTGGGATTAGCTTTAAAAGATGCAGACGCTGGAGAGGAGTAGAGAGGCCGCGTCAAGGCAAGGAGGTGTAGGGACAGTGCTTGAGGACGCTGGCCTGCTAAGGACAGACAGTCCTGGGGGCGACCGGACACAGGAGGAACAGTCGGACGGCAAGGCCCTTAAAACCAGGCCGAGGAATTCAGACCTACTCTGGTGGGCAAAGCAGAATTACTGTCAGTAGCTGCCTCAACAGAAGAGCGTGATAAACTCCCACAAAGACAAAAGGCCTTAAAAAAATGGTGTCACGTCTCAGGAGAAACCCATGTTTGGACAAAAGGCAAACATTTTCACGAACACATTAGTGTTAGGAGCTTCAGGTTAGGCAATCAGAGACTCGAGTGATGTAGGAAGTCCCCAGAAACCGCAGGGCACTGGTCTGGACAGCCCCGAGGGATGAATATTTCACTGGCTGTATCGACAGCAACCTCGTGGAGGATCGAGTGTGATCAGGATGGCTCTGTTAGACCCACCACCATCACATCCTCCCTAATTCCCAGTTCACTGACATGGAAGGCAGAGGGTCTCATGGACAGGATCCCTCCCCAGAAAAGGACTGTAGTGGCCAGTTGTATGTGCAGTGTTTCTTAAGAGTTTGGGGGCCCTAAAGAATGTCTTTAAAAAAAATGTGTTTTTTTTTTTTTTTTCCTTCAGAAATGTAGTGATCATAATCCAAGATCTCAAAACACTGGAGCAATGAGAGTAGAAAAAGGAAAATTGGGCAAATAAGCATCCTAAAAATAGCCAGACCCCCAAAAATTTTATCTATAATTGGATTCAAGTGATTGTACAGTAATTCATTCCACAGGGCATGAGGCTCAACTGAAGGCCAGAAAGACAGAAACGGGAGCCAAATTTTCAGTAAAGGTGAAGGGGAGCCCAAGAAAGATGTTAGGTAAGATGACCTGTATCTTATATTATTGTTGTTGTTCAGTCGCTAAATCGTGTCTGACTCTTTGCAACCCTATGGGCTGCAGCAGACCAGTCTCTTCTGTCCTTCACTATCTCTTGGAGTTTGCTCAAAAATTCAAGTCCACTGAGTTGGTGATGCTGTCTAATCATCTCATCCTCTGTCATCCCCTTCTTCTTTTGCCTTCAATCTTTCACAGGACCAGGGTCTTTTCCAATGAGTCAGCCTTTCACAGCAGGTGGCTAAAGTTATCTTATGTATTTTACGAACAGCAATAAACCGGAGGGGACAAGCCAAGGTGTAGCTAGGATCTATGAAGATAAGCATCACCTCTAGACAAGATGAACGACTTCCTTTGGTTATGTCTGGGAACCAGTGACAACGAACCATGGCGACCCCATGAAGACTGAGAGTTAAGTTGTAGTCCTGGGAGGGAAGTAGGGAGGGAGGGAGGGAGGGAGGGATAACAGAGCAATGTAGTTTATGTATCTCAGCAACCACTGGCCGTGCATGACCGCTCTGCAAGGGATAAGGCATCTTTCCTGGTGTCCCCTCCCCCCATACAGAAGATGTGACCTCCTAGAAGGTATTGAAACTGATCAATCCTTTCTCCTCCCTTTACCCACCTGTCCTGTGCGGGGGGCTGCCCACGGAGACTGGTCCTAATGCCTGTGAAAGAGGAATGGGAAAACCTCCCATCCCACACTCTACTCATGACCCATCAAAGTACAGACCAGTCTCTAACAATGATGGTCCTAGTGGTTCCTTAACAGCTGAACCATCCTTGACTATAAGATTTGGAGGGAGGGGGTTATTTCAGGGAACACGAGATCGAAAAGAAAAGGAGGGTCTGGCGATCCATACTCACTTTCCTACAGGAAGCAAGATGGGAAAGGATTAGCAGAATAAAAACTAGGACATACCATTAATGACACTGAATAGCCTACCCTCCTCATGCAACTTTCAGAAACACACATAAGGAGACAGAATACTCACAGTTTTGAATCATTAAGTCTTAAAAAACAAAACAAAACAAAACAAAAACCTGTTTCAGTGCTACCACTAGCCAGGACAGACTTTCATGAATGAAGAGAATTTTATGTACGCTGGCCCAAACAAAATGATCTTATCACTAGAATCATGTTTGGTGGTCTAAATAAGATGAAGGAAAATGTAATTATAATCATATCTGCCTATTCGAGAGTCATCTTCTAAAAAAAATTTTTGTTTTAGTTGCTGAATCAGAGACAGTCATCGTGTGTGTAGCAGCGAAAATACCCAGCCAATCGCAACCCTGACATCCGTGGCCAACTCAACAGATACAACAGGTTGGTTTTGTTTTTATGAAAGTTCTGGGAAGGGGTCCATGATTAGTGCCACTCTGGCATTCAAATACAGTTGGAATAAAGCTGATAGCAGTTTTTGTGTTCCACAGGCAATAGCCAGACTTTCTTTAAAAACATGAAATGTTTATGTGGATCACAGTGGAAGGTTTTCTGCCTTTAGTCTCTGCTGTAACTTGATGATGTTTTTCAGCCATACAGTGATCCATATATTGATTACAAATAAACAAAAACAAAACAGGCAAGTCAAGGCCTTAGAGGCACAGATGTAATAATGAACTCAATAACTACTGGAAATCAGAAGATAACTGCTTGCTAATGACAGGATTCTGAAAATTCTGCTCTTTGTAGCCACCATTTCTGAGGACCTACTGTGTGCCAAGCATGGACCTGGCAGGCGACGTGTGTTACCTCTCTGAATGCTCACGAGAAATCTGCCGGGTCAATTACCATCTTGATTTTCCAGAGGAGAAAAATAAACTCAGAGATCTCACGCATCAAAGGGCAGAGCAGGCTCCTGAAAGCAGGACCCTGAGGTACAGGACCCTACCTGTCCTAGGACACTAACCGTGAGCTTTCGTGAAAATGGTTCTGTTCTTTTTTTCTTATAAACTGAGGTACAGTTGAGTGAAAATGGGACAGTAATCAAAAGTTACTACAAAGCGGTTGACAAAGCTATTCTCAATTAACTAAAAACAAAGCTGGCTGAGGTTTCATTTCTCTGATGTCTATCTCACCGTGTATGTGAGATTCTATTTCTGGTCACAGGCCAAGCCCATCACTTTTGTTTCATATTTAAAAAAAAAAAGTAGTGTTCACAAAATCTGAGAGTCACGGCAGGCAACTCTTTCATGTACTGATGGTGTCTGGAGGCCAGAATTCCTGAGGTTTTAATCCTGCTTGAACAAGACACTTATCGCTGCATGCTGCGTTTCCTTCCTCAGGAAAATGAAGCTTGCTGTGCAGACTTCAGTCAAAGCCCGCAGAGCACGAAGAAGGCTTGCTTGATACACAGTAAGTATGTGCACAGGTCAGCTTCCGGCACCTTCAGGCTCCTATTTACACGTGGACTGAGCAGGTGATCGCATTGAAAGCATCAGACTTCCTGAGCTTGAAAACCTGCTGAGAGCTATCTAAGCAAATGCACAAATGAGCAGACAGCCTTAATGGCTGCGTGCTGTCATGAAACAACAGGGAAGCAAAAGTCCGTGCCCTTGGGGAACGTTAACCCTGGCACCAATGAAGGAGCAAGACGAGAGACTGACAGAGGGAAGACACAGCTCAGGAGAGCGGGGGCCTTCAAGCTGAAGGCGTGGGCGACAGAGGAGGAAGGGCTGCGGGAGGTGGGGCGGGGAGAGGGTGCAGCGTGAGCCTGGAGGGAGTCCCTGAAGAGCGCTGCTCGGAGAAGGGCCGCGAGTGCGTTCCTGGTGAGGGGACCCCAAGGAACCCAACAGAAACAGAGACGAGTGCAGCCTGAGGGACATCAGAGGCTGATGAGCAGAATTATTTGATTCCAACTGAACAAAGCTCGATTGCATAGGCACTCAGAGGTCAGGGACTGACCCATAGATCTTTCCTTGTCTATTTCTTGCCTGAGGCTAGTGCTTGGCAGGGAAATACTGGCTGGTGGATCAAAGTATAGGGGGATGGAACGACCAGTTGAAGGGTGCTGGGGAATAATCGACAAGATAGGGCTGGTGAGGGCACTTCCGATGAGCAGGAGCTTGAACAGACAGAATGAGTGCCAGTGGAGAGGGTGACATAAACCCACTCATTCGGGCATACCCTTTGATGAATCTTATCTAATTCATCCATCCACCCATCCGTCTGCATATCTGTCTTTGAGAAGGGAGGCCAAATGATTTGGCGGGGAGGGCTCGCTGGGCTAATTCTCCCACCCCAGGGGAAACCGTCTGATGGAGATATAAACTCTGAGGACCAGAGACTGGAAGCCCAGATCTGTGGGCAAATCTCACCATCCAGATGGCTCCATTGATGCTAAATGGCTCTCCTGCTAATTAATGCAAATATAGTAAATTTACCTCCTCAACCAAGCTGGAAACTGTTTGAGACATTTTATCAGTGGCTTTTTTTCTGATTAAACTGGGACTTTTCATCTATTTTTAATCTTTCTGGTTGTAGTATCTGACCTCAAGAGCACCATTCCTTACCTTGGTTCCCCAGAACTGACTCCTCAGAAATAATGCCCTTCTTTTGCAACAGCTGCTGTAGAAATGCATCCCTCATTTATTATTATTTTATTATTTTATAATAATAAATAATAATTAAATATATAACACATAAATAATAAATAAATAATAATAAAATAATTTATTTTATTATGAATAAAAGGGGATGTTTTTAAGAGGACACAGAGCCCCTCTGCCAGGTCTGACCTCCCTGCCCATGCGTAACAGGAAATACTTTGCCTGCAGCTGCAGTCTCCTGTAGCCCTATACTTACCAGCTCGGCCGGCTCTTACACCCAGGGCACCCTGACGTTCTGAAGTCTGCTCTGTGCGTCAACCAAACATATGCATTAACCACCTTCATCTAGAGATCCCAGGTTGCCCTTTCAACCCAGGTTTTGTAGGATTTCATGGGACAGCTGCGGAAGCCTTCCTGGAAACAGGAGTTTGCCTGAGTCTGGGCTAGGGGAGGCCTTTGTATAGTCTCATCCTCTACAGAGTGTGTGCCTGATTTCATAAAGAACCCCCTAAGTCTTTCCAGACATTCCTCATTCCAATGATGGTCCTTTCTCCCAGGCTACAGTAACGTGTACAAGACTTTTCAATCCCAAACCCCTTGCTGGTCTGTGCCTTGGGACAATTTCCTTGCAGGTGCTTTGAACCACAAAACTTTCATATGCACACACAGGATGTTACTTCTTCCTTTCCTTGTACCGGGAAGACATGATCAATTTTAGTGGAATCAAATACACAGAGCTTCCCAGGTGGCTCAGTGGTAAAGAATCTGCCTGCCAATACAGGAGACACAAGAGACGTGGGTTTGATCCCTAGGTCGGGAAGATCCCCTAAAGGCAGAAATGGCAACCCACTCCAGTATTCCTGCCTGGAAAATCCCACCGACAGAGGAACCTCGTGGTCTATAGTCCATGGGGCCGCTAAAGAGCTGGATATGATAAAGCGGGTGCACGTGCACACACATCAAATACACTATTCTTCCTCTGCTGTGATGCGCTTCTAGGCTGGTGACATCTGGCCTGGGGTAAAGGGAAGACTACAAGGGCTCTTGACACATTCAAGGCATCCTTCTACAGAAGACCCTCACAAGGAGGAGCCACTTATCTCCTAAAACCAGTGACCTGCTTTGCAGGCTGAGGAAGAGAAAAGAAGAGTTGCCAAGCTACCATTTCAGGAATCCAGTTATCCTGACTTTTCCCCTGGGGCTTGCTTCTGCCGCAACTAAAAATGAACTTCGGGTTCTTGGATATATTCACATACCCTTCCAGCCAAAAAAACGAGGCAGACTGGTATGTAAGTGGAAACATTACAGAGCGCTCTTAGAATGTGAATATCAAATTCTCCTGTTGAAAAAACTCAAGAGATGAAACCAGGATTGACACTCAAAGACAAATTCTGGAGCCAGAAATAGACAATTGCTAACGTATATATTCCAAGAGGATGAATTTCAGAAAAAATAATTTCCTAAGACCTCAGCCGACAGTTTCTGGTTCGTCGGCCCCCTCATGCCTGCGCCCATCCCCACCGAGGGGCCGACTATCCTCATTGAGAGAAAAGGGCTGCAGACAGTCACCTTCTGTCACTTCCTCTCGATGTCCTCGAGAAAGAAAAATGGAAGATGTGAGATGGTAATGCCCACAGGGCAAAAATGCTGATTAGCTTCCAGTTGCCCTCAGGCTCCCAGGGATTACAGAGATGAAGGGAGGAGGGAGCAGAAAGAGGGGAGAAAGGGGAGGTAAGGCTGACAAATGAGACACAGACAGTGAAGGAATGAATAAATAAATGCTGTGAATCAGTGGAGTGAACAAATGAGTATGTTGCATACACTCTGAAAAAGCAGTCAGAGCCTCCTCCTGCCATTTAGTTATTAGGAGGTAAAATTCACCCCGACTTGTATCTTCAGACATGAGTTAATTCATTAGATCCCAAGGCACTATAGTCAGAGTCCCCCAAACGGTGGAAAAGCCTGGTAACTCCTGAACTTCCCAGAATCACTTGTTACATTCCACTGCTTACAAGGGGACCCTGAGAAGACAATGTGCAAGCATTTCACGTAAGTGCAGCTCAAGTCCATGCCTGTTTATTCACTGTAATGGACCAGATCACCCTCAAACCCAAGTGAATCCCCCTCCCTTCCTTAAAATGCTTTCCCAGAAGCCGCTGAAGAGAAGCCAAACTAAAAATTTGAGTTTTATCTCCCACCCATACACTTCCTGCCCCCAACATGCCAGATGCTCTTAAAAATCCTTAAAAAGCAGAAAATGGGGGTGGGGTGGGGTGGGTGAAAACCGCATCTAGATCATGCATGCACGCATTCATACATTCAACATATGAAAACTATAATGTTAGCTGCTCAGCCGTGTCTGCCTCTTTGCAACCCTGTGGATTATGGCCTGTCAGGCTTCCAGGATCACAGGATTTCCTAGGTAAGAATACTGGAGTGGATAGCCATGCCCTCCTTCAGGGGATTTTCTTGACCCAGGGGTTGAACCTAGGTCTCCTGAATTGCAAATAGCTTCTTTACCATCTGAGCCACCACAAATGCATGGAGGGCCAAAATAAGCCAGGTTCTGGGGCTATAATGGTGAATTGGGACTCTCTTGGTTCCTAAGGAGCTTATACAGGCTATCTGGGTAGATGGGTAATAAGACAAGTAGTTAAGATGCAGTGATCCTTTTTGTAGCAAAAGCACGAATGAAACATGAATGGTGGTGGTGGTTTAGCTGCTAAGTCGTGTCCAATTCATGTAAACCCATGGACTGTAGTCTGCCAGGCTTCTCCATCCATGAGATTCTCCAGGCAAGAATACTGGAGTGGGTGGCCATTTCCTTCTCCAGGGGATCTTCCCGACCCAGGGATTGAACCCAGGTTTACCCGCATTGCAGGCAGATTCTTTACCAACTGAACTATGAGGGAAGCCCAGAACGCTAATGAAGGAACCAGCAATTTGTCCCTCCCCGGAGGGAAGGTTCTACAGAGCAGGACTCCCCTGAGCTGGGCTTCACTGAAGAGTTGGAGGTGAATGGTAAGCCAAGGGGAGAGGGAAAGTGTCTTACTGTTCCCAGCTCTAAGCCAGGATAGTCACGAAACTTTCTAGAAGTCGATTCCTACAGAATTCCGTCCCTGGCCCAGATTGTTTCCCACTTAGAACTTTTTCACGTTCCTTCTGCGTAAGTGCACTTACACAAAGCCATGGCCCTGATGGAGGATTTCTTGTATCTCACTATTAAAACATTATATGATTTTAAAAAAAGCAAGGTCTGAACCGGTTGTTTTAAGACCACAGTTCAAATACTGCTACTGATTTTACTGTGTGACTCTAGGTATGTCACATAATCTCTCTGTGCTTTTGGTTTTATTATCTACAAAGCAGAGATTTGACTATCTCACAAGAAGGCTATGTGATCAGAGAAGAAGATGGATATAAATGGGTTTTTAATGCTAAGATACCATTGTTTTCATCAGTAATCCATATTTATGCAGCTCAGTCTGGAATTCTGTTGCTTAAAATACTTGGCAAGTACTAAAAAGTGAGAAAGGTGGCCCTGACCGGCAGTCCTGCACGATGACTGACATTCAACGAACAACACTCTTGTTCCTAGGCTTGCGGTCTGTAGGATTGCTCCGTCTTTCCCAGAGTTTGGTCCCCAGACTGCACACAAACACCTGGAGATCTTATTAAACTCCAAACTCTGATTCACTAGGTCTGGAGTGGAGACTCGGGTTCAGCGTTTCTAAGAAGCTCCCCGGTGACGTTGACGCTGCTGGCCCCCAGGTGCTTTAAAAATCAACGTGTGGCTGCCCCTGTGGCTAAGAGTGGATTCAGTCACCCAGCTGAAGTAGCTCTTTAATTTCTAGCTCTTTCCCAACTGTGAACACCCATTCCTGTTGTCGTTCAGTTGCTAAGTCGCGTCTGACTCTCTGCAAGACCGTGCTGGGCTGCAGCACACCAGGCTTCCCTGTCCTTCACAACCTCCCGGAGTGGCTCAAAGTCATGTCCATTGAGTCGGTGATGCCACCCAACCATCTCATCCTCTGTGTCTCCCTTTCTCCTGTTGCCTTCAATCTTTCCCAGGGTCAGGCTCTTTTCCAATGAGTTGGCTCTTGGTGTCAGGTGGCCAAAGTACCAATTCCTACGCTCCAGTAAACCATCACTTCCTGAAACCAAACGGCCTCATGACACAGTAAATCACCCTCCAGTCACAGAGTGGTGACAAGACGTCAGATTCTGCAGCAGCACGAGGTCCAATTCTGACAGCAGAGCCTGTAGTGGTAAGGACCCCACCCCCACCCCAGCACAGTCAGCCACGCAGCTGGGAGGCTTTCCAAGTGAGCTCTGCACTCTGCTCCACAATGGTCACCACCTGACCACCACTCACCACTGGGTCACTTTCTCTGATTTTTTTTCTTGGTAGAGGAGCACGTATCTCCTGAGACTATAAACACCCCTGGGATGATAAATGCCCCACGTCTTCCCTCACCTGGCACAGAGCTGTGCAGTGAGTGAAGTGGGAATGCCCAGCATTTAGTGGACACGCACCACATCTGTGCCTTGAGTGGCCCAGGGGCTGAGGACGGCACAGGAGACAGCTTCGCCCACCCACCCCTGAGACTGAAACCCCCGAGGAAGTGCCAGGTGTCCTCTGATCACGCTGCCTGTCACCATCTCACATCTCGATCCTCATGGTAACCACACGAAGCACATATGAACACCCACACGCTGCAGGTGAGGACACAGGAGCAGCACCACACAAGATGCATTCCACACAAAGAAGCGCTGCTGCTGGTCCGTCTGTTCTTCCCTCATCTATAGAGTGTGCGTGCATGCTCAGGGTCAGTGCTTTGCAATCCCGTGCACTGGAGCCCACCAGGCTCCTCTGTCCATGGGATTCTCCAGGCAAGAACACTGGAGTGGGTTGTCATGCCCTCCTCCAGGGGATCTTCCCAACCCAGAGATTGAACCCGAGTGTCTTAAGTCTCCTGCATCCTGCATTGGCAGGCAGATTCTTTAACCACGAGCACCACCTGGGAAGCCCCCAATTACAGAGAGTATTTCCATCCAGCGACCAAAACACAATGGCCTACTGCCCACTGCAAGAGTTCTATGACCTGGAACTAGTGCCCAGAAAGGCAGCGCCATTCCTCCTGGGGCCTCTGTCATCTCCTTGACCCACCTGGGCATCCCTCACACAGACAGAAACATGCAAGAGCTGGACAGAGCTGGGTTTGCATCCCAAGCCCACACCACATGTCAGCTGGGTGGTGCTGCTAACCCTTTCTGCACCTCCACCAGCGGGGTAGCAACTGCAGCTTCCTGCGAAGTTGAAAGGAAGACACGAGACAGTGTGTTTAAAGTGAGTTGAATGTATTTAAAGGCACTGTGGATATTCACAAATCCAACGTCTCTTCTCCCGTATGAGGGCCGCCTTCTTGCTGCTTCTAGGGGAACAGCGTTAAGAGTTACATGTCCTACTTGGCTAATGAGAACAGAGAAGTACTTGAACACGACTCAAGTCAGCAAAAGGCCAACTCCAGCTGCCACTGAAAGTCACAGTCCAATTACCGAGGCAAATTACAAGTGACTCTCTGGTTTAACTTGGAGGAGAATGGAAGCCATTAAAAAGATGATGAGATGCCTTCTTTGTAAAATTAACATATCTGGAAGTCAAAAAGATGATCAAATCCAATTTAAAGGCATGTGGACAGGGCGTAGCATATAACAGACAGGGGAATATTAAAAATGTCCTAAATTTTCTCCCAGATGGATTTAAAGTCCTGAAGGTAACTTTTTTTGTTGTTGCTGCAAATACTGTACCACAATGATTACCCAAGAAGGACTGTGGAAAAAGCAGTGGTCCCCAAATCAGACAGAATTCTGATTATGTTCTGGGACATACTAGACTTGTGACCCTGGACAAGCTACACAAAAATCCTTAGCGTCACCTCCCTCAGCTAAAATAAATAAATAAACAAAATAACAATATTTGCCCTGTAGTCACTGAGAAATTAAAGTGAGATAAAGTCTACAAAGGGCTTCCCAGGTGGCTCAGTGGTAAAGAATCCACCTGCCAATGCAGGAGATGCAAGTTCTATCCCTCGGAGTAGGAAATGGCAACCCATTCTAATATTCTTGCCTGGGAAATTCCATGGACAGAGGAGCCTGGGCGTCCATGTGGTCACAAAAGAGCCGGACGAGTAACTAAACACCACCACTAACAACAAAGGTTACAAAGCATCTGGCAAAAAGTAAGCCACAGTGGACTCAGCTGTCAGTTACTGTGACTGATCCCCGGGAGCAGAAAGGCTTTCCTAACCAACTGTAAACTGGCGGATGTACCTGAGGTGCGCTGGATGCTGGGCTATCATCTGTGCTGCCACTGCTTTCAGAAGGTTCCTAAAAATATCCTGAAACTGTGACCCAAGAAGAATTTTTTTTTTTTTTTAATTTTAAATCAGCCCTTAACTAGATGTCATGGAGATTTCAGGAACATTTTGGACCAAGTCCCAGCTGTGCTACATTTCAAAGTTAAATATATTAAGTTTAAGAGCTGCTGCTGCTGCTGCTAAGTCGCTTCAATCGTATCCGACTCTGTTCGACCCCATAGACGGCAGCCCACCAGGCTCCCCCGTCCCTGGGATTCTCCAGGCAAGAACACTGGAGTGGGTTGCCATTTCCTTCTCCAGTGCATGAAAGTGAAAAGTGAAAGTGAAGTCGCTCAGTCGTGTCCGACTCTTCACGACCCCCATGGACTGCAGCCCACCAGACTCCTCCATCCATGGGATTTTCCAGGCAAGAGTACTGGAGTGGGGTGCCACTGCCTTCTCCAAAGTTTAAAAGCTAGGCCCTATCAAATAAAAAAAAAAAAAAAGAAGAAAAGACTTTTTTCCCCCTCCTGTCCCACCTTCACCTCCCAAAGCCCTTCCTCTTAGTTCCCCAAACACCACCAACCAAAGGCCCTGCTGGGGGCTTCCCTGGGTGGGGGGGCTCAGTGGGGAAGAATCTGCCTGCCAGTGCAGGAGACTCGAGTTCGATTCTGGATGTGGGAAGATCGCACATGCCGTGGAGCAACTAAGCCTGTGCACCAAAACAACTGAGCCCGGGCTCTGAAACAAGAGAAGACACCGCGGTGAGAAGCCAGAACACTGCAACTGGAGAGGAGCTCCTACTCCCTGCAACTAGGGAAAAGCCCGCACAGCAATGGAGACCCAGCACAACCAAAAATAAATAAATAATAATTACTATTTTTAAAAAGATACTGCTGGATTCTCCTGGAATGAGCAACAGGGCCCCCTGCTGACCTCGCAACCCCAGCCCAGAGGAGTTCCGGTGGTGTGGGGGCCCTTCTCTCTCCTCAGAAGGATCTTCACAACCCAGGGATGCCAGATATAAAAGGTTTTGCACCTGGATGCTCCTCTGCTTGAAAACCAGGTGTCTTGGTTCCCAAGAGGCACCCTCAGCTCTGGGAACGCCTCACTCAACACTGTGTCATTCTCACGCTCCCTCCAGGGCGAAATTCTAGCACGAATCCTCTGCATTATTTAAACTTGGTATTTCCACCCTCACTTTGCTCTTTTTTCCTTCTGCCAAGTCTTTGTCACTCTAGCTGAGCAGAAGCTAGGCTGATCACATCCTGCACTGCACTTCCTTGTCCTGGCCTCAAATATTAACCACCTGCCGTTCTAGGATCCCGCATCTAGGAAGGATTCAAGGCTCTGTACCACCAAGTCCAGTCTTCCTTCTTCCTTTTTAACCTTTCATTGTAATCAGTTATGTGTCTCTTCTGAGCACAAGGGTAACCATACAAATACTTAAAAAAAAAAAAAAAAAAAAAAAATTGAGCTAGCTTCCAAAGCAGCAACAACTTGCTCCCACATATGCTCTATCTGCTCCTCTGCTTCGGGCCCTTGTGACTAAGGCTGGAGCCCCCTCACAGTCACACAGCTTTGAAAGTTAAGTGACACGGTTCAGGGAGGGTGAAAGAGACACCCTCCTCAGGGAGAAGACAGAGCTCAGATCGACCTTCTGGAAGGGTGGAAACAGGAGTCCATGAGGGTAATGACTCGAGGGCAGCTGGTGGTAAACAGGCGTGTGCTGGCTGGATTACAGTTTGGGCAAATGCAGTGAAGACAGGACAGCAATAATCTAGTGTCAACAGAGTCACCACTTACTGAACATCATCTATGTCGCAGGCACGGTGCTGGCTTTCTTCACATCTATTGTCTTTTAGAGTCTGTGTTCTCATTAGCTTTAGTGCATGATCAGTCCGACTCTTTGCGACCCCCTCAACTGCAGCCTGCCAGGCTCCTCTGTCCATGGGATTCTCCAGGCAAGAATACTGGAGTGGGTTGCCATGCCCTTCTCCAGGGGATCTTCCTGACCCAGGGATCGAACCCCATGACTCCAGTGTCTTCTGTACTCTTTACCAATAGTGCCATCGGGGAAGCCCAATTAATTAAATATCACTGTCCCTATTTCATCCAAGAAAAAGCTGCCTAGCAGACAAGTGGCAGAGGTGGGATTCCAGCCAGTCTGACTCCCAAACCCAGGCTATCTGTGACAGAAACGCAGTGGGACCACCTCTCAGCACAACAAAGCCCAAGAGAAGCCCAGGGACCTGCCACTCCCTGCCGCCCATCAAGTGGCTTCAGAAAAGGGAATCCAGGATCTAAGTTCACTGCTGTCAGAAATGAAGAAATCATGGAGTGAAAATGAAAAAGAAAAGCAGGGCTAGAGGATAACATTCACACTGTTCTTTACAGAAGAGCTCGTGGTCTTCAAAGAAGGTGACACCCAAGACCAGCCTTGATTTATCCACCTGTCACACACTGCAGTCCACTCAGCTGAGAGTGAGTGAGAGGAACACTGTCAAAGAGACACATTTCTGCAGTTAAACTGGGGGGACAGCTGTCAGCCCCCCAAATAACCTGACTGGGAGCTACGACACCTAGGTTTTAGTCCCAGTTCTATCTGGGAGTTTAAGCAAGTCATTTTTCTTCTCTGGGTGCCACATATTCACAGGTAAACCATGTGTGTGGGGGCGGGGGGTGGGATGCACTGGACTTCAAGGATTCATTCCACTCTAACATTCTTGGACTCTGAGATTCTAAATAAGTGACAAAGACCTAGTTGATGAGTATCTTTACTGCACAGGCAACCCTACGCTTTAGCTCAAGGATCGAGAGACCAAGAGAAGGGCAGGGAATCTGTAAACACGGCTGCATCCATGAAGATGCTTCCACCAGTAGGAAGCTTATGAGCATCTTTTTGACATGATGTAGAACCCTGATGAAATCACATGATAACAGGCAGGCAGGACAAGCCCCCCATTCAGGAGCCAGACATCATTTTTGTGCCCAGAAGGAAGTCATGGATTAAATATTGCTTGGGGCTCTCTCTCCAGCCCTGTCCATCCCATTTCGCGTTCCTGGTCAGGCCATCAACAGTTCTTGCTGGGTCATCACTAGCAGTCTATAAACACTTGTTACCCTTCATTTTCTTTTCCCCAGTGGCTCAGCGGGAAGTAAAGGATCTTCCTACAATGCAGGAGAGGCAAGAGATGGGAATTTGACCCCTGAGTTGGGAAGATCTCCTGGAGGAGGAAATGGCAACCCATTCAAGTATTTCTTGCCTGAACAATCCCATGGACGGAGGAGCCTGGAGGACTAGAGTCCAAAGGGTCACAAAGAGTCGAACATGACTGAGTGGACGTGATGATGGCCCTTTATCTAGGCCTGCCTTCTCCAATCCACTGCCCACACTCTGGTAGGAGTGGTCCCTCTAAAAGGCAGACAGAGCACGCCAATGCCCTGCTGCCAGCCTAGAGCCTTTCTGTCGCTCTCAGGACAAGCCCCGCTGGCTTCCCATGCCCATTACCGCCCTGTCTCCCATCAAGCTCCAGCTGTAACAGGCGTGATTTCTCAAAAGCCACTGCCTTCCACCTCTACACTTCAGGTCCCAGCTGAGGGGTCACTCTTCTGGAAAACCTCCCGTGACCCTCTGTGGACCAGGTGGGTCCTGCCCTGGACTCCAGACCACCTGCCTGCTCCCCATCACAGCACTGACAACATTTCACTGTGAATTCCTGTTTACGCGTTCGCACCCCGCCCCCACCAGACTATCGGTGTTAAGGGGGCAGAAACCACATCTGTCTTGCAATCAGCACCTAGCAGAGTGCCTGGCACACACAGCAAACTTTAGAAACAAACAACACAGAAATCTGCTGGTGAAATGAAGGGTCTCGTAATGGTGCGCTGTGGAAGGTGGAGAACAAGGGCAGGCTAAATGGAGAGGAGAGCCTGAAAGCGGGGTAGGGGCCGGCCGGGAGCCCAGGAGGGGACATCTGTGCCTCTGCACGTCTGCCCAGAGGCTGGGGGAGGTTGTAAGTGAGGGCAGCAGCAGCCGCGCACTGCACTCTGGCAGATGTGCCCAGGCTGCACTCTGCGGAGCCCAGGGACACCGTCGGTTGTGTTTCCAGCGTTCGGATGTGCCGGCAGTGAGAACGTTGTTTCAGGGCTGCACGTCTGCATAGAGGATTGAGGACGTAAGAGTGGGTCACGAGTAAACTCAGCCATGCTAGTCACCAGACGGCAGGAGCAAACGTGTCTACTGCCCTCTCTGCTGTGCGCCAGCTCTGTCTGGCATGACTGCCCCCCTCCCTCTCCTTTTTAAAAGATGCCGATCCAGACAGGACATGGCTAGAAAACAACTGATGGATGGGGTTTGGCTACTATACTATTTAAAAAGACACTGCGGGCACTCCCCAGAAATTGTGACAAGATAGAAAGGCAGACTGAATGTGCCACTTCACGAGCGAAGGGCAAATGCAAAATGACTCAGGTTTTAAAGAGATAGTAATCAAGAAGCTGGAAACTGGGGGAACTTCCCAGAGCTGAGCTGAAAAAGCTCAGATGGGCAGGAACAATTGCAGCAGCAACGACGGAGTTCAGAGGAAAACAAGCTCCTATTTTAAAAACACATTTAGAAACATTACATTTCAAGACCAGAAATGATGCGCTTCAAAGAAATAAACAGGAGAAAGAGCTTTCATACAAATCTTTGCTGGTGGAACAGAAAACCACCAAAAGACAGGGTGGATTGGGAAATGGGCCACATAAGCAGGAGGTGGAAGTTAATTAGAGGAGGAGTCAGGCAGTCCCTTGAAAAACAATGTAACCAAAACAAAAAATGAAAAACAGACAAGCACATACAGTATCTTGGCCAAATAAAGAGAGAATTCACACACACACACACACACACACACAGCCACGTGTCAATACGGAAGGGCTACACGTTTTAAACAATTCACACACACACATGTCAATACATAATGGCTACAAGTTCTAAAAAATTCACACACACACACACACATGCACGTCTCACACACACACATACATGCACGTCAATACAGAAGGGCTACAGATTCCCAGAAAAATCTGTGATCAGATCCTGCAAACAGGCAAACAACAGATGTGGCTTTGGCCTTAATTAATTGTGGGAACTGAAAATCCAGCCAACTTAGGCCATCTAAGTAAATTCATCCCATTGTATGTTTCTCCTTTTAAAGGAAAGGATAAAATTTTCACATTATTTCCTAATCTTCATAATTACTTTTGGTCCAGTTTTTAGAAGTAGGTGATATGAAAACACTGCAGAAGTGCTCAGTTTTAGCAGCACCTTAGCATCGCCTGGGAGCTTTAAACTCCTGCCACCTAGCACCTTCCCCTGGAGGTTCCGATTTAACTGGCCAGGGCGTGGCCCGGGACGTTTACCAGTTCCCAGCTGTTACACGAGAGCCGCAGTCACACTATTTCCCAGATTCACATGGCAAGTTCTCAATTTCTGGAACAGATAATCAAGTGGAAGGAATTCAAACTCGACTATTCTATCAGAAAGTCTCTTAATTCCTAAAAAGAAAACATCTTTTCCTGTTTTACTATCCCCTTTCTCAATAACTGGATTCCTAAAATCAAAGGGCACCACTGGGTCGGCTCCTTTGGCCACGAAAGGGACGAGGAGACAACGTCCAGTCCTTTATGCCCCATCTGGTCCAGGTTTCAACAGGAGAGCATCTCTCAGAAAGTGATGTTCCACCTCTAAGAAGGGGGCCGCCTGCACTTAAGGGCTGGCAGGGGCCCTCCCTCCTTGCTGTCCTATGTCTGGAAAGCACGTCGTGCTATCGCTAAATCAAAACCCTGTCTGACAAATCTATAACGGGGCTTCTAAATGGAGGAATTCATTCCCTGTGATGCATCTGAGGAGATGATGCCAAAAAGCCCATTAGTTCAGATGAGGGGACCATATGAGAGAACCAGCATAAACACAGGACATGACAAGAAAGAACCATTTACATCTTACCCAGACCCTCCTAATGGTAAGTGGCTCAAGTAATTAATGAAGCTACCTTACTCCACCTCCTATAATAACTACGGAGTGACATGTACCAATGCCGGCTCTTGGAGAAGATCCCAGTCTTTCAATACGTATACCAAGCATGGCGCCTTCCTTTATTCCACCCACGAACAAAATACTGTGTTCTGCACAACCATGGAAATTCCAGTGTGACTTTAAGCCACATACCTTGCTGCTCCTTCCCTGTTATCTAAGTAGCACTGTATACACATTTCCATTATTAAATAGAAATAAATGATGAACTGTGTTTGAGAATTGATTCTCTAAGAAACCAAGGACTTCTTTCTATTGTGTTCACTGCTATAGCCTGAGTTCCTATAAAAGTGCCCAGAGCATAGTTGGCACTCGATAGAGAGTTGCTGGATGAAGGAAAAAGCATTTGCTATACTGAGTGGTCACTGAGATTGACGTGAGTCACCCCTCCTGCCCCCCAACTCCAGGGCAGGAGCAGCTTAAAGTGTTTTTTCTTGCTCTGTTTCTCTCTTTATTTGATTAAATCGATATTACATGTCCATTAGGAAAAAATCATCTTCAAACTCCAGCATCCAGAGATAACTAACATGCGACATTTAGTGCATCTTCCCAAAGTTTTCTTTTTAGATTAAATGAAAAGATTGCTCCTCCCTGTGTTGTTTTATAACCTGCTATTTTCCACTTCACATATCATGACTATTTTCCCATACCAATAGGTATGCATATGTACTGCTGCTTATTGTATTCCGTTGATGTTGTTGTGTGTGTGTGCTCGCTCACTTGTGTCTGACTCTTCGTTACTCCATGGACTGTAGCCCACCAGGCTCTTTTGTCCGTGGAATTTTCCAGGCAAGAAATACTGGAGTGGGTTGCCACTTCCTTCTCCGGGGGATCTTCCCAACCCAGGGATCAAACCTGCGTCTCTCGTGTCTCCTGCACTGGCAGGCAGACTCTTTGCCACTCGCGCCACCTTGGGGAGTTCATTCCACTGACAGATTTCACTAAACTGACATGCACAAGTCTCTGTTTTTGCCATTCTAAACAAAGCCTGCATATAGGATAAAATTCACCAAGTAGGATGTCTGGGTCAGAGTTGCACGAAGACGTCCATGAAGGCAGAGGTTACCTAACACCCAGAGTCTGCTTCTCAGTAAGTATTCAAATACTGACTGGTTACTCTCCAAGCTCCAGGAGTTGACATTCCAAAAGGAGAAGAAAGGCATATAAACAAACAAGCTGGCCATGGAGGTTTAACGTGATGTATGACGTGCATGCACGCACAGACTGACACAGGCACCAAAGACGTGAAAAGCCACGTATACCTTTTCACGTTAATCAGTTCGAAGACCCCATACCAACCTTATTTAAGAAAATTCTCTCAATTTTGGAGGAAAATTCTCTAAATGATGGAAAACAACGAGGGCTGCTAGAAATGTATAGTTTAGAGAGGGGGTGGGGTGGGATGTGTCTCTGTGTGTTGGGGGTGGGCAGGAGAGGGCTCACTTTCCCCAGACACAGGACATGTACCACTATGAACGGCCATCTCCCCGGCTGAAAGAGAAATGCTGAAAAATGAACAGACAGCAATCCCAAACAAACGAAAACGCTGGCTTTAAGACCAACACTGCCAGCTGTTCTTCACGCAAACAGGAAGAGCAGATCGGGAGGGCAGGCCTCTACCGGGCACTGAAAAGAACAACCAACTTCTTTATCCAGATCCGCTGCCATCTGCCACGGGGACCAGACCCGCGGCCACAGGAAGAAGCCGGGAGACGGCAGCCAAGCCCGGAGACAGACGCCACCTGGGAGGTGGGGGCAGGGGTCTAATGCCTCATCTCTTTATTCAGCGATGGTTCTCGGGAGAAGACAGGGCTTGGGTCCCGGGACTAGGAAGCGCTGAGTCACTGGAGGACACCATCACTGTGCCTTTATCTTCTGGGGCAACCACATCAAAGGGGAGAAAACCAGGAAAAAAGAAGGGGCCAGACACAACTGCATAGAAACTTCTCGGAGGCCGGAGGCCACGGCGACTTCATCTTTGTTGCTTCTACAACACTGAGTGAAGTGAAAGTGTTAAGCTGCTCAGTCGTGTCCAACTCTTCATGACCTCATGCACTGCAGCCCGCCAGGCTCCTCTCAGACAAGAATACTGGAGTGGGTTGCCATTCCCTTCTCCCTGGAATCTTCCTGACCCAGGGACTGAACCCAGGTCTCCTGCATTGTACGCAGATTCTTTACTGTCTGAGCTACCAGGGAAGCCAAAAAGAAAAAAAACAAAACAAAACAAAACTAATAAAAGTGTCCATGGAATTCTCCAGGCAAGAATACTGGAGTGGGTAGCCATTCCCTTCTCCAGGGGATCTTCATGACCCAGGGATGCAGCCTGAGTCTCCTGTATCCCAGGCAGATTCTCTACCATCTGAGCCACCAGGAAAGGCCACTGAGAAACCAAGTATGCACTTAGAAGACTTCCATGGAATTGAAGTGAAAAGGTGACAAGAAACTTAAGTCACCAAGGAAACAAAGGAAGAGTATTTGGGTTAAAAAGAGAAGAAGCCACACAAAATGCAGAAGGAAGATCCCCAAGATACCTAATGTGCTGGTGCCAGTGTCAGACTCCGACTGAGTTAGAAGCTGCGGGTCAGAATCCCGGCTTCAGCTCGCTCACTGGCAGAATGAGCAGAGGCACTAACGTCTCTTAGCTGGTTTTACAGCACATCTGGCTCCTGGGGTTGCTATAGGCCTGAGATTCTCAAAGTACAGGCTAAAGCAAAACTAAACATGTATGCTGGTTGCAAATCAACATATTTCAATAAAATACATTAAAAAAGAGAAAGAGAGAGAGGAGGTAAGCTCATTGAGCACACTGTTGGCCTGTTTTTCCTTGTTTTATCCAGTGATACTCCTACCACATTGTAGGCACTTCACAAAGGAGTCAGTCACTCATTCTTATAATGAACCCAATAATTAACCATCCCCACTGTATAAATGAGAAACTAAAGACCAGACAAATTACACTAGCTTTAAGTCACAATTAGCAAGTGAGCCTCGAATGACATCAAGACTCCACCGTGCAAACGAACTTCACTGTGACCTGTTTCAGAGGTCCCCACGTCACCGTAAGAGAGGAAACGTGGGGGTCAGTGCTGAGAACTCCGTATCCAGTCGCTCCCCTCCGTAGCTATTCCAAAGCATTTTACTGGCTATTTGAGCTCCTCATACTTACGTGGGTCTCCTCCATCTAGTCATCATTTCTTCCCAGATGACACTTCTGCAAGGCCCTATGCCCACAGCACTAACACTGCCAGCGGAAGCCGTGACCTGTTATGATTTTAAGCAGGACTCTGAGGTCAGAAAAACCTGGGGCCAAGATCCATTCAGCCACCGACAGACTACGAGAACTCCAACAAGGTTAGCCTGGTTAAGCCTGAGGTGTCTCACCTGAAGAACAGCAATGATAACACCAACCTTATGGGGACTTTGGGAGGACTCAGAATTAGGTATAGAAACTGCAGGGAGTCCAGCAAGCAGCAATCACTTCCTGCGTGTTAACTTTCTCTTTTTCCTTTAAGCTTTTATTGTAAGTATTATTTAGCAAGTAATTCACTCAGAGATCTGTTGACTTCTACTAATGCAAGTCACTATAAATCCTAAGCGACTCCTTTCGACCAGTCATTTGGTTAATGGCTTTTTTTTTTTAATGCCCTCTCCCCACATTGACAATCCTTTTAGCTTTTGATAAATCTTTTTTTTTCCCCCCAGCCACAAAATCAATTCTGAAGCAAAGAGAAAACCATATCCATTGTCATTAGCACAAAATCCCCAAGGATTCACGTGATCAACTGGTCAAAGGTCTGAGCTGAGCTGGTCCTACATCTCCTCTTTTTGCCATGTGAGACCAGGGGGTGGCAGCCAGGGGTAACCTCAGGGTATGAGGAGGAGCAAACCCACCTCTTGGCACAAGATTAAACTAGGAGATGTAAGAATGAAGGGAAGAGGCTGGGAAGCTAGTTCATCCTTATATTTAGGGTACGCTCTCGAAGTAAATCTGTTGTCACTCACAATGTACCAACCATTTAGAGTAAGACTTAGTTCTATTTTTCACCTCTGTGTTTTACCTCTACAGTACTTATTCTTCTCCAATTAAAAATGTAATTCTTTCAGGGCAGAGACTGAGCCAAACAACAGGAGAAACATGGAATTCACTAAATCCAATCTCCCTTGTCCAGAGCCTCTGCCTGAGCTGTTCCCACAGCCTTGGGCTCTGAGGTCCGGCCAGCTCTTTTCAGGTTGACTACTTCTCACACCAGGGTTGCAGCTCAAATGTCATTTCCTCAGAGCATCCCTGGGTGATCCTACTAAGCCCTCCCACACCTGCTCTCTATCAAAGTCACCTGACTTGCTTTCTTTAAGGCTGTGATCACCACCTGAACTTATCTTTATATCTGTTTGCTTCATCTGCCTGCCCATAAAACATACTCTGAGAAGACAGGGCTTTTGCTTGTGTTTTTCCACTGCTCTAGGCCCCAGCACCTAGGACAGTTACTATCACACAGTAGTAACTGCTTGCCCGCTTCCCTGGTGGTTCAGACGGTAAAGAATCTGCCTGCAATGCGGGAGACCGAGGTGCAATCCCTTTGTTGGGAAGAGCATCTGGAGAAGGGAATGGCTACCCACTCCAGAATTCTTGCCTGGGAAATCCCATGGACAGAGGAGCCTGGTGGACTACAGTCCATGGGGCCACAAAGAATTGGAGACAACCAAACGGCTAATGCTCACTTGCTGCTGCTGCTAAGTTGATTCAGTCGTGTCCGGCTCTGTGCGACCCCACAGACGGCAGCCCACCAGGCTCCCCAATCCCTGGGATTCTCCAGGCAAGAACACTGGAGTGGGTTGCCATTTCCTTCTCCAATGCATGAAAGTGAAAAGTGAAAGGGAAGTCGCTCAGTCGTGTCCGACTCTTAGCGATCCCATGGACTACAGCCTACCAGGCTCCTCTGTCCATGGAATTTTCCAGGCAAGAGTACTGGAGTGGGGTGCCATTGCCTTTAATTTCATATTCCTTGAATAAACAAATATAGTGAATATTCTCAAGAAAAAGTATTTAACTAATTGAAGGTCACAAATTTTATCTGATCCCTTGACAAAAAGCAGACAGTCCCCAAATGGGGGCTGTTGACCAATGCCATGTACAACCCACAGCAATGGCCCAGCACACTTAGGTATAAGCCACGCCAAACAGACCAGGGATGTCTGCTCCTGCCTTCAGTGGTTCAAAGGGGCCTAGAAGTCCTGTGCAAACTCATAAAAGTCTTATCTGTCACCTGCCTCTGGCTTTTCTCTTACTTCCTTTTTCTCCCCAGTACCCAACTTTCTCTCCATGAGAAAGAAATACATATACACATGTGTGGGCTTCCCAGGTGGCACCAGGGCAGAAGACATAAGAGATGAGAGTTCGATCCCTGGGTCAGGAAGATCTCCTGGAAGATGGAATGGCAACCCACTCCAGTATTCTTGCCTGGAGAATCCCAGGGACAAAGGAGCCTGGCAGGCTACAGTCCATAGGCTTGCAAAGAGTTGAACACAACTGAAGCGACTTAGCATGCACACACACATACATATGTGTATAGTGTTCGACAACTTAAATGTTTCCCTCTCATTTTTAATCTTTTTTTAAAAGTTAATTAACTGGCTGCACTGAGTCAAATTGGCTGCACTAGCCCAAAGGCACAAAGGAGTGACATGAAACCTGGTGTTTCTGGCTCTAAAATGCTCACTCCTTCTTTCTACTACAGTAAGCTGCCATTCCAAATACATAAAGTGGATTTTTTAACATCAATATTCAAATACACTTGAGAGAAATAACATTTGCACAGCTTCAGTGAGTAGCTTCCTCTCTCAAAAGTTGTCTCCATTTCCTGACACAGAATTAATTTAGGAAATGTTCACATTTTAAATCTGTAACTCAATTTGCTCCTGGCAATACAGTCTTGAATTTATATAACACTATCACAAGTTCCATTAATAATTACAGAAATATTTTATACACATATAAAATACCTGGATTTTATATATGTATAAAACTACCCATCTTAATGATAAGTTTTATAAGTCATAGCTTCAAAATTCTACTGCAAACTTAAAATATATTCCCAAGCTAAGATTTTCCCAGTTGCCTAATTCAAAATGTAAGATATTAGAGTGTATTCTCCAACTGGATTATGAAAAATAGATTCTCAAGTCCATTCTGAACTCAAAAATAACCTAGTCCATGTTATGGTCAAAACGAGAAGTGTGAATATAGGCAAACCCAAAGCATGAAATGAACTATCCAATTAAAAAAATGTAAATCAAACAGGCTAAAATCAAGCTGTACATTTATGATGCTGTATGTGTCTGCATACAAAAATAATTCCACCTTTCAGTGTAAGATACAAATATTCTTTTAAAAATTATTGTAGGACATTAATCAAAAATTCACTGAGTGCAAGATCTTTTAATAAAACAAAGCTACACAGTCAAGTTTATTTGTGAACATTAGCATCAGGGAAGGAAGAAAACCCCAAACATGGATAATTCAGAAGTCCTTTTTGGAATCTTTTCAGCAACAGATTTAGTTTTTTCAACACGCACTGTTTTTTGACCGTGTACTAAAGCTCTGGGATTATCCAATCAAGGAGCACCCACTGTTTAATAAACACAGGGCTTCTTTGGGGTACGGTCCTTACTTTGAAAAAGTTCAGTCTTGAGGGGGTAGAGTGGTGGGTACAAGGAGACAAGTATCATTTCAGCAGAATACACCCTGATTCACAAGTGCAGGGGTGCTAGGAATGAGAGGGCAGTGTCAGCCCAGCCCAGTTCAACAGAGGCAGGGGGGTGGCCAGCGCAGCGTGAGGGGTCGCCTCTCGGCCTGGCCCCTCATAGTCAGGAGACCTGATCGGGAGCACAGCGGGAGAGGGCTGGCAGGAATGAACACGCCCCGGCGAAGCGCGGGTGTGTGTGTACCGGCTGCTGGGGATGAGGGGACAGGGGCAGGTCTGTGGGGGGACAGGGCTCAGCCAGGAGGGCCTGAGGGCTGCGCTCTCACCAGTGAGCCCCGAGGGGCCACTCTATGTGGACAGGGCCAAGGTCAGGAAGACAGATACTGGGTGCTTGTGGCAATACCAGACACCTCACCGATGACTTGGAGAAAGTGGGAAAACTCAAGCCAAACCGACTTTGGTGCTAAACGAAAGAAAAAGAGAAAGTGAAGTCGCTCAGTCGTGTCGACTCTTTAAGAACAGATTTGTGCTCAGTTGCTCAGTCGTGTCTGACTCTTTGCAACCCTACGGACTGTAATCCGCCCGGCTCCTCTGTCCATGGGATTTTTCAGGCAAGAATACTGGAGTGGGTTGCCATTTCCTTCTCCAGGGGATCTGCACAACCCAGGGATCAAACCCACGTCTCTTGTGTCTCCTACACTGGCAGGTGGATTCTTTACCAGTGCACCACTTGGAAAGACCCCATAAGAACAGATTTAGGTTTCTTTTAAGGCCAGTGAATCTGAAGCACCCCATGGATGCATGGCCAAGTCCACAAAAATAGAAGATGTAACCAACCTCAACTGCCCAGTTTCCATGGTGGAGGGTCCCAATTCCACACCACCTACTGGCTATAATGACCCTTTAAGTTCTTTGCCTCAGATTCCTCATCTGCAGAATGAGGATAATGTCATCTGCCATCGTGGGGTTTTCTAGAAGGGAATGTGGGAATGATTAAATGATAGAATAAATATGAAAGGACCTTATAAAATCTAGTTCTCCACAAATGAAAGAAGTAACTTATTGCAGGCTCAGCTGACAGTATTACAGAACATAAAATTATCAAAAGGGAGAAGAAGCTTCAATGTATTAATTAAAATGAAGAGGACTGTTTTAATTAAAAAAGACAGATTAGCCCATACAAAGGAACCACTTATTTTTAATAGCATAAAACCACCTCTCAACCTCTCCTTGACCCCAGGAGTCATCAAACAAATTCTAGGCCAGACAGGGGTGAACAGTGTAAACTTCACAGTGATGGATGTGTCACGAACAGAATTAAACCACAAAACCAATTAAGTCATGAAAGCAGTGATACAACCAGGCAGAGGGTTCAGAGGAGCATCTCTGAAAGATTTCATTAGCTAAACCACAAAGTCCTACTGAAAAGCACACCAGCAATCTAGCTAAAAATGGGTCACTTTATTTATAGATTCCATAACCAAATCATATATCCTCAAAAAAAAAAAAAAAAAAAACCAGCGTCTGAAAACTCTCTTGAATAGGTATGTTAAACAGGGCAGTTCCATGCCTACTGAAGGAAATAAGGCAATGATCTGTTTAAACTGTAAATAAACAGGCTTCACACGGTGCCAGCAGAGTGCGGAGATTACGTTCTTCCGGGGGAACACACCGTACTAGTTTGGGGCTGACACCAAACTCAGCGGGCTCCTGTTTCCTTGAACAGGTTGCTGCTAAAGTCCATCGTGAAGGAGGCAGTTTTGCTAGACTCAGTAGATGCTCCTATTGTGGGGAGGACAGTCATTCTGTGAAAATACTGTCTAGGGCAGACTGTCAGAAACTGTACGAGGGGAGCGAACTGCAAGCCTGGGAAATGCAGCCTCTTCAACTGTTCAGACAAGTGACGAGTGCGATTTGCTGAAATGCCAGCTGCAGTGAGTGATCTCAGTGGTGGAGGCGGTGGGAGGATGTTTAAATTCTGTCCCCCTTATTTTGCTCTATTTTCAAGTTTTACCAATGGCCATATTTTGTAAAATTAACAAGAAATAGCCACTTAGATGGAGATTTTGCAAAATACAGAAAAAGTAAGACTAAAACAGCAATGGCCAATTCCACCATCCATCTGCTTTATATGTCTCTCTAGTCTTTTTTCAATGAATATGCTTTATTTTTTTCATGTGTTACACCATTATTTTTAAAGGGAGGGCAAAATAAACAATATATATATATATCATATGTTACTTTTAATTACAGAAAGCAAATTAACAGAACATTGTAAGTCAACTACACATCAATAAAAATAAAAACAAAAAGCACAGTTGTTAGGCCAGATGATCATAAACCATGTTAGACAGTTAAAATTCTATTAGAAACATTCAAAGAAACAAATACTCCAGCTAACAATGGCAATATTTTGAAACCATGGTAATTTCAGTCAGTTCAGTTCAGTCGCTCAGTCGTGTCTGACTCTTTGCGACCCCATGAATCGCAGCACGCCAGGCCTCCCTGTCCATCACCAACTCCCGGAGTTCACTCAAACTCACGTCCATTGAGTCGGTGATACCATCCAGCCATCTCATCCT
This sequence comes from Bubalus kerabau, assembly GCF_029407905.1. NCBI lineage: Eukaryota > Metazoa > Chordata > Mammalia > Artiodactyla > Bovidae > Bubalus > Bubalus kerabau. The sequence continues at coordinate 12,547,855 of NC_073637.1, read as the reverse complement.
CTGTCGTCCCTTTCTCCTCCAGCCCCCAACCCCTCCCAGCATCAGAGTCTTTTCCAATGAGTCACCTCTTGGTAATTTACATATGACTAATTAAAAATTGCTGTTAATTATACTAAAAACAAAACAAAACTAAAGGCATGCATGCTCAGTTGTGTCTGACTCTTTCTGACTCCACAGACTGTAGCCCACCAGGCTCCTCTCTCCATGGGATTTCCTGGGCAAGAATACTGGAGGGGGCTGCGTTTTCTTCTCCAGGGGATCTTCCCGACCCAGGGATGGAACCCACATCTCCCTCACCTCCTGCATTGGCAGGCGGATTCTTTACAGCTGAGCCACCTGGGAAGCCCTTATTACGTGTACTCCTTCCCTCTAAAAGAGGAGATCTGAACTCAGCCTGGAATATGTATGAGCAAGTACATTCTTGCTTATTGACCTCATAAAATTTTAAATGACCGACACCCACTGTTAAAGATGGGAGGGACATGTCTATAGGTCCCTGCAGCTCAGCCCCTCACATTGGACTTGATGGCGCTGGCGCCTTTGAAAAGGAGCTTGAACATGACCCAGACCAGAACAAAACTTCATCTCACACACCCGAACAGATTATGACATGGTTAAAAGGAGGAGGCAGAGGAACACACCTGGGATTCTGGCTTAAAAAGAAACACCACCACCTGCACCAATTCCCAGGGGCTCTCCTGTCCAAGAACATCCTCTGCATAGAGACGTTTGTCCTGGTTGATCACACTGGACACTGTTTTAGTCCAGGAGGTCCCGTGTATACACGCTTAGAGGCCTGAAGGGCAGGTAAATGGCTTATAAAAGGACCAGCGGGCTCTCACCAGTTCTTTTCACATGTTAATATTTCAAAGAGACCAGCACCCATAAAACACCTGGCCCAAGTCCTGGCACACAGCAATGCCACCAGTAAGTGGAAGCAGGTATTGATGTATCTATCTGTACCTCAACCCGTATCTTACAGACGAACCCAGCATTTTCTAAAATGACTGTCAGTTGCTCACGTGAGGTTGATACTAGTGATCACGTCAGACCACCTCTTCTGATTGCTTCTTCTCAGCCGTGGTGCTGAAGGTTTTGCTTAACCATGCTGCAATTCCAGCTACCTACCTGGAGCCACTCAACACCAGATTTAGAGAGCAAAACATCACCAGCGTGCAGTATACACTCAGGACGGAATACAATGACTACTTGTCATTTCTTACTTTACACTAGTGATCCTTGGGCATCTGTTTAACTTCACTAAGCCTCAGTTTCCTCATCTACAAAATGGGCATAAACGACACGTATTTACTCACTCTAGGACTTCCCTGTAGCTCAGACGGTAAAGAAACTGCCTGCAACACAGGAGACCCAGGTTTGATCCCTAAGTCAGGAAGATCCTCTGGAAAAGGGAATGGCAACCCACTCCAGTATTCTTGCCCAGAGAATTCCATGGACAGACGACCCTGGCAGGTTACAGTCCATGAGGTTGCAAAGAGTCGGACACAGCCAGCGACTAACACTACACTGCTCAATGAAAACACACACAAGTCCAAAACGCTTTGCACAGGGGCAGGCACGAAAATAGTCCCCCCCAAGAAGTGAGGCGTTGCTCCAGCACAGGCAGCCTCCTTAACTAACCTTGTTCCCTAGGAATTTACAGCCATGTGCTAGGAAAGCCTGCCAGTGCAGGAGATGCAAGAGATGCGAATTTGATCCCTGGGTAGGGAAGATCCCCTGGAGGAGGACATGGCAACCCACTCCAGTATTCTTGCTGGGAGAACCCCATAGATAGACGAGCCTGGTGGACTACAGTCCGTGAGATTGCAAAGAGTTGGACATGACTGAGCACGCAATTATGCTAGGAAACACAGGTTCGCTAATAGGATGGAGAGAAACCACAGTCATCTGCGGAGCTACCAAGGAACACCCGTGTGAGAGACCGGCGGCCACAGCTTTCGGCACACATGCTGCTGGGGGTGATGCTTCTTCCAGCCAGACGTCACCATGCACATGAGGGCACCCCACTGCTCTGACACCTCTGCCCTTCTCCCGCTCCAAGGGGAGGTGAAGCTGAAGGTGCAGGCGTGGTGAGGAACCACGCTCCTTCTGCTCTGCTCCTCCAGCACTGCTGGGAAGATACGTCCATCCCCAAGCTGTGTCAGGAAGTCTCCATGCCCACAAGAGAAGCCAGGTCACCGAACACAAGCCTTGCCAGCTATAAAGATGGTCTATTTGGCCCCCATTCATTTTATTAACAATTTAGCCCAAAACTTCTGTAGGAGAGAACCCACTTATGGGGCCTCCTCCTGTCTCAACAAATGTGTCATCCCTTCCTCGTAGTTTGCAAGATTATTGCTCACACTCATTCTGGAAAATCAGAATAAAAACAAATACTCTAGCTGATAGCCATGTTGGCAGTTTTAATTTTTAATCTCTAAACTGAGTATCAGTTATAAGGAAGTCTGGAGCCAAAGATGGAGAATGAATTAAGGAGCAGCATGAGGTACAAACATTCAGTATGTAAAACACTTTTCCCTTATATCTTGGTCCGTGTGTGTATGTGTGTGAATATGAGTGTATGTACATGTGTGTGCATGTATGTGTGTGTATGTATGTGTATGTATATATATGTGTGTGTGTGTGTATGTGTATGTGTGTGTGTGTATTTGTATGAAATAAATAGAGCTCCAGAATCAGCCAGTCTAGTTCCCCAACTCAACACATGAGAAAACTGTTTCAGAAACATTAATGTATCAGAGGTCACAGTGAAAAGTGTCAGTCGCTCAGTACCATGGACTGTGGGCCACCAGGCTCCTCTGACCATGGAATTCTCCAGGCAAGAATACTGGAGTGGGTAGCCATTCCCTCCCTTCTCCAGAGATCTTCCTGACCCAGGGATGGAACCTGGGTCTCCTGCACGGTTGGCAGATTCTTTACTGTCTGAGCCACCAGGGTTTCACAGAGCTTTTGTCAAAACAGAAAAGCTTAAACCACAATCTGTTCGATCCACCAGTTTTATGGATGAAGAGACCAAGGCCCAGCAAAATGGACAACACAGCAGTAAGTGCAGACTGTGGATTCTTGAGTCCAGCACATCACTCCATCTTTCTAGTTCTTCTCAGTCTTGCTTGAGAAGCAGACACAGTGACACAGCACCTCATCTTGCCAACCGCCCTGATGTATCTTCCTAGACTTTCAGGGACTAGAAGAGAGAGTTAGTCTGTCTTTAGACGTTCTGGGAGGCCAACAATGCTGGAGCTCACTTGCCAAATGGCTCACCCCACCAATGACAGGCATGAAGTTCAGATGATTAAAGGAGGCTACCCTCTGCTGCTAGACCTCTGGGGCTCCGAGGAAGTACCAGGGCCTTTTTGGTCCCTGTGAAAAAGGGGGTGGCCTTTTCCTTGCCAAGAATAAACAGGTGTTAATTACTGGAGGCACCTTCGGGGTCACTCTGGAGTTGCCGCTGCATAGCACGGCACAATAGTTCAACGTGTGAGCTTGAGGAAGACTCTCCCTCTCTGAAGCCCTCAATTAGATGATCATTAAAGCTCCTTTCTGAAATCAGATCAGATCAGATCAGTCGCTCAGTCATGTCCGACTCTTTGCAACCCCATGAATCACAGCACGCCAGGCCTCCCTGTCCATCACCAACTCCCGGAATTCACTGAGACTCACATCCATCGAGTCAGTGATGCCATCCAGCCATCTCATCCTCTGTCGTCCCCTTCTCCTCCTGCCCCCAATCCCTCCCAGCATCAGAGTCTTCTCCAATGAGTCAACTCTTCACATGAGGTGGCCAAAGTATTGGAGTTTCAGCTTTAGCATCATTCCTTCCAAAGAAATCCCAGGGCTGATCTCCTTCAGAATGGACTGGTTGGATCTCCTTGCAGTCCAAGGGACTCTCAAGAGTCTTCTCCAACACCACAGTTTGAAAGCATCAATTCTTCAGCACTCAGCTTTCTTCACAGTCCAACTCTCACATCCATACATGACCACAGGAAAAACCATAGCCTTGACTAGACGGACCTTTGTTGGCAAAGTAATGTCTCTGCTTTTGAATATGCTATCTAGGTTGGTCATAACTTTCCTTCCAAGGAGTAAGCGTCTTTTAATTTCATGGCTGCAGTCACCATCTGCAGTGATTTTGGAGCCCAGAAAAATAAAGTCTGACACTGTTTTCACTGTTTCCCCATCTATTTCCCATGAAGTGGTGGGACCGGATGCCATGATCTTAGTTTTCTGAATGTTGAGCTTTAAGCCAACTTTTTCACTCTCCACTTTCACTTTCATCAAGAGGCTTTTTAGTTCCTCTTCACTTTCTGCCATAAGGGTGGTGTCACTGCATATCTGAGGTGATTGATATTTCTCCCGGCAATCTTGATTCCAGCTTGTGTTTCTTCCAGTCCAGCGTTTCTCATGATGTACTCTGCATAGAAGTTAAATAAACAGGGTGACAATATACAGCCTTGACGAACTCCTTTTCCTATTTGGAACCAGTCTGTTGTTCCGTGTCCAGTTCTAACTGTTGCTTCCTGACCTGCATACAAATTTCTCAAGAGGCAGATCAGGTGGTCTGGTATTCCCATCTCTTTCAGAATTTTCCACAGTTTATTGTGATCCACACAGTCAAAGGCTTTGGCATAGTCAATAAAGCAGAAATAGATGCTTTTCTGGAATTCTCTTCCTTTTTCTATGATCCAGCGGATGTTGGCAATTTGATCTCTGGTTCCTCTGCCTTTTCTAAAACCAGCTTGAACATCAGGAATTTCACGGTTCACGTATTGCTGAAGCCTGGCTTGGAGAATTTTGAGCATTACTTTACTAGCGTGTGAGATGAGTGCAACTGTGCGGTAGTTTGAGCATTCTTTGGAATTGCCTTTCTTTGGGATTGGAATGAAAACTGACCTTTTCCAGTCCTGTGGCCACTGCTGAGTTATGAAAATGCTTTATTATATTGTGAAAGCAAAGACAGGCACTTGAGTACAACGTGACCTTCGTACACCAGTATCTAACTTGAATTCTGCATGGAAACATGCCCTCGTCTTCTGCTCCTGGTTTAGACTGAACAGGTCTGTTTTTACCTTTATTTCAGAAAATATAAAGATACTAAATGAGTTTGGTCTTAGACAGCCACACAGCTGAATATTGCCTCAACTGTGCATGTGTCTGTGTGTGTGATTAGCCAGTAAGTCAATCTGTAGGTGCCCAATTTCTGCTACCTCCCACTGCCTCCCCAGAGCACTATGTTAGACATCATATCATGGAGATAAATAGTCGGCGGTTCTGGACCAATGCACCTGAAATAAACTTCAAGAAAGTTTATTTCACTCAAAGACAACAGCTCTCACAAGGCTGGAATACTAATGTGAACCAAAAAAAGAATAAAGCCTTGGTTAACGAAACAAAATAGCCCAGGCAGCAAAGCTAACACCCCGGGGTAAGAACGGTGCATGAGAGCAGCCAGCACGGAGGCGCCTCACACTCGCCTGCGCTCTGCTCCTCCTGAGAGCTGCTAAACCGAAAGACACACTAGATTAAAAAGCTGACGACACCTGAGCCAGCTGCAAGAACAGGGCAGGCATTACACGCCTCTTGATGCAAGTCGACAGCATCACTCCAGAGGACTCTGATCCCACTCCACTCCCCCAAAAAAGGGGGAAAAAAAATCAAAATTGAATCTGATTAGCCTGCTAGATCAGTGGAACACATTAAACACCACGGGGATTGCAATTAGCAAAACCCCAGCAAAGAATGTGGCAAGTTCTATAGGACAAATGAACCACTGCTTTAACAAATTAATTATTAAGGGAAAAAAGGTGGGTGGGGGAGCCCAACCAAAATGACTGTCTGGCTCTTATTTGAATGCAGATTTAAACAAACCAACATTTGAGAGCTCTGAGGAAATGTAAACACCGACTGAAGCCCTACTGATATTGAGGAACTACTGTGCTTGTTTGTTTGTTTTGCCACTTGCATGTGGGATCTTAGTTCCCCAACCAGGGACTGAACCCGGGCCAAGGCAGTGAAAACAGAGTCCTAACCACCGAACCATCAGCCAATTCCCTACAGTTAATTTTTTCAATGAGATAATAGTATTGTGGTTATTATTTTTATTATTATTTTTTAAGAGTGTACTGAACTGCTCACAACAAAAGGCCATGGTTGGGAGACGCCACGGCAGGGAAGGCAGCAATGAAACAAGAGGCCATAAGCTGATCCTCGTTGAAGCCGGATGTTGAGTACAACGGAACTCATTATCCCCTCTGCCTTTTCTGGGTTTCCTGACATTTTCCAGAATAAAAAGTTTAAAAAAAAAAATGATAGACACAGGTGTAGATATGCGAGTTCCGTCAAAATTACAAAGGAAATGAAAGTCACAGGCCATCAGTAAGTCTCCCTAACCCCATTCTCTCTCTTTTTTTTTAAACATTCAGCTGTTTGCTGTTTCAGGACTTTAGGACTCAATCCTTCTAAATGGTCTGCTGAGCCCCGTGAAGAGACTGTTTCAACGCTAAATAAGCTCCCTGTAACTTCTGCTTTGCTGATTTCAGAGAGTGGTGCCTGGAGCCTCGGTAGCACCTGGTTAGAAATACAAGTTCCCAGGCCCTATTTCAGACCTCCTGAGATGCACCAACTCTGGGGGGTGAGGCCCTCAAGGTGTCCCAACAAGTCTTCTAGGCGATTCTGATGAACAGTCAAGTCTGACCTGACATCAGAGTAACAAACCAGACAATGAGGGGAAGAGGAGGGCTGAGTACTAACCACTTAAGTGCCAAGCTGATGACCAATCAGTAAAAAAACCCTAGAGCCTACAGGGCATGTTTAAGTAATTCTGGTGGGTCCCCAAATAAAATATAGCCTCTATACCCATCCACTACCACCTTCATCAAAATAAAAAAACTTAAAAAATTGTAAAGGTCTACTTCCTATTGTCACTTTTGGGACCCTCAGTCTCAATGAGATCACATGTAAACTTAACCCTCTTTCCAAATCTCATCCTTTTAGAAAGGAAACTGCTGTTTTGCTTTGTAATTATTGATCAGAGAAGAAGGCCGTTTTAAAGCAGTGAAAAGTTAAAGTGTTAGTCACCCTGTTGTGTCTGACTCTCTGCGACCCCATGGACTGTAGCCCACCAGGCTCCTCTGTCCATGGCAAGAATACTGGAGTAGGTTGCCATTCCCTTCTCCAGGGGATCTTCCCAACCCAGGGATCGAAGCTGGGTCTCCTGCTTTGAAGGTGGATTCCTTACCATCTGAGCCACCAGGGAAGTCCTGCCTTCAAGCAAACTGGCTGTAGGTTAACTGCAGAGTTACACTTCTTACTAGTGTTAGTCACTCAGTCATGTCCGACTCTTTGCAACCCCATGGACTGTAGCCTGCCAGGCTCCTCCATCCATAGGATTTTCCAGGCAAGAACACTGGAGTGGTGGTATTCTCCAGTGACAGCCAAACTGCCCAATGGTGGAGCTGCAGTTCGAAAATGGGAAACTCTGCTTAGGTGACAGATGGCAATATCAACGTCCTCACAGAAAACCAGAGGTCTCAGCTAAAGAAAAAAAAAAAAATTCACTGCTTAAAACTACCAACCCCAGAATCTTCAGGCTCATGAATTTTTATCTTGAACAATGTCCTCACTCTGAGTAGACTGAACACGTGTGGCTCGATGCTATTGGCTGTAGAATTTGCAGAGGGAAGGACGGGAACCTTCGCACGTGGAGCCACCCCCATCTGCAGTGAATGCTCTGGGTAGGAAAGGCCACTGTTCAGAGAAGAGTCGTGGGCAAGGCTCTTTCACCCTGGTCAGAAAGGTGGGTTTGCTCCCCACACTCAACACACCATAGACCCACTCTACCGAGTGGGCAGGGCAGCCAGGCCACAACATACTTGCCTTTATTTTTAGTTGGAGAATAGCCACTTTACGATGTTGTGTTGCCTTCTGCCATACAACAACGTGAGTCGGCTCTAAGTATTCATGTATCCCCTCCCTCTCACCCCATCCTACCCCTCGAGGTTGTCACAGAGCACCCGGGGTGCTCCCTGTGCTACACAGCAGCTTCCCATTAGCTATCGATTTGACATATGATAACATATATACGTCAAAGCTACTCTCAATTCATCCCACCCTCTTCTCCCCACACTGGGTCCACAAGTCTGGTTCTTTATGTCTGTCTCTATTCCTGCCGTGCAAATAGGTTCATTAGTACCAGTTAGCTTTTATTTTTTTTTATCATCACCTTTTAGGAGGCTCTCACAACACTCTGAAAAGATGAAGAGCAAGGAGAAGAAGGCAGAATGTGTGCTGGGCGCCAGCTGCGTCGCCAGTCCTGGTGCTGAGTTCCTGGTGTGGCCACGTGCTACGCTGGCACCATTTCACAGATGAGAGCAAGAAACTCTGCACAGGTAACAAAAGCATTTCAGAACAGTATGTTTTGACCCTAACTGTACAATGGCAAGGTCGAGGCTCAGAGATAGGAAGTGGTGAGCCCAGGATGCAGAGCTGGTACCCACACCGGGAACCACACACACACACACAGGCCTGCCCGGTCCTGACGCCTGGGCCAGCTCTCTGCACGACAGCAAGCTGCCGCCCACAGGCACCTGTGAGCCTGGGACCTGCCTAAACCTGCATGGCCCAGCCAGGATGGAGCTGTTAGGTCGTCAACCTGCCCCCACCAGTGTGCAAGGAAGGGGCTGAGCCACAGAAGATACCAAACTTTACCAGTCGGAGACGCGTTTAGATGCGGTCGGGATGTGCAGACAACTGTTTCAGCCACAGCAGATAGACTAACTAGATTCTGCTCAGGCTGAGAATTAGCATTCGCTTGCTTCCTCTGAAGCTGAACGCTTGAAAAGGAAGGTGGATGACCTGGCTTCCAACCTCAGGTCTTCCACAAGTGTCATAATTGGGTGACCTCAGAGCCTAGGTTTTCTGATGGTAAACATCTGACAAGTCATGTCTGCTCCATCACAGCTTTCTTTATTATGAGGATCAGAGGAGAAACTGTGTTAAGGAACTTTGTAAACCATAAAGTAGTACAGAAATGGAAAGGATTAATGTGACGTACCAGCTGGGCGGGTAAGACTTTCACCAGGAAGGTACTGGGCAGTCCCTAATGATGCTAATGACAGCGGTCATGCTTGTCTTTGGGGAAAAAAACAAGAAACAAAACCAAAAAATGGGCCCACTCCACAGAAGGGCTACTCCTTTGGCACACAAGCAAGAGAGATCGTGTGAAATCAGTCTTAGGCTCTGTTCGGGATCAGAGCCGAGACCTGGGAACAGAAAGGTGAAGCTGGGTCCCATGAGGCAAGAGCTGGGAACTGCAGGCCATGGCAGGGCCAAGTCTCAAGCCAGGACTCCTCACAAATCCTGTCTATAATGAAGATAGAGCTGCAAACAAGGGGAAGGAAGAAGTCCTACAGGTGAGCAGAGGATGAAGTAGAAGCTCTTCTTCCTCTCTTATGGGAGATGAAGGCCCTCACAGTCAAGGCGAGCCAAGAAAACGGGTTTCCCTGTGCATGGGCAGCCCGCAGGGGAACACCTTCTTCAGCAGGGCACCCACCTCCACCTCCCAAGTTCAATGGGACGAACGTGCTTCCCACCAGCAGGTGGCCTACCTAACTGGAACTTTCAGTGGACCGCCTGTTACTGCATGTGGACACTCAAAAACCTCAGAAACGCAATACAGAGACCACAATGATTTCACTCACACTTTTGCCTATCCAGGCTTCCCTAGTGGCTCAGCTGGTAAAGAATCCACCTGCAATGTGGGAGACTTGGGTTCGATCCCTGGGTTGGGAAGATCACCTGGAGAAGGGAAAGGCTACCCACTCCAGTATTGTAGCCTGGAGAATTCCATGGACTGTACAGTCCATGGGGTTGCAAAGAGTCAGACACAGCTGAATGACTTTCACTTTCACTTTCTGCCTAGCCACCATTCTCATTCTCCTTAACATCCACCTGCCAGCTTCCCTTTCTTGGCAATTCAGCTACCACCCAAACCCGAGACATAAACCCCCCTCACCTGGTCCCTCCTTTTCATTCTTATCTGGTTTAATGCCTCACCTCCCCACTGGCTTTAATCAATCGATTCCAAGTGCCCCTGGGGTCTCTTCCTTGCTGAGCATCAATTCTACATCTTTTCCACGGCTGGAGAGAAGGCACTTCTGCCTTTTCACTTCCCTTCCTTAAGATCTATTCTTCAGGCACACCAGTCCTTTTACAACCATGTTCCCATCCACAAGTCCACCTGTGGCCAGTGTCACACCAGCGCCACCCCATGATCTCCTCTTTGGAGGTTCATGCCCACCATCTCACTCCCCTGAGCTCCAGGACACTAACACTTTAGTAACAACACCCCAACATCACTCTTAGCCATGTCAAGACCCATGAACGTGACGCTCAACCCTGACTTCTTCCCTGCGATGCTACACTCAGCTTCATCTCCCCTTCACCCCAAATGCTGGCTGTGGGACAGACATGGCTGACTCCCATTCTCCTCTTCGCCTTAGCACCAGGATCCCAGTTTTCAGCAGGTATTTTGCCATTGGGAATAAAAGACTTCCATTTCCCAGTCTTTCTTGCAGCCAGCTGCAGCCCATTAAGCTGTACTGGTATGTGGGTTCTGGAAGAGAAATGACTCCGTGGAGTGGAGGGGCAACTTTTCCTTTCTTCTTTAGCATCACATCTCAGAAAGGAGAGCTGGAGCACCAGCATCTATCGCGAGTCAGGAGGTGGACTTAAGGATGGAAAAAGGTGAAGTAGAGAAAGGGAGACGGCACCATGGGCCTGGCACTCCAGGCTCACATCCAGACTCCTTACAGGTGAGAGAGAAACTACCATACTTAAGCATCTCTTGTTTTTGCTTTTTTCCTATTATATACAGCTCAACCAACTCCTTACTATTACAAGCCAATGATCAAATAATGGCAAACAATGAACTAGCTGGGGACAGGGTCTCCAAAACAAAGAGGGGTCCAGAGAGAGTGAAGGTCAACGTTTCCTAGGCTTTTTATCAGTATAGGATGCCCTACTGAACGCTCCTGTCCCCACTATCATGTGGTACATTATACTACACCTTCAGACTTCATTCATTTTGTCTATAATATAACCTTTTTAGAAAGCAACACAAACATGTTAAAAAGAAAAAAATAAATCTCAAAAAAATTTTTTTCAAAAGAATAACAAATAAGAGTTTGTTTTATTCTTCACTCATACCACATCATTACAGGCTTGAGAAGACTTTTGAGGGTCTCTTGGACATCAAGGAGATCCCTTTAGGGGTCTCCTAAAGGAAGAAGGAATTAAAGGAAACAAACCCTGACTATTCATTGGAAGGATTGATGCTGAAGCTGAAGCTGAAGCTCCAATACTTTGGCCACCTGATGTGAAGAGCCGACTCATTGGAAAAGACCCTGATGCTGGGAAAGATTGAGGGCAGGAGGAGAAGGGGATGTCAGAGGATAAGATGGCTGGATGGCATCACTGAATCAATGGACATGAGCTTGAGCAAACTCCGGGAGATGGTGAAGGACAGGGACACCTGGTGTGCTGCAGTCCATGGTGTCGAAAAGAGTCAGACACAACTTAGTGACTGAACAACAACCACCATATAGTCAAAATGGTCATGATAAACCCCCACTTCTCAGCGAAAATCTGGCAAGAGGGGATGACCCTAGCAGGGGGAAAAATATCTCCAAAGAAAAAGAAAGTGAAAGTGTTAGTCGCTCAGTTATGTCCAACTCTTTGCAACCCCATGAACAGGCTCCTCTGTTTATGGGCTTCTCCAGGCAAGAATACTGGAGAGGGTTGCCATTTTCTTCTCCAGGGGATCTTCCCGACCCAGGAATCGAACCTGGATCTCCTGCCTTGTAGGCAGATTCTTTACCATCTGAGCCACCAGGGAAGAGAAAATATCTCCATGATAAACCCAAAAGCCATAATGGACCCTCAGCTTCAGCCAAGAGTAGGGCACGACTGAGCAAGTGAACTGAACTGAGGGTTTCAGCTACTGTAGGAAAAGGGCTGAACTCCGGTTTTCTGCTCCCAAGTTTCCGGGATTCCACCAGGGAGTAATTCAGAGGAAGGAGTGAAGGGCTTGGACAGATTCTGTGAACCAGAACACCCCCACTCTACCCGAAGGCTTTTCAGTCTCCTCCCCCAAACGGAAAAGTCCATCACCTGTGCCTCCACCTGAACCCGCTGGAGTCCTAGCCTGACACCGCCACAGTTTCCAGCACTTGACCCGGACACCACCTAACCTCACTGTGAGCTCTGAGGCCTGGGGCTCTGTGGACACCAGCTAACCTCACTGTGAGCTCTGAGGCCTGGGGCTCTGTGGACACCAGCTAACCTCACTGTGAGTGTCTGAGGCCTCGGGCTCTGTGGCCCAGCCTGTTTGTGTCACCGGAGCTGAGAGTGCCAGGAGCGCGGCCCAAGTTCAACAAACGGTCACCGAATCAATGGATAAAAGTAAAGTGACTCGGTGAGCCAGCAGGGAGCTGTCGCCTGCTCCTGAAACCCCAGCCCCCTATCCTGCACACATCGCCCCTGCGTCTCCCACAGAAGCTGCCGACTCGGGTCACAGCAGCAAAGAGACACGCATGGGACGGGGGGCGGGGTGGAGGGGAGAACCCAGGAAGGGCTGGTGAAGAAACAGTTGCTGCGCTATTACTTTTACAGAAGCGGCTAAAAATCAGGAACAGGAAACGGTTTGCAAATGCGTGTGCAGAAAGCATCCTCTGACAGGACAGAAAGGGAGAGCGCTGAGGGGCCCGATGGGATCGAAGAACAGGGAGCACCTGCAGTGACGGGAGGTGGGGATGGGCGGTTAGGATGCTTCCAGGAGAAGTGTGTGGATACCAGGGCGAGCATCTCCCACACCGCCCCTTCCATCCTCACAGCAACACCGGGAGCCCAGCTGAGGGTCGCTGACAGGACAGGAAAACGTTCAGCGTTCCCTCTGCACGTGACATCCATCCAGGTTAATCCTCCCAACAGCCTGGCGAAGGGGGGCTGTCATCTCCTCTTACAGACACGGCAAGTGGTCTCCCAAGGTCTTAAAACTGACACGTGATCACAAGGGGGACAATTTTTTTTTTTGGTAATTATGTAAGGGGGATAATGTTAGCAAACCTTACTGTGGTGATCATTCTGCAATGCACACAGTCTTGAATCAGTATGCTGTATACCTGAGACCAATATAAGGCCACAAGTTATACACCTTCAATTAAAAAAACAAAACTGGTGATAGAGTTGAGGTTCAGCCCATGTTTGTTAAACTTCAAACAAACACCAAAAAAAGAAAAAAAGAAACCTTTTCTCTCCATCGTGGAAATAAGACATTAAGTCAAACCAACTAGAGGGAGAAAGGTTAATAGAAAAAAGAACAGATGAGCAGGTCAGAACAGGGGGGCCACCCGAGTTTCCTGGTCTCTCTGGGGCAACATAGGCCAGGGAATCGGGAAGGAAACACACCAAGCCACTCTCAAACCTAAAAGGGGAATAAAAAGCTGAGCCTTCCGATGTATCTGAATGGAAATTCTAAGAAAATGAACACAATTTATTAGGACTTAAGAGCAGTCACTCCTACAATCAGCTTGGCTGTCAGTCTTCCGAAGTGGTTTTACAATTTCATTTCCTCTGTAGCAACTGCCATGGTTGCTTGAAGAAGCAACGGCACAGGAGCCCAGGACCCTAGTGAAGGATGCCTAGGCTCCGCCAAGGAAGCCCTGCAGCCAGAAAGAGAGCTGTTTGCTCGTCTAAGTCACTGTCGTGTGGGATCACGTAGCCAGAAGCAGCCCCCAGTTGCTGCTAATTTTAAAAGAACCATTTCTGTCCTTAAAAAAAAAAAGAAAGAAGGAAGGAAGGAAGGAAAAGTATGTTGAGAAAGATCCCTGGCACTCCCAGAGTATGGTCTTAAGAGAGTGAGTGAAAGTGAAAGTCTCTCAGTCGTGTCCGACTCTTTGCAACCCCATGGAACTCTCCAGGACAGAATACTGGACTGGGGAGCTGTTCCCTTCTCCAAGGGATCTTCCCAACCCAGGGATCGAACCCACGTCTCCTGCACTGCAGGCAGATTCTTTACCAGCTGAGCCACCAGGGAAGCTCCAAATTTCCCAAAGGGCAGTCGCTTTCCTGTGAAAGTGTATGAGCCTCAGAGTGGAAGGGAGTGAGGACTCACGAGCCACAGAGATAGACAACTGCGAGAGGCAACGTGACAGAAAAGACAATCAATGAACTGGAAGTTCAAGCCCCACATCAGCCAACTGGGACGGAAACTCTAGGACTCCAGTGTCTACAAGACAAACAGCGATGAACCCAGTAGGTGGGGGGGGAGGGGCTGTTTCTCTCCAACTCTTCCACAAGGTACCCCTGAGCAGAGACAGGGCATGTCCTAAAGCACTTACTCTAGGCACATAATCCTAATAAAGTCTCTATTTTATCACCAAGGCTCATGTATGTTTTGCACTCTCCTGTACATCTCCTCCATATTTCCATATACCTCTAATTTAAATATGATGGTTTAAATATAAAATGACCATCGGTCACTTAAATGGCCTGAGTTCACACATTACCTACCACAACCTGGTCTTTGAGTAAAGCTGATGCACCCAGAAGCTATACCATGGGGTGTCCTGTAACCTCACCTCTCTCCTCCCAGGCCATCACATAAATCCCCAGAGAACACATTTCCTAGTATGAGATGCAAGGTTCTTAATAATCACAGATTTTCCTTCCTGTTATAATTTTCCACGATAAGATGCAATGATGTATGTGCAAGTGCCGAGTTCACAAGAGACGGTCAAAAGACAGCAGCTACATCTGAACCTAACGGATCTGACTGCTTTATCAAACTAAACCTGCTTGAAAACATGCAGCCGAATGTCCTCACCAGGGAGACCCAAGTCATAAGTTGTACTGAGGACGCTGCTGCTGACACGGTTCTTCGTATCTCTAGAGTTTCTTGTTGAGAAAAATGAGCCGTGGAGAAGACAAGAGAAGCAGCAAGTGAAACAGAAAAACAACAATAACAAAAATTCAATAAGACAACTGACAAAGGACGACTTACTAGGTAGGTATGTGCAGTGACAAGTTGCTTAGGACCTGAGAGATTAAAAATTCCTACTCAAGTTTAGCACCAAGAAGTCTTTCTGCAGATGAAGGTTGTGCCATCTGTGGTTGAAAAAAAAAAAAAGAAAATGCTGCACCTAGCCACGATTCCTTCTTTGTCTTAGATGCAAATAATTATGGAGTTACTACAATCTGCTGAACTCAGGAGTCTGCTGCCTCCCACAGAAGTTTTCTAGTGAATCTTCTCCCAAACTGCCTTCTTTCAACCTTGCATTCTCATCTTGAGTCTGCCATATCCTTCAGGCTACAGATGACATACCTGTCTTAAATAACTAACTAATATAGATCTGGGGGCAAGGGATTGGACAGGCGAAAGTAAATATTGACCTTTTTAAAAACAATTCCTTTTGTACTTGATGAGGACTCAGCTCAAAATAAATAATGTTATCTGGATTCAGTTCAATAAATATTTATTGAGTGCTTATTATGGTCAAAGCCTTACATTAGGGACTGTGAAGAATGCACAGAACACACAGTCCTTGCCAAGGTGAGTTTACAACCTGCGAGGAGAGATAGGACACACATATAAGTAACTAATGAAGGGCAGGATGTCATCAGGCAAGAAGAGCAATACAAAGACCCGTGTGTAGGGAAAGATCATTTCCAGGCCAGGGAGATTGAGAAAGTTTCAGGGAAGACACAGCACACACCCATAGGACCAGTTCCACCCAGACTTTGTGTTACTGTGGGCGTTTGTGGGGTCCAGCTGGATGAGAAAGACTCAGAGCAGAATGAGCAACGCAAAGAAAGTATCAATGCATCTGCTGCAAAGGAGAGAGCACCCCAGTCATTAAAGACGAGTACCGCACAGAGATACAGGAGCCGGCGTCTCCTGAAGCACCAGAGTCAACTACCCCTAGCGAGGGCCTGGTAAGACCAGATGTTCTTCTGGCTCGTGTGCTTGGAGGGCAGGCCTCCCAAGGCTGAAGCAAACAGAAGCATGAATACCACCCGTTAGACACTTCATTCAGGGATGTGGGTTGAGAAAGAGGGGTGGAGACACTTGGGGTTTTTAAATACTGGTCAGGAGAATCAAGAGTAACATCTCTTGTTCCACTTTCCAGAAACCAACTAATAAGCCTTTAGAAGCTATAACTAACCTACAAGACATGGGGAAAGGCAGTACTCACTTGTCCTTGCTCTTGCAGATAAATATATGCCTTCTCAAGGCGGAGATTCCTACTTACTCGTCCCTGTACTGCTGGGTAAGAAAGTGAACACATTCCAATGCCTTGTGTAGCAGATCTGAGATTGCTGCCTTGTTGAAAATGCCATGGTCAACCTCTCCTCCTTCCCTCTGCCATCCATGACCCCTTTCTGACTCCCCAGCTCCAGCCAGGAATTCCCTCTCTCCTCCATGTGCCTTCAGCCTTTTGCAGACACCGCCTATGAACTTCATCTCTGTATCAGAAATATGTGGACAGGGACTTTCCTAGTGGGCCAGTGGCTGAGACTCTGTGCTTCCACTGCAGGGGGTGCAGGTTTGGTCCCTGCTTGGGGAACTAAGATCCCTCACATATAGATAAGCTTCCCTGGTGACTCAGATAGTCAAGAACCTGCCTGCAGTGCTGGAGACCCAGGTTCAATCCCTGGGTGGGGAAGATCCCCTGGAGAAGGGAATGGCCACCCACTCCAGTATTCTTACCTGGAGAATTCCACAGACAGAGAAGCCTGGCAGGCTACAGTCCATGGGGTCACAAAGAGTCAGACGTGACTGAGTGACTAACACACACATATATATACATATATAATTCTTAAAAAAAAAAAAGAGAGAGAGAGAATTATGTGGTCATCCACAGGGAAACACAACAGATGTGTGATAATGGGCAGTAGGTGTCTCCCCTCTGGCCTCTGAGGCCCCTTAAGGGCATGCTCTTGCCTTTATACCCCACAGCCTAACAAAGTACTAGGCATGAAGATGACTCACCTGGATAAAACCCCAGAAACACAGGGGATCGGATGCAGGAGAGCTTCTCCCTTCTTGCTTAGAGCTGCCTGTGGTTTCCTTATAAGACTGCACCCCCATTCCCCCAGTGGCAATCCTCCTCCTGCCCTGCCAGCCAGCTCTTTTGGATGCAAACTAACAAAACGCTCTGGCTCCATCTCAGCAGAAGTAGAATCCAGCTTTGTGTAAAGAGCTGGGAGCTCTTAATCAGGAAGACTGGCCCATGCGGGCGGGGCCCTCCCGGTTCTGCAGAGATCATGACTCAGTCCCACTTCTCCTCCAGCTGTCTGTCAACTTCTGTGCTTCCAGAAATGTCAGGCTGGCTTTTCTTTTTCCAGAATGGAAGGTAAGCATCAGAGACTAGCAAGATTTCGGGCTGTCGCAGAAACAAGCAGGATGAAGGATGAAAGGATGAAGTCCATACCCAACTGGAGAGCTGGCTCCATCTTCAGAAAAGTGATTTTTAAAAAGCTAAAGGAAGGACTTCCTTGGTGGTCCAGTGGTTAAGACTTCACCTTCCAACGCTGGGGGTGCTGGTTCAATCCTGGGCCGGGGAGCTAAGACCCCACACACCTCACATCCCCAAAAATATCACGACAGAAAACAGAAGCAATACAGTAACAAATTCAAGAAAGACTTTAAAAACAAGTCCACATCAAAAACAAAAAAAAAATCATCTTACAAAATAAAAAGCTGAAGGTCTTTAAAGATTAACCTAAGTCTGACCCCTCTGTCTGAGGAAGAGGAAACGGAGTCAGGGTGAGATGTGACCTGGGGAATCGCCTGGCTGGAGCACGGACCTCAGATAACCAGGGGCACCTGTGCGTGCACCCAGTGACTCCGGTGTGTTCAAGGAGAGTTAATTACATCCTATTTAACTCTACATCAATTTAGGAAGCATAATTCATAAAATCAGTTAAAACACAGGCCTCAGATTTTATGGATACCCAAACAGGGCTATGAAATTTCAGTGGAACTTACCAACTTCATCAGTTTTATCCAGATGCACAAAGACTCACGGAACAAATGTTCGCACGGCTAACATCTTAACTGCTCAATATCCTTTTGAAAAAACATAAAGCCCCTGGCTAGTGGCAACTTGCTTCTTTGACTGGTGGCAGGAGAACGTGGGCATCTAAGCAAGGAGCACGAACAGCCTCCAGACAGTTGGCTCGGTAACCCTGAGTTCTGCAAAAGCCAAGCAAAGGCGACCGAAACCTTGCAAAACACAGGTTAACAGCTGAGACCACAAACCTCCAAAAGCCTGAGTGTCAGCTGCTGTCACTGGTGGCCCTGCTCTCAGGCCCTTCGGAGGTGAGGGCATCTTTTCCTAACCCAGGCCTTCCCAGCATCTTAGGGACCAGAATTCCCC
Organism: Bubalus kerabau; assembly: GCF_029407905.1. Taxonomy (NCBI): domain Eukaryota; kingdom Metazoa; phylum Chordata; class Mammalia; order Artiodactyla; family Bovidae; genus Bubalus; species Bubalus kerabau. The sequence continues at coordinate 12,529,400 of NC_073637.1, read as the reverse complement.
TGACACGCTGGGAATGGGGAGGGAGGGGGAGACCAGCAGCACAGTGCTTTCAACACTTCCTTTTCCAAAAACTCAGACCAGCTTACAGCCGGCTCTTTCTGGGGGGCCACAACTGGTGGTTTCTTTTTAACTGTGAAGAGAATTTGACACATGAGAGAATTCTTTTCTTTCAAAGTATCTGAAGGCAAGCAGAAATGTCTAGACATTGACTCAGGGGATACAGGTGTCTAGTGCTGAGGACAACTTCGCACGGCACACGGCGAGGAAAGGCCGGCGAGGCACGACGCCCCCCTCACGTAGATGCAGGTGGCTTCCCTGGTGGCTCGGGGGCAAAGAACGGCCCGCCGATGCAGGAGACAAAAGAGACGCAGGTTCGGTCCTAGGTCGGGAAGATCCCCTGGGGTAGGAAACAGCAACCCACTCCAGTATTCTTGCCTGGGGAATCCCATGGACAGAGGAGCCTGGTGGGCTATACTGTCCTTGTGGTCGCAAAGAGTCGGACATGACTGAGCAGCTAAACAACATGAGCACAGTGACAGGCACTTGTTCTTAGCCTACATGCTCTGTAAGCTCAAGCACACCTTGTCTGAATGACCATTCGTTGATTAACTGTTGGGCTGAGTATTTGGGGGCAAAGATGAAAGCATAGTCTCTGCTTACAGGTTCATGCTGTGGAGGGGTGAAATTCATAAACAACTACAGACCACAGAGCAAATCGAACTGTTATAACTGCACTAACTACCGCATCCTGATACACCAAGAGCCAGGACAAATGCCAGAAGCTACGCCAATGCTTTTCCAGCACCATCTCACCCACTCCTTACAAAACTGCTGTTGACATCGATCTTTCTGTTCTCATATTGTAGGTGACACGACTGAGGCTCAGAGACATTTGACTCCAAATCAGAATTGGTAACAGGGACTTCCCTGCTTACGCTGGAGGTCCAGTGGGTTAAGACTCTGCACTTCCAATTAAGGGGGCAAGGGTTCGAGTCCTGTTCTGGGAACTAAGATCCCACATTTGCTGGCATGGCCAAAAAAAAAAAAATTTTTTTTAATTTTTGAAATAAATAAAATAAAAATTTGAGACAATTAGTAACAGTAACCATGGCTGTTACAGGGCACTAAAAATGTGGAAAACTGTGCTACATGAACACAGCTCACATGGAATTTTCTCATTCCAACCTCACAACAACCCTCTAAGTAGTATCACTGACACCAATTCACCAATGAGGAAATGCACAGAATTTCTGTAAGGAGCCTCAGCAAAGCTGGGTTAGGAGCCTAGGGCTTTCTGACTTGGTAGCAAGAACCCGTCACCACCACCCCCGCGTCAATGAGGCAGGGCGCTCTGCGGTATCAGAAGGCTCGGGGAGGAGGTGGCATGTGACACCGATGCCGTGGCTCCCTGCCTACCTCCCGGGGCCCATCCCTTCCTGCTGGGGACTGAGGAATGAGCAGAGCCCTGGCACGCCCATGCATGACGGAAAACGCAAGGGGCTTGCTTTTACAGGTCTGCCATTGTGACGGGAGGACTCCGGGCCCGCCTGCAAAACCAGAGACCTCGGCTGCCTGCAAGGGCCACGCTTCTCTCCTTCAATTCTTTCATTTTATAAAACAGTCAACTGCACCAGGGTCCCCAATTTAAGCACAAAGAAGCTGGAACGCCTGCAGCCACTTCCCACCCCAAATTAACACAGGTTTGATGCAGAGCACGTACGGACTGGCATGTCTGAATGGTGGTCAGCGCGACCCTGCTGAGCTCCTGTGGCTGTCTCCCCCGAAAGAGGCTGGGCCAGCCTACTGGCCCTAATCAAACTGCATCAGCGGTGTTCACCTGGGGGCCTGGCAGAGGGTGGAGAAAACGTCCAACGAATGTAAATGTTCCAAACCTGAACGCGCTCACAACAGCCAGACGGCAAACATGCAGAAGCCGATTCTCCCATGGTAATCCCTATATCTCAAAGCAGAGCGTGAGCTGAATGCACCTCCCTACAGCACGTTATCCAGCCCTGGGACTTGGAACACGATCCCGAGGGAGAGATTCAGAGAAGAAGAGTAGTCTGTTTCTTTAAGATCTCTTCCCTTCCCGAGGCACCTGAACTTGAGCCTTTTAGATGCAGGCCCATCAGAGGCACCGTGGCTGATTCTCCCCGACCCCATCGGTCTCTGCACCACCAACGGGAAGCACCATTCGCTGGGAAGACTTAGACGGACGCCTGGCAGGCGGCCCTGAGTAGCTATCTCTGCTCAGATGTAATGAGTAATTCTCCCTGTGCTCTGGTTCCACCAGGATTTGTCCTTGGACTTGAAACCATAGCACTATTGAAAGAGTTGGTGATGACTATGGCCCTGTGCTTGGTCTGTCTTCTAACAGCTTTGCTCAGAAAGTCGATCGTCCCCCCTGCCCCTGGCAGGCTGCTGCCCCCTGAACAACGCCAGGGACCTCATGGCTCGGGCTGGGGTCTTCCTCAGTGGCTCCAGGGGCATCTCCCAGCACAGAGGTGTGGCCCTCACAGCTGAAGACATCACCTTAATTACATGACTCCCAGGTGACTCTACTGAGATGGTAAAGAGGCCCACCGTGGAAGTTACCTACAATAATGAAAGTAATTTAAATGCCCACCAGCAGAGAGAGGGTTGCTCAATCAAGGGACATCCACATAACAGAAAACTGTGCGGCCTTTAAATAGCTGGGAAATGTCCAGAATAAGCAAATCCATGAAGAGAGAAAACAGATTAGTTGAGGGACTAGCGGGCTTTGGAGGAAAATGGGGAGTGACTGTTAATGGGGTTCAGGGCTTTTGTGGGGAATGGTGTCATATGTTCAGTCGTGTCTGACTCTTTGTGACCCCATGGGCTCTAGCCTGCCAGGCTCCTCTGTCCATGGAATTTGCAGGCAAGAGCAATGGAGTGGGTTGCCATTTCCTACTCTGGGCACAAGGGGTGGGGTGGAGTGGGGCAGTGATACAGATGTTCTAAAATTGATTGTACGACTCTGAAAACGCTAAAAAAAAAATTGAACTGTTTATTTTCAACGGAAGCACTATGGTATGTGAATTTCATCTCAATGAAGCTGTCATAAAAAAAATTATGGTTTGGGAGACTAACAACGTAGAGAAATGCTCAATATAATATTAAGGGGAAAAGGTAGGTTTTAAAGCAGATTATTTAATAAGATCCCGCTTTTGCAAAAACTTTAAAAAACAACACACACACACATTCACAGGCTTATTGCCGTCTACTAACTCTACTTCTGCCATCACTACTGAAACTGCCTAACATTTAATGAGTGTGCAAACCATGCACCCACCACTGATAAGTTATTTTCCGTGCATGTCTCACCTATCTTCACAACAGCCGGGTGAGATTGGTTCTGTGGTGGATGAGGAAATGGTCATGATGTATGGACACAAAAGACTTTGACCAAGTCCATGCAGTTGGTAGGTGGTGGTACAGAGGAGATCCAACGCCAGGAACATCAGACCAAAGCCTGGATGCTCTTGACCTCTGTGCCAAACTATACAGTGGCCAACAGTCTTCAGAGTAGTGAAAGCACAGGTGCTTAACCTTGATCTTATTTCTGTTACAAAAATTCCACATTAATTTTCAGACTAAGGAAAGACAAGAAATAGATGTAATTTTGACAACAAAAAAGCAAGGGGTTCCTGGACTTCCCTGGCAGTTCAGTGGTTAAGACTCCTCACTCCCAATGCAGGAGGTGTGGGTTCAATCCCTGGTCAAGAAATTAAGGTCCTGCATGCCACACGGTGTGACACCCAGCCCTCCCAAATAAGTAAGAGGTTCTATGCACCTACTGTCTATAATAGGCCATGGGCACAAATAGCACCTTGACCAGACAATATCACAGCAAATTATTTTCAAGAGGGAGATGTGCAGTGTTAATACAAAAAGCTGTAAAAACACTAGTAATCAGTTAAGGCTCAGTATAGACCATAAACAGTTGGAAGAGGGGAGGCCTCCTACACTAGCTGGGAATTCAGGGCACTAGGTTCCCTGACCAGATTTCTCCTAGTTGGAAAACGGCGTCTGCTTAAACCATCCCCTTGAGGACCCCGGGGCTCTCTGAGGCCCCCGGTTTCAATTCAGGGTGGTACGTCTTTCCTCACCCCAAGCTCAGGATCGAGGGCAGGAGAGCTCTCTGGGCTGGCACTGCCCCCACTCCCACCCACGCTGCCCTTCTCTGGGTCACACCACAGTCGTTCCCCGAGTCACTTCTGGAAAGACTTCCAGCTCCGTCCCTACTTGGCTTCCATCATTCTTCTCAAGACGTGGCCCCCAGCTGCGGTGCAGACGTGGCCGGGAGTCTCCCCGTGGCGGACACCACCGAGCTCCCCAGCACTCACTTCCTCCTTGCACGGCCGCTACACTGTCTAGTGCAGAGCTAGGATCCAGGACCTGGGGTTCCTTCCTCCCTCTTCTGAGGGGCTCCTGTGTCAGGCGCCCCGGGAGGCCAGCTGGTCCAAAGGCACCACCTTACAGACGTAGAAAGTAGCTGGGGTGGGTGGCTGCGAAGCTGGCGCAGAGCCCAGTGACACTGGGGGCCTCAGTTTGGGCCTCCTGTGCAAACACATTCCTGCCTCATTAAATGGGGACCAAAAACTCCAGGTGTTTCCAAAATTTTTAAATTGAGCATCTTTTACATTTTAAGAAGAACTCTGAAACAGGAACTACATAGTCAAGCATATAAATGCACCAATTCATTCAATAAAAAAACGTCCACCCACCTACAATATGCGTACCTCTGCCGGGGCAGCCTCTGATAGCGCCATCCCGAGTTTTCCCGGGAGAAAACCCCCAGGGCAGGGCGAGCAGCCATATTTATTAATCAACTGGGACCACACAGCCCTAGTTTCTCAAACAATTTTTAAGTCAACACACCCAGCAGCCCTAAATCAACACTTCCCTCCTGTCCTGCCCCCACAGCGAGGGGTGTCTGATGCCTCAGCTACTGCCCCGGCTTGCAATGAGAGATGGTTGTAATCTAATTTCCAATTTGTCAAGCAGGACATTTTCACTGCAGCTAGACCCAGCTGGAAATGAATCCCTTCCACACACATACCCCCAACACAACATAAAACAAAAAGACGGAGAAAGGCAGAGCGGGAGATTGATGGCTTCATCTAATCAAATGGAACAGCCATGAAATAAAGCCAATACCATCACTATGGGTGTGCTGCCTGCCTCACTGAAGTCCATCCCACCCTGGGCCTTTGCTCAAAGGGTGTCCTCTGCCTGGAATGCTGTACTCATCTGTCCTTCATGGTCCAGGTCAGAAGGGACGCTGCAAGCTCTCTCCGGCTGGAACCAGTTGTGGCTCTGGTTGCACTCCCCGAGCCATGCGACCCAGCTTCACAGCACTGTCCACTACACTTAACTCTGCACCCTCTCCCTAGTCCCCATTCGCCTGCGAACACCTTTGGGGCAGAAATCATATGTCTAATTCATTCTGTTACCCACCCCCCCCTCAGCATCCAACACAGAATGGGCACACAGCAGGTGCTCAAACAATGTGAGAAGCAAATTAAACTTAGTCTGATGTTGGGGGGGTGGGGAATGCAGCTTCCCAGGTAGCTCAGTGGTAAGGAATCTACCTGCCAATGCAGGAGAATGAGGGTTTGATCAGTAAGATCCCCTGGAGCAGGAAATGACAACCCACTCCAGTATTCTTCCCAGGATAATCCCATGGACAGAGGAGCCTGGTGGGCTATATATAGTCCATGAGGTTGCAAAGAGTTGGACCCAACCGAGCATGCACACAGTCTGATGGGAGGCCTTCCCGAGCAGTTGAGATTTTTTTACAGCCATAAGGAATCTGTCCTCTGGGTAAGCTTTACGATGGATCTCTGTCTCCATCCCCATATTAAATGAGTATTTATGCCTGTATATGAGGTGGGAAAGATTATAGGATTCTAACCAATAAATCCAACAGTGTATTTTTTTATCATGTGAGAATCCAGCCTATCTTTATATACCGCCCTTCTTGAGCCTATAAACTGACTCAAATAGAGAATTAAACATGAAGCCATGAAGAATATGTTGAACCCAATTTACTGTTTGTTTGGGTTGGTTTGGGGGGTCATATTTTTGATTGGGTCATATTATTTCAGGACCTCTATCTGGAATTTTTCATGCAACTCTTGATCAAATGATCTGATTTACTGGAGTTTCCAGTGAAACTTCTTGCTTCTGCTCTGTGCTTTCGCTGACGACACTGCCTGGGCCATCACGGGTCTCCACACCCATCACCACAGCCAGTGGCTCCAATGGAAACACTCTCACTCCCTAGTGTCTCGCTGAGAAAGGAAACCCCATTTGCCCATAAACCCATCCACCCCATTTGCACCTTTGAATACTCAATTCCATTTCAAATTAAATAACCACTTTTATACTGGTTTCTGTGATGATGTAATGGTAGTTTAGCTCAAGTTACTGTTGTTTGTACACCGTCAAAAAATAACACAGAGAACTAATTTTACTTCAACACTTTAAAAATTTCATAATTCCAAATCCAAATGGAATTTAACACCAATAGCAATGCTTTTGAAAGTATTCCAGAATGCAAAAGGACTTTTCTTTCTCATATCAAAAAAAAAAATTTTTTTTTCTTTCTCTTAAATAGCTGAGAATAGAAAAAAAAGCTTCCCTCTCTAGTTAATTTCATGTCAACTTACTTTCTACTTCCCTTATCACTTCTTTCAAAGTCAAAGGGTGATCTTTACTCACTCCCCGACCAGGAAGGAGAAGCCCACCAACTGGCCACTGGCTGCCCTTAATGTGAAGACAAAATTTTCATTAAAAAAAATTATATATTTCAGAAAATATTTCTTAAAAATAAAAACCCAACAAATTTATAGTGGCAAGAGAGAAATATCTCTTAAAAAGGGAAAATAAAGTGAAAGTGTCTTCACATTACAGAATGAACTAGAAATAAAAACATATGCAAAGATGCTGTGAGCATAAAACCATTCAACCTTTTATGATAACTTTTGTTAGGAGCTCTAACCAGATCGTGCTCTCAAATATCATGGGGAAATTACAACTATACATCTATAGACTCTCTTTCTATCTACCCCTCATGTCCTAAAAGCTCTCCCCCATCCAAACCCACTGGATCACTTAAAAGGTGATTTAAAAAAGAATTATAACCCCAAATACTAACTTTGATCATCTTCAGGTGATGGAATTATAGGCAACTTTCACATTCTCCTTTCTTTCTACAATAAATAGGCATGGCTCTAACAATAGTAAAGATACGGCAGGACATTCCCCATCCTGAAGCAGAACAGTTTATATCAAATGGTCACAAAAATAAAAAAATCATATTTTTGCTGATTGTCTTGATAAAATGAAGCCCCACTGCAACTTCCTGGTGGTTCAGTGGTTAAGAATCGGCCTTCCAACACAGGGGGATGCGAGTTCGATCCCTGGTTGGGGAACCAAGACTCCCCTGTGCCACAGAGCAACGAAGCTTCTGCACTACAGCTAGAGAAAGCCTGCTCATGTGAATGACAAGTCTGCAGTCAAAATAAAAACTAAAAACTAATAAATAAATAAACTCTGTCACAGACTATTAGATGTATTTTAACAGAGGCTTGCTTCTTGAAAGAAAAGTATGACAAACCCAGACAGCACAGTAAAAAGACAGAGACATCACTTTGCCGACAAAGGTCTGTATAGTCAGAGCCATGGTTTTTCCAGTAGTCATGTATGGATGTGAAAGTTGGACCATAAAGAAGACTGAGCAAGGAAGAACTGATAGTTTCAAACTGTGGTGCTGGTGAGGACTCTTGAAGAGTCCTTTAGACTGCAAGGAGGTCAAACCAAAGTCAAATCAAACTAAAGGAAATCAACCTTAAATATTCACTGGAAGGACTGATGCTGAAGTTCCAATTCTTTGGCCACCTGATGGAAAGAGCCGACTCATTGGAAATGACCCTGATGCCGGGAAAGACTGAAAGCAAAAGGAGAAGGGAGCAGCAGAGGATGAGATGGCTAGATGGCATCATCAACTCAACGGACATGAGTTTGGGAAAACTCCAGGAGAACAGTGGAGGACAGAGGAGCCTGCTGTGCTACAGTCCATGGGATCACAAAGAGCCAGACAGGACTTAGTGACTGAACAACAACAATATTATACTGTCCCACAGAAGGCATCCACCACTACCAGTAGTCCTAGGAAGCCCCACAGGTGCCAGGCCGGGTGGGAACAAGGACAAGGTCAGGGAACAACAGTTGGGAAAGGTGATATCAGGTCCAAGGGAAAGAGAGTCAGGGAGAAGCCAAGGAGGCTCAGCAAGGCAGAAGGAGGGCAGAGGGGCACCCGACTCTAGGCCTGGTGGCCAAAGAGACTGAACGTTGTCCCGGAAGCCACGGGGAGCTACTGAGGCCCCACATGCAAGGAGTTACCCCTGCATTTCCAGGTAACAAAAATCTGGTGTATCAAGTACGCTTCTCAGGTAATGGAAAAAGAAAAGCATGTGATGAAATGCTATCACGAAACTGCAGCCCTTCATTCATCTAGTAATTACTGAAGTCTCCTAGAAGCCTCTGCTCCCAAGAGCCCCACCTGCTCTTCACTCAAAACCAGCTAGAGTTGAGGAGACCAGGTACATGGGCTCTTTCACTTTTAAACTAGAAGATGGGGAACCAAGTTCAACCAACAGTGCATGCCATAAAGCAAAGACAGTTATCTTGAGATTATTCCACAGTTCCTCAAAAATCACTCTGACGGCTTACAAATTACTTCCAGTTGTAGAATGTGACCAAAATAAACTTTTATTTAACAGCTCGGGGGGGGAAACAAAACACAAAATGAATGAAAGGCCTGTTCTGTTTTGTGCGTGGCGACTTCCTGTTCTTTTCCCTCTTTGGGCAGCCCTGTACCGTATCACAGAGTGCTTTTTATACTATGACAGCAACACAGATCTTCTTTCAGACTTGGGGAAAAAGTGGGCATCCTCTCACATGGCAACAGCTCACCATTTACCAAGATAAAATAGCAGGGGGATTGAGAAAAGTCATCTCATTAGCAAAGTACTTTTATCTTAAACAGACCTTCCCTTTAGATGATACAAATACATCCCCAGACCTTCACACCTCAGACCTGGCAGCACATTAAGCCTCTCTCTGTTTCATTGCTACCTTCCCGGGGCCGTGCTCATTCCCCAAATTCTCTGATTGCACTGTTCTGTCATTGACACAAGAAGCCTCAAGATGCCTGATTTATTCTCTCCTCCCTGCAGAGTGAACTCAAGGAGGCTTCCTGCCCTTACTTCCTATTCCACTGTGAGCATCATCTCCTCCAAACTATTAATACTCTCAGCCTGGGTACTGAGAGAGTATCCTTACTCCCTTCCCTCTCATTTGAAGGCCCTGACCATCTTCATCACCAGAATGACCACTGATTGGACACCTATCATGGAGCAGACCCTCCTCCACCAGGCACTGAAAGAGACTAACTCACTTCATTCTCACTATCGTTCAGTGCATGAGTTCTGTTTCCACAGATGAAGAATGTCAGTGCATGAGTTCTGTTTCCACAGATGAAGAAACTAAGGTCCAAAGCAACTGAGGCAGAGAGGGGTACGATATTGATAAACTGACAACAGTGAGTGACACAGCCAGGATCCAAACCCACGTCCACCAGATGCATACCCTGCATGGTCACACTCACTTCTGCTGAGAACTGACAGGGTGAATTGCCCTATCCGTGTATATTGGAATATGGAGGGATTGTGACCCACAGCCAGGAACCAACAGTGCCTGGAGAGTACAGAGTCATCCAAGTGGAGAAAGAGATGGAAAGAGCTGGAAGTCAGATTCTGGGCTTGACTCTGCCTCTTGTGGTGATCAAGGGAACAGAGCCCTTCTGCCGAGGCTGTGCTGCCCACCCCCTCCTCCTGGTGACACCCGGGGCTCTCTGGTCAGTGAGAGACGTCAGAGGTCATCTGGGAAATGGGGCTCCTGGGAAAGCCCCGCCAGCAAGTCAGGAGTGAGCACTGTACATGTGAGCCTCAACAAGAGATCAGTAAGCCTGTTATGGCAACTTCTTTTATAACACCGCTGAGTCAGTCCCGTGATTTGCAATAAATTTTCAGGATGTTAAAAAAAAAAAAAGCCAACTGCAGGCACCTGAATGATTCAGAAGTCTGATTACTAGGATACGAGGTTTCCACGTGAGATAGGGGAATGGAGGCCCAGGGTGGGGGCAGGCTACATGCCTCAGAGACCACCACGCACTGCTGAGTCACTGCCCAGCAGGGGTGGGCACCTGGGATGTACACATGACAAAAAGAAGCCTCAGAAACAGCCCTTTCCAAATAGGCAGGTCTCCCACTCCTGTGACCCAAGATAAATGTTTACCGAAAGGATGAATGATTAGTCGCTCCAAGGAAAAGATTCTTGCCTCACACTTAATCACAGCAGTGGACAAGAAGGTAAAGGTAAACAAAGGTGTGTGCACACGTGTACGTGTATGTGTTTTCATGTACGTGTGTGTGTGTGGGGACCAGTGGTTTTCCTCCTTGCTACTCACGGTGTGGCCTCTAGACCAGCCACGGCAGCATCACTTGACAGCTTGTTAGAAATGCAAAATACTGGGCCTTTCCCAACACCAACTAAATGAAAATAAGCATTTTAACAAACTTCCCAGGTAACCTATATGCACAGGAAACTTTGAGAGACATTGGCCTATATCTAGGAAACACATTCAAAGCAAAATGTATAAAGACAAGGCAATAAACTAAAAGAATGCCTCCAAGGTGTTTCAGTCACTTTAGTCCTGCCTGACTCTTCTCGACCCCATGGACTGTAGACCAACAGGCTCCTCTGTCTATAGGATTCTCCAGGCAGGAATACTGGAGTGGGCTGCCATCCCCTCCTTCAGGGGATCTTCCTGACACAAGGATTGAACCCTCGTCTCCTGTGTCTCTTGCACTGCAGGTGGATTCTTAACCGCTTGAGCTATTAATGTAGCCCCTGCCTCCTAGGTACCAAACAGCAAAGAGTGAGGCTGGATGAACGATGTCCACACTCATCATGTGACGTGACAGAAGGATTCAGAAAAGCTGCAAACTCTTTAGATTTTGGGAGGCGCATGGTAAAGCTAACCAAGGGGAAACAACTATTTTTGGACAGTCCTCAGTGGCACCCCACTCCAGTACTTTTGCCTGGAAAATCCCATGGATGGAGGAGCCTGGTAGGCTGCAGTCCATGGGGTCGCAAAGAGTCGGACAGGACTGAGTGACTTCACTTTCACTTTTTACTTTTATGCATTGAAGAAGGAAATGGCAACCCACTCCAGTGTTCTTACCTGGAGAATCCTAGGGACTGGGGAGCCTGGTGGGCTGCCGTCTATGGGGTCGCACAGAGTCGGACCCAACTGAAGTGACTTAGCAGCATTTCAATTAGTTACTAAACCAAAAAAAGAACCTATGTGTATCCTGAGTTAGCAATGCTAGAGAGGTAGAGAGGCAGAAAGGGAAATTTTGTTCTGCACCAGAAACAGACATCAGACCCAGGAGAACAGCCGGAACAAAGTTAAGGCCAGGACAATTTGAGAGGAACTATTGCTCCATCAAAGAGCTCCAGGTAGAGGCAAGCATCTCCTTCCATCTCCCAATAAGCAAACAGCTGGAGGGCTTCAGCAAGCCCCGAGCCAACAAGTGACTCTCGGGGCTGGCGGCAGAGCCTGCAGGATGCCGGGCAATGAGGATTCTAGTCCAGCCATGGGGACAGAAGGATCTCTCCCCAGTCAAGCTGCTTACTTGTGTTGGCCAAACCAACCTTCAGTGCAACATCAATAATTAAATAGCACTCGACCGAAATTAATAATGCAATAAATGGGCTATTATGGGGAGCTTCCCTCTTACTGTAAGGGGCTTGAAAAAAGCCCAGTGGGGAGCTTGAAAAATGTTACCAAAGATGCTAGTATTTTTAAGCAGCTGATGCAGACACAAGATACACAGCTTTTGTGTTTATCAAAGTCCACAATTTGGCACCAGGACAGGAAAAAGTCCACAAAGTTTCTAATAAGAAACCACTGGCTCTTAAAAACAAACAAAAACAGTTATATTCTTCTGGGGCAGCAAGGGAGGGGTGGTTGGGAATCACCCACACAGAAGCCACCAGCAACTAAACATACTGGCAGCAAACTGTAACTGACAAGGCCAGCTCCGGGGAAACGGTTCAGTGGCCAGAGAGCTGCCCCTCCCCTCAAGAGGGACTCCTTGCACTGGGAGGTCAGGGGGCGCCACGGCTGTCTGCTCGCCCTTCTGGCTGCCTTGTCCAGGGGTAATGGAAGGAAAACGAAGTTCGGAGTCAGGAGAAGAGAGTTTAATAAGTTCCAGCTCTACCACTTACACTAAAGCTATCTGACTGCGCAGGGCCTAGAATTTACTCATCAAGTGACAATGACAGGGTTTCCCTGGTGGTTCAGTGGCAAAGAATCCGCCCGCCGGTGCAGGAGACACAGGTTCGACCCCTGATCTGGGAAGATCCCACGTGCCACGGAGCAGCTGGGCCCATGCACCACAACTACTGAGCCTGTGTTCTAGAGCCTGGGAGCTGCAATTACTGAGTCCACACGCCACAACTACTGAAGCCCAAGCGCCCTAGAGCCTGTGATAAACTATAGTGAGAAAGAATATTTTAAAAAAGGATGTGTGTGTGTATATATACATACATGTATAACTGAACCACTTTGCTGTCCAGCAGAAACGTTGTAAATCAACTATACTTCAATTAAAAAGAAAATTCTGCTGAAAGAACTCAGAATAAATAAAAAAAAACAGGCACTGAGCACTCAGTATAAATTTAAAGAAGCAAGACAGTCATTATGTAGATTTTCAGTCTAGTTCTAGCCTAGACACAGACAGGCGTGTCAATCAGTAACAAAAATGGAGGGTGCTGGGCCCTTGATGTCTGCCTTGGGCATGGGCCTGGGCGCGCTGCAGAGACAGATGCTGACGCATCTCTTATCAGATGGAGGCCCTTCCCTAACGCTGCCCTCCTCCGTGGTCCACACCTCCAACACCTGCCAGAGGAAGGAGAACTTTGGGCCGGGGGAAAAAGTAGGGGGACAGTCTCACAGCAAACCACTGAGAGGAAGGAGGGGGAAAAGGGAAGAGGCTCTGAAAAAGCCACTGGTGCCACTTACATCCTACCCCGCAGACGAGGCGAGAGCCACACAGAATTCTTCCCAAGGATTCTGAAGTTCTGGGATGAAAATAGCCAGAAAAACTGCAGGGCCCGACGCCTCAGGGCTGTGGCGCTGAGTTTCTGGAGGAAAGCGCTAACTCCACAATTCCTCGTTTATTTCCATTCTGAACGCCACCGTCGCACGGCGGCTGCCAGAAGGGCCCCAGCTCCGCTGCACCTGTGTCCTTTTGTTCTCACATTCTTCATGTGTTCGTTGAAATTCCATGGATCGCAAAAGGGATGCTGAGACTCAGAAGGGAAAAGCTGAAACCACCGCGTTTACAGAAACACAGGGTCCCTGGGGCAAAGGAAAGGGAGCAGGCTTGGCGATCTGTACTGGACACACAAGTCACGTCCAGTGTCCCCTCGAGGCAAGAAAAGACCCCAGGGCGGGCCCCCTCGGACCGGGGCACACACCTCCCTCTGAGGTTCTTCCACTTGCTGGCCAGCGACCCATGCCATAACCTGCTGTGGAGGGCGGTGGTTCTCCAGATCTGTCCCACTAACCACTTGCCTCTGATTCCCCACTGATAACCTATACAGCACCCTGGCTTTTCAGAAGTTAGGTCTCCAAGGGCAATAAAAATGAATCCACTCCCAAGAGAGCCCCTGTTAGAAATGCTAAGTTCTGAATACTAATTAAGCATTCTGGTCCTTCCCAAACAATCAAGTCCTAACATGTCCATGATAATTAACAGAAAATAAATGTTATTGCAATGGACTGAGTGTTTGCATGCTCTCAAAAGTCAGATGACGAACACCTAGCCTTCTAATGAGACAGTATTAGGGGGTGGAGCCTTTACTGGGTGGAGCCCTCACAGTGGGTCGAGTGCCTTTACAAAAGAGACCCCTCACCCCGTCCCCACGAGGACACAGCAGAAAGACAGTTGTCTGCAACCGAGAAGAGGGTTCTCACCAGAAGCCAACCGTGACGACACCTGACCTCAGACTTCCAGGCTCCGTAACTGTGAGAAACAAGCTTCTGTTGTTGATAAGGCAACGTGTCTAGGGTAATTTGTTTTAGCAGCCTGAACTAAGATATATTAATATAATCCTCTCAGGAAATGAGAGCTGGGTGGGCAGGGAGGTGGTAGTGGAGAGCTTTCCTTTCATCTCATGAAAATTAAAAGTACTAAAGGCTGGCGGAATCTTCCGACTTCTCACGGAGCTGTTTTCTCGCATTTGCTTTGGTTTTATAACAGTCTTTGAACTTTCTCCTACCCTCAACCTGACATCGCTCCCTTGCACCAAGACATTCTGTCTTCTACAGAGAGTGGCCAGGGGCCAGCCTTGCTAACAAGACCCTCTGATCCTGTAATCTTCTCTGCACATAAGAGGGTGAGAAACAGCTCCCCACGGGAATGGCGTTTATAACTACCATTTGCATCTAGCACTTACTACGTACCGAAGCAGACCATGAGGTGCCTAATAGCCATTATCTCATCCAGCCTCACAGCAACCCTCTCAAAACCTACTGTGCACATTTAATGGGTGAAAAAAGAGGGGCAAGGCACTGAGGGATAAGACTCTCCAGGGAGTTTATGACGCTTCACTCGCAGCCACTCACTCACCCCATGACAGCCTCATGCCGTAGGGCAGCATTAATACCGCAGTGATTCAGGGAGTTTGTGCCAGGGCACAGAGAAGTCAAGTCACTTGCCCAAAATAGCACAGTTAGGAAGGGGCAATGAACAGTGCCTACCTTAATGGTTGCTGTGGGGTTTCAATGAACGGACGCAGTCAGTCGTATCTAACACAGCAAGCACTTAATAAAAACAAGTGGCTACAGTGAAAGTACCCTCATATGGGAAGTGTTCCCAAAGAGGAGCCAGCAACAGCAACCGGAGATGGATGTCAGGTGGATAAAGAGGGGCTCTCCTCCAAGAACATTACCCCAAACAGCTGTAGAGTCCACAGCCGCCCCGGCTAACCTGCAGTGTCTCTGCCGACTCAACCTGGCCATGCACAAGGGCGCGGAACTTCTTCGTTCCTGCTATTAAAAGCCTGCAAAGAGGTGTGGTGGAAAACCTACCTGCTTTCCTATCAGTACCCCTCACAGTAAGACAACACACACCAAAATTCCTTGTAAACTGTTAAGTGCTACACAAGTGTAAGACGCCGGGAACCTTCCCGGGGGTTAAAGGATCGTGCGGTGGAACAGATGGGGACAGGTAATCTAGGTCCTGATAGAGAGCAAGTTTTAAGAATCAGCAAGTGCACAGGTCCTCTCAAATAGAGCAGGGGGGCCTCGGCAATGCAACAAGAGTCAGGGGGTGGGAAAGAGGCCGGGGGCAGAGGTGGCCGGCGGGACTGGCATAAGATCCAGTTCTCTCTCACCTGAAGGCAGTGTGCTATTTGATTAGTTTCTAGAATTTTTAGAGTTGTTTTTCCTTCCTACCCAAACCACCTCAGGGCTCCAACACAAAACAAAATCAATTACTTCAAACATAAAACACAGCACGATGAACGGTTAAGTGCTGAAATCAATAAAAGCACTAATTTAAAGAGATCTGTCCGGTTCTGGGCCCTGAAGTGGGCAGTGGCTGCAAACTTAGGGCTGGTGAGAGATCTCAATGACCTGGAAAACGTCCTGGTTGATCTCTGGGATTTCTAAGGCTCCTTCCGCCTCCAAAATGCCAAGATTTCGTGATGTCCCTTGACCTCTTACGAGTCTGAAACTTCCTCCCCATTGTCTGGTCAATCCTGTCCACGGTACCCTGCCCCCGTCTCTGCCTGCCACAGAGCAAGGGTCACCTTTGCCTAAATTCCTCAAGGCCCCTCAATGCATAGACATGTGCATGCGGTCATCTGTTCATTTTCAGCTAGCGTTCATCCTCCTGGTTCCCAGGCTTTGGAGGTTAGGAAGTCAAGAAGACCACGTCCTGTCCTTGAAACAGTAACACAAGGAGAAAAGGCTGAGCTGAGCGGACAGAGAAGGGAATGACCCCAAATAATTCCCTCTTTTCTGAGCATCCCACAGGGTCACGAGATGAGAGTGGCTGCAACGCAAAGGGGGAGCTTCCCAGGGAATGTAAAGCAGGAGACACACCAACAGAGAAATTTATCCTACAAGAGAGTCAAACAGGGCTGGGCCCTCAGGGAGCATCCGCTGCTGCTTCTGAAATAAGCACAAATTACCTCTCCCCGGGGAACCATTTACGCTGATGTGGCGAAAATCCCTCCAGCTCCCTTCTTCCTATAACCTTTCTAGGGGAAAGGCACAAGCAGAAATTGAGTATCTGATAAATAATATCTGCCGTATTCATATTCTCCTTCTCAATGTAGAAAATATATATTATATACATGCATTACATAACATATATATTTAAACTACAAATTTACAAATTTTCATTCCGCATCTATTTTTTTAACAAGCTGTAAAGTGGTGTGACACTGAGAAGCTGAACAGACCTGCTCTGAAGTGCAGTTCTGTCATAAACCAGCTGTGTAACCTGAGAATTTATTGATCTTCTCTTAGCATCTCTTTCTTTCCTATCAAGTGCAGAAACTCATGCAGAGCTGTCTTAAGGATCAGAAACCTGTGAAGAACTTAGCACAGTACTAGGCCCAAAGAAAAGCTTAATAAATGGTGGCTGTTATAAGATTACAGCGACTCCCAAAGGCTGCTTACGTCATGGCTACGGATGCGGAAACACCTTCAGGAGGTTACCTAGTAAATTTCTAGTTTTTTAAGATGGGGGTGTTATGGAGTGGCTGTTTTGTTTTGCTTTGTTTTGCTTTAACCAGTATTTAGTGCAGTGATGCCACATGTTTGTGGGGGTGCTAACAGATCAAATTAAGTCACTAAGTCATGTGACACAACGCACCATTGCGGGAAGCAACACTAACCCCCCAACCCTAGGCTCCAGAGTATAGCATGCCCACCAACCACAGGGTGCCCGGGAAGGTGCAGGACACCCCAGATGGATGCATGACTCTGGGTCACAATGTCGAGCTCCTGTCTCCATTATTCATGCTCGAGAGAGTAAGTGTGGGGAGGCGCCCAATGTCCGAGCCAAGAGGAGGTGTAACCAGGTGGCAGTTGTGGGATCCTGGGTAAGAACTGCAGCGCACAGCAGGGAAGGGCAGAGACCTGGGGGCTAGACAGACCTCGGTCTGAACCTGGCTCTTTCCCTTCAGCTGTATAACCTGAGCCAGTGAACTGCCCACTGCCCAGCCTCAGGCTCCTCATTGGAATATCCAAGTATTAACTACATCATGGATTTGTTGTAAGAATCGAATGATAAAATACACGTTAAGAGCCTGCCACCTCTCCGAGCCAATGGTTCCACGATCTGTAACATGGGGGAGCTGAGAATCCATGTTCTGAGGTTGATGCAAAGATTAAATCATGCATCACGTTTAACCTGACTGCCCAGCCCAATACTGGACATATACCTGGTAACCAGGGTTGAGGCACCAAGGGTTCATGAACAGGCTTTAGGAGATTCTTGGGAGACAGAAAGGGAAAGAGGAATAGCATTTATTTATATAATAATCTGGGCTTCCCAGGTGACACCAGTGGTAAAGAACCCACCTGCCAATGCAGCGCAGGTTCGATTCTTGGATTAGGAAGATCCCCTGGAGAGGGATGGGCATGGCAACCCACTCCAGTATTCCTGCCTGGAGAATCCCAAAGACAGAGGAGCCTGGAGGGCTATATAGTCCATGGGGTTGCAAAGAGTCAGACAGGACTGAGTGACTGAGCGCACACGCATGCATGTAATCGTTTATTAACAAATAGGAGAAAAGGGGGCAGCGAGAAGCCATTTAAGAAACTGAGCCAACTTGGCGTTTTTTTCTCAGGCTTCATTGAACTGACATACAGGAAGAGACAGGCAGCTACACTGTACAGTGTGAGGGTATCCCCGTGCCCAACACCTAAAGCTGCCTCCCAGCCGCCTCCCGGTGATGCCAGGTCAGGGCGTCACGCACTGCGGGGGGCGCACACAGCTCCAGGAAAGGCCGGCAGCTGCCTCGTCAGGCTTTAACACTGAAAGGGATCCTCAACGAGACTGGCTTCCAGGAGAGTCGGACTTTGGTCCAGCAGACTTTGGTACAGAAGACCCAGGTCCTGAGCCAGGGCAGGGACGGTGCGGGGTGGGGAGGGGGACGTCCTGGGACCCCGAGGGGAAACAAGAAGGATAGAGAAGGGACCCGAACGAGTGAGGTCCACACAAGCCACGAAAGACACAAACTCCAGCTTCCCCTGCTGCCTGCATGCCGGGGCCAAGCCCCTGCAATTCTCTGTGCTCAGTCTTCTCATCTGTAAAATGAAGTTACTACCTCTCAGGTTCCAGATGCTCTGAGGACCCTGTAAGACACCACCAGTGAAGTACCAGCATGGAACCCAGAACGCCGCACCCAGAGTCAACCCTGATTTGAAGTAGTCTCCACTAAGCGAAAGTCCCACTGCAAAAACATACCCCAGAAAGCCACTGCCTAGATTCCCTGGGGAAATGGGGTCCCAACACATCCAGAGGCTAAACCTCTGGCGCTGGGAACACACCAGCCCAGGGACAGTCGTGGTTGGGTTTCCAGGTCAACCAGGAAAACCTTATGGACCCATCATGTAACAATTCACGTGACAAAGTTATGGGGCTCCCAGCCCAGAGACAACTCAAGGACGTCTAATATACAACTAAGCTTCTGAAAATAAAAAACCATGTGCCACCTCTCAGAGGGAACAATTAAGTTATTTTTGGCACCTTCTTCCCCTCGGGTTATTCCAAAGGCCCAGGTGCCCCATGAGGCCCATGTGACTTTGAGAAGAGGTCCCTCTCTCCAAAACACCCTCCCCTCCTGCCCCCTGCAAGCTACCTCTTGGTGAGTTGGAAACAATCCAACTAGCAAATTCACAACCATGTATGAAGTACAACCATGTGTGGCGGTACTTAGGTGTGCAAAAGATACTCACTGATCCAAAGGCGTTTCTCAGCTGGAGAACAGCCTGTGACGCTAACAGGGGAAGTGCGACCGTCCAGGCAACAAGGCAGGAAGGAGGACCACCAGGGCTGGCGAGGAGTCCAACGGACTCCGTTTCTGTCTTCTACATGTCTGCCCTCTTCATAGTGAAAGCGATTTCCTGATTCCTGAAGGCACGAGGCACAGGCCTCCGCGAACGTGCCTCCAGGGAAGCGGGGACTTGGGCAGGAAGGTTCCAGAAGGCAAAGAAGTCACCGAGGGCTGACCGGGAAGAGCTGCCATTTCCTGCGACCCCTAGGACACAGGCTCTCGGCTCGCCGTCCACTCAGCTCTGCAGACGGCCTGGAACCACCCTCGCTTGCTCCTTCTCCTCTTCTGACTCACAGGCCCCTTCTGGAGCATCAGCACACAGGGCAGACGACAGCACACCCAAAGTCTAACCTTTCCCTCTGCAGAAACTTTTAGTAAAGGCCTGACTCAAGGCTTGTCTCTGCGAGGCGACAAGCTCGTTCACAGGCTGCCCAGGGCTCCAGGGTTGTGCGACGCGGGCCATGCTTCTGGTGGTGGTGGTGGTGGTGGTGGGGTGGGGGGTGGGGGGCGGGAGGAGGGTCTGGCTCCATGACCAACCATATCAGGAACTGATGAGCACACCCAGCCTTGGACCCAATCGCTTTCCTCCTAGGACTCTATGAGCACTAGTGCAGACAACAGACGTAGTCACACGTTCACCGCTCCGTCCCTGACCAGTTGTTGCTGTTGCTCAGTCGCTAAGTTGTGTCTGACTCTGTGCGACCCCATGGACTGCAGCACGCCAGGCTCCCCTGTCCTTTACTATCTCCTGAAGTTCGCTCAAACTCGTGCCCATTGAGTCAGTGATGCCATCTAACCATCTCATCCTCTGTTTCCCCCTTCTCCGCCTGTCCTCAACCTTTCCCAATCTTTTCCAACAAGTCGGTTCTTCACATCAGGTGGCCAAAGCTTCAGCTTCAGCATCAGTCCTTCCAATGAGTATTCAGGGTTAATTTCCTTTAGAGCTGACTTTGTTTGATCTCCTTGGAGTCCAAGCAGTTGCCTCAGAGGGCTGACTAGTCCTCTTGGGCAACTGCTGAGCCAACTATTTAAAAACAAAGACCTCAGTTGGCAGGGGGGTAACTTAAGGGGAGGAGGGAAAGGTCATTAATATAATGATGCACCTCATAAACTGTTACTGAAGACCTCTTGACGATATGTCAAGGGGGAAAGGCTCTCAACGTGTTAAATGAAGATAAGCAGGATGCAGGTGTATCTGAAGAAAAGCCTGAAGGGACAACAGAGGCGATTCCATAACTTCTGGGGTTATGGGTGACTTTTCAATTCTTTTGTGCTCTCCCTAATAGTTCTCTACAAGGAGAGTTTAATTTCTTTTATTTGCAAAAACTACTGGGAACAAAATATGTTAAGAACAGATTGTAGTACATGTTAAATGATACCAGAGAGATAGATGCAACCAACTATCCAGACTCTGGGAAACTCAATGGGACGAACAACTCATTTCTCCCACAGGTAAATTAGAGGGGGAAAAAAGAGGGACTACCCACAAAGACATTTTAAATATATGTCGGTCAGACTGAACATATGGATTGCATTTGGATCCTGATTTGAACAAATCATTAACAGAAACAAAAACAGACAGCTGGGGATTCAGAACACCATTTAATGCTATATCGAGAAAATGTTCGTTTTTTGATACGATCCTTATATTTATTGTGGTTCACTGAAGCTGTTGCTGTTCATCCATATCTTTTCGAGACACATACTAAAATATTTATGGAAGAAATGAAAGAATATCTGGGACTGCTTTAAAAAAAAAAAAAAAATCAAGGGGGCAGGAGATAGAGATAAAAACAAGGCTGGCCAAAGCAGGTCTGCTGAATCTGGGTGACAGGTACGTGGAGGCTCCTACTGGTCTGCCTACTTGTGCATCTGTGTAAAAGTCACAAACCAACAACCTAAAACAGAAACGTGCCCAAAGTCAAAAGCCATTTGAAAGAGCTACTAAGGAAAAAAGAGACTACAAACGCCATTTGTATGTACATAGAGGGAGGAATCTAATAATGCAAAGTATTATGAAACTGTCCAATAAAACTGTGCTTAAAGTCAAAGGGTATTATTTACGTTAAAAATCACTTGACAAACATCCCATAGGTCCATCTGTTTAAGATGGCGAGCTATTTGGGGGGCGCGGGGGGCAGGGAACACAACACGAGACTAGAAGGCAGAACTGACCTTGAGCTTCAGCGCACTACCTCTTCAGTCCTGCAGCCTCTGAGGAGTCACTTCAACTTTCTGAGCCCCCGTTTCCTCAACTGCCAAAGAGGAAACGGTGGCTTGTTGCCTTACCAAGTACTGTGGATGAAACGAGACAATGTATGTGAAAGCGCGGTGTGAGCGGTCGTAACGGGGCACAGAAACGCTGGCGAGTAAACGTATAGCCACCTGCCTCAAATCAGGACTCACTCTTCACCGTTTGTAAAGGAAAATCAGAGAGGTCAACTCTTTTTGAAAATACCAATCCTCTCGGCAATCCCTCGGATACCACACCACAAACTGCCCTGGAAAATGGATGTAAATTACCTAAATTTAAATGCCTCCCATTCTACTTAAGGAAACAAACCCAGAGTCAGGAACAGCTTTCTTTTCCAGTGGAGGATGCAGGTCTTGTTTGTGTTTGTTTCCAGCACTAACCTGTCTTCTGTTTCCTGGCACTGCGCAGCTAAATCACCACAAAGTAAGGCTGGCTGGAGGTGGGGACGGTGTGGGCTACGCAGCCCCGCAGACCTGGGTGTGACTCCAGGCTCCATTTTTTATTAGCTGGGTGGCATGAGGCTTAGAAATTGCACCTACAGTTGTTTCTGTACTGAGTACAGAGCTGGGACTCAAAGAGTGAGCGTTATCACTGTTCATGAAATTGCTAACCTACTGAAAGACTGCAGGTTGCAGACACCAAGAGGCCAGACCAAAAATTCAGTGTGGCATCCAGGTCGGCCATGTATCTGTGGCAAGACCTCCAGGAAATTTAGCAATTGAGGGTTTTTCCCAATTGCTCTATGCAGCTGGTAGGCATACAACTGAAGTCCAGAGAGACGAACAGTAGTACTTGGAAAACTTACCAGATCAGCCCTCAACAATTAAAAATCAAATGCAATTTTATTATATCCTTCATTATTTCATCTAATTTTTGACTGCCTAGTAGGTGAAAAAAAAAAGGTGGGGGGGGAGGAGTAGAAGGGTATCCCTGGCCTCAAGGTACTTATAATCTACTAAAAGGGAATACATGTGTGACCATGAGTAAGTATATAATTCAATTAGCCAACTGGAGGATGAAAATGTGACTTCTGGGGCCATGCAGTTGATACATAACCTTGTCAGGAAGCTCTTCGTGTTTATACACATGTAATTTTATTTACTTATTTCTGGCTGTGCTGGGTCTCCCTGCTGCTCTGGGGCTACTCTTTGCTGTAGCGCACGGGCTTCTCACTGTAGTGGCCTCTCTTGTGATGCAGCACGGGCTCTAGGGCCCACAGGCTTGCTTCAGTGGTTGAGGTTCCCAGGTTCTAGAGCACAGGCTCAACAGTTGTGGCACATGGACTTGGTTGCATGTGGGATCTTCCCAGAGCCAGGGTCAAACCCGTGTCTCCTGCATTGACAGGGGGATTCTTTACCACTGAGCCACCAGGAAAGCCCAGGGAGTTATTATTCAACTCTAACCTAAATATCACATGCTTCAGCTGAAGCCTATTTCCTGATGGTTCTATTTTATTAGCATCCCATTTACAATATAAAGCATTTTGTCTTGAGGATAAGTCTGAGGGAGAAGAGCATGGACTGACCTGAATCCTTTCTCAGCCGAGCTCATCATCTGTAAATTGGGGCAGCAGCACCCAGCCCACAGAGCTGTTGGAGGGATTAAGTGACATGATGTGTGTAAGGCAGCCAGCACAGAGCCCAGCATAGAGCAGGTGCTTAATTGTAGTGTTGGCAGATTCGGGATTTGTTCAAACTCTTTCACTCAAAACACGCAAGCCTTGGGACAGTGACAGCACTCTTTGCCTTGGCATCAATTTATTTACTGGGAGGCAGCGCCTTCACTTGCATTGCTATGAAAAATATTACTATTATTAAAGCAGTAGCAGCTGCTGGGCCAGCCGTGAACGCTTATTTTGATTTGCACCTCCTGGAAATAAGGAGTATCTAATTTTATGTTAAGCGCTATTAATGTGAATAAACATCACAGGGAAAAGGAAATGGGTTGCTTTTTTTTTTAATAAAAAAGTGATTAATGAAACATAAAGGAAGACTCCCCACATTTCAAAACAGCAAAGACACTCGAATTTTAGTTGGTGTGTAAACTGGTCAGTGAAGCCACTGGATGGAAGGAAAGCTGTGGTCCTCGTCAGACCTTTAAGTGGTTTGTTGTCCGACACTGGGAGGCAGTAGTCAGACGGGGACACTCCCCAGCGGCCCAGCATCTCCCAAACGTCCTGGGTATGCACGGGAGGTGACTTCTGAGCACCATGTCATCGCTGCGGGTTGAAATGGCGGTGGGGTGTTCCTACTCTGCCCACACCCTGTGTGGAATGTTGGTCTTTCTTGACCACATCAGGAAAGCTACAACTAGGCAGCGCGGTGCCCTGACCACAGCCCTTCAGAGTGTCCCAAGTGAATACCGAGCGGAGGGGTCATGGGGAGGCGAGACTTGCAGAAGGAAGGGCAGAGAAACTAACATCCCCAGGGCACAGTGCAAGGCACATGGCTGCCTCAATTCCCGCACCGGTTCCCCAGACCACCCTGCGAGGTCCTGACGTCTCCAACCGGCTCTCGCTCCAGTGGAGGGTGATGGGACCAGAAGACGGGATCCCAGTCCCATCCCCCTGTGTGATCCGGTATGGAGAAGGTGTTTCCCTAGTCCCTAACCCTGCTCTGAGGACGACCATCAGCCCTGCACTCCGTCGGGTAGCCCCACCCTGCCAACAAAGCTGACTGCGCTGGCGGTGGTCTCCTGACCCCGCTGCGCCGATCTGATCCACCCCGACCCCAGGTGTCCCCACCAGGCACAGAGACTTAGCTGGTGAGGGCACTGGAGCCAGGGAGGTCCCCTCTCTATCATTTGCTCAGGAGAATATTCTCATTTCCCACCATTCTGGACCCTCATGTTCTATAAAATACCCCTGTGAGTCCTTACAATCAACCCTCACTTTGCCTGGACATGCTGTACTCTGTTTTGTAGGGGGAAGGCGGAGCCTGCTACTTCCAACAAAAGAGCCTAACATGCCTGGGTTTTTCTAGGCCTCCACTTCTTCATCCATGGAAAGCAGGAGCTGAATAGATGGTCTCCAAGAACTTTACCAGGTATGTCAAAGGTGTGGTGTAGTAATACAGGACACTGGGAGGACACGGCTGTCCTCCCCCGAGTCCCTGAGCGCAATGCTATACAAAGGCAAGGTACCCAGGCTCTACTGATAACAGAACGAGCTTGGAAGAACCTGTATTTTTCTCCATCCAAATCACATCTGGAGGGGAATGAGATGGTCTGGCTGGACTTGGGCAACTCTGCTTTTTGGAATAGTTGCTACATGCAATGCAATCATCTTTAGGGCTTAACCTCCCTGGGACAGGTGGCTCTGACTTTGTTTTCCTAGCTTCTGGGTGGCTAAACTGGGTGCTGTCTTAACAAAGGCACACATATTCCAGTTCTTGGGGGAAAATTATACCATGGCCTTAGCATTAAAATTCAGTTCTTACATAAGTGAACTCTAAGTGCAGCGAGACCCTGGACTGCTCAGAACGAGCTCTGGGTGGGCAGAGCCCACCTTGAACTGTTATTCTGTTAAGACCAGGCAGGGTCAAGGGCGTCCAGGTCTGACCTAAGCCCTGCCCCAGAGATCATGAAAATGCATCTTACTGAGGCTGAAAAGAGGTTATGAGGCACACAGAAATGCAAATTCAAGGATAGATCCTTTCCTTTGAAGGCGCCTGCCTCCAAACCAAAATAGAATTCCTTGTGGTCTCAGTGCTTCAAGCTGTAATCAGGAAAGCAAACAACTGAGCTGCCACGCTCTGTCCTCCTGGGGCCAAGGCAGAAATGTTTCCCCCAGCGCCTCCCCACAAACAACCCAAACCCAATACCTGCATTTATTATGGAACAGAGAAAGCGACTCGTTACTCCAAAGCCCCAGTGAAAATCAAAAGGGACAAGTGCCCCAGCTTTGATGCACTGATGGAGGGCACGTGGCAGGAGGAGGTTGGGAGAAGGAAATAAAGAAACAGCAGCGACCCAAGGAAGCCCGGACAGCGAGGCGGTGCCCGCAGAGCCCGTGAGGCTGGCCTGGGTCCGAGGAGGCAGCGCTGGTCACCGGTCCCCTTACTTCAGAGCAGTGCCGCCAAAGGCTGTGGACACAGTAAAACTGAACGGGCACTGTATTTCAGATCAAGCTGGCTCTGACCATGACCGCCCAGTGGCCGCCTGCACCTCACCATCAGGGTCCTCCGAGGCACACAGCCGGCCCTGTCACTGACCTCACCCATCCTCTGCCGAAAGGGGTCTTGTCCTCTCCTCCTACAGGTTAAAGGGTCCAACCCAATAATACTAAACAGCGAGGATGGTGAGACAGTGAGAACTATCATTCACAGAGTACTCACCATGCCAGCCAGGGCTCCGAGCGCTTCACATACACCGACAGGTTAAAAGGCAGCACACGAAGATGCAAGAAGGTTCAGGGACTCGCTCAACACACACAAGGAGATAACAGGGCTGCAATTAACCCTGGCAAGGGAACTTTGTCCTCCTGTTGACCCAATGTCACCTGCCAGTCCACAGTGGCGAGAACTCTGCCCGGCTCCCCACCAAGGAATGCCTCTCACCTCCTTGAGCCCCGCCCCACGGGAGGAAGGCTAACTAAGGTGGCAGGGCAGCCCTTGGCATGCACATTTTACCAGGAGTGAAGTCACCGGATGGGTGTCGCACGTGCATTCTCCCCTTTAATACTTCTTTTATTCATCAAATGAGGAGACCGAGGCTGAGCTGCCAAGTGATCCCCATCGAGCCCATCGCTTACTCATGTTTAGATAATACATGCGGGAAAGGCAGAGGCCAAGGTCTGCCTCCAGTCCTCAAATGACTAGGTTACATAAATGGAAACCACCTCTCTGAGGCTCCTTTTGACGCCCAGACACAAACGCAAAGGTCTGCGTAGCGTCTGAACATCCAACACCACAAAGGCAGCTAATGAGAGCTTCCGAGCCCCACATCAAGGAGGGCCGCCATGGCCTCACTGTGCACGTGATGTGAGACCTGGACTTACCAGCAGACTGGCCAGCAAGATCGAGGCTCCTTAACTCAGGCTCACCACCTCCTGCCTTAAGCACGTTCTAGGGAAGGGCACTGGACGAGCCCTAGGCTCACCACCCCTACCCCTCCACCCTGTGAATAAACAGCCTCCATAGACTTCTGGGAGAGCAGAGTGCAGAGAGCCTGGACTGGGAGTCTGGAGACGGGAACCCAAATCCTCACCCCATTTCCTTCCCATCTTCAGGCCTCGGTCCCCACCTCTGAAAACAGCAGGACTGAACCAGATCTGTGTGGGTCCTTTTCCTTCATGAGCTTTCTCCCACAGGAATACAGAACTCGAAGGTTCTACAAGCAAACCAATCATGAGAATGAGAGAACCTTTTGCTTTCCAATTTTAGGAATCTATAACTGGCGATCCAAGTATCTGATCAGCAGGAGATAGCAGTGTGACACCACCGAGTTGACCTATTTTGGCCAAAATCAAAGACGACTGGCATGAGAAAGATGCTGAACCACGCTGTGAGAGGTGGTGTCCATTCATTCTTCTGGGCCACTGGCTACTGGACCCACATCGTGACTTTCACGGGCCCCTCAGAGACCAGGTTCCTGGGCTGGCGAGCACCAGCCTCCATCCTCTCCCAGGCCCCGTCAGCTCTGATGTCCAGAGTTGCCAGCAGCTGGCCCAAAGGCAGGGCTGGGACGGGCAGGAAGCCAAGGCAGCCGGCCATGGAGCCCCGCAGCAACTCCACCCAGAGCTGCAGGTTCTTCAGCCAGGGCAGCTCACGGGCAAGGACAGGTTGGGCGACAGTCCTGTAAGTATGCCAGGGTGGAGCTGGAAACCACAGGGCCTTATCCACTTCCGCTCAGCCCAGGCAGGGTGGCTGGCGCCGTCTCTGAGGACCAAAGGCAGAGACTTTGGGAGACGTCCAACAAGAGGTCTCAGAAGAGAGACACAGAGCTCCCCCTTTTCTTCTCTACCCAAAACTATCTCCTCCCTGGCACTAGAAATCAAGTGAAGATAAGAAAAATAATCCGTAGATTTCTACGAGACAGAAGAACAACAACAACAACAAACCCACAGCAGACAGGAAACACAAAAGAGTGAACTACAGGTGAAACGCAAAGGCTTTCAGATACTGAGATCTTACATTCAGAGCATTCACTACTGTGCAACTTTGGATAAGGCATTTTACCTCTCTGAGCAGTGGTTTGTTGTTTAGCTGCTAAGTCGTGTCCGACTCTTTGCAACCCCATGGGCTGTAGCCTGCCAGGACCTTCTGTCCACAGAATTTTCCAGGCAAGAATACTGGAGTGGGTTCCCATTTCCTTCTCCAGGGGATCTTCCCAACCCAGGGATCTAACCCGTGCCTCTTGTGTCTCCTGCATTGGCAGGCGTATTCTTTACAGCTGAGCCACCTGGGAAGCCTGCACTGAGGTTTATTCATATGTAAAAGAATAATAAAAATGCTATCAGACAGGGGTTTTATTAGATGGTAAAAATGTTTCTTTATATATGTATAAAAAAGGCAAACGGCATTAGCTTAGACTGGCTCACTAACAGGTGTGAGCACTGTTTTAGAAACAGCATCAGTTCTGTTACAGAAAGGAAGTAGCCTCTCTTTGCTTCTGCAGGCAAATGTATTCTTCATTCATTGGCCTTATCTGGTTAAGTCCAGAGAAAACTCACCCCAGGTACCTCTGCACTGAGGGTGGAGCCACAGAGCCCAGAATTCTGCATGGGACGGTGGCTTCAGGGGACTTGCTCACCTTTCGTTATTTCATCTTCAAGAGTTCAGGGACAAAGAAAGCACATTTTCTTGAACTTAAGCAATGCATGGGACCAGTCTTGGTTTTATCTAAACCTTTCCTGAGACTTATTTTTCTTTAAGATCACAACTGATCTTACCTGCTTCCTGAGAAACCTATATGCAGGTCAAGAAGCAACAGTAAGAACCAGACATGGAACAACACACTGGTTCCAAATTGGGAAAGGAGTACATCAAGGCTGTATATTATCACCCTGCTGGTTTAACTTCTATGCAGAGTACATCATGAGAAATGCCGGGTTGGATGAAGCACAATTTGAAATCAAGATTGCCAGGAGAAGTATCAATAACCTCAGATATGGTACCCCACTCCAGTACTCTTGCCTGGAAAATCCCATGGATGGAGGACCCTGGTAGGCTGCAGTCCATGGGGTCGCTAAGAGTCAGACATGACTGAGGAACTTCACTTTCACTTTTCACTTTCACGCATTGGAGAAGGAAATGACAACCCACTCCAGTGTTCTTGCCTGGAGAATTCCAGGGACAGGGGAGCCTGGTGGGCCGCCGTCTATGGGGTCGCACAGAGTTGGACACGACTGAAGCAACTTAGCAGCAGTAGCAGCAGCATGCAAATGATACCATTCTAATGGCTGAAACTGAAGAGGAGCTAAACAGCCTCTTGATGAGGGTGAAAGAGGAGAGTGAAAAAGCTGACGTGAAACTCAACATTAATAAAAACTAAGCAAGATCATGGCATCCAGTCCCATTACTACATGGCAAATAGAAGGGGGGAAAGTGGACGTGAGAGTTATTTTCTTGGACACCAAAATCACTGCAGACAGTGACTGCAGCCATGAAATTACAAGATGCTTTCTCCTTGGAAGGAAAGCTATGAAAAACCTAAACAGCATATTAAAAAGCAGAGATATCACTTTGCTGACTAAGGTCTATATAGTCAAAGCTATGGTTTTTTTCCAGTAGTCATGTATGGATGTGAAAGTTGGACCAAAAAGAAGGCTGAGTGCTAAGGAGTTGATGTTTTGTGCTGGAGAAGACTCTACAAAGTCCCTTGGACAGCAAGGAGATCAAACCAGTCAGTCCTAAAGGAAATCAATCCTGAACTTTCACTGGAGGGGCTGATGTTGAAGCCAAAGCTCCAATACTCTGGCCACCTGACGTGAAGAGCTGACTCACTGGAAAAGACCTTGATGCTGGATATGATTGAGGGCAGGAGAAGAAGGGGGCAGCAGAGGATGAGATGGTTAGATCGCATCACTGACTCAATAGACATGAATGTGAGCAAACTCCAGGAGACAGTGAAGAACAGGGGAGCCCGCTGTGCTGCAGTCCACAGGGTTGCAGAGTCAGACATGACTTAGCGACTGAACAACAGCAACCACATGAAGAACTCCTTGGAACCTGAACGTGAAGATAAACCAAACCACCTAGGAACTTACGCACCTGATTCATGGTACCAAAATGAGAACAGACAATAAGAGTAAGCCCTCCTACACTTCTACAAAACACTAACCACTGAAGTATGTCTGTAGACATTTAGAATATCTATTTTAAGTCTTAACTATTTAAGGGCTTCTTAACTCCACTTAGGGGCTTCCCAGGTGACACTAGAGGTGAAGAACCCGCCTGCCAATGCAGGAGAGGCAGGTTCGATCCCTGGACTGGGAAAATTCCCTGGAGGAGGGCATGGCAGTCCACTCCAGTATTCTTGCCTGGAGAACCCCACAGACAGAGGAGCCTGATGGGCTGTAGTCCATAGCGTTGAAAAGATTCAGACGTGACTGAAGCAACTGAGCCGCAGTAGAGTTCATCGTTACCACCACTTACTTACTAGCCATCTGATCTTGGAGACAAATCACTTCATCTTGCTAGGCCTCAGTTTTCTTCCCTGTAAAATGGGGCTAACAATTGTTCCTCCTCCATAAAGCCTGTGTAAGGGTGGAGTGTCCTCAGGCATGCCGTGTGCCTTCGAAGTTCTGGTACCAAGCAGCTAGCTGCTTAATGAATGGGCAGAGCATGCCTCCTCCATCATCACCAAAGATAAAAGTGCTGGGCCAACACTACTGAATCAATAACCGAGCTGACCTTCACATATCATACTGGACTCTCCCTTTCAGCCAACACTATGTATGCACCAATCTAAGCCTCTAAATGAAGAGCCTCTCCTTTTGTCTCCCTCGATGGTGCTTGCTCCCTTCCTGGGAAAGCTCAGCCTTCTCCTACTCATTTACTCATAATTTCCAAACGGTCACGAGTAAAATGGCACACGTCAGTGTGCTTTGGTTGCTGAATAAGCAAAACACTGGCTTTTTGCTTGGAAAACACTCACACACCAGCATGAAACCTTGGCAGCCCATCCACTCTTGCCTCTCAAAAGCAACCACTCATTCTGTGCCAGCCTCGCCATGACTTCCAGAATCATGGGGGACCCTTTGCCCCCAAAGTTGAAGCCTGGAAGTAAATTGTTTTCTTTTTTTTTTTTAACCACGTATGTCTGACCCAGTTCCTAAAGTGCTCATCAGTGATAGGTTAAAATAAAAGCAGCAACATCTGCAAGGCACAGAACTCTTTGCCAAGAGGACAAACCATAAGGGAGAGTGTGGGTTAATTTGGGGCTCCAAATTAGGAGATCTAACACAATCTTTTACATGACATTTAGGCATGCTACTTTGGAATTCAAAGAGCAAAACAGTCCATAAATAAATAGGAAGACAATTGCTAGAACTAGAAAAATATTTTTTAAAAAATTCCAAGCTGCCCAAATTAATTCCTATTCCTGAGTTTCCACATCACCAAAAAAGTACCCAAAATTTCTCTTCCTAAGAATAACCACAAGATAACCCAAACAGCAGTCAAGTTTCCACCTATTTCACTTGTGAAGCCTATGCCAACAAGAATTTGTGGTTTGCCCCAAAACTTTTCCTTATATTTTGAGGGTAATAACCTTAAGCCCCATACTTTTTTGAGAACTGAATGCTGATCCACATAAGATATTTATAAATGTATCTCCTTCATACATATAAGCTTTAGAGGGGTGGAATTAAAAGTTCAACCGTGGTAGTTATCTATCAATTAAGAAACTAAAGGGCATATTGCACATTTAGGCTAAAGGCAATCACTCTGAATCCAACCTCATGGAATTCAGTTCGGGAGTTAAAAGATGGACTTCCCTGGTGGTCCAGTGGTTAAGAATCCGGGAACACAGGTTCAATCCCTGGTCCAGGAGGAGCCCACATGCCATGGAGCAACTAAGCCCGAGTGTCACAACTGCTGAAGCCTGAGCACTCTAGAGCCCAGGCTCCACAGCAAGAGAAGCCACCACAATGAGAACCCTGCCCCGAGGACCACAACAAAGAGCAGCCCTCATTCGCCATAAGGAAGAAAGCCTGTTCACAGCCAAAAATAAATAATAATAAAATAAATTAAAAAAATTTTTTTTAAAGGAGTTAAACGATGGAGACTGGGGAGAATGACTTCTTGGCTAGGACTGTACTAAAGTCAGAAAAAAGTTACAAAATTATTGTGCCGCTCTTGATGAAACAATCACTATTGAATTTTTGAGAACCTGAGTATTACCAACGTACTTTAACATGACACTTTTGAACTTCTAGCCTGGTTCCAATTCCTTCTCAAGTTCATAGGTGACAAGGTTGGTAATAGGACTGGGTCTGTTTTTTTACCCAACCTTGCAAAACAGCATGGCCCACCAAAAAATATATCAGCTGCATTTGCTTTTAAATTTAGTAATCTCAAACAAAGATCCAGAGCAGCTGCATATAATTTACAAACACTAACCCTATCCTCCAGTGTGGCCACATACCCCTACAAACAGCAACACCAACTATATACTTACCCTATCACACCCCACACAAACAGAATACAGTAACATTATCTGCATGTGCAGAAAGGAAAAGTGAAAATAATTGACAGCTCCATCAGCAGGCCCTGAAGGACTTATCTAGAAGGAAAACAGCCCCTCAGTCTAAGCAATGTCACATCCTTTAGAAGCATATACAGTAGGTACAGAAAAAGGATGCAAAGTGCTGCCATATCAGCATGTTTCAATTCATCACAATTAAGTGAAGGACAGACTGGTCATAGGGTTGAATGCCTGGCAAGTCCACTTAATCCCAGACACCAAGCATCAGGCTGGTTCAACAGACAAGACCACAGAAACAAAACCACAACAAAGAAAAGAGTCCTTTACCTCTGGCTTTCAAACAAACCTAGTTAGATAGTGCTTCTCCAACTGAATTTCAAAATTCAGTTCAGTAACCCAACATTAACTTCAGAGAGAATCCAGAAGCAACCTCAACTGGCATAAAACATTCAGACTCATTTGCAGCATCAGGTCGGCAAAACAGGACCCAGCACTAGCAGAAAGCTCTCTCCTCCTAAAATGTAGGACCCCAGTGCTTCTGAATACATGCATAGTTCTGCATGTAACCTGGCCCAGAAACAAGCATCACAGCCTGCATCAAGAGTAGTCTGCTCACAGAAGCCCAAACTTCTTAGTATTACAGAGGAGGAGCCGAGGGGTAGCTTAGATTAGAAAGAGCTCCCCAAACCTCAAATAAACCAACCACAGAAGAATCCACCCAGGGAAAACGATCTGCCTTCCTAACTTCCTCCAGTGCTATCTTTTTTTGGGTTGAGAAGGGAGTGGCACTTTATGGCACTTACATATGGGGCAGAGTTCCAGGGCAAATATCCCATTTTTGAGGAGGTTCAGAGGCTTCCCAGCTCCCAGGCTTGCAGATTCCTCCTTATGTACCCACTCGGCCCTATCACTAATGCACCTAAAATTTTAAAGGAAATTGCTAAGCTTTTGACGCTGTCGGAGGCACCCACAAGCTTTCCCTGGAGACCTAGATAAGAGGAGCGATTCTTTCTGCATCTCAGGCCTCCCTTCTTCCTGTCTGGCCAGGTCCTTGGGGCAGCATCGGCCTCGGGGCTCCATTCACAGCTTATGAGTGCCCTGCGGGCAGGTCCTGCTGGCGCAGCAGCCTGACTCTACCAAACCAGCCGCCCAGGGGAGCCGGGTGGGGACCAGTCTGCAGAGATAGCTCTTTCCACCCAGGGCTTGAGGACGAGAGAGGAGGAATCCCGGGGTGGAGGCAGTCCCGGCCAGAGTTCCCTCTCATTCCTCTGGGGTTTTTCCACCAGTCCTAGCCGATGCAGCTCAGCCTGCTTGGCCAAGCCGGGCCGTGGAGAGGTGCATTAACTGACCATCTTCCAGTCCCTTGCTGGTGACCTTGGCCACGTTGCTTTGCCTCCCTCTGCCCTCAGAGGCCTGACACCATCTACTTGGCGGGTTACGAGAGGGTCAGGGTGATGTGGAAAGCGCCCAGAAGGGCTCAAGCCAGGGAGAGGACTTCCCTCTTCTTAGGGCTGTCCACAGCCTGTTCAATCCTCTCCCCACCTCCAGCCTCGGGGCGGGGAGCTGGGGGTCGGGGGGAGAAACGGAGCTGGGGGCTGCACATCCTATGTCCCCCGTCCATCACCTGGCCGCAGGGTGGGCTGGAGGGGGTCCCGCAGGGGGGTGTGGCTCCCCCAGACCCCATACATCCCCTTCCTCCCCGGCTCGGAAATCGACGCAATCCAACGGCGAGGCAGCGGCCGCGAGCGGAGGCAGCGAGGCGTCCCGGCGAGCGCGCCGGGGTCCCCGAAGGGCTGCGCGCGGAGGGCACCGGCCCTGACCTACCTCCTCCAGCAGCGTGACGGTGTTCCTGCAGTTGTGCAGCCGCGTAGTGAAGCTGGACGTGGTGGGCGAGTTGTAGTCCTCGGTGGTCTCGGCGATGAACTCGGAGACGGAGATCTGGTCCGGCATCCTGCCGGGGGAGGGGGCGAGACACAAGCGAGGGCGGGGGGTGAGTCACGGCGCAGGCTCCCGGGGCCGCGGCCCGGCCGGCGGCTCATGAACGCCCCCCGCGCGCAGCCCGCCACCCGCCGCCCGGCTTGGCGCGGCTGCGATCCCGGCGGCAGCGGGAGAAAGCTCTGGCGGGCGAGATAGGAGGCGGCGGCGGCCCCGATCAGCGATCGGCGCGGGGCCCTTCAAACTCCGAGCGGCGCGCGAGGCTGGGGGCTCTCGGCGACCCGCCTCTCTCTGCTCATGCCCGGCCACGGGGGAGGGGACCCGGCGCGGCGCTTCGCGGGAGACGGGGGGCGCCCGGGGCCGGGCAAGTCGCGGCGGGCCGGTGCTGCCTGCTCACACGCTCTGACAGGCGGCAGCGCGGACACCGACTGACTGAGCACACGCTCCCGCGGGCGGGCGGGCGGCGGGCGGGCGGCGCTGCCGCGACAGTCACGGGGACAAACAAGGAAGTGCTCTGCGCACGCGCCGTTGATCCCCTCCCCGCGGGGCCCGGCCCCGCCCACGCCGCCCCGCCCCGCCCACGCCACCGGCCCCACCCACGCCGGCCCCCAGCCCCGCCCCGGACCTCCCCCGCCCACTCGCCGACCCCGCCATCCCCGGCCCGATCCCCCCAAGCCCCGCGCGCGGCGCTCCGACTGGGTACCCCCGACAGGCGGTTCGGGCCGCGCGGTTCTCGGGGCGGCGGATGCCCGCGTCCCCCGGGCCGCCCCCGGAGCGGTTACTCGGGCGAGCTCGTTACGCGAGCGTTTCGCAAGAAGGGGGACTAAAAAAATAAAAAGTTGTGCGCGTTCTTTTTTAGCCCCTTGTGGGAGCAGGAAGCGAAGCCCGGAGAGCCGCCTCCGGCTGCGCGGGCCGCGGGCCCGGCGAGAGGGGAGCGCGGCGGCGGCCTCCGGGGCCCGGCTTGTAGCTTGCCCGCCTGCTGGCTCCGGCTCCTCACTCCCTTAGCAGGGCGCTCACGAGCCCCCGGAAGGTTTTGTGCCGTTTGCTGAAGCCGCTAAACTGCTAAGTGAAGATATTGAAAGGGTTCACCCCCCCCCCCACCCCCCACAATTTTCTAATCTTTCATTTACACTGGTTTTTGTTGTTGTTTTTAACCCGAAGGACAGAGGAGGGGAAGGGGTGTAAAAGGCATTTCCCGAGGTGCAAATGGTGTACAATGCTAAGTAGATGCCAAATTTCAGCGGAAAAATTACCAACAGATTGCTCATTCCTCGGCCCTGGCAGATGGCTATTTTGCTCAATCTACTTAGCCCAAAGAATCTATTTAATTTCTCACCATTGATTGCGGATCAAATTGGTTTAAAACAACAACAACAACAACAAAAAACTAGGCCCTTAGGAAGCGCCTGACGATTGGCTCCTATAGTTGGAGCCAGCTGGAGCCGGCTCATAAAGTCCCAAATTCACCAACCTGGGCAGAAGGCTAGCCCCCGGGCCTCCTCTGGGATTGAGTTCTGCGATCTTGTACGGTTATCTGTCCTCTGGTCCTTCCCTAAACCACAACAGAATGCCCACTGGCAGGGAGGGACATTGGACCCGGGAGTGATTGTCAAAGGAGAACTGCATCTTCTCGCTCACCGCTGACAACTATTTACTAACGCCCAGCTCCTGCCGCTGGAGATTCGTAAACAGACAATGCCGCTACTCTTACATCAACAGTAGTAAGGGAAACAGACAAGCAATATACATGTAATATAAAGTGAAGTACATACAGAGTAAGCAAGTGATGCAGGAGCTATGGTTTGAGGAATGAGCAGAGAAAACCTCCTTGACAAAGTGACATCTAGAGCAGAAGAGAGAATGAAGGGACTTCCCTGGAGGACCTGCTCCAGTGTAGGGGACCTGGGTTTCATACCAGGTCAGGGAACTAGATCCACATGGCGCAAACAAAAGAGTTCCTGGGACGCAGCTAAAAAGATGTTGCAGTGGCAACAAAGACCAAAGGTCCTGTGTGCTGTAACTAAGATCCGATGCAGCCAAATAATAAAAAGATGAAAAGAGAATGAGGGGCTGCCTCTGCAGGTATCCTGGTGGCTATGGGATCTTGGCCTTCACTTGCCTCCCATGAAGATGAAAGAAGAGGGCGCCAGCCCCATGAGGCTAGTAAATGATAACAGATGAGAAGGTGCTCTGTTCACCCAAGAGCCATTGTACAAGTTCAAGGTGTTTTGTCTGCCTGTGCTGGCTGTCCTGAACCTGCACTGTGTCTCTGGGGAAGCGCTCATTAATGTCAGGAAGGCAAGGATTGCAGCTAACGAAGAGGAAGGCCTTGGTAAGGCAGCATACAGGAATAAAGACTCTGCTCTGGCAAAGTGTTGAGACATCAGCTTTGAGAGGCATCCTAAAAAACAAAGAAACAAACAGGTACACACTTTTTCCTCCTTCTACATTAAAAGTCTGCATTGGGACACACCAAAGTTGAGGTTTTGGGGAAACTGCCAGATGGCATTTAAGACCCGCACCCGGAGGGCACTTGTTCACATGCTGTTACTGACAGAATATGAGATACCAGAAAAAACCCTACCTCTTTTCCCTTATACTAACTGGGCCATTCTGCATCTAGAAGGTTCTGTGACTTGGGAGCAAATATGGCCACACTAGCTTGTGTTCATTAGTGTGAGGCTCCAAGAGCCTCAAGAAACCCCATGTTTATCCCCATGCAGCAGCTGAGACTCTAACACCCAGCACTTAGCCTTCCAACCACTCCAAGAAGGCCATCCTCTAGGCTGGAAATCAATTGAGACTCTGATTTTGCATTATTTCCACTTTTCTCTCTCTTCCAAGTTGTCATCGAATACCTGTCATCCCTGCTGGGCTGGTAGCTCCTTCTATCCCATATGTATGGCTTAGAGCAAACACTTGATAAATATGAGCTGTTATTAAAAAGCCTGGAGTCAGTAAATAATTGCCTCAATTCCAGGAGGCCTGGATTCCAGAGCTTTCTCTCCTAATAACTGATGCTGTCAGCTTGGGCCTTAGTGCCCTCACTTGGATAAAATAAAGGGATGCGTATGTCAAAATGACCACAGAGATCCTTTCCAGCTGGAGCTGAGTCTGTGTCTGCCCTCAGCTCTATACAGATGCAAGGAATAAAGATTATTACAACAAGCTAAGCTAACTGCGATGGTAAACAACGGGGATTGCTTTCTTGATGGAATTCACCAGAGTCCAAACTGCTGCCACCAATTGTTGTTTCAGTTTCATTTGAAGATTATGTTATATATCTGCTCCTCCTCCCCGTCTCCCCTAGCCAAGAAAGGAATATGTGAACAATGAGATATTGTGCCCAGGTAAGTATATACCTCCTTAGACTGGTATGCAATTAGAATTTCAAAGGTTCACACCTCCATCCACCATTCCTAGGGTTCATGAGCCATAATCCTTTTAAAATTTGAAACCATGCCCCAGTGCAAACCATCTGCACCTCTCATTTTCCCAAAACACCCTGAAAACCATTCCTGGCTATCTTCTATGTATAGAGTCTGATGCAAGCAAAACTTAAACGCTAGATTTCTTTGTGCAGAGCTGCTCAGAAATATTTGTTGTTATTTAATTGCTAAGTCGTGTCCAACTCTTTTGCAACCCCATGGACTGTAGCCCACCAGGCTCCTCTGTCCATGGGATTTGCCAGGCAAGAATACTGGAGTGGGTTGCCAATTCTTTCTCCAGGGGATCTTCCCAACCCAGGGATTGAACTCATGTCTCCTGCATTGGCAGGCGGATTCGTTACCTCTGAGCCACCAGGGAAGCCCGCTCAGAAATACACATCATCCTTTCTGGAGCCAGGAAAAACACACACACTCGTGCACACCAGTTTGGTCTAAAGCGTGCATCATCTCTTTCGTCATCAACATCACCCCCATCCAATGCTGTTCTGCACCCTTGCACTCCTCAAGCCTGTTTGTTACTCTGAGCACTGCTGACGAGATAAGAATGGTCCTTACAGAATGCTTTTCTTCCCCTTGAAAAAACAGGGATAAAAATAGTGGTGGCTTATTCTCCTGGTCAGCAAGGGCACTAGTGACCCCACAGGCATCAGGGAATTGGCTGAATTAGATTCCCAGTTGCAGGCTTCACTCATCTATCTGCCTAACAACCAAGGTGGTGCATTTGCAAGATAGCTGACAGTGTACCAGGGGTGGGAGAGTGTGGAGGAAGTGTGAGGTCCTTTATGGGCACAAGAAACCAGGAACTTTCCTGCTGGTGCAGTTATTAAGACACAGAGCTTCCATTGCTGGGGACACAGGTTTGATCCCTGGTCAGGGAACTAAGATCCCACATGCTGCGCACAGCCAAAAAAATAGAAGGGGGAAAAAAGAAACCAAGAAGAGCTATCGGTGCTCTGATTCACATGCTTAGAAAGTAGCCCAGGCTGACAGGATGGAATTAGAGCATTCATCAAAGGCTCCCAGCGCCTTCATGGGGCAGGGCCATGGGATAGTGTGGGAAGAGAATATGCTTTGTGTTACTTGGATCTGGGTTTGAATCTCCACTTTGTCACTTATAATAATGCATTGTTGTCTCATCTGTGAAATTAGTATAGTAATAAAATGACTATGTTACAGGTTGTTAAGTGAAATAAATTGAGAAGCTGTGGATAAAGCAGTTGATGCATAGCGAATAATCAACCAATGTCAATTCCCTTTGAACTCCATTTTTATGTCAAGTATGACCATGAATACATCTCTTTTCTTTCCAGGACTCAGATCTCTCCCTAAATTAGTCACCTGGTGGAGGAAAGAAGGAAGTGGAAGCTGCACAGTAATTCCCAAAGTCTGGGATCTCAGATTTGGGGATCATCTTTAGAACCTTACTTATTCTTTTAAGTATCCCTTGTGAGGTCAGATCCATCAACGATGGATTTTGAAAGTAAAGAAACAGTATCTAGAGTCAAACAGAATGAATACTAATGGGGATCAGAAGAGAGCTGAGGCCGTAAAAGCCTGGTTTTCATGGAACACAGTTCCTGTTCAGTTCAGTTGCTCAGTCATGTCCGACTCTTTGCAACTGAATTGCAGCATGCCAGGCCTCCCTGTCCATCACCATCTCCCGGAGTTCACTCAAACTCACGTCCATCGAGTCAGTGATGCCATCCAGCCATCTCATCCTTTGTCGTCCCCTTCTCCTCCTGCCCCCAATCCCTCCCAGCATCAGAGTCTTTTCCAATGAGTTAACTCTTCCCATGAGGTGGCCAAAGTACTGGAATTTCAGCTTTAGCATCATTCCTTCCAAAGAATACCCAGGGCTGATCTTCTTCAGAATGGACTGGTTGGATCTCCTTGCAGTCCAAGGGACTCTCAAGAGTCTTCTCCAACATCACAGTTCAAAAGCATCAATTCTTCGGCTCTCAGCCTTCTTCACAGTCCAACTCTCACATCCATACATGACCACTGGAAAAACCATAGCCTTGACTAGACGGTAAAGAAGGATATTCTAACCAAGGCAACTTCTAGAGGGTAGAATAGGCATTTGTTTCATAAGAGCATGAGTTATAGGATGATTCTCATGAGAAAGATTTGGCCTCACATCTCTACCATGTAGCAGCTATTAGATCTCCTTGAAGTAATTCACTTCTCTGAGTCTCAGTTTTCACATCTGCAAATTGGGGGCAATGTTAGTAACTATGTCTTAGTGCTCTGAGGATTTCATAAGCTATGGCATATAAGGTGCTTAGCAGGGTCTGAGGGATCATAAGTAGATGATACTTCTCAGGTATTATGGGAACACTGAAAGCTTGATCTGGAGATAAAAATTCGGATATTCCTTCCCCCCTAAAATTTACTGAAACCTACAATGTACCTGACGCCTTGCCAGGTATAGCATTTTGGACACACATATCCTTCTTTAAACTTCATGACAACTTCAAAAGGTAGGTATGATTATCTTTTTTTTTTTTATAAAGATTTTTTTAATATGGATAATTTTTAAAGTCTTTATTGAATTTGTTACAATACTGCTTGTTTTATGCTTTGGTTTTTGGCCTTGAGGCATGTAAGATCGCAGCCCCTCTTTTCCCCTTTTCCTCCCCCACCAGGAATCGAACCTGCATTGGAAAGTTAAGTCTTAACCATTGGACTTCCAGGGAAGTCCCAAGTATGATTATCCTAAACTTACTGGAGAGAAACCCGAGGCTAGTGAGGTGTGCGAGAGTACTTTCTGAGCTTTTGTTCTGAGCCAGGCACTGCCCTGGTTATATAGGCAGTGTCTGAATTCATCCACATAACAGTTCTGATTCATCCACGTAACAGTTCTGATGTGGGAGTATTACAATAATGGAAACCAAGGGACTTCCCTGGCGGTCCAGTGGTTAAGACTCCGTGCTTCCAATGCATCAAACTTGGATTTGATCCCTGGTTGGGGGAACTAAGATCCCACATGCCATAGGGCATGGCCGGA
This sequence comes from Bubalus kerabau, assembly GCF_029407905.1. Taxonomy (NCBI): domain Eukaryota; kingdom Metazoa; phylum Chordata; class Mammalia; order Artiodactyla; family Bovidae; genus Bubalus; species Bubalus kerabau. The sequence goes on along the minus strand of NC_073637.1, from coordinate 12,488,872 downwards.
AAAAAAAAAAAAAAAAAAAAAGACCCAATAATGGAAACCAAAACACAATGAGATCTCACTGCAAGTTCATGTCCCAGTGCCCAGGAGATGAAATCCTGGGCTTTTTCTACTGCCTGCAAAAATCAAGTTCTCAACAATAATTCTCAGAGTACTGCTCCATTAGATGTCCTTCTCATCAATCAAAATAAGTATTGTTTGTTCCTTATTTCACCTGATAACTTATGTATTTGTTTTCTATCATCTTAACAAAGTGCTAGAAGAAAGGAAAGCGGTGGGCGGGGGATGGGGCTGGGGGAACAGGAAGAGGGAAAGATGTGCTGGATTCCACGTGTTTTACCATCGGGCTCACGTTGCCATATTCGACCTCAGCAGCAGACTACTTCACTCACGTGCCTTGTATGAGTGCTTCCCAAGTACACTTATATTTTCTCAAGTAAGAAACAAACCAAAAAAAGCCTATTGTAGTCTCCAGTGAACTTAATGTAAATACTCCAAGTAAAAACCACTAGAGTGTTCCCAGTGAGTAAGGAGGAGAACATGGATTGTTTGAAGACAATCAACTACTCTCTATTCTACCCCCAACCCCGCTTCCCTGGCTATTTTTTTGGTCAAGGGTAGGAAGAAGAGTCAGGTAGAGTGCTGGGGACCCAGAAGACTCAAAATCCTGGTGGATATATCAACTGAAAGGACTCAGGAATGTATTTCTGTTCTGTCCTGTAAAGGAATACTAATAACATCAACTAGTAAATGCTGGGCTTGTTATATGCCCTGCACGATTCTGCATTGCTGCAGGCATACCCTCATTTCATACTCAACAGCCACCACATAGAGCAGGCACTGGTATTATCCGCATTTACCTGGGAGGAACCTGGAGCTTAGAGGTTACCTTGGCAAGTAGAGGAGACTGACTGGTCTGATTTCACAGCCCGTGTGATTAGTCTCCTGACGATGGGTCCACAGCTCTTGGGTGCTCTTCTGTTACAGCCTGTGTGTCACCTTTTTTCCTCCAGGGGAACTTGTTACAAGCCCAACTCAAAGGCAAAGTAATGGCTGGAGTGGAGTTGCTGTTCAGTCGATGAATCGTGTCAGGCTCATTGAGACCCCCATGGGCTGCAGCGCACCAGGCTTCCCTGTCCTTCACTATCTCCCAGAGTTTTCTCAAACTCATGTCCATTGAGTCGGTGATGCCATTCAACCATTTCATCCTCTGTCGCCCCCTTCCCCTCCTGCCCTCAAACTTTCCCAGCATCAGGATCTTTTCCAGTGAGTCAGCTCTTTGCATCAGGTGGCCAAAGTATTGCAGTTTCAGCATGAATGAATATTCCAATGAATATTCAGGGTTGATTTACAAGTGGAGAGCACTCCCATTGCTCCATTACTGCAGTTGGAATTAATCTTCACAGGGATATTTACAATATAGCCTCCCTTTATTTATCTATATATACATATAATTTTCGAAGAAGGCAATGGCACCCCACTCCAGTACTCTTGCCTGGAAAGTCCCATGGAAGGAGGAGCCTGGAAGGCTGCAGTCCATAGGGTTGCTGAGGGTCGGACAAGACTGAGCAACTTCACTTTCACTTTTTACTTTCATGCATTGGGGAAGGAAATGGCAACCCACTCCAGTACTCTTGCCTGGAGAATCCCAGGGACGGGGGAGCCTGGTGGGCTGCCGTCTATGGGGTCGCACAGAGTCGGACACAACTGAAGTGACTTAGTAGCAGCAGCACATATAATTTTATTCATATATATATAATTTTATTTATTTTTGGCTGTGCTGGGTCTTTGTTGCTACACACAGGCTTTCTCTAGTTGCAGAGGCTACTCTCTACTTGTGGCATACAGGCTTAGTTGCTCTGAGGCATGTGGGATCTTCCCAGGCCAGGGGTCGAACCCATGACCCCTGCACTGGCAGGCAGATTCTTTTCCACTGAGCCACTAGGGAATTCCACAATACAGCCTCTCTCTTACTTTGTATGAAGACTGTTGGCACCATTGGGAAGGACCTAAGTACTCCCTTCACGTGGAGAGATGAGAACTTCCCCAGTGACAAACAGCTCTGCTAGTGACAGAGTGCAGCTCAGAATTTGGTCTTCCTAATCTGCAGCCATGAAATTAAAGATGCTTACTCCTTGGAAGGAAAGTTATGACCAATCTAGACAGCATATTGAAAAGCAGAGACATTACTTTGCCAAGAAAGGTCCGTCTAGTCAAGGCTATGGTTTTTCCAGTGGTCATGTATGGATGTGAGAGTTGGACTGTGAAGAAAGCTGAGTGCAGGAGAATTGATGCTTTTGAACTGTGGTGTTGGAGAAGACTCTTGAGAGTCCCTTGGACTGCAAGGAGATCCAACCAGTCCATTCTAAAGGAGATCAGCCCTGGGTGTGCTTTGGAAGGAATGATGCTAAAGCTGAAATTCCAGTACTTTGGCCACCTCATGGGAAGAATTGACTCATTGGAAAAGACTCTGATGCTGAGAGGGATTAGGGGCAGGAGGAAAAGGGGACGACAGAGGATGAGACGGCTGGATGGCATCACTGACTCGATGGACGTGAGTTTGAGTGAACTCCGGGAGATGGTGATGGACAGGGAGGCCTGGCGTGCTGCGATTCATGGGGTCGCAAAGAGTCAGATACAACTGAGCGACTGAACTGAATGAGTTTCCTGCATGGCAGAACTCCCAGACTCTCCATCCGTTGGGGGAAGGGGGGTGGTACATTGTATCCTTCTTGTTATTACCCATGTCCCTGAAGACCTATGGGAGGGACAAGAGATTTCTAGAGCCCCAGGCTTGGCATTTTATAAGCACCATCTCCTGAAATCTCCCTCAATGGCCTAGTGAGGGGCCATGCTATCTGTTGAGAACTCAGATACATGCACAATCTCCTTAAGGACTACAGTTAATAAACAGCGAATCGCTATTCACAGCTGGTCTGAATCCAAACCCTGCAGGCTTTTTCTTCCCCACAGAAGGCGCTGCTCGTACACGTTCCCTGTGGGCCCCCAATAAACACGTTTTGGATTGAGCTGGCTCTTTTTTATGAGCTGCTGCTGCTGCTGCTGCTGCTAAGTTGCTTTAGTCGTGTCTGACTCTGTGCGACCCCATAGACAGCAGCCCACCAGGCTCCCCCGTCCCTGGGATTCTCCAGGCAAGAACACTGGAGTGGGTTGCCATTTCCTTCCCCAATGCATGAAAGTGAAAAGTGAAAGTGAAGTTGTTCAGTCGTGTCCGACCCTCAGCAACCCCATGGACTGCAGCCTTCCAGGCTCCTCCTTCCATGGGATTTTCCAGGCAGGAATATTGGAGTGGGGTGCCATTGCCTTCTCCGTTTTTATGAGCTACATGTTTCCTAATATAAGTAAAACAACGTCCAGTGAAGAAAAATGGTGGTGTTATATGGGGTTCCTAAAAACTTGCCACCTGTAGGAGCAAGGGATTTTAAACCTTAGTTTGTTTCTGAAAAAGAAATCATCACCTGAAAAAAGAGAAACACTTAGAAAACCTTCAGGTCTCTTTTTTTTTCTGATGCATTTGTGTTAGTTCAGTTAGGTGGCTCACACTTACTCATGCCCACTTCTGCGCTATCTCAAGGCTGACAGCATGTCTTTTTTTTTATGACCCTTTTTCACAGCACTGTTTTCCAAATATTTCTATTTCTCCAACAAGACTGTGACGTCCTTGAGACTCGAGGGTTTTCCATTTGCTGTTACAGTCTCAGTGACCCAGGTGCTCAAGAGATGCTTCTTGAACAGATGGAAGGAAGAATGAATGGATGAATATTTACGATGGGGGAGGGGTGTGAGAGGAATTGGGAGAGCAGCAACTGGAATGAGGAATCCTGGTTCTTAAGAGTTTCTCCATGTATATTATCATATGTGAAATAGATGGCCAGTCCTGGTTTGATGCACGAGACAGGGCGCTCAGGGCCGGTGCACTGGGATGACCCTGAGGGATGGGGTGGGGAAGGAGATGGGAGGGGGGTTCAGGATGGGGGACACATGTACACCCATGGTGGATTCATGTTGATGTATGGCAAAAACCACTACAATATTGTAAAGTAATTAGCCTACAATTAAATAAAAAGAGTGGATACAAAAAAAAAAGAGTTTCTGACACCATCATAAAGCTACCAGAGTTGGAAAGAATTTCAGGCATAATATAGTTACCAACCCTTTCATTTTTCAGATGAGGAAACAGATTCTTCACTGGTTAAATGAATTTGCTCAGTATCCCCTGGCAGAATTGTGGGGAATTCTGAGATCCCAGGTATCCTGGTTCCCAAGGGTTGCCACACTCCTCCACCTTACATTTCAAGGAAGGGATTAAAAGACCTTGCCTTAAGAAAAAATATGTGAAACTGCCATTTAAGAATGGATTATGATGGCATTGCGTCACAGTGTCAAGGAAAGCCTGTAGACATTTCAGATCAGATCAGTCGCTCAGTCGTGTCCGACTCTCTGCGAGCCCATGAATTGCAGCACGCCAGGCCTCCCTGTCCATCACCAACTCCCAGAGTTCACTCAGACTCACGTCCATCGAGTCAGTGATGCCATCCAGCCATCTCATCCTCTGTCGTCCCCTTCTCCTTTTGCCCCCAATCCCTCCCAGCATCAGAGTCTTTTCCAATGAGTCAACTCTTCCCATGAGGTGGCTAAAGTACTGGAGTTTCAGCTTTAGCATCATTCCTTCCAAAGAAATCCCAGGGCTGATCTCTTTCAGAATGGACTGTTTGGATCTCCTTGCAGTCCAAGGGACTCTCAAGAGTCTTCTCCAACACCACACTTCAAAAGCACCAATTCTTTGGCGCTCAGCCTTCTTCACAGTCCAACTCTCACATCCATACATGACCACAGGAAAAACCATAGCCTTGACTAGATGGACCTTTGTTGGCACAGTAATGTCTCTGCTTTTCAATATGCTATCTAGGTTGGTCATAACTTTCCTTCCAAGGAGTAAGCGTCTTTCAATTTCATGGCTGCAGTGACCATCTGCAGTGATTTTGGAGCCCAGAAAAATAAAGTCTGACACTGTTTCCACTGTTTCCCCATCTATTTCCCATGAAGTGATGGGACCGGATGCCATGATCTTTGTTTTCTGAATGTTGAGCTTTAAGCCCACTTTTTCATTCTCTACTTTCACTTTCATCAAGAGGCTTTTTAGTTCCTCTTCACTTTCTGCCATAAGGGTGATGTCATCTGCATATCTGAGGTTATTGATAGAAAGTGCTGCATTCAATATGCCAGCAAATTTGGAAAACTCAGCAGTGGCCACAGGACTGGAAAAGGTCAGTTTTCATTCCAATCCCAAAGAAAGGCAATGCCAAAGAAGGCTCAAACTACCGCACAATTGCACTCATCTCACATGCTAGTAAAGTAATGCTCAAAATTCTCCAAGCCAGGCTTCAGTAATATGTGAACCGTGAACTTCCTGATGTTCAAGCTGGTTTTAGAAAAGGCAGAGGAACCAGAGATCAAATTGCAACATCCGCTGGATCATGGAAAAAGCAAGAGAGTTCCAGAAAAGCATCTATTTCTGCTTTATTGACTATGCCAAAGCCTTTGACTGTGTGGATCACAATAAACTGTGGAAAATTCTGAGAGAGATGGGAATACCAGACCACCTGATCTGCCTCTTGAGAAATTTGTATGCAGGTCAGGAAGCAACAGTTAGAACTGGACATGGAACAACAGACTGGTTCCAAATAGGAAAAGGAGTTCATCAAGGCTGTATATTGTCACCCTGTTTATTTAACTTATATGCAGAGTACATCATGAGAAATGCTGGACTGGAAGAAACACAAGCTGTAGACATTTGCCTACCGTTTAAAACTTCTAAAATTCTAACTACATAAAATTTGGCATAAGATTACTTAACTAACACTCCTAATTTTGAGCAAGGAGGCTGTGAGTACAGTTGAAGACTGGAGTGATACCCACCCCCTTTCATCACTGTCTTGCCTCTTTCTCTTCTTTCTTGCTCTCCAAAAACTAAGCTAGAAACTTGACAGCAATCAAGAACCTTCTAAATCCGCCCCTCCCACCCCTGTGCCCTTCCTTGTGTGTTAGTCGCTGAGTTGTGTCCAACTCTTTGCAACCCCGTGGACTGTAACCCACCGGGCTCCTCTGTCCATGGGATTCTCCAGGCAACAATGCAGGAGTGAGTTATGATTTCCTTTCTTAATCGACCCTTTTTAAAAGGTTAGAAGCCACAAGAGATAAGGAGATGTTTCAGTGACCAGAACACTGGGAGTCAGTGTTGTTTTAGTAAACAACGTTCCCCTCGCCCAACCCAGGGCAGCCCTACAGGATAATCCCAGGGTAAGTGAGGTTTCTCCTCCCAAACCCACTTTACTCTCTGGGACTGACTCATTCCTTGTGGAACATTTTCAGAGATAAGACCATTGTCCCTGAGTCCCTGAGGACATTCCTCAAAGGATGCAGAAGTATTTAGGTTGGAACCCATTGGTTCAATTCCATTTGCAGTTACTGAGCAGCCCTAATAATCCTTCCAGAGGTTAAGAATGTGTGATCTGGATTCAGATTGCCTGGGTTCAAATCCCAGCCCTGCCACTTAATAGGGATGGTTAACCGTAGGGCTACCTAATCTCAGCTACTTAATGTGGTTTCAAAGGAAGATGTTCTTTAAAAGGTGATCTCTCTCTCTCTTCTAAGGCTGTTGTGAGATATAAATGAGATAATCTATGCAAGATGTATTGGTACCCAGTAAATGATATTTGTCTTTGAAACAGGTCCTAGGCTAGACTCTTGAGGGGTCAAAAGGACACATAAGATATAGCCCCTGTGCTCACACGTAGGCAGAGATACAGGTCTGCAGTACGACTACCAAAATGCTCAAAGAACTCAAACAGGAAATAAATGTGTCTTTCAGCTATGTGACCTGTGCATGTGGAGTCCAAAAAAAGGTCCTTTCATGTTTCTCTGATTTGCCCAAAACCCGGTTAGAACCACTGTTACGAGTGGCTTTTCAAAGCTGCCTGTCATCTGAAACCCTACTCAAGAAGCAGCATTTGATAAATGACAGCTGTTTCCAACTGTAGCACTGAGAGCACACGGCATCGCCAGAGGCCGGCCTCCCTTCCTCAGCCACATCAGCTCACCTCCTTTGCTCTCACTTCCCAGGAACCCAGGGGTCCTAGGGCAATAACATCCTACAATTTGATGAATTCTTTTCTTATATCAGTGTTGTAACCAACCCCAAACACCAGCTCTGCCTCAAGATCTACTTGTAAGCCAAGAACAGTCTGGAGGTCATTACTTCTGGTTGGGGGCCTCTGTTATGAGCACCCTACATTATATGAATCTATCACAGTCCTCAGTTGTTGCTTTTCAAAAATATGATTTCACCTGCAATGTATTTGAACCCACATAACAATGAGCTGTATTATAACAGAATTTTCTTGTAATTTTGTCAAATGTAGGGCATCGCTCTATTTGAAAAAAGAAAATTGCCCACCCACTGCAGAGTTTTCTTCCTAGCACATGCTATTTGGTTAACGTCTTTCTCAAATGTGAACATTCCAAATCACACTAGGGGCTCTAATTTAAAAAAAAAAAAAAAATCCAAAAAACTCTACAATTGCTGGCTAAGCTTCTGACACAAACATCTAGCTTCTGTTTCCTGTATTTTGTGTATTGTTTTTGAAAAATTAGTCTCTTTGCTCAGGTCTTAGAGACTTAGAGGTATTATACAAACTAATTTATAAAATTGCTATGTGTAAGTGGACAGCAGAGAATTCACTGTTGATTAGATGTGGAGATGATTATTTTCAATTATCTTTTGTGAGTCAACTGACTTTTTCCCTGTTCTTTGGATTTGGGAATTAACCTTCATTTAACCCCAAGAAATTTATGCATCTTGAACTCTGCAGTTCCATACAGACCTTGAAGAACACTGACTATAATTTTTGTCTGCCCTACACATCCTCATAACTCCACATGATTCTCCAGACACTGGCATGCTTGTGTTGCCATATACCCAACCAAAGGGCTGGACCAAGCTGTCCAGAATATCCCAGAGTTCTGAGCATAGCATCGATGTGTATTCTGATAGGCATTACACTCAAGCAAGGTCAGTCAGGGAGCATATGAAAGTCTGATATGGAAGCTAGAGTCAAGAAAAATGTGCCTTTTCTCCAGGTCTAGCTCAAAGGATTTAGGAAGCCTTTAGTTACTGATGACTATCTTTGCCAGGGCTTCCCAGGTGGCACTAGTTGTAAAGAATCCACCTGCCAATGCAGGAGACAAGAGACGCAGGTTAGATCCCTGGGTCGGGAAGATCCCCTGGAGGAGGGCATGGCAACCCCCTCCAGTATTCTTGCCTGGAGAATCCCATGGACAGAGGAGCCTGGCAGGCTACAGTTCACAGGGGAGCAAAGAGTCGAACGTGACTGAAGTGACTTAACACACATGCACCTTTGCACACATAAGAGAGCTTGCCTAAGAATGATGCTAACCAAAGATGGCAAGAGATGGAAGGAAGGAGGAGGGGGAGAGAGAAGAGCCTGGTGAAATCACTTCAATCAGTGGACCCCAGAATCTCTGCCATGCCTGCTGCCAGTCCTGGACTTTCCAGGTATGTGAGCAGCTACAGTTTTTCCAGTAGTCATGTATGGCTGTGAGAGTTGGACTAGAAAGAAAGCTGAGCCCCAAAGAATTGATACTTTTGAACTGTGGTGATGGAGAAGACTTGAGAGTCCCTTGGACTGCAAGGAGATCCAACCAGTCCATCCTAAAGGAAATCAGTCCTGAATATTCATTGGGAGGACCGATGCTGAAGCTGAAACTCCAATACTTTGGCCACTTGATGCGAAGAACTGACTCATTGGAAAAGACCCTGATGCTGGGAAAGATTGAAGGTGGGAGGAGAAGGGGACGACAGAGGATGAGATGAGAGGATGGCATCATCGACTCGATGGACATGGGTTTGGGTGGACTCCAGGAGTTGGTGATGGACAGGGAGGCCTGGTGTGCTGCAGTCCATGGGGTCACAAAGAGTTGGACATGACTGAGCGACTGAACTGACCTGAACTGATACTTCTTTTTTTCAGCCTAAGTTGGTCTGAGATGGGTTTCTACCAATAAAACCAAAAGCGCTCTGGTTAGTCTTTTCCCGGTTTCCAGTACCACCTTCACAGTTAGTAGCTGTGTTACCCTGGGGAAGCTCTTCACTGCCTCAGAGCCTCAGCTTCCTCATCTGTAAAATGGGGATACTGATATCCACTTCAAAAGATTATTAAAAAGAACAAATTAGGTAATACACATGAATCTGCCTGCAATGCAGGAGACTCGGTTCGATCCCTTAGACGGGAAGATCCCTTGGAGAAAGGAAAGACTATCCACTTCAGTATTCTTGGAGCCTTGCAGGCTACCATCCATGGGATTGCAAAGAGCTGGACACGACTGAGTGACTAGCTCTTACTTACTTACATAACAGAATGGGAGAAAATACTTGCAAATCATATATCTGATAAGAGTCTAGTATCCAAAATATATAAAGTCTAAAAAAATTTTTTGGCTGCACTGAGTCTTTATTACATTGCAAGGGCTTTCTTTATTTGCAGCACATGGGCTTAGTGGCCCCACGCCATGTGGCATCTTAGATCCCCCACCAGGATCGAACCTGCATCCCCTGTACTGGGGGACAGATTCTTAACCACTGAAACACCAGGGAAGTTCCCCCAAATATATACACTCTTAAAGTTCAACAATGAAAAGACAGATAACTAATTTTTAAATGGGCAAAGGACTCAAATGAACATTTCTCCGAAAAAGATATAAAAATGGATAATATACACATGAAAAAGATGCTCAGTGTCACTAGTCATTGGGGAAATGCAAATCAAAACCACAGTGAGAGACCATTTCACAGCCACTAGGTGTGGCTATTAAAAAAATTTTAAAAAGCTGGAAGGTAACAAGAGTTGGAGAGGATGTGGAGAAATTGGAACCCTCATACACTGTCAGCCATTAAAAGGTGGCTGAGACCGTGAAGAATCTGCTTGCAGTGCGGGAGACCTGAGTTCGACATACATTGTTAGTGGGAACGTAAAATATCTTTGGGGAAAAAACCTGGCAGTTCCTCGAAAGGTTAAACATAGTGTGACCACCACCACCACCGTATGACCTGCCAGTCCCAATCTTCAGTATGTATCAAAGAGGACTGAAAATGCACATTCATGCAAAGACTTACATCTATCACAGCAGCATCAGTCATAATAGTCAAATAGTGGAAACAACCTAAATTTCCAACAGATAACTGGGTAAACAAATTGTGGTACATTCATGCAATGGGATATTACTCAGCCACAAAAAGGGAAGAAAGTACTGATACTCATCCTACCACATGGATTAAACGTGAAAATACATTATGCTAAGTGAAAGACAGAAAGGATCACAATATTGATTCATATTCACAATATGATTCCATTTACACAAAATGTTCAGAAAAGGCAAATCCATAGAAATAGAAAGCTTACTAATGGTTGCCAGGGTCTAGGGGAAGGGAAGAAGGAGTAACTCAGTGGATATAAGACTGGGGGAGTGATGAAAATGTTTTGGAGTTAGATCATGGTGAGGGTTATATAACTTTGTGAATACACTAAACCCACTGAATTGGACATTTTAAAAGGGTAAATTTTATGCTATGGCAATTTTTAAGATACTATGCTGATGCAGGAAGAAGGTACAACTTACTCACTTATAATAATAAAACTATAACCATTCGGTACCTACTATGTACAGGGCTTCCCAGGTGGCACAGATGGTAAAGAATCCACTGGCCAATGCAGGAGATACAAGAGATTCGAGTTCAACCCCTGGGTCAGGAAGATCTCCTGGAAGAGGAAATGGCAACCCACTCCAGAATCCTAGCCTGGAAAATTCCATGGACAGAGGAGCCTGGCAGCCTACAGTTCATGGGATCGCAAAGAGTTGGACATGACTGAGCACACACCCACACACATGTACAAGGCGATTTATGCAATGGTTTTGTTGAAACCTAATGAACTCTAAAAAGTTGCTATTATTCTCCATGTGTTTCAGGGGTAGGAAACTCAAAGAAGTGGTGCTGCAGCCAGTAAGCAGAGGAACTAAGGTTCAAACACAAGTCTGTGCGAATTCCAAGTTCAAGCTCTTTCCACTGTGTTCTTTATACAGACAGTACCTTGCTGGATGCGGCAGGGACTACCAGTTTTGTCACCTTATCCAGTCTCCCTTTCTTCAGTAACAGAGCCCCACTTGATTCAGGGGAGAAATATATTCAGCCAAAAGACTCATCTTTCAGCCTCCACTATAGCTGGTATGGTTGGCTGTGTGCCTAAATCTAACCAGTAAGATGTAAGCTGAAGTACAATGTAGGCCTTTGAGGAAATGCTTTGAAAGGAGTTACTTCTGCTAGAGGAGGACCCCTGCTATCCTACCCCTCTTTTTCCATACTGCTGCCTGGAATGCAGATGTGATGACTGACACTCCAGCAGCCATTTTGAATCATGAGATAATATGCTAGGGATGGTTTAACCAGTGAGACAGAATCAGGTTGGGTGCCTGATAATCATGGAGGCACCATCTGTCTTTGGACTATCTCCAGGCTTCTTTGGTCTTGGAGAAAGAGGTGGGGGGACCCTAATTGCTAATATTATTTGTATTTTTCTTCACATGCAGCTGAAATATAATCCGAGCTTATATTTTGAACCTATGAACATACTTAACCAACTAAGAATGTATAAAAACAGCTAAGCTCAGAAGTGGTCAAATTTGAAACAATCTACCAGAGTCATTTTGTCCTGTATATTAGACTCTATATTCAGAGGCATAGAGATTCTATTGAATTATTCTGAAGACAGGCACCAAGGCTTATTTTGTGGAATTATAGAATCAGTGAAGAGACCAGTCTCAATTTACCAAGTACAGGCATTACATATTATAAGTACTTAAATTCATCTCAGGAATTGCTTTAGAAACACAGCCACAGAGGAGCCAACAGGCTTCCACAGACTGGATTTCTGAAGAAGCAAATTTATTTACACAACCTTTGCACAATTTAGTTAAGAGAGAAGAGACAGAACAGATTCTAAACAGGAAATAAGATGATAAAGATCAAAGATTTCTTTGCTTTAAAATCAAATGTTCTGCCCAGTCTTTCCAGAGCATTCATTTAAAATTCTAAAATTATTTTCCCTGCCAGGAAGACAAATGGTAGTGGTCTTTCACAGTTGACAAAGAATCACAGTTTTGTTGTTTATTTGTTTACAAAACACAGATGTGTTTTGTACCCATCAATGTATTATTTATAACCCAACAGCAGGTTGGTACAGTATTTTTGGGTCAAGTATGGGTTTTCTTTGATTCTCCTTCCTTCTCATTAGGGTTCTTAAGAATTCAAACCACAATGACGCAAGTGCAGATAAAACATTTGGAGGAAGGAAAGATTTTTCCACACTGTTTTTTTCTGTAGCTTAATATATCTGATTTTTTTTTACACCCTACCAGCTAGAGCTGGTAACCCACATACTCTTGATGAGGGTAAAAAGTTTTGATTTTATTTTGTTATTTTGTATCATAGGCTATGTGTCTATGTGTGCAAGTAAGAAGAGACAGAACTCAGATTAAAATTTATTGCAATCCTTTCTCCAGATTGGGTGGGATTTTTTTTTTTTACCCTTTTTCCTCTTCTGTGAGTATACATGTAGGGATTCCCTGGAGGTCCAGGGGTTTAGGACTCTGAGCTTCCACTTTCGGGTTTCAGATTTGATCCCTGGCTTCAGCAATACGTGAACCGAGAACTTCCTGATGTTCAAGCTAGTTTTAGAAAAGGCAGAGGAACCAGAGATCAAATTGCCAACATCTGCTGGATCATGGAAAAGGCAAGAGAGTTCCAGAAAAACATCTATTTCTGCTTTATTGACTATGCCAAAGCCTTTGACTGTGTGGATCACAATAAACTGTGGAAAATTCTTCAAGAGATGGGAATACCAGACCACCTGACCTGACTCTTGAGAAATCTGTATGCAGGTCAGGAAGCAACAGTTAGAACTGGACATGGAACAACAGACTGGTTCCAAATAGGAAAAGGAGTACGTCAAGGCTGTATATTATCACCCTGCTTATTTAACTTAAATGCAGAGTACATCATGAGAAATGCTGGACTGGAAGAAACACAAGCTGGAATTAAGATTGCCAAGAGAAATATCAATCACCTCAGATATGTAGATGACACCACCCTTATGGCAGAAAGTGAAGAGGAACTCAAAAGCCTATTGATGAAAGTGAAAGAGGAGAGTGAAAAAGTTGGCTTAAAGCTCAACATTCAGAAAACTAAGATCATGGCATCCGGTCCCATCACTTCATGGGAAATAGACAGGGAAACAGTGGAAACAGCGTCAGACTTTATATTTTGGGGCTCCAAAATCACTGTGGATGGTGATTGCAGCCATGAAATTAAAAGACGCTTACTCCTTGGAAGGAAAGTTATGACCAACCTAGATAGCATATTGAAAAGCAGAGACATTACTGTGCCAACAAAGGTCCATCTAGTCAAGGCTATGGTTTTTCCTGTGGTCATGTTTGGATGTGAGAGTTGGACTGTGAAGAAGGCTGAGCGCTGAAGAATTGATGCTTTTGAAGTGTGGTGCTGGAGAAGACTCTTGAGAGTCCCTTGGACTGCAAGGAGATCCAACCAGTCCATTCTGAAGGAGATCAGCCCTGGGATTTCTTTGGAAGGAATGATGCTGAAGTTGAAACTCCAGCACTTTGGCCACCTCATGGGAAGAGTTGACTCATTGGAAAAGACTCTGATGCTGGGAGGGATTGGGGGCAGGAGGAGAAGGGGACAACAGAGGATGAGATGGCTGGATGGCATCACCGACTCGATGGACGTGAGTCTGAGTGAACTCTGGGAGTTGGTGATGGACAGGGAGGCCTGGAGTGCTGCGATTCATGGGGTTGCAGAGTCGGACACGACTGAGTGACTGAACTGAACTGAACTGAGGGGAACTAAGATCCTTTAAGCTGAGTAGTGCAGCCAAAAAAAAAAAAAAAGAGTGTACATGTATGCATATGAACACACACACACCATCTCTTCTAGAACATAGACATCATGAAATAAAGTACACAGATTCCCCAGAGAGCCAAATTCATTTCCACAAAGTCCATGAACCAAAATTCATGCTTTTTCATCACAGGAATACCCTTACCCCCACTCCACAGCTCTAACTTCACCCTGTGTCTCTCACTTTACACTCAATTCCTACAGGTTTGGTGAGCTGGTTCCTAAGCCCTCAGCAAACTGAAGGGAGCAATTATGCTGGAAAAAGTGAGAAGGGACTACAAAGAAGGAAAAAAACTGTAGAAATTTGCCAGCATTCACCCCCACCAGAAAGAAATTCTAAAGACATGTGCTTGTTAATGAGGGAACACCATTCTGCTCAACCGACGCCAACCTCAATAAGAGGTGATATTCAAAATGATGAACCTTTGCAATCAAGAGGTTTGAGACATGATGCTATAGTCTAGGCAGCATGCCAGGTGCGGGTCTTTTAGGAGGGTTTTCAATCAGACCAGCAAAAATGACATAAAACAAAATGTATTCGGTGCTCAAAGGCTTTGCAGAAAATGCCAGTTCCTCAAGGGAAGTATCACGGCCAATGTGAACACAGATTAGGAATCAAAAGACGTGAGATCAAATCCTGGCACTGTTGTATACAAGCTTGTAGGACACTGTGCAGAAGACTCAAACTTCCTCATTCCTACAATGGGGTTAAAGACAGCAACATCTGAGGTGGCTGCAAATTTAAATAAGCTCCAAATTACTGGTTTCAGCTACAGGCCTTCTCTGGTGGGCACTTAGGGTCCACAGGTAGAAGAGACGGGGGCGAATGTCAGGGAGGCTTTCTGATTACTGACTGGAGTCCAGTCTCAGGGCTCTCATCCCTTGGATTCTGTGGTCCTCAGGCTGTACTGTACCTTCCCTGGTTAACATTCTGTTGGCCGCTATAGGAAGGACCACAGACAGGGAAGCCCTGGAGGATTAACTGGGAAGAATGGCCCCAGGAGGTTCTGACTACAGCTGGGGGTGGGAGCAGGGGAAACAGAGAAGGAAGAAAACAGACAATGCAATTGAAAAAAAAAGAAAAGAAATGAGGTCTCTTCCCTCTGGTTTCACTGGAGAAGATTCTGAAAGGTGTAATTGGAAGAGCAGGCAAGTGGAGTGCTGCCAGCAAAAGGTGGAGAGAAAAGGAAGGAAACACCCATTACTGCCTACCTACCACCCTCAGAGCTATGCCCCTATTGTATCTCCTTTAATTTTTCCACAACCTCGTGACATGTGATACCCATTTCACAGATAAGGAAACGGAGGCACAGAGAAGTTGAATACTTGGCCCAGGTTCTAAAAGCAAGTCTGTGTGATTTCAAAGCCAGTGTTTTTGTTTGCTTTTTTTTTTTTAAACATAGGCTGCCTACAGCTTCACCCTTGCTGACATAAGCTGAGAAACATATAAATAAGTGGGGAAGACAGAAATTTTCACTTCATCCAACGTCCTTGGAGAGGGTAAATAACCTGCCCCCTACCCCTGCCTCTCTGTAGTGTGAGATCAGTGCGGCATTTACTTGTTTATTAAATTTTTTAAAAAGGTCTTGTCATCCACCTTCATATCCAAGTTCAAACAGGGCAAGAGACATGAAAAGTCTTCTGAGAAGCACTGAAAAGAATCAAGTCAGAACTCAAGTCAAAACTACAACGAAGTATCACCTCACACCAGTCAGAATGGCCATCATTAAAAACTACACATAATAAATGCTGGAGAAGGTGTTGAGAAAAAAGAACCCTCCTACACTGTTAGTTGGAAGGTAAATTGCTGCAGCTACTATGGAAAACAGTATGCTGCTAAGTCACTTCAGTCATGTCCGACTCTGTGCGACCCCATAGACGGCAGCCCACCAGGCTCCCACGTCCCTGGGATTCTCCAGGCAAGAACACTGGAGTGGGTTGCCATTTCCTTCTCCAGTGCATGAAAGTGAAAAGTGAAAGTGAAGTCGCTCAGTCGTGTCTGACCCTCAGCGACCCCATGGACTGCAGCCTACCAGGCTCCTCCATCCATGGGATTTTCCAGGCAGGAGTACTGGAGTGGGGTGCCATTGCCTTCTCCAATGGAAAACAGTATGGAGGCTCCTTAAAAACTAAAAATAGAGATACCATATTTTCCTGCAATTCCACTCCTGGACATGTATCTAGAAAAGATGAAAACTAATTCAAAAAGATATGTGCACCCCAATTCATAGCACCATAATTCACAATAGGCAAGACATGGAAGTAATCTCAGTGTCCATTGACAGAGAAATGGACAAAGAAGTTGTGATGGAGAGGTAGATAGATAAATAGATGGACAGCTGTATATACAATGGAATATTACTCAGCCATAAAAAAGAGTAAATGAAATACTGTCACTTACAGCAACATAGATGCACCTAGAAATTATTGTACTAAGTGAAGAAGTCAGAGAAAAACAAATGTCATATGATATCACTATATGTAGAATCTAAAAGACAATACAAGTGAACTTATTTATAAAACAGAATCATAGACATAGAAAACAAACTTGATTACCAAAGGGAAAAGCGGGTGGGGAAGGGATAAATTAGGAGTGTGGGATTAACAGATACACACCACACCACACAATAAACAACAAAGGTTTACTGTGTAGCACAGGGAACTATATTCAATATCTTATCAGATCAGATCAGTCGCTCAGTCGTGTCCGACTCTCTGCGACCCCATGAATCGCAGCATGCCAGGCCTCCCTGTCCATCACCAACTCCCGGAGTTCACTGAGATTGAAAAAGAATCTAAGTCATATTTATAACGAAATCACTGCTGTATACCTGAAACACAATATCGTGGATCAACCCTACTTCAATTTAAAAAAGACTTTAAAAAAAATCACGTTTCAGAATTGTTACCATCCTCTTCCTCACTGCAAACCTCAGAGATAACACAGATGGATACAGAGACACACAAACACACTCACACGCTCAGAACCAACAAGCAGGCACTGTGCAAGGAGTCATGTGTTTTTCTTTTTTTGAACTTTTTATTTTGTATTGGGATACAGTCAACTAACAATGTTGTGATAGTTTCAGGAGAATGGCAAAGGGACTCAGCCATACATATATGTGTACGCACTCTCCCCCAAACTCCCATCCAGGCTGCCACATAACACTGAGCAGAGTTCCAGTGTTACACAATGGCAGAAGGAACCTTTTTTAACTAAAGATCATTCATCAGACACACACACACACGTGAAGTGCCGGCAGCCTGCTGGCTTCAGCGTGAGGTGCCCTAGGTGTAAGGAGGAGCCAGGAAGCCCTTCTTGATGGATCAAGAAGCCTACAGTTAACCTGGAGATGAGGGAGGCCCTCCAGGCCCAATCATTACCCTGCTCTGCCGTGCCCTGGACCCCTGGGGCCTGATATGCTCTGAACACACCTCGGGGTCCTTGGCCCTCTGGCTTCCAGCTGGCTTCAGCTGCTGGGACAGAAGAAGGAGAAGGCGTGGGGAAGCGGGAGTCCCTACCCTCCAGGCTCCTGCCATCCCGGCTGCCATCGGAGCGGGCGCCGGGGGCACACGGTGTCTCCAGCTCCGCAGCCCAGAGACAACGCTCGCTCCCCTCTTCAGACCTTCAGGGGAGCCTGGAGGCCCCACCAGCCTTTATGGTTTCTCTGCCCCTCGCCCACACTTTTCAAACAAGCATTCTATTAAACTCTGCTCGAATTATCCTATTTTGGGTTTACCATCTGCTTCCTGCTGGGAACCCGGAGGGACCCAGGGAGGCAGCGTAAACAGAGGACTGCGGTGGAACGCAGCACCCGGAAGACAATACTGTCTTTGGGGAAGGGCAAGTGCTCTGGGGTCTGAGGCGCATCCTGGTTCCCCCACTTCCTATCTCTGTTAAACCTGTTTCATCCTCAGCGTCCACCTCTGAAAAATGAGGTTAACACTAGCACCTACCGACTTCATAGGGCAGCAGTGAGGATCGAACGAGACAGTACAAGTAGAGAGAGGAGCTCACTGCCTCGCTCTTCATCACTGCCGACAGATACAGCAGGGATTCTCAGAGTTAACTGTAGAGTCCCGTCAACACAGTAAGTGCCCAATATGTAACCACTAAACAGCTGAAGTTCCAGGATAAACAGATACGGGAAACAGCAAGAAGCAACAGGGCAATCAGTGGTAAGGAGGGAATCTGGAAGGACTGCCTGGAGGAGGTGATGCAGAGAAATAAACAGTCAGCTAGTAGGATGGCAGGCAGATGGAACAGCAGACACAAGTGTGTGGGGGCTGACACAGCACCAAATGAGGGGCAGTGTGAACAGCTGAGTGCAGCGACCGTGAAGGACACGTGCGGGCACAGTAAGAGCAGTTAGGTGGGGGTCACCGGAGAAGACTCTGGATGTCATGCCAAGGAGTCGGTTTTTGTCCTCAAAGCAAGTCAGAGTTTCTAAGCTGGCAGTGGCCGACGGGTTGGAAGCTGAGAAGGTTCAATCTGGCGACACCATTGGCCCTGCCCTGGGCATGGCAGGAGCACACAGTAGGTGATCTGCATGCTTGAAGAATGGATGCACAGCAGCAGTTGTGTAAGGCGAGATCTGGAACCTCCCTCCTCCTTCCAATACATATGCAACACACTCCAGGCAAATCGCCAGTCACGGGTCTTCCCAGGGATCTCACTGGCTCCACTGTGGCAGGATGAAAGATATATTTGATCTTTGTCCCTGGTTCCTGGCACAGAGCTCTGAACGCCCTTGGGATATCCAGAGGGCTAAGAGTGTCCTTTTTAAAATTCTTCATTTATTTATTTTTGGCTGTGCTGGGTCTTCATTGCCGCACGTGGGCTTTCTCCAGTTGCAGCAAGAGAGGGCTACTCTTCATTGCAGTGAGTGGGCTTCTCATTGCGGGGCTTCTCTTGTTGCAGAGCACGGGGTTTCGGGTGCACGGGCTTTAGTAGTTGTGGCGCAAGGGCTTAGTTGCTCTGCGGCACGTGGAATCTTCCCGGACCAGGGACTGAACCTGTCTCCCCTACACTGGCAGGTGGATTCTCCACTGTGCCAGTAGGGAAGTCCCTAAGAGTGTCTTTTGTATACTAATGAGATGACTCACAGGTGGGACAAAACGGCATCATGACAGTCACCAGGAAGACCTCCATGGAAGGGACAGGGGCTGGGGACAGGGTTCAGTCACCAACGGCCAATGATTATTAAATCAATCATGCCTGTGCAATGGAACAACTTCCAGACTGGGGGCTTCCAGGTAGGTGGGCACATCAGTGTGCCGGGCGAACCTGGGAAAGGCAAGGAAGCTGTCCCCCACACCTCGCCCTCTGCATCTCTTCCACTCGACGCTTTCTGAGTTACAGCCTGTATAATAAGCTGGTAACAGTGAGTAAAGTGCTTTCCTGAGTTGAGTGAGTCATTTCATGGAATTACAGAACTTGAGGAGGGCTCATGGAAACCTCGGGATGTACGGCGGCTCAATCAAGAATCCGCCGGCCAGTGCAGGGGACACGGGTTCCATCCCTGGTCAGAGAAGAGCACACATGTGGAGCGACTAGGTCCATGTGCCGTAACTACCGAAGCCCATGTGCCTAGAGCCCGTGCTCCAGGACGAAGAAGCCACGGCAATGAGAAGCCTGCGCCCTGCAGCAAAGAGTAGCCCCCACTCGCCACAGCTAGAGAAAAGCTCTCACAGCAGTGAAGACCCAGCAGAGACAAAAATAAATAAAAAAATAAGATAAATAAGTAGCCCCTGAGACTTGTGACTGGCATCTGAAGTGGGGGCTGTCCTGTGGGGTCTCTGCTAATTCCAGGTACATAGTGTCAGAATTGAATTGAATTGTTGGACACGCCAGTGGATGACGGAGAACTGGAAAGCTGCCTTCAGTCAGAAGTTGTGCTAGGAAAAAAGACACCTCTCCCATCGACTCTCTGCTTCGTGGCATGCACTGGACACTTCCCGATGCCCTTTCGGCTGGGAGCCACGCCCGGATCCCGCAGCCAGACTGACCATGGGAGGTCAGCCCTCATCTGGGCAGCTCCGTCGTCACTGACTCAGCTGCTGACTCAACTGTTCCTCTGGGTGTGGCCACTGGAGGCGCTCAGGACCAGCCAGATAGCACGCCCCATGCCTGGCCCCGTGTCCTCGCTCTTAGCCCTCTGGCTCAGAAGTCCAGGGGCTGGAGGAACTTCCCTGGAGGTCCAGTGGCTAAGACTCTGAGCAGGGGGCCCGGGTTTGATCACTGGTCAGGGAACTAGATCCCACATGCCGCAACTAAGAGTTCACATGTTGCAACTAAAGATTTCACATGCTGCAACTAAGACCCGATGCAGCCAAATAAATATATTTTTTTAATAAAAGGAAGTCCAAGGGCTGGAGAAAACTGGCCAGGAAGCCCATACCCCTGCCACCTGCACCCGCCCCCACTGCTGCACCCAGTCGGGTGCCAGACAGATGGCCCCCTTCTACCTTCCACTGAGCTCCTGTGTGCTGGGCACCCCACATCTCAGGCTGGGTTCCCTCAGAAGCAGAGCCTGAAACAAGGATTTAAAGAAATGATCCCAGGGAACCAGGACACAAATGGAAAGGAAGCCAACAGGGATGCATGGAAGAGCAGCCTCCAGCCGAGGGCAATGGGGCTCCAGCTCCAGTAGGGATGCCGGGGAGAGGCTGGAACACACCTCAGATGGTGCGCCCACAGGCAGGGGGCTGAGGCAATTATTCCCAAACTCTTTTCCTTACTTGGCAGGGGGCTGCTCCTGTGGGAGACCCGGGTTCGATCCCTGGTTTGGGAAGATCCCCTGGAGAAGGGCATGGCCACCCACTCCAGTATTCTTGCCTGGAGAATCCCATGGACAGAGGAGCCTGGCAGTTGACAGTCAATTGGGTCGCAAAGAGTCGAATATGACTGAGCAACTGACACTTTGATTGCTCCTGTGCAGTTAACTCCCAGCTTTGCTGGCCTGACCCACACGCAGTCTTGGCCAGCAGAGAAAACTCGGGTCCTGGAGCACCCTGGGAACCCGTATGTGCCAGGGGGGTAGGGGACAGGTGCACCAACACCACTCCAGTACCCTCTGCCCGGGGAGGAGACCACCAACCAGAGGAGGTCAGTCCTCAAGTAGGGACGCATGCAAGGCCAGAGGTAGCCACAACCCAGGCAGGTAAAAGCAAGGGCTGAAGTAGCTTCTAGAGCAGTGCTGACCAACAGAGATATAATGGAATGCAACAGGACTGCATGTAGTTTTAACTTTTAGGGGACTTCGCTGGCAGTCCAGTGGTTAGGACTCTGTGCTTCTACTGCAGGGGGCCGAAGTTCCATCCCTGGTCAGGGAACTAAGATCCTGAAAGTCAAATGTCACAACCAAAAAAAAAAAAAAGTTTTAAATTTTAGATTCAGATCAGATCAGATCAGTCAATCAGTCGTGTCCAACTCTTTGTGACCCCATGAATCACAGCACACAAGGCCTCCCTGTCCATCACCAACTCCCGGAGTTCACTCAGACTCACGTCCATCGAGTTAGTGATGCCATCCAGCCATCTCATCCTCTGCCGTCCCCTTCTCCTCTTGCCCCCAATCCCTCCCAGCATCAGAGTCTTTTCCAATGAGTCAACTCTTCCCATGAGGTGGCCAAAGTACTGGAGTTTCAGCTTCAGCATCATTCCTTCCAAAGAAATCCCAGGGCTGATCTCCTTCAGGATGGACTGGTTGGATCTCCTTGCAGTCCAAGGAACTCTCAAGAGTCTTCTCCAACACCACACTTCAAAAGCATCAATTCTTCAGCACTCAGGTTTCTTCATAGTCCAACTCTCACATCCATACATGACCACAGGAAAAACCATAGCCTTGACTAGATGGACCTTTGTTGGCACAGTAATGTCTCTGCTTTTCAATATGCTATCTAGGTTGGTCATAACTTTCCTTCCAAGGAGTAAGCGTCTTTTAATTTCATGGCTGCAGTCACCATCTGCAGTGATTTTGGAGCCCAGAAAAATAAAGTCTGACACTGTTTCCACTGTTTCCCCATCTATTTCCCATCTGATGGGACCAGATGCCATGATCTTTGTTTTCTGAATGTTGAGCTTTAAGCCAACTTTTTCACTCTCCACTTTCACTTTCATCAAGAGGCTTTTGAGTTCCTCTTCACTTTCTGCCATAAGGGTGGTGTCATCTGCATATCTGAGGTGATTGATATTTCTCCCGGCAATCTTGATTCCAGCTTGTGCTTCTTCCAGTCCAGCGTTTCTCATGATGTACTCTGCATAGAAGTTAAATAAACAGGGTGACAATATACAGCCTTGACGTACTCCTTTTCCTATTTGGAACCAGTCTGTTGTTGCATGTTCAGTTCTAACTGTTGCTTCCTGACCTGCATACAAATTTCTCAAGAGGCAGATCAGGTGGTCTGGTATTCCCATCTCTCAGAATTTACCACAGTTTATTGTGATCCACACAGTCAAAGGCTTTGGCATAGTCAATAAAGCAGAAATAGATGTTTTTCTGGAACTCTCTTGCTTTTTCCATGATCCAGCCAATGTTGGCAATTTGATCTCTGGTTCCTCTTTCTTTTCTAAAACCAGTTTGAACATCAGGAAGTTCATGGTTCACATATTGCTGAAGCCTGGCTTGGAGAATTTTGAGCATTACTTTACTAGCATGTGAGATGAGTGCAATTGTGCAGTAGTTTGAGCATTCTTTGGCATTGCCTTCCTTTGGGATTCGAATGAAAACTGACCTTTTCCAGTCCTGTGGCCACTGCTGAGTTTTCCAAATTTGCTGGCATATTGAGTGCAGCACTTTCACAGCATCATCTTTCAGGATTTGGAATAGCTCCACTGGAATTCCATCATCTCCACTAGCTTTGTTCGTAGTGATGCTTTCTAAGGCCCACTTGACTTCACATTCCAGGATGTCTGGCTCTAGGTGAGTGATCACACCATCGTGATTATCTGGGTCGTGAAGATCTTTTTTGTACAGTTCTTCTGTGTATTCTTGCCACCTCTTCTTAATATCTTCTGCTTCTGTTAGGTCCATGCCATTGCTGTCCTTTATCGAGCTCATCTTTGCATGAAATGTTCCTTTGGTATCTCTGATTTTCTTGAAGAGATCTCTAGTTTTTCCCATTCTGTTGTTTTCCTCTATTTCTTTGCATTGATCGCTGAAGAAGGCTTTCTTATCTCTTCTTGCTCTTCTTTGGAACTCTGCATTCAGATGCTTATATCTTTCCTTTTCACCTTTGCTTTTCACTTCTCTTCCTTTCACAGCTATTTGTAAGGCCTCCCCAGACAGCCATTTTGCTTTTTTGCATTTCTTTTCCATGGGGATGGTCTTGATCCCTGTCTCCTGTACAATGTCACAAACCTCAGTCCATAGTTCATCAGGCACTCTATCTATCAGATCTAGGCCCTTAAATCTATTTCTCACTTCTACTGTATAATCATAAGGGATTTGATTTAGGTCATACCTGAATGGTCTAGTGGTTTTCCCT
Organism: Bubalus kerabau; assembly: GCF_029407905.1. Taxonomy (NCBI): domain Eukaryota; kingdom Metazoa; phylum Chordata; class Mammalia; order Artiodactyla; family Bovidae; genus Bubalus; species Bubalus kerabau. The sequence goes on along the minus strand of NC_073637.1, from coordinate 12,465,319 downwards.
ACTTTCTTCAATTTCAGTCTGAATTTGGCAATAAGGAGTTCATGGTCTGAGCCACAGTCAGCTCCTGGTCTTGTTTTTGCTGACTGTATAGAGCTTCTCCATCTTTGGCTGCAAAGAATATAATCAATCTGATTTTGATGTTGACCTTCTGGTGATGTCCATGTACAGAGTCTTCTCTTGTGTTGTTGGAAGAAGGTGTTTGAAATTCATTTTAATAATGTTACTTAGCCTAATATATCCAAAATATTATCACTGCAACATGTAAACAATAGAAATTATTAATGATATAGTTGGCATCCTTTTTTTTTTTTCTACAAAGTCTTTGAAAACTGGTATATTTCATACTTCGGGACATCTCAATTCAGACCAGCCACATTTCCAGAGCTTAGTAGCCCACACATGACTAGTGGCCACCGTACTGGACATCACAGTGTTTGAAGCAAAAATGAAAAGCACCAACTCCAGGCTGGACTACGAATTGCAACAATGGCTTGCCAAGGCATTGAGACTAAAATCTGAACCCCTTATGGGCTTCCCAGGTGAGGCTAGTGGTAAAGAACCCGCCTGCCAATGTATGAGACATAAGAGATGTGGGTCCGATCCCTGAGCCAGAAAGATCCGCTGGAGGAGAAAATGGCAACTCACTTCAGTATTCTGGCCGGGAGACTCCCACAGACAGAGGGGCCTGGTGGGTTACAGTCCATAGGTTTGCAAAGAGTTGAACACTATTGAGCGACTGAGCACACACGTGCACACACACATACATAGCTGATGAATATGGCCTGGAGTCATCCCAGAAGCAAATTGGGATGTAGCTGGTTGCTGGGAGTGTGCCTGAGGTTCATGTTAAAAAGCCAAAGCAGAACAAAGACTCTAGAACACCTGCCTAGAGAGATGGTTTGAGCTTAAGCTACTGGCTGTCCCCACCACCAGTGACCTGGTTAGTGGGGTGGCCCTTGTATTCTGGCCTCCCAGCATCCAGCGCTGTCCTTTGGTTTCCATGGTGATGACCCCTCTCCAGGTTTGTGGGTGGTCACGTGACATAGGCCTGTATGGTCCGAATATCCCAACACCTTGTCCACGGTGATTGGGGCAAGGGACCCAGGTTGAACCAGTGGACACCAAGCCAGGGATTTTCCTAGCATTTCTCGGAAGACAAGCTTCGGATCTCAGATAGACTGGTAGTTGTCAGGTGCTTCTGAAAGCTGCAATGTGAGAACCTGGTCTGTGGCTTAGGAATCTAACAGTCAATTACCTTTCTGCTGATGAAGAGGCAGCGGCAAGGGAGAGCAGGGCAAGTAGCCCGCAGCCAGTCTTGTTAATGACCTGTCTGCCGTCGCTCTGTAAACCTTTACTTTCGTGGCTCAGCCAGAAACAGTCGCTTGGCAAGCACATTTTCACTTTGGAAGCTATGCTGTTGTTGCCGTGGTTATCGATTCCAAGGAAAACCTGTGTAGTTGTTTATGAGTATCAAACCCCAAATATTTGCAGAGAACCCCTTTCAGGAGCTTTTGGCACTACGATAACCCACACAAAATGTTCTACATCTCAGACTTCTTTTTTTTTTTAAACAGAGAGAATTGTTCTCTACTCAAATCTGTAAAATGCATTAGCTCATAGTTTCCATTTTAAACCCAAATCAAATCAACTTTAATATGGACTGCGTATCTAAGGCTGCTGTTTCCCCAAAGATTATATTTGTAAGTCCTAACATTTTGGATGGCCCAGCAAGGAGAAACATGAAAACAGAGACTGAGATCCATCAGAAAAGCCCAGGTCCCATCCAACTTTCAATCACCTGTATACACATTCAAGTACCGCCTCGCCTGTGAAAGGACTCCACAAATAACAGGCCTGGAACTGGTATTTTATGTTCACAATCGGGTTTTTTTTCTTTTGGCCGCACCATGCAGCACATGGGATCCTATTAATAGTTCCCCAAGCAGGGACTGAACCTCTATGCCCTGCACTGGGAGCACAGAGTCCCAACCACAGGACCACCAGGGAAGTCTCTCATGATCGGCTCAACAGGGACCAGTGGTTTGATTTCAACAATCATATATATTCAGGACTTCCCTGGTGGTACTAGATGAGAATCCGCTTGCCAATCCAAGGGGTCATGGGTTCAATTCCTGGTCTGGGAAGATCCCACATGCTGAGGGGCAACTAAGCCTGTGAGCCACAACTACTGAGCCCGTATTCTAGAGCCCGTGCTCTGCAACAAGAGAAGCCACCACAATGAGAAGCCTGCACACTGCAACAAAGAGTAGCCCCTGCTCACCACAAGTAGAGAAAACTGATGTGCAGCAAGAAAAACCCAGAACGGCCAAAATTTTTTTAAATAAATTAAACTTAAAAAAATTATTTTAAATGTGTTTTTAAACAATCATATGTATTTACTGAGCATCTACTATGTACCAGGCTTTATGCCAGGCACTGGGGTAACACTTGTGGATAAGCAGCCATCAGCATCGTGCCTTGTGGTCCAGTGGGGACTGTAGACACGCACAAGTGAACAAATAGTTCCAGAGTGTTACAGTGCTGGGGAGAAAAGCTACAAGGTATAACCAGAAGAGTAGGGTGGTGAGGAAAGATCTGTCCAAGGAAGTAGCATCCGGGCTGAGACTGCAGGATGAGAAGTCATCACCCCTTGGAGGAGCAGAAGCTGAGGGCTTGGAGGTGCAGGGAGAGGGGTCCTGCAGGCAGACAGACAGCATGAGTCTGAGTCCTGAGACTGGACAGCACTTGCTGAGTGTGAGAACAGAAAGAGGTCAGCAGCTGAAGTCTGCTGAGGGGATGGGGTGAGGGCAGATGAAACGTACAGGCTAGGCAGGGGCTGGATCATGCTGGCCATTACAGGCCATGGTAAGGAACCTGGATTTCATTCAAAATAACAGAGGCGGGGGGGGGGGGGCACTGGGACCACAGATGCATTTTTCTTTTTATAATAATTTTATTTATTTATTTATTTTTGGCTGTGTTGGGTCTTCGTTGCTGCCAGGGCTTCTCTCTAGTTGCAGCGGGTGGGGCTGTTCTCTAGTTGTGGCGCATGGGCTTCTCAGTGCAGTGGCTTCTCTTGCTGAAGAGCACAGGCTCTAGGGCACACGGGCTCTAGGGCACACGGGCTCTAGGGCACACGGCCTGCGGTAGTTGTGGCTCACTGGCTTAGTTGCTCCTTGGTATTTGGGATTTTCGCGGATCAAGGATCAAACCCGTGACTCCTGCATTGGCAGGTGGATTCCTTACCGCTGAGCAACCAGGGAAGCCCCACAGATGGGTTTTAAGCAGGGGCATAGTAAGTTCTCATCTGGGAGGTGTGTGGAGAATAAACCACGTTGGACATCCCAGGTTCGAGGTGCCTGCTAGATCTTCAAATGGAGACTTAAGTTCAGCATCTGGGATACTCAAGTCTGGAAGCAGAGGACAGGCTCAGCTGGAGGCATAATTTGGAAGCAGTCAGCATACAGATGGTCTTCACAAACGCTCTGAGGCTGGCTGGAGTAAGAATGCACCATTGAGAGACTGGGGAGAATCAGTCATAAGTGTTGGCAAAGTCGTGGAGAACCAGAAACCCCTGTGCACTCTTGATGCGAAAATAAAATGGGACAGTTGCTGTGGGAAACAGTACGGTGGCTCCTCAAGAAAACTTACATATAGAATCACCACAGGACCCAGCAAATCCACCTTTGGGTGGAATTTCATCAACCAAAAGACACCAAGCAGGGTCTCAAGACATCTGTGCAGCCACGTCCACAGCAGCATTCTTCCTAACAGTCAAAAGACGGAAGCAGCCTAAGCACCCAGCAATGGACGACTGGATAAGCAACATGGGGTTTATACACATGTTAAATACAATGGAATACATGCAGCCTTTAAAAGGAAGGGAATTCTGACACATGGTACAAAACGGATGAAGCTTGAGGACATCACACCAAGTGAAAGATGCTAGTCACAAAATGATAAACACTGTATGACTCACTTCAGTGGGATACCTAGAGTCAAAGTCACAGAAACAGAAAGTAGAATGCTGGGTGCCAGGGGCTGGAGGAAGAATATAAATGGTGTGTGTGTCAGGGGACGGTGGGGCGGGGGGAGCTGTTGTTTACTGGGTACGGTTTCTGTTTTGCAAGATGAAAAGAGTTCTGGAGACGGATGGTGGTGACCGTTGCACAACAATAAGAATACTTAATACCACTGAATGATATACTTAATAATCATTAAGACAGTAAGTTTTATGTTTATGTGTATTTCAGCACAATTAAAAACATTTTAAATACACAAACAAATAATGTTTTAAAAAGCATTAATGGGTACCAACCAGAGGAAATATATCAGCCTCATGGCTTTGGAAAAACTCTGGTTCTCCATCTATGCTGTTGCAAACTGAGTAGAAGGCACCCAGGGGCAGGAAGGAGCTGCAGAAACTCCATCTAGCTGATCATCAGAGCCTCCTGGAGGGGGACTTTCCTGGAAGTCCAGTGGTTAAGACTCCACGCTTCCAGAGTAGGGGGCATAGGTTCAATCCCTGATTGGGGAACTAAGATCCCATATCCCACAAGATGTGTGCTGCAGTCAAAAAAAAAAGAAAAAAAAAAGAACCTCCTTGAGGGTCTGAGTCTATACATCCGGGGGTGGAATCAAGGGGATCTTTAATATTACAGAGTTCTGAACAGGACCCAGACTCAGGAGCCCCAAGTTAAAGCACTTGTTGTTCAGTCACTAAGTCGTGTCCAACTCTTTCCAACCCCATGGACTGCAGCACGCCGGGCTCCCCTGTCCTTCACTATCTCCCAGAGTTTGCTCAAACTCACATTCATTGAGTCGGTGATGCCATCCAGCCATCTCGTCCTCTGTCACCCCATTCTCCTCCTGCCCTCAATCTTTCCCAGCATCAGGGTCTTTTCCAGGAAGTCGGCTCTTCACATCAGCGGCCAAAGTTTTGGAGCTTCAGCTTCAGCATCAGTCCTTTCAGTGAATATTCAGGGTTGATTTCCTTTAAGATTCATCTTATATTATGCTGCTGTTCCCATCTTCTCATCTGGTTTGCAAACTTCTTAAGTGGAGTGACTGTGCCTTACATCTACCGTGAGAATCTAAATCACTTGTGGAAATTTTTTTTTTTTTCCCCAGACTACGGATGCCTGGGACCTACCACACATCAATTAAATCAGCATCTCCAGACATCTTGTGATTTTCCAAAAGCTCTCAGAAGGGACTCTGATGCATTCTCCTACATTGACACCTCCTGCTCTGTGGCTAACAGTGCTTCAGAGAGAGGCTCAGTGTTTGCTGAGTGACTCACAGAATCAAGTCCTTTGCATAAGACATTCAAAAGGGAAAATCTGCAGTGTTTCACTTGTTACTTATTCTAAATATTTTTCTGTGGCTATTTTTTACATAATTTAGATCACGTGATCAATAATAACAATTAGCACCTCATATATGCCAGGTGCCAATTGTTTGTTTCCCATGTATTATTATCCCATTTAATTCTCAATCTTATGTCTAAAGAAGGTACTGTTATTATCGCCATTTTACAGATGAGGAAACTGAGGCTCAGGGAAATTCAGCCACTTCCTCAAAAATAAAATTTTCTTTTATTTACATGGCATTTACACCATGAGCATTCTCATAACCTTTAAAAAGTGATCATTATCTTCTTCTTAATGGCTGTATCACTGTTTTTCATAGTTTTACCCTATTATTTTTTCTTAATCATTTTGCCCTAATTAACTCATTTCTCACTGTAAGGCAGGTCTTTGTCTTGTTTGCCACTGTTTGCCATTTTAATGGCTTCCCTGATGGCTCAGTGGTAAAGAATCCAATTGCCAGTGCAGGAGATGCGGGTTTGATCTCTGGGTTGGAAAGATCGCCTGGAGAAGGAAATGGCAACCTACTCCAGTACTCTTGCTGGGGGAATACCATGGACAGAGGAGCCTGGCGGGCTACAGTCCATGGGGTCATGAAAGAGTCAGACATTTTAAACTATACTGCAGTGGATATTTCTGTGCTGAAGGTATTTTCTATATTTCACAAAACTTTCCTTAGGAAAGATTATGGAAAGAATGTTCTGACGGTAAATGGCATTAAACACTGAACAAAAGTCTTTATTAAGGCGATTGTGCTGAATGAGCTGGGTCAAGGCCCTCTCCGGAGACGTGTTACATGCCTGGCCTAACTCCTACCGGCTCGCACCAAACACTTACTGCGGGCCAGGGGCTTGTGAACGCTTTACAGATCTCATCCACCTGGTCCTCACAAGACCCTGGAGGGAGGTACAGTGAAATGCCTGAGGCAGAGAACTGCCAAGAAATGAATCCAGGCTCACAGGACCAGCCAAAGCAAAGCCGGGACAGGAATCCACAGCTCCTACCCCCAGGCTGGGCCTCGCAGGCAAAGCAGGTGCTCAACGACCACCCGAGAAACTACAACTAACGAGAGTGACGGGAATGAGCCCTGTCCATCAACTCGGCCACATAGGAGACGTCTCACCTCCCAGGCCAAAAATCCACACACAGTCACTCAGAGCAGCACAGGGTTCCTGCCCTAAAGGTGTAGACCCTTCAGATGCAGAGAGAAAGTGGAAAAAAAGAGGCCAATTACCTGGACCAGGACCCACTCGGAACCCTTGTAGCTGCTTTACAATTCAGGGATCCCCAGCCTGATGCTCTCAGGTGGAGCGGATGTAATAACAGTAATAAAGGTGTACAATAGATGTAATGTGCTTGAATCATCCCCAAACCATCCCCCACCCCGCCATGTGGAAAAACTGTCACCTACAAAACCTGTCCTTGGTCCCAAAAATGTTGGGGACTGCTGCATTGTTATATATATATGTGTGTTATGGGTTGATATTTGCTAATGTCCCAGACCAGTGAACCAATGGATGTGGGTTTATTTGGAAATAGGATCTTTGGAGATGTAACTAAGATGTATTAATAAATTAAAGATGAAGTCATACTGGAGTACAGCGGGCTCTTATTCCCATAAGACGGGTGTCCTTGTAAGAGAGAGGAAGAGAGACACAGAGGGAGAGGCACATGGAACAACCCAGGCAGAGACGGAAGCAAAGCAGCTGCAAGACAACGAACACCAAAGACTGCCAGCTGAGCCCAGAAGCGAGAAAGGGGCAAGGAAGAAATCTCCCCCATAGGCTTCAATACCCTGCCAATACCTTGGTTTTGGACTTCTGGCCTCTGGAAGTGTGAGACAATAATACATTTCTACAGTTTTTGAGCCACCAAGTTTGTGGTACTTTTGTTATGGCAGCCCTAGGAGATAAATACAATATTTTTTTAAATGTATTCATTTATTTATGGCTGCACTGGGTCTTCCCTGCTGCACATGGGCGTTCTCTACTCATGGTGAGCAGGACTACTCGAGTTGCAGTTCTCGTTGAGGTGGCTCTTCTTTTTGTGGAGCACAGGCTCTAGGGCGGGCAGGCTCAGTAGTTGTGGCTCATAGGCTTAGTTGCCCTGTGGCATGTGGGATCTTCCCAGACCAGGGAGCGAACCGGTGTCCCCTGCATTGGCAGGCAGATTCTTATCCACTGGACCACCATGGAAGTCCAATGAACACAATATTGCCTGGTCTGTTAACTCCATCAAGGCAGAAACTAGGGACTTCTCTGGCAGTCCAGCAGTTAAGATTTCACCTTCCAGGGCTTCCCTGGTGGCTCAGTGGTAAAGAATCCACCTGCCAGTGCATGGGACCTGAGCAACTAAGCCCATGGGCAACAGCTACTGAATCCGTGCTCCAGAGCTGGGGAGCTGCAACTACGGAAGCCTCATGTCCCAGAGCCCGAGCTCCATAACAAGAGAAGCCACTACAGTGAGAAAGCCCGCACACCGCAACTAGAGTAGCCCCCACAACTAGAGAAAAACTCTCGCAGCAACAAAGACCTAGCACAGCCCAAAGTAAAAATTAATACATAAAGTTACCTTTTAAAAATAAAGACGTCACCTTCCAATGCAGAGGGTGTGGGTTCGATTCCTGGTCAGGGAGTTAAGATCCCACGTGCCTCATGGCCAAAAAACCAAAAGCACGAAACAAGCAATACCATGACAAAGTCAATAAAGACTTTTTAAAGTCTTTTTGATGGTCGACATCAAAGAATCTTTTTTAAAAAAAGCTATACTTTGTTCATCTTGGAACCCCAAACATGGAAACAGTCCCCAGCTAGTAGAAGATACTCAGAAAGTGTTTGTTGAGTGAGCAAGAGAAAAAATTAATAAAGTATAAACTCAGGAGGAGGAGGAGAAACTAAGTCTTTTATCTCTACAAACACATCAAAGCAAATGAGGTGCTCAATAAATGTTTGAAGAATGAATAAGTGTCTTTAAATAAATAAATGATAAGCCCAGGAAGGCTCTGCAATGAGTCCTACTCATTTATTTCCCCAGGACTCGGCATAGAGTGTGGAACACAGCAGCTCCTTAATAAATTTTGGAGGGAAGGAAAGAAAAAAAATGAAGAGAAAGATGGGAGCAAAGGAAAGCAGACCAGGATCATAATTTCCCAACTCTGGGTCTAGGTAGGAATTTCCTTCCTGCATGCATCTAACTGAGGAATGGCCAAGGTCATGAAATAAGCAGTTGGATTTTAAACAGCTTCAATTATATAGAAAGGGCTTTCACAGTCCTTTGAATATAATTCACCTCCCCCTCCTTGAATATGTTTTTTCTAAACACTTGAATATTGTTATTCTAAAACACATTGCTTTGTCTTTCACATGAACTTGAACATTGTTTTTCTGAAACACGCTTCCTTTTCTTTCACATCCAGAAATCATAAGGCTTCCCAACCCTTCCAACAATGTCAGAAATGCACCTCGGAGTTGAGAGGTCAGCGCTTCTGCGTTCAGCTCTGAGGACACATTTCCCGTCTCTGTGCTGGATTCAGCCTGACCCCTGCCCTGCGGCCAAAAAGGGACATCAGCTGGGCTCAGGGAAATTCAATTCAGGCTGACAGCCCGCGGCCTGAGGAGGACAGGGTGTCTGCCTCGACCTCTGCAAAGGCAAAGGCGGGGAGGGAGAGACACAGAGGTTTCTCCTGGGCTTGGCTTGGAAGGGTCTAACGTTAGGTCAGTTCATTTCTACACATGGAGAAAAATCCTGAAAATAAGGCCAAGTGATTCCCACTGCCGGCTCAGAATTCAATTACATGGTCATTTGCTACTCCGCCCTCCTGGTGCTATTTGGGGTGAAAAACAGGAACGTCTTGTTCTTTATTCCTCTGGACTTGACTTTTCCCAGGGATGACAACTGCTCAGATGTGGAGCATGATTTTATTCATTCATTCCTTCATTTATTTTTTTTAAATTATTTATGTATTTGGGTACACTGGGTCTCAGCTCGGCCAGTAGGATGTAGTTTCCTGACCAGGGATGGACCCCAGACCCCCTGTATTGGAAGTGCACAGTCTTAGTCACTGGATCCCCAGGGAAGTTTCACTTCATTTATTTTTTATTCTGTATGAATATTCATAATATATAAGAGGCCTTTGGACTCATGTCCCAGTATATATAGAGAAACTCTGCATGTGTGCATGCTAAGTTGCTTCAGTCATCTCTGAATGAATCTTTGTGACCCTGTGGGCTGTAGGCCACCAGGCTCCTCTGTCCACGGGATTCTCCAGGTAAGAATACTGGAGTGGGTTGCCATGCCCTCCTATAGGGGATTTTTCCGACCCAGGGATCGAACCTACAGCTCCTGCACTGCAGGCAGATTTTTTTTTTTTTTACCACTGAGTCACTGGGGAAGCCCACAGAGAATCTCTGCTCCTGGGCATTTTCCGTCTGTATACTGAACTCCAGAGCTCCAGCACTTGTCTGCTCCATGAGACGCCATGTGTAGGTCAACGACTGTCACAGTGACAAACAAGGAAAAGAAAGGCTGGCCCCTTCTCAGAGCCAGTTAGCAGGAAAGGCAAAGAACTGCTTTATGTGTTTTGATGTAGCCCCGACTTGGTCAGCTTAAGCACGGACATGGGGACTTTCCACTCTATCAAAGCAGTCAGTTGAGATGGAGATCACTGTTATTTTATCAGACACAGGACTGTGTGGTTGGATTAGTTTATGTGACCTTCCTGTGGCCTCAAGGCATCCCACGCTGAGCCTAAGCCAGTGGCTGTCCATCTGAATGATTTTTTCAAAATATTTATTTATTTAGGCTGCGCCAGTGCTTAGCTGTGGCACGCAGGACCTAGCTCCCGGACTAGGGATGGAACCTGGGCCCCTGCACCGGGAGCATGGAGTCTTAGCTACTGGACCACCAGGGAAGTTCCAATCTGCACAATGTTCATCTTTCCTTTTCCTCTAGACAGAAAGCCCCATGCGCATAGGGCTGAGTTATACTGCTGCTTACACTGAGCACAGTTCCTGGCACCTAAGTAATAAGAATCTATATATGTTATATGAAGGAGCCAACAAACAAGCAAATAAATGAAAAGAAGCAACGGTGTTGGGCTTTACATTATTGTTAAAAAAGAGTGGTGGTTTGGAATCAGGTGGGGTGTTGTTTCACTCACGGTCTATCACTTATCTGCTCCATGAGATGTTGATTGAAATATACAACAAATGCATAAAATGGTCTATGTCATAAAAGTACCAGTCGAAGAATTTTGACACCCATGTAATCAGCACCCAGAGCACTCGCAGAATCTCAGAAGCTGCCTTATGCTCCCTACAGGTCACTCACTCTTCACCGACCCACTCAAAGGTGAACCACTATCCTGCAAGATGCATGCATCTGCCATGGTATTATCCTCCCTGACTCTTATCTTCACACTGGGAATGTGAGTAATACTTACCATGCCATGAGTATAACATTTCATATATGTATGTGCAATACTTGGCAGCAACAGTCACTGTTTTAATAGTAGTAATAGTAGTAGGAACAGGACCAGTGACAGCAGATGTGATAGGAGAAGCCGTAGTTGCAAGAATAAAAGCAGCAGCAATGGTAACAACAGAAATAGTGGTAACAGAGGTAGTATTATTAAGAGTAGAAGCAGCAGTAATAGTAACAGCCAACACTCATACAACACATGATGTTCTAGATACTGGTCCAAGCGCTGTACCTTAACTCATCTAATGCTCAAAGCAATCCTTATAAACACAGATAAAATACGATTTTACAGATAAAGAATTTAAAGGCACATAAGATAAATACAGATAAAAGCACAGCAGTTAAGTAGCTTTCCCAAGGTCACAGAGAATGTCCTAAATCCAGGATTTTAATACCAGCAGTCTGGCCACAGAGTCTATCTTCTCAATAGCACTCTTTTTAATAAATACTTGCATAGCAAAGAAAGATCTGTCCTCGACGAACTGTTCTCTTCCTTTGGTCTCATAATAATCTTCAATTTTGGTAAGCAAGTAGTCTTGCAGAAGAAAGATCACATTTCCCAGCCTTCCTTTCAGTTAAGTATGGCTGAAGGACTAAATTCTGGCCAACAGAATATAAGTAGAAGCAGTAGGTGTGATACCCAGAAGCATCCTTAAAAGAAGAGGCCTGCGTGTCCACTTCAGTATTCTTACCTGGGAAATCCCATTGACAGAGGAGTCTGGCAGGCTGCAGTCCATGGGGTCGCAAGACAGGGCTTAGAGACTAAACACCAACATGGGTTTGTCAGTTTCTGTTATGTGAGTACTCTAAGAAGCTAAATAATTAAAAAGCATTATTTGTGATTTAAAAAAAAAAAAAGGGCCTGCCTTTCTCCTTCCCTTCTTCCTGTTGGTAGATGTTATGGCTGGCACAGAAGCAGTCAGAATGGGCCATGAGGTGACCTTGGGGGGAATGGAGGCCCACGTGGCAGAAAAACAAGAGAGGAAAAGTCTGGGTCTTTCACAGGTTGCTGTAGCAGCCCTGTAACTGAGCTTTTAGGTAAGAGATAAATATACTTCTATTTTCTATTTAAGCCAATGTTCTTTTAGATTTTACGTCATTCATAACAAAACCTAATCTTAAATAATGCACTCTTATAACAATTATAATTAATACTGAAACTGAAGAAGACTCTGCAGGATGTTCCCAGGGACACACATACACACACACACACACACACACACACAACCATGTTCCCTACCACTTGTTTCTATAAAGGCTTTAGCCTCCAAGGCCTTCCCCAAGATTCAAAGAGCAAATTTAATCAGGAAAATGGGAATATACACAAAGAAAGCAGTGAAGTAAGACAAAATAATAATAATTTAGCCATAAGACAAAGTAAAGATCTTTAGTTCCTCCTCAAGGGCTACAGGTAACATCCTGAGCCATACCTTTGAGTTGTTTTGCAGATACTGAAACCCCCACCAGGTGGAAGACATTAACTGCGTGCTGACCACTAACATGTGTACCCTAGACTGGGGCTGGAAGCAAAAGGTTGATAGATGAGATTCCCAAAACACCACCCTGTTACCTCACCAGCAGCCAATCAGAGAACCATGCACAAACTGATCACACACCCTGTGGCCCTCTCCCTCCTGAGTTCAGATCTCAAGCCCATTCTCCTTGCTTGGTGCCCTGCAATAAAAGCTGTACTTTCCTTCGCCACAACCTGGTGTCAACAGATTAACTTTGCTGTGTGTTGGGTGAGCAGACTCAGGTTTGGTTTGGTAATTAAATCACCTAAACAGATATCTACAAAACTAATGTCACTTTTGCGTTGGACTCTTGATTTATAAAACAAAACAGAATAAAACATAATTCTATAATAGTCAAACTATGAAAATCAGCAGGCAAAGTCTCATTTATCCTAGAAGGTGGTAACAACAGTCCCCATTACTTCGTGTCTGGGTCACATGAAAGCCTCTTAAGTTGGTCTCCCTGCCTCCAGCCTCTAACTTCTCCTCCACACTCAGGGAACTCTTGTCTAATTATCCTTAAATATGACTTCCATCTTAAAAACTGGAATAATTACAATGCTCTATGCCCTTATGTTATATGAGATACTTTCTTGTAGACCTTTTTTCCTAATCTCACAAAAACCTGAAACATACATATTATTACCCAGATTTCATAGATAAGAAAAAAGAACAGAGAAAGTTAGTGGCTTGCCTAAGATCACAGCAAGATGGGGGCAGAACAAGGATTCAACCACCTGTCCAGCACCCATAGTCTTTCTACCACTAGGCTGACTTCTGGGATATGCCAATCATAGCAGGTGGACCCCATGTTGATTCACCCTGGCAACTTGAAGATTCTTGGACTCTTTCAGTTTTCTCTGCTTATTCTTCATGGCTCTTCACAGACTGTCTAGTCTAATTTTTTTTATCATCCACCAACACAAACCTCCACCCATTGAAGTCAGACGCCTTAAGATTCTACCATGTGCCTCTATGCCAGGCCCCAGTAGACCCAGCTGCAAAACAGGGCAAATCATACCTCTACAAGAGGCACACTGCAAGAGGAAAAAGACAAGAGACTTGGAATCAGGAAAATTGGTTTCAAATCCAACCAGGAAGGATATGGTATATATATACACAATGGAATATTCAGTTCAGTTCAGTTCAGTTGCTCAGTCATGTCCGACTTTTTGAGACCCCATGAACTGCAGCACGCCAGGCCTCCCTGTCCATCACCAACTCCCAGAGCTCACTCAAACTCAGGTCCATCGAGTCGGTGATGCCATCCAGCCATCTCATCCTCTGTCGTCCCCTTCTCCTCCTGCCCCCAATCCCTCCCACCATCAGAGTCTTTTCCAATGAGTCATTAGAAAGAAAGTGAAGTCGCTCAGTCGTGTCCGACTCTTGGCAACTCCATGGACTGTAGCCCACCAGGCTCCTCCCTCCATGGGATTCTCTAGGCAAGAATACTGGAGTGGGGTGCCATTTTCCTTCTCCAGGGGATCTTCCCGACCCAGGGATCGAACCCGGGTCTCCTGCATTCCAGGCAGACGCTTTAACCTCTGAGCCTCGGCCATAAAAAGGAACGAAATTGAGTCATCAGCTGAGATGTCAATGGACCTAGAGTCTGTCATACAGAGTAAAGTCAATCAGAAAGAGGAAAAATATCATATATTAACACATATATGTGGAATCTAGAAAAATGGACTTATTTCCGGGACAGGAATAGAGAGACAGGGGTAGAGAAGAGACATGTGGACACGGAAAGGAGGGAGTGGGGGGTCGGAGGTGGGGCGAGGAGCAGAGGACAAACTGAGAGCAGCACTGGCAGATATGCGTTACCATATGCAAAGCAGAGAGCTAGTGGGACCTGCTGCACAGCACAGAGAGCTCAGCTCAGTGCTCCGCGATGACCTAGCAGGGTCGGAGGGAGTGCCGAGAGGGAGGGGATACACGTATACATAGAAATGATTCACTTTGTTGTACAACAGAAACTAACACAACATTGTAAAGCAATTATACTCCAATTAAAAAAGAAAAATCCAGTCAGGCAAGTTGTCTCTCTGTGAAGTGAATGTGGTAAACCCTTCCTGGTAGGATTATCAGGGGGACTGAATGAAATAGTATCTTTAAAGAGCCACTCGGCTACACCAGCACTTATTAGTGTCGACAGTGCTGTTCTGTTATCATTCCTGACTTCATTCAGGTGCCACACCACCTTTCCCACTGCACACAGGAGACACATCAAAAAGCCTGCAGTTCTACAAATGCCAAAGATCTGGTTGCCACTAACATCCACGCTCGTGGTGTCTCTTGCAGGTTCCAGGGCTTGAGTCTGGTCAAATTCTGCATTTCAACCTCCCAAAAGCATCCCTCCACATTTCCCAGGCTGGGCTCTTTGGACCACTCACCGATTCCATAGCGAATCTCTTGATGAAAAACTGGAGAGCCTGGAGGCTGAAGATCTCATGTCTCAGCCGTCACATCAGAAAATTACCTGGATCGGGGGGGGGGACAATAAAAAAGGTGACAAGAGTCATACAGCAGGGCTTAGACAGAAGACATTGTCTCAGACCAACACATGATTTCATCTGGAGGCCAGCACCCTTGTTAGGAATATTCCCACTCCACAGTGGCCATCCAGGAATGGGAAGGAAGACAGCTGGGAAACCACTGTTTCAGCAATCCACTTTGGGGCTGACATCTCCATCAGTAAATGTGCGCAAGTGCTCTGGAATCCTTCTTGCATTCTATTTCTAGCTCTACGTTGGAGAGCAATTTACAAGTCATTAACATCTCCAGACCTGGGCTCCGAAACATGAAATTAAATTGTGCTGACAGGTACAGCAGACAGACAGACAGACAGCCACAGCTGTGTGCCCATGGGGAAGTAGAAAAGTTCCCCCAGCCAAGGCAATCAACCCAAGAAGAAGGTAGATATATACATGAATCTCTATATTTCAGGACAGCCCCTCTGAACCGGAGACAGGATTTAATTAATTCATGCATACCAAAGCTTAATTAATTGCTGAGTGCACAGAGCACAGGAAGTCTGGGATTAAAAGTGTTACATAAGGGAACAGCTTCAATATTTTTGGAATGGAGGGGAAACAGAGGTGGGGGGTGTGAAAACAAGAGAAGTCAAAGGACCTGCTTGATTCTTCTCCAGTGATCCCTAGTTCAGAGTCGTAACTTCATCTGGGGCCAGAAACCCAGGGACACACTTGAAGCAGCATCTCCATTACTCCTGTATCCAACCCAGCCCTAAGTCACGTGTCTCTTCCTAGGTATTTTTCGGCCTGTCCCTCTCCGTCTCCACCGGCACAGCCCTGGACCAGACTCCATCATTCTCAACCAGGGCGACTATACCTACAACTACCTCCAAACTGGTCTCCCCTCGTCACCATTTCTCCTTCTGAAATCTGATCCCCTACACTAAAGCCAGGACAATCTTTTTCCTTTTTATGTTTTACTGTGCAGAATTTTATACAGACACAACAGAAGAGATCCCCACTGCCCAGCCCCAATCACCATCGACGTATAATCAATCCTACTCAATCCAGAGACTCTGGAGACGCAGATTTGATCCCTGGGTAGGGGAGATCCCGTGGAGGAGGACATGGCAACCCACTCCATTATTCTTGCCTGGAGAATCCCACGGACAGAGGAGCCTGGTGGGCTACAGGCCATAGGCTCGCAAAGAGTTGGACATGACTGAAGCAACTTAACACAACATTCAAAATAATTTAAAATACAAATCTGATCGTGTCATCTCTTCATCTACAGCTTGACATTCTTTAATGGCTTCTCAGTGCTTCCAGATAAAAATCAATCGACAGGAACTCCCCTGGTGGCCCAGTGGTTAAGACTCTGTACTTCCACTGCAGGGAGCATGGGTTCTATACCTGGTTGGGAAACTAAGATCCCACATGACATGTGGTACAGCCAAAATTGTTTTAAAATAAATAAAAGCAAAAAGAGCTCCCTAAAAAAAATTAAAAATATATATATATCATTTAACATACTCAGACTCCTACCCACCTCCTCCCTGACCTCACCTTGTCCACCCAGGCAGCTGGCACACTGCTGCAACCACCCAACCTTCTTTCAAATCCTACAACTTGCCACAGTCCTCCAACCTCAGGTCTTTTGCGCCTGCTGTTCCCTCTGCCTGTAAGGCTTCCTCATTGACTCTGCCTAGTTAACTCCTGTACTTCTTTAAATCTTACTTCCTCAGGGAAACTCTTCCTACTCCTCTAGATTAGCTCACAGAATTTATCTCAGTTTTTAACTCTACATTATTCACATGAGAACTGATTAACATCTGCTTTGATAGTAAGTCATGTGAGTACACAAAGATAATGTTTGGATTTTCTGGTTGTATCGCCAGACCACCCAGTGGTGTCCAGCACAGTATTAATAAATATTTGTTGGATAAATGATCAAACCACGTTCTTCAACTTTAGATGCCAATGGTGATTGACTTCCTGAACTTTGAGTCATACATTTAAATTAGATGGCGAATTGACAGTCTTATCCTAAAATTGATATGGAAAAGCAATGAACTCAGGAAAGCCAAAACCATCTGGAGGACTCACATTTCCCAATTTCAAAGTGTCCTACAGGACTCCCCTGGTGGTCCAGTGGTTAAGAACGCCCCTGCCAATGCAGGGGACATGGGTTCGACCCCTGGTCCAGGAAGATTACACATGCTGTAGGGCAAATAAGCCCGTGAGCCACAACTACTGAGCTCACAAGAGTCTGTATTCTGCAACAAGAGAATCCACCGCGATGAGAAGCCCAAGCACCAAAACAGAGAGTGGACCCCGCTATGAAACTAGAAAAAGTCCATGTGCAGCAACAAAGACCTAGCACAGCCCAAAAAAAGGAATTAAATAAAACCTACTACAAAGCTGGAATAATCAAGGCAGTGAGGTACAGGCATAGCATAAACATATACTGCCCCCAGAATCACAGAGCATGATCTTCCATAACATTCACCTCCTGACCACAACTTAACATGCTATATGTACATGAAAAACAAGACCCTGTACTGGCATAAATGATCAGAGCCTCTCCCAGCCCACCTCTCGTCTTAACCTTTCCTTTGCTTTCCTTGCTCCACTCAAGCAAACAATTAAGGCAGTGTCTAGGCTGGATCATTTCTCCTATTCTTCACTCTCAATCTGAATTTCAATTATACATCCCTGCCCTTCAGCATGTGACTCTGCAGTCCTTCCCACCGTGGTGGTTGGTGGTTCTTTTGTTCTTTCTCACTGGATTCTAGACTGGCCCACTGATGACTCATTTACAACAGAATTCGGACGGAAGCGACAATGTACTGCTCCCAAGTCTATCCCTTGCCCTCTGTGATGCACCACGAGGGGCGGTGGTTTCACTAGTCCTTTTCAACTGCTGCCTTTCAGTCTTGACCCTGCAGGGAACCCAATCTGAAGTCCAGCCTGAGCTAGCCAAGCCCAGCCTAGATCAGCCAAATCACAACCGACCCACAGACCCACGAGTATGAAAATAAACACTGGCTGTCAAGCAAGTCACTGCGGTTCTGAGGTTTTTGTTACTCAGCAAAACCTGACTGATACACATGGGAACACTTAATTCATGGACACCAGTGAGTATCAACATGACTGGAAAAAAGAGAAAGCCCTGCACACAGACAGCACAGGTGTGATAACCATCAGCAAAGCCACCTCTTGAAGAAAACACACCTGCTTGGTGCCAATTTGACCCTGACAACAATCCTGCTGGGCAGACATCAGGCCAGCTTTACAGATGGAAACACAGAGGCTCAGAGATACGCAACAGTATGTCCAGGACAGTGTGTTGGCAGAACTTGGATTCCAACCCAGGTTGTTGTCTGACTCACAAAGTCTAATCAGACTTTTTCTCCTTAAAAGAACTCAAAGATGCTCAGAGACCACTGTCACATGAGTCGCTGGCCCACCAATCCACCTCTGTCCTTGTCCCACTTTCTTGAATGGGTCTTCACAAAGGGCTGCAGGGACAGAGTGAAGGGTCATTGGAGTTAAACTTAAATGCCTTGAGTCCCAAGCCAGCTAGGCCCCAAAACAGAGCTTTGTCCTGGTCAGTGAGCTTCTTTGGCTGTCAGGTCCCTTGTTTGTGAAATGAGGTCACTTTCCTAGCCTGGTTCAGCAGTAAAGAAACCACCTGCAATGCAGAAGGAGACACAAGAGATGTGGGTTTGATACCTGGGTCAGGAAGATCCCCTGGAGGACGGCATACTCCAGTATTCTTGCCTGCAGAATGCCCTGGGCAGAGGAGCCTGGTGGGCTACAGTCCATAGCGTCGCAAAGAGTCAGACACGACTGAAGCGCCTTAGCACTCACATGCATCCTGGCCTGACCTACGTCACTAGACTGGCATGAACCCCCAGAGAGATGGTGTGTGAAACTGCTTTGACACCAAAGTCAGCTCACATCCTGCTTCCTCGACTCTGAGCTCACTCGAATTAGGTTAGCATCTGCGTATAGGTCAGTGTCACACTCACGCGGCTCTGAAACCATTTATGCTTTGAGACTGATTGTTTCTTCAAACAGAGATTATTTCTTTCCAGTTATAAAGTAATCCAAGTCCATCATGAAAAATAATAAGGCATGAAAGTAAAATATTTCAGTATCCCAACACCTAGAGAGAAAGAATATTTTTAAGGCTGTTTCCTTTCTGGGACTGGTTTTTGTAAGTCAAATAACTAGGGAAATATCAGCAACTTTAAAAAAAATCCATATTCATTCATTCAAGGAATATTTGTTTTGGACCTACCACTCTTTGGCAGGGAAGACAAAGCCAAAAATAAAAAAATTCATAATCTCAAGGAACTAACATTCATTCATTTCTTTTTTTTTTTTTTTTGGCCACAATGAACAGCTTGCAAGATCTTAGCTCCATAACCAGGGACTGAACTTGGGCCATGGCAGGGAAAGCAGAGTCCGATCACTGACCTGCTGGAGAATCCCTACCCCCTCTTTTATGTTTCATCTAATCACAAATATTTTTTGATCCAGAATTCTGACTCCATTCAAAGACTGGTGCTCACTTTTTTTTCTTTTCTTTTTTTACTGACATTCTTTTTTTTTTTTTTTAACTCCACAAATAAATGCAGCACCAACTATATGCTGGGCGCTTGCTAGTAATAATAATAATGGCAATTTCCTTGCTAGACCTTGTACTCTAACAGTTTGGTTTATAACTAAAAGTTGGCCCCTTAGAACAAGCGCATCTGGATTAGAACTCAGATTGTGCCTCTGTCATTTATTCTTTCATACTTCAGTTTCTTCATCTTTAAAACTGGGATAATTGAAGTTCAAGCACCAAGCCAAACAGTAACTAGTAGTAGTGGTAGTAATAGTATCATCTTGTTTAATTCACACAACCATCCTACAAGAATCTGAAACTCACAGGTTAGGGAACTTTACATGAGGTCAGGCACTTACTACTTTAGCACCTGGAGCCCAAGCCCACTGGGGACCCCATGAGAGATGGGAACACACCTCAAAATTGCCTCCCAGGGGTAAGGAAGCTGAGATATTTATGCATAAACTCCATGCCTCCCTGGCCAAGTACAGCCAGGGAATGGCCTCACAGAGAGATGGAAGCCATTCCGTGGAACAGGCACTGTCTGCAGGACCTTCCAGGGTGCGCTCAAGGATACAGGCTGGGAACACACAGCGTCCGTAACTAGATGCTCGATACATACACACCAGAGGAGTGAATGAACGTGTGTTATCAACCCCCTTGCTCTTCTCCATAACCTCTCATTTCCCCCTGCCACCAGTGAAGAAAGATTTAGAGCAAGTACCTGCCAGAGTGAACCAGAATTCATTACCATCAAGCATCTTAATTTTTATCCACCCACATTTCTGCTTTTTCCATTGAAATTCTATTTTGTGTCCCACAGTATGTCATTCCAGACAGCGATTACTGCACGCCAGGCAGAAACAGGGACATAAGTCATTGGGGACCTCAGCCCTTCTTTACTGCCAATCTCCAAATAGGTGTTGAGTTTTATTCAACAGAAGTGACTTCACCGATGTGGAGATTCATACCCTTTTATGGAGGATGTTGTGAACTGGAGTCGCCTGCAGCTGACTACAGTTTGGACAGTTTTCTTTGTTCCCATAACATCCAGCAAACACTTTTCCTATTTACTGATGAGACTCTTTCCTGTTTTGTAGAAATCAGAGTTAGAAAACCAGGGACGGAAAGGAAATAGCCTGAGTACATATTTCTACCAATCTTCCTCTTATCTACTGGAAGCCTAGCTTGTCTATCCCCACTCAAAATGCCTTTTCCTTCAAGCAGCTTTCTCCAGAAAAGGGAACCCTCCTACACTGTTGGTGGGCATGCAAATTGGTACAGTCACTATGGAGAACACTGTGGAGGTTCCTTAAAAAATTAAAAATAGAGCTACTGTCTGAACCAGCACTCCCACTCCTGGGCATATACCTGGGGAAAACCATAGTTCAAAAAGATACATGCACCTCAATGTTCAAAGCAGCACTGTTTTCAATAGCCAGGACATGGAAGCAGCCTAAATGTCCATCAACAGAGGAATGGATAAAGAAGATGTGGTACATATATACAATGGAATATTACTCAGCCATAAAAAAGAAAGAAAGAATGCTATCTGCAGCAACATGGATGGACCTAGAGATTGTCATACTGAGAGAAGTAAGTCAGACAAAGAAAGGCAATTATCATATGATATCACTTATAGTGGAATCTAAAAAAATAACAAAAGGGTACAAATGAACTTATCTACAAAACAGAAATATAATCACAGATGTAGAAAACAAACTTATGGTTACCAGGGTTTAACAGGGTAGGGAGGGATAAACTGAGAGATTGGGATTGACATATACACAAGACTATAAATAAGACAGATAACTAAGAACCTAAGGTATAGCACAGGGAAATCTACTGAGTACACTGTCTGGCTGGATTATAAACTCATGATGACTGTGTTCATGTCTTAGATCATGTTTCTGGGTGGGCTGCACACTAGGCCACAGTCAGGAGGCCAGGTTGGGTAGTCTGAGACCGCAGTCAAGTAGGTGCTGGGGGACAGGGATACAGACGACAGAATAAACTCTCACAAGTGACCTAATCTGGGTGTGAACAAAATGTAGGACCTGCCTCACAAACAATGAGCAAGTGCCTACTGCATGCCATGTCCCATTGGCAAGAGCTTCCTGTAAATGAGAGTCACCTGTTGGAAAATCCCTCCATTCAATGACTGAAAAAATGTTTGTTAAGCTAAGTGCCAAGGATGTAATAATGGTCAGCAAAGGTGGCAAGTGGTAAAGAATCCACCTACCAATGCAGGAGACAAAAGAGATGAGGGTACGATCCCTAAGTCGGGATGATCTCCTGGAGGAAATGGCAACCCACTCCAGTATTCTTGCCTGGAAAAGTCCATGGACAGAGGAGCCCAGTGGGCTATAAAGTCCATGGGGTTGCAAAAGAGTTGGGCATGACTGAGCAACTGAGCACGCACGCGCGTGCGCGCGCGCGCGCGCGCGCGCGCACACACACACACACACACACACACACACACACACACACACAGCAAAATAGACCCAGGCTCTGCTTAGAGCCCGTGGTTAAGAGAATCAGACCTTAACCAAACTACCTCCTGGGCAATGAGAAAAAGTGCTGGGTGCCATAGGACCCAATGCACTGCAGGTGAATAATAACTTCTCAGAATCTTAAAATGTTGCATCCTGAGAATTGTGTGAATATTAACATACGTGAATGCCAGGGAAACAAGCTCAGGGAGCTGAGAAGAGAACCACCGAGTAAGCTTCAGAACTGTGTGCAAGGGGCCTCATTCACCACAGTGCGTGCTCCCCACACAACGCAGAAGCAGGTCCAACTCAGTCTGTGCCACCTCAAAATTTACACATTTCCTGGGGTCCCCTGGGAAGAACTGCAAGCGCGGTGTGTGAAGTCTGCGGGTGCCTAGGGTCTGTTGTGCTACCAACTGTTTTAACAGTATGATGCAGGTCCCTGCAAACAATTGCGTGTTTACCATCAGCAAGCACACTCAGCACAGAGCCATCTGTGTGGCTGCCCCCCGGGCTCACTGCGTAGGAGAAGGAGCAGCAGGCAGCCCTGTGCTGGGGGAATTTCCCAAGCGCTGGAAAGAGGACAGTCTTTGGAGTAGGAAAGCTTCCATTCAGCACGGATTCTCCCCGCTAACTGCTGTGCGACCCCAGGCCATGAGCTTCACTTCAGTGAGACTGTGTCTTCTTCTGGAAAATGCGGATGGCAGAAGACACAGATGGTGCCCTACACGCTGCGAGGGTGCCCACAAGTCCACGAATGTCCAAGTGCATCCACGGCAAGCAGCACTGGGACCTCCTGCCGGAGAATGTGCTCTCAGTAGAAAAAGCTGGACACTGGGAAAGACTGAAGGCAGGAAGAGAAGGGGACGACAGAGGATGAGATGGTTGGATGGCAATTCCGACTCGACGGACGTGAGTTTGAGCAAACTTTGGGAGATGCTGAAGGACATGGAAGCCCGGCATGCTGCAGTCCACGGGGTGACAAAGAGTCAGACACGACTGAGCAACTGGACAGTGCCAGAGAACTAATACTCTTCAGATGTGGCCATCACACAAAGATGTCAGCAGAGGTATGATGGATAAACTCCCCTCCAGTGACAACCCACAAGTAGAAAGGACGTCAGCAGCCCAGGGTCCCGACTTGTTGGCTTCTCAGCAAGGCCAGTGCCGTAGACGTGGCTCCTGCAGCTGGTCATCCTGCTGCAGGGGACAGTCAGGGGGGCCACGACCAAGGCCTGGCCTCCGTCCTGCCCAAGAAAAAGGGAAATGGGATGGAAAGGACTTTGCGTGGAAAGGTATTCATCCCCCTGCAGGAAGCCCCCACTGCCCGGTGCTCACAGGGCACCATGAAGGGCTTGCGTGGGCACCAGGCACTCTTCCACCTTCGCTTGTGCTCACGCTTTGCCAGTTTCCCGCAGTGAGAAGCACAGCTGCGATATGAGCCCCGTCTTCGAGAGGAGACAACAGCTTTGACAGGTTAAATAATAACTGAAAAAATAATAACAACAGCTAGCATAATGCAGGAGACATGGGTTCAATCCCTGGATCAGGAAGATCTCCTGGAGGTGGAAAAGGCAATCACTCCAGTATTCTTGCCTGGGAAATCCCATGGGCAGAGAAGGCTGGAGGGCTACAGTCCATAGGATCACAAAGAATTCGACACAACTGCACATACAAGAAAGGGAAAAAAGACTGGATACATTTTTTTTATTATTATTTTATGTGGTTAAAAAAAAAAAAACATGACATAGAATTTACCACTTTAGCCATCTTCAAGTACATAGTTCAGCAGTGTTAAGTATATTCACATTGCTATAACAGCAGATCTCCAGAACTATCTCATTCTATAAAAATGAAACTACACGATTTATCAATAACTCCGCATACCCCCTCCCTCCAGCCCTGGGCAACCACCATTCCACTTTCTATTTCTGTGAATCTGACTACTGTAGATACCTCACATGAGTGGAACCATACAGCATTTGTCTTTTTGAGACTGGTTTATTTCACTTAGCATGACGTCCTCAAGATTCATCCATGTCACAGCATGTATCAGAATTTTCTTCCGTTTTAAGGTTGGATAATATTCCATTATATGTACATATGACATTTTGTTTATCCATTCAGCTATTGATGGCTGAATAAGGGTGAATAAGGCTGCCGTGAACATGGATGTTCAAGCATCTCTTTGGGACCTCAATTCTTTTGGATATATATATACACACCCAGAGGTGGATCTGCTGGGTCATACAGTAATTCTAGTTTTAATTTTTGAAGAACTGCCACGCTGTTTTCCACAGAGACTGCACCATCTTACAAACCCACCAACAGTGCACAAGGGTTCCAGTTTCTAGGACTAGATACACAGTTGAAGAGTAAATGAGTGATACATTTAATAAATGAATAATATGCGTGTGTGCTCAGTCACTCAGTCATGTCCGACTCCTTGTGACCCCATGGACTGGAGCCTGCCAGGCTCCTCTGTCCATGAGATTTCCCAGGCAAGAATACTGGAGTGGGGTGTCATTTCCTTCTCCAGGGCATCTTCCTGACCCAGGGATCAAGCCTGCGCCTCCTGCATTGGCAGGTGAATTCTTCACCACTGGAAACCCAAATGAATAATAGACATAGCATAATAACACAATACCTTTAAAAAATCTTTCAGCAGTGCCGCACAGCGTGTGGCATCTTAGTTCCCTGACCAGGGATCAAACCCACACCAACTGCATTGGCAGCACGTAATCTTAACCACTGGACCCCAGGGAAGTCCCAATAATACAATGAAGTGAAGTGAAGCTAAAGTCGCTCAGTCGTGGCTGACTCTTTGCACCCTATGGACTATACAGTCCATGGAATCCTCCAGGCCAGAATACTGGAGTGGGTAGCCTTTCTTGGGGATCTTCCCGACCCAGGGATCGAACCCAAGTCTCCTGCATTGCAGGTGGATTCTTTACCAGCTGAGCCGCAAGGGAAGCCCTCAATAATACAATACTTTTCTAAAATTTATTCACTTATTTTACTTTTGGCTGTGCTGCATCTTCACTGCTACACAGGATTTTCTGTAGCTTCATCAAGCGGGGGCTACACCCCCGGGCTCCAGAGCACAGGCTCAGCAGTTGTGGTACACGGGCTGAGACGTTCTGTGGCAGGTGGGATTTTCCCGGATCAGGAATTGAACTTGTGTCTCCTGTATTGGCAAACAGATTCTTTACCACTGAGCCACCAGGGAAGCCTAACACAATAGTGCAGGTACATACTGGAAACCTCCCAATCCAAAGGCTAACATTGCTCCCATGATTATGTTCAATATAAGAAGTTCCTCTGGGACAGGAACCATGACTTAAACTCTCCTCTAAATCTCTGATCTTGACCCCCAAAGCCATTGTCCAGGGGCTGACATGCAGCAGGCATATGGCTGCTGCTGCTGCTGCTGCTAAGTTGCTTCAGTCGTGTCCAACTCTGTGCGACCCTATAGACGGCAGCCCACCAGGCTCCTCCATCCCTGGGATTCTCCAGGCAAGAACACTGGAGTGGGTTGCCATTTCCTTCTCCAATGCATGAAAGTGAAAAGTAAAAGTGAAGTTGTTCAGTTGTGTCTGACTCCTAGCAACACCATGGACTGCAGCCTACCAGGCTCCTCCGTCCATGGGATTTTCCAGGCAAGAGTACTGGAGTGGGGTGCCATTGCCTTCCCCTAGGCATATGGCAGTATTTGCTGAATGGTGACAGAGGGGCAGATTCAATCAAGGAATGCTTCCTGGAAGGAGATGGCATTGCAAGAGAAAAAGGACAGTCTGGCAGAGAAAAGGATGAGCAGGGGTGACTGCAAAGAGGGGCCTGGCTGATTGGTTTCATCTCATTCTTGAAGGCAGATGTGATTTGTGTCTAAGACTCAGTAATGCCGTCATGACAGGATAACACAATATGCTTCACAGGTGCTCAGTGACACCTGTTGACCGAACACATGGTCAGAATAAGAGTGAAACAAACAGGAGAAACATCAGAAAGACTTCTGTATGAGCTGCCAGAATGAGAAACTAGGGGTTCCCTTAAACTACAGGGAAGTATTCATGTGACCGACACCAGCTTTCCCTGCCACTCCACCACCTCCAGTCGAACAGGAAGCCCGAGAAGAAACTACCTCCCAGCCCGACCCTGAGGAAGCCTCGTGACCAAGAAAACCCCAATCCTCAAACTTGTCTGGAAATCCATCTAAGGAAGTTTACTGCCTATAAACCTAGAAGGATCAGCCAATGTCTCTAAGACTTCATTTCAAAATGAAGTTTCTCCAGAGTCAAGACTCTTTCCTTCTCCTGAGGATGTAAGTCTTCTCTATTTCATGGCTATTTGCCTCCGAGGTATGGCAAGTGACATAGCAGGATGCTGCATCTGGATGCAACTGACTCACGGCAGGCTTGAGTCCACTCCCCGCGCCCCTGAGGTCCCCACCAGCGGACTCACCGAATCCAGGACGCCCGCCAGACTGGAAGGCCCTGGGAAAATCACCCAGGCAGGCACAACAGAGCTGTGAGCAAAGAGTCCCACCTCTACCATTACTCTCCCAGAGAAGACTTCGGGGAAACCAGGAGACCCTGTGGCTAGCACAGTGTCTGGCTTAGTCAATGTTCACTGAATGAATGAATGACCACCTAAACAAACACCCTCACACCAAGACTTGCAAGCACACTTTAATTTCCCACCAGAGTACAGCTGCCAACCAGTCAACATCAGCTAAAAGTGTCATGGAGTCCTGCAAGCCTCCTGCTTTGTCTCCGTCTCAAACATAACTCAGCTTCTCTGGTGGCTCAGTGGTAAAGACTCTGCCTGCTGGTGCAGAAGACGTAGGTTCGATCCCTGGGTCAGGGAAGATCCCCTGGTGAAGGAAAAGGCACTCCAATATTCTTGAAAGAAGATCAAACTAGTCAATCCTAAAGGAAATCCTGAATATTCATAGGAAGGCCTGATGCTGAAGCTCCAATACTTTGTCCACCTGATGTGAAGAGCCAACTCATTGGAAAAGATCCTGATGCTGGGAAAGATTGAAAGCAAAAGGCAAAGGGGGTGGCAGAGGATGAGATGGTTAGATAGCATCACTGACTCAGTGGACATGAATTTGAACAAACCCCAGGAGACAGGGAAGGACAGGGAAGCCTGACATGCTACAATCCATGGAGTTGCAAAGAGTCAGAAACGACTTAGCAACTGAATGATACAATTCCTGCCTCCAGTATTCTTGCCTGGGAAATCCCATGGACAGCAGAGTCTGGTTGGGGCTACTGGCCATGGGGTCACAAAAGAGTCAGACACGACTTTAGGGACTAAACAACAATAAACGTAGGTCACCCTTAAGCATCATCTTCTGGGGCCTTGTGTGAACTCAACTTCTCTTAGAATCAAGGCTCCTCACCTTCCCCAACTCCCTTAAATGACAAAGAACCATGAGGACCTGAGTCTGAGGCGGGAATATTTGCAGCCCAAAGTAGCTGGGGATTTGGCCCCTTCTACCTGCTTTGGAGATAAAACCCTCTAATGGAAAGTCCATTGGCTCCTCAAAGCCTCAGAAGCAAAATGAGAAGGATAAGGCCCAGGTCTCAAAACAATTGTGTTTCCCAGGAACCAGGGAGACGGAACAGAAAGAATATCAGACGTTTCTCACTCTGGCGACATGGCAGCTGAGTGGACGTGGGCACCCTTCCCCCTGTCACACCGAAAATCTTGAGTGAGTGTGACTCCAATGGTTTAAAAGTTATAACCAGTTCTAATGAGGTGGATGAAACTGGAGCCTATTATACAGAGTGAAGTAAGCCAGAAAGAAAAACACCAATACAGTATACTAACGCATATATATGGAATTTAGAAAGATGGTAACAATAACCCTGTGTACGAGACAGCAAAAGAGACACTGATGTATAGAACAGTCTTATGGACTCTGTGGGAGAGGGAGAGGGTGGGAAGATTTGGGAGAATGGCATTGAAACATGTAAAATATCATGTATGAAATGAGTTGCCAGTCCAGGTTCGATGCACGATACTGGATGCTTGGGGCTGGTGCACTGGGACGACCCAGAGGGATGGAATGGGGAGGGAGGAGGGAGGAGGGTTCAGGATGGGGAACACATGTATACCTGTGGCGGATTCATTTTGATATTTGGCAAAACTAATGCAGTTATGTAAAGTTTAAAAATAAAATAAAATTAAAAAAAAAAAAAAGTTATAACCAACAAGGAGAGAGAGAAGAAAAGGGACGACAGGCCATGAACGAAGGCCATACTCCAGGACACATCCATGCCCAGCTGCACACACGCACACGCGCGCGCGCGCACGCACACACACACACACACACACACACACACACACACACGCTGGCCTGCAACCGAGGAATGCACGCAGGCTGACCTGTGCGGGCACAACAGCCGCAGGGCGGACCCAGATACCATCCGGGGCCTCACAAAGGACTCGGTGTGCCGGGCCACAGGACGTTCCAGCAGCAGCCTGTTTCCTCCGTGGAAGCGGTCCTCCTGGCCCGCTCTGATACAAGAGATGGGCGGAAGGATCAGTTCCCTCTCACAGCACTGGGATTGTCGTGGAAAGCGGGCCTCTGAATCACTTAAGCCTGGAGGGCCCACGTGTGCAGAAGCCACACCTAGACTGATTTCTTGAGACAGAAAACTCAACACCTACTGGCTTTTTAAAAAAAAAGGGAAGCGGGAGATGCTGGGCTGACCAAACTGAGAAGTCCAGGAATGGCTGTAACTTCAGGCATGGCTAGATCCAGGGGCTTGCGTGTGGTCAGGGCAAGGCTGGTCTGCATCTGCTGGTTCTGCCTTCCTGGAGGGGTGATGGTGGGTATTTCAGGCAGCTCTGCCCCCAGGGGGCCACTGGCTTTCAGGTCTATGTGCAGTCAGAGCTCAGCAACCCCTGCGGAAGGCCAGATCTCTTTCCCCATGGTTCTAATAAAAGTCTCAGGGTTGACTCTGACTGTGTATGCAGCCCTGAACTCGGCTCTGTGGCCAGGGGCTGGAAGACTCCACGGGCTGGGTGTTGCTCACAGGTCCATACAGGTGAAGGGCTGGGTCATGTCCACAGGACCCACATAAACTAAGGGGACGTAGGTACTCATCTGAAGGAAAGCAGCGGGGAGAGAGAGAGAAAGAGAAAGAAGGAAAGAGGGAGGATAAAGAAAACAGGTGGCTCAGTGGCAGAGCCAATGCAGGGGACATGGGTTTGATCCCTGGTCAGGGAACTAAGACCCCACACGCTGTGGGCCAACCAAGCCCGTGCACCACAACTACTGAGCTTGCGTTCTACAGTCCGGGAGCTGCAACTACTGAGCCCACTTGCTGCAACTACTGAAGCCTGAGTGCTCCAGAGCCCATGCTCCACAGCAAGAGAAGTCCACCCACCAAAACTAGAGAGTGGGCCCCGCTGGCCACAACTAGAGAAAAGCCCATGAGACAAAAAAGACCCAGAGTAGCCAAAAATAAATAAATGAAATTAAAAGAAAAAAAAACATGGTATAAGCCACAAATAATTTTTATTATTAAGGAATAAAACAGCAATCAACCTCAGCTTTAAATAAAACAAGAAGAACAGCAGTCGACCAAGCTTTTGTGTCTTTTGTCTTCTGTAATAGCTTTGATGAGATATAATTCACATACCATACAATATAGCGATTTAAAGGACACTCTTCCACGGTCTGAAACATAACTCACAGAGTTGTGGGACCATGACCCTAGTCGATTTTAGAATATTTCTGTTGCCCCCAAAAGAAACCTCATACTCATCAGCAGTTACTCCCCTCCAATTCCACCTCCACCCACTCCTGGCAAAAGAACAGCGTAACTTTCTGTTTCTATAGATTTGCCTATTCTGGCGATTTCATGTACACAGAATCATACAAAAGGTGGTGGGCGGGGGTGGTTTGGCTTTTTGCTTTAATACTTTCATTTACTTATTGGCTGTGATAGGTCCTCATTGCTGCTTGAGTTTTTCCGCTAGTTGCAACGAGTGGGAGCAGGTCCCTAGTTGCAGCGTGCGGGCTCCTCATCGCGGTGCCCTCTCTTCTTGCTGAGCGCAGGCTCGAGGACACGCATGGGCTTCAGCAGTTGCAGCAGGTGGGCTCAACAGTTGCAGCTCCCAGGCTCTAGAGCACAGGCTCAGCAGTTGTGGTACCTGAGCTTAGTTGCTCCAGGGCAGGTGGGATGTTCCTGGACCAGGGATGGAACGCGTGTCTCTGGCATTGGCAGGTGGTTTCTTTACCACTGAGCCACCAGGGAAGCCCAGTGGGTGGATTTTAAGAATTCTGTCTTTTGTCCTAAAATCTGCAAAAAAAAAATCCATTTCCTGGACTCCTAGTTGAACTGAGTCTGGACTTACTCCCTGGAATCACTGTTAAGGATGTGGACCAGAGGAGGGATGACCGGGCCTGGGAGACCCTGAAGCCTGAGGTGGTTGGTATGACTGGAGATGACTCAGCAGCCAGGGCGTAAACCCTCCCGGAAGCCTGGTCCAAGCTTCTGGTCTCACCCCTGGCACGGTATGGGGTGGAGTGGGAAAATCGTGGGCTCCAGCTTATCAGATGTTCCAAAGAATCCCCAGGGAAGGGCACCATGGGGCTCCACCCAGCACCCTTCCTCATTCCTGACTTCATTCGGGATCCCCCTTCTCCCAGGAGATGCGTGTTCCTGCAGCTCCCATGAACGGGCTCTGCTGGTTCAAAACTTTCCCGGTCACTGTAAAATGACTTTGCTGCAATAAAAATCAATTAAAGAAAAATAACACCTTTCAAACAAAAATAAAACAAAATGTGGACTCTACAAAACCTTAAAAAGAACACCTACCCAGTACTTTGCCAGTGAGTATTCCAAAGGGCACATGACCCAACTTGGATCAAGGAGACCTAGAGTCGGAGGCTCTTTCTCTATCTCCTAGAAGAGGTTTTGGAAATGGTGTTTACTCCCTTCTTCTGGATGTTATAATAAAGATGTTCAAGGTGGAGGCAGCTCATCTCATTACCAGCCTCAAGAAGTCAGTGCAAGACGAAGGACGGATCTGAAGACCTACAGGAAAACGGAGCAGGGCCTCCTGGAACAGACACTAATTCTGTGCTACATGTCCCTCATGCTCCACCATCCCCTTTCCCAAGTCCCAGACTGGCCTTTAGGGACTAATAATGCAAGGCCCCCTTCCCTCTGCTGCAGGATGGTTTTGGCCAACGGGGAGCCCCCAGCAGGAGACAGGAGGGAAGGGAGAGTGAGGAATCCACTCCCCCTTCTGCCCCTCTCTGGACCCACCACTGCTCCCTCTCTGGGGGCCACTGTGAACTGGCTGCCACCTTCGACCCAAGTCTGAGCTCTGGTCAGAAACCTTCCTCATGCCCTCCCTGTCTCCAGGTCCCAGCATCTGTTCCCTCCCCACCCCTCAAACTGGGCATGACACAGGAGCCCCAGAGCCACATGACCTGGGCACCACACTATCCCTGGAGCTTCCCTGCACCTGCCCACACCTTCCTAAAGATCCCTTCACATGACCCACAAGCACAGCAAAGATGCTCAAAGGCATCAGTCATTACAAAATGCAAATCAGGGACTTCTGGTGGTCCAGTGGGTGAGAATCTGCCTTCCAAAGCAGGGGACACAAGTTCAATCCCTGATCGGTAAACTAGGATCCCACATGCCATACCATGGGGCAACAGCACCCACAAGCCACAACTAGAGAGAAGCCCACACACAGCAGTGAAGATCCTGCGTGTCACAACTAAGACCCGACACAGCTAAGTAAATAAATAATAAAACACTTTCTTAAAAAAAAAAAAAAAGGAAAGAAAATGCAAATCAAACCACAGTGACACACCATGTCATACCCACTAGATCGGCTATCATACCAAAAAACATAAATAACAAGTCTTGGCAAGGATGTGGAGAAATGGAACCCTCTTATATTGCTAGGAGGATGTAAAATGATTCAGCCACTTTGGAAAAGCTTGGCAGGTCCTCAATAAATTCAAATTCAGAGTTAACAGATGACTCATCAATTCCATTCTAGGTATATTCCCCAGAGTTGAAACAAGGTTTTCAAACAAACATTTACAGGTGAATGTTCAGAGAGGCACTACTCACAATAGTCATAAATTTGAAATAACCCAAATGTCTATCAACCGATGAATAGACAAATAAAATGTGGCTGGTTCATATACTGGAATATTGTTCAGTCATAAAAAGGAATGAAGTACTGATACATGCTTCACCATGGATGAACTTCAAAATCATTATGCTAAGGGAAAAAAGCAGAAACATTACTTTGCTGACAAAGGTCTGTATAGTCAAAGCTATGGTTTTTCCAGTAGTCACATATGGATGTGAGAGTTGGACCACAAAGAAAGCTGAGCACTGAAGAATTGATGCTTTTGAATTGTGGTGTTGGAGAAGACTCTTGCGAGTCCCTTGGACTGCAAGGAGATCCAACCAGTCAATCCCAAAAGGAAATCAGTCCTGAATATTCATTGGAAGGACTGATAACGGAAGGTGAAGCTCCAATATTTTGGCCACCTGATGCGAAGAAGTGACTTATGAAAAAAGACCCTGATGCTGGCAAAGACTGAAGGCAGGAGGAGAAAGGGATGACAGAAGATGAGATGGTTGGATGGCATCACTGACTCAATGGACATGAGTTTAAGCAAGCACTGTGAATTGGCAATGGACAGGGAAGCCTGGCATGCTGCAGTCCATGGGGTCGCAAAGAGTCAGACATGACTAAGCAACTGAACTGAACTGAAGATAAAAATTTATTTATTTTATTTTTATTTTTTTGAAGATAAAAATTTAGACACATTATGCTAAGGGAAAAAAGCCAGACACAAAGGGTCACATATTGTACAATTCCATTTACCCTACCCTCACCACATATAAGGAACCAGCTCACTCCACCATGAGCAAGTGAGTAGGGGAAATTATTGCTTGTTCTAGCTCCCCACCACTGCAGTGAAAGTGAAAGTCACTCAGTCAACTTTTAACGACCCCATGGACTATATACAGTTCATGGAATTCTCCAGGCCAGAATAAATAAAGAAATAATAATAAATAAGTAATAAATAAAGCCTTGCCTGAATTTCTTGTCTGGTCTCTTATCAATTTCTATTGATTAAGAAGGCCAAGAACCCTGGTACCACTAAGATTAGTGATCTCTGATATTACTATGGCAAAAGATTATGACTTACTGAAGGCTCAGATGATGGTTAGAGCTTTTTAGCAATAATGTATTTTTTAGTTAAGGTATCTACATTGGCTTCTTTTAGACATAACACCATTGCACCCTTAATAGACTATAGTGTAAACATACATTTTATTTGAACAGGGAAACCAAACAAATTGCATGACTTGATTTACAGCAATATTCACTCTATGGTAGTGAATGAAAGTTACTCAGTCATGTCCAGCTCTTTGTGATCCCATGGACTATACAGTCCATGGAATTCTGTAGGCCAGAATACTAGAGTGGGTAGCCTATCCCTTTTCCAGGGTATCTTCACAACCCAGAAATCCAACTGGGGTCTCCTGTATTGCAGGTGGATTCTTTACCACCTATGGCGGTGGCCTGGAACCAAACCAGCAACATCCCTGAGGATAAGATAAGGTGAGAATGAGGGCTGACCCCCCAGGTCAAAGCAGCTGAAAAGACCAGGCTGCCTGCTTCTTCATCTGACTGCTCAGGCAACAGAGCCAGGGACTGGAGCTGTTGACCTACTTAGTAGGAGTAGGTCATCTCCTACAGAGCAGGAGGTGACCCCGATGTGAAGTCTTGAGGAGACTCCCCTGGCAGCAGCTTGGAGGACAGATGAAGCGAAGGGCAGAGAGTTGGGAAAGGGCTGGATGGCTCAGTGGAGGTGCCGCAGAAACCTGGCCTGAGGCAGAAACTGTGGGGGGACACGGAAGGGCTGGACTGGAGATGTGGGGACAGACTTCTGCAGAATCTGTTTGGCTTGGAGGAGGCATAAGAAGGAAAGGGAGTGAGCCACGGGCAGTAAGAGCCGCTTCCCTCTTCTCGAGGCTCAGATCTAGGGAAGCCGGGACACCAGGAAACCACATCACAGCTCCCCTTCCCCTTCCACGTAAAGCTGAAGTTTGTGAGGGGAAAAGAAGGCAGAAGAGAGGCACAGACTTGCTTCTTTCTCACCCGTGGGCCACTGAAGCCCAGCACTGAGCATCCAGGGATGCAGAGACCAGAAGGACCAGGAGTCCGGCAAGGCTGTGGTCTTGAGAGAGACAAACATGATTCGGCCTGGTAAACAAGCCAGAAGGCTCGGTGTCCTCAATGGCTCTCCCTCTGCCCTCCCCCAATCCATCCCCAAGCCAGCCAGTGCGACTGCCTAGTATCTTCCCTCTCCACCTCCCAGGCCACTCACCGCCAGACTCCTACAAGAGCATCCTGAATGGCCTGCCTGCCTCCAGTCCTGGGCCTCACCCACCCGGTCCATTAGGTCCAAGGTACCCAGAGTCAGCTTCCCAAAAGAGCAAGGGTCACATCACTGCCCCGCCGTAAGCTTTCAATGGCTCCTCAACAGCCTCCAAGATAAAGTCCCAGCTTTTGGATGCGGCTCCCGGCCCCTGCAGGCTCAGGGCATCCCTCTGCACACAGTGGATTCACCAAGGCCGAGTCACTTGGTTCCCAGCACAAATCATGCTGTTTGCACCATCCACCTCTCGCTGAAGTGGCTCCCTATGCCTGGAACTTCCTTCTCTTCCCGTCCCTATTTTTCTGGCTAATTTTTATTCATTATTTAAGATTCAGCTCAAGGATTCCACCCTGGGGCCAAGTCTTCTTGACCCTCTGTGCAGGGTGGGGTCAGGCGTCCCCTTCGTAAGTACTCTGCTGCTGCTGCCAAGTCGCTTCAGTCGTGTCCGACTCTGTGCGACCCCAGAGACGGCAGCCCACCAGGCTCCCCCATCCCTGGGATTCTCCAGGCAAGAACACTGGAGTGGGTTGCCATTGCCTTCTAAAGTGAAGTCGCTCAGTCGTGTCTGACCCTCAGCGACCCCACGGACTGCAGCCTTCCAGGCTCCTCCGTCCATGGGATTTTCCAGGCAAGAGTACTGGAGTGGGGTGCCATTGCCTACTCAGTGATACCTTATTTCCCCTGGGATCACACAAACCACGCTGGCTCACATTACTGCACACGTCTGCCCCCAGTCATGAAGGGCAATGCCACTGTACACCACCACAGCTGGCACACAGTAGGCACCTACTAAAGAATGAGAGTGGGGATAGGCAGGGACAATGGGAGGGGCAACAAATCTTATGGGTGCTCAACGACTAGAATAATGAATCACAACAGGAAGGATCAGGAAAGGCTTCACAGAGAAGGGACACTTGAGCCATTCTTTAAAGAGCTGTATATTTGGTAGGTGAAAAAAATAGCAAGACTGCCAAGGTATAAACATATACAAGTTGGTGGTGATTTCAAATAGGGTGCTGGGCTAAGCACAGGGTTATTAGAGGAGGGTATAGTGGACCCAGAATCACTCAAATGATATGTGACATGGCCAGACCCTTGTGTTAAGATTGGGTGTAGGGGCTAACAGAAAACTCAGCTCAAAAACAGTCTCAAGGTAAGATGTTCAGCGTCTTGTTCCTCCCATCTTTCTGTTCAGACACACTCAACATGTTCTCCCTAAGCAAGGCCCCCTCATGGCCCCAAGATGGCTGCCATAGTGCCAAGTATCACAGGTCAGCCCTACTACATCCCATAGGAAAGGTCCCATGGTGTAGTCAAAGCCATAGTTTTCCCAGTGGTCATGTATGGATGTGAGAGTTGGACCATAAAGAAAACTGAGCACCAAAGAATTGATGCTTTTGAACTGTGGTGCTAGAGAAGACTCTTGAGAGTTCCTTAGACTGCAAGGAGATCAAACCTGTCAATCCTAAAGGAAATCAACCCTGAATATTCATTGGGAGGACTGATGCTGAAGCTGAAGCTCCAATACTTCAGCCACTTGATTAAAAAATTGGAGAAGACCTTGATGCTGGGAAATATTGAGGGCAGAAGGAAAAGCGGGCGACAGAGGATGAGATGGTTGGATGGTATCACTGACTCAGTGGACACGAGTTTGCGTAAACTCTGGGGGATAGTGAAGGACAGGGAAGCCTGGCATGCTGCAGTCCATGCGGTCACAGAGTTGGACATGACTCAGCGACTGAACAACAATAGCAGAAGACAGGCTGTTTCTAAATGCCTCCATTTAAGATGGGAAAAACCTTTCTCCATCCCCCCCGAAAATTCGCCTGTATATTTCACAGCCAGAGTTGTGTCATGTGCCCATGCCTAAACCAATCACTGCCAAGGGGGACAAGCCCACAGAGGTTCACCACTGGGGCTGGGACTGATCTCAATGTCCCTGGAGGGCTGGGCTCCTGAAGATCAGTGTTCTGTCAGCAAAGCAAAAGGGCAAAGACGTTGGATAAATAGCCAACAGCGTCTTCTATAACTTCTTACCTGCCTGCCCCCAAAGTACACCATTAAACCCAGTGCAACCTACAAACATCCGGCACCTCCACCCTTCAGTGGTTCTATTTTAGGTCTGAGGAAGTAACTGTCCTAGGAGAGGAAACTGGCTCAGAGCTATGATGGGAAGGTCTATAAACAGTGCAGTCTGCTTTTCTGGATCCAGAGTTCTGTGACAGTCAGGGGTAGGAAATAGCAGGGATGCCTGCGTTCCAGATAGAGACCCCGGATGCTGTGGTATTTTACCTGAGAGTTTTGCCTGTCTCCTTGAACAAATATTTTCCTTAGGCCTCTCTTTCCTTAGGGACAAAGAGGCCTGGCGTACTGCAGTCCATGGGGTCGCAAAGAGTCAGACACGATTGCGTGACTGAACAACCGGCCTCAACAATAAAAAAAATAACCAGCACAGAGGCTTCCCTCGTGGCTCAGTGGTAAAGAATCCACCTGCCAATGCAGGAGTCATGGGTTCGATCCCTGGTCCAGGAAGGTCCCACATGCTGTGGAGCAACTAAGCCCGTGTGCCACAACTACTGAGCCCACGTGGGGCAACTACTGACGCCCTCACACCCAGAGCCTGTGCTCAGCGACAAGAGGAGCCACTGCAAAGAGAAGCCCACAAGCCATGGCTAGAGAGTAGCCCCTGCTTGCCACTACGGAAAAGCCGACACAGCAATGAAGACCCAGAACAGCCAAAAAGAAATAAATAAAAAGTAATTGATTAATTAAAAATACCCAGCACATTCCTATCAGGACTGTGATCCAGCTACTTTCAGCCTTGGAGACCCTTCCTCACTCCCTCCACATACTAAGAGCCCACCCACCCTGGATCATAAATTCTTAGAGCATGTTTTTCCCAAAGGTTCCCCTTTCTGCCCCACTGGGGCACTCTCCCTTCCCTGCACACTCATGGCCATCCATGCCTGTGTAGCTTTGCTGTGGTGAGGACGAACATCAGTTCAAAACTGCAAACGGTTCTACATCCTTCTCTTCTAATCAGCTATAAGATGCTCTAGCCCATGGACCCTGAGTTTTCACCTTTGTCTCCCAGGTGTCTAGCACACAGCAGGATATGCAGTAAAAGTGTGTGCAGGGAAGAATCTCTAAACTGAATTGGTCCTTGCTTTATTCCTTCCCTTGTTGATCTTGCAAATGAGAACTCATTTTTCCTTCCCCTGTTGATCCTGCAAATGGAACCCACTCACTTTTGTTTAGAACCGATTATGTGCCTGGCACCACTTCGTGTATATTAATATACGGCTTGGTTTAACACCTTTTTTTAAAAAACCTGCAAGCTTTTCCAAAATTTACAGAAGAAGACACTGACGGTCAGAAAAGCTAAGAGAAAAGTGAAAGGCAGACTCTCCCAAGGCCACATGAGGAATTAGGGCATGGAATTCAAGTTCAAGTCTTCAGAGGCAATGGTCAAGTGTAGGCAGTGAACACGGACAGCCTCGCTTAAAATCTTGCCACTTGTGAGGTGTATGACCTTGGGGAAATTAGTCCCTGTGTGTCTGTTTCCTCCCACATAAAATGAGGAGAAAAAGAGTACCTGTTTCACAGGTTTATTACAAGCATTAAACGAACTCATAGGAAAGCCGCTTAAAGCAATGTTTGACGTGTATTAATGTACGATAAGGGCTTTCCAGATGGCGCTAGTGATAAAGAATCTGCCTGCCAATGCAGGAGACATAAGAGACAAGGGTTTGATCCCTGGGTTGGGAAGATCCCTTGGAGGAGGAAATGGCAACCGACTCCAGTATTCTTGCCTGGGAAACCCCATGGACAGAGGTGTCTGGCGGGCTACAGTCCATAGGGTAAATATTAGCTGTTGTTATTGATTCCGAGTCCAGTGGTTTTCCCATTGTATCATGACAAATGCTACTACTTACATCTACCAAATCAATCCAGGCATGAGAGTGACCTGACCAAAGGACAGACCCCACAGAGATCTTGAGCTCCATCACCCAGAGGACTGTCTCAGAAAACAGCACAAAGGCAACACAATGTACAAATTACACCCAGCAAGGGCTCCCAGCTGCAGCTCAGACCTCATTTGTGGGATCAGGGGGGGACCTCCCAGGGGAAAGAGACAGGAGCCATTCAGCCACCCCAGTGCCCAACTACTGCCCATACGCCAGGGAATAGCCCCTTAGTCTGCACAAGCTTTGAGGACCCGAAATGCCTGCAGCTCTTCCCTGGAAAACCCAGTGCCCACGGTGGTCAGGAGACAAGGTGGAGGCGGGCGGGGAGGGGAGTCTTCAAAACAAGGTGCAGCTGGAGGACACGGAGCCCCTTCCTCCTTGAGGACAAGAAAGCCCCCATATCCTCTGAGGCTCCCTCCTCCCACATTCGTGACCTCATGCAACCTGGCAAGGAGTTGGGGTCAGGACAGAACTATCACCACCTTTTGACAGGGGTAAGGAAGGGCGCTTCCAAGAAGGTAAGTGACTGCTTGTAACAGTCACATCACAGTCAATATCTAGTCAATTTCCAGACTAGAACTCTGGACTTCTGAGCCTCAATTCATTGCTCCTTTCCATTAGTCTGTCTCCCACATCAGTTATTTGTCTTTTTCGATACATACGATTCCTTTCTCTTTCCCTCTCTCCTTAAATACCTGTTGTCTTCTCTGCACTGGGAGTTACAAAGATGAATAAGACATTTTAAGGCCCAGCTCATTCCTGCCTCCCCAAACCACTACTCTTCAGGGTGAACATGCAGAAAGTGTTCAAAGTGCTTGCTGCTCTGAATCACATCTTTGCTACTGGTCTGATAAGGATTCTGGTTTTCCTTTCTGGAAATGGCAGTTTTTACATTTTTGTAAGTGTTCTTTCTTTTCCTCATTTGCAAAAGAAGACTCAGTGTATTAAGCTGACTGGTCTCTGCTTGGTGCCTGCAGGACAGGACAGCTGAGAATCCTCCATTAGGCCACAACCCCACAATCCCAGCCTCCTTTGAAAGTGGGCCAAAACGATTCCTCTCTCCAGTGCAGAGAAATGACAAGAAAGCGCATTCTGCCTCTGGGTCTGGATAGGGGAGAAAAAAGGCTTCTGTGCAAACTTTGAGGCCCTAGGTATGAACGCAGAGCTCAAAGATACTGGGGTTAAAAACACGGACTGGGGTTAAAAGTCTCGGGCTCAGCAGTGACCACAGCAGCATTTCCAGGACCCAGGAAACTCTCAGAGCCTCGGCTGAAACACAAAACCAGCTCTGTAAATCCTCTTCTGCTACCCAGGAAAGGCAGGGTATAAACCACCATGCCCTCCAAATCGGAAGATGCAGGAAATGGGAAAATAGGCTCCTCCAGAATTAAACAACAGGGCAGTCTGAAAAAGAATATCAGTACATTTTAAAGTAAAGATATGAAATAAGAATGAAGAATTCTCATGGAAGAATAAGACCCAAGGATTCAAAGCCAATGGATTGGAAAGAGAACCAGAGGGAATTTCCAGAAGTAAAATGGAGAGTCATCAAATAGAAACTCAATGATGAGAAAATTGAAGAAACATGGCGACGCAGAAGCCAAGGCACTCGATTCTGCCTCCCTGCCCAGTGCCTGCCCTTGGCCTGTGCCCAGCACGAGGGGGCAAGAGGAGTGAGCCAGAGCCCCCACCCGTGCCCCTCCAGATGCTCAGTCTGAAGGGGAGGCAACCACACCAGCAAGTGCATTTCCATATGGGACGGCTGTGATGATGCTTGCATTTCTGCATGCCTCGTGCGGGATGCTTTTCCTCCATGATTTCGGTTCAGTACAGAAAAGTGTGAGGACGCCAGGAAGGTGGGGTCCGTAGCAGATCCCAGCATCTTCTGGCTTCCTCTGGGCCATCCTGAATCAAGGTTACAATCACCATGGAATGTTGCTACTGCTGCTGCTAAGTCACTTCAGTAGTGTCCGACTCTGTGCGACCCCATAGACGGCAGCCCACCAGGCTCCCCCATCCCTGGGATTCATGTTGAGCCCTGTTCTATTTCCCCCCTTCAGTCTGCAAAAATCCTATTTGGAAATGTCAATACGAATAGTACAAGGAACACACATGCCCTTTACCCACCTTCAATGGTGGTTAATATTTTACTCCCCTTGCTTTTTTTCCTTTTTTTTTTTTTCCCCTCTGATGTAATTTTTATGTATTCAGAAAATACATATAATTATTTTCTGAACCATTTGAGGGCAAGTTGCCTATATGATGGTCTTTTACTGGGGTGCCTTTCTGCATTTCTGATGGAGTAGGCGGTTGGAATTAGCAGATGAAAACTGGTAGATACAGAATGGATAAACAATAAAGTCCTACTGTATAGCACAGGGAATGATATTTAATATCCTGTGATAAACCAAAATGGAAAAGAATATGAAAAAAGATATATATATATGTATAACTGAGTCAGAAATTAACATAACGTTTTAAAGCAACTGTATCTCAATAAGAAAAATGATTTGTATTTTAACTTTTTAACAATTAAAAGAAGACTGTATCTGTAAGAGGGACAAATGGTTTATTTTGTTTTATTAATTTTTATTGCAGTACAGTTGCTTTAAAATGTTAAGATTCTACTGCATAAGAAAATGAATCAGCCACACTTATAAATATATATCCCCTCCCTTTTAGGTTTCCCTCTCGTTTCGATATCCCTCCCACTCGAAAGGATGATTATTTCATTACAAAACTACAATGAAACAGGCACCCAGTATCATCCCATAGGCAAGTTTTATAAAGGCAGATGCCTTGCTGGAAAAACGCATGATGAGTCTTGATGAGGGAAAAACGAGCCATTCCCCAGAAACCACAAACAGGCTGGACCCTCTCCTTCTTGTCCTGCCCACGGATGCCTGGCGTGGGCCTGGTTCTCGGGAAGCCTCGCGACATCTGGGGGACGCACTGACAGTCACGCTTCTTTACTCCAAGTCTAACCAGAGTTCCACCTGGTATCCCTCTGTTGGAGAGACACTGCTTGCTCATTTCTGTTTTTCTAACGCTGTGCACTTTTTGCATTTCCTGACTTAGACCGGTAAAGGAAGGGGAAATGCCAAAAATACTACAAGACCAGCTAGTTGGTGGCACTTCCAAAGGGGTGGGGGTCGGCAGGGGAAGAGCGGGCAGTGAGGGACCTCAGTCTCCCTGCACTCGGCATGGCGCTGGCCGGCAGAGCTGATGGGGCTCCCCTGGCACTGAAGGTCTCTGGACACTGTCTCTTTCTGGGGAGTAGCTGGAACAAGAGCCCATTTTCTTCCAAATAACAGGGAAGATGTTCGCAATCTGGTCTTAATCAGCCCCTCGCAGTGACGTGGCTACACGTCCCATCATGGTGCGTTTCCTTCACTCTTGGAAGATGCGGTCGCCTGCCACAGGCCACGAGGAGGCCGGGCCTTGGGATGCTTTTCCCCCTTTCGGTTCAGATGTATTTTTCCTGATCAAACCACATGCCCTCTCCTGACTTCTCTTAAAGCCAATGGCCTGCTTTGGGAACAGGAATGGCTGAGGCTGGGGACAGTAACCATAGCTCAGGAACCGAGGTTTTAACGGTACAAAAGGCACACATGTTGGGGTTCCTGCCGTCCCAGGAGATCAACCCCAGGCAATTTTAAAGAGAGGACCAACCCCCCTCAGTCTCCACTCCTTCGTGGATGAGGGGTAGGGTGGCTGGGGGAGGGTGTTCATAGGTTGGTCAGTTTAACTGATTCATGAGGTGGGATAAAAAAAAAAAGTGAGTGTCCTGAGTTGCAAGTGAACAATCTGGCCTGCAGCCTGAAGGATGTGCAGCGAAATGAATCCTCAACTCTGACTCCCCACTTAAAGCCGGGCATCAACAAGACCTTGAATGGAGGAATGAATAAATCTCAACGAGACAGTGAAATACTTGGAAGGGTGGTGAGGATACACGTAGAGACTGACTTCCATCCAGGTACCACTATCTCCAGGAAGATGTCCCTGGCTTCCCCTCCCTCACTGGGTTAGGGGCCTTGCCCCACAGCCCCCATAACATCTTCCCCTACCAGCCCGCGAAGATGTCCACGTCCAAATCCCCAGGAATTGTGAATGTGTTAGGCTACACAGGTTACCCGGCAACAGGGAACTAAGGCTGAAGATGGAAATAAGGTCACTAATCAGTTGACCTTAAAATAGGGAGATTATTCTAGGGTTTCTCAGGTGGCTCAGCGGTAAAGAATCTGCCTGCAATGCAGGACACCTGGGTTTGATCCCTGGGTGGGGAAAATCCCCTGGAGGAGGACATGGCAACCCATTCCAGTATTCTTGCTTGGAGAATTCTATCGACAGAGGAGCATGGTGGGCTTCAGTCCTTGGGGTTGCAAACAGTCAGACACAACTAAGCAACTAACACTTTCATTC
Organism: Bubalus kerabau; assembly: GCF_029407905.1. NCBI lineage: Eukaryota > Metazoa > Chordata > Mammalia > Artiodactyla > Bovidae > Bubalus > Bubalus kerabau. The sequence continues at coordinate 12,422,533 of NC_073637.1, read as the reverse complement.
TAGATTATACAGGAGGGCTGCTGTAATTAAAAGGGTCCTCAAAAGTGGAATAAAGAAAGAACCAGAGATGGCAGCATGAGAAGGACTAGGACCAACATTGCTGGCTTTGAAGCTGGAGGAAAGGGTCAGGAGCCAAGGGATGCAGGAAGCCTCTAGAAACTGGAAAAGGTGAGGGAACAGATCATTCTCTAGAGCCTCCAGAAAAAAAAGAGTTCTGCCCACACCTTGACGTCAGACCCATTTCAGGCTTCTGAACTCCAGCACTAAAGGAGAATAAACTGGTGGTGTTTTAAGCCACCAAGTTTGTGGCAATTTGTTATGGCAGCAAGAAGAAACTAATACACTATTTATCATTATATAATACATACACACGCATACACTAACATGGGCTTCTCTGGTGGCTCAGATGGTGAAGAATCTGCCTGAAATTTTATTTATATGCCTATCTCTCCGCTTCTGCTCTTCGCCCCCTGTGATCCACTCTTATAAAAGTAATCTCCTTAAAATGTCAATCAGACCCCACTCCTGAGCCTATATTCATCAGTTCCTCTTTGTACTTGGTGGGGGTGATTATCCCCAGCATGATGCCCCTGCCTCCCTCTGAAACCTCACCCTCACCCCTGAGCATCCTCCCCGTTGCTCCCTTACACTCCGTCCTGTTCATCGCCCCACTTTCCTCACTTCTGGGATCACATTGAGCTCTTCTGTGCAGAGAACCCTGCATACTCTGAGCTCCCTGTGTGGAATGCCCCCTCTCCAGCAACCTCTCCGCCCAGGCCAGTTTCTTCTCGATCCTTCAGACTCTGAGAGGCCTTTCCCTGGCAAAACTAGGGCCATCGCTACTCCCCATCCCCCTTCACTTCAGTCATCATTTTGATCCCTGGTGTTTCTTTAATAACAAGCGCTAGCATCTTTCATTCATTAGAAATTACCTTCTCCTTTGTTCTGGAATGCGAGCCCCAGGAGGGCGAGGCTGGGTCTATCTTATTCATCATTGTATTGTCAGGACTTCACCCAGTGCTTAGCATGAAGCACTCAGTACAGCCTTGCTGAATGGACTAATTAAAAGAGAAAGCGCAAGGCTGACCCTGAGAGATGAGGCTGGAAATAGAAGGCCTTGAACACAGGATCCTATCCATCTCTGCGCTCCTGGCACCTCCCACAGGGGAGCCACTTAGCAAATGTGCACGAAATGAATGAAAGAATGACTCAGGTTCCAGATGAATCTGAAAAGTGCTGTCCTTTCTGGGCAAGGTTCCCGAAGAAGCAGCTCCCTCTCCTCCTTGGGACTTCTTAGCAGGGGGCAGACCCAGGGCACAGCGCAAACGCTCGATAAACGCTAGAGTCGCTGTCACTATCGCTGACGTGGGGCCTCAGTCACACAGCCCACAGGAAAGACCTGCTCTCCAGCCCACGCGGTCAGAGTGGCTGGGAGAGAAGCGGGAAGGAGACACACAGGAGGGAAAAAACGAGAACGGGGACATGGGATCCACTCCAAGACACTGAGAACTTGGAGGGAAAATACAGTAACAATGAGCTCCCAGGTAACACAGGCTCCTGCCTTTCCTCTAGACCTGCGGTCCCCAACTCTTTTGGCACCAGGGACTGGTTTTATGGAAGATAATCTTCGGCTGTTAACACAGGTGCAAAACCTCTACCCTGAAACTCACCTCCTACTGTGGGGCCTGGCTTCTAACAGGCTACAGACAGGTACATGGCCTGGGAGGGCGCAAACACAGCTGCTCTAGACTTTAGCCACCTGGGCGCAGTGGGGAGAGGCCCGCAGGGAGGTGCATCCTCAGGGAGGGCGAGGGAGGGTCCTATTTGAAAGTACACATTCACATGGGGGCCTGCAAGACTGTGACTGAGTTTGCAAAATCTGGCTCACTGTGGCTGGTGAGGAGTGGGGAGGTGGAGAGAATTTCAATTTCCTTCACCAAATGGCAAGCTTTCGAAAAAGTCCTTTCTCTCCAACATCATCGCCTACTAAAAATGAAAAACCAGCCCTTTGGAGCTCTCATAGGGAGAAAAATAGATGGGCTGCCGAGCTCACAAGATACAAGGGGGCTGGAAGTCAAGCCTAGAGAACATCACAGAGTATATTATGTGCTAAGACACTGCCCTTTTCTGGACCTGGGAGTTTCTACTTCATACAAAAAAACAGAACAGAGAAAAGTCATCCCCCATAGAAGAAGCCACCCATTTTATATTTCAAACCCAATTTCTGGGGGGGGGGGGGGAAATCCATTTGGTGACTGAAGCTCCAAATCCAATTAGTGACTGAATAGTAGGGGTTAGGGAATTTCTTCTCTTACTCTTATCTCAAAATAAGCAGTTTGAGGTAACTGCGTATCTCAGAAATAGCAGCAATAACAGATAAGACAAAACAAGAGAAGGCACTAAAAATGATGAAAGTTACAATGCCAAGAAGACATATTTCCAAACGTTTCATGGCTGACACAGACCAGAAACCAAGGTGTAAGGAGCACTGGTTAGGGAGTCTGAGCCCTGGCCATGTGTCTTTCCATAAGTCCCAGTCACCTCTTCTGGCTGCAGGAATAGTTAGAAGGGGCAGCAACAACTGCTCTCAAACGTCCTGTTTCTTCCTAAACTGTTGAGATTTGACGCTTCCAGAAGATCTGCATCTAAGATCTATCTGTTATAAGGTGAATCTCCAACTGCAAAACGGGAAAGCCCTGGGCTGCACTCTGATGGAGAGACAAAACTGGCCTCAACACTGAACTATGTTTTACAATCCCGAACATTACTCAGCAATCCGTGCCCGGCTGTCATTCCAGGATCCAATGTGCCAAGACAACCTGACCGAGTCTACGGGGAAAAAGCGGGAGAAAGTTCTTGCTCTCTCTGATTAGTGCGGGTAAAGCTGAGGTCACGCTGAGGATGGTCTGAAGTTGGCCCTCCATCCGCCTGCGCTAGTGGAAAAATTAATTATTGAAGGAAACCGCTTTAGGAATGCCCGGGAAGAACACTCGGGATGTATGAAACCGCAGAATACCAGACGCCAGAGAGCTTCTTTTTTTTTTCTTTGAAACTTCACGTCGCTCTCAGAAAATGCAGCAGGTCTCCAAATGGTACAAGGAGAAAAACACAAGCCACTTTCCTGACTTCCCGGGAACAAATCCCAAGCCCCGAATGGATTTTTTTTATTTTTCTCTTTAGTTTTGTTCGCTGTAAGCCAAGTGGTCTCGGGCCTGCCTGGCAGCGCCGAGTCCCAGCCGGGGGCCGGGGGCCGGGCCGGTGGCTCCAGAAACGGCGGGGAACTTTCCTCCGCCGCGCCCGAGACAATGCCGCGGTCGGCCGGGAGGGCGCCCGATCGGCGGGGCCTGGACCCCTGTCCGGGAGGGCGCGCCAAACCCCCACGGGTGGTCCCACCCTCCCCACCCCCGCGCTTCGGGGGGCGCAGACCCTCAGCCCCCCAGACGGCCGAGCCCGGCCCTGCGAAGCCCACGGCCAGTTCCCCAGCGCGAACGGAGCCGGGACCCGCCCGGCGCCCCCGTGCCGGCGCCTCTCTGCGCGGGAGCCGAGCAAGGAGGCGCCGACTAGACCCCCGTGCGGCCCCGCCGAGCCCGCCCGAGGGCCCCGCAACTCACCGGGACCGGGCGGGCCGCTGGGCATTATTCCATCGCGGGTTCGGCGGCGGCTCCCTGGCGGCGGCGCAGACGCCCGCGCCCCGGCTCCCCTCGGCCGGCCGATCGCGGCTCTCGCAGCGGAAAGCGGGAGGCGGCGGCGGCGGCGGGAGCAGCCGGCGGGGCGGGAGGCGCGGGCCGGGGGCTGCCCGAGCGCAGAGAGCCCGCCCGCGGCGGCGGCGACGGCGGCGAGGCGCGGGAGCCGAGCGCGGCGCAGGAAGGGGCGGGCGACCATGTGCCGAGGGGAGGAGGCCGCAGCGACGCGCGCGGCTCGGACGATCCCGCTCGGCGGCGGAGGGCGCGGGCTCCAGGAAATCCAAACACTTCGACAGGAAATCGGAATCCTGACTAAGCATTCCCGGTCCCGGGGCCGCCCCGCGCCGGGGGCTCCCGCCTCGCTTAACCCTTGGCCCGCCGGCACGCAGGAGGGGAGTCAGGGGGCCGGTGGCTATCCGGAGCGCCGCGGCCGGACACCCGGCGGCGGACCAGTGGGGTCTCCGACCCCCCGACTCCGGCGTGCGAGCTGGGCCAGTGTCGGGCCTCCTGCCTCTTCGGCCCCACACTCGAGCTGCTCAGATGTAGAAGGGGTCGGATTTGTCCTGATAAAACCTTGGCCTTGGGAGGTGCCTTTCTAAGTCCCCCGACACCAGGAAAGGACGTTGGCCTCTCTCCCATCCTGCAGAGACTGAACTTGAAATCTCCTGGCCGGTTCCCCTATTTTTCATAAAATAAATGACTTTACCTGACTACCACCCTCCCACCCCTTTCACTGCTTCCGCGTTGCTAATTTCCTCATGTTTGGCCCAGTGCCACGGGGACAGGACCTTTCCAGGTCAGGATAGTATACCAATGGTATGGACAGTCATAGTATGAACTTTGGACTCTGACCCGGGTTAAAATCCACCCTTTGCCTTTTTTCTAACTGGGTTACCTCGGGTAAGTCACTTAACTTCACTGAGCCTCAGATTGCTGAAATGTGAAGTGAGATGGTCATGCTGCTGCTGCTGCTAAGTCGCTTCAGTCGTATCCGACTCTGTGCGACCCCATAGACGGCAGCCCACCAGGCTCCCCGTCCCTGGGATTCTCCAGGCAAGAATACTGGAGTGGGTTGCCATTTCCTTCTCCAATGCATGAAAGTGAAAAGTGAAAGTGAAGTCGCTCAGTCGTGTCCGACTCCTAGCGACCCCATGGACTGCAGCCCACCAGGCCCCTCCGTCCATGGGATTTTCCAGGCAAGAGATGGTCATACTGCCCTCATAGGTTTGATTTGGAAACCAAATGTTTAGACCGGGACTGACACATTGTAAATGCTTGAATAAATGATAACCATGATTGTCTTTACAAGAGACATCAGAGAGGCAAGGGTTTTAATTGATGGAGTGTGTGCTGTGCATTATCTATACCTACTTAAAAAGCCTCCAAACTTTATTTCCATCCTTATCACCTAGTGATTTTTTTTTTCTTTGCAGCATTTCAGAAACTGCTGTCTGCAGAGGAAAAGGTTAGCAGCTATGGCAGAATCCCTTCTGATGAAATCTGAAACTCCGTAAATGCTACAGAATTTGGTATTTCGCTCTTAACCTGAGACTCAGGACACTGTGGGGGTTTGTTAAAAAGTCTGGAGAGGTATTAGGAAGTTTGAGAAAACCAAAGTAAATCTCCATGCAGTCGGGCCTGGACTAGGTGGGCCAGTGGGAGTGATTCATTGTGGTTTCCCACGGAAATGCCACATTTGGGGTTTTTCTACCTGGAGGATGCAGCTTGGTGGTTTTCCTGTAACTGTTTCAAATTCCTTTGAAACCCAATCTGACTTTGAAGAGGGAACAACATACCCGTGAGTGAAAACCAAACTTGAAATGAGTCTGCCAGGGACTGGAAGTTGGATATCAGCTCCTGAACCCTCAAGTAAGGACCAGACATCAGTTTTAGGCCCATTTTGTCTCTGTTCTGCAACTCCTTTATCAGTGGCCAGAAGCAGTGGGACAAGCTACTGGTTTGGCCCTGGGAGTTCAGGGTCCTGCCCCCGGTCCTTTGCACCTGCTTTTTCTTCCGCCTGGAAGAATCTCTGTTCGTGGCACTCAGCTCATAGTTCAGAAGTCAAGTCCTCAAAGGGAGCTTTCCCCAACCATTGGATTTACTTGACTTTGACACTCACCTCTCCCACCCCTACCTCTCCTGCACATCACATGCCCTGTTTCGTTGCTTTATAGCCCTTGAAAAAGTGAACGTGTTAGTCGCTCAGTCATGTACAACTCTTTGCAACCTCATGTACCATAGCCCACCAGGCTTCTCAGTCCATGGAGTTCTCCAGGTGTGAATATTGGAGTGGGTAGCCATTCCCTTCTCCAGGGGACCTTCCCAACCCAGGGATCTAACCCAGATCTCCTGCATTGCAGGCAGATTCCTTACCCTCTGAGCCACCAGGAGACTTTCAAATGGGAAAGCCCAGTGTAATGGAAGAAGTGTCAGACACCTCTATTAATGGTTCAGTTAAAACTCTAAGTAATTAAGACTGTCAGACAAGTTAACTGCAATCTCATTGACGATGCTGCTGCTGCTGCTAAGTCACTTCGGTCGTGTCCGACTCTGTGTGACCCCTGAGACGGCAGTCCTAGTTAATTGCACCCTCCTTTGTGCTCCTGTAGCACTTCCATTCATTTAAAGAATGTATCACTTTCTACACTTGCTCAGTGAGTCCCCTCCTAAGTTAGAAGGCAAACTCTGAGTTGGAGGGAAAGGAAAGGAGCCTGCATTTATTGACCACTTACTTTGGGCAGGACCCTGGGCAAGGTGAATTTGAATTCATTAAAGCCATCACTAGTTAAGGGCTTCCCCTGTGGCTCAGTGGTAAAGAATCTGCCTGCCAATACAGGAGCCACGGGTTTGATCTAGGAAGATTCCACATGCCTCAGAGTAACTAAGCGGGGCTACTGAGCCCGCATGCCCTAAAGCCCTTGCTGCCAAAACAAGAGAAGCTACCGCAATGAGAAGCCCACGCACCACAGCTAGAGACTAGCCCCAGCTCGCTGAAAGCTAGAGAAAAAAGCCCATGCAGCACAGCCAACTAAAAAAAAAAAAAAATCACCAGTTAAGTGCTCAAAAATCTTCTGGGCAATAGATTTGCAAAGATGCACTGTTCCTGCCCTCCAAGTAAGTTCTATTTAGAAAGCAGAGAAATTATTATTCTTATAGAGATATGCTCAGGGTGTCACAGGGAAGTCTTCCTAAATCAGTAGGAAGTGGGTATCTTAGTTCAGGCTTCTATAACAGAATATCATAAACTCAGTGACTTATAAGCCCACCTTTATTTCTCACAGTTCTAGAGGTTGAGAAGTCTGATGCTGACAGATTCTGTGTCTGGTGAGACCCCTCGTCCTGGTTCACAGATGACCATCTTCTTACTGGGGCAAGGGGTCTCTCTGCTATTTCTATTATAATGTCACTAATCCCATTCATGAGAACCCCACTGGCTCTCATGACCTAATCACTCCTTAAAGGCCCCACCTCCAAATAGCATCACATTGGTGGTAAGGGTTTCTCAACATATGAATTTTGGAGGGGGTTAGAAACCACTTCCAGGAAGTGGGTGCTCGTAAACTAACTTTCTAGGAAGAGGTGGAACTAATCTAGGTAGATAAGGGAACACAGGCCTGGGAGCCAGAGCAAAAAGCACAGAGCTGGTGATGCTCAGTTCTCAGTCCCCTGGACTCCGCTGTGAGTTCACCCGCAGCTGCATTTTGTTGCCTCTCTCCTCTCTGCCTGGGCTTTTCTCCAAGGCTGCAGAATCTTGCCCAGACCAGAATTGCCTAACAGCCCTGGGGCAGCCTCCAACCAATCAGTGGATAAATGTCCCAGTCTTCTATCTCTAAGGGGGACAGTCCTCAAGTGCTTTCAACAGAGGACCCCCAGTAGAGTTGAGTCCCGCTGCCCCCAGGCATAACTTTCATCAATTCACTATGCCTTTTGTCTCTTCCCAGCCTTACTCTTGGAGAAGGCAATGGCACCCCACTCCAGTACTCTTTCCTGGAAAATCCCATGGATGGAGGAGCCTGGTGGGCTGCAGTCCATGGGGTCGCTAAGAGTTGGACATGACTGAGCGACTTCACTTTCACTTTTCACTTTCATGCACTGGAGAAGGAAATGACAACCCACTCCAGTATTCTTGCCTGGAGAATCCCAGGGATGGGGAGCCTGGTGGGCTGCCGTCTATGGGGTCGCACAGAGTCGGACATGACTGAAGCAACTTAGCAGCAGCCTTACTCTCTCACTCCCTCATTTGTTCTGCTTGGAATAAATCACCTTACAAATAAACTTGTTGTTCAGTCACTAAGTTGTGTCCAACTCTTTGCCACTGACCCCGTGGGCCGAAGCACACCAGGCTTCCCAGTCCTTTACTGTCTCCCGGAGTTTGCTCAAACTCATGTCCATTGAATTGATGATGACTTCCAGCCCTCTCATCCTCTGCCATCCCCTTCTCCTCCTGCCCTCAATCTTTCCCAACATCAGCGTCTTTTCCAATGAGTCAGCTCTTCACATCAGGTGGCCACAGTATTGGAGCTAGCTGCACCCAGTTCCTTGTCTCAAGATTTCTGTGTCTGAGCAAAGACTGAGCCTGAGTGGGAGCATGTAATACATCTGGTAGCTCTACAAGGTTCCGCATGGTCTGAGGAAACTGTGCATGTTTGGTCATGGGAAGCGATGAGACTTGAAAGCTTTGCACCATTTTACCGTTGAGGAAACTGAGGCACAGAAATGTTGACTAGCTGGCCCAAGGTCAAACACTTGGTTCATAGAGGAGTTTTGGAGTCCAGGCTCTAACTACCATCCTCTACTTTCTTGCCTGGTGGTTAGAACTATGGGTGCAAGCTGCAGATGAATTCACCCATGGGGAATATGTAGAGTGAGAAGGCACTGGGATCAAGATTGAGCCCTGACAGACACTGTAGGCTGCAGAGGACGGGAGACCCACAAAGCAGACTGAGGCTGGGAGGGAAGGGAGTGGTCCAGGAACAGAAATGGAAGGAATACCTGAGGTCAAGGGAAGAAATTGCTTCTAAAAGAAAGCAATGGCCAACCCTCTCAAATATCACAGATCAGATCAGATCAGATCAGTCGCTCAGTCGTGTCCAACTCTTTGCGACCCCCTCCCTGTGCATCACCAACTCCCGGAGTTCACTCAGACTCACATCCATCGAGTCAGTGATGCCATCCAAAGAAGGAAAGCAAGTGCCTATTTCATTTGACAGTTAGAAGGCTGGTAACTTTTGCCAGAACTGCCTCAATGGAGTAGAGGGATTGGAAGCCAGATTGCAGTGGGTTGAAGAGTGAGTGGGAGACAGCAAGTATAGACGATTCTTTTCAGAAATATGGCAGTCTAGCCCGTGGGAGGCAAGGGTGGAGGATTCTTTAAGGAGAGTGGGTGAGTGAGCATCTGTGCTTGGTGGGAAGGTCCCAGCAAGGAGGGAGAGGTTGAAGGGGAAGGGCAGGGTCCCTCATGGAACAGGTCCTGAGGGTGAGCGGGTGGGAGGTGGGAGGGGATGAGCCCTGGCCCCCAGGGACCACCTCACCCACTGGAGTAGATGGCCAGAGGGAAGGGAACAGATTGCTCAGATTCCATCAGGATCTTCTCCTGGATTCCCAGGCTAGGACTTGGGTGGGCTCACACAGGTAATTCCACATGACATTCCTGCTCTGGGTGAAATGAATGCATCCCCTTGTAGATGAATAAAAAGTGACTTCAGTCTCATAACTGGAAAAGAAATAGCATAAGAAGCTATTTTGGCCCAAAGTAGGTTAGTGAGGATGGAAAGGAGATGGAGCGCGGGAGGAGCTTTGGAGAGCCGGAAGAGACACAGCTTGGTGACTGATGGTTGGATGGGGGGGAGGGGGCGGGGGGGGCGGGGGGGCAGTTGTGAGAACGGCAAGGTGGGGACAATGATGCTCACCTGTGAGGAGGAGGAGGGTGGTATTTTTAACCGTGATAAAGAGCAAGGGAGGGAAGCTTTTGAGGAGGAAGATAATGAGTTCCTGTTTGTGCTTTGTGCTGGGAAGGCTGAGTGGGTGGTGCTAAGAGTTTGGCTTTGCTGGGCTGGGAGGTGGTGGGTAGCGGGGTGGGCTTGAAGGTGGTGGGAAGCGAGGAGGAGGAGGAGGGCGCTGCACAGTTGGTGAGTTGGGGAGGAAGCTCCTAAAAAGTTAACCCTCTTTATGAGCTTCTCCCAGTCTTGCTTCCTAGTCATAAAGCAGGGTTTCTCATCCTTGGTGCTATCGACACGTTGGACCCAACAGTTCTTTGCTGTGGGAGCTTCTCATGCATTATAGGATGTTTAGCAGCACCCACCAAATGCGTAGCATCCTTCCAGCTCTGACGACCAAAAATGCCTCCAGACATTGCAAGATGTCCCTGGAGGGTGGACAACATTGCCCCTCATTGAGAACTGCTGCTCTTGTCCTCAGTTAACTTAAAACTCACTCTTTAAAAAGTTGCAACTTTGGATTATCTTTTTTAGCAGAAGCCACTATTCCCAGCTGCAAAGTCAGATTGGGTTCAAATCCTGGTCTCAAGACCCCACTGGTTTCATTGTTGTTGTTGTTTAATGTTTTATTTTATTTTTCCTCTGTAGAATGAAGTTTTTGAGAGGTTGAAAGGAAATAATCCAGGTAAAGTGCTTGGCTTACTCGGTCACATGCTATTATTAGTAATGCTCGCAGTGGTGTGTAGGCACAGGGGAGACCTCTACTGAGCATTTGGAAATCTGGGCTTGGAGAAATGGACATCACAGATGGATTGGGTTGGCCCAAAAGTTCATTCGGGTTTTTTCATAATATGTTAGGGAAATACCCACACACACTTTTTGACCAACCCCATATCACAGATAAGAGGTCAGCCTTGAAGCCATGGACAGCTATCATATGGCCCGGAGAGACTGATAGGAAGAAGAAGGGAGCAGAAAGCCAAAACCCCTACTGAGCAGCTAGAGGGTAAGGCATCTGTATTTAACATTTGGGTGGTCAGAAATGTAGACAGGGAAGAGGTGTGAGTTTTTCAGCCAGCCGGCATTAAGCAACTGCCCTGAACTTTGGGTGATGAGAGGCATGACAGCAGATTGCTGTATTTGGGGAGGATGACAGTGATGTTGATGTGCCCATTGAGTGCTCATGTGTCAGGTGCTATGCAGATATTAAGGCTCATTTAGTGCTCTCAGCCCCTGAAGCTCTCAGTCCTTCATTGGAAGGGCTGCTGCTGAAGCTGAAGCTCCAAGACTTTGGCCACCTGAAGTGAAGAGCCGACTCAACTAGAAAAAACTCTGATGCTGGGAAAGGTTGAAGGCAGGAGCAGAAGGGGATGACAGAGGACGAGATGCTTGGATGACATCACCAACTCAATGGAGATGAGTTTGAGCAAACTCTGGAAGATAGTGAAGGACAGGGAAGCCTGGCGTGCTGTAGTCCATGGGGTTGCAAAGAGTTGGACACAACTTAGTGAATGAACAACAACAATGTTCACATGTACCACTTATTATCCCCATTTTCTAGTTGAAGAAACTGACATATAGAGAAGGAGGCGAAGGAAGGTGAATTTATCAGAAAGGTAGGAGGGGAGGAGAAAGGGCCTCTCAAGTGCAGAAAACCATGGGAGCCAAAGCAGAGCTCCACGAACCCTGTTCATCCATCAGTGTCAGGAAACCGAGTGTGCGGCAGGTGCAACGGGCTGGAGGGCAAGACACAGGGGGCCTCACGATGCTGAATGGTCAGCGCTGCCATGTCCAGCCACACTGGAGCCCAAGGCAAAAGGGAAAAAAAAATCAGCCATACTGACCTTGTCTTTATGTAACATTTTGAAATGTTGTTCATCTTGGAATTTTTACATTAATTTTTTTAAAGGATTGCAAAAAAAAAGGATTGTATTAAAATATTTTTTATCTTGATTACTGAATTTGTTGGCACCTGTCCGGATGGACTGAACAGAATGCCAGAGTCTTCCAGGCTCCTTGACCTTGCTGCTTACAAGTCAAATTCCAACCTGTGTCACTCCCCTGTTCCTGAGGCAGGAGGAAGCAAGAGTCTTGATTTCAGCCAATGGGGAGGAGGTCATTCTACAGGAAACTAAATGCTTTTTGGAAGAGGAAATGGACACTATGCACCAAAATCTAACAAATATCCCTTACAAGAGGGTCCCTTTTGGGCAAGCTGGAGATCCTTGGTGTGAGAAGAAAACATTCTAGGGTGTGGGGATGTGCAGAGAGGAGGTAAGGAAATAATGGAAATTGACATGCTGAATCAAGTGCTTAAGAACTGGGGCTTCCCAGGTGGCACTAGTGGTAAAGAACCGCCTGCCAATGCAGGAGACATAAGAGACGTGGGTTCGATCCCTGGGTCGGGAAGATCCCCTGGAGGAGGATACGGCAACCTACACCAGTATTATTGCCTGGAGAATCCCATGGACAGACAAGCCTGGCGGTCTACAATCCATAGGGTCACAAAGAGTCGGACACGACTGAAGCGATTGAACATACAGCCCAAGAACTGCATTGCAGGGACTTCCCAGGTCCAGTGGTTAAGGCTCTGCACTTCCAATGCAGAGGGCTTGGGTTCAGTCCCTGTTAGGGGAACTAACATCCCACATGCTGCTCAGCTCAACCAAAAAACTCCCCAAATAAACAGTTTAAATAATTAAAAAAAAAATTTTTTTTTAAAGAACTGCACTGCAGTCAGTAGCCTGGGTTTAAATTCTGGCTCACCTACTAGCAGAGTGATTTTGCTACTTGCTTCAAGTGTTAAGCCTCAGTTTCCTGGCTATAAAATGGGGATAATAAAAGTACCCATATCATAAAGTTATTAGGAAGATTAAATGGATTAAACCACACCAAATTCTTGCACATGATAAGTATTCAGTGTTTTTTCCTTTTTTAATATTGTGATATCAGTGTCTTAAAAATTATTATTTTTCAAGCTCCAGAGTAATGAAGGAAAGAGACAGAATATTAACATGAAGCTTAGAGGGACTCCAGGGAGGATTTTTGTTCATTTCTTTGTTTTTCCAGCTGGGAGAGCTCTTGCAGAGAGCAGAAGAGAGGAACAGACAGAAGCATGTGGTGAGCAGTAAGTCCCCTCCCCGAGCTGGGAATAGCTGTTAAACGTTCTCAAGTTGGACTCACCAATTTGCAGAAAGGTTAATGGCTGGAGCACAGTTGCATGTGTCCGGCCAGCATCATCAGAGATAGAATCCAGGTTTCCTGATGCCCAGGGAGCTATTTCTCCTGCAAACCTGTCCCCTGTACTGTATCTAGTCTTTGTCAGTCCTGGAGCCGCCCCTTGATTCCAGGGTCACAAGAATGTGAGATGTGAAGAGGTCTTCTTCATCACACAGCTAACAAAACTCCTCTTTGGCGAAGCGGAACCTGAAAGGGTCCGGTAAGAGGAACACCTGAGGGCACTCCCTCCGGAGATGCTGAACATCGGGGGAAGTGCTTTCTGTCCTTAGATGATTAATTTTGAAATCTTCGTTTCCAGTTATAATGGAGCTTTATGACAAAAGTTTCAGACAAATAGGTCGTTGCCACAATCTCTTAAGGAAGGAAGGAATGTTCCCTTCTGTTTTGAGTGAAGGTAATAAGGGCTTCAGAGCTTCAGGGTGGTTCAGTGGTATAGAATCCTCCTGCCAATGCAGGAGAATTGGGTTTGATCCCTGGGTTGGGAAGATCCCCTGGAGGAGGAAATGGCAACCCACTCTCCTATTCTTGCCAGGATGATCCCATGGACAGAGGAGCCTGGCGGGCTGCAGGCAGTCCATTGTTTTGCAAAGAGTTAGACATGACTTAGCGAATAAGCAACAACAATATGGGCTTCACCCTCTCCTCCACCTGAGAATCCCAGGTGCCCCAGAGCAAACCTTCCTTGACCTTTTGGGGTGGGGTTGACTTCTCTCTATATGCCCACAGCATATGGAAATCAATGTTGAAGGACAGTTTACTGCAGTGAACCTCACCGCTCCCCTGTAGACCTAGGGCAGGTGTGCTCTTACTCGCCTCTGCACTCCCAACACCATCCATAGTGTGTGTTCAACCCATGTCTCATGAATGACTGCTTGAGTACTTTATGAAACATTGCCGCTCATCAGCTATGTGAGAAAACCCACTCACTTCCTAAGTAAGTAAAATCAGTCAAGAAGATTTCCCAGCAGGCTTCTCAAGCTGGTAGAATACATTGTCCAGGTTGAAGCAGCTATGTGTGTTAATAGCAGTAACTGTGATTTTTTTGTTGTTCAGTCACTCAGTTGTGTCTGACTCTTCGTGACCCCCATGGACTGCAGCACTCCAGGATTCCCTGTTCTTCACTATCTCCTGGAATTTGCTCCAACTCATGTCCATTGAGTTGATAATGCCATACAATCATTTCATCTTCTATTGTCCCCTTCTCTACCTGTCCTGAATCTTTCCCAGCATTGGGGTTTTTTCCAATGATGATTAACGGTGATGATAATAACCAATAATAGTTAAAATATATTGAATGATTACTGGATGCCTGGAACTGTTCTCATGATTCTAATGGTGCTTTCCAATGATTATCTCAGTCTCAAAATAAACAGGCAGTATAAGGCTGAGAAACTGAGACTTGGAAAAGTTGCACAGAGAGGATCTGTCTTTGGAATGATTCACTAATTAGACTTGTGCTCTCTGCTCTGACTGCTCTGCTCTCTGCTTAGACTTGTGCTCTTTGAGCTCCACCAGATCAAAATAGGGCATGGAGTTTGCAGACTCCAAATCTATGGAGTTTATGGTGTATCTGAGCTGCAGATTTATGCTATAAAATAACAGGTCCCTCTAGTCAGTTCCTACTGTTTTAGAAAAGGCAGAAAAATCCTCCCTCATTGGTTTTGTAAATAGTCCTTAATTGAACTCAGCATTGGTATCATTATCACCAAGTTCTGTAATTAAACAGCCTGGAGATGCTTTGCTAGGTTGCTGCTACAGAGATATTTACATATCTGTGTTATAACCCTAGGCGAGACTTTCAGCATGTAAATTGCTCATCCAGCCACAATTGTAGCTGCTGGGGAACTGCCTGGGGCCACTTTAGGGGAATGAGAAAGCTAGAGGATTCCCCTGAAGCCAGCTGTTGCCAGCCCAGAATAATAACACTAACAATTAAGAACTAACATTTGTACAGTCCTTTAAAAATTACAAGACACATTCTTATTCAGTGACTTGCCTAGTTTTTAATTCCTGAGATAGTGGGAGGAGAAGACTGCTATGAGGGTTATTATTTTAAAGAAGACCCCCCTGCCAATAGCACATTGTTTCATTCCACAAATATTTAGTGAGCGCTTACTATGTGCTAGGAACTATACTAGGTGCTGAAATGTAATGATGAACAAAACGGACATTGTCCCTGGACTCATGAAGCTTATAGTCTAATAGGGAAGAAAGACCGTGATCAAATATTATAAACAGATATATGTAAAGTTACAGTGATTGCAGCGCTACCAGAGAGGCAAAAAGTACAACGTGAGCTTAAAATGAAGATATTTAACCTAATCAAGATGAGGGTAAATTTTGCCAAGCTGTGATGGGTAGGAGTCAATGAGACAAAAAAGAGGAAAGTGTGTTCTAAACAGAGGGAACAGCATGTATAAAGGCCCCAGGGCCCAGGAGAGTGTATCAGTTAGCTTCTGCTGCATTATAAAACACCCCCGAAGCTTAGTGGCTTAAAAACCATCATTTAGCTCATAATGAGCTAAATAATTCTGGGGTTGGCAACATGGCTAGAATCAGATAGGTTGTTTTCCTCTGATCTCGGTTGGGTTCACTCATACCTTGTGGTCAACTTCCAGGTCAATGAATGGCTCATCTCTATTTTATGTAGTTGTTCCTCCTCTAGCAGGTGAGGCCAGGTTTGTTGACAGAGCAGCAGGGTTCTGCAAGAAGCTTCAAGAACTCTTATGGCCTAGGTTCAGAACTCACACAACCTTATTTCTGCCACATTCTATTGGCCAAAGGATCTTCAAATATGATTAATAGGATATAGGATCTTAGAAACGGAAAGAGAGTCCAGGGCAGGTAACAAAAAGTAGCTGTGTACCAAAAATCATTTGAATGAATGGAGGGATGAATACAATATGATCGTCATCAGCATCTCCAGTCCTTGGAATATTGTACTCATGGTCTGGAACTAGTTTCTCTGCCTTGGGTTTTTTTTTTTAACTTCTTGTTCCTGCCCCCTCCACAGTGAGGTCAGAGGGTTTTAGCTAAAATGTAAACTTGAATTTATAACCTCAGTGTTTCCCCAGTGCCTGCCAACATGATTGGTACATTAAAATCACTAGGAGGGGCTGTTCAAAAGAGACTCGTACCCTCCACTCTGGATTCCCTGAATCAGAATTCTGGGGCTTGGAACCTAGGATCACTATTTTTTGAAAGCTATCCCAAGGAGTTAAATGCAACCAGTCCAGCTTTCAGGAGCCACTGGCTACAAGGTTGTCCAGATTCAAAGCTTCTTTAGCCATATTGATCTCATCAGCTTAGACACTGCCTTCTTTAAAAAACATTTTCTCCCTTCCCTTCCCATAATCCCTGGAACCAATGTCTTCCTTCATGGTGTGCCCATGATATCTGATACAGGCTTTGTATTGCCTGCAATGCAGGAAAACCCTACTTCGATTCCTAGGTCGGGAAGATCTGCTGAAGAAGGGATCAGCTACCCACTCCAGTATTCTTGGGCTTCCCTTGTGGCTCAGATGTATCATACTATTATTATTCAAAAACTGTTATTAAAATTGGTTAACATATCTGCCAACTTTCCCCCTCCCCGGCCTTTCCCCCCAACTCCCATGGATCCTGTGAGGTCCCTGAAAGTCGTCATCATTGTATTAACTAACTTCAGTGCCTACCAGAGGGCCTGGTACAAAATCGATCCAATTTGGGATCAATTGATCCAATCCAGTTGATCCAAGTGTACATTGATGGCTGAATGAATAAATGAAACATGGTTGGTACATATATCATTTGTGCTTAGTCACTCAGTCGTGTCTGACTCTTTGCAACACCATGGACTGTAGCCTGCCAAGCTCCTCTGTTGATGGGATTCTCCAGGCAAGAATATTGGAGTGGGTTGCCATTTCCTTTTTCAGGGGATCTTCCTGACAGGGATCAAACCCAGGTCTCCTGCATTGCAGGCAGGTTCTTTACCATCTGAGTCACCAGGAAAGCCCTTGTACATATATTGTTCAGGTGTAAAAAGAAAGGAAATTCTAACACATGCTACACAATATGGAAGAACCTTGGACATTCTAAGTGAAATAAGACGTGACGTGAAGACAAATGCTGTATAATTCCACTTACAGAAGTACCTAGAGGAGCCAAGTTCACAGAGACAGAAAGTCAAATGGGGGTTACCAGGGACTGGGAGAGTGGGTAATGGGGAATTATTGTTTAATGGGCCCAGAGTCTCCAGTGTACAAGATAGAAAGAGTTCTGGAGAAGGATGATGTTGAGATGGATGGGGATTGTACAACAAAGTGAATATACTTAATACCACTGAAATGTACACTTTAATATGGCACCGTATTTAAGATGGTAAATCGTATGTCATGTATATTTTATTCATACCATGATTAAAAATTAAAAGAGTTGAACCAATGAAAGTATGGACGGTCACCAGGCATCTGTTGAATTCTTGTGGAATCAGAGCATTTCCTGACATGATGGCTTTGCCAGAGACCAGCTCATGGCCTCTATTATAACTTGGAGTCTTTAAGATAATGGTTCTGCACATATTCCATAAAGCCACTGATGGGTGACGGCCAGCTGAGGCACCGCCAACCCTGCTAGCTCCCTGTCTATCTCCGCCTGGCTCCTGAGGCTTGGCCCCGCTCCCATTTTTCTTCTCCATTCCTGCCTGTGGTCTGGGTACTGCTCTCCCTCCCAGACTCGGAATCGGGGTATCTCTGCCCCTGTGGCTATCTCTGCCCCCAGCTCCCACAGCTAACAGACCCTGCCCCAGATGGACCTGAAGGACTCCGCTCCCAAATCAGGCCAGCCTCCTTGGAAGAAGGAATCAGATCAAAAGTCCTTCCTTAAATAGAGCCAAGGTCTCTGTCCTTAGAGCTTTTCTTCCTGTGATTCGATTCTACCTTCTGGAACAATACAGGACAAGCCCGACTCTTTTCACAATCCAACAGCTCTTTAAACACTCAAACATAGTATCCCCAAATATTCCCAATTTCTCGAACAACAGATTTCTTTTTTTCGGCTATACCTTGAGGCATGTGGGATCTTAGTTCCCCAACCAGGGACCAAACCCAGCACCCCCTGCATTGGAAGCATGGAGTCTTAACCACTGGACCATTAGGAAAGTCTACAAATAACAGATTTCTAGATCCTTCCCTCCACTCCTTTGCTCTTGTCTGACCCCATGGCTGTTTATTCACATCCTTTTAAAATAGGGCTCTTAGAAGTACATAAATTCTCCAGGTGGCTCCTGACCAGTGCAGAAGAGAACAGGATTATTATTTCTAGGATGTGGACCCAAATTTGCAGAATCCTGAAATGAATCCAAATATTCATTATGTTTTTTAACTCAGCTATAAACCCAAAGTCAGCCTGTTTAACCACACACTTCCTACGTGGCCCAAACCGCAATCAAATGATTGCCTGACATGTCTACATGCACTACACATGGAGCGGCCATTGAGCTATTTCAACAGTTGTAATATCATTTCGTGTGTTTGGTTTAAAAGTTCATCAATTTGCACCCGGAAATGAATTCTCTAGCCCTCACCTCATTTACATTTACAGTCAGCTCTCAGATTTCACGGGCTGGTTGTCTTCACTTGCCCAAGCAAATCTCACCTCTTTCTCCTCAGAATCTGATGCAGTTATTTTTGGGGGATTTTCAAGGGGGTCTCACGTGGGCTCTGAACAGACCTCTCCACTTCATCTCCTCCAAGCTCTCTGTGGTTGTCTTCTGCCCTTGAAGCCCTCCCACTTGGCACAAAACAGGCACCCAGACTGATATCTCCCAGAGGCCCCAGTGCTGCAAACTTGAGCCACCTTCATCTCCGCATGGTTTTCGCCAAGGTCTCCCCTCTGCAGGGGTGTTCACAAGGAGTGCCTTTGAGGGAACTCCTGTCCCCTCACTTTCCTTCAGTCACCCCAAATCCAAATCCCAAATGCAGGATGTAAACTGCAAATAGAAGCATCTTTAGAATTCTTTGCCATTCTGGTCTCCAACCCACACACTAAGCAAAAACAGTGTGATCACTGTGCAAACATAGCTCTGAAACCCTAGAGACCGTCTAACACTTTCCCTGGGTCCCCAGTCCCCTTTCTGTTCAGATGATAAAACTGAGATCTGACAGGGAAGGTTATTTTAGCAGAGAGACTGTGTTAAAATGCTAAAGCTAGGAATAAATCCTGATCCCCCAAGACCTCCCCACCTCAGGAAATCATACTCTCCCCATCCAAAAAAACTTCCCAACAAAGTTAAGTACCTCCATGATATTTATCTGGAACTTTCAAGATATTTCTTTAAATGTGATTCAGAAGGTATGTTTTGTGTTAAATCCAATAGGTCATTCAATCCATGGCCCTCTCTTCACCTCAATACTTTACTGTTGTTTCCCATTGGATACAACTAGGTATCAGTTGGGAAAAGATTGATGAAATCCAGGAGTGATATTGCTAGAAAACACAAAGACTTTCTTTTTTAAAACTGTAAGTTGAACAAGTTTTTCCTTGAGGGCAAATACTAAAAAAAGATAAAGCAGGTGAATCTCACATTTTTCTGAGATGGTGAGCTAAGGTTCCTCTCCTGTCGGATGTGCTATTTTCTCCGACCGTGGCTCTGAGCCAGGCTTCTCCTTAGACTGGAAAAATCATTGCTGTCATCTGTGCCTAACTGAACTCAAGTGTAGAATGGGCTTCTGTGGTACCTCTAATGACCTCTGCGTGGAAAATGCTACCAGGAAGTCAGGTGAAGCATTGTCCTATCCGTCCCTCCCACCCTCTGTTGATTCATGTATTCATTGAGGACTTACTGAGAGTCATTCATTCATTCAACAAATGTTTACTGAGCAACCAGCTATATGCAGGCACTGTTCTTGGTGCTTAGACTATCTCAGTGAACCAAAGAAATAAACAGAAGAGACAAAAGTCTCTGTCCTTGTGAAGCTTACAAAGGGAAAAATAAGAGTAGTAAATTAGTAAATTACATAATATATTATAGGTAATGAGGTCCATGGAGAGAAAACAAAAAACAAAAACCAGCAAGCCAGAGGAAGGGAGAGCAGAAGGAGTGGCATGGGGTGGAACCAAGGCTGACATCTGTGTGTGTGTGTGTGTGTGTATAAAATATAGATAACAAATGGACAGAGGAGCCTGGCAGGCTGTAGTCCACAGGGTTGCACAATCGAACATGACTGAAGCAACTTAGCAGGCACGCATGCATACACAACAAAACGTACCATTTTAGTAATTTTTAAGTGTACATGCACTGGAATTTAAGTATATTCATATTGTTGCTCAGCCATCACCATCATCCATCTCCAGAACTTTTCCATCCCAACAAACTGGAACTCTATACCCATTAAAAACTGAAAAGTGAAAGTGTTAGTTGCTCAATCATGTCCAACTCTTTGTGACTCCATGGACTGTAGCCTGTCAGGCTCCTCTGTCCATGGAATTCTCCAGGCAAGAATACTGGAGTGGGTAGCCATTCCCCCCTCCAAGGGATCTTCCTGACCCTGGGATCGAACCTGGGATCCACCTGCATTGCAGGTGGATTCTTTCCTGTCTGAGCCTCTAGGGAAGGCCATAAAACTCCCTCTTTTCTCACCATCTTCAGCCCCTGAGAACCACCATTCTACTTTCTATCTCTATAATTTACTCCTAGTTACTAATATAAGTGGAATCACATAGAAATTGTTCCTTTGTGACTGATTTATTTCACTTAGCAAAATGTCTTTAAAGTTCATCCATACTGTAGCATGTGTCAAAATTTCATTTCTTTTTAAAGCTGAATAATACTCCATTGTATGCATATGCCATATTTTGTTTATCCATTCATCTGTCAGTGGACTTTTGGACTGTTTCCATCTTTGGTTATTGTGAATCATACTGCTATGAACATGGGTGTACAAATATCTGGGTGAGTCCCTGTTGTCAATTCTTTTGTATATATACCCAGAAATGGAATTGCCAGATCATATGGTAATTACACATTTAATCTTTTGAGGACTAACCATACTCTTTTCCACAGCAACTGCACCTTTTTATATTCCCATCAGCAGTGCACCGGATCCAATTTATCCATATCCTCACCATGACTTACTGTTTTCTGTTTTGTTGTTTATAATAGCTATCCTAATGGATGTGAAGTGATATTGAGGCTATGATTTGTATTTCCCTAATGTTTATAGACGATGAGCATATTTTCTTTTTTTTTAACCATTTATCATTTAGTTATTATTATTATTATTTTACTTTACAATATTGTATTGGTTTTGCCATACATCAACATGGATCCGCCATGGGTGTCCACATGTTCCCCATCCTGAATCCCTCTCCCACCTCCCTCCCCGTACCATCCCTCTGGGTCATCCCAGTGCACCAGCCCCAAGCATCCTGTATCCTGCATCAAAACTGGACTGGTGATTCGTTTCTTATATGATATTATACATCTTTCAATGCCATTCTCCAAAATCATCCCACCCTCTCCCTCTCCCACAGAGTCCAAAAGACTGTTCTATACATCTGTGTCTCTGTTGCTCTCTCGCATACAGGGTTATTGTTACCGTCTTTCTAAATTCCATATATATGCGTTAGTATACTGTATATATTGGTGTTTTTATTTCTGGCTTACTTCACACTGTATAATAGCTCCAGTTTCATCCACCTCATTAGAACTGATTCAAATGTATTCTTTTTAATGGCTGAGTAATACTCCATTGTGTATATGTTCCACAGCTTTCTTATCCATTCATCTGCTGATGGACATCTAGGTTGCTTCCATGTCCTGGCTATTATAAACAGTGCTGCGATGAACAGTGGGGTACATGTGTCTCTTTCCCTTCTGGTTTTCTTGGTGTGTATGCCCAGCAGTGGGATTGCTGGGTCATAAGGCAGTTCTATTTCCAGTTTTTTAAGGAATCTCCACACTGTTCTCCACAGTGGCTGTTCTAGTTTGCATTCCCACCAACAGTGTAAGAGGGTTCCCTTTTCTCCACACTCTCTCCAGCATTTATTGCTTGTACACTTTTGGGTCGCAGCCATTCTGACTGGCGTGAAATGGTACCTCATTGTGGTTTTGATTTGCATTTCTCTGATAATGAGTGATGTTGAGCATCTTTTCATGTGTTTGTTAGCCATCTGTATGTCTTCTTTGGAGAAATGTCTATTTAGTTCTTTGGCCCATTTTTTGATTGGGTCATTTATTTTTCAGAAATTGAGCTGCAGGAGTTGCTTGTATATTTTTGATAATAGTTATTTGTCAGTTGCTTCATTTGCTATTATCTTCTCCCATTCTGAAGGCTGTCTTTTCACCTTGCTTATAGTTTCCTTTGTTGTGCAGAAGCTTTTAATTTTAATTAGGTCCCATTTGTTTATTTTGCTTTTATTTCCAGTATTCTGGGAGGTGGGTCATAGAGGATCCTGCTGTGATTTATGTCAGAGAGTGTTTTGCCTATGTTCTCCTCTAGGAGTTTGATAGTTTCTGGTCTTACATTTAGATCTTTAATCCATTTTGAGTTTATTTTTGTGTATGATGTTAGAAAGTGTTCTAGTTTCATTCTTTTACAAGTGCTTGACCAGTTTTTCCAGCACCACTTGTTAAAGAGGTTGTCTTTTCTCCACTGTAAATTCTTGCCTCCTTTGTCAAAGATAAGTTGTCCATAGGTGCGTGGATTTATCTCTGGGCTCTCTATTTTGTTCCATTGATCTATATTTCTGTCTTTGTGCCAGTACCATACTGTCTTAATGACTGTGGCTTTGTAGTAGAGCCTGAAGTCAGGCAGGTTGATTCCTCCAGTTCTATTTTTCTTTTTCAAGATTGCTTTGGCTATTCGAGGTTTTTTGTATTTCCATACAAATTGTGAAATTATTTGTTCTAGCTCTGTGAAAAATACCGTTGGTAACTTGATAGGGATTGCATTGAATCTATAGATTGCTTTGGGTAGTATACTCATTTTCACTATATTGATTCTTCCAATCCATGAACATGGTATATTTCTCCATCTGTTAGTGTCCTCTTTTGATTTCTTTCACCAGTGTTTTATAATTTTCTATATATAGGTCTTTAATTTCTTTAGGTAGATATATTCCTAAGTATTTTATTCTTTTCGTTGCAATGGTGAATGGAATTGTTTCCTTAAATTCTCTTTCTATTTTCTCATTATTAGTGTATAGGAATGCAAGAGATTTCTGTGTGTTGATTTTATATTTTCACGTGGATGTTGGCCATATCAGTTTAGTTCAGTTCAGTCACTCAGTCGTGTCCAACTCTTTGTGACCCCATGAATTGCAGCACGCCAGGCCTCCCTGTCCATCATCAACTCCAGGAGTTCACTCAGACTCACGTCCATTGAGTCAGTGATGCCATCCAGCCATCTCATCCTCTTTCATCCCCTTCTCCTCCTGCCCCCAATCCCTCCCAGCATCAGAGTCTTTTCCAATGAGTCAACTTTTCACATGAGGTGGCCAAAGTACTGGAGTTTCAGCTTTAGCATAATTCCTTCCAAAGAACACCCAGGGCTGATCTCCTTCAGAATGGACTGGTTGGATCTCCTTGCAGTCCAAGGGACTCTCAAGAGTCTTCTCCAACACCACAGTTCAAAAGCATCAATTCTTCGGTGGTCAGCCTTCTTCACAGTCCAACTCTTGCATCCATACATGACGACAGGAAAAACCATAGCCTTGACTAGACGGACCTTTCTTGGCAAAGTAATGTCTCTGCTTTTGAATATGCTATCTAGGTTGGACATAACTTTCCTTCCAAGGAGTAAGCGTCTTTTAATTTCATGGCTGCAGTCACCATCTGCAGTGATTTTGGAGCCCAAAAAGATAAAGTCTGACACTGTTTCCACTGTTTCCCCATCTATTTCCCATGAAGTGATGGGACCAGATGCCATGATCTTCGTCTTCTGAATGTTGAGCTTTAAGCCAACTTTTTCACTCTCCACTTTCACTTTCATCAAGAGGCTTTTGAGTTCCTCTTCACTTTCTGCCATAAGGGTGGTGTTATCTGCATATCTGAGGTGATTGATATTTCTCCCGGCAATCTTGATTCCAGCTTGTGCTTCTTCCAGCCCAGCGTTTCTCATGATGTACTCTGCATATAAGTTAAATAAGCAGGGTGACAATATACAGCCTTGACGTACTCCTTTTTCTATTTGGAACCAGTCTGTTGTTCCAAGTCCAGTTCTAACTATGGCCATCTATAGATCTTCTTTAAAAGTGTCACTTCTTTGGAGGAATGTTTGCCAAGTCCTTTGCCCATTTTTGAATTGGGCTTCTATTGTTGTTTTTGGTGGTGGTGACAAGTTTTAGGAGATTTTTGTATATTCTCAATTAATCCCTTATCAAATATGTTTTTTGCAAATATTTTCTCCCATTTTGTGAGATGCTGCCATTTCAAATAAGAGTAGTCAGGTTGAGCTTCATAGAGCATGTGCCTGGCTGGCAGTCCACCCCAAACTGTCCCTGGGCTGGACTGTCCTTAGGTCTAAAGGGCAAAGAGTGTTAGCAGATATTTATGGTCAGAAGTCTAAAGCTCTGATCTGCCATCTGTTTTATCAGTCATCAAGATGATATTCTTATTTCCCTCTCTCTGTGTACCTCATTTCTCTACTGGTTCTATATTCCAGAGAGAAGAAAGGGGTTATTATTTCCTGACTCCCTAAGATCTCAGCAGCTGGTCTCAGTCATGAATGGGGAATAGATAAAGGCTTCTCTTGCTTCTTCTTCCCCTGCACTGCCCACCTCATTTTTTTTTTTTTTTCTCCAAGTGGCGTGCACAGTCTTCTCCAACCAGGGATCGAACCTGTGTCCCCTACATTGAGAGCACAGTCTTAACCACTGGACGACCAGGGAAGTCCTCACCTTGCTTCTGATTATCCACATATGCTTCATCAAACTGATGGTTAACCAAACCGGAGTCCAGAAATGGAAGAGAAGAAACATTTCCCCTCTTGCCTAAGACAGGCTGGGCATTGTGCTGGGTACTTTAATGACCTCATTCGTATCCTCATAATAAGTACATTTCATTATTCAGAAAACAGAAGCTCAGAGGTGAAGCTACTTGCTCCAGGCCAGAGGGCTGCCTGTTCCAAAACATATGTGTCTTCCTTTATGCCAATGGAAATTCCTTTACAAAAGGCCTTTCCTGCATTCTGAAAAGGTGACTTTGGAACCACAGTGGGAAGGGCAAGGGAGAGGGTTAACTTTTCAGGGCTCCAAGCCTGCCTCTGCCCTTCAGCCCGAGCTTCCTCTGCAGGGGGACAGGTTCGATCCCTGGTTAGGGGAGCTAAGATCCTGCATACTGTGTGGCACGGCCAAAAAAAATATTTAAAATTATTTTTTTAAAGTGCCAGCAGAGGAGGGAACAAGATGGAGGAGGAGTAGGTGGACGTGGAGTACATCTCTCTCCACGGACACATCAGGAATACACCTTTAGACACAGAAGTGCATGCAGAACACCAGCTGAGAGTCGACAGGAGTGCCTGACCAGAGGAAAAGAATATATAGACCCACGCAAAACTCGGTAGGAGGAAGGAACTAGGGGGGAAACAGGAGTGTTAGTAGGGCTGGACCTGCCCTCGGTGGGTGGGGGAACTGAAGCAGGGGTCTGATCCCCACATCAGGGCAATTGTCTGAATCAGAGGAGAAACATTTAAGGCTGAGCGTGTAACAGCTGATCTGTGGCAGCCTAAATGGAATGAGAATCAGACCTTGCAGCAGCCATACATACCCCAGACGGGGACACAGGTCCCTGGGAAGGTGCAAGAGGTGGAGTTTAGGGATTGTGGAGCAATCCCAGGGTGAGGACTGCATTGACTGCAGAGAGACAGGTCGAGGGGATGTAAGGGAGGAGACTGTGGTGGGAAATGCTTGTAGAGGAAAGCTGGGCAGCCATGGAAGCAAGGCGATACTGCTGAATCACCCTTAGTGGGTGGAGCAATCAGTATAGCGTCTCTCCCCACACTGCCAGCATCCACAGCTGAACAATAGAGAGGCTGGCCCATCAAACGCCTGTCGCACTAAACTACAGAGCAGGACCCCACCCAGGGTGCCCCTTTAAGTGCCTGATGTGCTGATCTACAGAATAGGACCCCAGCCAGGGTGGTCCTTCTATGTGCCTGACACGCTGAACAAGAGAGAAGGACCCCAGGCAAGGGAGCCCTCTAAGTACGTGGTGAACAGGAGGAGCTTCGGAGAAAGACTGGCCAAAGAGGCCTTCTGATCGCCAGCTACAAGAGGTTCAGAAAAAGACTCTGATAGGGCCGTAACTCCTGCGATGGAGACAGTTCATGTCCCTGCACAGTTGGCACCACCAGGGTCCCCACAAGCCAAGCAGCTGCACCACCTTCATGCTCAACTCTCACTGGGGCAGAGCTGCCACAGGCAAAAAGTCTTATGTCTATGCACGCAGGGTCACTTCAGTAGTGTCTGACTCTGCGACCCTGTAGACTGTGGCCTGCCGGGCTTCTCTGTCAGGGAGAGGGCGGTCTCCAGACAAGAATACTGGAGTGTATTGGCCAATACTAGTTGCCATACCCTTCTAGAGCACTATATTTCCTGCTGCCCTAGCTGCCAACTCCCCTGAGTACCTGGTGCTACCAGAACCCCTGCGACCTAAGCAGCAGCACCACCTCTGAGATACCTGGCCCTCACAGGGGCAAACCCAAATCCTCCAGGGCAGCCTCAGGAGCAAACCCCAGTGGACAACCAGAGGTGGAAATAAAACCACAATTGAAACCCAGGGGCAGTGTGGCTAAGAAAGAAGACTCAAAACCTTCCCACCAGCTGTACAAACTGCAGATTAAATTCACACAATCAACTAGGCAGACTCTTTGTCAGTGGAATATATAAAAGGCCATTGAGAGCTCCCACAAAAGAAAATGCACTAGTTTTGATAGCTGTGGATATTGGAGGCAGGAACACATAGGAATAGGACCGAATTAGAATCTGAACTGCTCCCACAGCAGATCCAGAGATCAGCACAGTGTTGGAGGGCATCCTAGGGAGGTGAGCTGGACTGTGACTCCCAGCAGGGGAAAGGACCCTGACAGCAGTGACTCAAGAAAAACATTTACTATTCTTATGTTTTGACTTGTTCTGTAGATTCTTTTGGATTTTTTTCTCTCCCCGCCCTCCACCCCCCATTGCAGTTGTTGATTTTATCGGCACTATGAAATCCAAGTAAGCTTTTGAGCTTTTTTTATTTTTCTCAGTCACATTTTTTATTGTTTTTATAAACCTCTGCCTTTACATTGGGCTTTTGCAGTTCTGTGGAGTTTTCCTTTTTTTCTTTCTTCTTTTTTTAATTTTAATTTTTAAAACCTATTATTATTATTTCTACATTTATTCCTTTGTTTGCTTTTACCACTGTTCTCTTCCCCTTGCAGTTAATCTTTAATGTATATAAATCTTCTTCATCTACCTCTATTTAATTTTGCATATCTATTCTTTTTTCTTTCTTTCCTTTCCTCTTAACATATTTGTTAGTTTTATTTTCATTCTCCACGTGGCACCTTGCTTTAGTTTTGTTTTCCAGTTTGTGCTTTAGTTAGTTTTCTTCTGGTAGATATAATTTTTGGTTTCCTTTGTTCCCTGGGTCAATCTATTGTACTTTATTTTTGTTGGACTGTTTTGATTTTGATTATGGGTGTGTGTATATATATATATATATGTAAATTCAATACCCTTTTAATTGTTGTTATAAGCCTCTGCTTCTACATTGGGCTTTTGCAGTTCAGTTGAGTTTTTCTTTTTTTTCTTTTTTCTTTCTTCTTCCATTTTTTTTCCTTTTCTCTTTTTTATGACTTTAATTCTTAATTTTTTAAACCTATTATATTTTTTCTACATTTATTCCTTTGTTTGCCTTTCTTACTGTTCTTTTCCACTTGTAGTTAATCTTTAATGTATATAAATCTTCATCTATCTCTATTTAACTTTGCATATGTATTCTTTCTTTCCTTTCCTCTCAACATATTGTTAGTTTAGTTTTGTTTTTTTTCATTGCTTTATTACCCATGTGGCACCTTGCTTTAGTTTTGTTTTCCAGTTTGTGCTTTCGTTAATTTTGTCCTTAACTGATAAATATTAATTTTTGTTTTCTTTTGTTCACCAGGTCAATCTACTGTACTTTATTTTTGTTGGGCTATTTTGACTTTGCTCATGGGTGTATATGTATGTGTGTATATCCAATTATTTTAATTATTATTTGCCTGATTTTGTATCTGCCATTTGTCTGGGGTTCACCTTTGGTTTCTTGTTTTTGGATATTTGTTTTAATCTCACTTAATGCCATAACAAGCCACTTGTGGAATCTTTGTTCCTGGCCAGTACTCAAGCCCTGAGCCTTTGGAGGGGGAGCACTGACACCACGACCCTAGACTACCAGAGAACTAACCCTCAGTTCAGTTCAGTTCAGTCACTCAGTCGTGTCCGACTCTTTGCGACCCCATGAATTGCAGCATGCCAGGCCTCCCTGTCCATCACCATCTCCTGGAGTTCACTCACACTCACATCCATCGAGTCGGTGATGCCATCCAGCCGTCTCATCCTCTGTCGTCCCCTTCTCCTCCTGCCCCCAATCCTTCCAAGCATCAGAGTCTTTTCCAATGAGTCAACTTTTCACATGAGGTGGCCAAAGTACTGGAGTTTCAGCTTTAGCATCATTCCTTCCAAAGAACACCCAGGGCTGATCTCCTTCAGAATGGACTGGTTGGATCTCCTTGCAGTCCAAGGGACTCTCAAGAGTCTTCTCCAACACCACAGTTCAAAAGCATCAATTCTTCGGTGGTCAGCCTTCTTCACAGTCCAACTCTTGCATCCATACATGACGACAGGAAAAACCATAGCCTTGACTAGACGGACCTTTCTTGGCAAAGTAATGTCTCTGCTTTTCAATATGCTATCTAGGTTAGTCATAACTTTTCTTCCAAGGAGTAAGCATCTTTTAATTTCAGAAGAAACGTCAGAAGACGTCTTTTAATTTGGCAGAAACCAAAAGGAAGAAAGAATTCAACCTTGAAACCTGAGAAAAGGAGACCTCAAACACAGTATGTTTTAAAAAGTAATGAAAAGGCAGAGACATACTACACAAATGAAGGAACAAACTAGAAACACAGAAGTCCAAGTAAATGAAGAGGAAGTAGGCAAGCTACCTGAAAAAGAATTCAGAATGATGATAGTAAAGATGATCAAAAACCTTGACAACAAAATGGAGAAAATGCAAGAATCATTAACAAAGACCTAAAAGAATTAAAGAATAAGCATATTGAGACAAACAACACAATTACTGAAATTAAAAATAAAAGAATTAAAGAATAAACATACTGAGACAAACAACACAATTACTGAAATTAAAAATACTCTAGACTTCCCTGGTGGCTCAGAAGGTAAAGTGTCTGTCTACAATGTGGGAGACCTGGGTTTGATCCCTGGGTCAGGAAGTTCTCTGGAGAAGGAAAAGGCAACCCACTCCAGTACTCTTGCCTAGAAAATCCTATGGACAGAGGAGCCTGGTGTCCATGGGGTCGCAAAGAGTCGAACATGACTGAGCAACTTCACTCAGAAGGAATCAGTAGCAGAATATCTGAAGCAGGATGAATCAGTGAGATGGATGATAAAATTGTGGAGATAACTTCTGAAGAGCAGAATAAAATAAAAAGAATGATAAAAAGTGAGGATAGTCTCAGAGACCTCTGGGACAATATAAAACACACCAACATTTGAACTATAGGGATCCCAGAAGAAGAGAAAAAGAAAGGGTATGAGAAAATTTTTGAAGAGATTATAGTTGAAAATTCCCCCAACATGGAAAAGGAAATAGTCAATCAAGTCCAAGAGGCACAAAAGTCCCATACAGGATAAACCCAAGAAGAAACACACCAAGTCACATACTAATCAAACTAACAACGACTAAACACAAAGAAAGAATATTAAAAGCAGCAAGGGAGAAGCAACAAGTAACATACAAGGCAAACCCCATATGCTTAGCAGCTGATTTTTCAGCAGAAACTCTGCAGGCCAGAAGGGAATGGCAGGATATATTTAAAGTACTGAAAGGGAAAAATCTACAACCAAGTTTACTGTAGCTGGCAAGGATCTCATTCAAAATTGATGAAGAAATAAAAAGCTTTTCAGATTAGAAAAAGTTAAGAGAATTCAGTACCACCAAACCATGTTAAAAGGATGTATATAGTCAAGAAAAGAAAAGAAAGAAAAGAAGAAAGTGAAGTTGCTCAGTCGTGCCCGACTCTTTGCGACCCCATGGACAGTAGCCTGCACCAAGCTCCTCTGTCCATGGGATTTTCAAGGCAAGAGTACTAGAGTGGGTTGCCATTTCCTTCTCCAGGGAATCTTCCCAACCTAGGGATTGAACCCAGATCTCTCACATTGTAGACAGATGCTTTACCTTCTGAGCCACCAGGGAAGTCCATAGTCAAGAAATACAAGGGGAAAAAAAAAAGATCTATAAAATCAACCCCAAACATCTAAGAAAATGGCAATAGGAATATATATATCAATAATTACTTTAAACATAAATGGATTAAATGCTCCAACCAAAAGAAACAGACTGGCTGAATGGATACAAAAACAACAAGACCCATATATATGCTGTCTACAAGAAACCCATTTCAGACCTCAAGACACATACAGACTGAAAGTGAGAGCATGGAAAAATATATTCCATATAAATGGGAAGCAAAAGAAAGCTGGAGTAGCAATCCTCATATTCAGACAAAATAGACCTTAAGATTAGAAGAGGTAAGGAAGGACACTACATAATTATCAAGGGATCAATCCAAGAGGAAGATGTAATGATTGTAAATATCTATGCACCCAACATAGGAGCACCTCAATACATAAGACAAACACTAACAGACATAAAAGGAGAAATTGACGGTAACACAATAATAGTAGGAGACTTTAACACCTCATTCACACCAATGGACAGATCATCAAAACAGAAAATTAATAAGGAAACCCAAGTCTTAAATGATACATTAGATGAGATGGATCTCATTGATATCTTCAGGACATTCCATCCAATTGCAGAAGACTATACCTTTTTCTCAAGTGCACGTGGAACATTCTCCAGGATAGACCACGCCTTAGGTCACAAATCAAACCTCAGTAAATTTAAGAAATCGTGTCAAGCATCTTGTCTGACCACAATGCTATGAGACTAGATATCAATTACAAGGAAAAAACCATAAGAACCACAAAAACATGGAGATTAAACAACACATTTCTAAATAACCCACAGGTTACTGAAGAAATCAAAAGGGAAATAAAAAAAATTCTTGAAACAAATGACAATGAAAACACAACAACTCAAAACCTGTGGTATGCAGTAAAAGCAGTTCTAAGAGGGAAGTTTATAGCAATACAATCCTACCTCAAGAAACAATAAAAACATTGAATAGACAACCTAACTTTTACACCTAAAACGATTGGGAAAAGAAGAACCAAAAAAA
The DNA here is from genome assembly GCF_029407905.1 of Bubalus kerabau. Classification (NCBI taxonomy): domain Eukaryota; kingdom Metazoa; phylum Chordata; class Mammalia; order Artiodactyla; family Bovidae; genus Bubalus; species Bubalus kerabau. The sequence continues at coordinate 12,391,189 of NC_073637.1, read as the reverse complement.
CCCCAAAATTAGTAGAAGGAAAGAAATCATAAAGATCCGAGCAGAAATAAATGAAAAAGAAATGAAAGAAACATTAGTAAAGATTAATAAAAACTAAAAGCTGGTTCTTTGAGAAAATAAACAAAATTGACAAACCTTTAGCCAGACTTATCAAGAAAAAAAAGAGAAGAATCAAATCAACAAAATTAGAAATGAAAAAGGAGAGTTTACAACAGACAATGTAGAAATACAAAGGATTATAAGAGACTATTATGAACAACTATATGGCAATAAAATGGATAACCTGGAAGAAATGGACAGTTCTTATGGAAGTTTAATCTTCCAAGACTGAACCAGGAAGAAATAGAAATTATGAACAACCCAAATGCAAGCACTGAAATTGAAGCAGTTCTAATGAGGTGGATGAAACTTGAGCCTATTATACAGAGTGAAGTACGCCAGAAAGAAAAGCTCCAATACAGTACACTAATGCATATATAAGTAATTTAGAAAGATGGTAACCATAACCCTGTATGTGAGACAGCAAAAGAGACACAGATGTATAGAACAGTCTTTTGGACTCTGTGGGAGAGGGAGATGGTAGGATGATTTTGGAGAATGGCATTGAAACATGTATAATATCATATAAGAAACGAATCTCCAGTCCAGGTTCGATGCAGGATACAGGATGCTTGGGGCTGGTGCACTGGGGTGACCCAGAGGGATGGTACAGAGAGGGAGGTGGGATGGGGGTTCAAGATGGGGAGCACATGCACACCCATGTGGATTCATGTTGATGTATGGCAAAACCAATACAATATTGTAAAGTAATTAACCTCCAATTAAAATAAATAAATTAAAAAAAAAACTCCCAAAAAACAAAAGCCCAGGACCAGATGGCTTCACAGGAGAATTCTATCAACCATTTAAAGAAAAGCTAATGCCTATCCTTCTAAAACTGTTTCCAAAAATTGCAGAGGAAGGAACACTTCCAAATTCATTCTATGAGGCCATCATCACCCTGATACCAAAACCAGACAAAGACAGCACAAAAAAAGAAAACTATCTTGTTTTCAAAGATGACATAAAAGCCAATATCACAGATGAACATAGATGCAAAAATCCTCAACAAAATTTTGCAAACAGAATTCAGCAACACATCAAAGAGCTCATATACCATGATCAAGTTGGGTTTATTCCAGGAATGAAAGGATTCTTCAATATAAACAAATCAATGTGATACATCATACTAACAAATTGAAAGATAAAAGTCATATGATAATCTCAATAGATGCAGAAAAGCCTTTGACAAAATTCAGCACCCATTTATGATTAAAACTCTTCAAAAAATGGGCATAGAAGAAATCTCAATATAGTACAGGTGATATATGATCAGCCTACAGCAAACATTATTCTCAATGGTGAAAAACTGAAAGCATTCCCCCTAAAATCAGGAACAAGACAAGGGTTTCCACTTTCTCCACTATTATTGAACATAGTTCCAGAAGTCCTAGCTACAGCAATCAGAGAAGAAAAAGAAATAAAAGGAATCCAGATCGGAAAAGAAGTAAAGCTCTCACTGTTTGCAGATGGCATGATACTGTACATAGAAAACCCTAAAGATAGTATCAGAAAATTACTAGAGCTAATCAGTGAATTTAGCAAAGTTGCAGGATACAAAATCAATACACAGAAATCACTTGCATTTCTATATACTAACAATGAAAAATCAGAAAGAGAAATTAACAAGTCGATCCCATTCACCATTGCAACAAAAGGAATTAAATATCTAGGAATAAACTTACCTAAGGAGACAAAAGAACTGTACACAGAAAATTATTAGACACTAATCAAAGAAATTAAAGATGACATAAACAGATGGAGAGATGTTCCATGTTCCTGGGTAGAAAGAATCAATATTGTGAAATGACTGTACTACCAAATGCAATCTACAATTTCAATGCGATCCCTATCAAATTACCAATGACATTTTTCACAGAACTAGAATAAAAAATTTTACAATTTTTTATTGTAAAAACCACAAAAGACCCAGAATAGCCCAAAGCAGTCTTGAGAAAGAAGAATGAACCTGGAGGAATCAACCTTTCTGACTTCAGATTATACTACAAAGCTACAGTCATCAAGACAGTATGGTACTGGCACAAAAACAGAACTATAGACCAATGGAACAAGATAGAAAGCCTGGAAATAAACCCATGCACCTATGGTTACCTTATTTTTGACAAAGGAGGCAATAATATACAATGGGGCAAAGACAACTTCTTCAATAAATGGTTCTGGGAAAACTGGACAGCTACATGTAAAAGAATGAAATGAGAACACTTCCTACACCATACACAAAGATAAACTCAGAATGGATTAAAGACCTAAATGTAAGACCAGAAACTATAAAACTCTTAGAGGGAAACACGGGCAGCACACTTGATGACATAAATCAAAGCAAGATTCTCTATGATCCACCTCCTAGAGTAATGGAAATAAAAACAAAAATAAACAAGTGGGACCTGATTAAGCTTAAAAGCTTTTGCACAGCAAAGGAAACTATAAGCAAGGTGAAAAGACAACCCTCAGATGGGAGAAAATAATAGCAAATGAAACAACTGACAAAGGATTAATTTCCAAAATATACAAGAAGTTCATACAAGTCAATGCCAGACAAACAAACAACCCAATCAAAAAGTGGGAAAAAGACCTAAACAGACATTTCTCCGAAGAAGACGTACAGATGGCTAACAAACACATGAAAAGATGCTCAACATCGCTCATTATTAGAGAAATGCAAATCAAAACTACAATGAGATATCACCTCACACCAGTCAGAATGGCCATCATCAGAAAGTCTACAAGCAATAAATGCTGGAGAGGGTGTGGAGAAAAGGGAACATTCTTGCCCTGTTGGTGGGAATGTAAATTGATACCTCCACTATCGAAGATGGTATGGGGATTCCTTAAAACACTAGGGATAAAACCACCATATGACCCAGCAATCCCACTCCTAGGCATAGGAGTGGTTTCCTGAGGAAACCAAAATTGAAAAAGACACATATATCCCATTGTTCGATGCAGAACTATTTACAATAGCTAGAACATGGAAGCAACCAAATATCCATTGACAGATGAATGGATAAGGAAGTTTTGGTACATATACACAATGGAATATTACTCAGCCATAAAAAGGAATGCATCTGAGTGAGTTCTGATGAGGTGGTTAAACCTAGAACCTATTATACAGAGTGAAGTGAGCCAGAAAGAGAAAGATAAATATCATATTCTAACACATATATATGGAATCTAGAAGAATGGTACTAAGGAACTTATTTACAGGGCAGCAGTGGAGAAAGAGACATGGAGAATAGACTTATAGACATGGGTAGAGGGGAGGAGAGGGTGAGATGTATGGAAAGAGTCACATGGAAACTTACATTACCATGTGTGAAATAGATAGCCAGTGGGAATTTGCTCTATGCCTCAGGAAACTCAAACAGGGGCTCTGTATCAACCTAGACAGGTGGGATGGGGAGGGAGATGGGAGGGAGGTTCAAAAGGGAGGGGATATATGTATACCTATGGCTGATTCATGTTGATGTTTGACAGAAAACAACAAAATTCTGTAAAGCAATTATCCTTCAATAAAAAAATAAATTAAAGAAAAAAAGTGCCAGCAGATCATGTATCTGGTGATGTGCTTTGAAACACACACAAAATCCATCAATGAGTATCTACTATTGCGAAGTCTATACCAACTTCATGACAATTCAGAACACCCAAAACAAGTCAGTGCACATGTCCATGAAAAGACAGATCTAGGCATCATTCATCATAGCCCCAAACTAGAAATAACCCAAATGTACCTACCAAGCAGAATAGATGAAACAACATAGAAAAATCATTCAACAGAGTGTTTACTATAAAAAACAAACCAAACCAAAAAAACCAAAAACCTCCCAAGAACTATTACTGCAAGAAACCACATGGAGACATCTGAGATAAAGAGATGGAGCGGAAAAAAAAAAAATAACCTCAAACACAAAGGAGTAGATACTGTATGTTTCCACCCGTGAGAAGCTCTAAAACAGGCACAACTAATCTACAGTAATATTGTAGAAGTCACAAAAGTGATTTCCTTTTAGAGGGAATGATGGGTGAGTTGGAAGGGCACACAAGGAAGCCTTCTGAGTTGTTAGAAACATTCTGTGTGTTTAACAAGATGGTGATTACATGGGTGTAGACATACAAGGGACATGCGTGTTAAAGATTGTGCATTTGGGCATTTGGGAAATCTAGAAAAATAGTGTAGATGAACTTATTTGCAAGGCAGAAATACAGACACAGATTAGAGAACAAACATATGTATACCAAGAAGGGACGGGGGGATGAATGGGGAGGTTGGGATTGACATATACACACTGCTATGTATAAAATATGTAACTGATAAGAGCATACTATATAGCACAGGGAACTCAGTGCTCTACAGTGACCTCAATGGGAAGGAAATCCACAAAAGAGGGGCTATATGTATGCATATGGGCTTCCCTGATAGCTCAGTTGATAAAGAATCCACCTGCAATACAGGAGATCCCGGTTTGATTCGTGGGTTGGAAAGGTCTGCTGGAGAAGGGATAGGCTGCCCACTCCAGTATTCTTGGGCTTCCCTTGTGGCTCAGTCGGTAAAGAATCCACTTGCAACGTGGGAGACCTGGGTTCCATCCCTGGGTTGGGAAGATCCTCTGGAAAGGAAAGGCTACCCACTCCAGTATTCTGGCCTGGAGAATTCCATGGACTGTATGGGGTTGCAAAGAGTAGGATGTGACTGAGCAACTTTCACTTTCTCTTTTCATGTATACATATAGCTGATTCACTTTGCTGTACAGCAGAAATTATCACAGCATTGTAAAGCAACTGGCACTCCAATTTTTAAAAAGTATATATGAGGAAAAAAAACTTTAAAAAATTTTGCATTTAGGGACTTCCCTGGTGGTCCAGTGGTTAAGACTTTGTGCTTCCACTACAGGGGGCACAGAAATTCAATCCCGGGTTGGAGAACTAAGATCCCACATGCCATGTGGCACACCATATCCCCCACCCCCACCACCATAAATAAATTTTTTAAAAATTGTGCATTTAACTCTAAGTTGTATTTCAGTTAAAAAGAAAACAAACTCCAGTAGCCCGAGGAGTATCCAGGGTTGGCAGTGCTGGCAGATTTACTCTAATTAGGTGATGGCCGTGACAGGCTCTCGGCTGTGTTCTCAGCTGCCCAGCCTCCCTTGGTCCCTGCCTCTGGCCAGGTTCCCTCGCCTGCCTGTGTCTCCTAGAACAGTCTGCTCTCCTGCCAATAAAGCCTTTTGCCTTCATGTTAGCCTGAGTCTCTCACTTTGTTGGCAGCCTGAGTCCTTTCCTAGCATGTAACCTGGGTCTGGAAAAGAGGAACCAATAAAATGCTAAATAGGATTGTATTTTGTCAATTGTAAGGAGCCAAGTTACAGGAAAGACATTACTATTATTTTTTTTTTTTTTTAAAGCAAAGGAAATTGGTTTCTGAAATGCTCAGTTTGAAATCTGAGAATCATTTAAAACCATGCTTTACAAGGCTGCCTAATTGCAAAAGCTATAAACTCTCCTGGGAAAACAACCATTAAAAAAAGCATGACATTTCAGAACATAATACCAGTCAAGACGCACTAGCTCATGATGGTTATTGTAGCCCAACTGTTGTTTTCGTTTAATGGGACACTTAAAAATACAATTAGGGGGCTTCCCTGGTGGCTCAGTGGTAAAGAATCTGCCTGCCAATGCAGGAGACACTGGTTTGATCCCTGATCTGGGAAGATCCCACATGCCTCGGAGCAACTAAGCCTGTTCGCCACAACTATTGAGACCGTCCTCTAGAATCCGGGAGCCACACTCCTGAGCCTGGGTGCCGCAACTCCTGAAGCCCACATGCCCTGTAGCCTGCGCTCTGCAACAAGAGAAGCCACGGCAATGAGAAGCCCGAGCACCAAATCTAGAGAGCAGTCCCTGCTTGCCATATCTAGAGAAAGCCCATGAACAATGAAAGACCCAGCACAGCCAAAAATAAATAAATTAATTTATACATAAAAAATACAGTTAGATCTGTAGACTCTGGCAGAATCAAAGCACATAATGAAATGAAGAGAGCAGGTATTTGGAAGATAATGTTATGTAAGGAAATCATTTTGGTGAACTTTATTTGAATCAGGATGATTCACAATTCTATAATTAGATATTTCAGTTTAAACATGAAATACAGTAAATTATTCAAACAGCAAACAAAGCCTCTCTCCCTGGTATTTCTCAATGAAAGATTTAATGAGACCCTGACATTGGGGTTTCATCTTCAGACCATTGGTGATTAGTAGATAGCCTGATGCTTGCAAACACTTCCTCCTCTTCGTTTGGGACATGAACTCGAGATTCCAGTTCTCCGTATCTGCTCATGCTTCCTGAGGTCTGGGTTTCCTAGAGGGCTTCTGTCCCATGGTGGCCCTTGAACCAGGAGGTTCCTGAGTGGTCACATCTGCAGTTCACTGTGGGCACTGTTCACAGAATTGCTGGAAGTACATGGGAAGAACCTTTGGCTTCAGGACCAACTAGCTTCCATGTCAGAAACTCAGACTGAAGCTTTGTTGCTACAATTGGATGATTTAGCTCAAAGACCTGGCCTCTTGTTAGTCACACCTCTGTTTTATCCCCTTACGTTGAGTGTGGGCTGGACTTAGTGACTGGCTTCCGAGGAACAGAAGTCATGGGATGTCCCTGCCATGGTTAAGTTACAAATTGTGACTTCTCTCTCTCTCTCTCTCTAGATTGCTTCAGTGAAGCCAGCTGCTGTATTATGGAGAGGCCCATGGAACAAGAAACTGAGGCAAGCTTCCTTCAGTGACCAACAAGGAGCTGAGACGCTCATCTCAACAGCCTCCAGGGAATTGAATCCTGTCAACAGGCTCCTGTATGAGCTTGGAGGCAGATCCGTCCCAGGTGAAACTTGCAATGACAGGTTGATTGCCTCCCTGTGGGCGGTTCCTCTCCCCCCTCCCCCCCAGCCCCCAGTCTCCCTTATCTCTCTCCTCCTCCCCTTCCTCTTCTCCTCCTCCATCTCATTTAGTCTCGTCATGTTTCATGTGGGCTTCCCTGGTGGCTCAGACAGTAAAGAATCCGCCTGCAAAGCAGGAGACAAAAGTTGGATTCCTGGGTGGGGAAGACCCCCTGGAAAAGGGAATGGCAACCCACTCCAGTATTCTTGCCTGGAGAATTCCACAGACAGAGGATCCTGGTGGGTGCCGTCCATGAGGTTGCAAAGAGTCAGACATGACTGAGCGACTAACACGTTTGGTCCACACACTTACCATGTTTCACGTAGATCAGTGATTTGCCACTTTTGTGTTTAAACTAAAGTGTTCTATTTTCAAATAAACTAATCTGTGGGTGCAGCTCTTTGAAACTCAGCTCTCTTTAGATGTGGAGAAAAGGGAGAAGAAGGTAATAAACAACCCCCAAAAGCAAACTACCTATTATCCTGGGTGGCAACTATGAAGAAAGATAAATCAGGGAAGTGAGGATAAGACATGTTGAGAAGCATTATTGTTAAAACAGGAAGGTTAGGGAAAGCCTTAGAGAAAAAGTGACATTTGGGAAAAGACCCGGTTGTACAGGGTCTTGTAGGCCTCTGTAAGACCCTGGCTTGCTGAAGGAGAAGAGATCCTGATCACTGGAATGGGGACATGCTTCTGTTCTGGCAAAGCTTTGGCAAGCTACATTGCCTCAGTTCAGTTCAGTTCAGTCGCTCAGTTGTGTCTGACTCTTTGCAACTCCATGAACCATAGCACGCCAGGCCTCCCTGTCCATCACCAACTCCCAGAGTTTACCCAAACTCGTGTCCATTGAGTCGGTGATGCCATCCAACCATCTCATCCTCTGCCGTCCCTTCTCCTCCTGCCTCTGTAAGATCAGTTTCTTCATCTGAATAATAATGATTTTATGGGCTGAACTGTGTACCTCCCACATTCACAGGTTGAAGCCCTAAGCCACAGAACCTCAGAATGTGACTGTATTTGGAGATAGGGTCTTTGAAGAGGTGATTAATTTAAAGTATGGCCTTAATCCAATCTGACTGGTGCCCTTATGAGAAGAGATTAGCATACAAGCACACACAGAGGCAAGACCCAGAGGATGTGAAGACCCAGAGGATAGTCATCTCTAAGCCAAGGAAAGTGGCCTCAGATGAAACCACCCTGCGGACACCTGATTTCAGATTTCTAGCCTCCAGTATTGTGGAGAAATAAATTTCCGTGTTATCAAATCTATGGTACTTCGTTGTGGCAGCCCTAGCAGATGGATTCATTGTTATGTACCTCAAGAGCTGTGTGCTTTAAAAGAGATAACATATGCAGAAGAACATTTACTCATTTATTCTGTCCACAAAAATTTATTGAGTGCCTACTAAATGGTGCTGATGGCATCTAACACATAGAAACACAAACGCACATTGATGATTATCATGATTATTAAAACAAACAGGTTGGCAGGTGAATTTTTGTCATATCTACCTATTTTTCTTTCCAAAATGGTAACTACAGCATCTCATCCTTGGCCCAATTCATTAGGGAACATGGGGGTGATACACTTTCATGCATAATTAGGTCTCATTTCCCTCTGTTGGGCTTCCCAGATGGCTCAGTGATAAAGAATCCACCTGCCAATTTAGGTGACAAAGGAGACAAGTGTTTGATCCCTAGTTTGGGAAGATCCCCCGAAGGAGAAAACAGCAACCCACTGCAGTATTCTTGCCTGGGAAATCCCATCGACAGGGGAGCCTAGCGGGCTACAGTCCATGGGGCCACAGAGAGTCAGACACAATTCAGCGGCTGAGCCTGCACACACATGGAGAGAGACATGCCACCTCTACTGATCAGTGAAGAAAAGAACCCTCTACATACCAGGACTGAAATGTCTTCCCTAGAAAAGTCATCTGAATTCATTTGTCTTCCAATTCAACCAAATCAAATTTAGTGCCTACTAGGCACTCGACACAGTGTTGGAATTAGAGTGTAAAAGTGAATTAGACAGACTTTGCCCTTAAGGAGTTGCTGTCTGGTGGGTGAGACACTCAAACAAACAGTGATGATACTCCCTGACAATGGTTATCAAAGAGGCAGACATAAATTGCTGTAGGAAAATGGCAAAGACAAAATGATTCTGTTTGGGTATGTGTGTTATGGGGCGGTGTCTGTGAATTAAGGCTATAAATGTTCCCAAGACACCACTGATTGTCTCTAATTTAATGACAGCTTTTGGGTACACAATCTGAAGTACTACAACATTAAATGGTCACATCGATTATTAGATGCATTATGGAAATGTTAACATTTGGAAAATAAGGCTGTTTGAACTCCCTTTCTGCTAAACCCAGGATCCCCTACAGCTGGGTGGAGAGTCTGAAAGTCTGTCCTCAGCCTAGAGGGAGCAGGGCTAGTTTAGGGGCCCACTTCAGACCTGAGAGATCTAATGTAGGAGGAATCCACCAGCCAGGCACTAAAACATCAAAAGCCAATGCTGGGGATGGAAGATGATGGAGGAAAGAATTATTCCATCACTCTTCCCAAGAAGAATACAGCGCAGGGTTGCCAGAAATGTTTTAACAAGATGCTTATGCGGGATGAGCTCCCAAAAGCTGCTCAGATTGCTAACTTCCCTCCGAGGAGCTCTGCCTGGGTCAGTGGAGGGGAGGTGTTCTGGTTTGCAAAGCCGGACCTGCCTGTCAGATTGCTGTGATCACAGAGGACAGGCTGGGGTGGCCACCAGCAAGCTTTGTTACCATCTCGCCCCTTTCCTTTAAATAAATGCTGAATGAATATCTGTGGAAGGGGCATGAAGTGGTTTGCCTGCCTCAGGCCCCCTCTTGTTTCTATCCATCTCTGCCTGAAAGGCAGCATTCAAAAGCAACAGCCAGTGCAGGCTGTGTGGAAGAAGCCGTGTCAGCCCAGAGGCTAGTGGAAACTGGGGGAGAGAATGCAGACGTCACCAGAGCAGAGCAGGCCAGTTCGGAATGGAGGGGTGGGGGCAGGGTGGGAGGCTGGAGATGCCCCCAGACTCTGGAGCTCCGGGGGCACCGAGGTTACAGGGCTGCGGAGATGTCCCAGGGGTGGGAAGGAGCTATTCAGGGTGCTGAGGCTATTAGACCACATCTATCTTCCTGCATTAAAAAAAAAATGTATTATTATAGTTTTTTGGCCATGTTGCATGGCTTGTGGGAACTTAGAGACCGAAGCTGTGTCCCCTGCAGTGGACTGCCAGATAAGTCCCTCTGTGGCTTCTTTATTTAAAAACATTTATTTAATTTTTAAAATTCTTTTCCTCTGTGGCTTCTTAATTACTAGCTGGTGGATCATCTGTTCTTTACCACCAGCTACCTCGCTCTCACTGCCGTTACCAGGTGTGTGTGCGTGTGTGTGTGTGTATTTGAGAGTAGAAGAACTGGTGATGACAATGGGTAGAGAAGGAAGCAAAACATGGGCCAGAAAGATCGCCCTGGTTCACAGCAACCTGGAGACGAGCCTGAGTGGCCCTGGGAATCTTGGGTGATGGACACTGTTGATCTTTGTGGCCAAGAACACGGCAGTGTGGATCCCACAGGCCTATCTGAATCTTCACTGTGGCTCTGATCCTACGTGATCTGGACAAGTTACTTAACCTCTCTGAAGTTTCAGTCTGTGATATCTATCTCACAGGGCTGTTCAAAGAATTAAATGAGATCGTGTATTGTAAGGGGTATAGCACTGTGCCTGGCATATAGCTTATGCTTAGTGAATAGTGGGCTTTCCAGGTGGCGCTAGTGGTAAAGACCCTGTTTGCCAATGTAGGAGATGTGAAAGATGAGGCTTCAGTCCCTGGGTTGGGAAGATCCCTTGCAGGAGGGCATGGCAACCCACTCCAGTATTGTTGCCTGGAGAATCCCATGGACAGAGGAGCCTGGTAGGCTATAAACCATGGGGTCACAAGAGAATCAGACACAACTGAGCAATTAAACAACAGCACACAGTACTATCTGAGTTAGACTCTGCACGCCTGCCCAGATAAAGGATTGTCTTTCAAAGAATGAAGGCCCCGAAGTTTAGGGAAACAGCGGGTCTGAAACCCTAAAGCCTCTTCCAGTTGGTGGGGGTGAGAAGGTCTGTGATAAGGAGCCGCAGCTTTGGCCCAGAACTTGTGCCAGCATTTCTAAGAACTGCCTAATACATGTCTGTGTTTCTCTAGTTTCAGATGCCTATCTCCTGATTGCTCAGACAACTGTCATTGTCAGAGTCCAGAGAAGCGAAGGTGGCCAGGCTGGGGAGGCTAAAAAGGACCTCTCAGGTGAAATGTGATTTGAGTTGGGCCCTGTGACCGGGGAGCATTTGGATTCATGGGCTAGGGAGGGGTAAGGGACTTGACTCAGCCTCGCCTTGGTCTACTATAAAATGGGCATTGTCATATTATTAATATTTTACCAATTTTGCCTAAGGATTTAATTAGACTGCTGCTACTGCTGCTAAGTCGCTTCAGTCGTGTCCGACTCTGTGCGACCCCACAGACGGCAGCCCACCAGGCTCCCCCGTCCCTGGGATTCTCCAGGCAAGAACACTGGAGTGGGTTGCCATTTCCTTCTCCAGTGCATGAAAGTGAAAAGTGGAAGTGAAGTCGCTCAGTCATTTCCGGCTCTAGTGACCCCATGGACTGCAGCCTTCCAGGCTCCTCCGTCCATGGGATTTTCCAGGCAAGAGTGCTGGAGTAGGGTGCCATCGCCTCCTCCGAAGGATTTAATGAGACAGTAGGCTGCTACTGTCTGTCATCAGGTAGGCAATAGTAGCTCCATTTTGTAGCTGAGCAGACTGAAGGCTGGCACAGAGCAGGTGAGCAGACTGAAGGCTGGCGCAGAGCAGGTACTCAGGCAATAGTAGTAAGTCATAGCTGTCATCATTCCAGCCATCGGGATAAAATGAAAGGATGAAGATAAGATAAAACACATGGATGGAGGAGCTTCTGACTAGCTTGTTTGTAGCTGCCTCCCTAGCCCCCAGAACAGCTCTGCACATTAAAGATCCTCAGTGTAGCTTTGCTCAATTAATGAAGTCCCAGCTCTTCCACTCATCACTTCAGGGACTTCTTAACCTCTCTCTGTCCCAGTTTCCTCATCTGTAAAATGCCTCACTGAATTATTGATGGTAATAGAATAGAGCCTGATTCAATGAATGCTCCCTGTTTTTATTATCCCTCCCTGTTTTTATTATTTGTGGGAAGTGTCTGATTGGAACACTTTACATCTGCTCTGTTACATGTTCATGGACTTGGGAAATGTTTTACTATCGCATGTTAGAACACTCCTCCCTCTGAAGACCATGGCCTGAGAGTTGTCATATTGACCTCTTACTGGGAAGAAGGGGATGGGGGCTGGAAAGGGCTGGTGGCTAGGGTGGACCGTGGGCACTGTGTGTAATGGTTAGGGACACTGGTTTTGTATGCTGTACTGATTGCTGTGTGACCTTGGGCAAGTTATTTGACTTCTCTGAGTCTCAATCGTGCAGCTGCAAAATGAGAATTACTATAGCATCCACTTTGTGGCCTTGGCACAGAGTACTCATGAAATAGTAGTGAAAAATGCTTGGGAGGCAACAGAAGACAAGTCCTGTGCTGAACTTACTTTTAAATAAAGGCTTTCCCTCGGCAAGGCCCCCAAGGGACAGCAATCACTGACAAAGGTGATTTAATTTTACGGTTGGCAGGGGAAGATGGTAGTGACCTGCAGTCATTGTTACGCTGAATTCTTCAAGACAGAGGTAAGAGATTTTGGAAAGAGATCCCTTTAACATTCCTGCTTAACCTTCCTACAAGCTGCTTTCCTGTTGGATTTGTTTACTGCCAAGATTTATTTTTTTTTCCCAAACTGTGCTTCCATGGAAAAAGGCTGACAAGATCTCCCAACAAGAAACAAATTGTTCTGCTTGCAACCCATCCAGGGATATGTTCAAGCCTTGGATGTGTGACAAGGATACTGTTGGCTTTGGCAGAGAAGGCCCTGATTGGGGACAGGTGAGGTGCAATTATGAGGCATCTGACTTCAGCAATTCAGCTCAGCCAGCCTTCTCTTTGCATCTCTGCAATATGCTAAGCACTGGGCATGTAGAGACTGACGATGACATGGTCCCTGCTCCCAGGGAGCTCACAGTCGATGGTGACTTCCCTGGCGGTCCAGTGGTTAGAACTCCGTGCTTCTATGCAGGGGGTGCAGGTTCAATCCCTGGTTGGGGAGCTAAGATCCCACATGTGGCACAGTGCAGCCAAAAAATAAAAAAATAAAATCACAATAAGAATAATAATTTCTTTTTCTTTTAGCTGTGCTGTGTCTTTGTTGTTGCGAGGGCTTTTCTGTAGTTTGGCAAGCGGGGGCTTCTCTCTAGTTGCGGTGTGTGGCCTTCTCATCGCAGTGGCTTCTCTCGTTGCAGAGCACAGGCTCTAGGGCTCGTGGGCTCAGTAATTTCAGCCCCCCAGCTCTAGAGCACAGGCTCAATAGTTGTGGTGCATGGGCTTAGCTGCTCCACAGCATGTGGGATCTTCCCGACCCTGGGACTGAACCATGTCTCCTGCAGTGGCAGACAGATTCTTTACTACTGAGCCACCAGGGAAGCCCCTAAAATAATTTTTTAAATGCTTTTAAAATAAGGAGCTTAGAGTCTGGTGGGGGGAAGGTACAGATACACTTCAAAGCCAGGAAGAACATAACACACAAAAGGACATTGGGGTAGGACCCGTTGGGTGACCACGGAGGCCAAGGAAACAGGCCAACTTCCTCTGGTTGGGAGGGAATATTCCACCCTTTTCCTAGAGACTACAGAGCTCCACAGACCTCCCAGATTCACCTCACTGATCAGTGCATTTCTCCCTTTCTCTGGACTTTCAGACCTCAACCTCACTCCAACTTGGCTCTGAGAAATGCCAGCCATGCCTAGCATGGTGACGTATTATTGAGGTCTTTAAAGATACAGGTTCATTCATTCAGAGGACACTTATGAGGCAGGCACATGGTGGATGGACCCAGAGAGGAAGAGAGATGTGGAGGAGGATATTGCATGAACCCAGGGGGAGCTGATGGGGACCTGAACCAAGAAGATAGTGCTGCTGATGGAGACGAGAGAGGATTCAAGAGATGTGGGGCGGGGGAGAACTCCATAGGCCCTGCTGTGGACGAGTGCAGAGCAATGCAGGAGTTGGGGTCTAGCCTGTGCTGAGGTTGGACCGTGCTGTCAGTGATCCTGCCATCTAGTCCATGAGAATGGCTTCCCAGGAGATGGACAGTGTTTCTGCAGGACTGCCTGGATTCTATCAATAAAACATGCCTTTAAAGTGCTTTAGAGGCTGATTTTAGATGGTCACCTACATGGAATTAATGACCTTAAAACACAAAGTGACAAAGATATAATTCCCACCACCGCCCCCGCCCCGCCCCGGCATGGCATTCCTTCTTGTAATAAGATGGAGAACGATTCAGCTCAGGGTTAGTAGTTAAAACGCCTTTAGGATTTTCCCTAATCTTCCTCTTGAATAACGCATTAAGAGAATATTAGGCAAAGAGCTCTGATTGGGCAATGATATTTAGCTGAAATTCGATAACAATGTTTTTCGTTTTCACTACAGTCCTTTTTGGAGCTACTTTTTATTTATGGAAAACACTTTCCATTTTGGGGATCAAGTTCTCTTTTCCAATACATTTATTTAAATTTTAAAAGTGAGTCAGTGTAAAGGAAAAACCTTGAGCAGATCTGGCCACAACTGCACAGGTGTTCATTGACTCAAAGGTTGAAGGAACACACCCCCAGTCCCTCCTCCCTTGCTGCTGTGATAAAGACAGTGTCTGGAGAGATGGTTCAAAAGGGATGAGAATGGAGCACAGTATTAGCAATAGCACCACGGGTACCAAAGGCAGATCATTCCAGCCTTATATCAAGGGATTAGATGAACAATTATTCCTGTTGTACTTGGTCTACTTTAGAAATGATCATTTTATTTTTCACTCAAATATGCTCATGTTTCCATGTTCTCTTATTTACTTGGGGAGAATAACCTAGTCACATCAGTTTACAAATAAAGGCGAGCAGGAGAGCAGGAAGATGGGGAGAAGCACAGGCATGATTTATTGGGACATGGGGATTCGCTGTACTTGTATAATATTTTCTTTCTTACCAGCAACGTCACACATACCATCTGTTTGGAGCCTCTCAGCAAATGTGAGTTTGTTACTGAGGAGATGAGTAGAAACAACTGAGACTGGGCAAATGACTTATGATCAGTAACAGCAGTGGGCACTGTGGATCAGGAACTGCCTGAGCACCACGTGGCATGTTAACATCTCCTCCCTATGAGGCGGGGACCTATCTCTGTCACCGTCTCTAATTTACAGAGGAGGAAAGGACTTGGTCAAGGTCGCACATCTAGCAAGTCAAAATCCAGTATCTGAACCCAGGAAGTCTGGAGAAAGAGTCCATGCACTGAACGACTCTGCACCCCCAGGCGGCAATTGAGACTTAACCGGTGTCCTATATCCTGTGGGGCTTCCCAGATGGCTCAGTGGTAAAAGAATCTGCCTGCCAATGCAGGAGACACAAGAGACGTGGGTTCAGTCCCTGAGTCAGGAAGATCCCCTGGAGGAGGAAATGGCAACCTGCTCCAGTGTTCTTGCCTGGGAAATCCCATGGGCAGAGAAGCCTGGTGGGCTACAATCCATGGAGTCACAAAGAATCAGACATGACTAAGCAAAGGGGCATGCATACACATTGGCTATATCCTGTGTTCTACTGACATTTATTGAGCATCTCCTGTGTTCCAGGCACTGAGCTTGGCACAAGGACTATTCAGATAACTGAGGCTCAGAGCCTGCCTCTGGGAACTCAGAGTCTGAAGGAGGAGGCAGACAAACACAGACAACTCCATGTGACAAATTGCTGTAATGAAGGCAAGAACAAGTTCTAGAGGAACCACAAAGGAGGGACTGATTGATCACTCAGGAAAGTTCTCGCTGAGCTGGGGTGGTTGGAGTTTACTTTACTGGTGAAGTCTCCTGGTGGATAAATGAGGGAAGTGGTGGTGTGCAGAGGGCATGTCCAGGCAGAAGAAGCCACGTGTACACACAGTTGCAAAGCAAGATGAAAGTTTGGGGAACTGTGAGGGTCAGAAGAGTGGAAAGT
This sequence comes from Bubalus kerabau, assembly GCF_029407905.1. NCBI lineage: Eukaryota > Metazoa > Chordata > Mammalia > Artiodactyla > Bovidae > Bubalus > Bubalus kerabau. Next base: position 12,374,954 of record NC_073637.1, on the reverse strand, counting down.
GAGACTTCAGAGTGGTTGCCAGCAGGAGATTTGTTTGCAACATCTGGTAAAACGCAAACATCTCCCAAACCCATCCACCACTAGGTAAAAACGGGTGACATCTCTGTGTTCCTATGGAAGCATTGTGGAACACTCCAGCAAAATGCAGACCAGCTAAGACAACCTGGAGGCTGGTGGTGGAAACCTGGAAACAAAGTCACAGTCCTTAAAGCCCCTTAAACTCAAGTTCCCATCAGCCCTGAAAAAAAGCACCTCTCTGCATAGATTTCTTACAGACACCCCGCGACAACATCTGTCATTTTTCCATTCCCCTAATAAGATGGTTGCATTTTGTTTTCACCTTCTCACTCCAGTACTGTTGCCTTGAAAATCCCATGGATGGAGGAACCTGGTAGGCTACAGTCCATGGTGTTCAAAAAGAGTCGGACACGACTGAGTGACTTCACTTTCTCTGCCCTTAATCACTCTCCTTTGAAGAGGGTTGGTGCAAAACAATGCGGCTGCAGCCATTCAATTATGCTGAATATAGGGGAGAAAATAACCAGCAGAACAACCTGCCAGCATAGCCCTGTGTTTCCTCAATTTTCTCTCCCCAGCAACATTCATCTCTGGAACTCATGTTCTCATACACTCATGGTCATCTAGGACAGAGTGATGAGCATGGTGCTTGGCGTGCAGGGACACAGAATTCCAAGTTATTCTTATGTATTGGTGATGACAGTCAACATCACTCAGTGCAGGTGGGGAACTGATGGAGCACCTGCAATATACAAGGATCTTCGCTGAGGGCTGGGAGCAGGCAGGGGACACCAAGATGAATTAAGTACAGGGTCAGATCAAGAAGCCTAAAATCTGGAAGGGGAGGGAGAAACTATAAGTCATGGCAGCACAGGCAGATGGTGCCCAGGACCTTAAGAGAGGCAGGGAAGGTGGCTTTGCTGTTCAGAGGAAGAAGATTGTTTCCAGTTCAGGGAATCATCAGAGGCTTCTGGAGGGTTCCAGCTACCCAGAGCCGCTCGGTTGGCCATTTACTCAGCAAACGTGTGCTTGCTCTGGGGATGTGAATACTGCCAGGTGCCAGAGACACTTAACGCTGGATAAGGAAATAAGGCTGCCCTGGTGGCTTGTGTTACAGTAGTGGGTATGTGTGTGCATGCGTGCTCAGTCGTGTCCAATTCCTTTGGGGCTCTGTGGACTGTAGCTTGCCAGGCTCCTCTGTCCATGGGATTTTTCCTGACAAGAATACTGAAGTCGCTTAACATTTCTTTCTCCAGGGGATCTTTCTGACCCAAGGATTGAACCTGCATCTTCTTTATTGCAGACGGCTTCTTTACTACTGAGTCACCTGGGAAGCCCATTCTACTAGTGTGAAGGGGGACAGATAAAAAGACAACTCAACCTACCAGTAGTGAATGAGGAAAATTTAAACAAAATGAGTGCTACAGAGAAAGTCAAACAGATGGATACACCCAATCATGCCTGTAACAGATGGGGCCACTTTAAATTGTGTGATCAGGACAGGCCTGAAGGTTCAGAAAGAGTCAACATTGCAAGGATTTGGAGGAACAGAGGCTGCAACCGAGGAAACTATAAGTGCAAAGGCCCCGAGGCAGGGATGAGTGCTGGGTGTGATTGGAGGGCAGAGAAGGCAGAGAGGGCGGAGATGAGGTTGGAGAGGCAAGCTGACTACCAGTAGGAATTCGGGTTTTACTGCAAGTGCGATGGGAAACTGGGGAAGGGCTTAGTCAGGGGATGGGCCGCTTAGTTTTGTGAAGATGAGAGGAATCTCTTTCTAGGCAGGGTGTATGTGGTAGTCGCTTAGTCATGTCCAGCTCTTTGCAACCCCATGGACTGTAGCCTACCAGGCTCCTCTGTCCATGGAATTCTCCAGGCAAGAATACTGGAGTGGGTTGCCATGCCCTTCTCTAGTGGATCTTCCCAACCCAGGGATCGAACCCCGGTCTCCCACATTGTAGGAAGATTTTTTACCGTTTGAACTACTCGGAAAGCCCTCTAGTCAGGGGGACAATCACAATTGGGAACCTGTGAAGAGGCCATTTTAGAGAAACACTGGGAGCCAAATCAAGGAGACTCTTGAATGACTGCGGTTTGGCCTTTGGTCCTGAGAAATAGAACCGTAAAGGAATCGGTTCTTTAGATTCTGCAGATCCTGTGTCAGGCTTGAACCCATGTCCCCTGCACTGCAAGGCAGGTTCTTGACCTAGACCAGAGTGGGGAAGACGGTCCAATGGGGAAGACCCTTGGGTGAATTCTTAAATTTCTTTGTGCCTTAGCTTTATTTGTAAATGGGGGTTATACTTGTGCCTACCTTATGGGATTATTGTGCAAATTCCATGGATTAAAATGTGCAAAGCACTAAGAACATTCATTAGAACAGACTAAGCAGTCAGTAAATATTTGCTATTATTATTACAAGAAATAGGCAAATTTTGATGGTGATAGAGGAAAACTCTCACTTTTTCATGAAACACACCAGAAACCAGCTAGCATTATGGACAGAACACAAAAGGCAATACCGCACTCGCCACTGCAAAGTAAAACTATTTGTTCAATTCAGGACAACACCCCCAAAGAAACCATGCAGGCTGTACTGCAGGACAAAAATGCACAACCTAAAAGTTGAGAGTTATTTTTCATCCCGACTTGAACCTGGGACACAGCCTCTCAGATAGCTGAGGGACTACCTGGAGGTAAGGGGGGAGCCAGGATAGATAGGCATTTTTGCAACAAAAACTAGGTGGTCAGAACATTGAAAGATGACTGTTAATTAAAGAAAACCAGACATCTCAATGTAATGATTTTAGCACTTTGTATGTATGGGAAGATGGAAGAGTCAGGGCTCATTGAAATCATCCCTTTGATGTGCATCTTAGCGATCTTGGGCCAGAATGCTCTTTTTCTCCATCCTGAGTCCCCTCAGGGTATGCAGTCCAGTGGCTGCAGTGGCTGATGAATTGAGGACTTGCAACAGTCATCCACAAACAGACAGCATCCTTCGTTTACTGATACGGCAGGAGACGCTATTCTTTTTTAAATTTATTTATTTGGCTATGTTGGGGTCTTAGCTGCAGCACGTGGAATCTTTGCTGAGTCCTGTGATCTCTTCTGTGCCGCGCATGGACTCTCTCAGTTGTGGAGCAAGGGCTCCAGAGTTGAAGGGCTCAGTAGTGGTGGTGTCCAGGTTTAGTTACCCCAGGGTATGTTGGATCTCAGTTTCCCAGGGAACCAACCTGAGTCCCATGTATTGCAAGGCAGACTCTTAACCACTGGACTACCTGGGAAGTGACATTCTTGAGCCACGCTCCCCATACTTTATCCAGGGGCTTAATCTTGCATTGGCTGAAGTTTCACCCGAGGGGGCACTAACTCCACTATACTCCAGTGTGGTGCCCCTGTGGATAGGAACCCTGAGTGAGTGATCCACACACAGATCTAACAGGGTCAGAGAGGAGGCAAGAGGCACGTGGCCTGGGTTGGAGGGAACTGGAATTGGAACATGTCTTCAAGGAAAAGGTGTCCGGAATACGGGGGCCACCTCTCTGCAGTTATTGTTCCTCCAGAGTACTAGCTCCTCAAACCCTGTTTACCTTGGTCGCCCTGCACTGCAATTTTTTTGCCTCCCAAGTGCCATGAAACTGGTGAAAACTCATCGGCTGTGTTATACTGAGTCTGTCAGATCCACCGGGTTTAAAAATCAGCAGATGCTTACAATTAATCTTTGACAAAAGGGGCAAGAACACACAATGGGGAAGACAGTCTCTTAAGCAAATGGTGCTGGAAAAGTTGGACAGACAGGTGTAAATCAATGAAGCTAGAATACAGCCTCACAGCATACACAAAAATAAACTCAAAATAGCTTAAAGACTTAAATATAAAAAAAAAGACACCATAAAACTCCTAGAAGAAAATATTGGCAAAACATTCTCTGACATAAATTGTACCAATGTTTGCTTTGGTTAGTCTCCTATGGCAATAGAAGTAAAAGCGAAAATAAACAAATGGGACATAATCAAACTTAAAAGCTTTTGCATAGCAAAGGAAACCAGTTCAGTTCAGTTCACCTCAGTCGCTCAGTTGTGTCCGACTCTTTGAGACCCCATGAATTGCAGCATGCCAGGCCTCCCTGTCCATCACCAACTCCCGGAGTTCACTCAAACTCACATCCATCGAGTCAGTGATGCCATCCAGCCATCTCATCCTCTGTCGTCCCCTTTTCCTCCTGCCCCCAATCCCTCCCAGCATCAGAGTCTTTTCCAATGAGTCAACTCTTTGCATGAGGTGGCCAAAGTACTGGAGTTTCAGCTTTAGCATCATTCCTTCCAAAGAACACCCAGGACTGATCTCCTTTAGAATGGACTAGTTGGATCTCCTTGCAGTCCAAGGGACTCTCAAGAGTCTTCTCCAACACCACAGTTTGAAAGCATCAATTCTTCGGCACTCAGCTTTCTTCACAGTCCAACTCTCACATCCATACATGACTACTGGAAAACCCATAGCCTTGACTAGACGGACCTTTGTCGGCAAAGTAATATCTCTGCTTTTGAATATGCTATCTAGGTTGGTCATAACTTTCCTTCCAAGGAGTAAGCGTCTTTTAATTTCATGGCTGCAATCACCATCTGCAGTGATTTTGGAGCCCCAAAAAATAAAGTCTGACACTGTTTCCACTGTTTCCCCATCTATTTGCCATGAAGTGATGGGACCAGATGCCATGATCTTCGTTTTCTGAATGTTGAGCTTTAAGCCAACTTTTTCACTCTCCTCTTTCACTTTCATCAAGAGGCTTTTGAGTTCCTCTTCACTTTCTGCCATAAGGGTGGTGTCATCTGCATATCTGAGGTTATTGATATTTCTCCCTGCAATCTTGATTCCAGCTTCTGCTTCTTCCAGCCCAGCATTTCTCATGATATATTCTGCATATAAGTTAAATAAGCAGGGTGATAATATACAGCCTTGACGTACTCCTTTTCCTATTTGGAACCAGTCTGTTGTTCCATGTCCAGTTCTAACTGTTGCTTCCTGACCTGCATACAGATTTCTCAAGAGGCAGGTCAGGTGGTCTGGTATTCCCATCTCTTGAAGAATTTTCCACAGTTTATTGTGATCCACACAGTCAAAGGCTTTGGCATAGTCAATAAAGCAGAAATAGATGTTTTTCTGGAACCCTCTTGCTTTTTCCATGATCCAGCGGACGTTGGCAATTTGATCTCTGGTTCCTCTGCCTTTTCTAAAACCAGCTTGAACATCTGGAAGTTCACGGTTCACGTATTGCTGAAGCCTGGCTTGGAGAATTTTGAGCATTACTTTACTAGCGTGTCAGATGAGTACAATTGTGCGGTAGTTTGAGCCTTCTTTGGCATTGCCTTTCTTTGGGATTGGAATGAAAACTGACCTTTTCCAGTCCTGTGGCCACTGCTGAGTTTTCCAAATTTGCTGGCATGTTGAGTGCAGCACTTTCACAGCATCATCTTTCAGGATTTGAAATAGCTCAACTGGAATTCCATCACCTCCACTAGCTTTGCTTGTAGTGATGCTTTCTAAGGCCCACATGACTTCACATTCCAGGATGTCTGGCTCTAGGTGGGTGATCACACCACTGTGATTATCTTGGTCGTGAAGCTCTTTTTTGTACAGTTCTTCTGTATATTCTTGCCACCTCTTCTTAATATCTTCTGCTTCTGTTAGGTCCATACCACTTCTGTCCTTTATCGAGCCCATCTTTGCATGAAATGTTCCCTTGGTATCTCTAATTTTCTTGAAAAGATTTCTAGTCTTTCCCATTCTGTTGTTTTCCTCTATTTCTTTGCATTGATCGCTGAGGAGAGCGTTCTTATCTCTCCTTGCTATTCTTTGGAAGTCTGCATTCAGTTGCTTATATCTTTCCTTTTCTCCTTTGGTTTTTGCTTCTCTTCTTTTCACAGGTATTTGTAAGGCCTCCCCAGATAGCCATTTTGGTTTTTTTAATTTCTTTTCTATGGGGATGGTCTTGATCGCTGTCTCCTGTACAATGTCACGAACCTCAGTCTATAGTTCATCAGGCACTCTATCTATCAGATCTAGTCCCTTAAATCTATTTCTCACTTCCACTGTATAATCATAAGGGATTTGATTTAGGTCATACCTGAATGGTCTAGAGGTTTTCCCTACTTTCTTCAATTTAAGTCTGAATTTGGCAATAAGGTGTTCATGATCTGAGCCACAGTCAGCTCCCGGTCTTGTTTTTGTTGACTGTATAGAGCTTCTCCATCTTTGGCTGCAAAGAATATAATCAATCTGATTTCGGTGTTGACCATCTGGTGATGTCCATGTGTAGAGTCTTCTCTTGTGTTGTTGGAAGAGGGTGTTTGCTATGACCAGTGCGTTCTCTTGGCAAAACTCTATTAGCCTTTGCCCTGCTTCATTCCATATTCCAAGGCCAAATTTGCCTGTTACTCCAGGTGTTTCTTGACTTCCTACTTTTGCATTCCAGTCTCCTATAATGAAAAGGACATCTTTTTTGGGTGTTAGTTCTAAAAGGTCTTGTAGGTCTCATAGAACCGTTCAACTTCAGCTTCTTCAGCATTACTGGTTGGGGCATAGACTTGGATTACTGTGATATTGAATGGTTTGCCTTAGAAACGAACAGAGATCATTCTATTGTTTTTGAGATTGCATCCAAGTACTGCATTTTGGACTCTTTTGTTGACCATGATGGCTACTCCATTTCTTCTAAGGGATTCTTGTCCGCAGTAGTAGATATAATGGTCATCTGAGTTAAATTCACCCATTACAGTCCATTTTAGTTTGCTGATTCCTAGAATGTCAACGTTTACTCTTGCCATCTCCTGTTTGACCACTTCCAATTTGCACTGATTCATGGACCTGACATTCCAGGTTCCTATGCAATATTGCTCTTTACAGCATTGGACCTTGCTTGTATCACCAGTCACATCCGCAACTGGGTATTGTTTTTGCTTTGGCTCCATCCCTTCATTCTTTCTGGAGTTATTTCTCCACTGATCTCCAGTAGCATACTGGGCACCTACCGACCTGCGGAGTTCCTCTTTCAGTATCCTATCATTTTACCTTTTCATACTGTTCATGGGGTTCTCAAGGCAAGAATACTGAAGTGGTTTGCCATTCCCTTCTCCAGTGGACCACATTCTGTCAGACATCTCCACCATGACTCGCCCATCTTGCATGGCCACACAGGGCATGGCTTAGTTTCATTGAGTTAGACAAGGCTGTGGTCCTAGTGTGATTAGATTGACTAGTTTTCTGTGATTATGGTTTCAGTGTGTCTGCCCTCTGATGCCGTCTTGCAACACCTACCATCTTACTTGGGTTTCTCTTACCTTGGACGTGGGGTATCCCTTCATGGCTGCTCCAGCAAAGCACAGCCGCTGCTCCTTACCTTGGACAAGGGGAAACCATAGACAAAACTAAAAGACAACCTATAGACTGGAAGAAAATATTTGCAAATGATGTGACTGACAAGCATCTGATTTCCAAAATGTACAAGCAGCTCCCAGAATTCAATAACAAAACAAACAACCCAGTTGAAAAATGGGCAGAAGATCTAAATAGATATTTCTCCAAAGAAGGCATGTGCTTTGTTGTTCAGTCGCGTTCGACCCTTTGTGACCCCATGGACTATAGCCTGCCAGGCTCCTCTGTCCATGAGGATTCTCTGGGCAAGAATACTTGAATGAGTTGCCATGCCCTCCTCCAGCGGTTCTTTCCAACCCAGGGATCTAACCCAGGTCTCCCGCATTGCAGGCAGATTCTTTACCATCTGAGCTACCAGGGAAGCCCAAAGAAGGCATACAGATGGCAAATAGGCACATGAAAAGATGCTCGTCATCACTAAATACTAGAAAAATGCAAATCAAAATAATGAGGTATCACCTCATATCAATCAGAACAGCCATCATTAAAAAGTCTACAAATAAAAAATACTGCAGAGGGTGTGGAGAAAAGGGAACCCTCTTACAGTGTTGGTGAGAATGTAAACTGGTGCAGCCATTATGAAAAACAGTATGGAAGTTGTCTCCATTAATTCTCAAAAATTTGGGTAATTTTTGTATCACTTTTGTATCTCCAGCACCTGGACTAATGCTTAGCCCTTGAGTAAGCTTTAGGAAGCACTTGTTGCATATATAAAACTCTAAGTTGTCATTATTATTCCCATTTTACAGATGAGAAAATAGAGGCTCAAATGAGTAAATGACTTGCCTAGCACCATTAGGTTGTAAATGGCAGCACTGGTATTTGAAGCAAGAATCCAATGCCCCTGCCACACTGAGGGGAAGACAGTGACCCTGTGCGCCTGAGGGCCCAGCAGTGCAGGCAGGAGAAGCGAGAAGGGTATCAACCAGCTGACGGTGCTGACCTGGGCTGGGGGTCTCCTGAAAGAGGTGAGCGCTGCTTCTGAGGCTGGAGCTTTGGGAACACCGTCACAGGTGTGAGTCCCGTCTCTGCCAGGTGGATGTGTAGGCCTAGTAGTCTAGCTCCGCCAAAAGAAGAGACATCTGTTCTAGGCCTTTTATGTGGGGTTTTTGTCCTCTGGCGCTTGAGGCCTTGACTCCCAGAGCAGGGATTGTGGAAAATTCCTCCTGTATCCAAAGGGCAAGCAGGTACCTGCAGGAGCAGAGGGATCATAGCCAATCGCAAGAAAGCCGCCAGGTGCAGGCAGAGCTGCTTTAGGTTGGACCGGCTCCCCAGGGCGTCACCTCTGCGGGCCAGCTGGCCCAGTTTCCTTGCCCCAGAACATCACGGAGGCCTGTGAGATGGGAAACCCTTTTGGTTTCAGTGGATGCAGGAAAGTGCGTCACTGCAAAGCGGGCTCCCAGGGGAGGGGAGGAACCTTTTCCTGAAGGAAGGACTTTTCAATACCCTGCTGCTCTGGTCTCCATGGAAATGGCAGCCAGACCCAAACAAGAAGTCGGCTTCCTTGGGGAAGGGAGGGCCGAACTTCCCACCATTAAAGTCTCGGCTATGAACTACTTTATCTCCACCAGATGCCACGGTACTGGGATCCCATCTAGGTGAGGGCAGTAACTAGGAAAGTGGGCTGTGACCCTACTGAGCCCAGGGCAGACCAATGGGGATGGTCTAGGAACAGGATTCAGGGTGTCTGGGTTGGAAGATGCTTCAGAGATCATCCAGGACCCAGGAGAGATGTGACTTGCCCCAAATCACACATTAAGTAGTATAGATGAGCACTAAAGTCCCTTCTACACATCATCTCAGTGACTTCTCACAAGGTCGAAAGGCACATACCACTGCCCCCTGTTTACAGACAAGGTGATGAGTCTTAGAGGGCCTAAGTATGCCAGTCAAGGTCACCAAGCTGCTAAGTAAACAAGCTGGTAAGTCCACCTAGCGCAGTAGACCCCAAGGACATAACTGCTACTATTTTCCTTCATAGATCTGGGCCGTCTGTTTCCCTCTGGGCGTCCGCTCACCGGCCTCCCTTTCTGTGCCTGGGGCGGGGGTCCTCATCCATGTGCCAAGTATCTGTCAGCTTCTGATGTTCAAGTGCACATTAGATGCCGTTTTGTTGAAGAACGTGACAGCCAGTGAGAAGCCTTAGGCCTGTTTTGAAATGGCTGTCCAGATTAATAAAATAATTATTTTGTGATTGCCCGAGGAATACCAATGCTCTTTACGAAAGGCAGAGAAAGTATGAGTAAGGAAAAAGAAGGTAGGAAAAAAAAAAAACCAACTCATATGTTTCCCTGCTGTTTCTTCTGGAAATTGTCCATTTATCCACTGATGATCTTAATGATTTTCTCATCAGTTTGCTTAAGAACCATGTTCTCACAGTTGTGGCCAACGTCTTTTTTTTCCCCCTTTCCAATTTGTTGTTTCTCAGTGCACTTTGAAAATGGTTTATGGAAGTTGGAAGTGGTTGCCTGGACTGGGACCTCGCCCTGCAGAGACCCATTTCTGGTGTGGGAGCCGCCTGACTGGCAGGGACATTGACATTGGCCATAGCAAGTGTTCTCTCAGGGCTGTCAAAGCTCTTCTTGATCAGCTTGACCTGGAGAAAGCAGTCTCACCCTCGGAGACCCCCGTGAGCCAGTCAGCAATGCCGTTGCCATTTATTATCCTTTCCTGACACGGGCAGAGCTGTGCTTGGGGGCTGAGAGCCAAGGCTACAGAACCTGGAGGTTCATTCTGGTCCTGGGAATCTGTTGTGTAAGCCCTGGATGGAGTTGAAAGGAAACGGTCCTGCAACGTCTCTCTCCATGCATATGACTCCATCTGGTTCCAATGGCCGGAGAGCTGCAGTCATTGTGATGAGGACGATTTGTGTGGCTGGAGGGCTACCAGCTGCCTAAATTCCTCACACTTGCCTTGCTGATTTCATGCTCACTGTAGGGAGTAGGCCGAATAGGTAGGGAGGAGTTTACCTTGCAGATGAGGAAGACTGAAGCTCAGCCGGACAGCACCAGGGCTGGGACTAAAGTCTGAGCTCCACTGAGCTTTCGTGATGAGGGATGAGATCCTGGGGGGCCTTTTGGGCGTGGGGAGGGGGGCGATCTGAGAGCTCAGAAGAGGAGAGAGAGGAGACAGAGGCATCTCTGTGGGTCCCCAGGCTGGAGACACGGACTCCACCTACTTTGCTCATTTTCTGCATCACTTCTGCTGCTGCTGCTACTAAGTCGCTTCAGTCATGTCCAACTCTGTGCGACCCCATAGACATCAGCCCACCAGGCTCCGCCTTCCCTGGGATTCTCCAGGCAAGAACACTGGAGTGGGTTGCCATTTCCTTCTCCAATGCATGAAAGTGAAAAGTGAAAGTGAAGTCGCTCAGTAAGTGTCTGACTCTTCATGACCCCATGGACTGCAGCCTACCAGGCTCCTCTGTCCATGGGATTTTCCAGGCAAGAGTACTGGAGTGGGGTGCCATTGCCTTTCCTGCTCCCCCTCTGTTCCCTAGGGCCACCCTTCCCTGAGTCCCAGCTGTAAAAACAATGGTGCAGACACAGGATGACGCGGGGGAGTGGGGACACACGTATCACATGCTTAACCACCAAACCTCAGAAGCAGGCCCACTAGCTAGAACACGACAAGTTCATGATCTCTGTCACTAGCAGACAGCAGTCACAAGGCACAGCTGACGTGACCAGAAAGGAGAAAGAGATCAGGAAACATTAAAGAGGAGGCTGATATGACTTTACACTTACAACACCCAGGGTATTCTACTGATGAACCCTGCTAGCGATAGAATTTGGTAAGATGTCTGGGTAACAGAGTTGGTATCTTCCAAAATAAGAAACAGACAGAAAAGTATAATGGAAGAAAGAAGCCCATTTAGCTACAAAGAGATTGCATATTCAGGAAAATAGTTATTAGGTTACGTGTAAGATGTCAGTGAATAAAATTTGAAGATGCTAATAAGAAATATATATAAACATGAATAAATGGAAAAACACATGCATAAGAGAGGAAGCTGGATATAGACATTGGGCAACTGTCGGTAAATCAATGTTTAAATTTAACATTAACCCCAGTTGAAAAATACGTTGTTTTTTTTTCCTCAAATTAAACATGTTAAAGTTTATATGGAAAAAGAAACAGATGAGAATCATCAAATTCTGAAAAATAAAAGGTAGTCTAGTCCTGAAAGACATTTAAAGATATTAATATTATAATTCTAAAATAAATCAAGCAGTTTGGTAATGGTGCATGAATAGACCAATAAAACAGTGTGAAAAGTACAGAAATAAATTCAAGTATTCATAGAAATTTAGTTTATGATTAAAAGGACATTTTAAATCAGTGGGAGAAAAGAAGATTATTCAATAAATGGTGTCATGTTTAGACAAATGGTAGCCATCAAAAACAAGGTTTAGATCCCTTCTTAGATTCCTATACCCAAATAAATTCCAGATGGAGCAAAGATTTAAACGGAAAACAACTCACCATAAAAGTATTAAAAGAAAACATGGAGATTTTATTTAAATAATATCCAAATGGGGAAGGACTTTGCCTTTTTAAACAGGACACAAAATCCAGAATCCATATAAGAAAAAAAGATTGGCATATATGATATCACCAAATTACAAATTTCTGCCTTGCAAAAAATGACTATGAACTCAAAAGATAAGCAACACATTTGGTTGGAAAAAAAAAGTTTCCAACGTGTGAGACTCAGACAGCTCATTTCCTTAAGGCCCAAGTAAATGCCCACAGATGAAAAAGGAAAGGACTAGCAATCCAAAAGGAAAAGCAAAGGACACATGCAGGAAGTGCTAAGTTCATGGAGAAATGGGTAACGGTGGCCTTTAAACACAAGCAAGGGGCTTACTCTCATTGCTGAAAAAAATGTAAACTAAAACTCCTATGAGAGACCCTATGCACTTATTATATTAATCTGGCAAAAAAAGAAGATTGTTTGCTCACACATTAAGGATAAGGAACAAGCACTCTGTTTTTGCAGCGTTGTTGGGCGGGTAGTATAATATAGATAACCTCTTTGTGGGACCGTTCAGAGACTTCTCTCTAAATGAAAAAGGCCCTCAGTCCTGACCTAGCAAAATCACGTCCCAGAGCTTATCCTACACAGACATGCACACATTCGCTTAGTGACATATGTGTAAGGATATTATTAGTATGAAAGGACTGGAGATAACTGCAGTGTGTATCAACAGAGGGCCAGTTAAAGAAGTACCATGTGCTCTTACAGTGAAATACTCTGCAGCCTTTAAAAGCTATGTGACAACTTTAAAACAGTATGGAAAAGGGAAAGTGTTTGTTGCTCAGTCATGTCCCACTCTTTGCGACCCCATGGACTGCAGCCCGCCAGACTCCTCTGTCCATGGGATTCTCCAGACAAAAATACTGGTACAATACAAGTCCTCCTCCATGGGATCTTCCTGACCCAAGGATCAACCCCGAGCTATACTTTACATCACAAACTGGTTTGTTCTTTCATTCACTGGTTGTTTGTTCATACATTTTTCTTTCAACAAATATTTATTAATATTAACTACTACATTTTCAGACACTAAAATAGGCATTCAAAGAACAGTAATGAGTGAAACAGAGTAAAAAAATTTCTGCCATCATGTTTACAACTATATATAAAAACACAAACTGTTTAATGTGGAAACAAACAAAACTCTCATGACAGAAGGCAAATGAGTGGTTGGCAGGGCTGATGATGGGGGAAGAGACTGAATTTAGAAAAACACAGGGGTCCTTTCTGAGGTGGTAGAAATGCCATATTTCTTGATTGTGACTCAATTACACAACAATGCATTTGTTAAAACACATCAAATTTTACACTTAATAAGAGTAAATTTTAGGAGCTTCCTTGGTGGCTCAATGGTAAGAGAATCTGCCTGCCAGTGCAGGAAACATGGGTTTGTTTCCTGGTCCGGGAAGATCCCACATGCAACAGAGCAACTAAGCCCTGTTTGCTTTACAAACACTCCTGGGAGACTTCTCTGGTGGTCCAGTGGTTAAGACTCCACGGTTCCAATGTGTGTTCAATCCCTGGTCGGGGAACTAAGACCCTACATGCCACTCAGTGGGGCTAAAAAAAAAAAAAAAAGATGATCAGAGAGCTAGGAAGAGAATGGGGATCGTGAAAACTATTCTATGGTGACTGCAAATGGAAATCCTGCTAACATCCTCTTGAGATGAGGACAGTTTAATTTCCAAGTTTAATTGGAGGTAGCATTACCCTAACAATGGAGTAGCTTTCTATTGCTGTTCCCTTGTTTTACATACTTAGGTAAATTACACAGTTCCCCATCTGCTGTTTTGGTAGGAATCGCCACATAAAGACGTTCCAACATATATATACACACATATATTTGTAGGCACATATATTTAAACCAATTAAATAATATTTATTGAGTCCTGATTAATGGCAAAACACAGCACATCCTAGGTGTGGGGGTTTGCCAGGATGATTGCCATATGCTAGATCCTGAGATCCAGCAGTGAGCAGGAATGGAGGGTCCCTAAACAGGTGTGTCCCCTTAATGCAAGACTTAGAAAAGCTTTTATCCAATGGAGCTTTACACCTGGTAGGTGATCTACCTGGATCAGATCATGGAGCAGAGAAAACCACCTTCCCTGAACACCTCCTGTCAAGAGATAAATAAAAAGCTCTTGTCTTGTTTAAGTCACTCATATTTGGCCTCTGCAAAGTATTAATCAGTCCTCTAATTAGTCCTTGCAGACCATTGCAGAGAAAGGTGACAGTTTGAAGGATGTCCTCATTAAGTTCCACAGGATGGAGTCTTGGTTTTGCAACTGTTTACTGTGTTTGTTTAATCTCATGCCTGAGTTCTGTTCGTGACCCTCTCCCTGCCTTTGTAGGGTGTTCCAGACACACAGATGGCACATGCAAGAGGCGAGAGAGGGTGTCACTGCCTGGGAAGATAAAATGGTTCACATCCTGGCAACCCGCCTTGCTTGGCATGTGCCGTATTTCCACATAACTTTTCCACACCCCCTCCAGTCAAAGGATAATTTTGCTCCCAACTTCCACTCATCCTTCAGGTCCCTTCCTCAGAGAAGCCCTCGCTGATCACCTCTGGGGCCACCAGTCTCTCCTTTCATCCTCCAGATGAAAGTGTTTGTTTCCTTCTTGCTTGTTTCTGATTCTCTGTGTTTCTGGTGTCACTCACCGCATATTCCCAGCACATAATGGTGGCGCGTACCAGGGGTACAACAATCACTATTGTTGAAGAATTAAAATGAGAATTGAGTTAATAGGTTGAACTTTAATTCAACATCGTTTGCTCTGCTGCATATTTCCTCTTTTTGTTTTGTAATGATTTGACAGTATTAATTTACAAATAATGGCTTCTCTTTGCAGACACACTGGGTCCGAGAGTCTCATTGGTTATCTGGGGGATCTGGTTCATAGGATTTCCCTGGTGGCTCAGACAGTAAAGAATCTGCCTGCAGTGCAGGAGACCCAGGTTCAGTCCCTGGTTCAGGAAGATTCCATGGAGAAGGAAATGGCAACCCACTCCAGTATTCTTGCCTGGAGAATCCCTTGGACAGAGGAGCCTGGTGGGCTATAGCCTGTGGGGTCGCAAAGCCGGACATGACTGAGTGACTCACAGTTTCTGGTTCATATCCATCTTACAGAGACCATTTTGCTCACTTGTGGCTCTTCAAGCACCTGGCGCTCGATGGCAGTAAAGGGTTACACAAATATTCCCAGCACGGCCTACCGTGTGGATGAGAATCACACCAACACAATCAACAGGGATGCAGAGGAAGATGGAAAGTGCTGAGAGCAGCAGAATAAAATTGAGGACCTGGTCAAGAGCTTCATTTACTGAGCTCTCATCTAGACCCAGGGGTGTGGGAATGAACACGACAGAGGAGACCCCTGCCTTTACAGATTTTATTTCCTGGCAGCGAAAGACACGATCTAATCAGGGAGATGAATGAGCAAACAGCAGTGCCAAATGTGTCAAATTATGAAAAGAAAATAGAGTGGTCTGATAGAGAGACTCGGGAAGTGATGGGGAAGCTACTGTTGAGGATGATCAGGGAAAGCTTCCTGGAGGAGGTGACATTTGTCCCGAGCTGTGAAGGATGAGAAGGATGAGGACTCACTGCAGAAGAATCTGGGGAGGACAATTCCAGGCAGAAGAAACAGCCAAGTGCAAAGGACCAGAGCTTGAAAAGAGCCAGCTGGTGACTTGGAGAAGACAACCTGAGACTCAGTTTTCCCGTCTGTAAAATGGTGACAGTGATGCCTACCAACAGCAGGGGGTGTGGTTATGATCGTCAAGATATTATTCTTCAGCTCAGGAGTAGTTTCAACAAAGCAGATGCTTTCAGCTAGTCTGAGAAACAGATTAGTTAATTATATGTTGTGATTTTCAGTGGAGGATACAGTTTAGACCCTAGAATTGGTAAGGCACTGGTCTCTTACATACACACACACACACACACACACACACACACACACCGTACTCATATGGGATTTTGGCTGTGACTGTAGGATTTCACCTCCCCATCTTCAGTGCAGCGAGAGTACAGATTTTGGCATTTCAGGCTTCAGGCAAGCTTTCGGCTCCCTTTCCCCACAGTCTGTGGGAGGAGCCAGCTGTCAGCGGCACAGAAGGAGGGGGGCGAGGCTGTGGGTGGGGACCAAGCCGCTTGATTAGCGTAGTCTGCTCCGCGCGGGAAGCCTCCTCCGAGTTCCTCTGCGCAGTTCCTCGGGGGAGACAAGGGAACATTTTGCAGCCAAGACTGGGTTCTTTAAGGTAGCACAGATACCAAGCCAAGGAATCGTGTGGGAGGTTGAGAGCATCACTTGTGGAGTGAGGCGAAACAGGTGTTTCTGGGGGAAACAAGAAGCAGAGGAAAGAATGCCGGCAGAATTTAGAGGGCTTTTTTGTGTTGTTCAGGTGCTAGAACAGTGTATGGCATTGGTTCTTTAAAAAGTCTTCTACATCTCAGTTCATAGCAACACCATCCTTCCAGCTGCTCAGACCAAAACTCTGCGGTCCTCATTGGCTTTTGTCATGGTTTCACGTCCCACACCCCATCCGTCAGGAAATCTAGTCGGTTGGACCTTCAGAATACATCCAGAACCCGACCAGACCACTCCCCTCCGCACTGCATAACTTCTCACCAGGGTTAGTTAAAGGCTGTCCTTGAAGGTCCCCTGTTTCTGCCCTGTTTCTCTATAGTCTGATCTCAACACATGGCCAGAGAGACCCACTAAGAGCTATATCAGGTGGACCTGTGAACTAAGCTTCAGGACCCCTTCACTTGCAACAGCCTAAGGCAGAGTGCTGGGAGGGACCCAAGCAACATCCTCAATGCTAGGTATTTTTTAAAAAAAATCTTATTTATTTAGGCTGTGCTGGGTCCTTGTTGCTATGTGGCTTTTCTCTAGTTGTGGCGAGCAGGGCTATTATAATCGCGGTGCACTGGCCTCTCATTGTGGTGGCTTCCCTTGTTGCAGAGCACAGTTTCTAGGGCGTGTAGGCTTCAGTGGTTGTGGCACACATGCTTAGTTGCCCTTGGCATGTGGGATCTTTCCAGACCAGGGATCGAACTGGTGTTCCTTGCATTGACAGGCAGATACTTTACCACTGAGACCCCAGGGAAGCCCTTGGTATGTTTTTGTAACATCTGTAAAAGCAAGCTTTCGACAGTAGTTAGCTAAGATTGCTGGCTCTTTCCAATCTGATTGCCTTCCCTGGCACTTTCCTCCTGATGGATAATATTGGAGTGGCTGGGAGAATCTGGAGAAACTCACAAAGACTTGGGCATCTATGAGCTGGGCGTGCATTTTGTTTGCTGGGGTATATTTATGTGGTTCACAGTAACTTCCAAATATATGCCTCAGTGTAGGCATGACTTTTATGAAGACTCTTTACATCCCTGAGCCAAAACAGAGGCTGAACGGTGACAGGAGCATGTCCAGGTGCCCAGCCCCGTCGTATGCGGGCATTAGATGCTCGCCTGGTTTCCTGTGGGTGCTGTAACGAAGGACCACAATATCGGTGGCTTAAAAAACAGAAATGTATTCTCTCATTATTTTGGAGGCAAAGAAGTTTGAAATCAGTATTATTGGGCCAAAGTCAAGGTCTCAGCAGGGTCAAACTTCTTTTGGAGGCTCTAGGGGAGAATCCAAATTGCTGGCAAAGGTCCATCTAGTCAAAGCTATGGTTTTTCCAGTAGTCATCTATGGATGTGAAAGTTGGACTATAGAGAAAGCTGAGCACCGAGGAACTGATGCTTTTGAACTGTGGTGCTGGAGAAGACTCTTGAGAGTCCTTTGGACTGCAAGGAGATCCAACCAGTCCATCCTAAAGGAGATCAGTCCTGAATATTCATTGGAAGGACTGATGCTGAACCTGAAACTAATACTTTGTTCACCTGATGCGAAGAACTGATTCATTGGAAAAGACCCTGATGATGGGAAAGACTGAAGGTGAGAGGAGAAGGGATGACAGAGGATGGGATGGTTGGATGGCATCACCGACTGGATGGACATGAGTAAACTCCGGGAGTTGGTGATGGACAGGGAAGCATGGCGTGCTGCAGTCCGTGGGGTTGCAAAGAGTCGGACGCGACTGAGCGACTGAGCTGACCGAGGGGAGAATCTGTTTCTTCTTTGAGCTGCTAGTGGTTGCTGGCATTCTTTGGCTTGTGGCTGCTTAACTCCAGTCTCTGCCTCCTGGTCACATTGCCTCCCCCTCTTATGGGTGAGCCTAATCTCTCTCTGCTTCTCTCTCATGAAAATACTTGTCATAGTGTGCAGGGCTCACCCAGATAATCCAGGAAAATCTCATCTCAGGATCCTTAATCACAGTCTGGTCCAGTGAGATGCAGACAGACCATTGTTGTGCCTCATGGAAAATACTGTGTGTGTGTGTTTTCTAGAAAATAGTAAGGAGTGAAGATTCACAATTGAGAACTTCTTTGGCCATTTTGGCTCCCGAGGAGAGCCAACTGGAGATAAAGGCAACACACAGAAAGAAGGGCCCGGAAAGGCAGAGAGAAATGGAGCTAGAATCCTCATGACATGTTATCATGTTATGAGCTCCTGGATCACAGAGAGCCTGAAACCCCTCTCCCTCACCTCTGGTCTTTTCAGTTATGAAACACAATAATTTCCTCTTTCTTTCAAGTTTGAATTGGGTGTCATGTTCCTTATATCAAAAAAGTTCTCATTGATATTCTTTTTAAGTTTCAATGTCTCATCTAAAAAAGGAGGCTAAAATACTCTACAGAATATGATAAAATTTTAAACAAGGTGACATATGTAACAGGTGTATGTTGGTTCCCAGTACATAGAAATTCTCCTTGTGAATGATGTCTGTTAATATTTAACAATTTATTATCATAAGTGAAGAACTAATAGAACTTATATAATAAGGCTGAGTATGTTTGAATTATTGGAGGAGGAAGTGGCAACCCACTCCAGTATTCTTGCCTGGAGAATCAATCCCATGGACAGAGAAGCCTGATGGATTACAGCCCACAGGGTCGCAAAAGAGTTGGACACGACTGAGTGACTTAGCACATATCTGGGATATGTATATTAATATCATAGAACTTCACTAGAATCCAGTTTCTCTGCTCAATCCTGAAACTCCACTGTGAGAACTCCCTGAAGCCTTTGGCATCCTGGGTGTGGTCACCTCCTTGGATGTCCCATCACTGCCCTTGGATTGAGCTGAAACCTGTCTCCACGGTTTCCACCCACTTCCTGGTTCCACTTGCTTTGGGAGTGGATCAGGGAGCAGGAGTCTAATGCTCTGTTTTACACTGTTTCTGATTCTCCAGCAGATTCACCTTTGGAAATCTTGCATATTTTCAATCTTCTGTATTACATCCCCTGTCTCTGCAGGCCTTGAGGATCACACTGATTTGGGTGGGAGTCACGGCACACGTACAGACAACACTGGAGGGAGTTACTTGTGCACGCTTCCGCATGCGTGCTGACATGCAGCCGTGTGTGGGATCAGGTTCTCCCCGCCTGTGCTGAGTTCCAGGAACAGTTGGCTTGCTCTCACACACTGCACACGTGTGCTGTGTACAACTTCTAGGCACTGGAATTGCATCAGGAGGTGTTTTCCTAATTCTTTCTTTTGGCGTCTTTGAATGAGACCCCCAGGGCAAAACTCTCCTGAGCAGACCCTCCAATGGACGACTCGTCTCAGAACATGGTGTCATGGCATGGAACAGAGGGCGTGTGTCCAGAGGACAGTGGCTGGTGTGTGCTTGCACACATCCGTGGTGAGCCCTGGGCTGCAGGATTACCTGTTGGTGTGACAGACACAGTACTGAGTGGAAGGCAAATACGACTTGTGTGGGCAGGAGGCAGGGGCTTCCCTGGTGGCTCAGATGGTAAAGAATCTGCCTGCAATGCAGGAGACCCGGGTTCCGACCTCTGGATTGGCAAGATCCCCTGGAGAAAGGAATGGAAACCCACTCCAGTATTCTTGCCTGGACAGAGAGGTTTGGTGGACTACAGTCCACGGGTTCGCAAAGAGCTGGACACGACTGAGTGACTAACACTTCTTATGCAGATGGCAGAGTGTGGTCTGGGGGTTCGTGTGATGGGGAACCCAGCAAAGAGGTTGCCTTATCAGAACAAACGAGCATGTGACCACTGTGGGTGCTCGGGAGGCTTAACCGTAAGATTTCATTTGTACTGTGCGCTGGCTCCCTGGGGTGGTCATAATGAATAACCACAAACTTGGTGGCTTAAGACCACAGATACTTATTCTCTTAGCTCTGGAAGCTAAATGTCTGAAAATGAAGGTGTCAGCAGGGCCGCACTCCCACTGAGCACTCTGGGCAGGAGAATTCCTCTTCTCTTCCCAGCTTCAGCTGTTTGCTGGCGATCCTCAGTGTTCCTTGGCTGGGGACAGCATCACTCCAGCCTCTGCCCCCTTGGTCATGTGGCATTCTTCTCCATCCCAGAGTCCAGATTTCTCTCTTCTTTGAAGGACCCCAGTCCTTGTATGAGGGGCCACTCTAATCTAGTATGAACTCCTCTGAAACTTGATTACATGCACAAAGACCTTATTTCTGGGACTTCCCTGGCATTGCAGTGGTTAAGACTTCGCCTTCCAATGCAGGAGGAGCTGACTGCCCTGGAGGTAACCGTCAGAGGGTTTGGAGAAGTGGGTGATGAAAGAAGGGTAGAATGGGGTACACAGTTGCTGTAAGGGGTAAATCACGTGTTATAGACCAGGGATTAACAAACTCTTCCTGCTCAGTGCCAGATGGTAAATATTTCAGGCTTGGCAGGGCTTGTATAATCCATCACAACTATTCCTCATGTAATATTCAAATCAGTGAGGGAGGCTGTGTTTCAATAAAACTTTATCAACCCTGAAATTTGAATTTCATATGATTTTCACATGTCACAAATACTGTTTTCTTTTCCTCCCCCCTCTCCTTTCCATTTTTGAAAAATGCAAAAGCCATCCCTTAGCCTGGAGGCTGTTCAAAACCAGGAGGCAGGCTGGATGTGCTGACCCCCATGCCTGGTATAGACTCCAGCTGCTGCTTGTTTGCTGATCCATTCAAGGATATGAGAGAATGAGGTCAGAGCTCAAAACTTTCTATTTCAAACAGTGATGAGAGCAAAAGGGGACAAAGATAGCACCATGATTTCTGAGACAGGCGTTCTATCTAGTGAATATCCTGAAGTTCTAGCATTCACGATTGCCCCATAAACACGAAAAGGACAAGACAAAGAGTTCTGCCTCAGCAACCCTGGGCCAGGTGTATAGACAAAAACACCCCTTCCCGGGGCTGCTTTGCTCAGCAGCCAAGTTCCTGGTACCTCCTCAGTATCCACCTGCAGCACCTGGTGAAGGCACGATGCAGCCTCTACCTGGGACAGGAATGGGGCACCCTCTTTATTAGAAGTGCTGACTGAAACCCCCCGCCCTGGCCAGGGTCCACAGTAACCACTTGGATGAATTATCTTACAAGAGGAGGTCCTGGTAAGGAACATGGAGCTAACATGCTATCACCAAGGGGAAGAATTTGGGAAAGGTCAAAAGGAGAGAAGAGACTCCAGTCCATATGTCCTACCTCCTCCCAGAATCCTTCTGGCTGGAATCCATCTTGGTTGAGCAATGTGTGTGCCACACACACAATGTGTGTTCCAGAAGGACCTTGGGTCAGAATGATTGGCTAGAGACAGCCCGGAAATTAACGTCTTCACCATAAATCCTGGGACAACTGGCAGAGCAGTTCTCCTGGGTTCCCTTAACTGCTGCTGCTGTTTGCTCAGGCGCCCCTTCCCAATTAAGTCTCTTGCTTTGTCAGCATGTGTGTCTCCTCAGACAATTAATTTCTGAGTGTTAGACAAGAATCCACTCTTGGACCCTGGAAGGAGTCCCCCTTCCTGCAACTCTTCATGCCATCAGTTCTCAGAAGATGGCCTGGGAAGGTGCTAGAACCCAGTCTTACATGCCCACGGCCTAGAAGGAGTGATAGCGGCAGCAGCTGTTGAGAAGCTGAGGGAAGGCGGGACCTAGTGCGTTTAGGTAGATGAGAGAGGCCTGCGGTGTGGCCTTGTGAGTGGGTGGGTGTGGAGGGTGTGGGTAAGAGTCTTCCTGCTCTTAAGCAGGTAAGCAGGAAGAGAGAATCTTTCTTTTCATTTTCCAGATCCATGCAAATCACCATCTTTTCTGGAGTGACCGCCTGAATAGTGGACACTTTGCAAGGCCCTCTGTTGAGAGGAGGGAGAGAAAAGCTAGCTCCTGCCTTCACATTCCATCTTGAGCATTAACTAGCTGTGTGACCTTGGGCAAGTTGCTGAACCTCTCTGAGCCTCTGTTTCCTAATGTTTTAAACCATAGATACCCTTTGACGGTAGGGTTGTTGAGGGGATTTAGATGGATGATGTCACGTGCCTTGCGCATCATAGGTTTCTGTGAATGGTGGTTAATGCAGCAGTATGTCACACTGCCAAGTTCAGGCACAGCTTTTGCTGAATGTCTCTAAAAATCTGTCCTCAAGGAAAAAATCTTTTGCTACCAAATATCCGAGTTAAATCTCTCCCTCCTTCTTAGCCTCCAGTCACCGGGGAAAGGTTAAATTTGTAAATTCTCTTTGAGATTCAAAATCCACCCAGAGGTCTTTGGGTCTCCCTCCGCTACCCCATCCCTTCCTGGGGCAGACATGGGGAACTCATCAGCCGTTCGAAGGCGGGACCTGCACATTTTCAACAATTGAGATGCAAAAGTGGGGGTAGGGAAAAAGAAATTAAATCCAGCAATTAAGTTCTACTTGCGCAATTACTTCACTTTGTGGCTCCATGCCAGGATTGGGAGTCTTGCTCTTCCAAATGGTGTTTTTGTGCACACTCAAGGAAGGGGAGGTGAGGAAGAGGGGGTTAAGGAGGTGCTATCTAGGGCCAGGGAAACAAAGGCTTTTATAAGTTAAGGCATCTTTTCAATAACCTGATGTTGTCATTGTTCTGAATGACAGGGTGTGAGGTGGGGTGGGAAACTGGGAGCCTTTGTAAGAACTAAAAATCTCTGGGCTTTTCCTTAAGTAGTTGTTTTCTAGTGAGAGCCTGGGGGTACATACACTTCTACTCACATCTGGGGTGGGGGTCCTCTCTGTAGGCTGGCAGTTTCAGAGCCTTGTGGTTGACGCCAGGGCAAGGAACCATGGCACTGCTGAGGCCAGGCCATCCTGCAAGGCTTCTAAGACCCAGGAGGGGCTTATAACAGTCAGCCCATCCAGGAGATCCATATTTGTGCTCTGAGAAGATATGGAGGAAAGAGAATCTGCGGCTTCAATCAGGGGATTCCATGTGCTGCTTCTTTGCTTCTCGTTCATTCACTCACTTTTTCATGCATTTACTCAGCTGCACATTCTCACTCGCTAATTCTTCAACTATTTATGGGACATCTAATTTGCACAAGGCACTCTGCTTGGCATCATGGGAGAAACAAAAAAGGTTTAAGATGGGTCCTTGCCTGCAAGGACTGACTGACTTACACTGACTTACTGTAAGACCTTGGGGAGAGCAGCATTTTAACCTCTTAGTACCAAGTGCTCGTCTGCAAAATGAAAATGGTAGTGAAGTATACCTTGGATAGCCTGTGTAAGACAGTAAGACATGTGTAAGATGATCTGGTATTTATTGAGTACCTGATGCGCTGGAGAAGGAAATGGCAACCCATTCCACTGTTCTTGCCTGGAGAATTCCACGGACAAAGGAGCCTGGTGGGCTATGGTCCATAGGGTCACAAAGAGTCAGACAAGACTGAGCGACTGACACTACACCACTGTCTCAGGCAGCTCAGGCTGCTGTAACAGAATTGCACAGACTGGGTAGTTAAACAGCAGAAACATTTCTTACAGTTCTGGAGGCCGGGAAGCCCAAGATCGAGGTGCCAGCTGATTCCGTTTCTGGTGAAGGCACTCCTATCTTGCAGAAGTCTGCCTTCTTATTGTGTCCTTGCATGGTGGAGTGAGGGAGTGGGTAAGCTCTCTGGTGTCTGGACTAACAAGGGTACTAATCCTATCCTGGGGGCCCCACCCTCATGACCTCATCTAACCCTAATCCCTCTCTCAAAGGCCCCACCTCCAAATACCATCACGCTGGGGGTTAGGGCTTCAACAGAGAAATTTGGAGGGGAGAGACATTCAGTCTGCAGCACTTGCTATGTGCCCAGAGGTTATCGCTGGCGCTTTACACAGGCTATCGTTACCCCTTGTGATGTCTCTCTGAGGTACAGATCACTACCATTTTCATTTTGTGGGTGGGGCACTTGATACTCAGGAGGCACTAAAATGCTTCCCTCCACAAGGTCCTACGGTAAGACAGTCTGCGAGCTCTGGGACTGAATCCCAGCTGAGTTTTGATTCAGAAGCTTGTGACCTATAGGTGACCTCGACGTAGAAGGTGATATGTGTCCCAAGGGAGATGAAGCCACACCAGGAATGATGAAAAGAGACACAGGAACATGGCTGTCACTGCTCTCTCCCTTCTCTGCACCGAAGAGACCACAAGCTAAACGGAGGAAATGAAGAGGACCCATCTCTGAGTGATGATGATGAACTTGGCCCCTCTGGCAGGACCCCCGAACCCCGGCCAAGTAGCTGGCACAGCAGCCATGGGGTGTCCCAGGCTAGCACCAGCTGGGCCCCTGCCACGTCACATGGGGTGCCAAAATCACGCTCCGGAGGGTTGCCAAAGAAGAATTGCTTGGGAGAGAAATTGCGTATTATAGGTTTCAGCCAACACAAAAAGCTCCAGAACCCCAGCTATAAAATAAATCAAAAGCAGGCGTGAGAACCGCCTGCATGGTTCAGAGGAAACTCCCAGATCAGAGCCACAGAAGGGAAGTGGAGGGGGAAGATGGACATCTCAATGCCTCCCTCCACCCATCCCCTCCCCCTTCATCTGGCCTCCCGCTGTGTTTGCAGTCTTATCTGCCCCCCGCACATCCAGATGTATCTGATATTCAGCCACGGAGCTGCCTCCCCATCCCCCACCTCGCCCTCCAGACTCTCTTGCTCTGTGGTCCACCTGGCAAAGCTCATTCTTCCAGGGCTTGCTCAAGAGCCACCTATCTCTTTCCTCAACTGCATCCCGCCCCAAGACAATTGATTGCTTCCCTTCCTAGGACCAGCCCCAGGGCACTGCCGTCAAGATCATGGGCTGAGCCAGGCCTGGTGTGATCCCCAGCTCTGCCACTTATTCTGTGACCTTGGACCAAGGGCCTCAGTTCTCTGAGCCTCAGTCTCCTCATCAGTGCTCTGGAGCCAATACTGAGACCTGTCTCATGGCTGTTTTTATCTCAGATGAATACTTCTGTGTACCAAGAGCTGTGCTAAGTACCAAGGATACAGTTGCAAACATCTGAGGCTTTGATGCAGTTATTTACATAAAGAACTTAGCCCTTTTCCTGGAACATAGTAATAATTCAATCAATTTTTATAAGGGTGGTCCTGCAGGATTTTGTATGGACCTCTGCTCCAAGATTCATTGCACTGTCTTGGCTTTCTTTCTGTACGTGGCTTCTGCACAGGCTATGAGCATGCTCATGTGGGTACAGTGTCATTTTTGGCTCTTTATACCCAGTGTCTGCACAGTTCCTGACCTGCTATAAGCTTACCATTATGTTTTATTGCCAGAAGTATGATGGAAGAGAGAGCTTCCCTGGTAGCTCAGAAGGTAAAAGAATCTGCCTGCAATGCTGCAGACCCTCTGAAGAAGAAAATGGCAACCCACTCCAATATCCTTGCCTGGGAAAAATCCCATGGACAGAAAAGCCTGGCTGGCTACAGTCCATGGGGTCACAAAGAGTGGGACACAACTGAGTAACTAGCACTCAATCACTCATGCTGGAAGATGGAGACCTAGCAGCTATCAGCTCTTTGGCTACAGAAATGAGGGCTGCTAAACTTTCCCATGAGGTTTGTCCTGGTGCCAAAAGGGGTTTTTTTGTTTGTTTTGTTTTTTAATTTTAGAAGTACTGGGACTGAAGTGAATTTTCAGGTCCTCTATTTTCCCTTTCTCCTGCTCCAGCTTTCTGAGATGGAGCACATGAGGATCAAACCAGAACTGGGGTTTTCAGTTCCCTGCCCCAGGTGAAGCTCCAAGCAAGAGAGAGAAGAAAGAAACAGGGAGAGGGTGGTGAGGGAAGGGGTGAGGAGGTGTGGGAGGGGGGAAAGGGAGGCGCTGGGAAGGGACAGGAAGGGAGGAAGATGACGATGCCCTCTGGTACCCGGGAAGCACAGGTGCCTCCGGGGCAGAGCTCACTGGGCAGGTGATCCAAAGGGCTTCTCTCTACTCTCTGCTGTCGCCCTGGTAAAGTCCTTCCTTGCCTCTCCTTGGGATGTTGGGACATCAACTCACATCAACTCACTCGGCTCCCTGATCTCACATAGCAGTGAGCCATGGAGTGAAGTGAGATCTTAATTCCCTGCCCAGGAATTGAACCTGGGGCTGGATCATCAAAAAAGCAAGAGAGTTCCAGAAAAACATCTGTTTCTGCTTTATTGACTATGCCAAAGCCTTTGACTATGTGAATCACAATAAACTGTGGAAAATTCTTCAAGAGATGGGAATACCAGATCACTTGACCTGCCTCTTGAGAAACCTATATGCAGGTCAGGAAGCAACAGTTAGAACTGGACATGGAACAACAGACTGGTTCCAGATAGGAAAAGGAGTACATCAAGGCTGTATGTTGTCACCCTGCTTATTTAACTTATATGCAGAATACATCATGAGAAACGCTGGGCTGGAAGAAACACAGGTTGGAATCAAGATTGCAGGGAGAAATATCAATAACCTCAGATATGCAGATGACACCACCCTTATGGCAGAAAGTGAAGAGCAACTAAAAAGCCTCTTAATGAAAGTGAAAGAGGAGAGTGAAAAAGTTGGCTTAAAGCTCAACATTCAGAAAACGAAGATCATGGCATCTGGTCCCATCACTTCATGGGAAATAGATGGGGAAACAGTGGAAACAGTGTCAGACTTTATTTTCTGGGGCTCCAAAATCACTGCAGATGGTGACTGCAGCCATGAAATTAAAAGATGCTTACTCCTTGGGAGGAAAATTATGACCAACCTAGATAGCATATTAAAAAGCAGAGACATTACTTTGCCAACAAAGGTCCATCTAGTCAAGGCTATGATTTTTCCAGTGGTCATGTATGGATGTGAAAGTTGTATTGTGAAGAAAGCTGAGCCCAGAAGAATTGATGCTTTTGAACTGTGGTGTTGGAGAAGACTCTTGAGAATCCCTTGGACTGCAAGGAGATCCAACCAGTCCATTCTAAAGGAGGTCAGTCCTGGATGTTCATTGGAAGGACTGATGCTGAAGGTGAAACTCCAATACTTTGGCCACCTCATGCGAAGAGTTGATTCATTGGAAAAGACCCTGAAGCTGGGAGGGATTAAGCGCAGGAGGAGAAGAGGACAACTGAGGATGAGATGGCTGGATGGCATCACCGACTCAATGGACATGAGTTTGGGTAAACTCCGGGAGTTGTTGGTGGACAGGGAGGCCTGGCTTGCTGCAATTCATGGGGTCACAAAGAGTCAGACACGACTAAGCGACTTAATTGAACTGAGCCTAATGAGATTCCCTGGTGACTCAGCTGATAAAGAATCTGCCTGCAATGCAGGAGACCCGGGTTCAATCCCTGGGTCAGGGAGATCCCCTGGAGAAGGGAATTGGAAGCTAGTCCAGTATTCTTGCCTAGAGAACTCCATGGACAGAGGAGCCTGGCAGGCTATAGTCCATGGGGTTGCAAAGAGTAGGACATGACTGAACAGTTAACACTTTCTTTCACTTTCAGCCTGGATGAGAACCAGGAATCCTAGCCCACCAGACCAGCAAGGACCAGAGGTTCAAAGCTATTTTGCCTCCTGGATCTTTGCCCCCAGTGAAAAATGCATTTATCACGGAGGCAGAAACTATAAATGCAGGTACAAAGTTATCATTAAAGAAGTAGCTGAACAACAAATGGGAGAGCACACAAAGATAAGATAGAAGCAAGGCAGAGATTCACACCCAGAGAGAAAGTGTGGGCATCCGCCTTAGTGAGGAGGAAAGAGGCTGTTAAGTCATTTCTATAGGTCAGTTCTTCTGGGTCTTTGTTTATCTTTAGCCAATTATCTGGTTTCTTTTTCCACACCTGACCTACCCTGGGACCCTCCCTCTCCCTGAGAGGCATGCACCTCTCAGCCAAGATGGATATCAAAGAGAAGGTGTCTGTGAGGAACAAGGCTCATTATGGCCTGGCATTATCCCCTGACTTTTGACCCACAAAGAGCCTTTCTGCCCATGTGTAGTGTCTCCCTAGTGCCAAAAAGCATGGGGGGGTGGAGTGGGGTGGGGAGTGGAGACCCCTTAATCCTTTACCCAAACAAGGTTTTTTCCCCTCTTTGTCCTTGCCATGACTATTACCTTAAGGTGTTTACAAGCGACAAAGACTGGCTACTTACCCTATTTCTGTTGTTACTTCCAGTTCAGAGGGCAAACATGAGGCTGACTGTAAATATCTTAATTGGAGCCCACCTAACTCTTGTCTCAGGAAATGAAAACAGGAGGCTAGGTGTAAATGTCTAACCTGCAACCCATCTATCTCCTATGTCATCCTCACCTCCAAGTTCTCCTCCACTCTGTAGTCCATGGATATATATTAATAGATCATAGCCCTTTCTATGATAATCTAATAGCATCATTCCCCCTCTAAAGAGGTCATCAAGGCCCCCCAGCCCCCTTTGAATAAACCTGAGCTCCTTGGAATTTATGTAAGACTTTCTGGGCTCTGACTCTGGCCATCTTTTCTCTCTATTGCCACCCCAACCCCAACCCTACCAACCCAGCCTTGGACCCCGTGTTCCTGCCATTCTGATGAATGCATTACTTAGTTCTCCCTTCCCTTCTTGGCAGACTTCTACTCACGTGTCAAAACTCTGTCCAAACATCACAGTCCCTTTGAATTCTTTCCTCACTCCCACCCGCACCCCTGGTCCCCTCTGTAATTATCCACTGGAACCAGTACAAACTCCCTGCATGGTGCTGGCAATACTTGAATGCACTTCACCACGGCAGCTAACCCTTGCTAGTGTCGACAGGGTGCCAGCATTGAACTCAGGGCTTTACATCAGGATTTAACTGAAGCCTCAAAACCATACAAGAGGTAGGTGCTGTTATTACCATATCCGTTTTGAGGTGGGGCAACTAAGGATCAGAAATGGTGATCAACTTGCTAAAGATCACAAAGCTAGTGAATTCATAGTATACATTTGAACCCAGGTCTGTCTAATTAAAAGTCCATGCTTTTAACCACTGTTCTCTGGAGTAGAGGATTCCAGATGGTGCTCTTTTTCAAGTTAAGGATAAAACTTCTCTGTTCTTGAATCCCCAGGACAATGTCTAGCACCTAAGAAAATGTAACAAACACATGAAAAGATGCTCAACATCACTCATTATCAGAGAAATGCAAATCAAAACCACTATGAGGTACCATTTCACACCAGTCAGAATGGCTGCAATCCAAAAGTCTACAAGTAATAAATGCTGGAGAGGGTGTGGAGAAAAGGGAACCCTCTTCCACTGTTGGTGGGAATGCAAACTAGTGCAGCCACTATGGAGAACAGTGTGGAGATTCCTTAAAAAACTGGAACTAGACATGCCTTATGATCCAGCAATCCCACTGCTGGGCATACACACTGAGAAAACCAGAAGGGAAAGAGACACGAGTACCCCAATGTTCATCGCAGCACTGTTTATAATAGCCAGGACATGGAAGCAACCTAGATGTCCATCAGCAGATGAATGGATAAGAAAGCTGTGGTACATATACACAATGGAGTATTATTCAGCCATTAAAAAGAATACATTTGAATCAGTTCTAATGAGGTGGATGAAACTGGAGCCTATTATACAGAGTGAAGTAAGCCAGAAAGAAAAACACCAATACAGTATACTAACGCATATATATGGAATTTAGAAAGATGGTAACAATAACCCTGTGTACGAGACAGCAAAAGAGACACTGATGTATAGAACAGTCTTATGGACTCGGTGGGAGAGGGAGAGGGTGGGAAGATTTGGGAGAATGGCATTGAAACATGTAAATATCATGTATGAAATGAGTTGCCAGTCCAGGTTCGATGCACGATACTGGATGCTTGGGGCTGGTGCACTGGGACGACCCAGAGGGATGGAATGGGGAGGGAGGAGGGAGAAGGGTTCAGGATGGGGAACACATGTAAACCTGTGGCGGATTCATTTTGATATTTGGCAAATCTAATACAGTTATGTAAAGTTTAAAAATAAAATAAAATTAAAAAAAAAAAAAAAAGAAAATGTAACAAAAATTAGCTGAAGGACTTCCCTGGTGGTCCAGTTGTTAAGATTCTGTACTTTCACTTCTGGGGGGCATCGGTTTGGGGAACTAAGACCCCACATGCAAGACATGTGGCATGGCCACAAAAAGAAGAATAATTAGTTGGATGAGTTGGTGATTATGATGCCTGTTTTACAGATGAGGAAACTGAAACTCAGAATTAATAAAAATTTTGCCCAAGGTCACCCCACTGGCAAGTCGTTGATCTGGAACTGGGCCCAGGATCGCTTGGGTCCAGGTGCTGTTCATTTCACCACCCTATACTGCCCACGAGGGGTCTGTCCCTCGTTCAGGAAAACTGTTATTTGGAATTTAAAAACAACAACATCAGCAATTACAGTAATAACCATCACCACAATCACTGAGAAAAGTGTTCTTAGCCCCGTGCACACGCTTATCCTTCTGCTCTGCTTTTGCCTCTGCTGAAATTGACCATCAACTGGACAGAACCCAAGTGTCAGTTTTGCCACTGGCATAAAATGAGGGCACCATGTTTGTTCTTTTTTTAATAAAAATTGTTATTGAGGTGGGAGGGGGGTTCAGGATGGGGAACACGTGTACACCCATGGCGGATTCATGTTGATGTATGGCAAAACCAATACAATATTGTAAAGTAATTAGCCTCCAATTAAAATAAATAAATTTATATTAAAAAATTGTTATTGGAGTATAGCTGATTTACAATGTTGTGTTAGTTTCTGTTATACAGCAATATATATATATACACACACACACACACACACATATACACTGTTTTTTAGATTCTTTTCCTATATAGGTCATTATAGAGTATTGAGTGGAGTTCCCTGTGCTATACAGTAGGTCCTTATTTGTTAGTTATTCTGTATGTAGTATTCTGTATGTAGCTCAA
This sequence comes from Bubalus kerabau, assembly GCF_029407905.1. Lineage (NCBI taxonomy): Eukaryota > Metazoa > Chordata > Mammalia > Artiodactyla > Bovidae > Bubalus > Bubalus kerabau. The sequence goes on along the minus strand of NC_073637.1, from coordinate 12,343,711 downwards.
ACCACCGCACAGTTGAACTCATCTCACGTGCTAGTAAAGTAATGCTCAAAATTCTCCAAGCCAGGCTTCAGCAATACGTGAACCGTGAACTTCCAGATGTTCAAGCTGGTTTTAGAAAAGGCAGAGGAACCAGAGATCAAATTGCCAACATCTGCTGGATCATGGAAAAAGCAAGAGAGTTCCAGAAAAACATCTATTTCTGCTTTCTTGACTATGCCAAAGCCTTTGACTGTGTGGATCACAATAAACTGTGGAAAATTCTTCAAGAGATGGGAATACCAGACCACCTGATCTGCCTCTTGAGAAATCTGTATGAAGGTCAGGAAGCAACAGTTAGAACTGGACATGGAACAGCAGACTGGTTCCAAATAGGAAAAGGAGTACGTCAAGGCTGTATATTGTCACCCTGCTTATTTAACATATATGCAGAGTACATCATGAGAAACGCTGGGCTGGAAGAAGCAGAAGCTGGAATCAAGATTGCCGGGAGAAATCTCAATAACCTCAGATATGCAGATGACACCACCCTTATAACAGAAAGTGAAGAGGAACTAAAGAGCCTCTTGATGAAAGTGAAAGAGGAGAGTGAAAAAATTGGCTTAAAGCTCAACATTCAGAAAACGAAGATCATGGCATCTGGTCCCATCACTTCATGGCAAATAGATGGGGAAACAGTGGCTGACTTTATTTTTCTGGGCTCCAAAATCACTGTGGATGGTGATTGCAGCCATGAAATTAAAAAGCACTTGCTCCTTGGAAGGAAAGTTATGACCAACCTAGACAGCATATTCAAAAGCAGAGGCATTACTTTGCCAACAAAGGTCCGTCTAGTCAAGGCTATGGTTTTTCCAGTAGTCATGTATGGATGTGAGAGTTGGACTATAAAGAAACATAAGTGCTGAAGAATTGATGCTTTTGAACTGTGGTGTTGGAGAAGACTCTTGAGAGTCCCTTGGACTGCAAAGAGATCCAACCAGTCCATCTTAAAGGAGATCATTGGAAGGACTGATGTTGAAGCTGAAACTCCAATGCTTTGGCTACCTGATTCAGAGAGCTGACTCATTTGAAAAGACCCTGATGCTGGGAAAGATTGAGGGCAGGAGGAGAAGGGGAGGACAAAGGATGAGATGGTTGGATAGCATCAGCAAATCAATGGACATGAGTTTGGGTGGACTCTGGGAGTTGGTGATGGACAGGGAGGCCTGGCGTGCTGCAGTTCATGGGATCGCAAAAAGTCGGACACGACTGAGGGATTGAACTGAACTGAACTTTATGTAGTAGTGCATAAATGTCAATCCCAATCTCCCACTTTATCCACCCTACTCCCCAACCAGGGAGCCATATTGAAAGGAGAAACACTGGGCCAGCTGTTGCCTTAGTGACTGGCCTTGGTTCTCTTGAGGCACTATGGAGAGTGACAATTCAAGAGGACACTGCCATTGCTTTGAATGCCTCAAAAGCACTTTATGGAGACAAAACTTTACATGGGTGGGTAAGGAGTGACAGCACATGGGTCTTTTGTGGCCAGTGAGCTACTTGAACAGTAGGGAGAGGGGACGATTAGGAGACAAATAATTAGCAATCTCTAATTATGTATCATGCGGTCTGCCCTGGTGGCTCAGAGGTTAAAAGCATCTGCCTGTAATGTGGGAGACCTGGGTTTGATCCCTGGGTCCGGAAGATCCCCTGGAGAAGGAAATGGCAACCTACTCCAGTATTCTTGCCTAGAGAATCCCATGGATGGAGGAACCTGGTGGGCTATAGAAATCTGTAAAAACACAATAACAATAAAGAAACAGAGAAAAGAAGAGAAAGAAAATGCCCATTGATGTCCATCCAGTTAGACAGACTTTGCTGGGATGAACTTCTGGGTAGGTGGTAATAACTCAGGGGCGAGGAAGCCTTGGTCGCTTCCTCTCCCTCAATTAAATGAAAGCAAAGTAAATAAATACACCTACCCAACTACTCACTAATTCCTGAACTTCCCTTTCCCTGAAACATAGTCTATCTTTTCACTATTTGTTTATTTTTTAAACTAGTGTTGCTTAAAAAAAAAAAAATGTAATACATGTTCCTTGTAAAAAAAATTCAAATAGCACAGAGGGATTCAAGGAAAAATAAGTCTCCTTCCTAGCCCAGATCCTTATTTATTAATCCCAACATTCTTCCTTAAAGAGTCTTTGGAGGGAGCCTGGCCCTGGTGACACTTTGATTTCAGACTTTTAGCCTATAGAACTGTGAAAGAATAAATTTCTATTGGCTTAAGAATAGAAACTTGTGTTAAGACTCAGGTCCTAAGTACCTGAGTTGTGGTAATTTGTTATAGAACCCTCAGAAACCAGTTCAAGAATTGAATATATTAACATTGATAAAGGACTTAGCACAGTGCCGGGCCATAACAAGTATTACATGTGTTTGCTAAGCTATTTTAAATTTTATTTTAAAAATTTATTATCATTAAAATTTTTTCTTTTTTTCCTGACCAAACTACACGGCAGGTGGGATCTGAGTTCCTCAACCAAGGAGCTCAGGATCAAACCCGCGCTCCCTGCATAGAAAGGGTGGAGTCTTAACCACTGGCCTGCCAAGGGAAGTCCTATTATTATCATCATTTTTAATTGATGTATAGTTGATTTACAATGTTGTATAAATGAGTTATTTTTTAAAAACCTCATGGCAATTCCCTAAAGCACGTGTTATTTTTATTCCCATCTAACAGGAGAAAACAGGTTTTAGCTCAAGCACGTAAATGAATAAAGTCAGCTCCCAATTCATTATCTCCTTTTCCTCATTTATTTGGGCTATATAATTTTTTTAATAGATTTTTTTTTGACACGTACACACTGCTTCATTTAATTTTGGCTACGCTGGATCTTCCTGATGCACACCTGGGTTTCTCTAGTTGCGGCGGGGGGGGGGGGTGGGGGTGGGGGGCTGGGGCGGGGCTGGGGGGTGAGGTGCGTCTACTCTCCAGTTGCAGTGCACAGGCTCTAGGGTCCCCAGGCTTCAGTAGCTGCAACACAGGGACTCAGCAGCTGTGGCCCACAGGGTTTGTTGCTCAGGGACACCAGCGATTGCACGTGTGTCCCTGCATTGGCAGACGGATTCTTATCCACTGTGGCACCAGGGACGTCCTGGGCGATATAATTTTTAAATGTCTCAGTCAAGTAAGTCTCCTTAAACATTTTCTGACACCCTTTATATATGGGTGGGGAAGTGACAGAAAGTCTGTGTTTTGTTCAGGATGGGCCAGGCTTATGCTGCTGACCCAGTATCTCAGTCTGGGTCTCATACCATGTCTGGCCACTCTCCAGAGCAGCCATCCTGCAGTGATGCTCTGATCCAGGCTGCCCCACCTAGGCGTGCCACCATCTCAACCCACGCTTTCCAATGCGGGCCGGGGGTAGGTGGAGGGGCGGTAGGGGTGCAGGGTAGGGTGGGAGGAGAGCAAGATGCAGCTATAATTTCTACTCACAGCCCGTTGGCCTGAGCTGGTCACATGGGCAGCCGCTTAAACCGCAAAGGATGCTGGGAACTGTAGTCTTTCCACAGTTCCGTGTCTAGGAAGTGGAAAGGGAGCTAGGATTGGGAGGATGTTTGGCCTTGGCTAGGCCACATCCTCCAGGCGTTCAAGCCTTATTTTCTGAGGTAATTTTGCTTTTATAAGTCACCATTGTGAACTTGCTTTTCACACTTGGTTTTTGCTTTTCTTTTTTAATCGTGTTCCCTCCTCTTTCCTTCTCCCTACACCCCTGCTTCTGGTTTGGAAAGTCAGAATCACTTTACCCTTGGGTTTCCCTGGATGTGAGACAGGAGGGCTGAGAAGTCCAGGAGATGAAAGGTTCTGCCTCCCGATGCAACCAAAGGAATTGCTTTTTTGAAATTACAGCTAGACCACAGTCTTGCAGAGACGAATGCTGTGAACTGTCGTAAGGTGTGGATAATTAAGGGTCTTGATTATGGGTGGACGCCTATTGCCTCAGAGAGATAAATTAAGGAAACCTTGTGGATACAAGTAGCAGATTACCCTTTTTATGCCTCTAAGCAAGTGCAGTCGCATTGGTGTTTCAGGCAACCTGTTAGTGGAAGCATTTTCCCAGGGGCTGGTCCTTCATGGGTGCTGCGGTGGCGGTGGACAGTCCTGGATCCTTTCCATGGAGCTTGGAACGTGCTGGTCAAGCATTTATTAGCCCTTGCTGTGTGCACAATGAAATAGGATGAAAGAGAAAACTACATTTACCGGAGCACGTTTTACGGGCTGTGAATAAACACCCCAAGCTGTCTTGCTCCCATTGAGGACCATAGACTGAAGGAGAAGACCAGGTTTCTTGCTTGCCAGACCCATATTCCACATTCTCAACCCTGTTTGCCATCCTAGGTCTCGTGGCAGGAGGTTTGGAAAAGACTTGTCACCATGACATGCAAGAGAAGATGATTGATACAATTTTTTATTAAGAAGAACAATTTCTGATCAGGAAAACCAGTGAAATTTTAGGGCAGGGATTCTGTTATTTAAACATTTGTAAACTGAGCTCATAGTAGCTATTGAGTGTGTTTTTTGAGCACAGGTATTTTCTTTTTTTTTCTTCTTCAGAATTATTTATTGAACATCTACTATGTTCCAGGCAGTGTTCTAGGTTTTGGGGATGAAAAGCTGAACGTGATGAAGAACTGCACCATCACGTCCCCTTGGTCCACCTCTGATTTCAGCTCTATGTGTGGTGGACAGTCTCTTGCAAGTTTAGGCTTGCCTCAGACTGCCAGTGTCTTTCCTATGGCTCTAACCGTGGGGTTTTCTGTTTTGTTTTGTTTTTTCCAATGTTGTGGGAGCTTCTTTGTCCCCATGAACAAAAGCAGCCAGAAGTATTAACACCCCTGGGAGCAGCCCTCAACAGTGGGGTGGGAGCTGGTGGATAAAATCTGTAGCTTCCTGTTTCTCAGGAGGTGGTTCTGGGAGGCCTTCTTGTAATTTTTCAGGAAGTCCCTGTGAAGTAGAGTCTTTGCTACCAAGCCACCTCTATAATGCATACTTATATTGACTTATTTTTCTTTATCAGTATCCCCAGCCCCTTGCTTTTGCTTCCTGGTATCATGTTCTAGAAAAAAAAATAGGCTTGCTACCCTGATCTTAGTTCTGCTTTCAGGGGAACCAAGCCCTGAAGGAGCCTACATTCTAGGGCTGCTGCTGCTGCTGCTAAGTCCCTTCAGTCGTGTCCGACTCTGTGCGACCCCATAGACAGCAGCCTGCCAGGCTCTGCCATCCCTGGGATTCTCCAGGCAAGAACAACGGAGTGGGTTGCCATTTCCTTCTCCAATGCATGAAAGTGAAAGTTGAAAGTGCAGTCGCTCAGTCGTGTCCGACTCTTAGCGACCCCATGGACTGCAGCCTACCAGGCTCCTCCGTCCATGGGATTTTCCAAGCAAGAGTACTGGAGTGGGGTGCCATTGCCTTCTCTGACATTCTAGGGCAGTGCTGTCCAAAAGAAATACAATATGAGCCACATGCATAATCAAAACACTTCTAGTGGCCACATTAATAAAGGTAAAGAGAACCAGGTGAAGTTGATTCTAATAGTCTATTATATTTAATCAGATGTACTAGCAATACATTTCAATATGTAACAATATAAAAATTATATTTATTAATGAGATACTGTGCATTCTTTTTTTCTGTAGTAAATCTTTAAAATTCCATGTGTAATTTACACTTACGGTGCATTTCAATTTGAATGCTAAAGTTTCATTGGAAATCCATGATCTGTGTTTTGGTTTCATAAAATTTATAGTTGAAAAGTATTTCCCTTATGCAAGTTTTTCTAAATACACAAAGTTTTCCAATAACTAAATCAAGTTTCTATTTCTAAATTGAAGTTGACTGAAATAAAATATTCAGATCCTCAGTAGTACTAACCTCATTTTAAATGCTCAGTGGCTACATGTGGCTACTATATAGACAGGCAATAAACAAAATAAATGAGTAACACATGATTTAGTGATAAGTGCTAGGGAGAAAAATAAATTCTGGGAAGGGTGATTACTAGTATTGGAGTGATGGTTACCATCTTTAGGTAGGGTTGTCAGACTTAGCAAATAAAAATACAGGACATATGATTAGATTAGCATTTCAGATAATATTATTTTATTATTATTTTTAATTGAAGTATAGTTGATTTGAACTATTATATTATTTTCAGGTGTACAACATATTGATTCAATATTTTTATAAATTATAATCCATTTAAAGTAAAGTATTATAAAGTAATGGCTATATTCCCCATGCTTTACAATACGTCCTTGTAGCTTATTTATTTTATACATGGTGGTTCATACCTTTTTAATTCCCTACTCCTATATTGCTTCTCCCCCTCTTGTGTCCTCACTGGTAGCCACTAGTTTGTTCTCTGTATCTGAGTTTGTTTCTGTTTTTTTATACTCACTAGTTTTATTTCTTTAGATTCCACATGTAAGTGATAACATATAGTATTTGTCCTTCTCTATCTGACTTACTTCGCTAAGTGTAAATACCCTCCAGACTCATCCATGTTGTTGTAAATGGCAAAATAACATTCTTTTTTATGGCTGAGTGATATTCCATTACACACACACACACCACATCTTTTTTAAAAAACAAGTTTTACTTAATTTTTTGGCCATACTCTGCAGTAGAGGGGATCTTAGCTCCCCCACCAGGGATCGAACCCATGACCCCTGCCTTGGAAGGCAGAATCTTAACCACTGGACCACCAGGGAAGTCCCTACCACATCTTCTTTATCTGTTCATCTAGCAACAGAACATTTTAAAGTGTAAGTCTGCCCTATGCAAAAATGTCCCTAATGTTGCAGAGGCATTCTTTTACTAACAAGTTATTCCTTGTTTATCTGAGATGCACATTTAACTGGGCGTGTCTAAATAGGTGGCCAGCAGAGACTTCACTGAGAAGGTCTCTTTGAATGTAGACCTGGGGGAGGTGAGGGTGTGAGTCACATGGGTATCTGGGAGAGCAGGTGGAAGGGACAAATGCAAGGGTCTTCAGTGCGAACATTTTTGGTTGAGCAGAGGATTGACTTGATGTCATTTGTATTTGAACAGGATCTCAGAGCTGCCACATTGGGAATGGATTGAAGGGGCCAACAGCACAAGCTGTTGCACTAATCCAGGCTAGAAGTGATGGTGGCTTGGACCAGAAGGGGCTGGATTCTGGATGTATTTTGAAGGCAGAGTCGGGTGCATTTACTGATTGGATAGGAGTGAGAGAGGTAAATCCAGGACTTCTAGATATTTACCCTCCACCTAAGGATGGAATTTTTATGCACAGAGATAGGGAGCATGGTTGAACATTAGGGGAGAGGCAGAGCTCAACAGTCTGTTTTGGATGTGTAAGTTTGGAGATGCCTGTTAGAAACTCAGGTAGAGATACTGAGTGGGAGTATACATGAGACATCTGGCTGGAGTTAAGTTGGGAGACAGAATTCAAAGCCATGAGCCTTGGTGAGATCTCCAGGGTGTGAGTCTGAGTCAGAAAGAGGAAAGATCCATGGGCTGCACCCTGGGTCCCTTCAAAAGTATTCTAGTCTTCTCAGTAAACCCAAGAGTTGGGGCCTGTGAGCATTTCCACTTTCATGGATGGAGGATTTGAGGCTTGGAGAAGGGAAGAAATGTGCCAAAGCCTGGGGCCGAGCTGGATGAACTTTCCTATCGGTCTCTGTTTCCTTCTTTCACCATCCCTTCTCTGCATACATGAGTGAGAAGGAGATTTTTATTTTTAAATAATATTAATTTATTTGGCTTCACCGGGTCTTTGTTGTGGCATGTGAACTCATAGTTGTGACATGTGGGATCTCATTCCCTGACCAGCGATTGAACCCAGGCCCCCTGCATTGGGAGCACGAAATCTTCACCACTGGACCACCAGAGAAGTCCCTTTAAATGATTTTTAGATTGTTTAAATTATTTAAATGGATAGAATGTGAAAGCCTTCATTTTAATAATTTTTTTAAAAAAATTTTTAATTGGAGAATAACTGCTTTACAGTATCGTGTTGGTTTGTGCTGTACAACTATACAAATCAGCCGTGAGTGTGTAAATATATATATATATATCCCCTCCCTCTTGAGCCTCCCTCCCACCCACCTCTCCCCCATACTAATTTGAAAGTGTCTAATTTAGGGGCATTTAGTCCATTCACAGTGTTGTGCGACCATCTTCACTCTAGAGTCCCAGAATACTTCCATCAGCCTAAAAGGAAGCCCTGAATCCCCAGTCACTCCCGCTCCCCTCTCCCCTGGCAACCACTAACCTGGTTCCTGTCTCTATGGACTTGCCTGTTCAAGGTCTTTCCTACAAATGAAATCACTCACTGTGTGTTTTTTGGTGTGTGTCATGCGTGTATCAGTACTTCTTGCCTCTTTACAGACAAACAGCGCTCCATTGCATGGATATGCCATTTTGTTTCTCCATCACGCGGTGGTGGACATTTGGGTGGTTGCCACAGCCAGAATGACTTATCAGAGGATGTTATTGTCTTCTCAGCTCCCCACAGCTCCTGATCATACTTGTGACCAAATACACGTCTGGCCTCTGCTTGCCTCCCCCCGCCCCGATCCCTGCCGCCCCCACCAGGGCAGCACTGGCCTCTGGGAAGCTCCTTGGGCACACCAGAAGCCCCTTCTGCACCTTCGTGCTTGCTTGGTTTATACTGTTCCCCAGATATTCCCCTGCTCCAATTTCTACTAAAATGCATGTCCCCACCTACCATGTATTATAAAACTCTCCCTCCAGTTCTTTATTCTGCTTTATCTCTTCAGAGCATCTATCACAACCTGGTATTATGTTACCATCGGTTTTAGGTATCACTGGGGATTGGTTCCCCAATGAGTGATTTCATTCATAGGGCAAGTTGCAGACACTGAAATCCACAAGATTCTGAAGTCCCATCATTGGCCCTCCTAATTGGTAGATTTGGCATCAGCAGATACAGAAGGCCAACTTCATTTGGTGAAAAAAAATCCATGTATAAGTGCCTTGTGCTGTTCAAACCCATGTTGTTTGAGGGTCAACTGGATAAATAAATACATATGACTGTATATCATAGCTATAGTAATTATTATATTGTTTCTTCCTCCGTTGAATATCTTTTTCTCTAGAATAGAAGCTTTTGTTTCGCGTTCTGCACCACTGTGCCCTGAGGACTTAGAACAGATATTTCTGGCATGAACACTGCCAAGGTCTGAGGTTTGCTCATTTGCTGACCCCATTTTTCATGAGAGGTCCTGGGATGGAAAACGTGCCTGGGGCCTGGACACTTAGATTCCTTGTGGAGGCCTGGCCCTGAAAAGGAGGAACAGGAGAAAGAGCTTCTTCCCATCCCATGGAAGGAATCTGTAAACTAGCTACACACAAGCAACATGCAAGTAGAGAAACATTCAAAGCTGGAGGGGGACTGACTCGGGTGGGAGGGGTGATGCAACAGAGGTTCCCATCCAGGCCACAGTGCTCCTGGTCCAGGAAGCCAAGGAGCTGGGCTGAGGCTATATTTCAGTCACTTGCCAGCTGTGTGGCCTAGAAGACATTAATCCTCTCTGAGCTACCGGTTGCTTTGAGTCCCAAAGAGACAATGGGTGTGCAAATAATTTGTTAATAGTAAGCAGATCACCGCTAATTATTTTCATTGTTTTTTATCTTAGTTTCTTCTTGATGCTGAATGGCAGAGTTTGGGTTCTTTGGGTGCAAGCAACAGAAACAGAACTCTGGCTTCCTTAATTTAAAAAGTGTTTTATGGCCAGGATACTGAGGAGTTCTCAGAAGTGGAGAAAAGCTGCAGAACCAGTCTCTCAAAAGATACAGACTATCTCAGCTCCAGGGATTTGGGTAACAGTTGGGACCATGAAACAGAGCTTCCCTGATGGCTCAGACTGTAAAGAATCTGCCTGCAATGCAGGAGACAGGGGTTCGATCCCTGGGTTGGGAAGAACCCCTGGAGAAGGGAATGGCAAACTGCAAAAGGCTTGTTGCAGGAATCCACTCCGCCTCTATTCATGGAAGAGAGCTTCTGACTGGCTTGGCTTGGGCTCAGTGCCCACCTCCTGGGCTGGGTGAGGAAGATTTCTTTTATTGACAGGTCCACCAAGGTGGGGAGAGGTAGGGACATTTCCTCAAATGGAAATATTTTACCAGGAAAAGGAGCCATAGGTGTTAGGTAGGGAAAACAAGAGACACTGATTAAAATAACCAGAGCACAGCATTTCCTGCATACTTGGTCTAGTGCAAGGCTGCATGGGGAGCTGAATCAAAACAAGCCTTGATGCTGAGAGTTTTTGATTTTTATTGCAGGTGGAGGGAGCCAGCCTGGGGTTTTCTGGACTTGGATATTCTTTAATTCTACAGTGTTTGGGGTCTGCCTGTGTGCTTAAAACTCCCTCTTTGCAGTTCACACAATTAATTAAGCAAGTCTGGCCTTGCATGGTTTAGGGTGAGAACAAGCTGTCAGCGACCCCGCTGCCCCGCATACCCAGTTCCTTCAGAGAGTGAGGAGTCTCTGTGGAGCTGGCTGGCTGCTGCCCACTCTCTTGTTCTTTCCCGCTCGGGAGCGGAGCAGCCCGATGTCAGAAGCCGGTTCTGAGTCATCGTCTGTGATCTCACCTTGGGACAATAGTGAGCAGTTGGTGTCTTTTCTTGCTTTGGGGCGCATCCTGAGATGAAAGCGAAGGGAAGGGACGTAGGTGCATTCCCGTTTCCTTTGGGCTTTACAGATCCTTTGCCCAGATATCACTTTAAGAAGTAACTTTTATGGTTAGGAGATGAATCCAGTCTCATTATGGAGAACTTAAAAAAAAAACTCAAAGAAGAAAAGAAATCAAATATTACCCTTTGTACCATCACAGCCTACCAAACATGTCATCATTTTGGGGCCTATCTTTCATCATTCCGTTTCAATGCACATGTATACTGAGGCATATATAACATATGACCTTTTTTCTAATTAATTGCCATATGGTAATTTTTCTAATTTATAGATATCGATGTTTATTATTATTATTACTATTATTAATAACCTCTGATGTCTACAGAGTCCATTGCCATTGGACCCCATTGCTTTCTCAGTTTGGTTGAACAAAGGAAGAAAGGGTGCTGCTAATTTGCATCATCAGGATGGGAAGTGAAAACTGAGGCCCAGCAGCTGATGGTTAAGAGCTTGACCTCCGCAGTAACCATGGCTAACATTTATAAAGTGTTTCCTCTGCCAGGTACTATTTTAAGCACTTTTTTAAATACTAAGTCAACTACTCACAGCGAGGGAGGAAGCATGATGAAGAGGAAAAACCACCTCTATGTTTCTCCATTACTCTCACGCTCACGACACTTTTGACACCAGATGTGTGGGTTTTCCACCCCCAGCAATTCTCTGACGCCAGCCGGGTGCCCTGAAGTTCAGTGCAGTTCTAACCGGAGTTAGCACAGACTCTCTGTGGGTCGACGTGCTGTGTGAGTGGTTTTGGTGAGCGTGCCTTAAAGTCTCAGTTTTTAAAGAGGAATTTGAATTGAAATGTGGCTGTGGACACATGTCTTGGGTCCCTTTATAGGCAAGCTTCTTGGCAGTCTTTCTCTTCCTCATCCCCCACTTCCTCCAGAACCCACCACCCTTGTGTTTCTCAGCCCCCTCGCTGCTCTTGAAGCCTTCCCAGCGACTTCCTTTTGATTAGACATAGGGCCCCTTTCCTGGTCCTGGTTTCTCGACTTAGCAGAATTCACTACTGTTGACTATCCATTATTAAAATCAAAGCAAAATTAATTGTGGCAAAATACACATAACAAAATGCACCATATTAACCATTTACAAGTGTATAATTCAGTAGTGTCACATATATTCTCATTGTTGGATAACAAGTCTCCAGAGCTTTCTTCATCTTGCAAAACTGAAACTCTATACCCATGAAACAACTCCTCGTTCTCCTCCTCCACCAGCCCAGGCAGCCATCATTCTGCTTTTGATCGCTCTAGAATTTGACTGCTACTCTAGCAACCTCATATAAGTGGAATCATGTAATGGTCATCTTTTTGTGACTGGCTTTTCACTGAGCATAATATCCTCAAGGATCATCTATGTAGCAGCCTGTGTCAGAATTTTCTTCCTTTGTAACACTGAATATTATTCCTATGTGTGTATACATTGGATTTTGTTTATCCCTCTGTCCATTGATGGATGACGCTTGGGTTGCTTCCTCTTTTTGGCTATTGTGAATGCCGCTGCTATGGACATGGGTGCACAGATATCTCTGAGCACTGCCTTCTTTTGAAATGTGATTTCTTGCCCTTAGAGACAAGGTGGTGGAGTATAAGGACTTGAGCTCACCTCCTCTCCCGAATACATCAAAAATCACAACTAACTTCTGAGCAACCATCGACTAAATAGACCGGAACCTGCTGAAAAAGATACTCTACGTCCAAAGACATAGAAGAAGCCAGAGTGAAACAGTAGGAGGGGTGCTTTTGCGATATGATCAAATCCCATACCCACCAGGTACGTGACCCACAAACTAGAAAATAATTTTATTGCAGAAGTTTTCCCACAGGAGTGAGAGTTCTGAGCCCCACATCAGGCTCTTCAGCCTGAGGGCCTGGCACTGGGAGGAGGAGCCCCAGAGCATTTAATTTTGAAGGCCAGAAGGGCTTGAGTGCAGGAGCTACAGAGGAAACAGAGACTCCACTCTTGGAGGCACACACAGGGTTTTGTGTGCACTGGGACCTAGTGACTCCATAGGACCCTGGGCCAGACATACCTGTAGACCTTGGAGGGTCTTCTGGGGAGGTGGGGGTCAGTTGTGGTTCACTGTGGGGGCAAGGACATTGCTGGTGGAGGCCCCAGAGAACATTCATTGGTGTGAGCTCTTCCAGAAGTTGCCATCTTGGCATTCAGACCTGGTTTCACCCAATAGTCTACAGCCTCCAGCGCTGGAATGCCTCAGACCAGACAGCCAACAGGGTGGGAACACAGCCCCACCCATCAGCAGAACAGCTGCCTAAAGTTGTCCTGAGTGCATAGCCGCCTCTAAACGTACCCCATGACATGGCTCTGCCCACCACTGGGGTAAGACCCAGCTCCACCCACCAGTGGGCAGGCACCAGTCTCTCCCACCAGGAAGTCTGCACAAACCCCTGGACCAACCTCAACCACCAGGGGACAGACACTAGAAGCAAGAGCGACCACACACCTGCAGCCTGACAAACAGAGACCACAAACATGGAAAGTTAGACAAGATGAGACAGCAGAGAAATGTGTTCCAGACGAAGGAACAAGATAAACTCCCAGAAGAACACCTAGGTGAAGTGGAGATAGGCAATCTGCCTGAAAAAGAATTCAGAGTAATGATGATAAAGATGATACAAGATCTTGGAAAAAGAATGGAGGCACAGGTGGAGAAGATACAAGGAATATTTAACAAAGAACTGGAAGACTTAAAGAATGAACAGAGAGAGATGAACAATACAATAATTGAAGTGACAAATGCATTAGGAGAAACCAATAGCAGAGTAAATGAGATAGAGGAACGAATAAGTGAGCTGGAAGACATAGTGGTAGAAATCATTGCTGCAGATCAGAATAATGAAATGTGGTTTTGTCTGTTACGTTTTGGTTTCTGCCTCTTTGTCTTTTCATCCTGTTTTTTCCGATGAATTTGGTATCATTATTACCCTTTTTTGGGCTTCCCTGGTAGCTCAGACAGTAAAGAATCCACCTGCCAATACAGGAGATGCAAGAGATGTGTGTTCTCTCCCTGGGTCAGGAAGATCCCCTGGAGAAGGGAGTAGCAACCCACTCCAGTATTCTTGTCTGGAAAACCCAGTGGGCAGAGGAGCCTGCTAGGCTACAGTCTATGGGGTTGCAAAGAGTCAGACACAACTGAGTGACTAATACTTCCACTTCCATTACCCTCTTTTACATATGAGGAAACTGAGGCACAGCTTGATTAGGTCACTTGCTCTGAGTCACATAGCTTGAAAGTAGGAGCCAGGACATACAACTCAATGTCAAAAAACCCCCTGATTTTAAAAATGTCCAGAAGCCTGGAACAGACATCTTTTCCAAAGAAATGCAGATGACCAACAGGCACATGTAAAGATGCTCAGCATCACTAATCATCAGGCAAATGCAAGTCAAAACAACAATGAGATATTGCCTCACACTTGTCAGAATGGCCATCATTAAAAGAAGACAAATAACAAATGCTGGAGAGGGTGTGGAGTAAAGGGAACGCTCATACTCTGTTGGAATATAAATTAGTGCAGTCACTATGGAAAACAGTATGGAGGTTTCTCAAAAAACTAAAAGTAGAGCTACCGTATGACCCAGCAATTTCACTGCTGGGTATATATCTGAAAAAACCCAAAATCACTATAATTTGAAAAGATATGTGCACCCCCTATATATAGAACAGAGAACTGCTGCTGCTAGGTCACTTCAGTCGTGTCCGACTCTGTGCGACCCAGTAGACGGCAGCCCAGGCTCCCCCGTCCCTGGGATTCTCCAGGCAAGAGCACTGGAGTGGGTTGCCATTTCCTTCTCCAATGCATGAAAGTGAAAGGTGAAAGTGAAGTCGCTCAGTCGTATCTGACTCTTCGCGACCCCACGGACTGCAGCCCACCAGGCTCCTCCGTCCATGGGATTTTCCAGGCAGGAATACTGCAGTAGGGTGCCATTGCCTTCTTCAAAACGGAGTACTACTCAGCCATAAAAAAGAATTAAAGTTTTGTCATTTGCAGCAACATGATTGGACTTGGAGGGCATTGTGCTAGATGAAATAAATCAGACATAGAAAGACAAATACTGTATGATAGCACACGAGGAATCTAAAAAAATACAATGAACTAGCGAACATAACAGAAAAGAAGCAGATTCACGGATACAGAGGATATAATGGTCATTATGTCATTACCAGTGGGGAAAGGGAAGGAGTGAGGGGGCAATAAAGAGGTAGGCGAGTAAGAGGTACGAACTATGATGTATCAAATAAGCTACAGAGTTGTGTGAAAATTGTATAAATCTTAATTATGTTGCATTGGTTCATGGTGCTTTTCAGGTCTACTCTATCCTTCACTTTTCTGTATATTCATTCTATTAATTTTTGAGAGTTTGGTATTGAAACTCCAACTAAATATATTAATTTATCTACTTAAAAAAATAATTGTAATATATAGTGGAACTATATGTAACTTTGCTCTGTATTTTCCAAGTCCGTAAATGTGTTATCATACTTTCATAATTTAAAAAAATAAAAAAAGAAAGAGAAAAAAATAAAATAGGCTACAAGGATATATTGTACAACAGAAGGAACCTAGCCAATATTTTATAACTGTAAATGAGCATAATCTTTAAATATTGTCAATCACCATAAAATTGTATATCAAATATACTTCAACTGAAAAAACCTCTTAAACTCTTTATAAGAAGCAGGTGGGAGCTGGGATTTAAAGTCAGGCAGTCTGTCTACAGAGCTCCTGTTTTTACGATTAAGTTCTCTATTTTCTCATAATCTGTATCTCCTACCCGGTTCTCTCTATGAATTGCTGTTGTTTAAGCCACTCAATCTATGGTATTTTGTTATGGCAGCCAGAGATGACTAATACACATGGGTATGTCCAGGTGGCTTATTTATAACTTGGGGTGTGTTCTGAATAGTTGAGCATCAATTCTGATTGGTTGGCTTCCAAGCTCTTTCAGGTATAAAATATTTTGAGTATTACCCCTGCATGTAATTATATGCTAACTCCCCTTACTCACCCCACCCCTGTGACAGTGATCTCTTTGAGGGCAAGAACTGTGTCTTTCTCATCTGTGTTTCCCAAGGCTCCAGTAAATGTTCACTGAATGACTGAATCCATCTTATTTTTCCTCCACAAACACAAAGATCATTCTCTTGAAGGATAAAAAGCCCTGGTATCACTTTGTGATTTAATATCCCTGTCCTCATCCTTGCCTTGATTTTCTGGGTGTGTTTCTTGGGATGATTCTGGGTAGGGCTCGCCCTAGGCAGAGGGTCCTTCCCCACCTTGAAAAATGACCTGAGGAGCTGAAAAGTCACAGAATCTGGATGAAGGAAACTCAGATGTTATCACACATGCAGGTGCCTGTGCTGTGTGCATTGTAATCAACTTCTGTGTAACGGTGAGAGATCTAGAAGCTTTAGAAGCTAGTGAAAGTGTTAGACGCTCAGTCGTGTCCGACTCTTTGCAACCCCATGGACTGTATATCCCACCAGGCTCCTCTGTCCATGGAGTTCCTCAGGCAAGAACACTGGAGCGGGTTGCCATTTCCTTCTCCAGAGGATCTTCTCAACCCACGGATTGAACCCGTGTCTCTTATGTGTCCTATATTGGCAGGTGAGTTCTTTACCACTAGCACTACCTGGGAAGCCCATAGATGGTAGAAAAACATTTAAATATCAAAGAAAACCTTATTCTTCTAGAGAAGTGGGGTAGAGTAATAGAAGGAATACAAACTAGCATCAGAAAATCTGAGTTTGGGTCCAGGCTCCACTTAGAAGTGTGAGTTAGTTATTGCTGCTGCTAAAGTCGCTTCAGTCGTGTCCAACTCTGTGCGACCCCATAGACGGCAGCCTGCCAGGCTCCACCATCCCTGGGATTCTCTAAGCAAGAACACTGGAGTGGGTTGCCATTTCCTTCTCCAGTGCGTGAAAGTGAAGTCGTTCAGCCGTGTCTGACTCTTAGTGACCCCATGGACTGCAGCCCACCAGGCTCCTCCATCCATGGGATTTTCCAGGCAAGAGTACTGGAGTGGGGTGCCATCGCCTTCTCTGGAGTTAGTTATTACTTACTAGCTAAAATGAATTGTTTACATGAGCGTCCACTTTTTGTGTTGTGTGTTCTGTGGGTTTTGACAAATGTGTAATGACTTGTATTGACCAACACAGTATCACACAGAATAATTACTCTGCCCTAAAAGCCACCAATTCTCCACCTGTTCATCCCCATCTCTCCTGCAAACCCCTGACAATCTCTGATCTTTGTGCATACACTTTGAACAAATTTATTTATTTATTTATTTTTGGTTGCACTGGGTCCTCATTGCTGTGTGAGGGCTTTTGGTAGTTACAGCAAATGGGGGCTTCTTTCCAGTGGAGGTGCAAGGGCATCTCATTGTGATGGGTTCTCCTGTTGCAGAGCACGGGCTCTGGAGTAAGGGCTCAGTGGTTGTGGTGCAGGGGCTTAGGTGCTCCAAGGCATGTGGGAGCTTCCTGAACCAGGGATCAAACCTTCATCCTCTGCATTGGCAGGCAGATTCTTAACCACTCGACCACCAGCAGAGTCCCATGCATACACTTTTAAGTGTACAACGTCCCTGCCAACTAGCAAATGCATTGTTTTGGATGCTGGAAATCTGACTTTTCGCTTTTAAGCCTCCCACCCTGGGTGAGAATGCACAGTAAGGTCAGGAGAGTTTGTTCTTGTCTCAGGGCCATTCATTGCTTGGCCTCCCCATTATAAGGCTATAGTAGAATGAGAATGTTGGCCCTGCAGGGTTGTGGTAAGGATTACATATGTGAAAACGAGAAACCTCTCCAGATGTTAACCGTCACTGCCGTCTCTAATTTTGATTTGGGGTAACCCCATCAGAGAGAAGTTAGTATTTATTTTAATATGCAAAAGGGTTTGCTAAGCAAATGTAGGGACTGCAGGGGAATGTTTAACTCAGAGAATGAGCTTTTGAAAAACAGTTAGCAGCTGCCATTTGTGAATTAATGTGCCACCCAACTGGGCTATTCCCCCAGGCTTAGTCCTTACCTCCTTTTCTCCTCCTGCTCTGTCATCAGCAAATGCATTTATCTTTCATGGCTTCTCCCATTTTTTGTTGGACAAATTCCAAATATGTTTGCAATACTATCCTGTCACCTGAGTCCTGGTCAGTATCTTTGACTGTTTCTTGGAGAGTTCCACTCAATGTCCTAACTTCACATCAAATTCAGAAAGGTAAGCTCCTTTGAGGAGGTAGAGAAATGGTAACACTGGTGTGTTTTTGATGGGAATGCAGAATATTGCAGCTACTATGGCAAAGAGTGTGACAGTTCCTCAAAGAATTAAAAATAGAGTTACCATATGATCCAGCAATTCCACATCTGGGCATACATCCACAAGAGTTGAAAGAGGGTCTTGAAGAGATATTTGCACAACCATATTCATTGCAGGGTTATTAACAATAGTCAAAAGGTGGAAGCAACTCAAATGTTCATTGGCTGATGAAGGATAAATAAATTGTAGTGTATGCATACAACATAATATCATTCAGCCTTATGAAAGAAAGAAGGGACTTCCTTGGCAGTCCAGTGGTTAAGACTCTGTGCTTCCACTGAAGGGGGTGAAGTCTCACTCCCTGGTTGGGGAACTAAGATGTTACATGTTGCATGTGCGGCAACCCCGCCCACCCCCCCCCCCAAAAAAAACCAAACAAACCCAAACCCAAACCCAACCAGCCAATCAAAACCCTGGCTTCTGATCTCAGCAGCTCAAAAGAGACACACCCTAGCTTAGGGAGAGGGGTGGAGTGGAGTGCTTACCTGGGACCTGGTGTTGCATTGCTGAGTTTTAATCCCAGCTCCATGGAAGCTTGGCCAAGTTCCTTAAACTTCTCTATGTCTGTTTCCTTGTCTGTAAAGTATATATAATATACATATTTCGCAAAGTTGTTGTATTAAATGAGTTAATCCACATACAGGGTTTAGAAGAATGGTTGGTATGTAGTAGGTGTTCACTAAATGTCAGCTATGTGGTCCCTCTCCTCCTGGAAGCATGTGCCTCCTCTTCTCTCAGGACACCTGCCTGAGCTGTCCACATCTTATAAGTCCCAGATGGAAATTTCTCTTCTTATTAAAACCTTTTCCGACCATCCTCTTCTTGAAACAGTCATAGTATTTTGACTATGTACATAGTACTGCTGTTGCTGCTGCTAAGTCACTTCAGTCGTGTCTGACTCTGTGTGACCCCATTGATGGCAGCCCACCAGGCTCCCCCGTCCCTGGGATTCTCCAGGCAAGAACACTGGAGTGGGTTGCCATTTCCTTCTCCAATGCATGAAAGTGAAAAGTGAAAAGTGAAAGTGCAGTCACTCAGTTGTGTCTGATTCTTGGCGATCCCATGGACTACAGCCAACCAGGCTCCTCCATCCATGGGATTTTCAGGCAAGAGTACTGGAGTAGGGTGCCATCGCCTTCTCCATGTACAAAGTACATTGACTATTAAATGTAGCACTCATTTAATACTAATTTGTATATTACAAATAGTTATGCTACATGTATATAACCAAAATGCTTTTGAAAGCCATTGGAAAGAGATGTGAAATGATTAAAATAGTGAGATCTATGAGGAGTTGCGGATGGGGGAAATGACCACTTATGTTCTACAGGGTGAATGCTGGGCTCCCCTGAAAGCAGAGCCTGCTAGAAGGCAGCTTGTTTATTTGGGAAGTGGTTTCACCAATGGACTTCCCTGGCGGCTCAGACAGTAAACACGTCTGCCTACAATGCCAGAGACCTGGTTTCAATGCCTGGGTGGGGAAGATCCCCTGGAGAAGGAAATGGCAACCCATTCTGGTATTCTTGCCTGGAAAATCCCATGGACAGAGGAGCCTGGTAGGCTACAGTCCATGGGGTCGCGAAGAGTTGGACACAACAGAGCAACTTCACTTTCACAGAGTAGAAGTGAGGGAGTGCGGAGAATGAAGGAGGAAAAGCTGATTTAAGAGCATTGTGATGGTTAGTTTTACTAATCAACTTGGCTAGGCTATCATGCCCAATTGCTTGTTCAAACACCAGTCTAGATGTTGCTGTAAAAGTATTCTTTAGATGTGATTATCATTTAAATCAGTAAAACAGATTACCCTCCATCATGTGGGTGGGCTTCACGCAATCAGTTGAAGACCTTAAGAATAAGGTCTTAAGAATAAAGACTGAAGTTTTCCGAAGCAGGAGCAACTCTGCCTCCAGAATACAACACAGAACCCCTGGCTGGGTTTCAGTCTGTGAATTTCAGACTCAAGACGGCAACATCAACTCTTATCTCAATCTCTACCCTGCTGGCTTGCTCTTTAGATTTTGGACTTGCCAGCCCCTACAACTGCAGGAGCCAATTCCTTAAGTGAAACCTCCTTTTGTATATATTCTGTTGGTTCTGTTTCTCTAGGGAACCCTGACTAATGCAGGCATGCTGTTGAAGTCACTGCTGTAGGCAACTCTGGCTCATCATCAGAAAGCCTCTCACATTTGTCTGCTGAGAATTTACCCCAGAAGTATTGACGTTTATCCCTGGCTTTAGCCCCCAGGTTGAGGCTGCACCTGGGAGTGTTGCCTCCTTGGCATTCTGAGCTGTTGTGTGAGTTTGATGAGAAGGTTCCCGTTGGTGTTTATTCGCATCAGAGAAGCTCTGGGGACCAATGCTTTAGGCTGCAGCAGAGCCTCATGAAACCATCCAGCACAGCCTTCCCCACAAAGCGGTGGTGATGACTACTAGCCATTCCAAACTTATAGTTTCCAGTAAGATAAACTCATTGGGAATAGATTGTTGACTTTCTGGTAACTTGGGCCTGACTCCCAGAATTGCCTCTCCTTGTCCAACCAGTCCATTCTAAAGGAAATCAGCCCTGGGTGTTCTTTGGAAGGAATGATGCTAAAGCTGAAACTCCAGTACTTTGGCCACCTCATGGGAAGAGTTGACTCATTGGAAAAGACTCTGATGCTGGGAGGGATTGGGGGCAGGAGGAGAAGGGGACGACAGAGGATGAGATGGCTGGATGGCATCACCGACTTGATGGACGTGAGTTTGAGTGAACTCCGGGAGTTGGTGATGGACAGGGAGGCCTGGTGTGCTGCAATCCATGGGGTTGCAAAGAGTTGGACATGACTGAGCCACTGAACTGAACTCAGTATCCCCATTTTGGGGGCTGTGGTAATTTTTACCCCCAAAGCGTGCTGCGATTCATGGGGTCACAAAGAATCAGACACGACTGAGTGACTGAACTGAACTGAACTGTCGATGTTTGGGTCTTATACCCACCCTGAATAATCCCTTTGGCCAGAGAATTAAAATTATCTGATTAGACAGGTGTAGATCAGATGTCTCCCTGGATCCAAGGACTGAAGGCTGGGGGAAGTAGTTTCCCAAGGAAGTGATGAGCAGGCAAAAATCATGTCTTATATATATATAATTTTATTCCTTTATTTTTTATTTTTGGTTGCACTGGGTCTTTGTTAGTCCATCCTTCCTGATCTACTCATGTAAGGAGGAGAATATCATCAATGATATTTCTTACCTTAGTAAGCTGTTCCTTCTTCCTGTGTGGTTTGCTTGTGCCATTGGGTATACCTGACAGATGGAAGCAGATACAGTGCCATTATTATTTAGTCTCAAAATGCTTTCCTCTATGGATTTGTTTAGAAGTTGTCTATTTTAGGAGTATTAAAATCTGCATTTATTAACCATTTATATGCACCAAGTCCTGTGCTAAGTGCTTTTAGCATTACCTCACTTAACTTTCACAACATCTTCCAAATGGTCTCATTATGTTCCTTTGAGAAAATTGACATTTAGAGGAATAAGTCGAGCCAAGATTTACCTCTATTTTTGCCACTACATTAAAAAAAAAATCTGGGTGACCCTCATATGGTTTATATGTGACCTTATAAAATGAAAACTTTTATTCATAATTTAGGGAAAATATATGAAATAAGCATTACATGTCCAAGGTACGAGAAACCCAAGTAAGACAATAGGTGTTGTGAGAGGGCATCAGAGGGCAGACACACTGAAACTATGATCACAGAAAACTAGCCAATCTGATCACATGGACCACAGCCTTGTCTAACTCAATGAAACCAAGCCATGCCATGTGGGGCCACCCAAAACAGACGGGTCATGGTGGAGAGGTCTGACAGAATGTGGTCCACTGGAGAAGGGAATGGCAAACCACTTCAGTACTCTTGCCTTGAGAACCCCATGAACAGTATGAAAAGGCAAAATGATAGGATACTGAAAGAGGAACTCCACAGTCAGTAAGTGCCCAATATGCTACTTGAGATCAGGGGAGAAATAACTCCAGAAAGAATGAAGGGATGGAGTCAAAGCAAAAACAATACCCAGTTGTGGATATGACTGATGATGGAAGCAAGGTCCAATGCTGTAAACAGCAATATTGCATAGGAAGCTGGAATGTCAGGTCCATGAATCAAGGCAAATTGGAAGTGGTCAAACAGGAGAGGGCAAGAATGAATGTCAACATTCTAGGAATCAGCGAACTAAAATGGACTGGAATGGATGAATTTAACTCAGATGACCATTATATATACTACTGTGGGCAGGAATCCCTTAGAAGAAATGGAGTAGCCATCATGGTCAACAAAAGAGTCTGAAATGCAGTACTTGGATGCAATCTCAAAAACGATAGAATGATCTCTGTTCATTTCCAAGGCAAACCATTCAATATCACAGTAATCCAAGCCTATGCCCCAAACAGTAACACTGAAGAAGCTGAAGTTGGATGGTTCTATGAAGACCTACAAGACCTTTTAGAACTAACACCCAAAAAAGATGTCCTTTTCATCATAGGGGACTGGAATGCAAAAATAGGAAGTCAAGAAACACCTGGAGTAACAGGCAAATTTGGCCTTGGAATACAGAATGAAGCAGGGCAAAGGCTAATAGAGTTTTGCCAAGAGAACACACTGGTCATAGCAAACACCCTCTTCCAACAACACAAGAGAAGACTCTACACATGGACATCACTAGATGGTCAACACTGAAATCAGATTGATTGTATTCTTTGTAGCCAAAGATGGAGAAGTCTTATACAGTCAGCAAAAACAAGACCGGGAGCTGACTGTGGCTCAGATCATGAATTCCTTATTGTCAAATTCAGACTTAAATTGAAGAAAGTAGGGAAAACCTCTAGACCATTCAGGTATGACCTAAATCAAATCCCTTATGATTATACAGTGGAAGTGAGAAATAGATTTAAGGGACTAGATCTGATAGATAGAGTGCCTGATGAACTATAGACTGAGGTTCGTGACATTGTACAGGAGACAGGGATCAAGACCATCCCCATGGAAAAGAAATGCAAAAAAGCGAAATGGCTGTCTGGGGAGGCCTTACGAATAGCTGTGAAAAGAAGAGAAGCAAAAAGCAAAGGAAAAAAGGAAAGATATAAGCATCTGAATGCAGAGTTCCAAAAGAATAGCAAGGAGAGATAAGAATGCCTTCCTCAGCGATCAATGCAAAGAAATAGAGGAAAACAACAGAATGGGAAAGACTAGAGATCTCTTCAAGAAAATTAGAGATACCAAGGGAACATTTCATGCAAAGATGGGCTCGATAAAGGACAGAAATGGTATGGACCTAACAGAAGCAGAAGATAATAAGAAGAGGTAGCAAGAATACACAGAAGAACTGTACAAAAAAGATCTTCACAACCCAGATAATCATGATGGTGTGATCACTCACCTAGAGCCAGACATCCTGGAATGTGAAGTGGGCCTTAGAAAGCATCAGTACAAACAAAGCTAGTGGAGGTGATGGAATTCCAGTTGAGCTATTTCAAATCCTGAAAGATGATGCTGTGAAAGTGCTGCACTTAGTATACCAGCAAATTTGGAAAACTCAGCAGTGGCCACAGGACTGGAAAAGGTCAGTTTTCATTCCAATCCCAAAGAAAGGCAATGCCAAAGAATGCTCAAATTACCACACAATTGCAATCATCTCACACACTAGTAAAGTAATGCTAAAAATTCTCCAAGCCAGGCTTCAGTAGTACGTGAACCGTGAACTTCCAGATGTTCAAGCTGGTTTTAGAAAAGGCAGAGGAACCAGAGATCAAATTGCCAACATCTGCTGGATCATGGAAAAAGCAAGAGAGTTCCAGAAAAACATCTATTTCTGCTTTATTGACTATGCCAAAGCCTTTGACTATGTGAATCACAATAAACTGTGGAAAATTCTGAAAGAGATGGGAATACCAGACCACCTGACCTGCCTCTTGAGAAATCTGTATGCAGGTCAGGAAGCAACATTTAGAACTGGACATGGAACAACAGACTGGTTCCAAATAGGAAAAGGAGTACGTCAAGGCTGTATATTGTCACCCTGTTTATTTAACTTATATGCAGAGTACATCATGAGAAACGCTGGGCTGGAAGAAGCACAAGCTGGAATCAAGATTGCCGGGAGAAATCTCAATAACCTCAGATATGCAGATGACACCAGCCTTATGGCAGAAAGTGAAGAGGAACTAAAAAGCCTCTTGATGAGAGTGAAAGAGGAGAGTGAAAAAATTGGCTTAAAGCTCAACATTCAGAAAACGAAGATCATGGCATCTGGTCCCATCACTTCATGGCAAAACGATGGGGAAACAGTGGAAACAGTGTCAGACTTTATTTTTGGGGGCTCCAAAATCACTGCAGATGGTGATTGCAGCCATGAAATTAAAAGACACTTACTCCTTGGGAGGAAAGTTATGTCCAACCTAGATAGCATATTAAAAAGCAGAGACATTACTTTGCCAACAAAGGTCCATCTAGTCAAGGCTATGGTTTTTCCAGTGGTCATGTATGGCTGTGAGAGTTGGACTGTGAAGAAAGCTGAGCACTGAAGAATTGATGCTTTTGAACGGTGGTGTTGGAGAAGACTCTTGAGAGTCTCTTGGACTGCAAGGAGATCCAACCAGTCCATTCTAAAGGAGATCAGTCCTGGGTGTTCATTGGAAGGACTGATGCTGAAGGTGAAACTCCAATACTTTGGCCACCTCATGCGAAGGGTTGACTAATTGGAAAAGACCCTGACACTGGGAGGGATTGGGGGCAGGAGCAGAACTGGACGACAGAGGATGAGATGGCTGGATTGCATCACCGACTCGATGGACATGAGTTTGGGTAAACTCCGGGAGTTGGTGATGGACAGGGAGGCCTGGCGTGCTGAGATTCATGGGGTCAGAAAGAGTCGGAAACAACTGATCGACTGAACTGAACTGAACTGAACTGAACCTTACATGTAACAGTTTGTGTTGTTAGAATTTAAATCTAGGTCCTTCAGACTTCAAGCACTACAGATTTTCATTTTTGAATTTATTTTCAAACAATATGAAAGAGTAGATAGTGTAAAATTTTATGCCCACCCACCCCACCCCTAGCCACCCAGCAGGCCCATCTCTGAACAGCCATCATCATTTTTATTGGTTTCCTTTTAAAGTTTATGCAAATATAAGAAATATTAATATATAATATTTTATTCCCTTTTACTAAAAGCTAATATGTTTAATTAATATATTTATTTAAATGTTTATTGAAGTATAGTTGATTTATAATGTTGTGTTAATTTCTTCTGTATAGCAATGTGACTCAATTATACTTATCCATATATCCACTCTTTTTTAGATTCTTTTCCCATATAGGCCATTACAGAGTATTGAGTAGAGTTCCCTGTGCTATACCATAGGTCCTTATTATTAATCTACTTTATATATTGTTGTTTTAGTCGCTCAGTCACGTCTGACTCTTTTGTGACCCTATGCACTGTAGCCCCGCCAGGCTTCTCTGTCCATGGGATTTCCCAGGCAAGAATACTGGGGTGGGTTGCCATTTCCTTGTCCAGGGAATCTTCCAGACCCAGGGATCGCACCCGTGGCTCCTGCATTGGCAGGTGGATCTTTACCACTGAGCCACCTGGGAAGCCCATTTTATGTACAGTAGCATGTATATATCAGTCCCAATCTCCCCATGTATCCCTCCCCTTGCCCTTAGCCTTGGTAACCATAAGTTCGTTTTCTAAATCTGTGGAAACTATTTTTGTTTTGTTGATAAGTTCTTTTGTACCTTATTTTTTAATACTGAAAGCTAATATATGTTATATGCTATTATGCATTTTTCCTTTTTCCAGGAATTTCTCACCTTAACGACATAAATTCTCTCCAGAGTTATTCATAGAGTGTCCTCATTTTTTCCCCTCATGTCTGCATAGTATTCCATCATATTGATGATTTTCCCAGTCCTCTATTGTGGATATTGAGAATAGTTGTATCTTTTGTTACTCCAATACATTGATTATATTTGTATATACCTCATTTTATACGCATGCAAGTACATCTGTACGATAAAGTGGGATTGCTAAATTATAGGCTATATGCGATTGTAATTTTGACAGATGCTGTTGAATCATCTTCCATGGTGCTTATACCAATAAGACACTCCACCAGCAAGGTTCAGAGTGTCTCTCTACTCAGCCTCATCAGCTGAACAGCTTGTCAACTTGAGGGTTTTTCTTATCTGATAGATTTTTTTAAAGTGGTATCTAACTGCAGTTTCAATATGCATTTTTCTTCTTATGCATGAGATTGAGCATCTTTTCATGTGTTTAAGGTTCAATCCCTTTTCCCATGCCAATTCTCTTAGCCGTGACACCAGGCTGCCTCCCGTTACCTTGACCACTGTACACTAGGCTTGCTTAGGGGAATGAGGGTGACGTGGTAGGCAGAGCTCTGGACCAGTTTGAGGGTTCTGATCCTCATTCTGAAAAGTCTCCAGAATGAAAAGACTCTTAGGCACTAACACGGTGGCTTCTTCCAGCTGTGCAGTTGGGGATGTCTAGATCCACCATCCAGGAGACCCGATCTTCCTCTGCAATCTGCCACTGAGTCTTTGTGTCTTTCTGCTTGAATACTTCCTGATAGGGAGCCCAGGTTCCTCTCAGGCACTCTATTTTGTTACTGGATAGCTTCAGTTGGAAGATCCCCTGGAGAAGGAAATGGCAACCCACTCCAGTGTTCTTCTTGGGGAAATCCCATGGACGAGGAGCTTGGCAGGCTGTAGTCCATGGGGTCACAAAGAGTCGGACACGACTGAGCGACTAACACTTTAGTAGCTTCTATCGGGGAACTTCATTCCCTGTAGAAAATCAGGGATTGAAGTCCATTTTCAAACTAGGAATTCCAAACTGGAATCTTCTTAGTCTTTCTTCTGGAGACTTCCAGAAAGAGTTTGACCCCTTCTTTCCCCTGGAAGTGTGACCTTGAGCATATCATTGGACCTCTCTGGACTTCAGTTTCTCTACCTGTGAGAGGACAAGTTTGGCTTCCTATTGGCCACTGTTCCTCTGTGGTGTTAACCCCACTCACGTAGAATTAATTCATAACAGAGTGGGCAGATTTATTGGAAAATCCAAAGTCAGTGTAGACTTCCAAGTTGGTGTGACTCAGTGGCTCAGGGATGGGCCTGAGACTCAGTTTCTTCCAGGCTATCTGCTTTACCTTCTGCAGAGCTTCAGCTTCAAAGCAGAGGGCAGATGCTGTTGCTGAAGAGTGAAGACGCTTTTTTCCCAGAAGCTCAAGGAATCTCTGTCTGCCCCTCATTGAATAGCACTGGTCCATTGGCAACATCCCATCTCTGCACTGGTACCTGGGGCCAGGGAATGGAATGCCTGATTGGAGCTGGCACAGCAGCAGCTTTTCTGTAGTAAAGGGGCTGTGAGAGGGAGGAGTGGCCATCCATTTGAAAGCAGAGATTTCTGTAAAATGAAAAAAAATTATTTATTTATTTGGCTGTGCCAGGTCTTAGGTGTGGCATATGGGATCTTTAGTGGCAGCATGTGGGATCTAGCCCTCTGACCAGGGATTGAACCCATGCCCCCTGCATCAGGAGCACAGAGTCTTAGCCACTGGACCCCCAGGAAAGTCTCAAGAGGTTTCTTAACAAAAGAAGCAGTGAATGCAGGTGAGGCACCCATACGGTGCACTTTAGGGGTGTATGGTTCCCTTTCTGGTTCTAACACTTTGTGATTCTGGATGGATGAAATCCTAGACGTGATTCTGATCAAAGAGGATAATTATTTAATGCGTT
Organism: Bubalus kerabau; assembly: GCF_029407905.1. NCBI lineage: Eukaryota > Metazoa > Chordata > Mammalia > Artiodactyla > Bovidae > Bubalus > Bubalus kerabau. The sequence continues at coordinate 12,315,829 of NC_073637.1, read as the reverse complement.
TGTGTCTCTGCTTGTCTTTTCTTCCCACATCTGCTGGGCTTCCCCTCGGTGCTGAGGTGGACTGCTTGCATTTGCTCTATAAAACTCTTGCTCAGAAAACTTGCAGACCAGCTTACTCATGAAGTAAAAAGACACATTGTTGTTTGTTTAACAAGAGAACATGTCCTGAAGATAGAAAAGACATTGAATTTCTTTGCCAAAAGAAGAGAACTTCCTGTAAAGGCTCATATTTGCAGTGCTATCTGTTTGCTGTTGAACGTTTCCACTTTTCAGTAGGTGGCCTTAAGGTGTGGGGTGGGGATCTGTGCTGTGCCCTCAGTAACTGCCGCTGTTTATGGGAGCATACTTACTTTGCCTGTCTAAGCCTCAGTTTCCTAATCTATAGAATGCGGCAGAAACTCCTCCATGGGTATAAATTCATGATTATATTGCCAGCACTTATAGCACAGTTTGTGGTACACAGAGTGCATTTGATAGGTTAAATACTTGTTAAGTAAATGAACTTTTTTTTGCATGGTTGTTATGTGGATTAAAATGGGACAATATAATAAATATATATCAATACACAGTAGTTCTCAGAGCAGTGTCTGACATACAGAAGGCACCAACAGATGGTCGCCCTTGTTTTTACCATTATTATTTATTATTACCATTATTACTTGCTATTAGCATTATTATCCATTATTATACTTATAATTACCATTGTGAGAAATAGCTTGTGGGAGGGCTGATGGAATTGTCCTTCGTCACGAAAACCGCTCTTCCTGGCCCCTTGGGTGAATCTGTTCCTTTTCCGTTTGTCCTGCCGCCAAGGGACCGGCCAGTGATTTCTCATCCCCACGTGGGAAATCCCTGGCCTTTGAGCCTGAGCCTGCAGGTGGGGCCATAAAATGATCAGAAATCACAGTGGACTCATGTCCACCCTCCCTTCTCCAACTATGCCACCACCTCTCAGAATGCACGGGCTCCTCTGGGTCTGACTCACTTTAAATTCATTTCAAATTGGTTGGGGGTTTTCCAACTAATCCGAGCCGGTTGCTCAGTCTGACCCAAATCCCTCCAGCTGAGTCTAAGCTCAACCAAGAGAGAGAAGCTCTTTGCCCCAGAGAGGGAAACAGCATCAGGGAGAGGTGCGTGCTCCTCCACTCCCCCTGCCACGTCGCCTACCTTCTTGAGATCAGAATAAGAGCTTATTATTTTCTTCAAGCTAGTTGCTTTCCACTTCTTTCTTTTTTCTTTTTTTCCTTTTCTTTTGGCTTTTTTAAAATCAAACCCAACTTGTCACCCAGGTGCTGGGCCCAGATAGAACCAGTTTTAGGAGGAAAGAAAAGGCCACAGAGTTCCGCAAAGCTAATTGCTTTCAGGTGGGCTGGCCTGCTCATTTGTTCTCTCCACAGAGTCCTAACTGGGGCTCATTTTGGAAGCTGACTGCAGCAAGGGAGAAGATGGGAGTGTTGGAGGAAAGGAGGGAGGGAAAGAGAGGGTGATCAGAGAGAGGAGAAAGGGAAAAATGAAGAAGGCGCCTGGTGTGATCTCATGTAACCTGCTCCACGCCACTGAGAATCCTTGTTTCCTCCATTTTTAGCAGATGAAAGGAGCTTGCCCTAGTCTCCTAGCTAGGATAGGGTGGGGCCTCCAGCCCGGTTCTGTGCATCTTCAAAACTCTTGGATGAACTCTAGTCCTGTGTCATGCCCCATGGAAAGGCTTTCATGGTCAAATAATTTTGGAAACTGTGGATTTTCCAATTCAGAGTTTGCATTAAGAAATTAAGGACCCCCAAAGTGAAAGTGTTAGTGCTCAGTCATGTCTGACTCTTTGCGACCCCGAGGACTGTAACCCACCAGTCTCCTCTGTCCATGGGATTCTCCAGGCAAGAATACTGGAGCGGGTTGCCATTTCCTTCTCTAGGAGATCTTCCCCACCTGGGGATTGAAGCTGTTATGTAAATAGATAATAGTGCAATGTGCTCAGCTATTTGGTAGAAGTATGGAAATTGTGGAAGTCATAAGAACAGAGAAATCTGTGATCTGGGTGTTTGCAAGATGGGAATAGAAGCTGGAGAGAAGTTTCAATAATAATAAAAATAGATACAAGGCCCTTTCACCTCTAGTGTCCCATTTGATCTTCAGAAAACTACCATCTGTTAGGTATGAATGTTCCTCCCATTTTGCAGATGAGAAAACTGAGGTCTGAAGAAAAAGAAGCAAAACTGGTATGTGAGTCTAGAGCTTCTGATTCCAGTGTCTGTTATTCCTTTTTCATAGCCTACCCTCTCTGGGTATGTTTTTCTGGCTTGTTTTTTTCTGGAATCGGACAGATGTTGGCACACACAGCCTGAATTCTTTGAAGATGTGGTTCACTCTCCCTGACCCATCCCTGAGTAGGTAACAACCAATTAGCCATTTTGTCCCATCCCTTTTCTCACCCCTGCCTGTCTCTCCTCTCTCTCCTCTCAGTTTTTTCTTTAATAAAGTGGAAACAGTAATAGCAATAAAATCTCCCTCAGAGGGCTCAGAACTTAGGGAGAAAATGTGTATGACCTGGGATGGAAATTATAAAATACGACTCCAATATGGAAGACCATTGTAATTATCTCTGCTGGCACACGCTCACACAGAACAGGCAACAATAACCAATAATAGCAACTGTGCTTCGGTAGGTTACTACGTGCCTGCTGCTCTGTCAAGCACCCTATCTACAATGCCTAATTTAGTCCTCCCAGCAACCCAGCAAGGGAGGAGCCCTTGTCCTCACATTACGCATAAGGAAACCCAGACTTGGTCAGGTGAAGTCATGCAATCTGGATTTGAATCCAACGAGATATTTAAATCTGCTTTCCAGAAATCCAGGTTAGGTCAGGAGAAAAGTCTTCTGGTTCCTCCCACTGCATGCTCCCTGCCCGCCTGCCCGCCCCCACCTCTGCTGTGAGCCTCCCCTCTTACCATTATTAGCCTTTGCCTGACTGTATCTGTCTTACACACCCAGGCCCCTGCTTTGCTCTTGTGCTACCAGCAGGAACATGGAACGGACCTGAGGTTGGGAGGAGGGAATTTGGTTCTTCTAGGCTCTGGGGAGCAGCTCAGAGGCTGACCTGCCTGCCATCCCTTTTGGGTTGCGTGCCGGCCCCTCAAACTGGAGAGCGAATGTGGTTACCTCTGAGGGCCCAAGCTGAGGATGGAAGAGGATAAAGGGTGTGTGGGAGGCAGCTTCCCTGGGTACGTGGTGACCAGGCATGTTTGGGGCTGGCTTGTCCCAGTCTTGAGGAGCCCGGTGCCCACCACCAGAGCCACCACCCAGGGTCCGTGTTGTGATTGTCTGTGGCTGTGTCTGAAAGCCCTAGAGACACCCTCAGAGATATTTGGAATATTTGGTTGCTCTTCAGTTGCTTTTGTTTTCTTGGAAAGCTTAGGCTGCCTGACAAAATGTGATGTATCCATGAATGTGTATATCCATGTGTACGTGTGTGCTCAGTTGCTCCGTGTGTCCGACTCTTTGCGACCCCCATGGACCGTGGCCCACCAGGCTCCTCTGCCCATGGGATTTTCCAGGCAAGAATACTGGAGTGGGTTGCCATGTCCTTGTCCAGGGACTCTTCCCCATCCAGGGATAGAACCTGTGTCCCCTTCATCTCCTGCATTGGCAGGTGAGAATATTATTCGTCAGTAAAAAGCAAAGGCTTACTGGTCCATGCTACGACATGGGTGAACCTTGAAAACATGCTGAGTGGAAGAAGCCAGTCGCACGTGGCCACGTACTGTGATTCCGTCTATATGAGATGTCCACCACAGGCGAGTCATCCACAGACACAGAGGGTAGATTAGTAGTTGCCTGGGACTGGGTGAGATGGGGGCTTGAGGTATGGCCTTTCTTTTGGGGAGTTGAAAAAATATTCCTCCGTTTACTGTAGTGGTTGTTGTGCAGCTCTGTGAATATACCAAACATATTGAGTGGTATACTCTTAAGTGGGTCAACTGTATGGTATGTGAATCGTGTCTCAGTAAAGGTGTTATAAAAATACAGAACGCAAGAGAGAGGTGTTGGAGGCTTGACCGCAGAAAGTTCTTGTGCCTTTGAGCCATTTTGGATTAACCACCTTTCCCCATGCTGTCCATATTTAGTTCCTCAAACCTTGTAACAGTTCATCCTCTAACGCTGTTCTGCCTTCCTTCCTGTTTTCACAGTCTCCTCCTTAGCTCTGGGCTTCCTGGAGGCTCAGATGGTAAAGAATCTGCCAGCAATGCAGGAGACCTGGGTTTGATCCCTGGGCTGAGAAGATCCCCTGGAGGAGGAACTGACAACCTGCTCCAGTATTCTTGCCCGAGAAATCCCATGGACAGAAGAGCCTGGTGGGCTATAGTCCACGGGGTTGCAAAGAGTCGGACATGACTGAATGGCTAAACACTTTCATTTCCTTGTGTCGAGCCTCTTATCTCTGTCTTTCTGTGCCCCTGGGGTTCTCAGACTCCTGTGCTAACAGTCTCCTCTGCCCAGACTTGCAGGGTTGGCTGACGTGCTCAAGATCTGCCATCTGGGTCTGTCCCTTATTTTGTTCTTGCCCCGTCTACCGGGTCCTGGGCGACCTCGCCTTGCTCCCCACATCTCCATCCTGGAGCCAAACGTCCTGACAAAGGTGATACATCTCCATCTTGGCTCTGCCCCTGAAAAGACCTAGCCACCCTGTGACCTCTGACATGACCACAGCCACAGAGCTGGTAAGGGGCAGAGTTGAAAGGTCATACCAAATGCCTTTGATGGCTCCCCACTGCTCACAGGATGGAGGCCAGAGTCCTTAATAAAGCCCTCCACAAGCTGGTCCCTGTTCCTCTCATTTCTCACTGCTCTACCCACCAGACGCTGTGCTCTATGAACTCCTCTGTTTCTCAAAAGTACCACGTTCTCTCTTGCTGCTGGGCCGTCCCATGTGCTTTCCTCTTTGCTGAGACTGTTCTTCTTGACATTTGTCAGGCTTTTCAGCAAATCTTGGATCTTGACCTAGGCATTGCTCATTCTAGGAAATCCTCTCTCCCACACCCTCCAGGACTGTCTCAGGTGTATACGTCTTTTATCTCATTAATTATCATCCTCTGCTCTTAAGTTATTATCCCTTTATTTGTTTCTGCCACTAGATTGCAAGGGTGTGGAACTTGTTTTACTCATTGTGCTAGTTACTAATACCTGAGACAATAGATGCTTGTTTAATACAGGAGTGGAAAATGAAAACTATGTCCAACACAGTATTGTAATGACTGCAGATGATATAACTTGACTAGGATATCCGTATTACTCAGTTCAGTTCAGTCGCTCAGTAGTGTCCGACTCTTCACGACCCCATGAATCGCAGCACGCCAGGCCTCCCTGTCCATCACCAACTCCTGGAGTTCACTCAGACTCACGTCCATCGAGTCAGTGATGCCATCCAGCCATCTCATCCTCTGTCATCCCCTTCTCCTCCTGCCCCCAATCCCTCCCAGCATCAGAGTCTTTTCCAATGAGTCAACTCTTCGCATGAGGTGGCCAAAGTACTGGAGTTTCAGCTTCAGCATCATTCCTTCCAAAGAAATCCCAGGGCTGATCTCCTTCAGGATGGACTGGTTGGATCTCCTCGCAGTCCAAGGGACTCTCAAGAGTCTTCTCCAACACCACAATTCAAAAGCATCAATTCTTCGGCACTCAGCTTTCTTCACAGTCCAACTCTCACATCCATACATGACCACAGGAAAAACCATAGCCTTGACTAGACGGACCTTTGTTGGCAAAGTAATGTCTCTGCTTTTGAATATCCATATTACCAGAAGATAGAATTTCGTCACTGTGGTTGGTCCTCCTTATGACCCGACTTTACAGGGAGATCCCAGTGACAATGTTGCAATGTTATTTACTAATGTTAAACATCACAGGACTTCCCTGGTGGTCAGCAGTGGTTAGGACTCCACCCCTGGTTGGGGAGCTAAGACCCAACATGCTGTGTGGCATGGCCCCCCCCCTCAATTTTTTTTAAATACTTAAGAAATTTTTACAACATATTATTGCTCTTTTAAATTTGTATCCCTAGAAGAATGTTGATCTTTGGAGTGAGACAGAAATAGTTTCCAGTGCAGGCTACTCTCCATCCTGACTGTAATGATGATCCTCTTTGAGTCTCAAGTTCTGGGAAATGGGAATAATATTTTCTGCTCACAGGCTTAATTTGAGGAGAGAATGAAATAATGCATTAAAAGGACTTAGTGTAGGACCTGGCACAAAATAAGTATTTTCTAAATGTTAGCCATTATTAGCATTACCACGAGGATAGTAAAAACTGCCTTGATTGGCAATGAGATGCTTGACAGATGGAAGCTGTATTAATATTACTATTATGATGAAGGAATGCTTGTGGTTTTATTGTGATGACTCTGGGAGGGGTTGGCAAGAAGCTGCTCTCTGAGGATGCAGGGAAGCGGAAGCTGTTGCTGGGAAGGTTCTTTCTCAGGTTTTCTGGTGGGAGACATTAAAGTGGACAGTTCTGGTTGGACTCAGCCTGGGAGAGCATTGAAACTGTGCATGTCTGCTCAGTCTCTCAGCCATGTCCAGCTCTTTGCAACCCCACAGACTGCAGCCCACCAGGCTCCTCTGTTCATGGGGTTATCCTAGCAAGAATTCTGGAGTGAGTTGACTTCCTACTCCAGGGGATCTTCACGACCCATGATTGAAGCCGCGTCTCTTGAGTCTCCTGCATTGGCAGGTGGGTTCTTTACTGATGTGCCACCTAGGAGAGGCAGAGCGTTGAAAGGGAGCCCTTTAAAGGTTAGGAACATTCTCGGGGCAGCTCGCTTCTTTTGGGCAAAGTGCAGCATGGTGCTCTGCAGAAGCCCTTATGCAGGAGCTTGGGGATCTTTTCTTCTGGAAGCTCAAAGGGATGCAAAGACCACCCAGGACAGCATTTGGAGTTGCAAGGGATGGAGTGAGAGTGTTTAAAAGAAAACTTTGTACTTGGAAAACACCATGTCTGTGAAGTTCTATTGAGACCTTGCAGACAAACCTTGATGACAAGCATTCGAACTGCCAGGCGGCTCAGCTGCTGAGCTGATGGCATTTTGGCTCTGGCCTGAGACTTTTAGGGGCTGCTCTATCTACAACATGCTTCTTGGACTGAGTCTGCCCTCTCTCCCTTCCAAAGGCTAGCCTTTAGGGGTATTTTTCTTCCCATTTAAGAACTGGGGTGTGAGCTAGGGTACAGAAGCCCAGGGGTTTGGGTGTTGGGATCAGTAAGTCTGTTGGCAATCTGGTTTCTGCCCCTGCCTTCTGATTAAGGGCACCAGTGTCTTTCATGCTGAGGCCCGTGGCTTATGACTTCTTGGAGGTGTGGTGAGACTTTTGAAACTTAGAGTGTCCGAAGAGGGTGGATTTGGGGGCCCGGGCAGAGCCGAGCTGGAACGTTGTCTTTTACCCTGATGACTGAACAACAACAACTTTATTTTGTAGTTGTTGTATGTATTTCAAGTGCATAGTCTGAAAATCCTGCCAGACAATTTTATCATTTTTGCTTTTAACTACCATACATATTTTAAAGAACCTGAGAAGAGAAAAACAGACATATAAGTAATGTGTCATTTTTCTCTGGCCGTCATTTTTCAAGACTTTTCTTTGGGCAGTTTATGATATATCTGGGTGTGGAAATCATGGATTTGAAAGCTTTTTTTTTTTTTTTTTTTTTGGCACAAGATATATATAAGAAGGACTCTGTGCATTGAGGGTACAAGTTTGATGAATCCACATAAAACATCAAAAACTCAATTCAGTGTAATATCAAGTATCTTCTAAGAGTTATATTCCTAAGAATACAAAAGAATGAAAAATTCCATCCAATCTCAAAGTTTTAGAAATTACATTTCTTAGGCTATCATTTGGGCAGCCATAACAAAATATCTGGGTCACTTTTTTAAAAAGATTTTTTTTGATGTGGACCATTTCTAAAGTCTGTTGAATTTGTTACAGTATTGTAACAAATTCTGTTCTACATTTTGGTTTTTGGCCACAAGGCACCTGGGATCCAAGCTCACCAAATGGAACTGAACCCACAACTCCTGCATTGGAAGGCGAAGTCTCAACCACTGGACAGCCAGGGCAGTCCCTCTGAGTCACTTTTAAACAACAGACGTTTATTTCATACAGTTCTAGTGGTTGGAAGTCCAAGATCAGGGTTCCAGCATTGTCGGGTGAGGGTTGCAGACTTCTTGTTATATCTTTACATGGTGGAAGGGGTGAGGGAGTCCTCCGGCTTCTCTTAATAAGAGCACTAATCCCAGCCATCAGGGACCTGCCCTCATGACCTAATCACCTCCCAAAGGTCTGCCTCCTAATACAGTGGCCTGCCCTGTCACGTTGGGCATTAGGCATTCAGCTTACGGATTTGGGGGGTACACAAATATTCAGATCAAAACAACCACTGATTAAAAAAAATCTTAGTCTGTAGGAAGAAAGACATCTGTACATTGGGGAGTTTATCTACTATGGTGGAGCCTCATACTTTTGTAGTAAAAGAATTAGGTAATGGTGACTCAGATGGTAAAGAATCTGCCTGCAATGCAGGAGACGTGGGTTCAGTCCCTGGGTCTGGGTGATCCTCTGGAGAAGGGAATGGCAACCCACTCCAGCATTCTTGCCTGGAAAATTCCATGGACAGAGAAGCCTGGTGGGCTACAATCCATGGGGTCATGAAGTTGGACACAGATGAGTGACTAACACACACACACACACACACACACACACACACAGACACAGTGATCCCCCCAAGAATGTGGGCTAACTGATTGCTCTCCTGCTGAAGTTATGGAAGAAATGATATATTACCACATATGGAGACTCGCTGGTGATTTAGTAGCTAGGACTCTGTGCTTTCACAGTTGAGGATATGGGTTCAAACACTGGGGGACTAAGATCTCATATGCTGTGCGGTGCAGCCAGAAAAAGAAGAAGAAATGATACTAACATTTATAAAGAAGGTCACAAGCAAGAATCTCGGCAGCTTGCTCTGTTCCACATCTCTATTAGTAGGTGAAGTCAACTGCAACAACGAAACAGGCCTCAGGCGGCCTGGGGCCCTTCCAAGTGTCAGGATGATTATGAGGGCTACAGTTCAAAGGACTGTGGGGCTGCAAACCAGATGACACCATCGGGGACAGCTTGTGATGGCCCAACCCTTGGAGGACGTATTGCTGTCTTTGTCCAAGACACATGTCTATTCCAATTCCTTTTCATCCTGAGTGTGAGCTGCCAAGACCACACTGGACTCAATATCAACCCAGGCCTCCAGCCAGGAAACGATGTACATGAAGGACTTCTGAATAAGGAACTAGCTCACAAGGGAATGCTCACAGCAGAAATTAACACAATGTGGTAGATCAATTGTATTTCAATAAAGTAAAATTTAAATAAAGATAGTTATGGGACTCCCCTGGTGGCCCAGTGGTTAAGAATCTGCCTGCCAATGCAGGGTGACATGGGTTTGATCCCTGGTCCAGGAACTAAGATCCCACATGCCTCAGAGCAACTAAGCCCATGGGTCACATTTACTGAGCCCACACTCTAGAGCCTGTGCTCTGATGAGAAGCCTGTGCATTGCCACTTGAGAGTAGCCCCTGCTTGCTACAGCTAGAGAAAGCCCACGCAGCAATGAAGAGCCCGTGTGCCACAAGGAAGACCCAGTGCAGCCAAAAATAAATAAAAGATCATCACATCTCATCCTCTTTGCCATGTTTTAAGCAAGTCATAGGGGATGAGATTGTACAAGAACTCAAGGGGGAGGGGATTGTCACCTTAGGGCATATTTACCATACTGGGTTATGAGATTAATAAAAAACTGGCTTGTTGGAAAAGACTCTGATGCCAGGAAAGATTGATGGCAGAAGAAGAAGGGGGCGACAGAGGATGAGATGGTTGGATGGCATCACTGATTCAATGGGCATGAGTTTAAGCAAACTCTGGGAGATAGTGAAGGATAGGAAGTGGGGCATACTGCTGTTCATGGGGTTGCAAAGAGTTGGACACGACTGAGCAACTGAACAACAACAAACCTGAATTTTTCTTTGACTCCATGGTTTACTGGATGTGTATCTTTCACTGAGACATTTCACTTTGCTTGATATTTCATTTCATCTTTGAATTGGAGCTAATCATTTGCTCCCTGCTCATGTCACACTGTCAACAAACTGTGACAAACCGTGACGAACTGTCAACAAACTGTGGAAAATTCTTCAAGAGATGGGAATACCAGCCCACCTGACCTGCCTCCTGAGAAATCTGTATGCAGGTCAAGAAGCAACAGTTAGAACTGGACATGGAACAACAGACTGGTTCCAAATCAGGAAAGGAGTACGTCAAGGCTGTATATTGTCACCCTGCTTATTTAACTTATATGCAGAGTACATCATGAGAAATGCTGGTCTGGATGAAGCACAAGCTGGAATCAAGACTGCTGGGAGAAATATCAATAACCTCAAATATGCAGATGACATCACCCTTATGGCAGAAAGTGAAGAACTAAAGAGCTTCTTGATGAAAGTGAAAGAGGAGAGTGAAAAAGTTGGCTTAAAACTCAACATTCAGAAAACGAAGATCATGGCATCCAGTTCCATCACTTCATGGCAAATAGATGGGGAAACAATGGAAACAGTGAGAGATTTTATTTTTCTGGGCTCCAAAATCACTGCAGATGGTGATTGCAGCCATGAAATTAAAAGATGCTTGCTCCTTGGAAGAAAAGCTATGACCAACCTAGACAGCATATTAAAAAACAGAGACATTACCTTGCCAGCAAAGGTCCGTCTGGTCAAAGCTATGGTTTTCCAGTAGTCATGTATGGATGTGAGAGTTGGACTATAAAGAAAGCTGAGCACCGAAGAATTGATGCTTTTGAACTGTGGTGTGGGAGAAGACTCTTGAGAGTCCCTTGGACTGCAAGGAGATCCAACCAGTCCATCCTAAAGGAGATCAGTCCTGGGTGTTCATTGGAAGGACTGACGTTGAAGCTGAAACTCCAATACTTTGGCCACCTGATGTGAAGAGCTGACTCATGTGAAAAGACCCTGATGCTGGGAAAGATTGAAGGTGGGAGGAGAAGGGGATGACATGAGATGGTTGGATGGCATCACTGAGGTGATGGATATGAGTTTGAGTAGGCTCCGGGAGTTGGTGATAGACAGGGAGGCCTGGCATGCTGCAGTCCAGGTTGGAAAGAGTCGGACACGACTGAGCAACTGAACTGACATGTCACACTTTCTGGGAAGATTAAATGAGATAATGTTCAGAAGCTATAGCTATGAGATTATGATGTACTAATGAACATAAATGGATTACCCAGATGAAGCTTTTATTAGAACTAGTTATCTTCCTTGGAAGTGAACAAATGTTGGGTTGCATAAATTTCTGATCTCTCTGTTGTCAGGGGCTTAAATACACTTGGATAACAAAAGGGTATGTGTAATTTTATAGAGACATTTATAGTTTAATCAATTATGCTAATGAGAAATGTATATGCAAAAATCTTGACAACTAAGAGACTCTTGAGAGTACTTTTTCAGAATTATTTAAGACATCATAAATATAGATTATATGACTTTTGCATAATATCCTGCCAGCCACAGATGCCTGCCAAATAAATGCAGGGCTGGAGTCATGCGATGAATTATGAGTCAAAAGAGCAAACTTCTGAATCTGGCGCTACCGGAGCCACAGAACATGTCTGTGACCCTGGGAAAGTAAGTTGACTATGTGAGTGAACTGACTTAAGTTTCCTCATTTGTAAAAATGAGGACGGTGAGTTCCAGAACCTCCGAGATGCCTTCCAGCTCAAAGATTCTCAGAACCAAAGTGGCGATACCCTTTCCTGATTCAACATATTTTTAGGTTTTGGTTATAGGAAGCAGATCCAACTATCACATATCTCTCTTGTGAGTATCTGTCTGTTTACCCTGCAATTTTTTTTAAAATCCAGGATAAATTTTATCCCAGTAGTTAATTGACAAAGAGGATAACAGGGACTCTAGAAAGCCTGAGTGTCAAGATAATGCGCATGCTTGTCAGTCCGTGTAAGCTGCCCAGGGTCTATGACTTTTAGCTAAAACCCATTTAGGAGAAATCTCCCATCAAGTATTTTCTTTTAAAATAATTTATTTATTTTTGGCTGCGCTGGGTCTTTCTCTAGTTGCAGTGAGAGGGGGCTGCTCTTTTTTGCAGTGTGCGGGCTTCCCCTTATGGCGGCTTCTCTTGAAGTGGAGCGCTGGCTTTGGGCGTGCGGGCTTCAGTAGATGTAGCACGCAGGCTTAGTAGCTGTGGCCTGTGGGCTCTAGAGCTCGGGATCAGTGTTTGTGGTACACGGGCTTGGTTGCTCTGCGTCATGTGGAATTTTCCCGGACCAAGCATCAGAATGGTGTCTTTTACATTGTTAGGCAGGTTTTTACCCACTGAGCCACCAGGGAAGTCATCCATCAAGTATTAACGTCGTATTTTTTGATACCTCAGGGGGCGGGGTGGAAAAAGAGTCCCACCAACGTAACCTATTTACTTTCTTAAAGGGCTGCATTTATGGAATTCCTCCTTTCACCAAAGTGTAGAAATACCTGCTGGTGTTCACACTGCAACTTGAATTGGAGGTTGAGTGTATATGGTGGGTGTTCTGGGGTGTTGCCTCATCTCCCTTTGGAAGCAATGCATTCATTCCTCCAGCGGGTGCTGATGCTGTCTGCTGATGGCTCACAGCTGGGTTCCTTCCCAGGCATTACCCTCAGCTGAAGAGAGCTGCTCAAACCCATTCCCCCTCCCTGGGGTGGGGCAACTCATTCCCAGAGACTGGTCGTTGCAAGTGTTGTAAAGGAGGAGCGTAGAGGCCTGGCTCCATGGCCTCCACTTGGGGTAGCTCTCATGGTCTTTCCTGACTGCAGATTTCCCCATGAGGTTGGCTGAGAACTCTGGAAACAACTTTGGCCTTTTGTCCCATGTGTTGTCATCACTGTCTCCATGGGTGTTGATCCTGAGTTGCTTTACCCACTAGACTAAGGTTTCCCCAAGTAGAAGGTATGTACCTCAGGTAACGTACACAGTAACCTACTGGAGACCAAAGGAGAAATTAGAACTTCTATTTATATGTTTATATCTGGAGAATGGGAGTTGCCAAAGTAGATTGGTGCTTTTTCACTTTTAGCATCCTGGGACCTTTTGCTATGAATATGTGCCCAGGTAAATAACTCTAGTTGTGTCTAACTCTTTGTGACCCTGTGAACTGCAGCATGCTAGGCCTCTTTGTCCCTCACCATCTCCTGGAGTTTGCCCAAGTTCATGTCCATTGAATTGGTGATGCCATCCAGCCATCTCATCCTATGTCACACTCTTTTCCTTCTGCCTTAAATATTCCCCCACATCAGGGTCTTTTCCAATGAGTAGGCTCTTTGCATCTGGTGGCCAAAGTATTGGAGCTCCAGCTTCAGCATCAGTCCTTCCAATGAATATTCAGGATTGATTTCCTTTAGGATTGACTGGTTTGATCTCCTTAAGTGGCTCTATAGATTATATTAAACTAGAATGAGAATCTCTCCAATGTTTCGTAGTGTGAGAGTGACATGATGGTTCACCAGTTATCTGATGGCAAATCATGAACAGTCAAAAGCAAAGAAGAGTTTTGTGTTTTTCCTTTATGAAAAACAAGTGTTCTGTGTTTACTGATGTTCCTGGGATAACGTGTCTGTCAGCAGCATACTGCTCACCCAATATTAAAAGACAAAAACCAAAAGCTGTTCAGTCTACCCTTTGATTAAAAGGGGGAAATTTGCCTTTTTGTCCAGCATCTTAATGAGGTGGCATTGGTTGCAGACCCTATCCCAGCTTCGCTATGCTGCTCAAGGACGACAAGAAGAAAGATGCTGGAAAGTCGGCCAAGAAAGACGAAGATCCGGTAAGCAAATCTGGGGGTGAGGCCAAAATGAAGAAGTGGTCCAAAGGCAGAGTTCGGGACAAACTCAGTAATCTAGTGTTGTTTGACAAAGCAACATATTACAAACTCTGTAAAGAGGTTCCCAGCTATAAGCTTATAACTCCAGCTGTCATCTCTGAGAGACTGGAGATCCATGGTTCCCTGGCTAGGGCAGCCCTTCAGGAACTCCTTAGTAAAGGATTTATTAACCAGTTTCAAAGCACGGAGCTTAAGTAATTTACAGCAGACACACCAAGGGTGGAGATGCATGAACAGGTCGCACCAGCTGTACATTGTGAAAAATAAAACTTTATTAAATAAAAAGGGGGAAGATTTAACAATGATTGAGAAAATAACTCCCATTTTCAAAACAACTCATGCTTTGGGGGAAATATTTTGAAAATGATATTTAGAGACAATGCCGTCAGCACCTGATTTTTTGGTCACTGTGTATAAAGTGTGATACTTATTTTAAAAACCCCTTATCTATGTACTTACACTTAGAAACAATATTTCATAATCTGTTTAATAATCTTAAATATAAAGATGTTTGGTGGTGGTGTTGATTTAGTCACTAAGTAGGACTCTTTGCAACCCCATGGACTGTAGCCTGCCAGGCTCCTCTATCCATAGGATTTCCAAGGCAAGAATATTAAAGTGGGTTGCCATTTCCTTCTCCAGAAAAGGATCTTCCCAACCCAGGGATCTAACCCTGGTCTCCTGCATTGCAGGTGGATTCTTTACTGCTGAGCCACATGGACTTTTAAATCAATTTTTGCCCTCAAATATAAAATGATGATATTAATAGAACATCTCCTAGTTAGTTTGCTGCAGGAACCACTGGTTGATCAAGAAAGATGAAATTTTACTAGTCAAATTTTACTAGCTCAAAAATCTTTGCAAAATGGGAGGCAGAATTGAAAACGAATATCATTATGTAGCCAGCATAGAAAACATGGTAGTCCATTAATTGGACCAATGAGTCTTCAGGAGCTATCTTGGTTAGTTGTAAGGGTTATTGAAACCAAGTATTGAAATCTTTGAACTTAAAACCAATATGTACCACGCTACAAAATGGAAGCAGCATTTTAAAAGCAAGAAAGTATGTTCAATCACATTCCTCTAACTAAAAATGCATCATTATTATTATTCATTATTTTGGTGAGATTGAAATTTTTGTATTATTAATAAGAAATGAAAGTGAAGTTGCTCAGTCGTGTCCGAAACTTTGCGACCCTGTGGACTGTAGCCTACTAGGCTCCTCTGTCCGTGGGGTTCTCCGGGCAAGAATACTGGAGTGGGTTGCCATTTCCTTTTCCAGGGAATCTTTCTGAGCAACCAGGGAAGCCCTAATAAGAAGTAAAGCTAACTTATTCATAACTTATATACTTATATATAATAGAAATAAAAATACATGTATTGAAGCTGCCTGTTCAAACATACATATTTTTTCCTGTACACAAACAAGAAAATTTGGAATCTGCTGTGCCCTACTAAGGGATTCCCAGATCGCTCAGAGGGTAAAGAATCTACTTGCCAATGCAGGAGACTCAAGAGACTGGGTTTAATCCCTGGGTTGGTAAGATCCCCTGGAGCAGGAAATGGCAACCCACTCCAGTATTCTTGCCTGGAGAACCCCATGGGCAGAGGAGCCTGGCGGTCTATAGTCCATGGAGTCACAGAGTCACACATGACTGAGCACACACACAAAATAAAATGCTCTACTAAGAGCTTCCCAAATCTTTTTCAATATTCTATCTTCAATGCTTAACAAACAGTAGATGTCACTGAAATGATTAATTAAATAGAGTGGCAGGTTAAAGCAACTGATGGATGAACTGGATGGATAGATGGACATAGAGGAAAGGACACATTGATAGATGGCAGCGCTGTACTAGTTATTAGCAAAGGACGCAAAAGCAATGTCAGTCCTGGCACATCTGCCCATGCCAGCTTACCATCCAGCCCGGGAGACAAGCACGCTCACAGGCGATAGTCCAGCAAAAGCACAAGGCACTTGGTGATTAAAGGCCGAGTTAGGTAGAACCACATAAATGCATTAAGTTATGCTGTTTCATTCCATGAACCTGGAGCAAGCAGATCAGGGTTGAAGGCTGTCGTCTTCCACTCTCCAACTCTATATACCAACGACTGCATAGCCCTGTGAGCGTTAGTAGCATTAATCAACCCGCCATTTTGAGAAAGTAACTTTCTTACTTAAGAAATATTTTCTAGTTGCAGCTTTCATCAGTTCAGTTTTTTGGTGTGAGAGTTTTCCTTCTAAAACTATAATTACAGCTTCAAGTCTGGGAATGCCTACAGAGGACCCCTGTAAATTCTTATGGAGACATTATAACAAAAGGAAGGAAAAAGGCCAAAAACAAAAAAACCCCAAACAACCCCCACCCCACAAATCCTCCTTAACTTAATTACTAACATCTTCATAAATTGAGCTATCTAGGAAACCCAAAGGGAACATGGGCATTTCCTCAGGGATTCCCAACTTCACCGGATGTCATCTTTTATGGAGCAGGCATTGCTTAAGGCTGGGGAGATTATGGTGATTAAACAAGCCATTAGGATGAAAAAACAACTTTTATAAAAGCAAGGAAAGGATTTAACATTTTTGTGTCAGGCATCGTTCAGAGAGTCATGTAGCATATATTCATTGGCACTTGTGTACTAGGCTTAGTCCTGTGTTGCTGATACAAAGATAATTATCAAATGCAGAGATCAAGAAGGAACCAAACTGAAAAGGCCAAAACTGAAAAATTCAACAAATAAAGTTAAGAACTGCATGGAAGGAATTTGGACAACTAAAGAGAGAAAGAAATGCTTCCCTGGTAGCTCAGCTGGTAAAGAATCTGCCTGCAATGCAGGAGACCCTGGTTCGATTCCTGGGTCAGAAAGTTCCCCTGGGGAAGAGATAGGCTACCCACTCCAGTATTTTGGGGCTTCCCTGGTAGCTCAGACAGTAAGAGAAATAGTAAACTGGAAGGTACCTCAGAAGGAAATATTGAATGAAACAAGGGGAAGCAAAGGATGAAAAGATTAAGATTAAGAGCTATACATCAAACTGTGTGAAGACTTCATTTATAATAAATTGCAGCCTAAATAGAACCAGAGAATGGGGAGTGATATTTGAAGAAACAATGACAGATATTTCAAAATTTATGAGACATCAAACCACAAAATCAAGAAGCCCTACAAAACATAAATAGGATAGCTATAAAGAAAAATATACTAGATATCTTGTATTAATGCTGATAACAATAAAATCAAAGATTAAATCAAAGGAAGCTAGACAAAACAGAAACACTGGATGCTAGACACTAAGGAACAATAGTTTTAAAGTGCTGAAAATATAAAAATCAATCTTCCAACCAAAGTACTATACCCGTAGTTGAGAGTCTGCCTGCTAGCTCAGAGGGACTAAGATCCCACATGCTGCATGTCAGCTAAGCCCATTCGCCACAACTACTGAGCCTATGCTCTTGAGCCCATGTTCCACAGTAAGAGAGGCCACTGCACAGATAACCCTGAACATCGCAACTAGAGAGTAACTCTGGTCACCGCAACCTGAGAAAGTCCATGTGCCAGAGCAGAGACCCAGCACAGCCAAAAATAAATATCAAAATAAAATACACAGTAGCAATGGCTTATAAGTTAGGAAGATGTTACAGTGTTCTAAGAATTTTGCATTGGCTAGGAAATGGGTAATATTAGAGTTAGATAAATCAAGGGTGCATATTGTGATCACTAGAATAACTACTGAAATACCTATAAAACAGTATATAATGTCCATGCAAATACATGAAGATATGAAGGATATGAGATAATAAAAAAATTTCTATCAATCTTGATGAAGTCAAGAGAGAAATAAAAAGAATAAAATAGGTAAATGAATAGAATGTACTTAGTAAGATGGTAATTAAAACCCAAAGCATCAGTAATCACATTAAATGTTAATAGAATAAATGCTCCTGCAAAAAACATAGATTGTTAGAATGGATTTTCAAAAATTCTGGCATATGAGTCACACCTAAAACATAAGGCAGAAAAACAATTTTAACAAAAGAACGGTAAATGAAAAGAAAGGTGGTATGTCATATATATATTTCACACCAAACAGGTGTAAGGGCCAAGAATTGCAAGATACAAAACAGGACATTTTATAATAAAAATAGGTTCCTTTTTCCAGGAAGATATAACAGTTCTAAATTTCTGTATGCTTAATAAGATAGTCTCAAATACATAAAAAGTTAAATTTGATGGAACTGCAAGGAAAAATACATGAATTTGCTGCCAGAGTGAGAGACTTCAATATATTTCTCAGTAACTAATAATAAATAGAAAAATTATAATATTTTCTGTAGAGAGAATATGAAGATGATTCAGTCTTTTCTCTAGTATGGTTGATTGAAATTTGATTTTTTAACTGATGATATTTCAGGAAGATTTCTTTCAACTTTGCAATCTACTCTTGGTAATGTCAAAGTTGGGAAGATCTCTATCAAACTTCTTTCATGTATGAGTTATAAAATTAGGAAGGATTTCCATACACTTGCTTTTGCACCTCATTTTTTCTCCACTACCCTGTATTTTTGTTGCCAGACTCTATAGAAACCAGTCATATCTTGATAAGCAATGGCTGATCCTGGGTATTATTTGCATCCTGACTCTAGGTGGGTTGCCATAGTAGGCAGGAAGAGTATTTCTGAAAGTTGTTCCTTTCTGCCTGAGCTAACAATAATGTCACTGTACATGGAAGTGATTAGAGCCACACAAACATATCCCACTAAACTCACACTGGATAAATCTACCTCTTTTTTAAAAAAAATTTATTTATTTTAATTGGAGACTAATTACTTTACAATATTGTAATGGTTTTTGCCATACATTGACATGAATCAGCCATGGGTGTACATGTGTTCCCTATCCTGAACCCCCCTCCCACCTCCCTCCCCATCCCATCCCTGAGGGTCATCCCAGTACACCATCCCTGAGCACCCTGTCTCATGCATCGATCCTGGACTGGCGATCTATTTCACATATGATAATATACATGTTTCAATGCTATTCTTTCAAATCATCCCACCCTCGCCTTCTCCCAGAGTCCAAAAGTCTATTCTTTACATCTGTGTCTCTTTTGCTAACTTGCATATAGGGTCATTGTTACCATCTTCCTAAATTCCATATATATGTGTTAATATACTGTATTGGTGTTTTTCTTTCTGACTTACTTCACTCTGTATAATAGGTTCCAGTTTCATCCACCTCATTAGAACTGATTCAAATGCATTCTTTTCAATAGCTGAGTAATATTCCATTGTGTATATGTACCACAGCTTTCTTATCCATTCGTCTGCTGATGGACATCTAGGTTGCTTCCATGTCCTGGCTATTGTAGACAGTGCTGCAATGAATATTGGGGTACACATGGCTCTTTCAGTTCTGGTTTCCTCGGTGTGTATGCCTAGCAGTGGGATTGCTGGGTTGTATGGCAGTTCTGTTTCCAGTTTTTTAAGGAATCTCCACACTGTTCTCCATAGTGGCTGTACTAGTTTGCATTCCCACCAACAGTGTAAGATGGTTCCCTTTTCTCTGTACCCTCTCTAGCATTTATTGTTTGTAGACCTTTTGATAGCAGCCATTCTGACCGGCATGAGATGGTACCTCATTGTGGTTTTGATTTGCATTTCTCTGATAATGAGTGATGCTGAGCATCTTTTCATGTGTTTGTTAGCCATCTGTATGTCTTCTTTAGCGAAATGTCTGTTTAGTTCTTTGGCCCATTTTTTGATTGGGTCATTTATTTTTCTGGAATTGAGCTGCAGGAGCTGCTTGTATATTTTTGAGATTAATTCTTTGTCAGTTGCTTCATTTGCTATTTTTTTTTTTTTTTTTTTTTTTTAATTTTATTTTATTTTTAAACTTTACATAACTGTATTAGATTTGCCAAATATCAAAATGAATCCGCCACAGGTATACATGTGTTCCCCATCCTGAACCCTCCTCCCTCCTCCCTCCCCATTCCATCCCTCTGGGTCGTCCCAGTGCACCAGCCCCAAGCATCCAGTATCGTGCATCGAACCTGGACTGGCAATTCATTTCATACATGATATTTACATGTTTCAATGCCATTCTCCCAAATCTTCCCACCCTCTCCCTCTCCCACAGAGTCCATAAGACTGTTCTATACATCAGTGTCTCTTTTGCTGTCTCGTACACAGGGTTATTGTTACCATCTTTCTAAATTCCATATATATGCGTTAGTATACTGTATTGGTGTTTTTCTTTCTGGCTTACTTCACTCTGTATAATAGGCTCCAGTTTCATCCACCTCATTAGAACTGATTCAAATGTATTCTTTTTAATGGCTGAATAATACTCCATTGTGTATATGTACCACAGCTTTCTTATCCATTCATCTGCTGATGGACATCTAGGTTGCTTCCATGTCCTGGCTATTATAAACAGTGCTGCGATGAACATTGGGGTACTCGTGTCTCTTTCCCTTCTGGTTTTCTCAGTGTGTATGCCCAGCAGTGGGATTGCTGGATCATAAGGCATGTCTATTTCCAGTTTTTTAAGGAATCTCCACACTGTTCTCCATAGTGGCTGCACTAGTTTGCATTCCCACCAACAGTGGAAGAGGGTTCCCTTTTCTCCACACCCTCTCCAGCATTTATTACTTGTAGACTTTTGGATTGCAGCCATTCTGACTGGTGTGAAATGGTACCTCATAGTGGTTTTGATTTGCATTTCTCTGATAATGAGTGATGCTGAGCATCTTTTCATGTGTTTGTTAGCCATCTGTACGTCTTCTTTAGCGAAATGTCTGTTTAGTTCTTTGGCCCATTTTTTGATTGGGTCATTTATTTTTCTGGAATTGAGCTGCAGGAGCTGCTTGTATATTTTTGAGATTAATTCTTTGTCAGTTGCTTCATTTGCTATTATTTTCTCCCATCCTGAAGGCTGTCTTTTCACCTTGATTATAGTTTCCTTCATTGTGCAAAAGCTTTTAAGTTTAATTAGGTCCCTTTTTTTTTAATTTTTGCTTTTATTTCCATTACTCTGGGAGGTGGGTCAGAGAGGATTCTGCTGTGATTTATGTCAGAGTGTTTTGCCTATATTCTCCCCTAGGAGTTTTATAGTTTCTGGTCTTATGTTTAGAAATTTAATCCATTTTGAGTTTATTTTTGTGTATGGTGTTAGAAGGTGTTCCAGTTTCATTCTTTTACAAGTGGTTGACCAGTTTTCCCAGCACCACTTGTTAAAGAGATTGTCTTTTATCCATTGTATATTCTTGCCTCCTTTGTCAAAGATAAGTTGTCCATAGGTATGTGGATTTATCTCTGGGCTTTCTATTTTGTTCCATTCATCTATTTTTCTGTCTTTGTGCCAGTACCATACTGTCATGATGACTGTAGCTTTGTAGTATAATCTGAAGTCAGGCAGGTTGATTCCTCCAGTTCCATTCTTCTTTCTCAAGATTGCTTTGGCTATTCGAGTTTTTTTTTTGTATTTCCATACAAATTGTGAAATTATTTGTTCTAGCTCTGTGAAAAATACCATTGGTAGCTTGATAGGGATTGCATTGAATCTATAGATTGCTTTGGGTAGTATACTCATTTTCACTATATTGATTCTTTCCATCCATGAACATGGTATATTTCTCCATCTAATAAATCTACTTCTTAAGTTGAATTCCCCAAATGATGCAACTACTCACACATCAATCAACATGAGGGAAAGTATGACAGAGAGAAGGCTAGAGTGTAAACAGACAGTTCAGTTCAGATCAGTTCAGTCGCTCAGTCGTGTCCAACTCTTTGTGACCCCATGAATTGCAGCACGCCAGGCCTCCCTGTCCATCACCAACTCCCGGAGTTCACTCAGACTCACGTCCATCGAGTCAGTGATGCCATCCAGCCATCTCATCCTCTCTCGTCCCCTTTTCCTCCTACCCCCAATCCCTCCCAGCATCAGAGTCTTTTCCAATGAGTCAACTCTTCGCATGAGGTGGCCAAAGTTTGGAGTTTCAGCTTTAGCATCATTCCTTCCAAAGGATACCCAGGGCTGATCTCCTTCAGGATGGACTGGTTGGATCTCCTTGCAGTCCAAGGTACTCTCAAGAGTCTTCTTCAACACCACCGTTCAAAAGCATCAATTCTTTGGAGCTCAGCTTTCTTCACAGTCCAACTCTCGCATCCATACATGACCACTGGAAAAACCATAGCCTTGACTAGACAAACCTTTGTTGGCACAGTAATGTCTCTGCTTTTGAATATGCTATCTAGGTTGGTCATAACTTTTCTTCCAAGGAGTAAGCGTCTTTTAATTTCATGGCTTCAGTCACCATCTGCAGTGATTTTGGAGCCCCCCAAAATAAAGTCTGACACTGTTTCCACTGTTTCCCCATCTATTTGCCATGAGGTGATGGGACCAGATGCCATGATCTTCGTTTTCTGAATGTTGAGCTTTAAGCCAACATTTTCACTCTCCACTTTCACTTTCATCAAAAGGCTTTTTAGTTCCTCTTCACTTTCTGCGATAAGGGTGGTGTCAGACAGTGGTCCTAATCAATTATGGGTAAAACATCTTACTTGGTACACTTCATAAAAGCCCATGACTGTATAGATCCTTGGGCTTCCCAGGTGGTGCTAGTGGTAAAGAATATGCCTGCCACTGCAGGAGACACAAGAAATGTGGGTTTGATTCTGGGTTAGGAAGATCCCCTGAAGTAGGAAATGGCACCCCACTCCAGCATTCTTACTTGGAAAATTCCCTGAGCAGAGGAGCCTGTCAGGCTATAGTCTGTGGTGTCACAAAGAGTTGGACATGACTGAGCACACACACACACATATACACATAGACCCTGAAGGTTCTGCTTGATTAGTTCATAGTAAATCTGCCCTTGCCTGGAAACTGGTAGGAAGCTCAATAAATGTTTGTTGAATGGATGAAATGGGTTTCCTTTGTGGCTCAGCTGGTAAAGAATCCGCTGAAATGCGGGAGGCCTGGGTTTGATCCCTGGGTTGGGAAGATCCCCTGGAGAAGGGAATGGCTACCCACTCCAGTATTCTTGCCTAGAGAATTCCATGGACTGTATAGTCCATGGGGTTGTAATGAGTCGGACATGACTGAGTGACTAACTTGTGTGATTCTTAAACCAACTGGAAGAGATGCTCACCATAAACAACCAGTACGCCATCCTGATGAGAACCAGCTGACCATCGGGTCCTTCTCCCCAGTTACTGTTTCAGTGGAATCTTGATGTAGAGTTACTTTGGCCCAAGAAACTCAGTGGTGGTTTATCCCTTATATGTACTTAAACAGTCTGGATTCAACTTGGGGCCACATCACAGAGCATGACTTGAGTTTGAAAAAGTTGCATGAATCCAAATTTAGCCCCTCCAAAATTGCTATCTGGGTCTTGAACAAAGCATAAAACTTGGGACAGTTGATTTAGCACTGCCAGGATTTAACAATTTAAAGTCAGATCCTCACCAGTGGTCAAAACATAGAAAACTCAGCTACCTCGCTGTTAAGTTTTTTTGTATTCTGTTCCCTTGAGATCTTTGGGTCTGTCTTGCACCTTGAATAGATCTTTTACCCATCTGTGGTTTTAAACAACACACATTGGTCATTTGAAAAATACTGTCTCTGTGAGTTATACAGATCTCCCAATTATTGACCTTTTTTATAATACAATATCAAAGCGTCACATTCATGATTATTCCCAGCATTAGGAAGTTGTTTGAAATTCTAATTTTCACTTTGAAAACTGAATTTTATAATAGACAACAAATGTTGTTTTTCTTGAAGTGACTTGCTCACTTCATTTATGTTATTTTTTAGCTTTATTGAGATATAACTGGCAAATAAAATTGTAACATATTAAGTGTACAAGGTAATGACTTGATATACGAATATAGTGTGGAAGTGTTCCCACCATCCACTTAGTTAATAGGCACATCATCTCACACATTAACTTTTTTGTGTGTATGTGTGAGAACATACTTTCTACTCTCTTGGCAAATTTCAATTATATGATACAGTGTTACCATCTATAGTCACCATGCTTTACATTAGATCCTCAGACCTTATTCATTTCATAGCTGAAAGTTTGTACCCTTTCACCAACCTTTACTTCCCCTACCTTCCAACCCTAGTAAACCTTTTTTTTTCTGCTCTGTTTCTAAAAATTTGACTTAAAATAATCCACATGTAAGTGATAGCATGCATTATTTGTCTTTCTCTGTCTGGCTTATTTCACTTAGGATAGTACCATGTTGATGCAAATGGCAGAATTCCCTTTTTTAAGGCTGAATAATATTCCATTGTGTGTGTGTGTGTGTGTGTGTGTGTGCATGTACACACCTGCCTTCCACAAGTCTAAGATATTTTCTTATGTTTTCGTTAAGAAGATTTATAGTGTAGGTTTCACATCTAGGTCTATGATTCATTTTTAATTGATTTTTTTATGGTATAAGACAGAGATCAAGGTTTATTTTTTACATGTGTATATTCAGTTATTCTACCACCATTTACTAAAAAGGCTTTCCTTTCTTTTCTCCTTTGACTTGTACTGGTATCTTTGTCAAAACACACATCATCATATATATACATATATATGATGTATATATGTATGGTGATATATATATATATATATATATATACCCATTTCTAGACTCCATTCATTTCCATTGATTTCTTTGTCTACTTGTAATTAACCATTATTTAATTACTACAGCTTTATAGTAAAGTTTGAAGTATGTTAATGAACATCCTCCAGCTTTGTTCTTCTTAAAATTATTTTAGCTATTCTAGGTTCTTTCCATTTCCGTATATATCTTAGGTCAGTTTACTAATATTTACAGAGAAAGTCTTTCAAGATTTTGACTGGAATGTCATATAATCTATGGATCAATTTGGGGATCTATAATTAATTTAACAAAATTAAATACTTGGGTCTTTTAATACAGTATGTCTTTCATTTTAAAATCTCTTTGTTACCTTCTTTCATTTATCTTAGCAATGTTTCATAGTTTTCAGTTTAGCAGTCTTCACATCTGTTATTAATTTATTTCTAGATATTCATCATATTTTTTAGTTTATCAGTGTTTTCTTATTGTTATAACTAGTACACTCATTTTTCATTAACTTCTACATCCTAAATATAAGCAGAACCCAAATGCAATATGGTTTTAACATGCTATGCAATTCGTTGTAGGTGACTTTATAATTTACTTAAAGAATCTCTTACTGTTGGGAATTTTGGTTATTTAGAGAAGGAATGGCTACCCACTCCAGTATTCTTGCCTGGAGAATTCCATGGATGGAGGAGCTTGGCAGGCTACAGTCTATGGGGTTGCAAAGAGTTAGACTCGACTGAGCGACTAACACACAAATTCTATTCGCTGTTAAGTAAAACTGAGCATGGAGTATATTGAACAAGATACTGTTCTTAGCATTTTGTATTAGCTTACTTAACCCTCAGAAAAGCCAGTTTGTTAATCTCTGATTCTCTCTTTAGGATTAATCCCTAGACATGAAACTGATAGAGAAAAGGGTGTACATGTTTGCAAAGCTTTGGCAGACAAATAGAAACTTCACGCCAGGTTATTTCAGAGCAGCCAGACTAACAGTGTTGTACAGTCTACACCTTGGCATCCAGTGTGTAAGCTTAAAAACCCAGCCCACGGGGAGCACTACAATAAATCTTTGTCTAAGGGATAAAAGGATGAAAGAATGTTTAGATGAGCCACAGAAGCCAGAGGTCAGCTCAACTGGTGTGAACTTCTCTGGATTTGAGCCAGCTCTGTGTTTGTTCACCTGTCTTAATAAACTTCAAGTGAAAACCACAACCATCAAGAGAATCCATGTTGGTTAAATAATCACAAGCAGTTACCTAACCTTCATCATTAGAGAAAGGGGTGATGACATCATTATAGATTCATATCAGAGTCTCCCCTCATTTATCTGATTTCATACTCATATCCACACTGGTTTTGAAACCCTGGATCACACTTCATCTTTCCCCAAGATGTATCCAACATGCCAGTATGCAGCACAGAACATTAAGGTTCTGAAAATCTCCTGGCTTTTGATATTATAGCATCACTTTGATTTGATGGGCCCAGGAAGGTCATGGCTGTTAACAGTGTCCCAGAACCCCTGAGCCGAATAACTGGACAGACCACAGAATAGGGGATGAAGGTCTTGGGAATCAATTACCCAAGAGTCTTTCAAGTTTCTGCACATCTTTTGAACAGAGTCACAGAGGGCTCATTTTGCAGTTGTATTTCCAAAGATGTTGGTAAAGCAAACAGCCCTGGGGCACAGAGCTGGTGTCTGTCTCTGGAGCGGAAGACAGGTTTGTTTTCTGATATTTCATGTCTCTCTCCAGGGCCAATATTAGGCAGGTTTGCTTATAGCCTCTTTAAAAGATTTGACTTTCTTCATGTCATGATTCCTCTCCTCTAACACAACCCACTATGTTTGCAAGAGTTGCCTGCCCTTCCCTGCATTGTCTGGTGGGAACTGGGCATGGGTGTCAGTACCAGTGCTGATATTGTGGCTACTATGAGTTATAAGCTGTCTTTGGTTTCTGACCAGGAGTTTTCTGTCTTCTGCCAACATCCATGAATTTTGGTAGGGTAACTCATTAGATTTCAAGTAGGGTAAAATTCCAGACCCTTCATGGTTATTTGTTTTAAATTTTATTGAAGTATAGTTGATTTATAATGTTGATTTAATTTCTGCTGTACAGCAAAGTGATTCAGTCACACATACATATATATATATATGTATATACACATTCTTTTTCATATTCTTTTCTATTTTCACTTATCAAAGGATATTGAATGTAGTTCCCTATGCTATACAAGAGAATCTTTTTTTTTTTTTTAAACAGATCAGCTAGCTTTTTTTTTTTTTAAGACTTATTTGTTTTTATTTTATTTTTTGGCTGTGTGGGTCTTTGTTGCTGCATGCTGACTTTCTCTAGTTGCAGTGAGTGGGGGCTACTCTTCATTGTGGTGTGTGGGCTTCTCATTGCAGTGGCTTCTCTTGTTGTGGAGCACAGACTCTAAACGCTCAGGCTTAAGTAGTTGCAGCTCTTGGGCTCTATTGTCAGGCTCAGTAGTTGTAGCACATGGGTTTAATTGTTCCATGGCATGTGGGATCTTCCCAGACCACAGATAGAACTGGTGTCCCTTGCATTGCGAGGTGGATTCCTAACTGCTGAACCACCAGGGAAGCTGTACAGTAGAATCTTGTTCATCCATTCTACATATAATAGTTTGCATTTGCTAATCCCGAACTCCCAATACATCCTTCCTCAATGCTATCCGCCACCCCGCCACCTTGGTAACCACAAGTCTGTTCCCGATGTCTGTAGACCTTGCACAGTTCTTATTGCAAGGTGGGAGTCCAGAGCTGAGGGCTGGGCTGAATTCAGAATTGCTGCTGCTGTTGCTGCTGCTGCTAAATCACTTCAGTCATGTCCGACTCTGTGTGACCCCATAGACGGCAGCCCGCCCACCAGGCTCCCCCGTCCCTGAGATTCTCCAGGCAAGAACACTGGAGTGGGTTGCCATTTCCTTCTCCAATGCATGACAGGAAAAGTGAGAGTGAAGTCGCTCAGTCATGTCCAACTCTTAGCGACCCCGTGGACTGCAGCCCACCAGACTCCTCCATCCATGGGATTTTCCAGGCGAGAGCACTGGAGTGGGTTACCACTGCCTTCTCCGTGAGAATTTCTAGTGAAGGTCAAAACAATGATACAACCTACAGGGCTGAGTAACTTCCTGCCATTTTCCTCAGCATATAGGCACTGGGATAAACTTCAGCTTCAAACTAGCGGTCATTGCTGAGTCCTGCTATAAGGGCCAGAGGGAGACAAACGTGCATGTTAGTCACTCAGTCCTGTCTGACTCTTTGCGACCACATGGACTGTAGCCTGAAAGGCTCCTCCATCTATGGGATTCTCCAGGCAAAAATACTGGAGTGGGTTGCCATTCCCTTCTCCAGGAGATCTTCCTGACCCAGGGATTGAACTCACATCTTCTGCATTACAAGCAGATTCTTTACCAACTGAGCCACCAGGGAAGCCCTAAGGAGACAAAGGAAGAATAAAATGGAGGTAGGGGCTGCCAGACAAAAGTTAAAGACTTAATTCAGTCAGTTCTTATTGCCGATTAACAACCTGTATTAAAACCAAAACAGTATGGTGGGGGAAACATGGTGATGGAGAGTGACAGATAAACTGTGGTACTGTTTCTCTACTCAGCTAGTCTTCACTGCATCCTCACTATGTGAAGATCAGTAAGGGCCTATTGTGCATGCTTATTCAGGGCTACAGCAAGGGTCAGAGGATTCGGTGTATGATAAAGGGCTAAAGTCAAGAGGTCTGTATAGTCAAAGCTATGGTTTTTCCCATAGTCATGTACAGATGTGAGAGCTGGACCATAAAGAAGGCTGCTGCTGCTGCCGCTAAGTCGCTTCAGTAGTGTTCGACTCTGTGCAACCCCATAGATGGCAGCCCACCAGGCTCCCCCATCCCTGGGATTCTCTAGGCAAGAATACTGGAGTGGGTTGCCATTTCCTTCTCCAATGCATGAAAGTGAAAAGTGAAAGTGAAGTCGCTCAGTCATATCCGACTCTTAGTGACCCCATGGACTGCAGCCTACCAGGCTCCTCCGTCCATGGGATTTTCCAGGCAAGGGTACTGGAGTGGGGTGCCACTGCCTTCTCCAAAGAAGGCTGAGTACTGAAGAATCAACACTTTTGAATTGTGGTGTTGGAGACTCTTGAGAGTCCCTTGGACTGGAGATCAAACCAGTCAATCCTAAAAGAACTCAATCTTGAATATTCATTAGAAGGACTGATGTTGAAACTGAAGCTCCAATACTTTGGCCACCTGATGTGAAGAGCCAACTCATTGGAAAAGACCCTGATGCTGGGAAAGATTGAAGGCAGGAGAAGAAGGGGATGACAGAGGACAAGATGGTTAGATGGCATCACCGACTCGATAGACATGAGTTTGAGCAAGCTCTGGGAGATGGTGAAGGACAGGGAAGCCTGGTGTGTTGTAGTCCATGGGGTCACAGAGAGTCAAACAGGACTGAGCTACTGAACAGCAACAAAGTCAAGAGGTGACGAAGTGAGGATGTTATTCTCTCACGCTGTCTGGTTCTCTGTTAATTAAGATAATTAAATCTAGGACTAGGCTAAAAATAATCATAGCCACCATTTGTAGGATACATTATTGTAAGCACTTTACAGTTATTATCACTTAATTCTCACAGTAAGCCCACGAGGAGGGTAATATTATTATCCTCATGTTAGGAATGAGGAATATAAGCCTGTGGGGCTCAGAACACAAAAACAAGATGTAATTCAGTGGTGAGGTGCTGAGACAGAACCATGGAAGGACTCTGAAGAGCCTTTCCCTACTCCTACTACCTTTTTTGGGTGTCACCTTCCCAACCTCACTATCCCGACTCCATCCACTATGCACCAATAAAAAAGAGGTCGGCCACTCTTCAAAGAGCTCTTCCTGGTTCTATGCTGAATGACTCCTCACCTTTGGAGCCCTGATTGGGAAGTGGGCTTCCCTCTTCTGCTCACCTGTCTCTCCCTTTATCCTTTGAGGCTCCAAAGGCCAGAGACTGCATCTCCATAAGTAAAAGTTCAAGGAAAGCCAGAAGGAATGACAAAGCTAAGAGTAGAAGGTGAGAAAAGAATGGTTAGGGAGTGACTCCCCTGGTGGTACAGTGGTTAAGACTCCACGCTTCCACTTGCAGGGGACCTGGGTTCGATCCCTGGACTGGGAACTAGAATGGAGCCCACATGCTGAAACTGAAGGATCCCACATGGAGCAATGAAGATCCTATGTGGCTGCAGCTAAGACATAGTGCAGCCAGATAAGTAAATACTAAAGGGGAGAGAGTGGTCAGGGAAGGGCAGGGGCTCGATTCAAAAGCAGGGATGACAAAGTCAGCCAGTAGGAAAGGGGGTTCAGTGGCCAGGCCAGCATGAACAGAAGAGGCAGACGTCTGCTCCCAACCTCCCCCCTTGGGAATGGAGTTGAAGAAAGTAGCGAGTAAGCAGTGGGAGAAGAAGGCCTTTCCTCTTTCCCTGGCTTCCTGGAAGGGGGAGGAATGAACCCGGTGGGCTCCCAGGGAGTCAAGTCCTGCTGTCATCAGAGCCCATCTGGAGCATGGAGGTCAGTTGTGCAGCATGGGTGATGGGGCCACCCTGGGGCAGGGTCAGATGAAGGGTCTCCCAGCTCTGTCATTTGAGGGGCTGGGGACAGATCTGAGGAGAGAGAGGAGATGGAGAGTAGGACCTTGAGAAGACCTGTCTCGAGGAACAGTGAGAAGATCAGTTTTTTGTATCTTCTAGGAGGAGAAGACGGAGAAGGCAATGGCACCCCACTCCAGTACTCTTGCCTGGAACATCCCATGGATGGAGGAACCTGGTGGGCTGCAGTCCATGGGGTCGCTAAGAGTCAGACACGACTGAGCGACTTCACTTTCACTTTTCACTTCCATGCATTGGAGAAGGAAATGGCAACGCACTCCAGTGTTCTTGCCTGGAGAATCCCAGGGACGGGGGAGCCTGGTGGGCTGCTGTCTATGGGGTCACACAGAGTCGGACATGACTGAAGCGACTTAGGAGCAGCAGCAGCAGGAAGAGAAGATACAGAAAGGGAAATTTCAGTCAATAACCCTCAGAGCATTCCTGGCATCATCTTTGGGAGGGAGTTACCATTCCCCGATGGTTTTCAGAGAATGAGGGATGATCAACATCAGATGCAGAGGCAATTGGTTTGTATTCGCATAGATACAAGTTCACATCCAGGCTGCAGCATTTCCTTTCTTTTTAAAAACTGAAGTATAGTTGATTTACACTGTTATGTTAGTTTCTGGTGTACAGCAAAGTGACTCAGTTATGTGTATATATATATATATATATATATATATATGGCTTTCCCAATGGCTCAATGGGCAAAGAATCCACCTGAAATGCAAGAGACATAGGAGACATGGGTTTGATCCCTGGGTTGGGAAGAACTCCTGGAGGAGGAAATGGTAACCCACTCCAGTCTGCTTGCTTGAAAAACCCAAGTACAGAAGAGCCTGGTGGGCTACAGCCCAGAGTGTTGCAAAGAGTTGGATATGACTGAGCGACTAAGGACATAAGCACACACATATCTAAGCACAAACATATTCTTTTTTGTATTCTATTCCATTGTGATTTAATATGACTTATTATGGCTTATTACAGGGTGCTGAATATGGTTCCCTGTGCTAAACAACAGTAGGACCTTCTTGTTTATCCATTCTCTATATACAATATTTTGCATCTGCTAGTCACAAAATCTCAATCCAAATTTCCCCTGCCCCCACTCCCCTTGACAATCACAAGTCTCTTTTCTATGCCTGTGAATCTTTTTCTGTTTGGTGGATAAGTTCATCTGCAACATTTACAAACTGTGATTTTGGACTAATGTCCTGAGTTCTTTGAGTGTCTATTTCCTCCTGTTTTAAAAGACAGAACACCTATCTTGCAAGTTGCTTTTTTTTTTTTTTTTTTAGAATTAGAGACCATGTAAGAAAACCGAGTATTTCAAGATAGATTTTATAGGAACTTCCCTGGCAGTCCAGTGGTTAACAGTCCCTGCTTCCACTGCAAGGGGGGGGGGGGTAGGTTCAATCCCTGGTCAGGGAACCAAGATGCCACACTCTGTGAGGTGTGGCCAATAAAAACCAAAAAAACAAAAACAGAAACATGTTTTTTTATAAATGATGGCTCTAATTAACCCTAATGATACATAAAGGATCATAGCATCAGGTGGGTTCAGGTGAAAAGATAGGAACCAGATAGTCTTTAATGTCTTTTCCAAGATTCCAAGGAAATGAACTGAACTTCTGATGTGACCCTGGACAGTTTGCACTGCCAACCATGCCTCATCATGTTCATCTAACACTTGATGATGATTTTCCATATGTTTATGTCCCTTGTCATCCCACAAAGAAAAAGATATGCTGAAGGGAGGAGAAAATATAAATAAATGACTGTGACCCTGAAGTGATGGTTCTAAGGGTGACAGGTGCTGGGAGAACACTGATGCAAACACCCATCTTGGACCAGGCCAGGCGTCCAGTTGGCAGAAACTGTCTCCTCTCCCACGTCAGTGCCTGGTGCCAGTTGGCTGCATGTTGGTGACAGAGAAAGCTCCATTTGGCTCCCTTTCAGACAAGTTGAATGAACATCATTAGAGAAATGTAAAAGGGGTGATGGACGACTTGGATGAAGTCACAGAAAGAGTGCTGATCAAATTTGCCCCTGACTCGAAGCTGGGAGAGTGAGCTGAAATGCTGGGTGACATAATCAAGATTCTAAAAGATCTAGGCAGGAAGGAACAATGAATTGAAATTAACTGGGTCAAATTTAATAGGAAAAATCAGGGTCCTGCATCTAGATTATAAAAAGAATCAAGTTTTTTCAAACACAGTGACAAAGACAGAATCTAAGATGGAAAAGATTGACTAATTGGCTCCAACAAACTATAAAACACATGATGCCAAAAACACTATAAACAAGATAAAAAGGCACACAGTAAACTGGGAAAAATAATGACAACATATATGATCATGGAAGCAAGTTGATATGTTTAAGAGATCTTTCAAATCGTTAAGGAGAAGAAAAATGCTCCACTCGAAAGATGAAGAATGAATGTAAACAGGCAGTTAAGAAAATAAGAAATCAAAATGGTCAGAGAGCATGTGAAAAAATGTTTACCCACAGTATTTAAAAATGAAAATAAAAATAAAAGTGGAATACTTTTTTTGCACCTACCAGATTAACAATGATTTAAAGGACCAATGATAGATAGTGTCAGGAGGCCTCAGGAGAAGCACACAGGCTCAGCCAATGCAGTGGAGTATAAATCAGGACAGACTTAACGGAGGCCAGATTAGTAGTATGTATAAAAATCTGAAATATATCCAAATATCTTGCCCTGGGACTCCACTTTAAAGAATTTATCCTAGGAAGAGAAAAGTCAGGGAGGAAGTCAAAGATGTATACCAGGGCATAAGAGCTTCCCAGGTGGCTCAGTGGTAAAGTATCTGCCTGCCAATGGAGGAGATTTGGGTTTGATCCCTGGGTCAGGAAGATCCCCTGGAGGAGGAAATAAATGGCAGCCCACTCCAGTATTCTTGCCTGGGAAATCCTGTGGGCTGAGAAGTCTGGCAGGCTACAGTCCATGGGGTCACAAAAGAGTAGGACAAGACTTAGCAACAACAATTCACAACAACATGATTTAGAAGAGAAGAAAGTTCATAACAATCCAATGTTCAACCATGGGGTATTTATAAATCAAAATGATGAAATCCTTGTAACTGTTGGGAATCACTGATGGGAGGGAACATTCCCAGTGTGTTGCTATGGCGCACAGGAAGATGGAATCCTTAGGTCCAAGAGTCCAAAAAGGGCTTGCTCCCGCGTTAGCTCCTTCAGGGTATGTGTCTCCTTTGGAGAGCCAAAGACACATCCTTCTCAGCTGGCCCACCTCCAGTGACTGTTTGGAGCAGGGGTATAAACCCCATTTCCACCTAGCACAGAACATCATGGTACCCCATTTATGCTCCAGAGCCCCCATGAGGTTGGCCCCGGTTGTGTGAAGGCTGCTGTTAGGAGATGCATACACACTTGGGGGCTCAGTTGTGTCTGACTCTCTGTGACTCCATGGACTGTAGCCCACCAGGCTCCTCTGTCCATGGGGTTTTTCAGGCAAGAAAGTGGAATGGGTTGTCATTTCCTCCTCCAGGGGATCTTCCTAACCCAGGGGTCAAACCTGCCTCTCCTGCTTTGGCAGGGGGATTCTTCATCACTGCTCTACCAGGGAAACCTGCTGTTGGGAAATAATTCTTCATAAATATTTTCATATTTTCTGCTTAGTCTAAGATTTTTCAGCAAAGAGTGCTGGCAAAATTGGTTAAAGATGACTTTTAACCAAGAATTGCTAACATGCCCTGCAAGTTAGAGATAGTGTGTTGCTCCAATGTGATCTAGAGTTTGAGCTTCCTAAAGCCATGTTCTTACATTCTAGGGTAAAAAGCTTGGAGATGCTTTCCTTTCTCCTGCAGTGATATATATTTGTATTCTAGAGTAAAGATCTCCTTTTCTCCAGAGGAGAGGATGGGCAGATGGGCTGGCCACCCTATATAAGGTCTAGTTTCATAATTTTGGAGTTGCAACCTATGGTTCAGTCCTGATGAATGCACTGAGTAACATCTGGCCCTTATTGCTCTGTCCTGTGGGGACTGGGGTGTGGGAAACTGGTGGTAATATGCTCTGTGACTGTAAAGTAGTTTGTTCTCAGGCCCATAAGGAGATGCTCTTCACTGCTAATTATTAGAGAAATGCAAATCAAAACTACAATGAGGGATCATGTCTTACCAGTCAGAATGAGTGTCATCAAAAATTCTACAAATAATAAATGCTGGAAAGGGTATAGAGAAAAGAGAACCTACACTGTTGGTGGGAATGTCAGTTGGTGCGGCTACTACAGAGGACAGCATGGAAGTGCCTAAAACACTAAAATTAGAGCTACCGAATGATCCAGCAATCCCACTCCTGGGCATATATCTGGAAAAAGCAAAAACTCTATTTTGAAAAGATTCATATACTCCTACGTTCATAGTAGCTCCATTTACAGTAGCTAATACATGGATGCAATGTAAGTGCCTATCCACAGATGATGGATAAAGTGTGATATATATATATACACATACACACACACATATATATATGCACACACTCACAATAGAATATTACTTAGCTGCAAAAAAAAGAATGAAATAATGCCATTTACAGCAACATGGATGGACCCAGAGAATGTCATACTGAGCAAAATAAGTCGGACAGAGGAAGACACACATACAATATCACTCATATGTGGAATCTAAAATATAGTACAAAATAATTTATTTACAAAACAGAAACAGGTTCATAGACATAGAAAATAAACTTATAGTTACCAAAGGGGAAGAAAGAGCAGGGATAAATGGGGAGTATAGGACTAATAGATGCACATGAATATATATAAAATAAATAAGCCACAAGGATTCAGTGTATAGCACAGAGAACTATATTTGATATCTTAAAATAGACTATAATGGAAAAGAATAAAAAATATATATATATAATAGAATCACTTTGCTGTACACCTGAAACTAACAGAATATTGTAAATCCACTGTACTTCCATTTTTTAAAAAAGCAGTCTGTTCTCTCAACCAGACATTCCATGTTTCCTACTAGAATCTCTCTCTATACATCTGCATTCTATGTCAATATCCATCTACTAATATATACATTCATGTATGTATGTTTGTATGTTGTGTGTGTGTATATATATATATATAAACTTAGCACCTGTATTAAAGTTTGCCCTCCTCTGCTTCCTACCCCGGCACCCCCACCACACCTGTGGATCCTTGATAAACATCCTCCCCACCCTCCAAAGCTGTCTCAGTATTCCCTTCTTTTATGTGAGGCTGTGTGGAAAAGCGACAGGATGAAGCCACAGAGTATAAGTGATGACTTTCTCCTGGCGGTGTAAATATGAATAATTGTCTTTCTGTGCTTTTCTATGCTGAGTTTCCTGCTTTGAACATATATTACTTAAAAAAAAAACAATGTTCCTGAAGTGTAGTTAATTCACAGTGGTGTGTTAATTTCTGCTGTACGGCAAAGTGATTCGGTTGTACATACACATTCTTTTCCATTATGGCTTGTCACGGGATATTGATTACAGTTCCCTGTACTGAGCACGTATTACCTTTAATTACAGGGCTTGCCGGAAGGCTCTCTCCATAAGCCGTATTTAGCAGGAAGCGAAGGTTGCGGGGGATGAGAGATAAAAGCTAACACTTACAGACTGCTGACTAGGTGGCTGGTGCTGTTTTAAGAATTCACGTTTAATTTCTCCTTATATACTCCATTCAGTCTTTTGGGGAAGGTGTTGTGATCTTTTTCTCATCGATGGAGGAAACTGAGACTTGGGAAGGATAAATCACGTGCTCACGGTGGGGGGAGTCCAGGTGTGAACTCAGGCCGCTTTGTGCTTCTGATCCTCAACCTGTCCGTGTCTTCACCGTATCCTCAGTTACAAGTTAGGTCCGGTCAGCCCTGAACGTCTTCTCTTCATCCAAACTCCAGGCTCCTGGTTTCACAGCCAAGGCCCTGGAGACCTGCCCCTGCCTCCATCGACAGCGCCCTTTCGCATCACTTCTCCCATACTCTGCGCCTGTCCTTCCGTTCCCAATGCCGTTTTTCACCCTCGAAGCCTCCGTCCTCACCTTTCCCGTCTCCGCGGAGGGAGCACTCCCTCAGCTCGGAGTGTGACTGACGGCCTCCCCCCTACCCCGTTTCCCTTCTGGAGACGCCTGCCCGGCCGCTCTCAGCGTTCCTCTTCCTTGCTGTCCCGCCACGGTCATCCTCCCAGTTTTGTTCGCCTGTGGCTCTTGGCACCTGGTGAAGACTCCTCTGCTCTCTTGTCGCACGTGCGCTCTCAAGTCCTAGCTCTTCCTTTCCTGATAATGCCCCGCTGAGCAGGAAACACCGTTTGCCACCTTGGGTCTCTCTTTCCTCCCGCTGTGTCTCCTCTTTGGCTCACACAGAACCCTTGACTTCTGACCCTTCATGTCAGCAGGTGTGTGGAGGCTTTCCCCCACACCAAGCAATTCACCAGCTGTCTGTTCTACAGTTCTGCTCAGCAATCTACCCAGAGCTAGTGCCAGAGCCCACAGGTGAGGGGTCCGGTCCTACAGGACCCGGCCCCCTTCAGATGCCACTGACAAGCCCAGGTTGTCACCTGTGCTTCTGACCAACCGACTATCGATCAGAGATTCCAATCAGATTCCTTGGATCTGATTCATATGCTAGAGAGGCTCACAGTGCTCAGGGAAACACGTTCACCAGTTCTTTAAAGGATGTGATGAAGGATACAGATGAGCAGCCAGATGAAGAGCAGCGTAGGTAGGCTGTGGTCTGGGAGGGTCCTGAGTACAGGATCTTCTGTCCTCATGGAGTTGGGGTGCGTCACCCTCCCAATGTGGAAGTAATCAACCTTCTGGAAACTCTCCAAACCTCAATGCTTTTGGGATTTTATGGAGGTGTTCTCACAAAGCCACGATCAATCATTAACCCCACCTTTAGCCCTTTCCTCTCTGGAGGATGGGGGTGATGTGGGGCCGAAACTTACAAGCTCCTAATCAAGGCTTGGTCTTTCTGATGACCAGCTTGCATCCCACCCAGAGTCACCTCGTCAGGACAGAAGATGCTCCCAGCGTTCTTATCACTTAGGAAATGACAAGGAGCTCTGTGCCAGGAACCGGGGGCAGAGACCAGTATCTATTCTTTATTTTCTCACAGCAAGCTATTTAATTTTCTGTGCCT
Organism: Bubalus kerabau; assembly: GCF_029407905.1. Classification (NCBI taxonomy): domain Eukaryota; kingdom Metazoa; phylum Chordata; class Mammalia; order Artiodactyla; family Bovidae; genus Bubalus; species Bubalus kerabau. The sequence goes on along the minus strand of NC_073637.1, from coordinate 12,278,403 downwards.
CAGTTTCCTTGGCTTTCCGGGTGACTCAGTGGGTAAAGAATCCTCCTGCAATGCAGGAGACACAGGAGATGTGGGTTCAATCCTGGGGTTGGGAAGATCCCTTGGAGAACGGCATGGCATCCCACTCCAGTCTTCTTGCCTGGAGAACCCCATGGACAGAGGAGCCTGGTGGGCTACAGTCCATAGGGTCACAAAGAGTCAGACAGGACTGAAGCAATTGAGCACGCATGCACACACACACATGCAGGCCTCAGTTTCCATGCACCTGTAAATGATTTATTCAGGACACTGCCTGGCACATTCTGAGATTCCCATCCATCTGTGAAGTTCGTGGCAACAGGGACTGATCTCACGACCATGCATCAAGCTTCTAACACAGCACTTGGTGCTCACAGGTGTTTAATAAATATTTCTGGAATGAAAGAGGAATGCTGAGGCTTGATGCTCATTCATGCTTACTGAGAGCTAATGCTTCATCCTTTCGCTTGTTCAGGCAGGACCGTGCTGGGCGAAAACATTCTCTTGTTCGGAGTTTTGTGTTTCTCCAGAGAAGAGCACTGATGCAGTAAACCACCACGAGTCTGGCCACTCCCTTTATGGAGCGTGAGTCTCACATATGAACTTGAGCTCAGCTCGCAGTGAGCTGTCCAAGTGCATTTTCCCCCCTGTTAGACTTAAATCTTTGAGGTGAGGTGGATTTGGAAAACCCTTGCATACAATTTAGGGCCTCATCATTCAAATAGGACCACCCACTCCCCATCCTCTTGCCAAAGTCAATACTTAATTCCAAAAGAGCATCAGGAACTTTGGTTTTATTTCCCAACTTCATTTTTCACGGGTGACACAGTCTTTCAGTTAAAGATACCTCTCTCACTTAGTTGTTCCCCCCAGCCATTTCCCCCTTTTAGCCGTGATTTGCTTGAATTCAGAAACTGCTCCGAAAAGTGGGTGCTCCTAAATGCCTGCTAATAAATGAATTAATAGATTAAAAGTCACTGAGCTGCTGCTGCTGCTGCTGCTAAGTCGCTTCAGTCATGTCTGACTCTGTGTGACCCCATAGACGGAAGCCCACCAGGCTCCCCCATCCCTGGGATTCTCCAGGCAAGAACACTGGAGTGGGTTGCCATTTCCTTCTCCAATGCATGAAAGTGAAAAGTGAAAGGGAAGTCGCTCATTCGGGTCCGACTCTTAGCGATCCCATGGACTGCAGCCGACCAGGCTCCTCCATCCATGGGAGTTTCCAGGCAAGAGTACTGGAGTGGGGTGCCATTGCCTTCTCCAAAAGTCACTGAGAGCAGGACCGTATGTCTCTCATTCTTGAATCCTCAGCACTCCTAGCTCAGTACAGGCATGTAGCAGCTGCTCAAGGAATTCACACAGTCAGCCATTCATCAGTCATTCCTAAGTGCACAGTAGGTCCAGGCAGTGTCTTGGGGCTATGGACAAGGTGATGAACCCCACATGCATTTACTCTGCCCTGGCAGAGTAAGAAAACTTGAATGGTTGAGTGAATGAGGAAGTGCATTGCTTTGCTGAAGTGACTGTCTTAGTTTGCAAAGCAGCAAACACCACACTCAATTCTAGTATCTCCTTGGAGCATGGCTTCTCCCAACATAAAGCCAGGGTACCAGCGGGGACTGACGGGTAGGCACAGAGCTGGATGGTTAAGCAGAAGGAACTACAAGAAACAGACAGAGATCGAAAAGGAGCTGGGACGGTCTGGTGTTTGCAGAGAATACAAAACAAGAACAGAAGAATCAAGAAGAATCAAAAAATTAATAGCATGGTCATGTTCACGGAGAACCTCATTAGGGTCAGGACAAAGGGCAGGACGCCAAGATCTCATGAGGGGGAGCTGTCTGGGTGAATCCAAGACAAAGTCTGGTTGGCCACAGCGGGTGGTTTTGAACAGGCTCTCCAGCTGTGGTTGCCATCCGTTCACAATGAGACCCCATCTCTTAAAGTGGCAGTGTCCCCATTCTTCTATATGACACTCCTTCTCCAAACTCATACTTTTCTCACTGGGAATTCCCAGATTCAAGATGTTCAGATCAGGAGCATGGGAAAGTCCTTTCCTTGGTTACCAGCTAACAGGTGAAATGTGTGGACCCTGTTGAGTCTTCCAGGTTCTGGAAACACTTGGCTGTTATCCTCACCCCAGCTGACATCCACAATGGCTGAAATAATGAAAAAAATCTAGGTTAATGGGTCAGGAGCCAATGTCCTCGTCACCAAGGCCTGTCCCATGAATGCTCCCTTCTTGACACCCAGCAGCCCAGCCCTTTACTAGGACCCTTAGAGATGGTGCTGGACATGGCATGACTTTCTTCAGTGACCTTCCGTTCTATTTGGTTGATGGACATTTGATATCTATTGCTAAATATTTTGAACAGCCTCCCACCTCCAAGGCAATCACATCAATTGCCTTACTTTACCAGTGATTGCTTTTGTGTCTCTCATCCAAATCCTTTTTCCAAACTGCAACCGAGTAATCTTTCTGAAATGTGAATCTTACTCCTTTGCTTAAAATACTTTGAAGTTTTTGCGCTGGTGGTGGTGGTTTAATCACTTAGGCATGTCTGACACTTTGTAGCCCCATGGACTGCAGCCTGCCAGGCTCCTCTGTCTGTGGAATTATCCAGGCAAGAGTATTGGAGTAGGTTGCCATTTCCTATTCCAGGGGATCTTCCCAAACCAGGGATCAAACCTGCATCTCTTGCATCTCCTGCATTGGCAGGTGGATTCTTTACCATTAGCGCCACCTAGGAAATCATCCAGACTCTTCAACCAGTCCTGCAAGACTCTTTCTGACCCAGTGCTAAATGTCCTGTCTTACCTAAGACCACTGCCCCCTTCCACCTGCTACTCTATCCACAGTTAACTTCTTCCAGTTCTTCAGAGGCTCCATGGTCTCTCTCCTCTAGCTCTTAGCTCAGTCCTGGAAATTCCTGCTCCGACTGACCCTGAGCAGAGTCCCTGACCGACTCTGCTCCATTCCAGAAGCCTCAGCAATACTGAGGTGCTGTGTCCTTCGTGAGTCCTTGTGCTGCAGGATAGAAACCTTATAGAGACACTTATCACCTTCCATTCATTACATGTGTCACGTCTGTCCTCGATACTCTGTGCTCCGTGAGGACAAAGCCATGCTTCTCAGGTCCACCACTGCATTTCTACCATCTAACCATAGTTCTAAAAATGCAGTGTAGATGAATATCTGCCAAGTAAATGTTTCTCCTAATGAAACGTGAGCTCCTTGGGATCCTGGATCTTCTAGAAGTGTTCAGCCTCTCCCCTATTGCGTGAAATATAAAAGTCTCTTGCATTGGCAGGCAGGTTCTTTACCACTAGCGCCACCTGGGAAGCCCCAATTAAGAGCTTCAGTTCAGTTCAGTCACTCAGTCGTGTCCGACTCTTTGCGACCCCATGAACTGCAGCACGCCAGGCCTCCCTGTCCATCACCAACTCCCGGAGTTCACTCAAATTCAGGTCCATCGAGTCGGTGATGCCATCCAGCCATCTCATCCTCTGTCATCCCCTTCTCCTCCTGCCCCCAATCCCTCCCAGCATCAGAGTCTTTTCCAGTGAGTCAACTCTTCGCATGAGGTGACCAAAGTACTGGAGTTTCAGCTTCAGCATCAATCCTTCCAAAGGACACCCAGGGCTGATCTTCTTTAGAATGGACTGGTTGGATCTCCTTGCAGTCCAAGGGACTCTCAAGAGTCTTCTTCAACACCACAGTTCAAAAGCATCAATTCTTTGGAGCTCAGCTTTCTTCACAGTCCAACTCTCACATCCATACATGACCACTGGAAAAACCATGGCCTTGACTAGATGGACCTTTGTTGGCAAAGTAATGTCTCTGTTTTTGAATATGCTATCTAGGTTGGTCATAACTTTCCTTCCAAGGAGTAAGCATCTTTTAATTTCATGGCTGCAATCACCATCTGCAGTGATTTTGGAACCCCCCCAAAATAAAGTCTGACACTGTTTCCACTGTTTCCCCAACTATTTCCCATGAAGTGATGGGACCAGATGCCATGATCTTAGTTTTCTGAATGTTGAGCTTTAAGCCAACTTTTTCACTCTCCTCTTTCACTTTCATCAAGAGGCTTTTGAGTTCCTCTTCACTTTCTGCCATAAGGGTGGTGTCATGTGCATATCTGAGGTTATTGATATTTCTCCCAGCAATCTTGATTCCAGCTTGTGCTTCTTCCAGCCCAGTGTTTCTCATGATGTACTCTGCATATAAGTTAAATAAGCAGGGTGATAATATACAGCCTTGACGTACTCCTTTTCCTATTTGGAACCAGTCTGTTGTTCCATGTCCAGTTCTAACTGTTGCTTCCTGACCTGCATACAGGTTTCTCAAGAGGCAGGTCAGGTGGTCTGGTCTTCCCATTCTCTTTCAGAATTTTCCACAGTTTATTATGATTCACACAGTCAAAGGCTTTGGCATAGTCAATAAAGCAGAAATAGATGTTTTCCAAAGCTTTATTGCACCTTGGAACAGAAATAGACTGGATGCAAGAGAAGCAGGTTAATTCTTGAGAATTAACGAGAAGAGAAGGTTTCTGCGCCTTCTCTCTGATTTTGGGCAAGTCCTCAGAGTTCTCAACATTCTCACCTGCAAAGTAGGAGGATAACAGCTTTGCAGAGTGAGTAAAAAGGAGAATTAACACTCCTTGTGACTCTCATCTGTGCCAAAGAGTGTCCTCGGTGCTGTATGTATTTGATCTGATTGAGATAGTTCATAGGATGTCATTTTCCTGCTACAGAAATTCTGAGAGGAAGAACGACTTGCCCAAGATCACACAGAGAGAAAATATTGACCCAGGATTTCAATCAATCTTCCCCTGACTCCAAAGCACATGTTCTTTTCCTCATCCTGAGGGTTTGAGATTCTCTCTCAGCCCAGGGCCTGGCACATGGCCTATATGTAATAATTGGTCATTAGAGATGGTTTAGGTCTCATCCCCTTGGACATAGATTCTAAACAAGAGGATCTTATTGGATCCCAGCTAGTCCTGTGATCTCATCATGTGGAAACAGGACAATATGGAAGTCATGGCAAGCATGCTTCCTCTCAAGCCATTTTCCAATTCCCATCAGGTTATTTGCTTATTCCTCCAAGTACAAGGAGCCCAGTTCCCTTGCACAGGACAAGCACACCAGGGACAGGCCCCACCAGGGAGGAGATGTCTGTGCCTTTTCTTTTCTTTAAAAATATTTACATATTTGACTGTGCCTGGTCTGAGTTGTGGCATGCAAAGTCTCAATGCAGCATGTGGGTTCTAGTTCCCTGACCGGGGATCGAACCTGGGCCTCCTGCATTGGGAACTCAGAGTCTTAGCCCCTGGGCCACTAGGGAGGTCCCTTATGTGCCTCATATTTAAACTTGGTGATTGCCGAGTCTCTCTTAGCAGCAGGGAGGGGTGGGACGTACTTTCGCTACTCATTTACATAGTTAAACTATAATAACCACCATCCACTGAGATCCTGCGCCAAATGCAGGGCTGAAACTGTCCTCACAGCACCCCTTCAACAGGCTGTGACTACAGTTACAGGGACAGAGCTGGAGAGAGTCTCCTGGCTGACAATGAAGTAAGAGCTTAAATAACTTGCTAGCTCAAAGTCCCTCAGATTGTCAGGGGTGATGCTTAGATTTGGACCCAGTTCTGTCTGCTTCAAAGCTCTTTGCACGTTGTCATGAGTTTGGCGTTGGACTACAGTGCAATTACTCATTACCCACGAGGTGTTGGGGAGCCAGAATGTTAAAGAGCAATGCTTTTCCTTTATGGAAAAGGAAACTTGCTAGAACCTCTGAGTTTAGGGCACAATTTGGGTCCTTGCAAAAAGCAGATGGATCAATCAGCAGACTCCTTCTTCCTTCCCCCAACCCAAGATCCCTTTTAATCCTTGGGTGCCCTTGTCATTTCCCCAAAGTACTGTAGTGGGAAGATTTTTATTTCTATTTATTTGTTTATTTGTTGTTTACTTTTGGCTGTGCTGGGTCTTCATTGCTGTACTCGGGCTTTCTCTAGTTGTGGCTAGCTGGGGCTGCTCTCTAGTTGTGGGGTGCAGCCTTCTCATTGCAGTGACTTCACTTGTTGCAGAGAATGGGCTCTAGAGCGAGCAGGCTCAGTAGTTGTGGCTCTCAGGTGTAGCCGCTCCATGGCATGTAGAATCTTCCGAGACCAGGCATTGAACCCATGTCCCTTGCATTTGCCGCAGATTCTTACCCACTGGACCACCAGGGAAGTCCAACTGAAAAGTAGAAGTCCAAGTGGAAAGATTTTGATCCAGAGGCTCATACTTGGGGTTTGATTCTTCAGCCCTGCAGTTTCACTGGCTGTGTGACTCTGGGCAGACATATCAACTCTCTGAGCCTTGGTCTTCTCCTTAGAGGATTAAAGGACATAATGATTAAATGAGAAGTGGTTGGACCTCAGTGAAAGTTCAGTAATGGATAGAAATCAGGTCCAAAAAAAAATCTAGGCTTGGAATCTGGGCATTAGTTGTCAAATGGACAAAGTTGTTACTTGGGTTTTGTCCTACATCCAGTTTCTTTCTTTTCTTCCCTAAAAGAAAGCCACAAGCAAATACAAGGAGCAGAGAAGCAGAGCAGACCTCAGCTCTCCCTACAGGAATGCCTTGTGAGGTTATTAGCTCAGCCACTTTCCATTAACACAAATAAATCGCTCAGAAACATCTGGGCCACATTCGTCAGGAATACAGCTTGGAGCTGGCACTTTACTTTCAAACCCAAAGTCATCTTGAACCTCCTTTGACGCCCCTGAGGAAACAGAAGGGTTCCAGAGCCCGCCACGTCCCCCTTGGCCCTATCTCTTTTTTAAGATGATTTCAGAGGCCCTTCCTTTCCTGACGATCCATTCTCACAACCCCAAAGCCTTCCTCCGTCCCCTGTGGAGGAGGATTGGGGCGTGTGGCTGATGAAGACTAAGGGACAGTCATGGTGACCTTTCTACTTCCCCCGCTGGCCTCCCGAGGCCCCTGCCAGAGAGACGAGGGCAGGAAGGAGCATCTCCAGGTACATCAGTCCCCCAGGGGACCTGCTGGGATTAGCTGAGTCACTGTCTCAGAAGTGAAAACTTCTGAAAAGCTCAAAGAGGATAACAGCCAAGCAAAGTTCAGGTGGGGTGGTAGAGAAAACCCTCTCCTGGCTGCAGACAGCCCCCTTTCTGGTGGACTCTCAGGCCTGTGGGCTGGGGACCTGGGCTGGTGGTAGGGGCTGGAGCCTTAGGGTACCATGGGGCCAGGCAGCAAGGCTAAGTTTCTAGCTCCAAAGGCTTGGGATCAGGATTGCCGAAACCTCTACCAAGGGAGGCTTCATGCTGTTTACCACCATCTTTCTCTGCTCTCAGCTCCCTAGCAGTTCTCACAGTTCATGACAATATTCATCAGCTGAGACAGTGACTCAGCTAATCCCAGCAGGTCCCCTGGGGGACTGATGTACGCTGGAGATGCTCCTTCCTGCCCTCGTCTCTCTGGCAGGGGCCTCGGGAGGCCAGCGGGGGAAGTAGAAAGGTCACCATGACTGTCCCTTAGTCTTCATCAGCCACACACCCCAATCCTCCTCCGCAGGGGACGGAGGAAGGCTTTGGGGTTGTGAGAATGGATCGTCAGGAAAGGAAGGGCCTCTGAAATCATCTTAAATGAGGTTCTAGATTAAAGATCAGAGAACTGAAGCTCATAGGCAGGGGAAGTGTTTTGTCCAAGGCCACGTGTCCGAGACTCAAAACCAGTTCTTTCGACTTTTTAGGCTTAGTATCTCATAACTCACAGGAAAGAATGGTAAAGAGATGTAAGAAATGGCTACCGGGCTTGTACATCTATAGACTCAACTCAGGTGTTTGAAAATGTCTATTCTTCTGCTTATGTTTGATCGGATATGGTGTCTGATCAATCTAATAGGTGGGGGGAAAAATGAAAAGAGAAGTACAGTAGATGTCTTAGTACTTGTGCAAGCATGTGGGCATGCGTGGGACTCACACCAGGTTAACTGATGACTACCAGGGGCTCTTTCCCCAAAGAGGGAGGAGCCTGGGCAGACCTGGGAGGTGGGGGGGAGGTTATTGAAGAGGAGCAGTGCTTGGGGCAGGGACAAAAGTCGGAGCCTAGAGGTCAATTAGGTGACTACATTCTGTTTTGGTTTTGCTGTGAAATGACTGATTTTACCTTTATTCTGGAAAGCTGCAACAGACCTGTCAAGTCCCATCATTCCAAATGTGTACTTAAGAGCACCAGCTCACAGCTGAACAGAATTAATTACCTCTCCCCAAGACATTTTCAACAGTTTGCAAACTGTTTTCTGCCTCAAGCCCTTCCGCCCTCAAAGTCATCTTCCTGCCTCGCTCTGCCGATTTCACACTGGCTGCCCTAAAGCACACTTCCTGTTCTATCACTTCTGTGCAATGGTTCCCGGAAGCCTAGGGAATCCAGTCTGGGTGGATATGTCTTTCTTGTTTCTGTAGCTTATGCTTCCCAGCTCCCTGCCCACAGCCTCCTGGCAGAAGACAAGAATGATGGTTAGAGCTGTATGCTCACAGCTGAGTCAGTGGGAGCACCATGAGATTAAGTGAGGAGCACCCAAGGTCCCCTCCCTCCCCCATAGCTAGCTCCTCTCATGATTCCCAGACCTGTGTCTCCTCCCCAAGTTCTCTATAAAGAGACAGACTTCATCAGATTCAAAAGCTGACCATGCCACCTGCACTGACCCTTCTCCCTGCTCTCAGACCCTTTCTCTTCTACCCCGAGGAACTCACCCAGCCTTGCCTGACCTGAAGCCCCCTACTACCACCTATCCTGCCCCTCCTTCCCCTCCTGGTCCTCTTGGGCTCCCCAAGGTCAAAGGTTGCAACATGATGATCTAGTTAACTTATCCACATTGAAGATATTCAGCACAGGCAATGACCTACTTATCCGAGCCTGTAATTTAACTGAAAGCACCATCCCAGGCTAGAAGGAGGATACAGCAGTTGGAGGGCTGATGGTGGCTAGTGTCATCATCTAGGGAAGATGGGACCTTGCATTGTCTTTAAGTAAGATGTGATGGATCACCAACCCTTGCTATCCATTCTTGCTTGAAGGAGGTGATGGGCTATCATGAAAAAAAGTACTGAACTGAGAGCTGATTGACTTGGGTTCTAGCCTTGATTCTGCCACTTGCCTAGTGGTGACCTTGGAGAAGTCGTTTGTCTCTTCTCCTCCTCAGAGTCCCTGTGTCTTAAAGTAGAGATGGCCAAGAGGTCCCTTAATATTCCTTCTGGGTATGACTTCCTATGACTCTCTGGCAGACCCAGGCTCATCAGACCAACATCACGGGTGAGCTGAGATTCCACATCAAGGGAAGCTTCTGGTTGGTTCTTGAGCATCCCTGTGGTATCACCTTCTCCAGGGTCAGTAGCTGCCCTGTGACCCAGGAAAGAGCTCAGCCTCCCTCCCTTCATCCTGGCCGCATCAGAGAGACAGGAGCCAAAAATAAGTCATCTATTCCTCATAGATGATAGCAGGATCAAGTGATACAGGACTGTTGAGCCTATTGGGTACTGATGCTGGGGCTTGGGCCCGTGCAGGCATATGGCCAGCAGGCTGGCTGAACTCTGAGAGTTCTTTTCAAAACTGAAATGTAAGCTGCCTCAGACCAGAGCATGGTAGGTGGTCTCCATTCTTGGATTCTAAATGACTGAAGGTAACTGTTTTTCCTGGCCCCCTTATGATCCAGCATAATGTTATTGTGATTGGAAGCGTGATGGAGAAGGGATTTTTTTTTCCCCTTTCTAATCTCCAGGAACCCTGAGAGGGTTGGGTTTGTAAATCTTAGTACTTTCAGCATCCCAGGGATGATGTGTGATGCTGTGGAGGGCAGAGAGGATTGACCCCTCTGGGTCCTGGGCTGAGTTCTCTGCCTCTGACTCCTGGTGTGACCTTGGGCAAATCATTTGTATTTTATGAGCCATGTCTTTCTTATCTGTAACAGGATGAGTTTGAGCTGGTGCTTCTCTCTGGCACCTCCAGGTCCAACATTCTGGGCCTCGGTGATCCCATGATAAAAGGTATTCATGGAATCAACCCAGAGGATCAAATCTCCTAGTATCATTGACTGGTCCTGGGGGCTCCTTGCAATTTGGTCTCCAATTGTCTTTCCATCGTCATCTCCAGTCATCTCTCCATCTACCCCTCTCATCCCACCCCATTCTCTTCAACATGCCTTCTTCTTTCATACATTTAAAAGCTGGCACCTGCACTTGTGTCTACTTAGACTTCTATTTTAAGTCTTCTCCAATCTGTGAAAGCTTTTCATCCTTCCAGCCTGGTTTCCATGTCACCTTCTCTGTGAAGTCTTCCTAATCTCCCTCTGGCTGATGGATTGATGACTGTACTCTGGGTGTTCCCAGAACTCCCAGGGAGATACATCTACTATAGCAGCATTCATGTAAAGTTCTGGGTGCAAATTAGACCCTACTGTGAGCTTCATTGTCCCCGCCTCCAACCCCTGCCACAGATTTGCACATTGAAGTACACTACCCCACTACCTTAGAATAGAACTGTGTTTCAAAATAGGGTCTTTAGAGAGGTAATTAAAGTAAAATGAAGTCATTAAGGTGGACCCTAATCCTATATGCAAAGTGTTGAAAGGTCTTGGACACAAGCAGCTACAGAGAGAAGACCATGGGAAGACATGGGTGAAGACAGCTGTCTACAAGCCAAGGAGAGGAACCTGGAACAGATTGCTCCCTTCCAGCCCTCAGAAGGCACCAAGCTTTTTATATGTTTATATATAAACCTCAGCGTAGTCGGTAAGGGATCCCCCTGCAATGCAGGAGACCGCAGTTCAATCCCTGGGTCAGGAAGATCCTCTGGAGAAGGACATGACAACCCGCTCCAGTATTCTTGCCTGGGAAATCCCATGGACAGAGGAGCCTGGCAGGCTAAAGTCCATGGGGTTGCAAAGAGTCATGGGGTTGCACGACTTAGTGACTAAACTCCCAGCAGATATTTTCTAGTCCTCACTTGGTTTCTGCCCTCTACTCCTCACTCTCTCCTTCTGCTCCTGCATGCCAGCAGCACTGTGCCTGTCTCCATCTTCTTTTATTTAATTTTTAAACTATCTTGGCCCAGTTTATTTATTTACTCATTTATATTTTTTAACTTTTCTTTTTTTGGCCACTTGGCATCTGGGATTATAGTTCCTGGATCAGGGATCAAACCTGTGCCCCTTGCAGTGAAACATGGAGACTTAACCACTGGACCGTCAAGGAAAGTCCCTCCATTTTAAGCCAGAGACCCTAAAAGCTGCTCCCCTTCTATTCCATCCCTGCTTTGGCTCTGTCTTAATCCTCAAACACGAAGATTTCCATTAAACCCCAAACAGAAACTTGGATGTTTCCCCACAGTCGGGGCCAAGACATCTCCTGGGGCCCTTGGGTTGTTGACATTATTGCTTTTTAGCAACAGCCCTGCCTGGTTGACTTTAGAATTGATAGCACCTTTGAAACGTACATAGGAGAGCCATGCCAGCCCACTCCCCATCCCAGGAGGCATGCAGGCAGTGAGATGACCCAGGATTCTTTATGGTTCCCACCTCATAAATTGCAACTCGCTTGGGCCGGCGGCTGGAAAGTGAGTCTGAATGCTGATTTACAGAACAGTTGTCAAACACGGGCTGCTCGCTCATTGCCAAGGCCAAGAAAAGACCCAATCCCTGGGTGCCTTTTCCATCTTTCTCCCAGTGACAGCTCCTGCCCCAACATCAAAGGCTTGTTTCCTCTGTGGGGCCAGCAAAAACTTATCTATGCCTTTTCAGGCATGAGTCATCTTCCCGTTTATGATTGTCCTCTGGATCTCTTTTGGGAACGTGGTAATTACAGAATCTGAGATCATGGCCGTCCTTGGCATGTTCACTCCACCGTCTGGTCCCCAAGATGTTCCCAAGTTACCTTTGTACCCCACAGGCCTCTGTGAATTCACCTGAGCATCCCATAGATGCCTGCTCCCTGGCCCCCGCTGTGTCTTGGTCATTATCTCTGTCATTATCTCCTGGGATAAGCTGTTCTGTCCAGTGGCACTGAGGTCACTGCATTGGGCACCATTCCAGAAACAATGGTCATAGTAATATTTTTAGAGGAGGCTACATGATAATTGTGGAAACAGCACACAGCATTCAACAATCAGGCTTGGGATTTCAACTCTGGCTGTGCCAATGATCAGCCAGACCAGTGACCTAAATGTCCAGTGCCTCAGTTTCCCCATGAGCCTAATGAGCAGAGAATAATGGCCATTAAATGAAATAGCCCGTGTAATGTGCTGAGAGCAATTCATGGCATTGGCTAGATCCCTCAAACCCAGTCCATTTATTTCCCACTTCCCTTGAGCTTTTATTATAGCATCATGTTTGTAGAGAATTAAGATGCAGGTGAGATTGCTGTCTTGAGGAGCCAAGGGGCAGTATTTCTCCAGCAGTCACCTCTGAAGGAGAGTCAACCTGGGAAGCAGCACGTGAAACACATACTGAGTGACACAGCTTCTGGAGTCATTTACTTCTTTTGTGTCCGTGTTGTGGGCTAGGGTTGCTGATACGGTTTCCTCTGTGTGGCTCCCTCCTTAGGTGGGACCACAGCCTTCTGTCGATACCTGTTGGACAGCTCCCAGTACCCTCAGAACCATGGAGGGTGGGGACTAAGCAGCTCCAGCCACATGGTAGTTGGGAAAACAGCATTGGCTGTGGGGTCGCTCAGGCCCGGGCTGACTCCTCTGTGATGTCCTGTACTAGCTTTTTAGCCTTGGAAAGCCATCTCTCATTGAGCCTCAGTTTCCTCACATACAAATGGAGGATAACAATATCTATTGTCTCCCAGATGACTCAGGTTAAAAGAAAAGGAAAATCCCAAATTGCTTAGTAATACCGGAGACATTGTATCACATAACTGAAAAAAAAAAAAAAAATCCAGAGATAGGACTTCAGGCATAGTTTGATCAGGGGTCTGACTCTACTCTTCTGCCATAATCTTAGCTCTAGTGCTGTCCTTATTCTGTGTGTTGGCCTTATCTTTAGACTGGCTTCTTTCATGTAGCAAAATGCCTGTATGTTGCTTGTTTCCCATAATCAGAAAGTCTTAGCTTGGGTCAGGCTATCTTTGGTAACATGACCACTGCTGGACCAACCACTGTGGCACTGGGAGCATCTTCAGTCCACTCTGAAAATGGATTAAGTACTCCTCAAATCACCTGCTAGCCAGGGAGAGATGAAATAATGTTGGGAAGACAACTGCCACGCTAACCAGAGTGGAATTTTGAGCACTAAGGAGCTGCTGAGATATTACTATGCCAGTTTTAGAGAACAATTTTGTGCTGGGCAGGCAGTATCTCATTTACTCCTCACACCCACCCAGCATCATGACATGACCAGCATCCTTGGACCAGCTTCTCTTCCAAACACTTCTGACTGCTCTGCGTCTCAGATTTCCCATCACTGTCGTCCTCCTACCAACCGTGACACTATCAATGATTTAAATGGTGGCTGAATAATGACCCCCTAAAATATTCATGTTCTAATCCCAGAACCTGGGGATGTTCACTTACACAGCAAAGGGACTCTGCAGATGGGATAAAGGTTGAAGATCTTGAAATGGGGGGATTATCCTGGATTATCTGCGTGGACCCTAAATGTAAACACAATGGTCCTCATACGATGGATGCAGAGGTAGACTTAACCATGGAGGAAGAGACTGTGACGATGTGAGCAGTGACTGGATTGATGTGCTTTGTATGAAAGGAAGGGGCCGCAGCCAAGAAACACTGGCCCAACTGGAGGCTGAAAAGACAAGGAAACCAAGTCTCCCCTTAGAGCCTCTGGAAGAAACAAGCCTTGCTGATGTCTTTAACTTTAGCTCAGTGAAAATGATTTCATACTTCTGAATTCCAGGACTGTAAAGATAATAAAGTTTTGTTGTTTCAAGCCACTGAGTGTGTGGCAACTTGTCACAGTGGCCATAGGATGCTAATGCAAAATATAATTATATGAGCTGTTGAGTATGGAGCCAGGCACTCATCTAAGTAGTATTATTTCATTTAATTCTCACAATCCTGGCAGGTGGTGAGTATTATTATCATTCCCATTTTACAGCTGGGCAAACTCAACCAAAATGACATTATAGACTTTGCTAAAACATACTACTCAGAAGGGAGGGGGATGTTCCTGGTGTTCCAGTGGCTAAGACTCTGTGCTCCCAATGCAGGGGGCCTGGGTTCGATCCCTGGTTGGGGAACTATCGAGCATGTCTCAACTAAAGATCCAAAATGCCACAACGAAAATGGAACATTCCATGTGCCACAACTAAGTCCCAGCTCAGCCAAAAAAAAAAAAAAAAAAAAAGACGTGATGGCTTACGTCCGACACTCAGGTGTCAGAATTCTCGCTGCTCTCCACGCTTGCCCTGCTCCACTCCCTCCCTCTTGCCAACTGTTCACCTGCCCTGTACTTATTCAGTAGATCAGCTTCCCATTGTTCTTAATTGATTCCCACCCCTGGCTGCCAGGCTCCTATCCTGCCTCATAGCAGAACAAATTACCTGGCCCCTCCCTGTTTTCTTCCATCTCAATAACTAGCCAACATTTCCTTTCCCTGATCCCAACCATCTGCCGTTGAAAACAGGCACCAAAATCTGGTGATTCTTTTGGCTGGAAGTTTTATTGGCCTGGGGCTATGTTTTTAAAATTTTGAATAGTATAATCAGGCAGGGGTAAGGCAGAGCAAGCAACCTGGCACCTGTTGTATTTCACAACCACTGCAGGAAGCAAGTTCCCTTACTATCCCCATTTTACAGATGGTGACACTGAGGCCAAGAGCTTCCTGGAAAGTAATTTAACCAGTAAGGGATGGAAGCTGGATCCAAACCTAGGCAGTGTGCCTTCAGAACTTGTGATCTTATCCATCACTTCCCTTTTCAGCTGCTCAGCAGTCAGGTGAAAGTGAAAGTTGTTCGTTGCTCAGTTGTGTCTGATTCTTTGGGACCCCATGGACTGTAGCCCACCAGGCTTCTCCATGGAATTCTCCAGGCAAGAATACTGGAGTAGGTCACTGTTCCCTTCTCCAGGGGATCTTCCCAACCCAGGGATCGAACCCAGGTCTCCTGCAATGCAGGCAGATTCTTTACCCTCTGAGCCACCAGGTAAATCCCCTGGCCTAAAGGCAAAGTAAAAACTAATATTCTAAGAGTGCAGAGAAGGCCATCTGAACACAAGGCCTCAAAGCACACATATGTGACATATAGCAAGCACATATAGTAGCTTTTGGAATTCTGAACATGATACCTTATCTATAAAATGGAGGGAAAAATAACTACCTGATCAAATTATTATGAAGATTTGTCAGGTGAAGACACCACATACAGATTTCAGATCATGGTACCAGGCAGAGACTAAGTCCTCAAAATTAGCTATTTTATTTTACACATATCTGGTTAAACATGATATGTCATGTTTGTTATAGGCATGCATATATAGTTATATATATTAGTGTTTATACTCACATGGATTTTTCTGTCTATCATCACATCACTTACAAATGACTGGACAAAATTTCAAGCTGGGATGGTTTGATTTCAACATCTTTGAAGTTCACTTTTGGGGGGCTCTGAGAATAAGAGTTGACTCATTGGAAAAGGCCCTGATGCTGGGAGGGATTGGGGGCAGGAGAAGGAGACAACAGAGGATGAGATGGCTGGATGGCATCACCAACTTGATGGACATGAGTCTGAGTGAACTCCGGGAGTTGGTGATGGACAGGGAGGCCTGGAGTGCCGTGATTCATGGGGTCACAAAGAGTCGGACACGACTGAGCGACTGAACTGAACTGAGAATAGATAACGCCAAAGAGCTAGGTGAAATTGTGGCACAGTGATGGGCCTTCCTGGCTGCTGGTTTTGCCAACACAGGTCCATAAAGTCAAAGCTATAGTTTTTCCAGTAGTCATGAGAGTTGGACCATAAAGAAGGTTGAGCACTGAAGAATTGATGCTTTTGAATTGTGCTGCTGGAGAAGACTCTTGAGAGTCCCTTGGACTGCAAGGAGATCCAACCAGTCAATCCTAAAGGGAATCAACCCTGAGTATTTGTTGGAGGGACTGATACTGAAGCTGAAGCTCCAATCCTTTGGCTACCTGATGCGAAGAGCCAACTCATGGGAAAAGACCCCGATGCTGGGAAAGATTGAGGGCAGGAGGAGAAGAGGGCAACAGATGAGATGATTAGATAGCATCACTGACTCAATGGACATGAGTTTGAGCAAACTCTGGGAGATAGTGAAGGACAGGGAAGCCTGATGTGCTGGAGCCCATGGGGTCACAGAATTGGACATGACTGAGTGACTGAACAACAAAGAAAGGTGAGGACAAAGAAAAATATCAAATATGAGAAATATGTCAAACAGGAGTTCAAGCCCAGAGCTATGGGGCAGATCCTCTAACTGGAGGTGCTGTTATGTAATACAAATGCTTCTTCTCGGATGGCTCTGAGCTCCGGGGCAAGGATCAGCAGACGTTAACTGAGGGAACCATGTGCTCCAAGTAGTACCTGGTACCCATCTTGTGAATAACATAGACGCAGGAGGGGAGGCTGAAAGTGCTGTACCTGGAGTCATGGATGAGTCAGGAAGGTCTCATGGAGAAGATGGAGGGCCATTTTGCCTTAAAGATAACATAGTGGAGTTGAGTGATGGTGATCAGTGAAATGGAAAAGTCAGTCCCTGGGGGTTGGGATTGGGGTTGGGGTTGGGGATGAGGTCAGAGTAGACACTGGGCTGGGAATCAACAGACCAGGAGTTTGGGAGGCAGAACACGTCAGATGTAAGGAAGTGGTGAGCCCTACCCTGCGCCCCCCCCCCCGCCCCCCCAATGCTTGACTGCCCACTGCGTGGGAGCAGTCCCCGTCATGTTTTGTTGAGAAAACCACGGATTCCTTCTTGCAAACAGGGCTGACAGATGCCGGGCGTGGAACTGCTTAATGAGTTTGAGTTTTGAATTTCATCCAAGACTTTGACACTGTACTACCCAAAGCAGACAGCTCTTTGAATTCATTATGTGTTGGTTGAATGCCAATATTTTCCCCACCAAAGACTCCTTCAAATACTTTCCCACAGTAAACTGCATGTTTCAGAAGATCTTCCAATGCAGTGCATTTATTGAATTATTATTTTTGTTGTTTTTATTTGAAGTGAGTAGCTCACTAAGTGGAGCAGATAGAATTCTGGACAAAAGCAAATGGACTCTTTTAATCAGAAAACACAGGCTATCCTTGCCAATCTTTTTGAAATGGTAAAAATAGCTTAAGTATTTTATTACTTCCTTCATGATCCCTAAATTGGGAAACATTAATAAAGAAAAGCAGACACAGAGTTTAATCTTTGTTATTTCTATCTATTGACGCAGATGGATATATACATTATGTGGGTATAAAGAAATGGAGAAAGATATCTGTGATGGTTAGCTATGTCCACTTGGCTCTAGGACCCAGAGATTTAACCAAGCCTAGTCTGGGTGTTGCTATGAAGGTATTTTGTACATCTGGTTAGCATCTCCAATCCGTTGACTTCAAATCAAGAAAGTTCCCCTTGAACTGTGGGTGAGTCTCATCCAACCTGTCGAAGACTGTAAGAGTGAAAACTGAGATTTCCCTGAGAAGGAGAACTTCTGCCTACAGATTATAGCATCAACTTTTGCTTGAGTTTCCAGCCTGCTGGCCTGTATCTTATGCACATTTTAAGATGCATGAGGTCCATATGTATTTTGGACTCATGAGGCAATTAAGTTTTCTTTCTCTCTCTCTCTCCATACACACACACACACACACACACACACACAGTTCTCTTTCTCTGCACAGTGCTGACTGGGACAATGGTCCTGACCAATAAACAAAGTCGGGCTCATTTAGAACAGTGGTACACATGCTCATCTATATGCTAATGTTCAAACATCTTATAATGAGCATGAAATACAGGTTCTTGGCAGGGAGTAGGGGGTAGTAGAGTGAGCCGCTGGGTCATTGCAGGGTAGTTGCAGGACTGTGTGCAACCAACCTCATCATTAGACCTAATTAAAAAAAAATCCTGTGTGTCTCATTTATCTGTTACATAGCCAAGTATTTATTGAGTGCTTACTATGGGGTTCATGTAAATACTCGGGTTCACTCCATCTTGTGGGCTTCCCTGATGGCCCAGAGGTAAAGAATCCACCTGCCAATGCAGCAGATGTGGGTTTGGTCCCTGGGTCAGGAAGATCCTCTGGAGAAGGGAATGTCAACCCACTCCAGTATTCTTGCCTGGGAAATCCCATGGACAGAGGAGCCTGGCAGGCTACAGTCCATGGGGTCGTGAAAGAGTGGGGCATGACTTAGTGACTAAACAACAATGACAGCAAACTCCATCTTGCAGACAGAATGAAAGACTCCCTGGGAGTCTGTATCCCATACATCACGGCGCTGTGACCAAGATAGCAGGCTATGCTGCTCACGTCCCATTACTCAATGAGATGCAGAGCCTTTGTGCTCTCATTCTGCTTTGCAAACAAACATTTTGTCCTACCCAGACACCAGCAAGCCTGTCTGCATCCACCTAAGGACAAGATAGACTACCAAGGAGACTTCCAAAAATGCTGACCAGGGAAACAGCATATGTGCTATTTCAAAAATAATAATAAATCATTGGTTGATTGAAAATGTAATATTCAGAATAATAGAATAGCTAGAAATTTGACCAAGCATGAACAAGCCAAAGGCTCCTAATGCACTGTGAATTAATCATCAATCCATTTATTGGTGGAAGACAACCTCAACACATACATCAAAGGAAGGGCAGAATGGTCTCAGAAAGCTTAGCTAATCAGAATAAGTAAATCCATTTCAAGGTGACATTCAATTTTATGGGGGGAAAAATTACATTCTCCTGGGTGCTTGGGATCCCAGGGTATTTCTAGTTCAGTATCTATACAAAGGAGGCATGCAAACCCATGGTTCGCTAAATGAAATTGAAACTTTGGTTAAAGTTCTCAACTGCTGTGCAAATTTACTTCTTGGTTCTTGACTGTCTTCCAGATAGAGCCTTCTTTGAGATCATGAAGGGCATGGAATAGGCAAATTCGCCACGAACATATTTACCTTCTGGGGACTTCCCTGATGGTACAGTGGTTTAGACTCCATGCTTCCAATGCAGCAGACGTGGGTTCGATCCCTGGCCAGGGAAATAGGATTCCACATGTCACACACACACAAAAATTAAAAAAAACATACAGCTCCCAGAAGATCTGTTCAATGATTCGCTCACCAAACATATAAACAAGGACTTCCCTGGTGGTTCAGTGGTTAGGGCTCTGCTTCCACTGCAGGCGGCATGAGTTTGATCCCTGGTTGAGGAACCGAGGTCCTGCATGCCACATGGCCAATAAATAAAATACTGTAAAAATTAAAAAAAAAAAATTCACGGTCTCCTGAGAGCACGAGCGTTGAAAGGCATCCTGATGTAATGCAGCCTTTCTTGAATGTTTACTGAATATTCTCTAGATGTCTATCATGCACCTTCATGTGTAAGCACCACTGTAGTAAATGCTGGGATTATAAAGTTAAACCGGGGGACTTCCCTCAAAGTCCGGTGAGTTAAGACTCCACGCTTCCACTGCAGGGGGTGGGAGTTTGATCCCTGCTAAGGGAACTAGGATCCCTCATGCCTCACAGGGTTGTCAACAATTTTGTTCTGAATTCAACTGGGGGAGATCTCTAGTCTTGACAGAAAGACAGAAAAGGAAGTATTTCACATAGTCATGGAAGCAAGAACCCGAGGGACCATTTGTACTCTGAGGGCGGAAAGTCAAAGAGAGAGGGAGAAATAGTAACTGTGAATTCCAGTTCCGCCCATTAAAGGGATTTGCAGTGATGCTTGTCAGTGCTTCCACTTCACTGAGCGGTAGATTGGAGGGTTGGAGTGGTGAAGGAGCTGGATGTATTTCTGTGGTGGAGCTTGTCTCACGGAAACATGAGGGCAAGAGAAATCACTCCAACAGTGAGGATCTGGGTAGACCTAAGAGAAGGCAAGGGGGCTCCCCTGGTGATTTCGTGGTAAAGAATCCGCCTGCCATGCCAGAAACCAAGGTTTGATCCCTGGGTCAGGAAGATCCCCTGGAGGAGGTCATGGCAACCCACTCCAGTATTCTTGCCTGTAGAATTCCATGGACAGAGGAGCCTGGTGGGCTATATAGTCCATGGGGTCGCAAAGAGTTGGACAGGACTGAGTGGCAAACACACTTTAAGAGCAGGCAAGAGTCAAGCACTCTTCAGGACTCCCCGTCTTCTGTCTCTCTCCTTTTCCTGTCTCAGCTCTGGGCTGTCTGTGCAGGAGCCTCATTCTCTCCTCCACTGCCACAACTCCATGCAGCTGGGCAAGACGGCTGCCAGCAGTTCTAGGAAAGCATCATTCCAGCCCTGTAGCTCCTCCTCAAAGGAGAAATTGGTGCCGTGATCAGAAAACCAGAGAAAGATATTGGAAGGTGAACAACAATAACAACAAATCAAATAAAAACAAATCTTTGCCTCATTAGAGAACCAGACTTACTGAGATGTAGAGATATTAAGATGCTTGACTCTTGGTTTCTCTTCAATAGTCCTTGAAGTCAGGCTTCCTAACATTTTCCCAACTTCATGAAACAGATAGAGTCCTGAGGTTAACTGACTAAGTTGCCCCCAGAAGGAAGTGAGTGGCTCCAGACCTCCAGGTTCCTTCCCTGCTGTTCAAGAGCCAAGAGGACCAATATCTTGACCCAAACTATTACCCATTAGTCAGGATGTTACTTTTTGCCTTTAAGACTTTAAAGAAGGAAAACACTGGGCCAGTAATGGTCACTTGTTCCTTAACTCCAACATCGTTGTGTAGAGACAGTTGAAAGGCATCGAAGAACAGGAGAAGAGTAACACCTCCTTGGAGGACAGAGGCTTCCTACTGGTTCAGGGCAAGAGGCAAGAGACTTGCTTCTTGTAGTGGTGGTTTTTGGAAACCAAGGGCAAATACTAGGCTGGATTCTTGAGCAAATACTCTGGGAAAAGCCAGAGAAACATGGTCCATGTTCCATGACCCAAGCACCTTGAAGTGAGGGGCAGGTAGGTGAAGGTAGGCGACTTGGCAAGATGAGATTAACTACCAGTGTGTCCTGGAAACAGAAGGCAGCAGTCCAATTATTATCAGCAGCAGAAATTTCTGTCTGAGCCTAGACTTTAATATGTGTTTAAAAAATATGTCCTAGGGGCAAGCTGAATGTATTGGAAAGGCTGTAAATAGAGTGGATGCATGGCAGATTTTTGTAAAAATAAATTAAACACTTTAGACAAGATATTTTACTTGCAGTTCAGTTCAGTTCAATCTCTCAGTCATTTCTGACTCCTTGCAACCCCATGGACTGCAGAATGCCAGGCCTCTCTGTCCATCACCAATTCCCCGAGCTTACTCAAACTCATGTCCATTGAGTTGGTGATGCCATGCAACCATCTCATCCTCTGTCATCCTCTTCTCCTCCTGCCTTCAATCTTTCCAGCATCAGGGTCTTTTCCAAGGAGTCAGTTCTTCACATCAGGTGACCAAAGTATTCGAGTTTCAGCTTCAGCATCAGTCCTTCCACTGAATATTCAGGACTGATTTCCTTTAGGATGGACTGGTTGGATTTCCTTGCAGTCCAAGGGACTCTCAAGAGTCTTCTCCAACACCACAGTTCAAAAGTATCAATTCTTCAGTGCTCAGCTTTCTTTATGGTCCAACTCTCACATCTGTACGTGACTACTGGAAAAACCATAGCTTTGACTAGATGGACCTTTGTTGGCAAAGTAATGTCTCTGCTTTTTAATATGCTATCTAGGTTAGTCATAGCTTTTCTTCCAAGAAGCAAGTGTCTTTTAATTTCATGGCTGCAGTCACCATTTGAAGTAATTTTGGAGCCCCACCAAGTAAAGTCTGTTACTGTTTCCATTGTTTCCCCACCTATTTGCCATGAAGTGACGGGACCGGATGCCATAATCTTAGTTTTCTGAATGTTGAGTTTTAAGCCAGATTTTTTACTCTCTTCTTTCACTTTCATCAAGAGGCTCTTCTTCGCTTTCTGCCATAAGGGGGGTTTCATCTGCCTATCTGAGGTTATTGTTATTTCTCCCGGCAATCTTGATTCTAAGCTTGTGCTTCATCCAGCCCAGCGCTTCTCATGATGTACTCTGCATATAAGTTAAATAAGCAGAGTGACAATATACAGCCTTGATGTATTCTTCCCGATTTGGAACCAGTCTGTTGTTCTATGTCCAGTTCTAACTGTTGCTTCTTGACCTGCATACAGATTTCTCAAGAGGCAGGTCAGGTGGTCTGGTATTCCCTTCTCTTTAAGAATTTTCCACAGTTTGTTGTGACCCATACAATGTTGCTTTTGAATTGATGCTTTTGAACTGTGGTGTTGGAGAACACTCTTGAGAATCCCTTGGACTGCAAGGAGATCCAACCAGTCAACCCTAAAGGAAATCAGTCCTGAATATTCAGTGGAAGGACTGATGCTGAAGCTGAAGCTCCAATACTTTGGCCACCTGATGTGAAGAATTGACTCATTTGAAAAGACCCTGATGCTGGAAAGATTGAAGGTGGGAGGAGAAGGGAATGACAGAGGATGAGATGGTTGCATGGCATCACTGACTTGATGGACATGAATTTGAGTAAGCTCTGGGAGTTGATAATGGACAGAAAAACCTGGCATTCTGCAGTCCATGGGGTCACAAAGAGTCGGACATGACTTAGTGACTGAAATGAACTGAACTGAACACAGTCAAAGGCTTTGGCATAATCAATAAAGCAGAAGTAGATGTTTTTCTGGAACTCTCTTGCTTTTTTGATGATCCAACGGATGTTGGCAATTTGATCTCTGGTTCCTCTGCCTTTTCTAAATCCAGCTTCAACACCTGGAAATTCACAGTTCATGTACTGTTGAAGCCTGGCTTGGAGAATTTTGAGCATTACTTTGCTAGCATGTGAGATGAGTGTATTTGCGCGGTAGTTTGAACATTCTTTGGCATTGCCTTTCTTCGGAGTTGGAAAGAAAACTGACCTTTTCCAGTTGTGTGGCCACTGCTGAGTTTTCCAAATTTGCTGGCATATTGAGTGCAATGCATTTACAGCATTATCTTTTAGGATTTGAAATAGCTCACCTGGAATTCCATCACCTCCACTAGCTTTGTTCGTGGTGACGCTTCCTAAGGGCCACTTGCCTTCGCATTCCAAGATGTCTGGCTCTAGGTGAGTGATCACATCATCGTGGTTATCTAGATCATGGAGATCTTTATTGTATAGATCTGTGTATTGTTGCCACCTCTTCTTAATATCTTCTGCTTCTGTTAGGTCCATACCATTTCCGTCCTTTATTGTGCCCATCGTTGCATGAAATGTTCCCTTGGTATCGCTACTTTTCTTGAAGAGATCTCAACTTTCCCATCCTATTGTTTTCCTCTATTTCTTTGCTTTGATTGCTGAGGAAGGCTTTCTTATCTCTCCATGCTATTCTTTGGAACTCTGCATTCAAATTTTCCTTTATAAACCTCTTTTCTTCTGCCCTCTCCCCTCTTCTTCTAACTCCCATCCCTTCTCTCTGCTCTTCTCTTCTGTTCTCTCCTTTTCTCTTCCCTTTTCCTCTTCTCTCCTCTATCTCCTCTCTTCCCTTCTCTTCTTTCTCTCTCTCTCACACACAAAGTTAATGCATGCCGTGTTTCCATTCCTACAGCAGAGATTCTAGGGGTGCTGGCTAAGACTCACTAACAAAGTACATCCAGGTAGAAGATAACATGGTCTAGAAAGAATCTTAGTAATTGCCTACACCAGTCCTTTCAATTTACAGAGAAGAAAACCAAGGCCCAGGAAGAAAGATAACCTGCCCACTTCCCTAACCTGAGAGGCAGAGCTGGGCTCTAAGATTTCCAGATCAGTGCATGGCACTGCTTGCTTTTTTTCTGGGTGTGTGATTCTTTCGATGTCTAGAAAGTGGAGGCAGGATGTGAACCAGAGCCTGTCCAATGTGGAAGAAGGAGACATGCTTGGGATCAAATCCTAACTACTCTAGCTGTGTGAACCTTGGGCAAGCTACTTTAGTTCTCTGAGTTGAGTTTCCCATAATATAAGAGATGAACTTATAGTATTGTTGTGAGGATTGAATTAGTTCAAGTAAAATCTAACATTATGTTAATAGAATGATAGTATACAAAAAATAAATCTCAATTATGAATATAGAGGCAAGAATTTGAAATAGATTATTAGGGAATAGCATCTAGAACGCGTCAAAAGAAGACTACACGATGATCAAGCCTGGTATATTGTAGGAATGAAAGGGTGGGTCAGTGTTAGGAAACAACACATAATCCTTTACATCAAAAATTAGAGTAAAAAAATGATCATATCAGTAGATACTGAAAATGGCATTTTGTAAATGAGATAAGAATTACATTTCTAGTACAGTGCTTGACACACAGGTTCTCAAGAGATGGTAGCTTTTGTTAAGAATCATGGAATCATGATTAATCAGCACCAGCTGGGTTATACAAAGACTTTGACTTTTATGAAGATAGCAGTTATTTCTTGGAGTATTTCCTGAGCTAGATTTCAAATATAAGCCAATCTACTTACCATGTTGAGGAAATAAACATGCTGATTTTATTAGGTTCATCTGATCCCCACACCACCTGCTCTTCAAGCCCAAAGCTATTTTTAATCTCTGTAGGACAGTGTTCCTCCGTATTTAAAGTAGAAATGGTAATGTATCTCCATTATAGGTTTGTGGAAATCAAGTGAGGCAGTCAGTGCAGAGACTGGGCAGACTGCCTCCACGAGGCAGTCACTAAAACGTGCCCATGTCCCCTGGGAGCGGCCTTTAGCTTCAGCCTAATTTCCCTAAATAGTCATGTGAATGCCTGGGTGGCAGATCTCTAATTCAGGTGAAAATGAAAAGGCAGGCAAGCTGCTTTGGTGGAAATTACTGTGACCTACACTATCTATAGCTCTGGTGAGACTGCCAGGTCAAATCCAAGGCGAAAAGACATTTATGGGCATCTTGAGAGGAATCATCCAAGGAGAAGAAATACTGAAAGTGGAATATGTTGAAAGAGAGTTTCAGGGAAACAGCAAGAAAAGACTTTGGCTTGGGTTAGTATTGTGGGAAAGACTTAAGAAGTTATTTAACAATCATGTCTCCTCCAGAGTGTATAACCTCAGTACTTTTCAAAGAAATGGTTCATTTCTTATTTATTTAAAAAATTTGGAATATTTTAATACTTACAGAAAAGTAGCAAGAAGAGTGTAAAGAATGCCCACATTGCCTCATCCAAGGAATCCACGCGTGTTTCATCAAATGCCTTGTAGCAAAGGCATCCAGTTTAGAATCATGGTCACCCTTAGTCATCATGTGTCTTTTTGCCTCCTTCAAGGTGGAACACTTCCTCAAATTCACCTTGACATTCATGACTGCAACATGTGCTTTTCTCTTTAAATATGACATTAAAAAATTCCAACTCACAGCAGTGATAATTCCATTAGTAATAAAACTTATTAGTAATGAGGTAGATGCTGGCCAAGTGCAAAGTCCGTTGTAAAGTCTGACAGTGGAAAATGTACTCGCAGTATCTAGTGTTTTCTTATGATTCCTTGATTCCTTTTGGAGGATGACATTTATTTTTTAAAAGAAAACCCACTCTTTTAAACACCACAGAACATTTATTTTGTAAAATGTCCTTTAATTTGTGTTTGTCTGAAGTATCCTGACGATTGTATTCAGGCTATGCCTTTTGGCAGGAATTTCACAGAAGTGACTCTCTGATCTTCTTGCTGCATCTCATCAAATGACACGCAGTGCTGTGTTTAACCATTACTGATGGTGTTAACTTTGATCACTCCATCAAGGTACTGGGCTTTTCCACTGTAAAGTTACCCTTTCCCCCCATGTAGTTAATAAGCATTTTTGTGGGAGGATGTTTCAAGACTAATATCTTCTTCCTCATTCAGTTTCACCTGCCTTACTATTAGCCCATATTGATGGTTCTTGCCTGAATTAATTTTTACTGTATGTGTGTGTGAGCTCAGTCATGCCCAACCCTTTGCCACCCCATGGACTGCAGCTCACCAGGCTCCTCTGTCTATAGAATTTTCCAGGCGAGTTGCCATTTCCTTCTCCAGGGGTCTTCCCGACCCAGGAATTGAACCCGTACCTCTTAAGTCTCCTGCATTGGCAGGCAGGTTCTTTACCACTAGCACCACCTGGGAAGCCCTGATTTTTACCATCACAGTTGCCAAATGGTGACCTTCTAATTCCATCTTTTCATCTACATTTATTAGTTGGTATTTTGTTGCGAGGAAGAGATTTTACATTTTCCCTCTTTATTTATTGATGTATTTTTATCAAGGTAGGGATATGAGTTCTTAATTTATTCAGTGGCACCCAATCCATTAGTATCCTTGTTTATTTTGTTACTCAAACTGTCCTTAGTTTGGCTGGTGGGAATGCCTTCCAGCTTGACCCTGTGTCCTTCTGATGTGTCCCCATCATTCTTTGAGGACTTCGAGCATTTTCTAGTACACGATATTCCAGGCTTGTCTTATATGTCTTCTGACTCAACCCTGAGATGAACCATTTTTTCTGAGGAGCCCTGGGTCCATTTAATGAAGAATGTTATTTTGAGACTAAGATCTGGATGCTAGGTACAGTTGTTATAATTTGACTGTTACTACTTCCAGAGTCTTTCAGTGTCTAATTCAGTGGCTCATTTTAACTTTCTCTTTTTCTATATTTGTGACTCCCTTCTGTAATAGTGAGAAGCCTGGTTCCCATTATCCTCAGATATTTGCAGATTCATCTACTTCTTCCCATATCTAACCAACCTCCCAATCTTGCTGGGCTGATAGCCTACCGGGCTGTTTTCTCACTTGAATCTTAATCCCTCGGGGCCTTCTTCCTCATCCTAGCCTGCCAATGGATTTTGAACTGAATTATTCAGGAAGGAAGAAAGAGAGAAGAGAAGCCAAATAAATACAAATATATATATATTTAAATAATATCTAGTTTGGTTCTGGATATGGGAAGGTGGGGATGCTCATGAATAGTCAGGAGAAGTATGAGTGTATGTGTGTGTGTGTATATATATATATATAACAAAGTTGATTTTATTTTTTTAAATTTAATGTAATTCATTTATTATTTTTGGCTTTGCTGAAACTTCTCTGTTGTGCACAGGCCTTCTCAAGTTGTACGGGCTTCTCACTGCGGTGGCTTCTCTTGTTGCAGAGTATGGGCTCCAGAGCACACGCTCAGTCGTTGTGGTCTTGGTTGCCCCGTGGCATGTGGGATCTTCCCCGACTAGGGATTGATCCCATGTCCTCTACATCAGCTGGCAGATTTTTAACCACTGAACCACCAGGGAAGTTCAGAAGTGTATATCTGTACAATGTTTCTGTTTTAAATATGATGCTCAATTCCTCTTTATTCAATATAGCCAATCAGACACACACATGCAAAATCATGCCCTTGGACCTAGAAATTTCACTTCTGAAAAATTATCCTAGTTCATTGGACAAATGTAATAGTAGTAGAATGTGTTGCAACATTGCACATAATAGCAAAAACCTAAAAATGTGAATGTCAAATAAATTAGTTTATCAACAGAATGCATCAGACAAATGTTGTATAGATCTATGTCCTTTGTCATAGAAAATGGCAATAATATATTGTCAGGTGAGAAACTGAATTAAAAGGAGCAAATATCATACATTCTCTTTGAATACACATACACTCTTCATGGGGGAGAATCTCAAGGGCACTTCATACAACAGTGGGTTTTCTCTAGTTGTGGACTGTTAAACTGTTGTATTGTTTTATTTAAAATTTTTTGATTAGTGCAAATTCAACAGTGAACATATGTTATGAAATTAAGAAAAAAGACAAAAAAAAAAATCACAAAACCTAAAACTTGATATTTTATCTGGGGACTTCCTTAATGGTCCAGTGGTTAAGAATCTGTGTTTCCATTGCAGGGAGGACAGGTTTGATTTCTGATCAGGGAACAAAGATCCTGCATGCTGTGTGATGTGGGTAAGAATTAAAATAAAATAAGGTAAAATAAAATAAAAACATGCCTTTCCCCCAAGTGAATAAGGTCAATAGATAATCAATTGCCAGAGATTATAATAAAAAAATTTTTTTTAATTTTTTCTGAAAAATTGGCATGCACCCCATAAACTTGTACCAAATCCAGACCACCATCCCACTACCCACCAGTGGGCAATAATTACAATTGCAGGGCTCACTGCACAGACATGGAGTGAGAATCAAGGAAATAATAGAGCACTGTAAGATTAAAAGAGTGACATGCTATTAAGGCTGTTACCGTTGTTACTGTAATTGCTGTTGTTACTATTATTATTATGATTGGTATTGGGTTTAGTTCTTTGTTTTCTAAATTCAGAGGAGAAAATACTAGCCTTTTTTGGCTGTTTGGAATCCAGACTGGAACCATTTAGAAAGGCACCTTCTCTGAAGGAGCTTAGAATCTGGTGGAGGTGAGTTCCCAGCTCTTTTACATCAGTCAACAGACAGGACCAGGCTACAGCCCAGGGCGAGACAGGAGATCGAGTCCACTTTTGCCAGCAATGCAAGACCAGAGAGACTCGTGTGGGCTGGGGAGGCGGGGAAGGTCTCAGGGCCACAGTAGCCTATTCTTGGCAGATTCTGTAAATTGTTAATTGCTTTTCAAGTGCTGTGACTGGATTTGTTCACACCTTAGGATGAGTATGAAGTGCAAGTTTAGAAATGAATTAGAAGGATAAAAATGATGCTGAGGATAAAATCCACTTCGTTCATATTTTTAGAGATCCTGCAGAGTTTAACATACTCTGAAACTCATTTTAATCCAAGACAATAATAGCCCCAAGACAGATATGTGAAACAGTGGGTATAAATGTGCCATCTTCTCTGGCTCCCATCCTGGCGTCAGGGAAGGAAAAATATCAACCTTGTGCATATCAGCCCAACCTAAAGGCAAGGGTTTAGTCTCCTTTGCTTATTGATGTATTCCAAGTGTCCAGAACAGTGCCAGGCACACAGTAGGAGCTCAATAAATACTCACTGGATAAAGGAATGAACCCTCATTTTTACTTTCAATATGCAAAGTATTATAGTTAGATTTCTTTTTCAAACAGGTTGTCCACTATTGGACACTAGGAATTAAGAGTGTACTTGACTTTCCTTTCAAACTCAGAAGCCAGATTCCACCAGTTCTTGTCCAGGAAACCACCTGAGGTCGCAGTGTACAGCCTCAGAGAAACATTAGGCACTGGGCTTGTCTTTTAGGAATCGGATTTTCAAACGCCTTAATTTCCTGACAGTTCTTTCCCTTTAGGAAGACTAAATGACTTTCAAGCAGAGCTTCTAATATCTTTCCACAAAAACCCTGGGGGCTGAGGCCAGTTCCAGGCCACATTATGTTCCAATTTTTCTATCTGTTTTTATCTTTTTCTAAATGGTTATTTATTTATTTATTCTGCAAAGAGCTGACTCATTGGAAAAGACCCTGATGCTGGAAAAGGTTGAAGGCAGGAGAAGGGGACAACAGAAGGTGAGATTGTTGGATAACATCACTGACTCAATGGCCATGAGTTTGAGTAAACTCTGGGAGATAGTGAAGGACAGGGAAACTCAGTGGGCTACAGCCCATGTTGTAGCAAAGAGTCGGACACAACTGAGCACGCACGCATGCTTTAGGTCACCATCAGGAATCACTTTAGTAGAAGAGAATTTACCTGCTTTATTTGTAGGTTAATACTGTTTCTGGAGTTTAGGTTATCTTACCTTCCCAAAAGCTTAATGGTAGAGATTGAATTACAAAATAGACAACTATGCAAATGACTGAGAACAATCACAGAGAACCATAATGTGCCATCTCCATGATCATAGATTTCCATCCTCCAGATAACCTCCAGTTGCTGGGTGTGCAAGCTCATTGTTTCAGCTCTGTTCCATGCCCTGTAGCAAATTGTTCTTCAATGACCTCAATGGGATGGTTTCTTAAAATGGATGATGTTTTAAAAATTCTATCCAGATGAGTTCTGTCATTTGGATTCTGCTTGAATGTAGACTCCCAGATAAACAATCTGTGATTGCATTAGAGGTCATATCGCTTCAGGTCTCTTTACAACTCTAATGAGCATGAGCATTTTTTAGTCTAAGCCAAGAATCCTCAGTGTTTTTATCATGACTGTAATTCTGAAACAGTATCGACCGAGTTTAGGAATGCAGTACGTACAGGTTCAACCAAGTATTGATTACCTCCTAACAGGTAGTAATGAGTGCATTAAACACTGGAGAGCTCAGCTGAGTCAAACAGATAAATATACTGGTAGCAGATGGTGTCTGTGATACACTGACGCCTAGGGTAATCTTGGTTCCATCAGCCAGCTTTTGTGGCTCTTTGTCAGCGAAGTGGCTTCAGGCTGCCAGAGACTACTTGGCCTCTGCTCTGCAAAGACCAGAAGTGCCTGGAAATATATATTGCCCAGGGGCAGCTCTTGACCAGTGAAAAGGAGTACGTCAAGGCTGTATATTGTCACCCTGCTTATTTAACTTATATGCAGAGTACATCATGAGAAACACTGGGCTGGAAGAAGCACAAGCTGGAATCAAGATTGCTGGGAGAAATATCAATAACCTCAGATATGCAAATGACACCACCCTTATGGCAGAAAGTGAAGAGGAACTCAAAAGCCTCTTGATGAAAGTGAAAGAGGAGAGTGAAAAAGTTGGCTTAAAGCTCAACATTCAGAAAACTAAGATCATGGCATCTGGTCCCATCACTTCAAGGCAAATAGATGGGGAAAGTGTCAGACTTTATCCAAATCACTGCAGATGGTGATTGCAGCCATGAAATTAAAAGACGCTTACTCCTTGGAAGGAAAGTTATGACCAACCTAGATAGCATATTCAAAAGCAGAGACATTACTTTGCCAACAAAGGTCCGTCTAGTCAAGGCTATGGTTTTTCCTGTGGTCATGTATGGATGTGAGAGTTGGACTGTGAAGAAAGCTGAGTGCAGGAGAATTGATGCTTTTGAACTGAGGTGTTGGAGAAGACTCTTGAGAGTCCCTTGGACTGCAAGGAGATCCAACCAGTCCATCCTAAAAGAGACCAGTCCTGGGTGTTCATTGGAAGGAATGATGCTAAAGCTGAAACTCCAGTACTTTGGCCACCTCATGCAAAGAGTTGACTTATTGGAAAAGACTCTGATGCTGGGAGGGATTGGGGGCAGGAGGAGAAGGGGACGACAGAGGATGAGATGGTTGGATGGCATCATCAACTCGATGCACATGAGTTTGGGTGAACTCCGGGAGTTGGTGATGGACAGAGAGGCCTGGTGTGCCTCACAGATTCATGGGGTCACAAAGAGTCGGACATGACTGACCAACTGAACTGAACGGAAGAAGGTGGATGATAAATAATCCAGCCCTCTTGTTCTCTGACTGGGACAACTCAGGTGTAACCCGTGCCGTCTACCCTGTAACATTGACACCGACTTCCTCTCATTGTTAGATATTGACTCCTTGCTCAACTTCCTTCTCTTCCCTTTTCCACACTCTCAAGCCCCTATTTTGCTTTGTTTTTTTCCTTTTCTGTAAATACTTCCTAATAAACCAATTTCAGGAGAATCTTTGCATCAGGGTCTGCTTCTGGGGAGTCCAACCTATGACAATATTGTAATCGAGCTGCAGCATGCATGCTCACGCATGTCCACCTCTTTGTGACCCCATGGACTGTAGCCCACCAGGCTCCTCTGTCCATGGGATTTTCCCAACAAGAGTACTGGAGTGGCTTGTCATGCCCTCCTCCAAGGGAGCTTCCCAACTCAGGGATCAAACTCCAGTCTCCTGGGTCTCCTAAATTGGTAGGTGTTTTTTTTTTTTTTTTAACCACTGAA
The DNA here is from genome assembly GCF_029407905.1 of Bubalus kerabau. NCBI lineage: Eukaryota > Metazoa > Chordata > Mammalia > Artiodactyla > Bovidae > Bubalus > Bubalus kerabau. Next base: position 12,246,385 of record NC_073637.1, on the reverse strand, counting down.
CTGGATACATGGTCCTAAAAATTGACTGCTAGTTCCCTAATATTGATCCAAGTGGGCCTTCAATAGAAACTTGTCAGATTTGTACAGCTGACTCAACAGATCGATAGATGCTAAAGCTACCACTACCTGGGACTTCCCTGGTGGGCCAGTGGTTAAGACTTTACCTTCCAGTGCAGGGGGTGCAGGTTCGACCCCTGGTTGGGAGCTAAGATCGCACGTGCCTCATGACCAAAACATAAAACAGAAGCAATATTGTAACAAATCCAATCAAGACTTGAAAATAAAGCTTTCACTACCCAAATGCTCTCTCATTTTCAGCTCTTAATATCACCCCCTCAGATTCATCTTCCCTGAACACTGGGTCTAAAACAGGCCCTCATAGCTACATTATCTCCATCCTGGCACCTCGTTGGTTTCATTTGTGGCACTTGCCACAGTCTGTAATTATCACATGTCTTTGTTTCTTCTTTGATTTTGCCTCTCTTCACCCACTCTTGCCTGGAAAATCCCATGGACGGAGGAGCTTGGAAAGCTGCCGTCCGTGGGGTTGCTGAGGGTCGGACACGACTGGGTAACTTCACTTTGACTTTTCACTTTCATGCATTGGAGAAGGAAATGGCAATCCACTCCAGTGTTCTTGCCTGGAGAATCCCAAGGATGGGGGAGCCTGGTGGGCTGCCATCTATGGGGTTGCACAGAGTCGGACAAGACTGAAGTGACTTAGCAGCAGCAGCAGCACCCCTAGACTATAAGTCCCATCAGGTCAGGGTCCATGTCTGTCTGACTTCCTTGGGTCTGCTCTGAGGTAAGCTCAGCGCTCAGCAACAGTTTATCGAATGAATGGAAACCACCCCCGTATTTCCCACATTGTGTCCACCAAGACTGACCTTTGCTCAGGTTGCAGATGGGTTGTGTATGTTCAGGACTTACAAGAAATTAGTAGAGGTCAACTCTACAGAAATTTTGGAATACCCACCTGTCCCCAGTAAGGAAAACAGATGAAACTTATGTATTTATAGGGATTGTTTAGCCTGGGACTCACCAGGCAGTAAACAGATTGTGCCTGACAAATCTTCGTGAAGGGTGTGGAAGTTTTGAAGTCAAAGTGTTGCTGGCGTTGATTTGGTTCTTGGAAAACACGAGTCCTCTTTTCCCCCGAGCTCTTCTGATGATTGTGCTTCATGTTTCTGCATCAGATTCTCTCAAGCAACACTTATGCCAGGAAGGGCAATTTTTTTGTGGGCTGTCCATGAATACTTTGGGGGGAAGTTAGGACTTCTCCGAAGTTGCGAAGATGACTTCTGAAATCTTCCACCCACTTAGACAGAAGGACTACAACAGAACTTCTCAAAGTGGGCCCTGTAGAACACAACTACCGTAGAGGCTTGCATAGAAAGGGAAGCATATGTGGGTGGCAAAATATCGGGCTCCAGAAACTTTGGGTTTTCCTCTAAGTTGTTGTTGTTCAGTTGCTCAGTTGTGTCGACTGTTTGTGACCCCATGGACTGCAGCACGCCAGGCTTCCCTTTCCTTCACCATCTCCCAGAACTTGCTCAATCTCATGTCCGTTGAGTCAGTGATGCCATCCAAACATCTCATCCTCTGTCACCCCCTTCTCCTCCTGCCCTCAATCTTTCCCAGCATCAGGGTCTTTTACAATGAGTCAGCTCTTCGAGTCAGGTGGCCAAAGTACTGGAGCTTCAGCATCAGTCCCTTAAGATGTAATGGAAAAACTCGAATGAACTTTTTGGCCAACCTGTATATTGTGGAAAGAGCCTTTAATATGCTTGTATATTTTGTTTGTGACTACGAAACTCATGTGACCGTAGCATATTTTCTCCAGGAATTATCACATATGCAATGCTACATGCGGCATGGTCCAGGTCTTCGTGGCTGTGTTTCCCCATGCTTCTGATCTGCAGGAAGTCCTCAACTTCTTCCACACAGACCATATCTAGAGCCTTTTCTACGATTCTCTGTTTTTGAATCTTACACCCTGTCTCAAATCAGGGTATCTATCTGTCTCTAAACATTCTGCCAACTTTCTCAATGGTTCTGGTTTGCAAATCATTGCAAAACTTAATGGCTTTCAACAGCAGCCATCATTTCTGTAGCTCATAATCTTCCATTTGGGCAGCACCTAGCAGGGAAGGCTCATCTCTTGTGCCCTGAAGCCTCTACTGGGAGGTTCTGCTGGAGGATCTGCTTTTGAAATCAGTTTACTCACAGGTTCGAAAGTTGGTGCTGGCTGATGGCTGAGACCTCAGCCAGGGCTAGCAGGAGGAATACCCATAAGTGGCCTCTCCCTGTGGTTGCTTGGTTTCTTCACAGTATGCCCAGTGGAATCCAAGACTGAGTGTTCAGAGACACAGTAAGTGAAGTCTGGGCTTCTTAAGGCCTGAGCTGGGACACAACTCAGTTTCAAGTCCTTGGTGTTCTACGGCTCAGATGTCACAAAACTCAGATGATGTCACAAAACTCAAACTTTGTCACAAAACTCAGATGATGTCACAAAATTCAAACTTTGACAGATGAAAGGGGTGACGGTGTGTGTGTGTGTGTTTAGATGCCTGTAACAGCTCTATGAGGGCTTCCCTGGTGGCTCAGAGGTAAAGAATCCGCCTGGTAATGCAGAAGACTGGAGTTCGATCCCTGGGTCAGAACGTTCCCCTGGAGGATGGAATGGCTACCCACTCCAGCATTCTTGCTTGGGAAATCTCATGGACAGAGGAACCTTGGGGGCTACAGCCCGTGGGGGTCACAAAGAGTCGGACACAACCGAGGGACTAAATGACAACCGCAGCTCTGTGGATTTGCCCTTAATTCTGCATCTGATGTGATTTCTCTCCCACCCCTACTCTGCCACCTAGAAAACTACTGATTCTCCAAGGCTCAGCTCCACTTCCTCTGTAGAAGTGCTCTTGCGTCTTCTTCCTTAGCATGGTGTTTTTATCGCTAGTCTCATATTTATCTCATGTTAACATTGGTTGTCTTAGAGGGTGATAAGATATTCTTTGCATGCATGCTCGGTTGCTTCAGTCAGGTCCAACCCTTTGTGGCCTCATGGACTGTAGCCCACCAGCCATCCCATCCATGGGATTCTCCAGGCAAGAATACTGGAGTGGGCTGCCGTGCCCTCCTCTAGGGGATCTTCCTGACCCAGGGATCGAACCCTTGTCTCTTACGTCTCCTGCGTTGGTAGACAGGTTCTTTACCACTAGCGCCACCCGGGAAGTCCTCATTAAGATATCCTATTCATCCTTTATTCTAGTTCCTGGCATAAGGCCTGTGATGAATTAATTAATTTTCCCAGTGAACTGCTATCCTAACAGCTACCATTTCATAAATGTTTTCTGTTTGCTGCTGCTGCTGCTGCTGCTAAGTCGCTTCAGTCATGTCTGACCCTGTGCGACCCCATAGACGGCAGCCCACCAGGCTCCCTCGTCCCTGGGATTCTCCAGGCAAGAACACTAGAGTGGGTTGCCATTTCTTTCTCCAATGCATGAAAGTGAAAAGTGAAAGGGAAGTCGCTCAGTCGTGTCGGACTCTTCGCGACCCTATGGACTGCAGCCTACCAGGCTCCTCCATCCATGGGATTTTCCAGGCAAGAGTACGGGAGTGGGGTGCCATTGCCTTCTCCGTTTTCTGCTTAATAGGCGCTAAAATATGTCCTTTACAAATATTATCTTATTGAATCCTCACAAGTGGGAAACCATAATTATTTCTATTGTACAAACAAAGAAACTAAATCATAGTAAAATTTCCAATGCCCCACAGACTGTAAATGGCAGAACCAGGATTCAAGTTCAAAGTCCATGTTCATAAATAATATGTTCTTATTTGAATACCTGAATAGTGAGTCAGTTAAAGTAGCCACTTGCATCTACTCAGCATTGAAAAAAACAAACAGTGCTCTCAAATAGTTGATCTGCAGACTCCACTGCAGTGTTTTAGGATAATTACATCTCATTCCTACAAGCCACTATCTATTGTTCTAAAGGATCCAAATAGTTAAGGAACTATTGTGTGGAAAGGAGACTGGGGCTTGTTTTTGTAGCTCAAGATGGTGAAATTAGAAGTAATAAAAGGAAGATATGAAAAAGAGGCAGATTTTTTTTTCAACATAAGGAAAAACTTAAAGGATTAAGACTGATGGTAGATGGAATGCATTGACGTGGAGGTGCTGAGTTCCCCATCATGGCAGGGATCCAAGAATATTGTGCCTGATCACTGGGTTGTTTCAGAGACATGGACTGGGTATCCATAAAGGATATGCTGTTTTTGTTCCTCCTTATCCCTTCACCCTTCTCCTGGGAACTATATCAGAATTTTCCTTTGACACATACTCTCTCCCTCAGTTTCAACTAATGTGTTTTAGGTCAAGTTTAGGTGGAGTCAGATCTATCCCTGCTCCTAGAGTGACCAACAGACAGGCCTCTCCAATCAAAGGTTTTGCATATTTCTTGCCACACTGATTACTTTAGTGATGAGTAATGATGAAGTCACACTGCAGGCGGATTCTTTACCAGCTGAGCCACTGGGGAAGCCCAGTGATGAAGTCATAGCCTCTGATCAATTCAACCATTTATTCAACAATATGTAGATTAAACTTCTCTTTCAAATTATGAAGGATTCCTCCCACCCTCCCTCCAATAAGTATTTATCGAGCAAAAAAAAAAAAAAAAAAATCATGACGGATTCACCTTATAGGAATTGTCCTCCCATGACAAACAACTATAAACTAAGGAAAACATCTAAAACAACTATCTTCAGACATTCTTTTTAAACATTTTTATTTATTATTTTTAAATTTTTGTCTGTGCTGGTTCTTCATTGCTGTGCGGGCTTTCTCTAGTGCAGCGAGTGAGGGCTACTCTCTAGCTGCTGTGCGTGGGCTTCTCACTGCTGTGGCTTCTCCTGTTGCAGAGCATGGGCTTTAGGGCACATAGACTTCGGTAGTTATGGCATGTGGGCTCAGTAGTCGTAGCTCCCAGGCTCTAAAGCACAGGCTCAATAGTTGTGGTGCATGGGCTTAGTTGCTTTACAGCACATGGGATCTTCCTGGATCAAACTTGTGTCTCCTGCATTGGCAGGGGGATTCTTTCTTTACCAGTGAACCCCCAGGGAAGTCCCAGGCATTCTGTTTCTGCAGTACAGGGATGTCAACTCTGACAGACAGAAAATGAAAGAGGAGAGCCGTATGATTGGTCCAGATAACTGGTTGGAGGCAGTTTCCAGGACACCATCCAGGAAAAGAGAGATGGCAAAGAGAAGACTGCAATCTTGCTGAATTGAGAAGGCTTAGGTTGGAATCTGAGGATGCCAAGTCAGCTAGAATTTGTGTGACAGATTTCTGGAGAGGAGGAGCCTGTGCAAAGAAAGAGTTCCAGAAATCTGCCTAAGAGTTCCCTTGGCTTTGGCTGAAAAACTATCTAGGCATGTGTAAGATGAAATTCCACATGGTTTAGCTTGTCTTGCAGATTTGCTCCTGGTATTGACTATGTCTTTTAAAGTTTATCAGTTTTAAAATGCATCAGCCAGGGATTTATTTCAGTGGTTCCGTTTCAATGTTTCCTTGCCATAGCTGGATAGTGACTAATCTCAGTAAGGACAGTAGCGGCTTACTAGCTTTGCAGCTGGTATATTCAAAGTTCAATATTGCTAATGTTATTTATTATTATAATATTTAATATTAGTTTTATGTGAAATAATATTAAACAACATAACAGAGGGAATGCCAACAGCAACAAAAAAGAAAGCAACAAGAAAACAACAATAAAGAGGTGAAAACATTTTCTCCTAAAATGTTACCCAGTGATGTAACAAGGATTGCAACTTCTAACAGTTTATTGGAAGACAGTTCTCCAAGAGTCTCTCATATTTCTTATACGTCTTGCAAGCAGAGGCACTGATTGTTTTTATTCTGGACTAGCTTTTCAAGGATGTCTTTATTTTATTTTAATTAAAAAAATTTTTTTGGCTGTGCTACGCAGCGAGTGGGATCTTAGTTCCCCAACTTCAGATTGTGCCCCTTTACCCTGAAAGTATTTAATCTTAACCACTGGACTGCCAGGGAAGTCCCCCAAGGATGTTTGTAAAGCAAACAGACTTGACTGGTAGAGCATCTCCTGGGACAAAAGGCAGGTGCATTTTCAGCCTTGGATGATGGAGACAATGTCTCCATTCCAGGTGTAGCAGGTGTCCCCGCCTGTCTTGTCCCCACTGGACTGTGAGCTCCTAGAAGTCAGATTCTGTCTTCTGCATCTTGACATCTTCAGTGCTCTTCTCAGGGCCCCGAACAAGGTAAGTCTTCAGTCTGTTTGCTCAAAAATAAGCAAATCAGGCCAGGGACTTGTCTAGCTGTCTGTTCCCACTGAAAAAGGAAGGAGTAAAAGCCCAGGTACTTTTCTTGATACTGTACATATGTTAATTCTCTTAATCCTTATGGTACCTTAATAAGCTACAAACAATTATTGTTTTTTATTATCAAGATAGGCAGTAGAGGGGATTTGCCTGATGGTCCAGTGGTTAAAACTTCACCTTCTAATGCAGGGAGTACAGGTTTGATCGCTGGTTGGGGAGCTGAGATCCCACATGCCTCATGGCCAAAAAAGCAAAATATAAAACAAAAGCAATATTGTAACAGATGCAATCAAGACTTTAAAAACGGTCCGCATCAAAACAAAAAACAAAAAACAGATGGGCCATAGAGGACACGTTATGTACGTGGAATCTGGAGCCAGACTGCCTGGATTTGGATTCTTGCTCTGTTACTTCAAGCTGTGTGACCTGGGGCAAGTGGCTTAACCTCACCAGTCCCCTAGCTTCCTATCTGAAAAATGGGCATCATGAGAATAAGACTGGATTGTTGGGAGAGTTCAGTGAATGAAACTAATGCAAATTGTTGGCACATAGACTTGCACAAGTGTGAGCAGACAGAACACACTCATATAGGCTTTACAGGTTAGACAACTGAGACCTAGGAGAGGTGAACCACTTGCCCAATGCTGCAAGGCAAAAAGTGGTATAACCAGGATTTGAACAATAGATTGATTCTGTGATGTTGAATGATTTGCCTTGGAAACAAACAGATCATTCTGTCTTTTTTTGAGATTGCACCCAACTACTGCATTTTGGACTCTTTTGTTGACTATGAGGGCTATTCTATTTCTCAACCTTGAATATTCATTGGAAGGACTGATGCTGAAACTGAAGCTCCAATACTTTGACCACCTGATACGAAGAGCCAACTCATTCAAAAAGACCCCGATGCTGGGAAAGATTGAAGGCAGGGGGAGAAAGGGACGACAGAGGATGAGATGGTTGGATGGCATCACTGACTCGATGGACATGAGTTTGAGCAAATCCTGGGAGATAGTGAAGAACAGGGAAGCCTGGCGTGCTGCAGTCCATGGGGTCGCAAAGAGTTAGACACCACTTAGTGACTGAAAAGCAACAACAGCAGACTGATTTTAGAGGCTACCCTCGTGACCACTACTCTACTTTCTCTGTTCTGAACTCTAAATTTAATAGATTAGCCCTCTGTCATCTGGCTAAGAAGAGATGAGTTTCAAACCTGGGTCTCCTCCCGCCTTTACCTGGCTGGTGCCCCAGCCGGGGGCCTACAGGTCCCCGTCTGCCTGTGGGGCTGGTGGCAGCAGGTGGGGCTTGACCCAGACTCAGCGCAGCAACACTGCACCTCACAGGTGTTCCTGGAGCCCCACCCATACCAGCTACTCAAGAATATCCGTGCGGGGAGGAGGCTTCCCTGACCTGGATACTCCCCAGAGTGTTCCAGACACTTCCTGGGAGCCCCAGCCAGGGCCTTGCATGACCCACACCTCTGCTTGGGAGAACCAATGATTTCAGCCTCTAGAACAGGGCCTGGCATACGGCAGGTTTTCAGTTTGAATGAGGGAAGAAACCTCAGGTTTTGGAGTCATGGAGTGTTAGAATGGATGAAATGTAAAGAGACTTGCCGCTCCCTTTTAAAAGTAATTGTATTTATTTAGTTTTGACTGTGCTGAGTCATCATGACTCTTTGGGCTTTTCTCTACTGCAGTGAATGGGGACTCCTCTCTCGTTGCGGTGAGCAGGCTTCTCATTGTGGTGATGTCTCTTGTTGCAGAGCATGGGCTCTAGAGCACACGGGCTTCAGCAGTTGTGGCTCCGGGCTGTAGAGCTCAGCTCAGTAGTTGTGGCACGTGGTCGTAGTTGCTCCATGGCATGTGGGATCTTCCTGGATCAGGGATCAAACCTGCACATCCTGCTTTGGCAGGTGGATTCTTTACCACTGAGCCACCAGGGAAGCTGTCTTGTAACGCCTTTCTAAGTTCTCCTTCCGAGCTGCCCATATTCCAGGACTATCTCTCTGTTCAGTGGACCAGTAGAATTAAGCCAGGAAAAGCAGAAATTCCTCCTCCATTTCTCCTCTTTCTTTCTTTTTCTCCCTTCCTCCCAGCCAGGAAGCCGCACATCTAATGTTCTGGTGGTAGATCTTTACCAACTATATCTCCAGAAGAAAAGAGACCAATTTCATAGTGCTTCTCAATTCCTGTAGTGTCAATATTCCTGGCTGATTCCAAGTTCCCGACATGACATCATTGCATGCAGAGTTGGGAAAAGATGATACTCTCAGCTCTGAGCCAGTGCCAGCCATCTCAAGCCTTCACTGCAAATGTAGGACTGTGACTCCAGGCTTTGAAGACTCAGCAATCTGATACAGGTTCTGAATCTATATTTGTTAGCTGTCTGACCTTGGGCAATCTTCATGCATCACAGTATCCTTATCTGTAAGATGGGAATAATAAAATTATGCATGTTGAGGAGCTGATCCGAAGAGCAGTCTGCCTAGTAAATACAAAGGACATAGCTCAAAGACTTGTCTGGCATATCTAAACACCCCATGCAAGGTAGCTACTGTTAGTTAATAATACAAAATATTAAAATCACACCACAATATAACAATTTCTCCCCCTCCTTGCTAAATATTGCAACAGACTAGCAGTAAAAACCAAAGCTCCCCAGCCTGGTGAGAAGTCTGGATGGTTCCTTGTGTGGCAGTCACAATTTTGGAGCAAAGGTAAATGCTGACATAGCAAAGCGGGTGCCCAGCCTTTGAGGAACCGAGTGGCTGGAAAGAAAGAATTACAGCCAAGATGAAATGACCTTCTCTTCTTCGCTCAAAATAGATTTCTGGCCAGGAGGCATTCTTCCATGATCCCTTAACAGCTTTCAGGAAAATAGATAATTGAGGCCATAAAGCACACTGCATTCTGATACATGATGTAATGTATAAAGGAAAGGTCCATCTTTCTGGTCCTGCCAGCCAAGAAGGAAAGAGAATGATGCTTCCTGAATGAGGACAGGCTGGATCACAGAATGCTTCCCACACCTAGTGACCTGCATGTGTTTGTAACCACGCTGAGGCCTTGTCCAGTGTCTGGCATGTAGGTAGAACTAGAGAAATACCTGCAAAGTCAACAGAAAGATGTATTGAGTACTTACTTGGTACCAGGCATTGTGCTCAGCATGGGGACCCAGAGATAAAGAGAACACACGTGTGACCCCTCAGAACTCACTGTTGAGTGGAAAAGAAAGATGAGGAACTAAACAACAGTCACTTCATGACCATGGTATGAAAATAAGTCCCGGGATCAAAGCTCAGGTAGTGATGAAACCTGCTGGGGGCTATCATGGGAAAATCTACACAGGAGATGGCGTGTGAACTTGGTCTTGAACTATGAAGGACTGTACCACTTTACAGATAAAGAAACTAAGGCTCAGATTAAAAAACTTGCTGAAGTCACAGAGTCGTTCAACTCAGACTTGTGTTTGTGCACAGAACTTTGTCTCTTAAACAGGGGTAACAGGTGTCTCCTTTGCATGGCTGAAGACAAGCTTCATTCATTCCTAGATTAACTTCTAAGACAATTTGATGATGCCTGCAGTGTGTTCCACCTGGGCCAGCCCACAGCAGCTCCTCATTATGTGATGTTCTTAAGAAAAGTTGAAAGTGTTAGTTGCTCAGTCATGTCCAATTCTTTGTGATCCCCTGGACTGTAGCCTGCCAGGCTCCTCTGTCCATGGAATTCTCCAGGCAAGAATACTGGAGTGGGTTGCCATTGTCTTCTCGAGGGGATCTTCCCGATCCAGTGATTGAACCCGGCTCTCCTGCATTGCAGGCACATTCTTTACTGTCTGCACACTGGGGAAACCCTATGAAAAGTTGCTCTGGGTTTAATCTGACCCCAGCCACTGTCTGAGTTGGGGAGGCCTCATGGTGTCCGGCTCCCCAGCCTCTGCCCCACCAGAATACTCACTCTCCCCTCACATCCTGACTGCCTTTCTGTGGTCATTCCAAGTCAAAAGAAAATGACAGTCGGCCCTCACGTCGGGGCTATGACAGCTGGGGCTGTATCTTTTTCATCTCTGTTTCTCCAGAAGGGTCTGGAACAGGGCATTTATTCAATATAAGTAGCTGCGGAACTGAACTGTGCAGCTTTTCAGTCTCGTGGGTCACACAAGTTTTCCCCTCTCACTACCACTTTCCTCACTTCTTTGAGCATGTAAACAAGACACCACCTCGTCCTCATGTTGAGTCTGAGCGGTGGACCATCTCATCCCTTATTTTATATCTGAGTAAACAAAGGTTCAGGGAAGGGGGATGGAGTTTTAGTTGTCCAGCATGAGAAGGCTCTGGAAGCACCTTTTGTCCTGTGGGTGGCAGAAGTCCTTTGTCAGGGATGGGGGTGCAGAGCCCACCTCCAAACCCACTCTGAGCTTTGCCGCTTTACCCACTTCTGTGGTCTCCCAGCTAAATTGCTGCAATATGTTCTCCTTGGCACCAGCCCTGAAGACCACCCAAGAGTTGAGGCAAATGCAAAATGCAGCCCCGGATCCTCGGCCCAGAGTGGGTGTGTCTTGGAGCCAAGCGTGCCCTGTGGTCTCGTGGCGCCGGGTTCCCGCCCAGGTGAGCTCCAAGCAAGTGGAGCCCAGAACATGCTGGGGGGGATGGGGGGAGTGGTTGCATAAACTGGGGGGGACCCAGACAGTGGCAGCGCCCATGGACGGAGGACCCTCACCCCCTCCTGGCATTGACAGGGGTGTCTGGGTTCCCGGGAACCCAAATGGGCCCCACTTCATGCAGCTGGTACCTTTCTGCAGACCTGGGTGAGAAAATGAATTCTTGCAAGTCAGAAACTTTCTTTTTGGACTTTTTAAAAATTGGAGTATGATTACAATGTTGTTAGTTTCTGCTGTGAATCAGCTGTACATATATACATATTCCCCCTCTTGGGCCTCCCGCCCCCGTTCCCCACACCTAGGTCAGTCATCACAGAGCATGGAGCTGAGCTCCCTCTGCTATATGGCAACTTCCAACTAGCTATCTGTTTTACACGTGCTGGTGTATTTATGTCAAACCTAATCTCCAAATTCATCCCACCCTCCTCCCCTTCCCACCGTGTCCCCACATCCGCTCTCTACGTCTGCGTCTTTATTCCTTCCCCAGAACTAGGTTCATCTGTACCATTTTCCTAGATTCCATATACTATTCCATGTTAATATTCCACATAATATTCCATGTTAATATACAGTTCAGTTCAGTTGCTCAGTCGTGTCCGACTCTTTGTGACCCCATGAATCGCAGCACACCAGGCCTCCCTGTCCATTACCAACTCCTGGAGTTCACTCAGACTCATGTCCATCGAGTCAGTGATGCCATCAAGCCATCTCCAGTAGCATATTGGGCACCTGCTGACCTGGGGAGTTCCTCTTTCAGTATCCTATCATTTTGCCTTTTCATACTGTTCATGGGGTTCTCAAGGCAAGAATACCAAAGTGGTTTGCCATTCCCTTCTCCAGTGGACCACATTCTGTCAGACCTCTCCACCATGACCCGCCTGTCTTGGGTGGCCCCACGGGCATGGCTTAGTTTCATTGAGTTAGACAAGGCTGTGGTCCTAGTGTGATTAGATTGACTCATTTTCTGTGAGTATGGTTTCAGTGCGTCTGCCCTCTGATGCTGTCTTGCAACACCTACGGTCTTACTTGGGTTTCTCTTATGTTAATATACAATGTTTGTTTTTTTCTTCAAGTCAGAAACTTTTATATAATGATGACAGCATGTGCTTTTTAAGATATGATCTCATGTCCTTTAGTAGGGAGCTCTAGCCCTAACACACACTCTTTATAAATCCTGATGTGTGCATTTTTAATTTGCTTTGTGCCCCATTCCCTTGCACCCTAATGAGCCCCACAGATTAGGAGGCCAACAACCTCCATGTGCAGCTCACTGGCTGTTTCCTCTTGACCTTGGGAGAGACAGTGAACTTCTTAGACTTACTAGTAAATGATACAGTGCACTTAAAATGACAGAAGAATGCCGATTAAGCATTCAATACACACAGGATAGTTTTTTAGGGAGAGTGGGCCTTGTGGTTTTAAACTCAGCAAAATGGAAATATTACCTGACCCATCCTCTTGGGGTTGTTGAGAGCTGCTGCAGATCGCTGGGCAAGCTGTTATTTATGCATTCATTCCACACTTGATTTTGACTGTCTCCTAGACATTTGTGTTCTATTTGGAAAAAAATAAATATGATTCAGTTTGGTCATTATTTTAAGGGAAGTAAGCATCAAGCAGAGTAAATGTGAACACTGTGCCTTGTTCTACCATTTGTGTGTGTGTGTGTGTGTGCTACAGACTCCTTCTTAGATAGATGACGTGCATACAATGAAATGTATAGGATTAGAAAGGAAACCAAATCTATTGAAAAATGTTGGGGAAATGTGAAAAAAAAAAACTGCCACATTTATGATGTGTGATGGGTCTAATGTGTACTGCAGTTTTAAAGCAGTGATGAATACAAACACTATTTTGAGATCTAGCAAAGGGCCCCCTATGAAATGGGAACATCAGTTGTTCCTATTGGCAACAAAGCCACAGAGCGAGGGGCTACAGTTACCACTGAGGTTGATTGATGCATTGATATATGAAGAGCTAAATTTCAGTTGGAGGTATGTGAAAAAAAAAAAAAAAGTAAATTTTGTTCTTCTTCAAGTTCACTGATTCCTCTAGAATACTTTTTCCTTTTTGGCCATGCGGCACAGGATGTGGGAGTCTTAGTTCCCCAATCAGGGATTGAACCCTTGCCTCCTACAATGGAAGTGCAGAGTCTTAACCATGCTGGGCCACCAGGGAAGTCCCCGTTTTGAATCCTTGGATCTTGAATCCTTTCACCCCAATTTAAGAATTTCTGAACCAGGCATAGTAAATGGCATCAACCAGCTAAGAAACCTAGTGGCCAAGTCAGTAGCAACAGGAACCAGGAAGGCAATGCGATTGAGGGAAGGGGCAGCTGTAGGAAAACCCCACCTGAGAGGCTGAGCAGGCTCCAGCCCAACAGGACAGGTACTTCTGAGCCTGACAGATCATTCCCAGCAGAAATGGACATCCAGTTTGCTAATCTCTCCTAGAGAAGCTAGATTCCTTGTTGAGAATCCCCTTCTCCCCACTACGAGTTTGAAATATTGTTAAGTCGCTTAGCATTTGGTATATAGATCTATATCACGGGATAAAACCTACTTCTCCTGGGCCAGCTCCATCTTTGGACCACCTCGGAGCCACGCAGCTCCCCAGCGGCGCCATTTTCCAAAGGCTTGAGTGTGCTTTCACCTCAGGAAGCCTGAGTACACGTGCATCCTCCTTCACAGATGCCTCACCCTACCTGGCTGACTCTACCTGGTGCTTCCACGGCCCCTCCTCCAGAGAGCTCCCTAATCAGGATTCCCCTGTCATGCGATCGCAGGCCTCGATCAGAGTGTGCATTACAAAACTCTTGCACGTGTGTGCTTCTCTCACCGGGGTGTGAGTGCGCTGAGGGCTGCATCTGCCTCCGTCTCTTTGTCTCTTTCACGTCTTCATATAGGCTGGAAATGGGGCTTCCCAAGTGGACCAGTGGTAAAGAACCTGCCTGCCAGTGCAGGAGACTCAGGAGACATGGTTTTGATCCCTGGGTCGGGATGATCCCTTGGATTAGGAAATGGCAACCCATTCCTGCATTCTTGCCTTGAAAATTCTGTGGACAGAGGTGCTAGGCAGGCTATAGGCCATGAGGTTTCAGAGTCAGATACAACTGAGCATACACACGTGTGCTGGAAAAGTGTGCAGCAAATGCTTGTTTGAAAGAATGCATGAACTGAATGAATAAAGAGAATGATTTAGATAATGTGACTTCTAAGACAATTCTAGGGATGGATTTCCTGATAGTTAGACAGGTTAAGTCCCTGGATCACAGATCCTGCTGGTAGCTTGGGGCTCGGTCTTTGGAGGTGGATGAGTGTAAATTGTGACTGTGAAATCACGATTCTGGTTTCAGACTCCCATGACAAGTTCCTTTGATGGTGTCCATGAGACAAGTCTGCTCCTTCTGCAGGTGGATGAAAATTTTTTTTAAAGGCATAAATCATTCAGAATGGCTTCTTATGAATAAGAAGGGAGTAGAGCTCAGAAACTCTATTTTTAGCTCCCCCAAATGAAACGAAAGCCTGTCTATGAGGTAATAAAATTGATTTGCCCATTTGACTTCTAAACCAGCTCTAAAGGTAATTTCTCAAGAAACATTCCAAACATGTCTTGAGCAAAAATGACATCATTAGAAGAAGCCTCTGGCTTGGTAGGAAAGGAGGAGGGGGGTGCTTTGGAAGGCCAGCTCTCATCTGGAGGTTAAGATCTGGCTTGTTCCCTTGAAAGACCAGCCTCATTCTCTTATAAAACAAATCTAGCATTTGCAGAGGATTTAAAATATCAAGAGGCGCTTGCATTTGTTATCTCTGTAAGCCTTGTAATACTTGTGTGAAATTATCAGGGGCAAGTATTTTCAGCCCCATCGTACACACAGGTGTGGAAGTAGAGGGTCAAGGAGCTTGATGATGTGCTGAAGGTTCAGAGCTGGAAGGAGACAGAGCCACCCCACACCTGCGCATATGCTTGTGTGTCATCAAAGTGGCATCCAGCACATGCCAGTCACACACGTGGGGTCCCAAGCCATGGTTTCAGTGCCGCCACTCGTCCTGTCTGTGGAGAAAGACTCTGGTGTGCATTAAACTTCGTGTTCTTACCTTGTTTGAGAGATGTGATGGTGTAGCAGTGTCTTAGTGTGGGCTGCTTTATCAAAATACCATAGTCTGGGTAGCTTAAACAGCACACTTATTTCTCCCAGTTCTGGGGAATCTAAGATCAAGGTGCTTGGCTCTTTTCTTGGTCCATAAATGTCCATTTTTTGCTGTCTTCACATACAAGAAAGGGTGAGGGAGCTCTCTGGGGTCTTTTGTTAAGAGCATTAATCCCATGCCTTCATGATCCAGTGCCTAATCACCTCCAAATACAGTCACATTGGAGAATAAGTTTCAACATGAATTTGAAGGGGACACAAACATTTAGTCTCTAGCAGCTGGTTAAACGAAGAAGATGATGACACCCCACTCCAGTACTCTTGCCTGGAAAATCCCATGGATGGAGGAGCCTGGTAAGCTGTAGTCCATGGGGTCGAGAAGAGTTGGACACGACTGAGTGACTTCACTTTCACTTTTCACTTTCATGCATTGGAGAAAGAAATGGCAACCCACTCCACTGTTTTTGCCTGGAGAATCCCAAGGACAGTGGAGCCTGGTGGGTTGCCGTCTATGGGATCGCATGAGTCAGACATGACTGAAGCGACTTAGCAGCAGCAGCAGCAGCAGCAGCTGGTTAAAAGGTCTTCCTTGGTGGTTCAGACAGTAAAAAATCTACCTATGATACAAGAGACCTGGGTTCGATCCTCGGGTCGGGAAAGATCCCCTGGAAAAGGGAATGGCTACCCACTGCCGTATTCTTGTTTGGAGAGCCCCACGGACAGAGGAGCCTGGTGGGCTACTGTCTTTGTGTCTCTAAAGAGTCGGACATGACTGGGTGACTAACACTTTTACTTTAACACATGTATACCTGTGGCGGATTCATTTTGATATTTGGCAAAACTAATACAATTATGCAAAGTTTAAAAATAAAATAAAATTAAAAAAAAAAGAATACAGACTATGGGGCCAGATGACCTGGGCTTGCCTCCCAGCTCTACCACTAGCTAGAGACTAAAGGAGTGTTTTACGTAATATAGTAACACATGTAAAGTATACGAACAGTGTGGGGAGATTTCCCTGGTGGTCCAGAGGTTAGGTGCACTTCCACTGCAGAGGGTGCAGCTTCAGTCCTGGTCAGGGAACTAAGATCTCATATGCTGCACGTGCAGCCAAAAATAAATAAATAAATTTCAGAAGTATATGAACAGTGTCTGGTCTGTGATAAGATTTAGCTAATTATTATTATTTCATTTTACCTTTCTCAACAACCCTTAGATGTCTGTGGTCTTGTCCCCCATATTACACATAGGGAAACCGAGGTTATGTCTTTTTTTTTCAAAGTCCTAGAACCGAGACTTTGAACTTAATACACATGTGCTCTTGACCAATGTGCTGTCTCCAGTTGTGCTCACAGATCTGGCGGGCAGCCATATTCACATTAATATGTTGTAAACACAGGCAATAAATCCCTTCTTTTCCTTCATGCTATTCCTCAGAAGATATATCTACCCAGAGGTCCACACTTGAAGGTCACATCCTATCCTTATGTATCACCAAAGGATCTGCTTCCCCAGAGGACTGAAAATATAATCAAATCTCCAATTATACCTCACTTTTGCAATGCAGTCTTCAACAATACTGTTTCAGAACCATGGCCAGGTTCTTTAATTTTGCTTGTTTCCTTCATAATTGAATACATAGTCTGATCCTCTTAAGACTCAAGATTTGCTTCTTAAAGCATGGTTTCTATCTCTGTGACAAATGTCTTAAGTTTATAAGATCTATACTTCTTAGGGCTAAAATCAGTACTGACATTTTCTCTACTGCCATTCATTTTCAGAAGAGAATGAATGCAGAAGAAGCATTTAAATAATTGAACAAACAACCACTGCTGACATTGAACTGTTGGCTTTCAGGCTTGAATTGTTCATCCATTACGGGATGATAAAAATCTGTATTAAACACACAAAAGGCAAACAATTGCTTGTGTCAAATCTGAAGAGAAAGAGGAAATAAAAACAAGTGGAGAATACAGGAATATCCTGAAAATGAGCAATAGCCAAGGAGGGTCCTGCCCTTGCACGGGTCTGGTTATAAAGTGTTCTGTAGTTTACAGGCACTTGACCAAGTAGGAACCTGCACATTGATTGAATATTTCAGAACTCTTTGCGTTGTAAACAGAAGATCCAATCTCTGGTGGGTTTTTAACTTTTGTCTACAGTTCTTTCCCCCTTGCTTTCATCTTGGCTTCCTGTGAGCAGAGTATAGTTTTCTTTCCCTATTGATTTTGGGCTTTGAGAGTAAGACTTGCTTTGGCCAAGGAGAGTGACTAGGGGTGCCACAATGGAACTTCCTCCTCCCACCGTGAGAAGAATGCACAGTAGGTGACATTTGTTCCATTAATCTGGGTCCTGGTCCTGAACATAACCATAAGCCTGGGGTCCAGCCTGGCCTAGCTGATTCCAAAGTATGATATGAACATCTGTTGTGGTAAACCATTGAAAGCTGGGGTTTGCTTGTTATGCATTATTACCACAATGACAACATCGGGGACCTGGACTAACATATAATTCAAGCTAGCCTAAAATGAAAAAAGAATGTCTTGATTTATGTAACCAGTCTTCTTAAGATCAGAGGCTCAAGGTATGTTGCCTTTTCCCATCCATTCTTACATCCCTTCTATCCTTTCACCCATCTATCTATCTGACTGTCCATTTCCCAGCCCTGCCTGTTTCTGCTTCTCTTTATGTTTTGACCTCATCTTCTCTTTATGGAGGCAGACCCAGGTTATGCATTTGCAGAACACAGTTCCAATAAAATGCTCTGGGAAAGTTCCCGTGGTCCAGCAGATTTGAGAAAGAGTGTATACTACATTTTAGCTTTAAAATGTCACAAAGCATTACTGGCAAACAAACAAATCTACATGCAAAGCAACACAAGAAACTTTGAGAAGTTCCCCTAGAATAGAAAAGTCTGTAGCATGATTTTTATTTTTTAATTCCAAACTTTCCAAGTTTATTTGACCACGGAAGGCTATTCTTGACAATTTCCGGGAATACACTTGAGGGCAATGGGGGTATGATGGAGAAAGCATTGGCTTGGGAGCCAGGAGACCTACATGTCAGTCTGGGCTCTGCCACCAACCTCCTCTGCACTGCCTGAGGGAAACTGCTTCCTCTTCCTGGCCCCTGGTCCCCATTCACAAAACGAGAGGGGTGGGATTAGTTGGCCTTTTAAGACTCCACTGGGGTCCACGATCTGTAATTCCAGCAGTGTGCTGTATTTCGTGAAAGACAGGGTGGTTAACCTTTGGCCTGGGAAGCACCATATGGAACCATGGAGAGTGTTCAATCGATGAAATATGATGGTCCAGCACAGTGAGAGTAAAGAAGATGGGAGAGACTCAGCAATGTTGCTCGAACTTGTCAGGTTGCCTGTGGCTCTGGAGCCTTGGTCCTGGATCCCTCTGTGCTCCATGACCCCTTGTCCCAAGTCCCTCCTCTTCTGTGCAGCCTCTGGAATGGGTTGTTAATTCTCAGTGGCTTTCAGTTCAGTGACTGGGTGGGGGAGGAGGGGGAGGAGAATCTGCTCTGAATCCTGTATTAGTCAGGATGCTTTGGGTGGCAGAAACAAAACCCTGACTCGAGCTGGCTTAAACAATAGGGAGTTTATTATCTCACATATCAGGAATTCCACGGCAGGGCGGATCCAAAGCCAGTTGAATCATCCATTCAACAGTGGCTCTTAAGAGTCCTTCCTCGTCATCTCTCTGTTCTGCCACAACTATTTGTCCTCGTTCTCATGCCAGTGACAGCATGGTGGCATCAGTTCTGAGCACCACGTCCAGACATGACAAGATCTGGAGGATAAAGGGGTCCATTTCTTTTCGTGGCTCTTTCCTGAAGGCAAAGACATTTTCCCCAGAAGCCTCCAAGCCACCACTCACCCTGGAAAGACTTCTCTTTGTGTTTCCTTGGCTGGAATTGGGGGAATGGCCATTCCTAAACCAAGCAATGGCAGAGAGAGCAGGATTATCCTTAGGTCAATCAAGCCCATCCCTGGAGCTGGGAGCCAGGTCAGCCACCCCCTAGTCTGATGTGGGAGAAAGAGAACAGAACTTGAGTTTGGTTAAGAAGGAAGAAGGGAAGAATGAATGCTCAGTGGACAGTCTATACTAAGACCTTAAGAGGAGAAATGTGACTTCCCTGGTGGCTCAGACAGTAAAGCGTCTGCCTACAATGTGGGAGACCCGGGTTCAATCCCTGGGTTGGGAAGATCCCTTGGAGAAGGAAATGGCAACCCACTCCAGTTCTCTTGCCTGGAAAATCCTATGGACGGAGGAGCCTGATAGCCTTCAGTCCATGGGGTCGCAAAGTTGGACACGACTGAGCAACTTCACTTGAGAGGAGAAGGGAAAGGGAAGACCCCTTTGGGATAGTCTGGCTTTAACTAAACATTTTCAACCACACATATTATAACCCATTGCTAACAATTCTTTTGTACCATATTGTGCTCAGAGAATGTTAATCTCCTTTTTAGCCCCAAGTTACACGACAAAAGACTTTTTGTCACTTTAGCGTTTGTTTCCAGGCGCTAGGAAAAGAGGTGGGAGAGGGAGAAAACTCAGTCTGCCCTATTTAATAATTCTGTTTAAGCACCTGTGTTTTCCACATTTTAGCAATCTTACCCACTTGCCTCTTATCTGAAATAGCCAGTCTAGGGGGTATGCCCCACATACAAGCATGAATACCGAGGGGGAAAGTGTGGTGGTGGGATGGACTGGGAGACTCATATATCCACTATTGATACTAGGTATAAAATAGATGGGCTTCCCAGGTGGCTCAGTGGTAAGGAATCTGCCTGCCAATACAGGAGCCACAGGAGATGCAGGTTTGATCCCTGGGCTGGGCAGATCCCCTGGGGAAGGAAATGGCAATCCACTCCAGTAGTCTTGCCTGGAACATGCAATGGACAGAGGAGGTGGGCACGCTACAGTCCATGGGGTCACAGAGAGTTGGGCACGACTAAGCAACTTAGCACACACGCATAAAATAGATACGAGAACCGAGTGGATAGCACAGGGAACTCTGCTCAGTGCTCTGCGGTGACCTAAATAGGAAGGAAATCCAATAATGACTGGGTGTATGTAAACATACAGCTGATTCACTTTGCTGTAAAGTGGGAACCAACAGAACATTGAAAAGAAACTATACTCCAATGAAAAAAAAATATTTTTTTTATATCACGTTCTGTGGGAGTGAGGGTACTCTAGTCCTTATTCTAACAAACTGTAGAATATGATGGAAAGTGACTGAACAAAATGACTGCACAGGGCTCCCATCTCCAGCTTTATAGATGAGCTGATGAGAGTTAGAAACTTTCTTCTACCACTTCCTAGAAATGAAATCCTGAGCAAATTGTTTCAAGTCAGTCTTCCTCAGTTTGCTTCTCCAACAGGGAGATAATAATAATAATAGTTCCCACCTCGTATAAGTATCCTGAAGATTAAAGAAGGAAAAGCACACCCATGTCTTAGTGCCAAGCCTCACACAGGAATGTACCAAATAGCTATCGATTATTGTCATTTTTATGATTATAAGAGCAGAGCTATTATTATGATGTCATCTAGAAAAATCCCAAAGCAGCCAACAGAGTCAAGCTGATGCTTCCATTGCCACCGAGAGCAGGCTTTTCTCTTCCTGGTGGTGCTTGGTTGGCACTCCCTACCCCCAGTGACACAGCATCACATGGCAGGAGGAGGGAAGCCAGGGACAAGACTGGCACTTGATTCAGCAGAGTGACTTGGGCTGCCAAGTAGGCTTTTGGAAAATTTCTTGCTCCCCCCTCTTGGAGCATATTTTGGACGCCTACTTGTCATATTGCAAAGTGTATGTGACAAAACAATCTGGGATCTTGCTGACAATGATGTGCTTCATGCAGTGGCATGAAATCTCAGAGTGTGCTGCCAGCCTCGGGGACCCTGGCACAAAGGCAACAGGGCTGGAGCCCCGCCTGGCAGGACGGATCAAAGGCAAGGCAGGAGCAGGGACCTGGTCCTTCCCGATGGACCTTGGTTTTTGTGTCCCGGCCTGGCAGCACACTGAAGTTTGCCCTCCTTAAACAAGAGAAGGTCATCCAAGTCTTGAGGGGGCAAAGAAAGGCAGGAGGTTGTAGCAATAGTGTACATCTATTAAGCCCTTTATTTTTTTCCTAAGGATGCTGTAGCAAACTATCCCGAGACTCGATGGCTTAAAAGAACAGAAATGTGCTCTCTCTCAGTTCTGGAGGCCAGAAGTCTTAAATCAAGGTATTGCCAGGGCCACGTTCCTTCTAAAGCTTATAGGGAAGGATCCCACTTTGAATCTTCCAGCTGCTGGTGGCTCCAGGTGTCCCTAGGATTGGGGCTGCATACCTTCGATCTTTGCTTGTGTCTTTACACAGCCTTCTCCTCTGTGCATCTTCTCGCCTTCTCTTCTCTTAAAAGGACATCTAGAGGAACCTCCCTGGTGATCCAATGGTTAACAATCTGCCTTCCAATGCAGGGATGTGAGTTTGATCCCTGGTCAGGGAACTAAGATCTCACACGTCTTGGGGCAGCTACTGGGCCTCCGTGCAACAACTAGAGAAGCCCAAGAGTAGAAATGAAGATCTTGCCTGCTACAGCTAAGACTGGGCTTCCCTGGTGGCTCAGAGATTAAAGCTTCTGCCTGCAGTGCAGGAGACCTGGGTTCGATCCCTGGGTCGGGAAGATCCCCTGGAGAAGGAAATGGCAACCCACTCCAGTATTCTTGCCTAGAGAATCCCATGGATGGAGGAATTTGGTGGGCTACAGTCCATGGGGTCACAAAGAGTCAGACACGACTGAGCGACTTTACTTTCACAGCTAAGACTCACTGCAGCCAAATATATATATATATATACATATATGTATATATATATATATATATATACTTAAAAAGGACACATAGAAAGGCAAATATCATATGATATCGCTTTATGTGGAATCTAAAAAAAATATTACAGATGAACTTGTTTACAAAAAAGAAATAGTTACAGATGTAGAAAACAAACTTATGGTTACCAGGGGGTAAGAGGAGGGAAGGATAAATTGGGAGATTGGGACTGATATATACACATGACTGTATCAAAAATAGATAACTAATAAGGACCTCCTGTATAACACAGAGAACTCTACTCAGTACTCTACCATGGCCTATATATGGAAAAATAAAAACATTTTTGTTTTATATATAAATATATATATAAATTCATGGCTGAGTCACCATCTGCAGTGATTTTGGAGCCCAAAAAATAAAGTCGGACACTGTTTCCACTGTTTCCCCATCTATTTCCCATGAAGTGATGGGACCAGATGCCATGATCTTCGTTTTCTGAATGTTGAGTTTTAAGACAACTTTTTCACTCTCCTCTTTTACCTTCATCAAGAGGCTTTTTAATTCCTCTTCACTTTCTGCCATAAGGGTGGTGTCATCTGCATATCTGAGGTTATTGATATTTCTCCCAGCAATCTTGATTCCATGACCAACCTAGATAGCATATTGAAAAGCAGAGACATTACTTTGCCAACAAAGGTCCATCTAGTCAAGGCTATGGTTTTTCCTGTGGTCATGTATGGATGTGAGAGTTGGACTGTGAAGAAGGCTGAGCACCGAAGAATTGATGCTTTTGAACTGTGGTGTTGGAGAAGACTCTTGAGAGTCCCTTGGACTGCAAGGAGATCCAACCAGTCCATTCTGAAGGAGATCAGCCCTGGGATTTCTTTGGAAGGACTGATGCTGAAGCTGAAACTCCAGTACTTTGGCCACCTCATGTGAAGAGTTGACTCATTGGAAAAGACTCTGATGCTGGGAGGGATTGGGGGCAGGAGGAGAAGGGGACGACAGAGGATGAGATGGCTGGATGGCATCACCGACTCGATGGACGTGAGTCTGAGTGAACTCCGGGAGTTGGTGATGGACAGGGAGGCCTGGCATGCTGCGATTCATGGGGTCGCAAAGAGTCGGACACGACTGAGTGACTGAACCGAACTGACCGATATATATAAATAGCTGAATCACTTTGCTGTATACCTGAAACTAACAACATTGTAAATCAACTAAACTCCAATAAAAATTTTAAAAAACCCCAAACCTCACAAAAACAAAAACAACCATATACATGTTAAAAATAAAATGAGAGGCCAAAAAAATAAATTAGTAACTTCACCAAAAAAACCCAAAACCAAACCTGTCATTGGACTTAGGGACCTCCCTAACCCTAGATGATCTCATCTTGAAATCCTTAATTTAATTATATCTACAGAACCCCTTTTTCCAAATAATGCCTTACCCATACCTTCTGGGTGGACCTATATTTTGCAGGGCCACCGTTCAACCCACTGTTAGCCCCTTCTCTGTGGCAGGTGCTAGACCAAGGATACATGACCTAACCTCATCCCTAAAGGTCTGTGCTGTTTTTAATTCCCATTTCCAGATGAGGAACCCGAACTGTCTAAGCACTCTTCATGATTCTCTTTTATTCCTTACACAGCCTTGTGCAATCAAAACTATTATTAACTCTCACTGTACACATGAAGACATTGAAGCTTTGGGAGATTACATAGCTTGCACAATAGGTAGCAAAACTTGTGCACAACTTGCACAACAACAGCAAAGCCCAGGACTCAAGATTAGTCTTTCTCACACTAACTGGACAGAAATACAGAGCTCTTACCCCTTCTGCCATACTTTCTTAAAAAACAACAACAACAACAAAAAACAACGTGGTGAATTAGTAACAACTTGAAGATACAGCAGCCTTTTTTCATCTTCCAAGAAACTCGGTCATTTCCCCCATCTTCTTGCTTCCTGATGTTGACTGAAAAAAAAAATCTACAAACTAAAAGTAGAGAATTATGTTTTGTTCAGTGGACAGACTGAGGACTTAAGCCCTGGACATAGCCTCTCAGATAGCTCTGAAGGTATGCTCCAAAAAGGAAAGGGAGGGGCCAAGGTTTATACAAGTTTTTGCAACAAAGACCCGGTAGTTAGAACATTAAAAGATTACTGATAATTACAGAAAAAATAGACATCACGAGTTATGAATTTAGCACATTTCTGTATATGGGAAGAGGCAAGAGCCTGGGCTCATTGAAATCATTCCTTTGATGAGCACCTTAGCTCTCTAGGGCTGGTATTCTGTTCTTTTCAGGGTGCACTGTTGGGGGTGACTGCAGTGGATGAGGGCTTGGCGTCCTGAGTGAGGCCTTGGGCTCACTGGGGGACTGCAGGTAGTGACTGATGACTTGATGGCCACAGCATCCTTTGCTGATATGGCGGGCAGCATTCTTCATTCATACAACTTAGTGGCATAAAAAGACCAACACTGGTGATCTCAGTTTCCATGGTCAGGAATTTGGATGTGGTGAAACTGGGTCCTCAGCCTCAGGGTCTCTTATAGGCTACAATTAAGGGGTCTCTCAAATAAAGGTGGATCTGCTTCTAAGGTTGTCAAGAATCAATTCCTCCCAGGCTGTTGGGTGGAGGGCCTCAGTTTCTTACCATGCTGAGCTGTCCGCCGGGCAGCTCATGACCTGGGAGCTGACTTCTCAGAGCCAGCAAAAGAGGAAAAGAGAGAGAAGGAGTAAAGGAGATGGAAGTTGCAGTCTTATTTTTAAAAAGTCTTTTTTTAATTGTGGTAAAATGCACATAACATAATATTTATCTTTCTAATCATTTTAAAATATACAGTTCAGTGGTATTAAGTACATTTGCTTTATTCTTGATTAAAACAAAGCTATCCATTATCTAGTGACTAATGGTTACTTAAGAGTGTGTGGCCAGGAAAGGGATATTTAAAGAGGTGATGTTTAACCTGAGTTCTAAACAATCAGAGGGAGTCAGTTAGGAGAAGACTGTGGGAAGAGGCAACAGGGCAAACAAAGCCCCTGAGATGGAATGAACATGACCACATAGAAAGAAGAGAAGGAAGGCCACAGGCCCTGGACCAGAGTGAGCAAGGGGAGGGGCGGTAGGAGATGAGGTAAGAGGGGTGATCATGGCCAGGTCCTTTGCAAATTGCCTGGAGCCTGCATTTGACCCTCTGCGTAATGGGAACCATTGGAGGATGTGATCCGAGGAATGATGGACTCAAAACAGAGGTGATGAGGGGAAGAAGCCATGTCCAAGGGCAGTGAGGCAGGAGGGCCGGCTGGCCCGGATGATCTGCTAGGTCACTTTCTCATTTGGCTTCTGTCTCCTCCTAGGAGACTGGCTTTTACAACCACTAACCAAATGCTTCCCAATCACCTCCTGTCCCCATGTAATAGCCCTAGGGTGTGGTCGAGGGCCTGCTTAGTTGCTTCAGTCGTGTCTGACTCCTTGCGATTCATGAACTGTATGGAACGCCAGGTTCCTCTGTCCATGGAATCTTCCAAGCAAGAATACTGGAGTGGGTTGCCATTTCCTACTCCAGGGGATCTTCCTGACCCAGGGATCGAACCCCCATCTCTTGCGTCTCCTGCACTTCGCCACCTGGGAAGCCCTAGAGAGGTGTTAAAAACATTCACATCAGTGAGATAACATAATGGAATAATGATAATATCTAGCACTTACTATGTGCCATGGACAGTTCTAAGTGATTTACATACTCTGTCAAATAGACATAATGTCATTATTTGCTGATCCTATTTCACAGATGAGAAAAGTGAGCCATAGAAAAGGTAATCAACTTGCCCAAGATCTTACAACTGATAAAGACCAGAGCCAGGATTCAAACTCTGTGCAAGAGTCCTTGTTCTTGTCCACTAAGCCATAACATTTACATCATCTCCCAAGTGTGGGCTCTAACACTTAGGTTCTGATAGGCATTTAATTATTTAATACATTTTGTTTTTGTTTTTGCTTGGTTTTACATTGCAGCAGGGCACAAGAATACTGCTTTGCCATCAGAATAAATTCCCAGCTTGAACAAGGATGACTATTTCTCTTTCACCAGGGACAGCCAGCTTGAAGACCTGTCCCACCATGCTGGGCTCGCTGTCGCAGTCTGAACAAAGTACAGATTCCTCAAGCCCAATAATTAGGTATGTTCTAGCATCTGCAGCAGCAATAACAGATAATTAGTTTATCCCCAAACTAGATGACGCGATTAGTGTTTTCCGTATAATGTTGAATAGATTTGCTCCAAAGTCACAGAGGAAAATTGCAGGTAGAGGCTAGATTTAAACTTCCTCCACAGGAGAAGTCAACCCGGTAATTGCTATGTTAAACTCCCTGCTGAAAGGAAGTCAACAAATCACCGAAGTCATTAGCCATCACCCAGGCAGGATCATCTGAAAGCACTTGGAATAGTGAAAACGAGCACTGGCTCTGAAGTCAGATGCGGGGATCTAGAAAAGGCCTCGGGCAAGCTGTTCCTCTTGGGGAACATTTTGTATTCACTCGCTGTGTCTGGACGTGCGGCAGCCAGATTGGACCATGAGGTCCAAGGTTGACCAGCAGAGGGCGACAGAGGAGAAAGAGGGGAAGGTCCTAGGTCCTTGAGGATGCTGAGCGACTGAATTATCCATTTGTGGAGCTGCCTTACCTCCAGGCATTTTGGCATCCAGGGAAAAAATTGCTTTATTGATTAAGCCATTTTACATCGACATTTCTGTGAGCTGAAGTTGAAGATGAGTAGCTGATGTACTGGATAATTATGAGAAGCAGATGATAGTATGAATGCAAAATGCTTTGGGCTTTGTCCAAGATAAAGGGAGACATCCTGGAAGTAAGAGTCTGAAAGAAGGTAGGGAAGCTCAAAAATTTTAAGAGACACAGGAATGGGAAATACATGATTGAGGGCTGTTACTGATGTTACTGGCCTTCCCCAAGCCTGGGTCAGACATCACCAGTCAAGAACAGAACCTGTGCTGCAGCTAAGTCAGTGTCTGGAGGTATTTGGGGGGACTCACCTCACTTGTTTCCCATCTCTCAGGCATCAGTGTTCTTTGTTGCTTGATGTCCAATGCTTCCTATATTTTGTCCTTTAAAAATTCATTATTATCAAATTATTATACAATAGAATTAGTAATATGTCAATTAGTAATTAGAATATGTTTTATAATGTTCTATAACAATTATATACAATTGACTCTTGAAAAATGTGGGTTTGAACTTTGAGGGTCCACTTATATGAGAACTTGTTTTTTGAGATTTGAGACAATTTGAAATAACTCACAAACTGCATATTAAACAAAATATTAAACAAAAAAAAATTAAGAAAAAGACGTGTCATGAATGTGGGCTTCCCAGGTGGCGCTAGTGGTAGAGAATCCACCTGGGTTTGATCCCTGGGTCAGGAAGATCCCCTGGAGGAGGGCATGGCAACCCACTCCAGTATTCTTGCCTGGAGAATCCCATGGACAGAGGAGCCTGGGGGCTACTGTCCGTGGCGCTGCAAAGAGTCCCACATGACTGAAGTGACTTAGCACATGCACACATCAATGTAGATGCTAGCTTATCCTTACATAGGCATAAAGTGATATTTAATATAAAATTAGTAATGTGTTAGTAACACATTGCTTATAATTATTACATTGTTTCAGAACTTTGCTTTCAAATGAGTATTGATACATTACCATAGGATATGCCTCTCTCTCTCTCAATTGGAAAAACTGTTATCATCCTAATATCACAAGTGATTATTTTTTAATGCAAAAAAGTTTCTGATACAGTATGATGAATATGATTCTTAACATTGTATGCCATAAGACTTTTATAATGATGCATTCATTAGCGTGGGCTTCCCAGGTGGCTCAGTGGTAAAGAATCCTCCTGCCAATGCAGGAGACGCAGGAGATATGGGTTTGATCCCTGGGTCAGGAGATCTCCTGGAGAAGGAAATGGCAACCCACTCCAGTATTCTTGCCTGGGAAATCCCATGGACAGAATAGCCTGGTAGGCTACAGTCCATGGGGTTGCAAAGAGTTGGACACGACCGAGTGACTAAGCATGCATGCACATTCATTAGTGTACAGGCCAGGCTACTGTGAAGCAATTATACTGATTACCCTCAGTTCGCTTCAGTCGCTCAGTCATGTCCAACTCTTTGTGACCCCATGGACTGCGAGATGCCAGGCTTCCCTGTCCATCTCCAACTCCCAGAGATTGCTCAAACTCATGGCTATCACATCAGTGATGCCATCCAACCATCGTCTCCTCTGTCGTCCCCTTCTCCTCCTGCCCTCAATCTTTCCAAGCATCAGGGACTTTTCAAATGTGTCAGTTCTTCGCATCAGGTGGCCAAAGTATTGGAGTTTCAGCTTCAGCATTAGTCCTTCCAATGAATATTCAGGATTGATTTCCTTTAGAATTGACTGGTTGGATCTCCTTGCAGTCCAAGGGACTCTCAAGAGTCTTCTCCCAAAACCACAGTTCAAAAGCATCAGTTCTTTGGTTCTTTATGCTTCAACTCTCACATCCATACATGACCACTGGAAAAACCATAGCTTTGACCAAACAGACCTTTGTCAGCAAAGTAATGTCTGTGCTTTTTAATACATTGTCTAGGTTGGTCATCACTTTTCTTCCAAGGAGCAAGCATCTTTTAATTTCATGACTGCAGTCACCATCTGCAGTGATTTTGGAGCCCAAGAAAATAAAGTCTATCACTGTTTCCATTGTTTCCCCATCTATTTGCCATGAAGTGACTGGACAGGATGCCACTATCTTTGTTGTTTGAATGCTGAGTTTTAAGCCAGCTTTTTAGTCTCTTCTTTCACTTTCACCAAGAGGCTTTTCAGTTCCTCTTCCCTTTCTGCCATGAGGGTGGTGTAACCTGCATATCTGAGGTTATTGATATTTCTCCCGGCAATCTTCATTCGAGTTTATGCTTTATCCAGCCTGGCATTTCGCATGATGTACTCTGCATAGAAGTTAAATAAGCAGGGTGACAATATACAGCCTTGATGTACTCCTTTCCCAATTTGGAAGCAGTCCATTGCTCTATGTCTGATTCTAACTGTTGCTTCTTAACTTGCATACAGATTTCTCAGGAGGCAGGTAAGGTGATCTGATATTCCCATCTTTTGAAGAATTTTCCACAGTTTGTTGTGATCCACAGAGTCAAAGGCTTTGGCATAGTCAGTAAAGCAGAAGTAGATGTTCTTCTGGAACTCTCTTGCTTTTTCAATGATCCAGCAGATGTTGGTGATTTGATCTCTGGTTCCTCTGCCTTTTCTAAATCCAGCTTGAACATCTGGAAGTTCATGGTTCACATACTGTTGAAGCCTGGCTTGGAGAATTTTGAGCATTACTTTACTAGCATGTGAGATGAGTGCAATTGTGTGGTAGTTTGAGCATTCTTTGGCATTGCCTTTCTTTGGGATTGGAATGAAAACTGACCTTTTCCAGTCCTGTGGCCACTGCTGAGTTTTCCAAATTTGCTGGCATATTGAGTGCAACGCATTAACCGCATCATCTTTTAGAACCTGAAAAAGCAGTACAGAAACTTAGACATGGGAGAAGGCCAGCTTCAGCTTTATGTTCACAAAGCATTGTCCCCTGCATGTGCACTAATCTTCTCCTGCGAGAACTACAAAATTGCAACTCCCTGCTGAACAACCACCAACAGGAGAATGTCGGATCCCACCAAAAAAAAAAACAACCCATATCCAGGGGCAAAAGAGAAGCCCCAACAAGACAATAGAGGTAGGAGGGACATAATCACATTTAGAATCAAAGCCCATACCTGCCAGAGATGCTTGGAGGGCTCAAACGAAACCTTGGGTGCACCAGGACCCAGGGACCCCACAGAGACTGAGCCGGACCTGCCTTTGAGTGTTCGAGTGTCTCCTGGGGAGGCACGGGTTAGCAGTGGCCTGCCATGGGGACTGGGGCTCTGGCTGCAGCATACCTGGGTCACCCAGCGTGTGGCATAAGCTGTCTTGGAGGAGGTTGCCATTAGCCCCACCATAGAGCCGCCAAGCAGATGACCCACAAACTGCAGAACAATTATACCAAATAAATTCTCACACTGTTAAGAAATGTCTAGGATCCACAACAGATTTCCCAACCTGAGAATCTGGCAAAAGGACTGAGAACCCCCAGGGAATTTGACTTTGGAGGCCAGTGTGATTTGATTACCCTAAACTTCCATAAAACAGTCACATTCCTGCTTCCTTGTTATCAGTGTATAAACTGTTATACTTGTAAATAAATGTGAGTTTCTTATTCATATTATCTTTTCATTTTTGATGTCTAGTGTTAGTAATGCTTATAACATATACATACAACACCTGCAGTGTTTTGTATCACATAGGATGATATTGATAGACAATTCATCTTGCAAACAGGTGATGTAAGCTTGCAGTGTCTGTAAACATAACGCTGTGCTGTGCTGTGCGAAGTCCCTTCAGTCGTGGCTGACTCTGTGGGACCCCACACACTGTATTCTGCCAGGCTCCTCTGTCCATAGACTTTTCCAGGCAGGAATACTGGAGTGGGTTGCCATTCCCTTCACCAGGGGATCTTAATGACCCAGGGGTCACAGCACTGGAAACATATTTTCTCTTCTTTATGATTTTCCTTGATACTGTTTTCTTTTCTCTAGCTTATTTTATTGTAAGAATACAGTATATAATACATATAGCATACAAAATATGTGTTAGTAAACTGTTTATGTTACTGGTAAGGTTTCTGGTCAACAGCAGGCTATTAGTAGTTAAGTTTTGGGGGAGTCAAAAGTTGTACACCGATTTTCAACTCCTTGAGGGTTGGCCTCCTAACCCCTATGTTGTTCACGTGTTCGCTATATAATATATACATACTACATATAGGAATATATTATTATTAAAGTGTATACAGAAAGATATAACTATAATATATTGTATAATTAGTATGATGATAATTATAATAAATGAACAATAATTAAAGTTCTGGTGGTTTATATTTTAAAGCAGATTTCTCATTGTGAAAGAAATGGCTTGGTCTCCCAATAAAGAAATACACATATTATGTACACATGCAAATTACAGAATGTGTTATATAATTGTTATGATACTTGTTAGTTGCTCAGTCATGTCTGAGTCTTTGTGACCCCATGGACTGTAGCCCATCAGTATCCTCTGTCCAGTGCTACCCATGTGGGTAGCACTCTGGGGGATCTTCCCTGACCCAGGGATCGAACCCGGGTCTCCTGCATTGCGGGCAGATTCTTTACTGTCTGAACCACCAGTGAGGCCAGTAATAATTAAGGTTCTAGTGGCTCATACTTTAAAACAAACTTCTCACTGTGAAGGGATTGGTGTGATTTTCCATTGGAGGAATTTAGAGCAAGTAGAGTTTGCAGGATGTGGTGATGGATTTGTCTCCCTCTGCCTCCTGAAAGCAGGTCTTACAGATCCCAAATTATAGTGAGGAAAGCTGCACCCATCGGAGGATACTGTGAGCTCTCGGCACAAATCCAGGCTATTCATGTTGCTGCAGAGCCTTACTGAACCAGGGTAGGTGAAAATGAACTGGTGACAGTGTCTGTTCTAATTTTACCCCCACCCCAACCCTTCACACGTGTACAATGCAGCACAGTTTAGAAATGAATGGGATTGTGGCTTCTATTCACTGAAAGCCAGGAGATGAGCAACTTCTTCTGGGTTGAGGACACAGAGCTGGAGACATTCAGAGGGTGGTTGGCAGTACCAGCTTCCCTGTTAGCTAAGCTTCCAAACTGATAGTCCTTGCTCATCACACCTACAGTGCTGATTGCACAAAAAGTAGCCAAGGCAACTCTGTTTTACATAATCTCTGGGAGCACTATATAAATTATTGGAGGTCAATAATCTTCAAGTTCCCACTGGACAAGATTAAGTAATCCACCTGGATGACTGATTTATTCTACCACTTAGGGAAACAATGATCAATTGCAAAATGGCTAAATCCTTCATTCTATCCTTTCTTGACACCCACTTCTGGTCCACTGTAGCTTGCAGTTTCTTTGTCTAAGAGGTAGGGTCTGTTCCCTCACCCCTTGAATCTGGCCTGGCCTTGTGACATGGTTTGGCCAATAGAAAGCCTGCAAGTGATGGTGTGCCAGGTCTGAGCTGAGGCCACAAGAGGCGATGCAGATTTCCACTCTTTATTTCTTGAAATCTTTCCAGATGCCACATAAGCAAGCTTGGGCTGTCCTGCTGGAGGGTGAGGGGGGCCATCCTCTTTTAGCCAGCCTCTAGCCATGCCAGGAGCTGACCAGGTAACTGTCTGAAGATTTGTGAGTAAGCGTGGTCTAGACTAGGTGATCTGCCCAGCTCAGCCCAGGCTAACCATTATTGACTTGAAACATCATGAACTTAATAAATGGTTGCTTTTTAAAGTTACTAAGTTTTCAGGTTGTTTGTTACACAGCAATACAAACTGACACAAACATCTTGTAGAAAAGCTCTTGCTTTTGTTAATGGTCAAAGACTTTCTAAATATGCGCTTTTACCAATGTGCATGCAAGTTGGGAAGGGTAAATTTTGAAAGAAAAGTCAGAAACCTGGGTTCTGCCAGCTCTTATGAGTTTCAAAATAGCCCAGGAGTTTCTAGAAAGGTCATGACATATATTTAGAAATTTGTCTTCTGGATCCACCAACTCCTCTCCCCCTGGTTTTGGTTTATTCCATATATTTGATTATAAAAAGAATGTAATGAAATAAATATGTATTTTCATGCTGATAAGAATGTGAATAAGACATGATGATCATTTTTATTAATTACATAAATATTTATTAAAAATACTCTACAGTCAGGGACTGTAATAGGAGGAGGGGTACAGTATATATACAACTTCTGTCCTTAAGCAGCTGACAATTTTTTAGAAGTAACAAACAAAACCTTAATTGTGAAACATATATAAAAATAAAATACTGGAAAGGAATTTGGCATTATGTATCGATGGCTTTAAGTCATTTTTACTCTTTGGTACAATGATTTCTATTCTGAAAATACAAAATGAATAACCAAAATGAAAATCTTATTCACAAAATATTCTTCTCTCTATGGGCTTCCCAGGTGGCGCTAGCAGTGAAGACCCTGCCTGTCAATGCAGGAGATGTAAGAGACATTGGTTCCATCCCTGCATCTGAAAGATCCCTGAATTCTTGCCTGGAGAGTCCCATGGACAGAGAAGCCTGAGGGGCCACAGCCCAAGGGGTTGTGAATAGTCGGACATGACTGAAGCCACTTAGCACACATATATAAGTATAGGTGAAAAGTACTAATTACCAACAGCAATTAGTTATCCTATGTCCGCTAGCTGGAGTGCTGCATGAAACTTATGTTTATGAAGAATTGTTATAAATCATGTTTATAAGAAAGTCATTATGACGTGCTCAATAAAATACAGAATGCAAAAATACATTTGCAGTAACATTAAGCTTAAATAACAAAGTAAAGATTAGGAAAAATACTCTAAATATTTATAGTCATTTGGACAAATAATGGGAAAGAAGAAAGGAAATTAACATTTTTGATGATGTGTTATGTATTAAATGGCTTCCCTGGTGGCTCAGACTGTAAAGTGTCTGCCTGCAATGTGGGAGACCCGGGTTCGATTCCTGGGTCAGGAAGATCCCCTGGAGAAGGAAATGGCAATCCACTCCAGCACTCTTGCCTGGAAAATCCCATGAAGGGAGGAGCCTGATAGGCTACAGTCCATGGGGTCGCAAAGAGTGGAACACGACTGAGCAACTTCACTTCACTATGTATTAAATACACATGCATTAAATATATATGTATTATGTCCCTTAACATCAAAAGATTACTGTTAATTAAAAAATAAATAAATAAAAACAGTGGTTGATGGCTCGGCAGTGGCGGCCCTTGTTTCCATTCTGAGTTCGCTCCTGCTCACCACAGGGGTGAAAGTAGTGGCTGATGGCATCCTTCGTTTGCCAATAGGGCAGGCA
This sequence comes from Bubalus kerabau, assembly GCF_029407905.1. Taxonomy (NCBI): domain Eukaryota; kingdom Metazoa; phylum Chordata; class Mammalia; order Artiodactyla; family Bovidae; genus Bubalus; species Bubalus kerabau. The sequence continues at coordinate 12,212,347 of NC_073637.1, read as the reverse complement.
GCAATTTTTAAGATTATGGCTGAACTGATCCCACATGTCATCTGAGGCTGGGCCCTAAAAGGCAACGTATTGTAACTCCCGTCTGGCCCCGTTTCTTTGGGACATGCACACTGGGCGCTCACGGCCTGGAGTTCCGGAGCTGTGTGTTAGGGCAGGTATACTGCGTAGAGACAGGGATGTGTGAGGAGCCCGGGCTTCTCTGTTTGCAGCTGATCCAGCACTAACTGACACAGGGCATGAGAAGGGCAGAGCACTGCGCTTGGGCCGGTCCCCGCGGTCTGTCAGGATGGAACTGACTCTGGTTTGTTTTTTTTTTAAGAAGTCAGCATCAGTATTTCTCAAGTTACTCAACTCCTCTGGAGGTAGGTTTTAACCAGTTTCAAGAGCTATAAGCCCACAGGAATGCAGAACTCAGTTCAAAACACACTATAAACTGACTCATTTTCACGAGACTATTAAAAAAAAAGTTGAACATATGCTTCATTTTCTTAGGGCTTCCAAAAACAATAGGCAAGTCTTTCAAATGGAGCCATGTGTGTGCGGAAGATCTGTCTGGAATCCAAATCCGTCCCTGATGTAGTTAGCCTAAGGAAAATTCTTTTGTTTCATTGAACCTGGAGGCAAAGAAAATCACTGGGCTAGAGAAACAGTCTTCGGTCACAAGGTTGGAAAAGTAATATCGGGCAGAGATGATTGGGTAAATTAGGTCAGCTTTTCCCCTCCTCAATAACTTGGCCATCTTCCCTTCTAGGTCTTGATTGTACAAAAGGTACAAGTGATTTCATATCTGATGAATCCTGAGTGGCTTGGAGGGACAGGGAGATATTATATGCCAAGAAGCCAAATGGTCGGTTATGTTCAGATTGTAAAGAAATTGTCAGAACTGGAAGAGTTTTTAGGGATGCTACAGTTAAAGCTCTTTGTTTCTATGGGTGGGATGTTGGAAGCACAGTCAACCAGTGTGATTTACAGAACTGATTATAGAGTGGGTTTTCATGCTCAGTCGTGTAAAACTCTTTGCGACTCCATGGACGATCACCCTCCAGGATCCTCTGTTCATGGAATTTCCCAAGCAAGAATGCTGGAGTGGGTTGCCATTTCTTCCTCCAGGGGATCTCCAGGAATCAAACTCGAGTGTCCTGTGTCTCCCACATTGGCAGGCAGAATCTTTACCACTGAGCCATCGGGAAGTCCACAGTGAAAGGATAGTCGTCAGAAGTGGCCAAGAGGAGAGGCACAGAAAAGTTCCAGGCATGACATTCACTGTCTTCTGCCTGTGGACTCCTGGGAGCAGCACTGACTTTCCCAATAATGACGTGGCAACATTCACAGAGTATTTTGAACCAGAGGAGCCCCCTGAGCCTTGTTCCCAGAGTTTTTATTGGGGTCAAGTGGCCCACAGTGACCTTGGTCACCTACACATGCTTGACAGCCATGTTGACCTTAGTCTCCTTCCTGAGATCAAGTTGGCACCCCATGACCCAAGGACCCCCATCCCAAATTACATCATCTGCACAGACTAGCAGACAAGGGCCAAGGCCCCCAGGTAAATAAAGACTTTCAGGTAGGACGTTCCAAGGGCTCAGAGCTTACCCCCCAGGAGCTGGGGCAGGTGACAAAGCTTTCTTTGGGCAAGGAGGTCCTTCGCTGTACAAGCTCTAGCTTTATCCTGGTCAAGTTCACAATGTTCATCCACTCATGTGGCCCAGTTTGGGCGAGTCTCTGCTCTTAACAGTCGGGTTTGTCTTCTTTTCCCTTGCTTTGCCTTCTCCTTCCTCTTCCAGGGCTAGAAAACAGAGTCACTCAGGCATCTGCTTTCTTATGCATTCTACTGGCTTCCTGTAGATCCTTGCATCTGCGCCTTTTTTTCCATCCTCATTGTCAAGGTCACTGTGGGCCCCTTGAGGCAGGACAAACACCCGCTAACTGGCCTCTCCAACTCTCTCTCTCTCCCCCAGACCACCCTTTGGAGCATTTAGAGGGACCTCTCTAAATATCACCGACGGGGGCTATCCTTCGTTTGAAAGCCTTAGGTGATTTCTGCCACCCACAGCGTTCAAGCTCTCCTGGCAGACGCAGCCCTGCTCGCTTTTCTGGACCCTTGCCCTGTCACGTTCTCACCTGTCTTCTGAATAGGATGTTGCTATTCACACCCCTTGCCATCTGGATTAGTTTCCTGCCTCTCTCACGCCTCTCCAAGGCCCCCTCCCTCTGCCTCTCTACCCTCCTCTCCTCAGGCCAGGCCAACCTCCCCGGGCTCAATTAACAAGTCACCTCCCAGGAGAAGCCTTCCTGGTCCTTCCTGGATGCTTCCTCAGTGCTGTAGACAATCCGGCTCTTCTTTTTACCTTGTCCCATGTTTCCAGCCCTTTGCCTGGTGCACGGGAGATGCTCAGTAAATATTTGTTGGCTTAATTCACAGAGAACAAATGATACAATTTGCAGCATATCTGACTCCATATACTAAAGAGATCTTTTGAGGCTGGATTTTATTACAGGTTGATTCCCAAACATAATGGGATTAGAGCTATTTAAAATTAAAAAAAATTTTTTTTAATTTTATTTTTATTTTTTTTTGGCCACAACATGCAGCATATGGGATTTTAGTTCCCTGACCAATGATTAAGCCTGTGCCCTTTGCATTGGAAGAGTCTTAACCAGAGTCTTTACCAGAGAACTGCCAGGGAAGTCCTCCCCCATTTTTTTTTTTTTTAAATTGAAATACAGTTGAATTGGGCTTCCCTAGTGGCTCAGCAGTAAAGAGTCTGCCTGTAATCCAGGAGACACGAGAGGCACAGGCTTGATCCCTAGGTTGGAAAGATTCCCTGGAGAAGGCAATGGCAATCCACTCCAGTATTCTTGCCTGGAAAATTCCATGGATAGAGAAGCCTGGCGGGCTACAGTCCATGGGGTCGTAAAAGAGTCGGACACAACTGAGTAAGCATGTACACGTATATACACACACACACACACACATTGTACACGTATACACACACACACACATTCAGTTTTATATGTATACACACAGTAATATATACTTACATACACATTTTTCCCATGTTCTTTTCCATTATGGTTTATCACAGGGTATTAAATACAGTTCCCTGTGCTGTGCAGTAGGATCTTGTCGTTTACCCATTCCATGTATACCAGTTGGCATCTGCTAACCCCAAAGGCCCAGTCCAACCAACCCTCACCCCCCCTGCCTTCCGACTGGCAGCCACCAGTCCATTCTCTCCATCTAATGGGCTAAGATTTCTGATTCTCATTTTTTCCTTGCATTGGCCACAGATTTCATGTCAGATCTTTCATTTTAATGTTTGCATCCCCTCCAGTTTCTTCCTTATTCCTATCATAGCTTCTTGTTTTCTGCAGAAATCTTTTCTTCCCTCCTCGAGAGCTCCGCTCTGAAACTAGTGAGTGACTCAATGACTTTATCAGGTAAAGCTTGGCTGTAAAGCAAATCAAGTACTCCTGGCAGACTCTGCTTTATGAGAGACTATTTACTATGATTGCGCTCTGGAAGCTGGTTATCAGGTACTGGCTGTGTTTTACATATTGCGTTGCTTTCTCGCGGTAGCTTCAGCTGCCGGAAGGAAGCACCAACAGTCTCCAATACTGCCACCCTGTGGCGAAGTGGGAGGACAACCAGGTTTAGGGAAAGTGCTGGTTTGTATCAACCCATGTTTCCCCTGCTGTGGGCACGGAGGAAAGGCCGAATGAGGACACAGTGAAGCAGTGGTTGCCTGCAAACCAGGGAGAGAGCTCTCACCCTAAACTGATCATGGCCACATCCTGATCCTGGACTTACCAACAAAGCTGTGAGAAATGCATTTCTGTTGTTTAAACCATTCAGTCTGTGATATTTTAAGGCAGCCAAGGAACACTAAGACAGTGGTCTATTCCGATCCTGGCTTATCCTTGTGAGTCACAAATATTCAGTGGGTTTAAATCATCTTTATTTATTACTGAACTTAATAGCAAATATATTGAAAAGTTAATGATATTTAACTCTACTCAAGACCCTGTAATGATCTTTTGGGAATAGAATCTAAAAAAGGGTGCATATATGTATATGTACAATTGATTCACTTTGCTGTATAGCAGAAACTAACACAACATTGTAAATCAACTGTACTCCAATAAAATTAATTGAAAAGTTAATGATATTTAATGTAATTTAAATTTTAAAGTCACAAGTGTCTGCTGGGAGTAGGCATCTTTTTAAAGAAAGTATTCATTTATTTGGCTGCACTGGGTCTTCATTGCAGCTTGCAAACTCTTAGTTGGAGCATCTGGGTTCTAGTTCCCTGACCAGGGATTGGACCTGGGCCCCTGCACTGGGAGAGTGGATTCTTAGCCACTGGACCACCAAGGAAGTCCCAGGAGTAGCTGTCTTATTGAAACTGGAAAAGTGAAGTTGCTCAGTTGTGTCCAACTCTTTGTGACCCCATGGACTGTATCATACCAGGTTCCTCCATCCATGGGATTTTCCAGGCAAGAATACTGGAGTGGGTTGCCATTTCCTTTTCCAGTAGATCTTCCCAATCCCGGGATTAAACCCGGGTCTCCCACATTGTAGGCAGACGCTTTACCGTCTGAGCCACCAGGGAAGTCCGTGGAAACTGGATAAGGGGTTAAATATGAGTCACACGGGTTGATACAGTGATGGCAAATGCAGATACAGACACTGACTAGAGGGGCTCAAGGGAGAAAGCTCTGGAAAGGAAGAGAAATAACAAAGAGGGCTCTGGGCTTTCACAGACCTGAGAGAAGGGGTTTGAATCCATTTTACATAAATCTCTGAGCACCCAACTATTATCTGGGTTACTAATAACATCTTAGGTTATAGGTCCCCTCCAAGTTACAGACTGGATAGACCTGCTCTAAAAATTTCAGTCATGATTCTTGTGTTCAGGTGAGGAAAATCATGGAGCCTCTTCCAGCATGTTGTATATATGTGGCTTTTTCCTTTCTGGGCATGATGCAATTTATATAGTACTTTAGAAAAAAATTAATGTATTTTATTACTGTTATCAAGTGGAACAATAAAAATTACTAAGAACTAAGATAAAGGGGTGGGGGGTGGCTTCCCAGGTGGCGCTTGGTGGTAAAAATCCACCTGCCAGTGCAGGAGATGCAAGGGACTTGAGTTTGATCTCTGGGTAGGGAAGATGCCCTGGAGGAGGAAGTGGCAACCCACTCCAGTATTCTTACCTAGGAAATCCCATGGACAGAGGAGCCTGGCAGTCTACAGTGCATGGGGTTGCAAAGAGTCAGACATGACTGAGCGACTGAGCTGAAGATAAAGGTAGTCCTAGCTTGAGCCTAAGCATTGTCCACTGGGGGGAATTCTGACATATTTGGGCAGATAAGCCTGACAGAAGTGGGGAGAGGGAGTGTTGCCTGAGGAGCTACACTTATTCTAATGGAAGCAGAGATAGAATTAAGGAGGAAGAAGACTTAACTGTTTGCTGATTAAAACTTTAGCCGATTACTAAGCTTATATGTGCAGCCAATTTGACTTTGAATCATGTGATATTGAAAAAACATCATATAAGGAAATAACAAAGTCTCACCTTACATGTGGTTTGCCAGATATTTCTGGGCGCACGGTAGTGTTAAACTCCCCGGCCTCCTTTTCACTGGGTGGAGCAATGGGGTTAGAGCCCCATGTGAGCTGTGAGGACAAGTGGATGCTAGCACTCAGGGCTGAAGCATAAAATTGCAAGTTTGAGACCCTTCTGAGCTCTTTTTCTCTTTGCAGTGACTTTCGGAGTTCCAGATTGTGGCTGTCCCATAAGTCTGGGTTCCTGAAGCAGTTGGAGGAGGAAATGGCAACCCACTCCAGTATCCCTGCCTGGAAAATCCCATGGACAGAGGAGCCTGGCGGGTTTTCCATGGGGTTGCAAAAGAGTTGGATGAGACCTAGCGACTGAGCACAAACTGAAGCAGTATGGCGAACATAGACCCACAACAGTCACACGGTAAGAGCAACAAATAAACATTGGTGGGTTTATATATATGTACATTTGCATTTCTTTTAAAAATTGCTCATTTATTTTTGGCTGCCCCGCGTCTTTGTGGCCGCACTTGGGCTTTCTCTAACTGCGGCGAGCGGGGGCTGCTGCTGGTCGGGGTGCGCTGGCTGCTCCTTGCGATGGCTTCTCTTGTTGCAGAGCGCGGGCTCTGTGACACGCAGGCATCAATAGTTGCAGCACTCGGGCTCCGTAGTTGTGGCTCATGGGCTCAGTTGCCCTGCGGCATGTGGAATCTGCTAGGACCAGGGATCGAACCTGTGTCCCCTACGTTGGCAGGGGGATTCTTAACCACTGGACCACCAGGAAAGTCTACATTGTGGTTCTGACTGCTGAAATGTGGCGGTTGTTGGTCACTGCAGCACAACCTAATCTCTGAAGCGACAAGATGAGGTTTTCAGGAATCTTCCTCAATTCAAACATCCCTGTCCTAGACCCTTATTTTCAAGCCACACCCAACAGGTAGTGAAATGATCTGCCTTTAAAAAATTCCCCCATTGCAATTTGTTCATGGTCCCTTTGTGATCTTTTCTAGCCTACACATTGTGAGGTTGGGTCAAAGAAAATTTCAAACCATTTCTTATACAGTGTGTGTAAAAAAAGGAGTTACCTTGTTTCCAATCACTGACGAAAACTTCATGAGCCCCCACCACACATGAGCCCCCCACCAAACAGGATAGGAGGTTGGGAGAGAGAGGAGATGGTGAGATGGGGGTAGAAAGAATTTTGTTTGCTGATAAGCTGTATATAAGTCTCCTCTGGTTTAAATAACCTCTTTTTGTATGGTTGCTGGGGGCAAGGGTGGGAGGAAGAGATAGGGAGTTCGGGATGGACATGTCCACACTGCTATATTTAAAATGGATAACCAACAAGGACCTATTGTGCAGCACAGGGAACTCTGCTCAATGTTAGGTGGCAGTCTGGATGGGAGGGAGTTTGGTTGAGAATGGATACTTATATATGTATGGCTGTGTCCCTTTGCTGTCCGCCTGAAACTATTACAACATTGTTAATTCGCTATGTGCAAGTGAAAGTGTTAGTCGCTCGATCGTGTCTGACTCTTTGCCACCCCATGGACCACCAGGAGCCCACCAGGCTCCTCTGTCCATGGCATTCTCCAGGCAAGAATACTGGAGTGGGTAGCCATTCCCTTCTTCAGGGGATCTTCCTGACCCAGGGGTCAAACCTGGGTCTCCTGCCTTGTCAGGATTCTTTACCGTTTGAGCTACCAGGGAGGCTATACCCCAATACAAAGTAAAAAGCTTGAAAAAAATTTAAAATAAAACACCCCTTTTGTTTTCAAACAGTCCATTTCAGTAAATGCTCAGTTGTTCAGTGTTTACCTCCTTCCCTCCCAAAGATGGCATCTAGTAGGGGAGCGGGACATCTGTCTTTGTGGCCCTGGGGAGGGTCTGTGGACAGCCGTGCTTTCTCAGTGATTTGGGTTGGTTTCCAGGTCACCTGCACTGCTGACCTTGAGGTTCAGCTGGTGAACTAGCAGTTTATTTTCCCCTTCTTCCTCTCTCTCTCTGTCTCCTATGCTACGTGCCCTCTCTCCTGCCCCAGCACGGCTGCTCATCCCCATGGTCCACATGCTTCTGGCACTTTGCCTCTTGACCTTGTGAGGTCTCCTGGGGCAGTCAGTGCTCTTACCTTCCAACTTCCCTGCCAAGAATGCAGAGACCTTGGGGTCCATTCCAGACTGAGGGTGGGGCGGGGCCGAGGGAGGCTCAGGAGCGCCAGTTTGGTCAGCTTCTCTGTCTTACCATGCTGATTCACCAGGCTAATCGATGTTACTGCTCCACTTTGCGGGGCTGGGTGGGACACCAGGGGCAGCCGGCAAAGCCTTCAAGCTATCGAGTCCTCCATTTTGAAATTCGGGAGGTAGAATCCATTGCATGTTTCTGATTGCTTGCTCCCCTGCCTCAGTCTTCTTCCTCCACTGTGTCAGTAGGATGACCAGCTTCCATGTCCGTCAGTTGGGACATCGGTCATGTCAAATCCTGAGCACTGTCTGTGCCTTGCTTAGGAAAAAACCCAATGTTCACTTCAGCCAGGTCTGGTTCTCTATATGTTCACTGGTGCTTGAAGAAGAGATACTATATCTTGGTAAAGTATGGTTTTTAAAGTATTGTCTTGGAAGTTCTATTTTAGTATTCAAAAGCTAAATACCAAATGTACTTTCCATCTCTTTGCATTTCTGCTGGAAGAGTCCTGATCACACACATTCCCTCTACTTCCTTGCCAACGCAGATGGATGCCTTTGGGTGATGAGAGAGAAGGTCAACTTGGAAATGCAAAGATAAAGACACATTAAGGTTAAAAATACCTCCAACATTATTGTAATTTTTTAAGGAAAATGGTCATATTTCACTTATCTCTGCACATCCTCATGATGCCTAGCACATAGTAGGTATACACATGCAGTGACCAACTTGTTCCAGAAACTGAGACTTTTAGCACCCAAAGTACCATGTCCAAGGAGCTCTCAGTCCTCGGCAGACCAGGCAAACTGAGGGTCACCCCTGTGTACGCAGTCTATTATTTATTGCTGAAGGTAAGATGGTGATTTTCTTCATATGAAATGATTATCCCCAAAGTACTCATTAGCCTCAGAAGTAAATGATGACATGTTGGAATTTCCACACATGTTTTTACTGTAACTTCTGAATTTCTAAATAGTGGTTGTGCTTAGCCAACACAGAACTGACTCATATGGTCTCACTTCAATGAACACGTGATTATCCCTCACAAAAGAAGACTAAACAGAGCTCAGATTTATGCCTTTGCTAATTGTTTGTTCTGGCTCTTTGGTCTTTGGCCATAACTGCTCTCTTTCAAGGGACTGGAGAAATGGCGTGTGTTTGTGCTCAGTCGCTTCAGTCGAGTCGATTCCTGTGACCCCACTGAACCTGCGTCTCTTGCATTGGCAGGCGGACTCTTTACCACTGAACCACCAGGGAAGCTCAGGGCAATGGTTGGCTGCAGTATTAAAGTAAATTCTTTTAAGGTCTTTAATAGTTCTATTTATTTATGATAATCTATTTGTGACTCAGATGGTAAAGGATCCACCTGCAATGCAGGAGATCTGGGTTCGATCCCTGGGTCAGGAAGATCCCATGGAAAAGAGAATGGTAACCCACTCCAGCATTCTTTCCTGGAGGCTCACAGAGGAGCCTGGTGGGCTACAGTCCATGGGTTTACAAAGAATTGGACATGACTGAGCAACTAACACACACATTTAGTAAACAGATTTACTCTTTAATAAAATCTCTGTTTTGTGTTAATGGTTTTGTACTGCAAATGATTGCGTCTTGAGAGAAATCCCAGGACACAGGAATGAGAGAGTCTCACGAATAATGTGCAATAGGTGCATGTGCTTGCCTGAAAATGGTGGAGAGCAACGGGCTGGGATTCAGGAGACAGGAGATCTCGTCAGGCTTGGACCACTAACTGGCTGTGAGGTCATGACTAAAGTTTCTCATCTGCGAAAGGGGAAAGGTATAGATGATTTTTAGACTAGTGCTAATGTGAGGGGATTTATCATGGTCAAAATGTTTGATTCCTTTTTAAAAAATCCCACCTGCCAACGCTGGAGATGTGTGTTCGATCCCTGGGCTGGGAAGATCTCCTGGAGAAGGAAATGGCAACCCAGTCTAGTATGCTTGCTGGGAAAATCCCATGGACAGAGAGGCCTGGCAGGCTACAGTCTTTGGGGTTGCAGAGTTGTCCACGACTTAGCGACTAAAGAATGTACACACACATACACACACACACGTCTTACTTGTTCTGTTTCTCTAGAAAACCCTGACTAATACATCCATGATAGGTCCTGGAAAGGTTTAGAGGAAAAGGGGGCCAGAGGCAATTTTCCTGCTCGTGTTTTGTCTTCTCATCATCTTTTCATTTTCTTCATGACAGAGCCCACTCTCTTTTTCTATAGTTTTAGTCAACAGGAATTAAATCAATTGGAACAGGGTGCCAAATTTCCCCCTATATTTGTCTTTTATTAATAAGAGGCTAGATTCTTCTGGAGAAGGGAATGGCAACCCAGTCCAGTATTCTTGCCTAGAGAATCCCATGGACAGAGGAGCCTGGTAGGCTACTGTCCATGGGGTTGCAAGAGTTAAACACGACTTAGCGACAACAGACAGACAGAATAAGAGGCAAATATCAGGAAAATACATTGATATGCTAATGGTTTGCTCTTGTGTAGCTCTTTTTACTTTATCCAGGTTTATTCCTCACAGGCATGATTTTCTTATAATCTAGCATATAGTGCAGAATAGATGATTAATTAATGGGTTGACATGGACGGTCCTCATGACAATTCTGTCAGATAAATAAATATGTCAGTGGCAATGTTCCAGAAAGGTGACATGTTGGACCGAGGTCACACAGCCAGGAAGTAGACAAGCTGGGATGAAATTCCAGAGGCCCCGATGTTAACACGAGGTAGTACCAAGGCCGACTCAATGTCCTCAGAGACTGAACTCCATACTCACGCCTCCTGTGATATGGGGCAGGCATAATATAGTCTTATCCTTTGTTGGGTGGTTGTGAATTTCAAATGAGATCGTGCATGTAAAATCACATCATAAGCTTTGATCAGGAACCCCTTTCCAGAATAACACCTACAATTTCCCCCTGTGATCTGTGTCACAGAGGAACAAGGTCAGTGTACTGGCAACTTCCCACTGGCTAGCCAGTATCCTCGTCTTTTATGGAGGAGCTCAACCAGGTTTCTAGTTTCATAAAATACTGTACCTTATTTGACACTCATTTCCTTGGTTCAACCTGCTTAAATATTTCCCCTAATTCACAAGCAGTTCCAAAAGCAATACATTTTGTCAGTGCTATGTATTTTAATTTTAATTTATTATTATTATCATTGGCTGTACTGCGCAGCTTGCAGGATCTTAGCTCTCTGACCAGGAATTGAACCCAGGGCCCCAACAGTGAAACCACTGAGTCCTAGCCACTGGACTGCCGGGAATTCCCAATGCTAGTATTTTTAAAGGTTTGCTAGCAAAACATACAGATCTCATCTTGTTTTGTAGAAATGATGCATTTTGAGACTTGAGTTTTGCGTGCAGTACTGATATCTGCTTCTATAGCACTTTAATAGATCCAGTTCAGCCAAAAAAAAAACCAAAAAACACATCACTTTCTAAGCTTGGGTGCCATTCAGATTTGTTGTTGTTAGTATATTGCAAGATTTTTTTGTTGTTTCTCCATGTACATGAGTTTGGGATTCAGTGATTTCTGAAAATAGCATCGCATATATTAATATATCAATAAATCATAATGATCCATAAACTCTTTTCAGTTAACTTAAGGATAGATTGATTTTCCTGGCAATAAGTAGTTCTACTACTATTTCATTTAAATATTGGAAGAAGTACTTAACTCTTCACTCCTGTTTATTCTTTTGAAAGCAATATGCAAATGCTGCTTGTCATCTATAATAACTTATAACTTACTTTAAATTCGTTTTCCTACACATCTTCCTCAAGTGAGAAGAATGGATGGTGGAAAACATGCAAGTGTTGGAATCAGACAGAGCTGAGTGGTTTCCAGCTCCTCTGCTGCCCTGGATTTTATATGTAGACCCCCAGCACCATTTCCCTGCCTTTCTGTCTCTTTCTTGTATTGTAGGGGTTGGAAGATTGGGAGCTATATTTCCTTTTTTTTGCCTGCTGGCATGGTTCCAACTGACAAAGGTCCTTCTAGTCAAAGGTATGGTTTATCCAGGAGTCATGTATGGATGTGAGAGTTGGACCATAAGAAAGGCTGAGCACTGAAGAATCGATGCTTTTGAACTGTGGTGTTGGAGAAGACAAGAGTCCCTTGGACTGCAAGGAGATCAAACTAGTCAGTCCTAAAGGAAATCAACCCTGAGTATTCATTGGAATGACTGATGCTGAAGCTCCAATACTTTGCCCATCTGATGCAAAGAGCTGACTCATTAGAAAAGACCCTGATGCTGAGAAAGATTGAAGGCAGGAGAAGGGGACAACAGAGGATGAGATGGTTGGATGGTCTCACTGACTCTATGGACATGAGTTTGAGCAAGCTCCGGGAATTGGTGATGGACAGGGAAGCCTGGCGTACTGCAGTCCATGGGGTTGCAGAGAGTTGGACATGACTGAGCGACTGAACAACAACATGGTTCCACATGTGGCTTAGGTTCTTGCAGTGAAATGAGTGTCCCTGAGACATAGAAGGAAGAAGGGAATAGAAACCATTTTGCTTTTGCTGGCAGCAGTTTCGGTAGACGTAAAATTCTTTGCAGCAGGTTCTGTATTTCCCTAACAATTGTTTCCAGTTTGGAGCTTTGGCAGAGGCACCACCTTGACAGTGCCTTCCTGCGTTATCCTCATTTTTGGGTGGCTATACCCAGCTGCAATGTCAAACCTGAAAGCTAATGACGGTCAGATCCATCCTACACTGCCCTGACTTTAACTTTTTGGGTCCACCAACAGTTTTGTAAGCTTCTGATGTCTACTTAGGGTTAACACAGCTAATCTTTTTCAAACACCTAGACTGTTTCCACTTTGCCAGACCAACCTCTAACTGATATCACCACTGACGTGTTTTGAGACCAAAAGCAAGACATTTTACCTCTTTGAACCTTAATTTCCTCATCTGTGAAATGGGCATAATGACTCATAGGACCCCACAAAGATAAATAAATAATGCATGTAAAGTTTTCAACACAAAGTAGGGACGCAGTAATGTTAGTATTTTGTTTTCACAGTCTCCCCCACCCCCTCCTGCCTTTAGAGATTTCTTGATTGTTTTCTTTTAGTTCCAGGATTTGTCCTTTTTTTTCTTTAATTGATTACAAATCTAGATGTCTTGGGGTGAGCTCCTGCTCCCTGCCATTTTTTTTAATGAGACTTGGTGCTGCCTCCAGTTCCAGTGTCCTACTTTTTTGAGCACAGATTTATCACCTGTCTTTCACGACAGGGATGATTGAATTCTGCCAGAATTTTTATGGTTATTAGCTGGTAAGCTTGTCCTGGGAGACTCCATCAGGACTTTCCTTATGCATATCTCTCAAAGTCATTTTTAACTATGTCTGATTCATTTGTCTTATTCCTAAAAGTAGCAAGAAAGCTCCCAGCCAAAGGAAGCGTCTTCTTTGAGGCAAGTGGTCTTTTTATAATTCCCAGTCTACTTTTAGGAACCCACCGGCTGTGATTCTTGTCTTTGCAGCTGAAAAGGCTCAGCAACCAGGCCTCTGGGTCCATGGGGTGGAGTGGATGATACAAGTGATGGGATCTAATGGTCCTAGCTCTGCCTCAACTTCCTAAGAGGCCTTAGGCTGAGAACTACGTCCTCTGGACCATGGTTTCTTCCCTCCTAACATCGGTCAACTCTCTAAAGGGCACTCCCAGCTCAGGCTTTCATTGGATGGGTGGTGGAAGCCTGTTGCTTCTCCCAGGTTCCCCTTTGTGGCTGAGATCAGGGAACCCATTGGAGATTGCTCTTCCTGCCTCCTCACCAGTTATCATGTGGGTCCTTCTAATGGGCATGGAGCAGATCCTCCAAAGATTATCTCCTGAACACCCAAGGTCTGGGTGATGAACAAGCCCATCTTGTGCTTTTTTGCTGTGGACCATGGGCAAATTTCAACTAAGTTCACTTTTTTTTTTTTCTCTCTATATTGTGTGGCATGCAGGATCTTAGTTCCCCAATCAGAGATCAAACCCAGACAGCCTGCAGTGAAGGCACAGCATCTTAACCACTGGACTAGGGAAGTCCTGAATTCATGTCCATCATCACTTGCGGAGCCTCCTGTGGGCCAGATGCAGGGCTTTGTGGTGTGGGTGTGGAGTGTTAGCTAGGAGAGATGGACAGGCAGTGGCGCTTCAACACCATTTGATGAGTGGCAGCCAGGACGTCCCAACTCACCAGTGCCAAGGACCATCCAGTCAGAAGTGTTGCTGGCCAGGACCCTGAACCAGTGCATTTTTAAAAGCAAATTATTTATTTTTAATTGGAGAATAATTGCTTTACAATATTGTGTTGGTTTCTGAACACAGCTGAGCACTCACAAGCACAAAAGAATGCCCTAAGATTTGATATTGGGTTGAAAAGTTGTTATCTCTACAGAATGACATGGTAACAGAGCAGTAGGAGGTGGGTCTTAAATTAGTGAAGCAAATATTCATTGGCGGGATAGCAGCGATTCTATATTTACTGGCAAAGCTAAGACCAAAAAGAGAGTCTCTAAAAAGAGAGACATCTACAAGAGATGATGCTGTGTTGCATATTTTTACCACAATATATGCAAAAGGGTTGCCTGTCAAACACCAAGCATTGCAAGTGATGGCAATGGAAATGGACAGATTTCTTAAAATAGATGAAAAAGATTTCAAAGCAAGAATACTGGAGTGGGTTTTCATTTCCTTCTCCAGGGGATCTTCCTGACCCAGGGATCGAACCTGCATCTCCTGTATTGGCAGGTGGATTCTTTACTGCTGAGCTACCAGGGAAGCCCCTGTAGCTGATGAGCAGCCATTAAACATGAGGATGAATGTGGTTATATTTGTGTTTTTTTGTTTTTGTTTTTTTTTTTTTTTTTAATTTTATTTTATTTTTAAACTTTACATAACTGTATTAGTTTTGCCAAATATCAAAATGAATCTGCCACAGGTATACATGTGTTCCCCATCTTGAACCCTCCTCCCTCCTCCCTCCCCATTCCATCCCTCTGGGTCGTCCCAGTGCACCAGCCCCAAGCATCCAGTATCGTGTATTATCATCAGTTCCTCATCTGTTGTATCTGATCGGAGCCTTTCCCTTCCAGCTCCTACACAGCACGCAGGAGGCTCATGTGTTGGACAAGACTGGCTGATTGCCTCCGTGGATGTGATTGCAGACACCTATTACTGCTGATGGCAAGGTGAGAAGCTCTGGTCTACTAGAGGCCACTTCCTCAGGGCAGAGAATTCACAGATAGAGTAACAGGCATTGATCTGCAGCTCCTTGAAAGCCAGTACAGACGGAGACCTGGTCCCTCGGTGAAAGATGCTGGACCTGGGCCTCATTTGAAAGGGCCATTACCAGATTAATATCCTCCTGTTAAAGCTGGGCCTTGGGAATCAATGGCTTTCTTTACAGAAGGGCCCACAGAGGTTCTGTTAACCCCACTGACCCCAGGATCTTGAGAGAGCTGAGGTTCATCTGGAGACGTAGACTTTTAACACCCAGGGGATCGATATACAGATTCTAGCAGCCTGGATTCTGTGACATTATAGTTGGGTAATCTTGGCCCAGTCTCTCAACTGCTCTGAGATCCAGTTTCCCCATTTATTCAATGAGACTGATGATACCTGATTTACAAGGTCTGCTATAGTACAAAATTAAATAACAAATGAAGTCTACCCAGGAAATTGGCAGACATAGATGAGATATATGCATTCTAGACATATACAGTCTCTTCTACATCTTCATTTTCTATTTCATTTTTCTTTTCATTCTTCTGTGTGGAATTAGACCAAAAGTGAAACAAAAGAATCCAGAATATATTAAGGAGTTCTACACATTAATATTAAAATGATGAACGCTCCAATTAAAAATGGGTGAAAGTCTTGAGCAGGCATATTACAAAAGAAAATATTCATATGAAATGATGTTCAATATTAATTAAAATGAGATATGTCTATACACCATTAAAAGGACTAAAATTACAAAGAATGACAATACCAAGTGTTGGCAAGGAAGTGGAGTCCATGGAACTCTCATACTTGCTGGGAATTAAAATGACACAAATACTCTGAAAAATTGTTTGGCAGCCTCTCATAGAGTTAAACACACATTTACCATGTGAGAGTAAATCCAATTAAAAAAATTATGACATCTTCTTCTCTTTTGGCACAGTTAGACATTCATAAAGTGGTGGGTTGAAATGTAGTTTGTGGTTATAAAAATTGATCATTACACTTATCTGTTTTAAAACCCGTATGTCCTATAGGATAAATTCCCCCAAGTAGGATTACATACAAAAGTCCTGCCTCCCCCTCCCTCCTGTTTCCATTTTTGTCTGTACCATATTCTGTAGCTGTATGAAATGTAGATCATTTCCCTCAAAGTTCTTCCCATGTAGGCATCCATATCTTTGTGTACTGTTTTGTCTGCAATGTTCTGCCTGACTCCCATCCTTATCCTTCTTGACCCCAGCCAGGTGACTCTTAATTATTCTTTAAAACCCATATCAAATGCCACCTCTTTGTTGGAGCCATTCTGGGTTCTCCCAGACAGAGGCAGTTCTTTCCTCCTCTTTGCTATCTCTTAGCACCATACACTCAGCACCATATACCATTGCACCACACACCATAGCACCACACGCCATAGCCCCACATGCCATAGCACCATACACCATAGCACCACACATCATTAGCACCGTACACCATAGCAGCACACGCCATAGCACCGTACACCATTGTACCACTTACCATATCATCATCACCATAGCACCACACGCCATAGCACCATGCATCATAGCACCACACATCATTAGCCCCACACGCCATGGCACCACACGTCATAGCACTGTACACATAGCACCGTACACCATAGCACTACATACCAGAGTTCCTTGTTTAAATGTCTCCGCCATTTGACTGGGATCCTCAGAGTTGGGAGTTGTATCACTGGCTCTCCTGTGTCTGCCTCATAACATAAATCCCATCATAGCAGTTGTCTGTATTAACTTTTTCTGTGTACTTTATTATTATATTTTAGGAATTTATTTGGCCATGCCAGGTCTTAGCTGTGGCTAAGCATGTGGCTTAGCATGTGGGATCTAATGCCTTGAACAGGGATGGAGCCCGGGTCCCCTGCATTGGGAGTGCTGAGTCTTAACCACTGGACTTCCAGGAAAGTCCGTCTGTGTACTTGACAACCAAAGTCAAACTCCTCACAGCATGTGTAGCGCTGTGGTATCTAACCCTCCTCTACGACCTCATGCCATCCCACCTTCCCTTGATTAGGAGGTCGCAGACCCTCTGGCCTTCTTGCTCCTCTTATGTCAGTCCCTTCCTGCTGCAGATGCTAAACAAACAACTCCCCACCCCATCCTGTCCACCATGGAGCTGGTCAGATGCTCATCCTAACTCCTGGCAAACTCTTGGTTTACATCCCAACCTTGGGTCTCAGTTTATATATGTCCTCAGAGAGACTTTCCTTGGTCACACAGTCCAAACAGCCCCACGCCCACCCAACGATTCTCTCACAGTACCCCATATTTCTGGCTTGTAGCCCTAGTCACAATTTATGTATACGCATTACTAGTTTAGGCTTCCCAGGTGGCTCGGATGGTTAAGAATCTGCCTGCAATGCAGGAGACCCAGGTTCGATCCCTGAGTTGGGAAGATCTCCTGGAGAAGGAAATGGCTATCCACTCCAAGATTCTTACCTGGAGAATCCCATGGACAGAGGAGCCTGGAGTGCCGCAGTCTGTGGGGTCACAAAGAGTTGGATACAACTGAGCAACTAACACTAACACTTTCATTTACTAGTTTAATGTCTGTTCTACCTTGTAGACTGTAAGTTCAGTGAAGGCAGTGTCTGTCTGTTCTGTTCCCTGCTGTATCCTAGAATATAGCACAGTGTCTGGTTCAAGTCAGGCATTACCATTTATAGATTGACTTGATGTAGTGCCCACTGGGTGAAGTGGTGAATGACTAAATTGAAGATTTAAACTCAATTTAAGAATAATGGAGTTGAGAGTATTATTTAAGCTATTTATATTTTAGGATCAGAATATTTTGTGCTCCATGAAACCAATCTTATAATTTTGCATTATAAAAATAATGTATGCATATTACAAGTCAAACAAAACAAGAAAGATATTTTTAAAAGCTAATAGTTTTCCTCCCTACAATTCCTTTCCTTCAAACTAACCAGTGTTAATAGTTTTTGTGTGGGGGGATATTTTTCCAATTTTTACATTTATGCATACATGTTTCTTCCTTCATGTGTGTGTATGCATGTGTATATTTACATATTTGTCTATGCAGATTTTCTTTTTTAAGTGAGTAATTGGATGATATTTTACATACTACTCTCTAGCTTGTTTTTTTCCACTTAATACTTTTTCTCCTCTCAATAACATTTCATGAACATTTATCCAGTTCAATACATACACATCTCTCTATTTTTAAGAGCTACATAATATTTCATAGCATGGATATTATAGTTTTCCATGATTCTCTATTGATGAATGAAGTTGTTTCCAGTGTTTTGCTATTACAAATAACTGTTCTGTAAATATCCTTGAATATGTTTTTCCTTGTACAGTGGATTCTCTCAAAATATTACAAATGCTGGGAGAGAAAGATGTGTATTTTAAAATATTACCTATTTTCTTTTTCTAAACAATATTTACTTATATAGCTGCATCAGGTCTTAGGCGCATCGTGTGGGATCTTTCATTGTGGTGTGGTGGGCTCAGTACTTGCAGCGTGTGGGCCCAGTTGCCCTGCAGCTTGTGGAGTCTTAGTTCCCTGATCAGGGATCAAACCCACGTCTCCTGCATTGAAAGGTGGATTCTTAACCACTGGACCACCAGAGAAGCCCTAGTACCTGACTATTTTCTAGAAAGGGAATTTATATACCTTCAGCAGTGTATGAATGAGCCCATTTGCCTCTGTCCCAAGAATGGATGTTCTCATTTTCAAAAATGTTTTCCAATCTCCTGCTATTTGTGGATGAGGTTTAAAGAGAAGTCAGTATTCCCCTGGAGTCCTGAGGTCTGGGAACTGGGAGACAAATTGCCCTCCCTTTTGACTTGACTGCTGGAAAACTAGCTCAAAGAGAGTAGAGCCTCCAATTCAGCCTGACTCTGAACAGTATTCTGGGCATTAGCTAGACTTAGCCTCTAAACAAGTGCAGTCCAGTAATGGGAGCATATGGGCTTTTGACAGGAAATATTTAAGACTGGGTATCAAGTTTAGCATAAGGCTGTGTCAGGGGAGATGTGGTATTAGGTTTTCACTCACTGATTCACTTAATAGCACTAAGAGGGTGGGCTTGTGAGCTGCATCTGAACTGTAAGCTCTTTGAAAGAACAGATGGGAGGAAGGAGAATGGAGCTCTAAAAATCAAATCGATGGAGCAAAGGTTCAGTTTCCCTGCCAGTGGGAGTTTGCCCCTCAGGGATTCCACAGGCATCTCAAATGTTCCCTCATGCCTCTGTGACCAGCTGTTTCTAGTTTCTTCCTTTTAAAATGGATCCTGCACTTACCACTTCCCTAAACTGAAAGTGATAAAGCTAGTACTTTTGCAAAGTGTCAGGGAATTCTGCAAAAGGCTGTAGCAAGAGAAGGTCTGAACTTTTGCCTCTTTCAGATTTGTAACTTAGAGTCCAGCTAGCATTGGAGAAGGCAGTGGCAGCCCACTCCAGTGTTCTTGGCCTGGAGAATCCCAGGGACGGCGGAGCCTGGTGGGCTGCCTTCTATGGGGTCGCACAGAGTCGGACACGACTGAAGTGACTTAGCAGCAGCAGCAGCTGATCCACACAGAGGCCTTGCTGGTGAGGGAGTGAGGGAAAAGGGAATTTAGGATGGCTTAAAAGTTTTTTCTCATACTTAGGTTTTTCCAGTAATGTCAAATAATTTTTGCCTTACTGATTATTTTCCTTTAATCAAATCATTATTAAACCTACTCTTTTCATAAAAATAATATATTTTAAATTTGACATTGAAGTAATACATATTATACTTTGAGATATATAATTTGTATCTCTATACACATAATTTGGGTCCCAGCCTCTGCCAAAATACAGAGATAAAATAGCTATCACCCCAGAATTATATAGAAAATTAAACAGTTGCTCAAGAGTAAAAGCATAGATATTTTCAGGCATGCAAAGATTAAGGAAAGGTATGACCACGTGTGTGCTTAAAGAACTACAAAATGATAAAATTCATCAAGAAGAAAAATGGACATGGAAGAGAGAAGTAAGGTGCAAGAAGAAACCATGAACCAAAAAACTCATGAAATATGTAAGTAACTAACTGTGCAAAGTAAAATCTACCCATGTACACACAGACACTTTTTGGATTTAAATAAAATGATGGAAGTAAAATTTTTGGACATTAATAAGATTAAAGATGAGAATGGGGCAGTTCCAATGATTTAAAACATGCCAACTTCGTTTTCCTAGTTGGAAGATGTTGTTTAGTCGCTAAGTTATGTCTGACTCTTTTGCAACCAAGCTCCTCTGTCCATGGGATTTCCCAGGCAAGAATACTGGACTGGGTTGCCATTTTCTTCTCCAGGGGATCTTCCTGACCCAGGGATCAAACCCATGTCTTCTGCATTGCAGGCAGATTCTTTACCACTGAGCCACCAGGGAAGCCCTATTTGGAAGATAGAGATATGCAATAAATTTGAGCTTTGTTCACTTTTCACTTTCATGCACTGGAGAAGGAAATGGCAACCCACTCCAGTGTTATTGCCTGGAGAATCCCAGGGATGGGGAAGCCTGGTGGGCTGCCGTCTATGGGGTCGCACAGAGTCGGACACGACTGAAGTGACTTAGCAGCAGCAGCAGGGAAAATATAAGGTGCTGTTAAATATATAAGTCCCTATTAATAAGGGTGTTAAATATTTAAGCATTATTGGAGGTAAAGAGGGACATTGCATGTGATATCAATTTAAATAGTGTGCTCTATTCTTTACCCTCCCCATTGTCTTCCCATCAAAGGAGTCCTTACCCCTTGAATCAGAGTTAGTTTGTGACATTCTTTGACCAAGAGAATGTTCTGGAAGTGACACTATGCCACCTTTAAGCACTGTCTTAAGCGGCCTTATGTGATTCTGGAAACCTGACAGTGCTCCATGATCAAAGAGGATTAACCTTCGATGATGAGAGGCCTGTGCCAGTTACTCCTGTTGTCACTGCTGGCAGCCACACAGCAACTGGGTGTGTGCCTGAGTCTATCTCAGAGCAACCATCTCCCAATCAACCCACCATTCAGCCGAGATGCACAAACTCACCCATTTGAGATTAGCAGAGCCTGACCCAGACCAACAAAACTGCCCAGTTGACCCATATCTTGTGAGCAATGATAAATAATTATTCTTTTAAGCTATTGAGTGTCTCACTAGTTTGTTAAATAGCAAATAGATATATTGGGCTTCCCTGGTGGCTCAGGGGTACAGAATCTGCCCCCAATGCTGGAGATGTGGGTTCAATCCCTGGGTTGGGGAGATCCCCTGGTGAAGGAAATGGCAACCCACTTCAGTATTCTTGCTGGGAAAATCCCTTGGACACAGGAGTCTGGTGGGCTACAGTCCATGGGGTCACAAAAGAGTCGGGCATGACTGAGCGATGAAGCATACATGCAATGGATATACCATATATAATGATAGACTTAGTATGCAAAATACACATATATGCACATTCTGTGGGTCGAGAAGAAATGGGCAACACAGTAGAAACATACATATAGTTGATGCAAGGCATTCCAAAATTTATATTCACATGTAAATTAAGACAAGATGCTCAGCCTTACCAGTAAACCACAGAGATGCAAATGAAATAACAAAATAAGATATCATTTTACACCCATAAGCTTGGCAGAATTAAAAAATTCTGAAAATACCAAGTGTTCCCAAATGTAGGAGGAAGCAAAAACTTTCATATACTGTTGAGGGGGTTATATGTGGCCACCTTGGAAAAGAGGTTGGCAGCATCTAGAAAAATGGAACACGTGCAGACCCTAAAGAATGTGTTTTGCACATCCAGTTATAAGTATATCTCCTAATGAAATGTTCACAGGTGTTTCCAAGGGAAGACTATATAAGGGTAGTCATCAAAGTAAAGTTTTTAAGAGCATAAATTTAGAACAATCTAGTAATACTTGCCCATCAATGGAAAAATGAATATAATCACTCACAGCAGTTAGAAAAAATAAAATAGATCTGTTTGTTCCAATATGAATAAAAATAAAATTTTCAATGTTGAGTACAATAAGAAAGTTGCAGAGGAATTAATGCATCATTTACATAAATTAGAAAACCAAGTTATTTTATATTGTTAATTCATGTTATAACAAATATGTCTATATAGACTGGGAAGTTCCATGTAAAATTCATAACACAGGGTGCATTTGGGGAAGGAAGATAAATTAGAATAGGGAGGATGACATAGGAGTTTCAAATTTGTTTGTACATTTTTATGTATTTTTTTCCTACAAAAGTAACTAAAACTGGAAGGAAGTGTGATATCATTTGTTAATTTTGGATGCTTATTATAGTATTTATTGTATTTTTATGTATTTTCAACATATTAACTTACAAAAAGAAATCCTCGCCTCACCCCCACCTGCCATATGCCTCACCGCTAGTATTATCTGGTCTTAACCACTGAAATCATTGCATTTCTTGGAGAAAAACATAAACTGGGTGTGTTCATGAACCATGAATAAGCCACTGTGTATTCATGTCTTTAAAATTATCCTGTGGGCTAATATTGTCCGACGGTCTTATCCTGACCAAAGAAACTGCAAGTAGGCAATTAAAGGATGTTTTAACAAGTAAATAGGTGCTATCTGGGCAAAAGAAAAAACTTCAAATTAGAATGATAATGATATACATTAGATCTGAAGAAGGGTGAAGCCATAGCTGCGGTTTTCTTGATCTGCTGCGGAGAAATGTCTCCCCTGGCAGTGGGATCAAGCAAGTCAGACTAGAAGCTCTCCACTCTGCCACTCCTGCTGCTGCTGCTGCTAAGTCGCTTCAGTCATGTCTGACTCTGTGCAACCCCATAGATGGCAGCCCACCAGGCTCCCCCGTCTCTGGCATTCTCCAGGCAAGAACACTGGAGTGGGTTGCCATTACCTTCTCCAATGCATGAAAGTGAAAAGTGAAAGCGAAGTCGCTCAGTCGTGTCCAACTCTTAGCGACCCCATGGACTGCAGCCTACTAGGCTCCTCTGCCCATGGGATTTGTAGTCACTCCAGTGATTTTTATTAAAAGGGGTTGGATGCAGGGAATTATTGCTTACAGAATTGTCATTGGTGCTGGAGGAGCCAGCTCTTGGCTGGGTATCCAGAGCCACTCCCAGAAAAGTTCTGCAGAAGTGGCCAAATGAGAGAGCAATTATATCCAACTCCATCTGTAACCTGGGTGTCTTATTGGCTCCCCCAAAAGCAGAGCTGAAAAGAGTTCACTTGGAAGGTTATCCCAGAAAGCCAGGATGAGGGATAGAGGATAGGGAAACAGGGAAGGAAAGAGAGTCAGTAGCATGTGAAATGACGGGTAGATTGTCACCATGGGCAACTGGGTATTCCTCTGGGGATTCTGGAAGGAACTGGTAGAATGCACCTCAGTAAGATCCCTCCAGAGACAAGAAACCGGAGCATTCATACATGGCACCTGTTCCCTATTGCTTGAGGGTAGGACCCAGGACTTTTAACATCTTAGAAATTGTGGGTTGCATTTCTAAAGGCTGAACAACCTTCCCATGACTTTGGAGAAAGCCCTGATGCAGAGAAACAGAGAGATGCCCTTGGGGTGCTTGAGATGGGCTGTGGGCAGCTTGCACAGAACCATCTATCACAGCTGGTCTAAGGGACAAGCATGGGGCCCAAACAGTGTCTGCTACTTCGGGAAATATGCTACTTTGGCAGTTCTTCCCAACAGTTGGTTTGATCCTCACAGCACTGTGGTCTTGATCTGGGAATCAGTAAGATGCTGCGGCTACTGTTGACTCAGAGCTCTGCCATCCCCTCTAGATCAACTTCAGCAAAATGACAGCTTGTCCCCCACTCCTTTCTGGTTTACTCAGTTATAAACTCATGTCCTGTGTGAGCAAAACCAGTAGGGGAGCTCTGAATTGCATCCAGAATTCTAGCTGCAAGAGAGTCTGGGAAACATGGTTGTCAGCTCTTCAGCCTCTGTTATCAACAGTATAGACCTTGGAAAGTGAGATGTTGAGCCAGCTGGAGTTACTGTATCTGATCAAATGAAACTTCCCTTCTAGTCACCTTGCTTGGTGATTTTGTTCAGGCAGTTTCTTCCCTTGAAGCTGTCCTTGCCCACTCTCAGATGCTTCTCCTCTGCATTCAGCTCAGTGGAAGAGGGAGAAAGTATCAACTTTCAGGGATGACATCAGTGACCTATTCATCACTCTCAGAGCCTCTCAATTTACCCTCTCAGCTCTTACCCTGGTTGCAATTGTACAATCATTTAAAAATACTGATTTAATATCTTGTCTCTGCTAGACTGGAGGTATATGAGGGCAGGAGCCACATCCCTGCTTGTTTACTGTTGCTCCCAGCACCAAGTATATTCATGCTAGATATACAGGGACTGGATATATATTATGTGAATTTGTTGTTGTTGTTGCTCAGTTGTGTCTGACTCTTTGCATATATGAATGGAAAAAATGAGTATTAGGGGTTATGCTTCCTTTATCTGTACATGGATGCTTCATTCGTGTATAAGGAATAAAACAACCTACATTCAAACACTGCTTTTGAAAATAAGGACAGGAAGAGAAGGGTCTGGTTTAAAGTGACTGAATTATTCCACTGAGGGAATGTGATATTTTTGGCTCCTGCTGTTAACTGAGGGCTGCTATTTCCAGTCCTGGACTGGAACAGACATTAGTGAGCCAGGCAGGCGGTCACAGGCAGCATTTGAAAAGAAAAGGCAGCATGATAATTTCCCATTCTGATCAGTCTGGGGACTCTAAAAGCAATACATTTTGTGATACAAAAAAAAAAATTCAGGAAAGAAGGAATCTTCTTGCCTGTGAGATCTTATTGAAGGAAAATTTCAGAATAACTGGATTTAAAGGAAAAAAAATGTGACCTTTGAAATTGGGATGTTTGTATGTTAGACTGTGGGATCCACTCTCATTTTGACTTAGCTGACTTTCCGAATAGCTACAAGCCTTCTTAAATATTGAAGTGGGGCCACTGTTATGTAATACTAGCCAACATTATTTGAGCTATTTAATGTTTCAGGAAATATTTTAGATATAGTCTCTCTTCTAATCCTTGAAATAAAGCTATGTGATAGGAATTATTATTGTCCTCATTTTATAGAGAAGAATACTGAATCTTGGAAAGGTTAATACGCTGCACAAGTTCACATAGTTAACAAGTGAGGATGTCTAACTCCAGGCCTGACTGACTCCAGAACACATGCTCTTAACCACTGCTTGTGGGGAATAGATCCTCAGGATGCAGAGACATCCGAGCTGGGTACACACTTAGGGCCTTCCCAGTCTGTATAGTCAAAGCTATGGTTCCAGTAGTCATGTATGGATGTGAGAATTGGACCATAAAGAAGACTGAGCACTGAAGAATTGATGCTTTCAAATTTTGGTGCTGGAGAAGACTCTGGAGAGTCCCTTGAACTGCAAGGAGATCAAACCGTTCAGTCCTAAAGGAAATCAACCCTGAATATTTATTGGAAGAGCTGTTGCTGAACCTTCAATACTTTAGTCACCTGATGAGAAGAGCCAACTTGTTGGACAAGACCCTGATGTTAGGAAAGATTGATGGCAAAAGGAGAAGGAGGCTGCAGAGGTTGAGGTGGTTAGATAGCATCATCAACTCAATGGACATGAATTTGAGCAAACTCCAGGAGATAGTGAAGGACAGGGGAATCTGGCATGTTGCAGTCCATGGGATCACAAAGAGTTGGACAAGACTTAGCAACTGAACAACAACAACTTTCCTTACTGGTTGTGTGGCTAAAAATGACTGAGCCTCAGTTCCCTTAGCAGTAGAAAGTAGATAACACCTTCTTTGCAAGGTGGTCTTGAGAACTGGAGACCATGAGTGAAGGGGTTTAATACATCGCTTTGCCTCTTTGTGACGCCACTAGTTTAGACAGCGGAAGTGCCTGGAATCTGTGGGGGCAAGGGGAGGGGAGTTGTTGAAGAGGTTCTAGGCAGACAACCTCCACCTCTCCGCTGCTTCTCAATAGGAAGGCTGTGAGCTTCTTACCTTTGTCATAAACTTTCTTCTCCAAAATGTGCAAAAAGGAGGTCGTGACCTTGGAGCATGGTGCTGATTTCAACGTGCTGCCTGAGCCTTCATGAAAGGTGCTACACTCAAAAGTATTTTTATCTCGTACCCATGAAACCCTCACCATGGTTAAGATAATGAGCATATTTATCACCCCTAAAAGTTTCCATGCAGCTCTCTGTAATCCCTCCTTCCAGAACCTCCCTCTTGTCCCCAGGTAACCACTAATATCCTTTTGGTCACTACAGATTAGTTTCTATGTTCTAGAATTTTATATGGATGAAATAATATTTCCTCCTTTTTTTTTTTTTGATTTAACATAAATGATTTTGCGATTCATCTATGTCATGGCTTGTATTAGTAGTTTATTCCCTGAATTGCTGATTACTATTTCTTTGTATGGATGTACCAAAGAGTTTTAATCCATTAACCTATTAAAGGATTAATGGACCTTTGGGTTGTCTCCAATTTTTTTTTTTTTTTTTTTTTTGCTATTACAAGTAAATCTGCCTAGAACACTGTGCACATCTTTTTATGGACATGCCTTCATTTCTTTTGGGTAAATAACTAGATGATCATATGGTAGGTACACATTTAACTTTTTAAGAAACTGTCAAGCTGTTTTCATCAGGAGTGTTTTAATGCTGTTCTCAATACATTTTATACATTCTTTATTAAGTTTATTCTCAAGTATATATTCTTCTTTGTCGCTTTTACAAAAAAATATGGGATTTTCTCTACCATTTTCAATTGTAACTGGTTATTGACTGTTCACATGAAGACTATTAATTTCTGTATGTTACTTTTATAACCTCCTACATTATTGTATTCTTGTTTGAGTTTATTTTTTATTTATTTTTAATTGGATGATAATTGCTTGACAATATTGTGTTGGTTTCTGCCATATACCAACATGAATCAGTCATAGGCATACATGTATCCCCTCCCTCTTGAACCTCCCTCCCACCTCCCATCCCATCTTTAGGTAGTCACAGCACACCAGGTTTGATCTCCCTCTATCACACAGCAGAACCTTACAGTTTTATTTTTTATTTTAATTAATTTTTTTATTGAATGATAATTGCTTTACAGAATATTATTGTTTTCTCTCACATCTTGACATGAATCAGCCATAGGTATACATAT
Organism: Bubalus kerabau; assembly: GCF_029407905.1. Classification (NCBI taxonomy): domain Eukaryota; kingdom Metazoa; phylum Chordata; class Mammalia; order Artiodactyla; family Bovidae; genus Bubalus; species Bubalus kerabau. Next base: position 12,185,160 of record NC_073637.1, on the reverse strand, counting down.
ATCCCCTCCCTTTTGACCCTCCCTCCCATCTCCCACCCCATCCCACTCCTCTAGATTGGTACAGAGGCCCTGTTTGAGTTTCCTGAGCCATACAGCCAATTCCCGTTGGCTATCTATTTCACATATGGTAATGTAAGTTTACATGTGACTCTTTCCATACATCTCACCCTCGCCTCCCCTCTCCCCATGTCCATAAGTCTACTCTCTATGTTTGTTTCTCCATTGCTGCCCTGTAAATAAGTTCTTCAGCACCATTTTTCTAGATTCCATATATATGCATTAGAATATAATATTTATCTTTCTCTTTCTGACTCACTTCACTCTGTATAATAGATTCTAGGTTCATCCACCTCATCAGAACTCATTCAAATGCATTCCTTTTTATGGCTGAGTAATATTCCATTGTGAATATGTACCAAAACTTCTTTATCCATTCATCTGTCAATGAACATCTAGGTTGCTTCCATGTTCTAGCTATTGTAAATAGTGCTGCATTGAACAATGGGATACGTGTGTCTTTTTCAATTTTGACTTCCTCAGGGTGTATGCCTAGGAGTGGGATTGCTGGGTCATAAGGTGGTTCTATTCTTAGTTTTTAAAGGAATCTCCATACTGTTCTCCATAGTGGCTGTATCAATTTACGTTCCCACCAACAGTGCAAGAGCATTCCCTTTTCTCCACATCCTCTCCAGCATTTATTGTTTGTAGAATTTTTAATGATGGCCATTCTGACCGTTGTGAGGTGATATCTCATTGTAGTTTTGATTTGCATTTCTCTAATAACTATGAGCGATGATGAGCATCTTTTCATGTGTTTGTTAGCCATCTGTATGTCTTCTTTAGAGAAATGTCTGTTTAAGTCTTTTTCCCACTTTTTGACTGAGTTGTTTGTTTTTTGGCATTGAGTTGTATGACCTGCTTATATATTTTGGAAATTAATACATTGTCAGTTGTTTCATTTGCTATTATTTTCTCCCATTCTGAGGGTTGTCTTTTCACCTTGCTTATAGTTTCCTTTGCTGTGCAAAATCTTTTACGTTTAATCAGGTCCCACTTGTTTACTTTTGTTTTTATTTCCATTACTCTAGAAGGTGGGTCATAGAGGATCTTGCTTTGATTCATGTCATTCAGTGTTCTGCCTATGTTTTCCACCAAGAGTTTTATAGTTTCTGGTCTTACATTTAGAACTTTAATCCATTTTGAGTTTGTCTTTGTGTATGGTGTTAGAAAGTGTTCTAATTTTATTCTTTTACATGTAGCTGTCCAGTTTTCCCAGCACCACTTATTGAAGAGGCCGTCTTTGCCCTTTTGTATATTCTTGCCTTCTTTGTCGAAAATAAGGTATTCATAGGTGCATGGATTTCTTTCTGGGCTTTCTATCTTGTTCCATTGGTCTATAGTTCTGGTTTTGTACCAGTACCATACTGTCTTGATGACTGTAGCTTTGTAGTATAATCTGAAGTCAGGAAGGTTGATTCCTCCAGCTCCATTCTTTTTTCTCAAGACTGTTTTGGCTATTTGGGGTCTTTTTTGTTTCCATATGAATTGTGAAATTTTCTTTTCTAGTTCTGTGAAAAATGTCATTGGTAATTTGATAGGGATCACCTTGAATCTGTAGATTGCATTTGGTAGTATAGTCATTTTCACAATATTGATTCTTCCTACCTAGGAACATGGAATATCTCTCCATCTGTTTATGTTGTCTTTGATTTCTTTCATTAGTGTCTTATAATTTTCTGTGTACAGTTCTTTTGTCTCCTTAGGTAAATTTATTCCTAGATATTTAATTCTTTTTGTTGCAGTGGTAAGTGGGATTGATTTCTTAATTTCTCTTTTTGATTTCTCATTGTTAATATATAGAAATGCAAATGATTTCTGTGTATTGATTTTGTATCCTGCAACTTTGATAAATTCACTGATTAGCTCTAGCAATTTTCTGATACTATCTTTAGGGTTTTCTATGTACAGTATTATGTCATCTGCAAACAGTGAAAGCTTTACTTATTTTCCAATCTGGATTCCTTTTATTTCTTTTTCTTCTCTGAATGCTGTAACTAAGACTTCCAGAACTATGTTGAATAATAGTGGTGAAAGTGGACACACTTGTCTTGTTCCTGATTTTAGGTGGAATGCGTTCAGTTTTTCACCAGTGGTAGTGTTTGCTGTGGAGAAGGCAATAGCACCCCACTCTGGTACTCTTGCCTGGGAAATCTCATGGACAGAGGAGCCTGGTAGGCTGCAGTCCATGGGTCGCGAAGAGTCGGACACGACTGAACGACTTCACTTTCACTTTTCACTTTCATGCACTGGAGAAGGAAATGGCAACCCACTCCAGTATTCTTGCCTGGAGAATCCCAGGGACAGGGGAGCCTGGTGGGCTGCCGTCTATGGGGTCGCACAGAGTCGGACATGACTGACGCGATGTAGCAACAGCAGCAGTGTTTGCTGTAGGCTTATCATATATGGCCTTTACTATGTTGAGGTATGTTCCTTCTATGCCCATTTTTTTTTAAGAGTTTTAATCATAAATGGATGCTAAATTTTGTCAAAGGCTTTTTCTGCATCTATTGAGATGATCATATGGTTTTTATCTTTCAATTTATTAATATAGTGTATCACATTGGTAGATTTGTGTATATTGAAGAATCCTTGCATTCCTGGAATAAACCCAGCTTGATCATGGTGTATGAACTTTTTGATGTGTTGCTGAATTCTGTTTACTAAAATTTTGTTGAGTATTTTTACATCTATGTTCATTAGTGATATTGGCCTTTAGTTTCTTTTTTTGTGTTGTCTTTGTCTGGTTTTGGTATTGGGGTGATGGTGGCCTCATAGAATGAGTTTGGAAGTGTTCCTTCCCGTGCAATTTTTTTGAAAGAGTTTTAGAAGGATACACATTAACTCTTCTCTAAATGTTGGATAGAATTCTCCTGTGAAGCCATCTGGTCCTGGGCTTTTGTTTTTGGGGAGATTTTTGATCACAGCTTCAATTTCATTGCTTGTAACTGGATTGTTCATAATTTCTATTTCTTCTTGGCTCAGTCTTGGAAGATTGAACTTTTCTAAGAATCTGTCCATTTCTTCCAGGTTATCTGTTTTATTGTCATGTAGTTGTTCATAATAGTCTCTTATAATCCTTTCTATTTCTGCATTGTCTGTTGTAACCTCTCTTTTTTTATTTCTAATTTTGTTGATTTGATTCTTCTCTCTTTTTTTCTTGATGAGTCTGGCTGAAGGCTTGTCAATTTTGTTTATCTTCTCAAAGAATCAGCTTTTAGTTTTATTATTTTTTACTGTTGTTTCCTTCATTTCTTTTTCATTTATTTCTGCTTGGTAGTTTATAATTTTTTTCCTTCCACTAATTTTGTTTGTTTGATTTTCTTTTTCCAGTTGTTTTAGGTGTAAAGTGAGGTTACCTATTTGATGTTTTTCCTTGTTTCCCGAGGGAGGATTGTATTGCTATAAATTTCCCTCTTAGAACTGCTTTTGCTGCATCCCATAGGTTTTGGGTTGTCATGTTTGCTTCTAGAAATTTTTTGATTTCCCTTTTGATTTCTTCAGTAACCTGTTGGTTATTTAGAAATGTGTTGTTTAATCTCCATGTGTTTGTGTTTCTTGCAGTTTTTTTTTCTTGTAATTCATATCTAGTTTCAAAGCATTGTTGTCAGAGAAGATGCTTGATATTATTGCAGTTTTTTAAAATTTACTGAGGTTTGATTTGAAGTAACCCAAGATGTGGTCTATCCTGGAGAATGTTCCATGTGCACTTGAGAAGAAGGTGTATTCTTCTGCATTTGGATGGGATGTCCTGAAGATATCAATGAGATCCATCTCATCTAATGTATCATTTAAGACTTGTGTTTCCTTTTTTTAATTTTCTGTTTTGATAATCTGTCCATTGGTGTGAGTGGGGTGTTAAAGTTTCCTACTATTATTGTGTTACTGTCAATTTCTCCTTTTATGTCTGTTTGTGTTTGTCTTACCTATTGAGGTGCTCCTATGTGGGTTGCATAGATATTTGCAATTGCTATGTCTTCCTCTTGGATTGATCCCTTGATCATTATGTAGTATCTTTCCTTATCTCTTGTAATCTTCTTTATTTTAAAGTCTATTTTGTTCGATATGAGGATTGCTACTCCAGCTTTCTTTTGCTTCCCATTTCCATGGAATATATTTTTACATTCTCTCACTTCCAGTCTATATGTGTCTTTAGGTCTGAAATGGGTTTCTTGTAGACAGCATATATATGGGTCTTGTTTTTGTATCCATTCAGCCAGTCTGTGTCTTTTGGTTGGAGCATTTAATCCATTTACATTTAAAGTAATTATTAATATATATGTTCCTATTGCCATTTTCTAAGTTGTTTGGTGTTGATTTTGTAGATCTTTTTTCTTCTTTTGTATTTCTTGACTATATAAGTCCCTTTAACATTTGTTGTAAAGCTGGTTTGTTGGTACTGAATTCTCTTAACTTTTGCTTGTCTGAAAAGCTTTTTATTTCTCCATCAGTTTTGAATGAGATCCTTGCCGGGTACTGTAATCTTGGTTGTAGATTTTTCCTTTTTAGTACTTTAAATATATCCTGCCATTCCCTTCTGGTCTGCAGAGTTTCTGCTGCAAGATGAGCTGTTGAGCATGTGGGGTTTCCCTTGTATGTTACTTGTTGCTTCTCCCTTGCTGCTTTCAATATTTTTTATTTGTGTTTAGTCTTTATTAGTTTGATTAGTATGTTTCTTGGTGTGTTTCTCCTTCGGTTTATCCAGTATGGGACTGTTTGTGCCTCTTGGACTTGATTGACTATTTCCTTTTCCATGTTGGGGAAATTTTCAACTATAATCTCTTCAAAAATTTTCTCATACCCTTTCTTTTTCTCTTCCAGGACCCCTATAATTTGAATGTTGGTGTGTTTGATATTGTCCCAGTGGTCTCTGAGTCTATCACCAGTTCTTTTCATTCTTTTTACTTTATTCTGCTCTTCAGAAGTTATTTCCATCATTTTATCTTCCAGCTCACTGATTCATTCTTCTGCTTCAGATATTCTGCTATTAATTCCTTCTAGAGTATTTTTAATTTCAGTAATTGTGTTGTTTGTCTCTGTTTGTTTATTCTTTAATTCTTCTAGGTCTTTGTTGATTGATTCTTGCAGTTTCTCCATTTTATTTTCAAGGTTTTTGATCATCTTTACTATCATTATTCTGAATTCTTTTTCAGGTAGCTTGCCTATTTCCTCTTCATTTACTTGGACTTCTGTGTTTCTAGTTTGTTCCTTCATTTGTGTAGTATTTCTCTGCCTTTTTACTATTTTTTTTGACTTATTGTGTTTGAGGTCTCCTTTTCCCAGGCTTCAAGGTTGAATTCTTTGTTCCTTTTGGTTTCTGCCCTCCTAAGTTTGGTCTAGTGGTTTGTGTAAGCTACGTATAGGGTGAGATTTGTGTTGAGTTTTTGTTTGTTTGTTTTTCCTCTGATGGGCAAGGCTGAGTGAGGTGGTAATCCTGTCTGCTGATGATTGGGTTTGTACTTTTGTTTTGTTTGTTGTTTAGATGAGATGTCCTGCACAGGGTGCTACTGGTGGTTGGGTGATGCGGGGTCTTGTATTCAGGTGGTTTCCTTTGTGTGAGTTCCCACTATTTGATCCTCCCTAGGGTTAGTTCTCTGGTAGTGTAGGGTCTTGGAGTGAGTGCTCCCCCTCCAAAGGCTCCAGGCTTGATCTTTGATCAGGAATGAAGATTCCCCAAGTGGTTTGTTATGGCATTACATGAGATTAAAACAAATATCCAAAAATGAGAAACCAAAGATGACCCCCAGACAAATGGCAGTTACATCAGGCAAATAATAATTAAAATAATGGAATATACACACATACATATACACCCATGAGCAAAAACAGTCCAACAAAAATACAGTACAGTAGATTGACCTGGTGAACGAAGGAAATCAAAAAGTATATTTACCAGTTAAGAACAAAACTAATTAAAGCACAAACTGGAAAACAAAACTAAAGCAAGGTGCCAAGTGGGGAATAAAGCAATGAAAGTAAAACTTACAAAATGTTGAGAGAAAAGAAAAGAAAGAAAGAATAGATATACAAAGTTAAATAGTCATGTCCAACTCTTTGCAACCCCATGGACTGCAGCACGCCAGACTTCCCTGTCCATCACCAACTCCCGGAGTTTACTCAAACTCATGTCCATTGAGTCAGTGATGCCATCCAACAATCTCACCCACTGTCATCCCCTTCTCCTCCTGCCTTCAATCTTTCCCAGCATCAGGGTCTTTTCCAATGAGTCAGTTCTTTGCATCAGGTGGCCAAAGTATTGGAGTTTCAGCTTCAGCATCAGTCCTTCCAATGAATATTCAGGACTGATTTCCTTTAGAATGGACTGGATCTCCTTGCAGTCCAAGGGACTCTCAAGAGTCTTCTCCAACAGCACAGTTCAAAACATCAATTCTTCGGTGCTCAGCTTTCTTTATAGTCCAACTCTCACATCCATACATCACTACTGGAAAAACCATAGCTTTGACTAGACGGACTTCTGTTGGCAAAGTAATGTCTCTGCTTTTTAGTATGCTGTCTGGGCTGGTCATAGCTTTTCTTCCAAGGAGCAAGTGTCTTTTAAGTTCATGGCTGCAGTCACCATCTGCAGTAATTTTGGAGCATCCCCCAAATAAAGTCTGTCACTGTTTTCATTATTTCCCCATCTATTTCCCATGAAGTGATGGGACCCAGATGCCATGATCTTTGTTTTCCAAATGTTGAGTTTGAAGCCAACTTTTTCATTCTCTTTCACTTTCATCAAGAGGCTCTTTAGTTCTTCACTTTCTGGCATAATAGTGGTGTCATCTGCATTTATGAAGTTATTGATATTTCTCCTGGCAATCTTTATTCCAGCTTGTGCTTCATCCAGCCTGGCATTTCATATGATGGACTCTGCATATAAGTTAAATATGCTGGGTGACAATACACAGCCTTGACGTGCTCTTTTCCTGATTTAGAACCAGTCTGTTGTTCCATGTCCAGTTCTAACTGTTGCTTCTTGATCTGTATAGAGATTTCTCAGGAGGCATGTCAGGTGGTCTGGTATTCCCATCTGTTGAAGAATTTTCCAGAATTTGTTGTGATCCACACAGTCAAAGGCTTTGGCATAGTCAATAAAGCAGAAGTAGATGTTTTTCTGGAACTCTTGCTTTTTTGATGATCCAGTGGATGTTGGTAACTTCATTTCTGGTTCCTCTGCATTTTCTAAAACCAGCTTGAATATCTGGAAGTTCACAGTTCACGTATTGCTGAAGCCTGGCTTGCAGAATTTTGAGCATTACTTTACTAGCGTGTGAGATGAGTGCAATCTGAGTGCAATGACAGTAGGAATGAGTGCAAGAACAGTAGGAAAGGCAAATAGAGGAATAAATGTAGAGAAATATGATAGGTTTTTAAAAATTAAAACTATAAAAAGGAGAAAAGAAAAAAAAAAACAGAAAAAGAAAAAAGGAAAAAAAAAGGAAAACTCTACAGAACTGCAAAGGCCCAACATGGAGGCAGAGGTTTATAACAACAATAAAAAGTGTGACTGAATATACACATATGCACCCATAAGCAAAATCAAAACAGTCAAACAAAAATAACATACAATAGACTGACCCAACAAACAAAGGTAACCAAAAATTATATATACCATAAGAAAACTAACTAAAACACAAACTGGAAATCAAAATTAAAGCAAGGTGCCAATTGGGGAATAAAGCAATGAAAATAAAACTAACAAATATGTTCAGAGGAAAGGAAAGAAAGAGAAAAAGAAAGAATCAATATGCAAATTTAAATAGAGGTAGATAAAGAAGATTTATATACATTAAAAATTAACTGCAAGGGGAGAAGAACAGTAGGAGAAGCAAACAAAGGAATAAATGTAGAAAAAAAATAGGTTTAAAAAATTAAAATTAAAAAAATTAAATTAAAAAGAAAACCAAAAACAAAAAGGAAAACACAGAATAGCAAAAGCCCAACGTAGAGGCAGAAGTTTATAACAACAATAAAAAATGTGACTGAGAAAAAAAAAAGCTCAAAAGTTTATTAGATTTCAGAGTGCCAATAAAATCAACAACTACAACAGAAGGGAGAAAAAAAGGAAAAAAAAATCAAAAAGAATCTACAGAGCAAGTCAAAACATAAGGATAGTAAATGTTTTTCTTAAGTCACTGCTGTCAGAGTCCTTTCCCTCACTGGGAGTCACAGTCCACCTCACCTCCCTAGGATGCCCTCCCACACTGTGCTGATCTCTGGACCTGCTGTGGGGGCAGCTCAGATTCTAATCTGGTCCTACTCCTGTGTGTTCCTGCCTCCAATGTCCACAGCTATCAGAACTAGTGCGTCTTCTTTTGTGGGAGCTCTCAATGACCTTTTATATATTCCATAGACACAAAGTCTGCCTAGTTGATTGTGTGGCTTTAATCTGTGGTTTGTACAGCTGGTGGGAAGGCTTTGGGTCTTCTTCCTTAGCCACACTGCCCCTGGGTTTCAATTGTGGCTCTATTTCCACCTCTGCATGTGGATTGTCCACTGGGGTTTGCTCCTGAGGCTGCCCTGGAGGACTTGGGTTTGCCCCTGTGAGGACCAGGTGTGGAGGTGGTGCAGCTGCTTGGGTCGCAGGGTTTCTGGCAGCACCAGGTACTCAGGGGAGTTGGCAGCTAGGGCAGCAGGAAATACAGTGCTCTAGAAGGGTATGGCAACCAGTATTGGCCAATATGCTCCAGTATTCTTGCCTGGAGAAACCCCTCCCTGACAGAGAAGCCTGGCAGGCCATAGTCCACGGGTCGCAAATAGTCGGACATTACTGAAGTGACGCTGTGTGCAAAGATGCAAGCCTTTTTTGCCTGTGGCAGCTCTGCCCCAGTGAGAGTTGAGCAAGAGGGTGGTGCAGCTGCTTGGCTTGCAGGGACCCTGGTGGTGCCAAGTGTGCAGGGACTCGGACTGCCCCTGCCACAGGAGTTATGGCCCTATCAGGGTCTTTTTTCCAGCCTTTTGTAGCTGGCAATCAGAAGGCCTCTTTGGCCAGTTTTTCAATAGTTCTGCCCATTCAGGCACTTAGAGGGCTCGATTGCCTGGGAGCCTTCTCTTTGTTCAGTGAGTCAGGCACTTAAATGGGCACCCTGGGTGGGGTCCTGCTCTGTAGTTCAGTGTGTCAGGCATTTGATGGGCCAGCCTCTCTATTGTTCAGCTGCAGATGCTGGCAGTGTGGGGAGAGAGAGAGCCCCTATGCGTGACTCAGCAGTATCGCCTTGCTTCCATGGCTGCTCAGCTTTCCTCCACAGGCATTTCCAACCACAGTCTCCTCCCTCACATCCCCTCAATCCATCTCACCACAGTTAACAGCAGCCCTTGCTCTGGGATTGCTCCACAATCCCCAAACTCCAGCTCCCAGCCGCTGCACCTTCCAGGGGACCTGTGTCCCTGTCCAGGGTATGTACGGCTGCGGCAAGGACTGTCTGATTCTCATTCCATTTAGACTGCCACAGATCAGCTGTTTCATTCTCAGCCTTAAATGTTTCTCCTCTGACTCAGACAGTTGCCCCGATGTGGGGATCAGACCGCTGCTTCAGTTCCCCGACCGGCCGAGGGCAGGTCTAGTCCTACTAACACTCCTGTTTTTCCCCCTGGTTCCTTCATCCTACCGAGTTTTGCATGGTTCTGTATATTCTCTCCCTCTGGTCAGGTACTCTTGTCTGCTCTCGGCTGGTGTTCTGCATGCACTTCTTTGCCTGAAGGTGTGTTCCTGATGTGTCCCATGGAGAGAGATGTACTCCACGTCCACCACTCCTCCACCATCTTGTTCTCGAGTTTATTTTTTAATTGGTTTATATTACTTGAAAATAGAGGCAATTTATTCTTTATAACTTTGCATAGCTTTAGTTGATTTTTCTTATCAAATTGCATTGGCTATTACTTCCAGCACAATGCTGAAAGCAGAGGAGATAGTGAACATGTTTTCCTTGTTCTTGATCTTAGTGGAAAAGTCCCTAGTGTCTTCCCACTAAGGAAGATGTTGTTAAGAAAGTATTCAACAGTTCTTATTTTCTTAAATGGTTAAGTTGGAAATGCATATTGAATTTTGATACTTTTCAGCATCTCTGGAGATAATCACATTTTTCCTTTGATCTCTTAATTTTTTGGACTATATTAATATAATTCCTATGATGAAATCAGGTGCATTCCTGGCATAAATGCCATTTGGTCATTTGCCTTCATTTATGAAGATTTTTATTTTTTTGGAGAGGAAATGGGACTGGATATGAGATTTTTGATTGGTTGTTATTTTATTTCAGCACTTTAGAAATTTTATTCCATTGACTGCATCTATAATTTCTGTTGAAAAGTCAGTTAGCAAACATTGCTATTCCTTTGGATGTAAGGCATCTTCTTTATCTGGATGCTTTTAAGATTTTTCTCTTTTCCTTTGATCTTTAGCAGTTTTACTACAATATGCCTAGATGTTGCTTTATTCTGCAACTTGGTATCTTCCAATAGTTTTAGGAATTGAAAGCACCTCTTCAAATATTTGTTTTGCTTTTTCTCTCCCTCCTCTCATTTTTGGGATTTGGTTACACAATATATGAGATGTTTCAATATGTCCCAAATGTCTCATGATTTTTTCTGTATTTTCCACCATCATTTTTTTCATGTGTGTTTAGTTTAAATACTTTTAGTGACTCTGAGTCACAAATCTGCACTTTAGCTGTTTCTAATCTGCTATTAAAGCCACTTACTGTATTCTTACTTTTATTTAACTCTTTGAAAAATTTCTAGAATTGCTGTTTGATGGTTTTAAAAAGGGATTTCAATTTCCTAATGATCTCTTTTACCTTTCCATCTACTCCCTAGAATCAATTCAGTTCAGTTCAGTTATTCAGTTGTGTCCGACTCTTTGCAGCCCCATGGACTGCAGCATGCCAGGCTTCCCTGTCCATCACCAACTTCTGGAGTCTGCTTAAACTCCCTAGAAAAGATAACTTTAATCTTGATGATAGTCAAGTGTACACCTGACAACCTAAATATGTGGATAATCTGGAGATTCACTTATGTCATTTTTTTCCGGCTCTTGGCTTTTGTTCATTTTTTTCTCTTTTCTGGCATACCAATACATTTATGATTGAATATCAGATATTGCATATGAAAATGTAGAGGCTCTTGGTGAAGTGGTCCTTCTCCAGATAGGACTGAATTTTCTTTTGGCAGATGAGAATGACCACATTATCCTATTTTGTGTGAGACTGAGTTTTGGGCTGTTAAGGCTGATCTACTTTGGATTTGTTCTTTAATTTTAATTGAAATAGAATTGACACACAATATTATGTTAGTTTCAGGTGTATGACATAATGATTTTACATTTACATAATTATGAAATGATCATGGGAGTTCAGTAAACCATACAAAGTTATTACAATATTATTGACCATATGTCTTATGCTGTATGTTATATACCTGTGACCTATTTATTATATAATTAGATGTTCATAGCTCTTAATTTGCAGCATATATTTCACCAAACCCAACCCTCTCCCTCTGGCCACCACCCATTTATTCTCTGTACCTATGAGTCTGTTTTTGGTTTATTTTTTAGATTCCCACATATAAGTGAGATCATGCATTGTTTTCTCTGACTTATTTCACTTAGCATAATACCCTCTAGATCCATCCATGTTGTTAGCAATAGGAAGATTTTTAAATGGCTGAGTAATCTTCCATTTGAATGTATATACTAGGGACTTCCCTGGTGGTCCAGTGGTTAAGAATCTGCCTTCTAATGCAGAGGATGCCAATTCCATCCCTGTCTGGGAACTAAGCTACCACATGCCATGGGGCAACTAAGCCCACAAGCTGCAACTAAGACCCAATGCCTTTAAGAAGGATAAAGTTGGATAAAGAAGATATATGCTACATCTTCTTATCCATCCGTCTATTGATGGACACTTAAGTTGCTTCTGCTTCTTGACTCTTATAAATCATGCTGCAATGAACATTGGAGTACATATATCTTTTTGAATTTGTGTTTTTGTTTTCTTTGGGTAAATACCCAGCAGGGAAATTGCTGGATCATATGGCAGTTCTATTTCTAAAATTTTAAGGAATCTCTGTACTATTTACTGTAATGTCTGCACCAAGTTACTATCATTGTAAACTTTACTATGCATTGTAAACTCTAAAGTTCTCTCTACTAATTATTGCTACTGTTAGGCAGTGAATACAAAAGATGTGGCACAAGAGGACTTCCTTTTCTCCACATCCTCACCAACAACTTATCTCTTGTCTTCTTGAAGTCAGCCATTCTGACAGGTGCGAGGTGATATCTCCTTGTGTTTTGATTTGCATTTCTCTGATAATTAGTGATGTTGAGCATCTTGTCATATGAATTGCTTTGTTTTCATGGGAGTCACTTTGACTTTTGGATCTATTGCATTGTAAACTCTAAAGTTCTCTTACTAATTACTGCTACTGTTAGGCAGTGAATACAAAAGATGTCACACAGTCAAAACTACTGGCTCTTGGTGCCTTTGAACTCCCCGCATCATTGCTCTATGAAGCCCTGTTCATAGCACCTGTCATAACATTTCACACACAGCAGATGCTCAGAAATGCTTGGTTAACCAATCCAAGAGGCTGCAGTTAGACACCTTTATTCTGCAGATGGAAGGGAGGTTCAGAAGTTCTTTTTCAGTCATCTTGGGGTGTCACTTTTTTTCTTTTTCTGAAATTCTCTCACATCTGGAAACATCTATCAGAGCACTGGGACAGGCCTTTTGATTTTTAATTGCATGTGTCTAAGCAGAGAGGTAAGGAGGGGGAAGAAATGGAAGAAGCTATTGTATGGTCAGAGCAGCACATTTGTAGGCCTGAAAACTGGATTCTCTCAGTTCATCCAGGTGGAACTGGTCACAGGGCTGCTCCATGCCTGAACTGCCAGGAGTTTGACAAATGGACCAACATGCCAAATTAATAATTTCCTCCATGACATTTACATGACTTGAGCACTGGAACAAAGAGAATTCACAGAGCACTTCCTCCTGGAAGAAATGTCACCTCAAGAGACTAAACCATAGATAAGAAGGGTGTGTAGGGAGCACAGAATTGCACATAGAGAGGTTCTTTATCAAGGCTGTGTGTACTGGGGCATTGGAAAATGTGTGTCCCTTCCTGATTTAGGGATATTAAATTTGTTTTTATTGGAGTATAATTGCTATACAATGTTGTATTAGTTTCTGGTATATACAACAAACTGAATCAGCTTTAGGTATACATGTGTCTCCTCCCTCTTGAGCCCCCTTTCCCACCCTCGCTCCCTCCCACCCCTCTAGGTCATCACAGAGCACTGAGCTGAGCTCCCTGTGCTGTGCAGCAGCTCCCCACTGGCTGTCTATGTCACACCCTCTAGTGTATATGTGCCAGTGCTGCTCTCCCAGTTTCTCCCACCCTCCCTCCCCCAACACTGTGTCCACAACTCCATTCTCTGCATCTGCGTCACTGCTCCTCCCCTGCAAACACCAATCTCAATGGCCATCATCAGAAAATCTACAAACAATAAATGCTGCAGAGAGTGTGGAGAAATGAAAATCCTCTTGCACTGTTAGTGGGAATGCAAACTGATACAGCCACTATGGAGAACAGTATGGAGGCTCCTTGCTGCCACGGCTGCTAAGTTGCTTCAGTCGTATCCGATTCTGTGCGACCCCATAGACGGCAGCCCACCAGGCTCCCCCGTCCCTGGGATTCTCCAGGCAAGAACACTGGAGTGGGTTGCCATTTCCTTCTCCAATGCATGAAAGTGAAAAGTGAAAGTGAAGTCACTCAGTCGTGTCTGACTCTTAGCGACCCTATGAACTATAGCCTACCAGGCTCCTCCGTCCATGGTATTTTCCAGGCAAGAGTACTGGAGTGGGGTGCCATTGTCTTCTCCGATGGAGGCTCCTTAAAAAGCTAAAAATAGAGCTACCATATCACCCAGCAATCTCACTACTGGGCATATACTCTGAGAAAACCATAATGCAAAAAGACACGTGTACCCCAACGTTCACCGCAGCACTGTTTACGATAACCAGGCCATGGAAGCAGCCTGAATGTCCACTGATAGATGAATAAAGAAGACGTGGTACACCCATACAGTGGAATACTACTCAGCCATAAAAGGAACAAAATTGGGTCATTTGTAGTTATGTGGACCTAAGGTCTGTCATACAGAGTGTAGTAAGTCAGAGAAAAACAAATATCATATATTAACACTTCCCTTGTGGCTCAGATGGTAAAGCGTCTGTCTGCAATGCAGGAGACTGGGGTTCGATCCCTGGGTCGGGAAGATCCCCTGGAGAAGGAACTGGCACCCCACTCCAGTACTATTGCCTGGAAAATCCCATGGACAGAGGAGCCTGGTAGGCTACAGTCCATGTAGTCGCAAAGAGTCGGACACAACTGAGTGACTCCACTTTTCACTTTCCATGGCATCTAGGGACATTTTCTGTTCATTTGTTCATTTATTTATTCAATTTGTGTCTCTTGAGCCTGCCCTGTGTTAGGCACTGGGATGGTCTCCCATCCTCCGGCAGGCTGGCCTGGGCTTGCTCACACAGCAGGGAGAGCGATGCTGTGCAAGGGCTCTTGGGGGTCTGGACTTGGGACTGATGGCCCATTGCTCCCACCACATTCCATTGGCCCAAGCGTCACGAGGCTGGTCCAGGTAAAAAGTGCAATGAAACAGACCCTCTTTCCTTTGATGGAAAGAGCCATAAAGTGGTGCGGAAAGTGCCCAGATCCAGGGAAGAGTGAAGAATGGTGGTGGCTATTTTTGCCATCAGCTGCAATGACTCACGCAGACGAGTGTGGTTGAATTGGCTGGCTATGTAGGGAGCCTGGGGCAGGAAGAAAAGTTAGATAATTGAAAAAAAAATTCAGGTTATACAACACCTCATTAAATGAGGGTTAATTGGCTGAAAGTGGTATCACGTTTCTCCTGCAGTGAACATTTCTCTCTAAATCCCTGGGACTGAGCTCAGCTCGATGCTCTGTGATGACCTAGAGGGGTGGGATGGCGGAGGTGGGAAGGAGGTCCAAGAGGGAGGGGATATATGTACACAGACTGCTGACTCACGTTGTTGTACAGCAGAAACCAACACAACATTGTAAAACAATTATCCTCGAATTAAAAAACATCTCTGGGACCAATCAGAGAAAGGTGGTGAGAGACGTGCAGCCAGGTTTCACCCACGCAAGCTGGCGTGATGGTCTCTACAGGACGCCTGGGATGAGGGTGTGAGCCTCCAGGACACAGGTGCTCATCGAAGCCTGGGGACTAGCGCAGGCAGGCAGGGAGATGAGAATTTTTTTTTAAGTAGTCAGAAAGTTAGGACAGCAGAGCAAGAGAGGACCCAGAGATTCAAACTCAGGGTTGGAAGATAGATTACAAGGTAAGATGACATTTGAATAGATGGAAACTTGGATTCTTGTAAATACCAAGCAACTACCATACTGTTTATGCTGTATGTGGCTTGTGCCATTTTGCTGTGCTGGGGACACCTGCTACGGTTCCAATGGGATCCTAGATAATAGCTTGGTATCTCAGGACTTTTAAAAAGCGTGCGTGCTTAGTCGTATCCGACTCTTTGCCACCCAAGGACTGTAGCCCACCAGGCTCCTCTAGGCAAGAATACTAGAGTGGATAGCCATTTCTTTCTCCAAGGGATCTTCCCAACCCAGGGGCTGAACCTGGGTTTCGTGCAGGCAGATTCTTTACCATCTGAGCTTCCAGGGGAATCCCATTTTAAAAGGCACATTAGGTTCTCAGTAGAATGTCTGCCCCATAGAAGGGTCTCAACAAATGATTGCCATTGTACTGTTATTACTGTTTTTAGTGTAGCTACAGTTTTGCAGATTGGAGGTCTGGGGGTCTCATCCCTCTCTGTACCGAGATGCCCCATTCCTATGAGTTCTATTGTCAGTCAGGTGAGTGGGAACCCAGCTTGAGGAAACAGCTGGGAGGGGGTGGAATGGAGGGGGTGCGGTGAGAGCACAATCTGTATCCTTTCTAAAAACGGCTCTCATGGGAGAAAAGTACTAGTCACTGCCATTCTTCTGCATCTGGTGTTAATTCTTCCAGGTAAAGGACACTATAAATGGAGTGTTAAGTTCTTAATTTAGAGTGTTTCGGTGGGGAGTGGGGGGGGTTGCAGTTATTCATTTTATTAGTCACTGTTCAAGGCTTTGAAGAGAGCAGAAGTTTTGATGTTGAAGGAAATATCTCACTTGCATCATGGGACTTTTCTTTTGAATACCCTGGCGCTGGATTTGGAAACAGGTGGGTTGTCGTGGGTGTCATAGGTGTTTGGTGTGCTCTCGGAGGGGAGAGGATTGAAAGTCAGTAACAAAGAAGAACTTCATATTGCACAGACTATCGAAGTAGCCTTCTGATCGGCCTCCTGTTTCCACTTTATTCTCCTCCAACCCTTTTTCTATATGGTAGCCAAAGTGGTTTTCTTAAAATCAGATGTTGAAGGACCTACTGTGTAGCACAGGGAACTCTGCTTAAGGTTAGGTGGCAGCATGGACGGGAGTGGGGTTTGGGGAGAATGGTTACGTGTATATGTATGGCTGAGTCCCTTTGCTGTTCATCTGAGACTATCACAACATTGTTAATCAGCTATATGCCAATATGGCTTCCCAGGTGGCACAGTGATGAAGAATCCACCTGCCGACGGAGGAGATTCGGATTTGATCACCGGGTCAGGAAGATCCCCTGGAGAAGGGAATGGCAACCCACTTCAGTATTCTTGCCTGGAGAGCTCTGTGGACAGAGGAACCTGGTGGGCTACAGTCCATGGGGATGCAAAGAGTTGGACACGACTGAGCCACTAACAACCTGAACCTGATGTGCACGTATGGCTGGTTCACTTTGCTGTGCAGTAGACACTAACACAACATTGTAAAGCAGCTGCTGCTGCTGCTGCTGCTAAGTCACTTCAGTCGTGTCCGACTCTGTGCGACCCCATGGACTGTGGCCTATCAGGCTCCTCCGTCCGTGGAATTCTCCAGGCAAGAGTACTGGAGTGGAGTGCCATAAGCAGCTATAATGCAACAAAAAAGTTTTTAGAAAGAAGTTACTGCTTTTAAAATGGTGATTAGGAAAAACCTCTGTAAGAAGATGATTGAAGCTGAGACCCAAAGGATAAGAAATAGCCAGTTTTGAGAGGGGGCATGGCTGGTGCAGAAGCAAGCTAGAAGAAACAAATATGAATGGAGCTTAGTCAACAAAGAGCAGACAAGAGATGATTTGAAGATGAGAGTTCAAGACTATGGTCTGAAATTCTAAGCAAGGAATGGGATTTTACCCAGGGTAATGGAAATCTGCTTTTGATGATCGCCTCTTTTTTGATTGCCTTCCCATTTAGATCACCACAGAGCATTGAGTAGAGTTCCCTGTGCTATCAGATCAGATCAGATCAGTCGCTCAGTCGTGTCCAACTCTTTGCAACCCCATGAATCGCAGCATGCAAGGCCTCCCTGTCCATCACCAACTCCCGGAGTTCACTCAGACTCACGTCCATCGAGTCAGTGATGCCATCCAGCCATCTCATCCTCTGTCGTCCCCTTCTCCTCCTGCCCCCAATCCCTCCCAGCATCAGAGTCTTTTCCAAGGAGTCAACTCTTCGCATGAGGTGGCCAAAGTACTGGAGTTTCAGCTTCAGCATCATTCCCTCCAAAGAAATCCCAGGGCTGATCTCCTTCAGAATGGACTGGTTGGATCTCCTTGCAGTCCAAGGGACTCTCAAGAGTCTTCTCCAACACCACACTTCAAAAGCATCAATTCTTCGGCGCTCAGCCTTCTTCACAGTCCAACTCTCACATCCATACATGACCACAGGAAAAACCATAGCCTTGACTAGATGGACCTTTGTTGGCAAAGTAATGTCTCTGCTTTTGAATATGCTATCTAGGTTTGTCAGTAGGATATCTATTAGTTATCTATTTTATACATAGCATCAATAGTGTATGTATATGAATTCAAATCTCACAATTCATCCCACCCCACTTTCCCCTTTGGTACCCATAAAAAGCAGAATCTTCTTAAGACAGCAAAACATTTGATGTATGGCAGAAACCAACACCATATCATAAAGCAATTATCCTCCACTTAAAAATACTGTTTTTAAAAAAAGAAAATCATTGAAAAAACTTTGCCCCTTTCAATTAGTGACGAATTAAATAGCTAGTGGTTAGTGATTAATGACTAGTGACCAATAACATGAGCAACCCCATCCCCCCAACACTTTCCGTTTCACCAGCCGGTAGTTTCTTTCTCATAAATAGACAGTAGTGATGTTAGTCAATCATTTTTTCTTTGTTAAATTGCATAGTGCCTCTCTGTACCATTGTCTTGTGGCCAGAACTTCCTGTCATGAGCGTGAACTTCCTACCAGACCCACTAGTCACACAGCTGAGTAAGACCAGGAAAAATCATCTCAAAGTGAGAGTGTCCGGGGGCGCAGAAGTATGTTACATAAAGTATGTGTGATCCACCCCTGATGCTGTAAAGTGGGACCCTGGTCCATGTGGATGCTATGCAGGATTTTATGTTAGTGAATCAATTACTTTGTAAGCTCTCAGATGCTGTCCTACATCTTATGGGTGAGAAAGACACAGATCCAGAGAGATGGGATTCTATCATAAGCATCAGCATTGTACTTGGCAAAAAGTAAGCACTTAGTAAATCTTAGCTACATGAATTCTTTCTCCATCACAGGTAACTATCACAGGTAATGCCTCTGCCCTGGAATTGGTAGAATGGATTGAATCTTTCTGCCCTCCCTGTTGGATGCCTGTTAATAAATTTTTCTGCTGAGATTTTCAAGCAGATAACGTAATGGTGGAGTTGATGGTTTAAATTGCCCATTGTATTTCCGGCATAAGAAGCAGAGTGTTCCTGCATAGAAGAAGCCTGCGATCTGAATCTGTTTCCTTTTGTCTGGTCCAGAGTGCTATTGGTGGACTGCAGCCTGGATGTGGTTGATCAAACATGGAATGATATAAAGATAAAATCTTGTAAAGGAGATTTATGGTTATTAAATTAATTGAAATACTTCAGGATCCACAAATTCTTATTCAGAGTCCCAACTATTTGGAAAATATATGAAGATTAATGAAAAAAATTCTGGAATATTTTCTTTGTTTGACTTTAAACGTGGTTGAGAAGAGTCCGTGACTTGAGGGACTGACCCAGAGTCTCTATTTCTGTACCTGTTGGGCAGACTTGTAGCTTTGTTTTTGGTTCCATGGAGTGAAGACTGTTGATCATGTCTAAGAATATACAAAGCTGCTGCTAAGTCACTTCAGTCGTGTCCGACTCTGTGCGACCCCATAGACGGCAGCCCACCAGGCTCCCCTGTCCCTGGGATTCTCCAGGCAAGAACACTGGAGTGGGTTGCCATTTCCTTCTCCAATACAAAGCTAGACCAATGCTTTGTTAATTCTGCATTTGAGAATTGTGAAAAATAAAGAAATAATTTGTCTGCTGTTATTTTAACAGCACCCTGTTCTCCATTCTCTTCATTTTCTTGACCTCAGGCTAATTTTTTTTATTGTCAGAATCAGCACTCAGGTTGGACTGTTGTTGTTTTAACCCTATCCATAGAATCAGGGGATGTGCAGATTGGAAGAGAGGATCCAGGCCAACACTTCTAATTTTTCAGCTAGGGAAATTGAGGCTCAGAGCGGTCACATGGGGACCCAAACCTTATGAGAGAAGTTAGCAAAGGAATTGGGATTCAGAATAGGACTCTGGTCTCATCTTGTCGTGTACTTCTTGTTGCATTGTTGCATCAATGAAATGGACCTACTAGCTACTGTTCCTGCTATCCTGGAAAAAGAGAGGTGAAGGCTAGCAGAAACTAGAGGAGAAGAAGATGTGACGAGGAACTTCTCCCCAATGTGTCCTTGCTCTTTTCATCCTTGCACACAACTTGTGGTTGATGTGCTGAAGCTTCATTTTTGATGCACAAGCCATTGGGCCATCTCAGAGTGATGATCTGCTATGGTTGTTTAGCCGCTAAGTCGACTTTCTGTGGCCTCATGGACTGTAGCTCATCAAGCTCCTCTGTCCATGGGATTCTCCAGGTGAGAATACTGGAGTGGGTTACCATTTCCTTCTCCAGGGAATCTTCTCCAGGATACCCCTGACCCACGTCTCCTGCACTGCAGGCAGATTCTTTACCACTGAGCCATTGGGGAAGCCCGATGACCTGTTGGCATGTCCTAATTAAGATCTTTGGATGAGAACCAAGATAACAGGCTTAATAACTGTAGCTAATATTTTTGGAATACTGATGATGAGCTAGCTGTCTGTAAACTGTACCTCTGAGTTCTTCGTGACAGCCATAGATGAGCACTGTGATAATTCCATGGACAGGTAAGAAACCAGGGAGAGCTGGATAAATCGAGATCACTCAGAGGCTAAGTAAGGAAGCTGGAATGTGAGTTTTGCTCTGTTCTCACTGGGGTTTTATCAAGGGTTCAACATCATTACTTGCACCCAATCAGGAGCTAAAAAAACCTGTAAGGGACGATGGGCACATGTTGGGTCCCCAGTGCCCTGTGTAACAGTAGCCACCCCAGACTCAAATGGGAACAGAGCATACACCCCAGAATGCAGTATGGAAGCGAGGGGTACTTTATCTGCTCTGTCCTCTCCTGCTTTCTATTTCTGAAAATGAAAAAATATGCACTTTTAAGAATAACTAAATGCAATGTGCAATAATTGATTCACTGAATGATTCAACAACAACAAAAGCAAAAAGAAAACTATGGTTTTAAGACATTATTAAGATAATCAGGGAGAGCTAAATATGGAATGTATATTAGCTGACACTGTATCTTTGGCAAAATCCTCAACAGGTTAATTGCTTTGTGATCATGTCCCCGACCTTGGGAGTTAGAAAAACTTAGGGGTAAAGGGCCATGGTATCAAATTTGATCAAGTGCTATTAAATGGTAAACCTAGAGGAAGGATATACAGGGGTTCATTGTATTATTATTTCAATTTTTCTGTATAACTGAATTCGCTATAATGAAAAATTGAAAAGATCCCACTCTTCAGTTATCACAGAAGTAAAACATTCTTATTGTGTAAAATTAAAAATTTAGTGAAGAAAAAATGAAGAATATAAATATATAATCCTATCACCCAAAGTGCTGGTTTCCAAAAATGTAAACTTCTCTCCTTAGGTAGAAATAGATATTACATTGTCATCCTGTAATACTCACTTTCTGTATATGTGCATATGTGACTCAAACAAAAGTTTCATGAAATTACAGTTGTCTTTGCTATATTCACTGCCTTTTATACTTCCATTTAGTTTCTTAAAAAACAAAAAATGCTTATTTGGGACTTCCCTAGTGGTCTGATGGTTAGAAATCCAGCTGCCAATGCAGAGGTCATGGGTTCGATCCCTGGTCTGGAAAGACCCCACATGCCACGGAACAACTAAGCCCGTGCCCCATGACTGCCGAGTCTGAGCTCTAGAGCCCGGGCGCCACGGCTGCCGAGTCTGAGCTCTAGAGCCCGGGCGCCACGGCTGCCGAGTGTGAGCTGTAGAGCCCGGGCACCACGGCTGCCGAGTCTGAGCTCTAGAGCCCGGGCTCCACGGCTGCCGAGTCTGAGCTCTAGAGCCCGGGCGCCACGGCTGCCGAGTCTGAGCTCTAGAGCCCGGGCGCCACGGCTGCCGAGTCTGAGCTCTAGAGCCCGGGCGCCACAGCTGCTGAGCCCACATGTGGCAACTACTGGAGCCTGTGCTTGGCAGCAAGAGAAGCCACCGCGACGAGGAGCCCGCACACTGCAACTAGAGTGGAGCTGGCCCCCGCTCACTGCAACTAGAGAAAGCCCACGCTCAGCAACGAAGACCCACCACAGCCAAATAAAACAATAAATAAAATTTTAAAAATTCTTATTTGCTTTACAAACTCACCAGTCACCAGTTGTTTAAAACACATGACCTAGAATAAGTTGTTTAGAGTAAAATTAGTTGATAGGAGTGCTGGACCCAGGGTCGCCCTCCATACTCTTCTATTCCCGGTTCTGTTATCCGAGGGCTTCCTGGGCATCCCAGGATAGCATAGGACAGGAAAGCACTCTGCTTTCCAGAATCTTGGGGTTACTTTCTTGACTTCAGGATGTCCTGAGGCAGTGCATCTCCAGGGGGCTTGCTGCCCTCCAGTGTGCCAGCCTTCACAAAATCTCACAGAAGCAAGGTCTCCTCCAGATGGCAACCTGCTCCCTCCCCTTCCTGCCAACATCGCCTGAACAGTCCATATCTCCTCTGTAGGGGACAACCAGGAGACAAGCAGCACAACCCACTCTTCAGTTCAGGGCTATTTGACGCCATGGATCTCATTTGGTGATGTGCACAGGACTTGGACTGTCAGAACTTGAAAGCTGGACTGGGCTATTTCTCATTTTATAGTACCCTGGTGCGCTCATAGCTATTAAACATCTTTAAAATATCCAGCATCAAAAGAAGTTGTAGAACATCAAGATTATGTAAATGTGTGTGTGTGCTAAGTTGCTTCAGTCATGTCCAGCTCTGTGTGACCCTATGGACTAAAGCCCGCCAGGATCCTCTGTCCACTGGATTCTCCAGGTGAGAATACTGGAGCGGGTTGCCATTTCCTCCTTCGAGGGATCTTCCCAACCAAAGGATCGATCGAACCTGTGTCTCTTACATCTCCTGCATTGTCAGGTGGCTTCTTTACCACTAGCGCCACCTGGGAAGCCAAAATTATATAAATGCTATATGGCAAATGGAAACCCACGCCAGTACTCTTGCCTGGAAAATCCCATGGACGGAGGAGCCTGGTAGGCTACAGTCCATGGGATGGCAAAGAGTCCGACAGGACTGAGGGACTTCACTTTCTTTCACATGGCAAATACCAGGAAAATGACTAATCCCAGCGCTGAATATCTAACAGTAGCCCAAGCATGAAGGAGGCTAGCTTCCTTCCTTTCCCTCTTTTTCTCTCTCCTTTCCTTCCCTCCTTCCTTCTTCTCTTTCTTTCTTTCCCTTCCTCCTCCCCTTTCTTTCTTTCCTCCTTAAAATGGCTTTGCATCTTCTACTTCTTTCACTGTGAGAGCTGACCCACTGTATTATGATTACTTGCCTTCTCTCCTAATGTATTCTTGCCTGGAGAATCCCAGGGATGGGGGAGCTTGGGGGCTGCCGTCTCTGGGCTTGCACAGAGTCGGACACAACTGACGCGACTTAGCAGCAGCAGCAGCAGCTTCTAATGTGTAGGTTTGGAGAGAGTAAAGACTGTATGAAATTTTCCCCTTACTGTGTTCTTTTTAAAAAATAAATGCTAGTATTTTATAATTATTTATTTCTCGCTGTGCTGGGTCTTTGTTGCTGCGCGAGGGCTTTTGTCTCATCACAGAGAGCGGGGGCTACACTCGGGTTGCAGTGCGTGGGCTTCTCAGGGCTGGAGCTTCTGTTGAGCACAGGCTCTAGGGCTCATGGGCTTCAGCGGCTCTGAGTACTGGCCCGTGGGCTCAGTACTTGTGGCTCCCGGGCTGTAGAGCACAGGCTCAATAGCTGCGGTGGACGGGCTTTCCGACTCCGTGGCATGCGGGATCTTCCCGGGCCAGAGACTGAACCCGTGTCCCCGGCATTGGCCCGTCTGGGTGGGAAAACCATTAAAGCATGATCACCCAAGTAAATGTATTATGAACAGGACAGCTATGCGGGAAAAACCGCGTCACTCTTCTGCTTCACAAAGAACCTGCATTCAGGCGACATCATGACTTCTCAGATATGACTTGTTGGGAAACCAAAGCTCTTGGGCTGCCTCTGTGGGTGAATGTCAGAGGATGCCTGTCAGGGATAAGATGGAAGCTGTGGAGAGAGAGAGTTAGGCTCGTTCTACTTATTAGGCTGAGCTCCTCCTTCTTATCTGGGGTAAGCCTGAACTGGGGTAATACCATCCATCTAATACAGCTTCTTTTTAAAAATTTTGACTCTGTGTTCACCATGGATTTCTTTTTGCATCAACTTTTATTTCTATTTATTTATTTCTGGTCACACCCTGCGGCGTGTGGGATCTTGGTTCCCAGCCAGGGACTGACCTCTTGCCCCCTGCATAGGAAGTGCAGAGTCTTAACCACTGAACTGCCAAGGAAGTCCTTAACAACTGTTGAGAGGAATAAATTGGACCATTCAAGGACGTGTAGGCAGGGGACAACTTAGACAACAGCGTGTGTGCTAAGCTCCTCTGTCCATGGGATTTTTTGGGCAAGAATACTGGAGTGGGTTGCCATTTCCTCTTCCAGGGGATCTTCCCGACCCAGGGTTCGAACCTATGTCTCTCATGTCTCGTGCATTGGCAGGTGGGTGCTTTACCACTAGCGCCACCTGGGAAGCCCTAGAGGACAGCAGTGGCATGGAATTTCTCAGCAGCGCCCCAGTGATCAGACTCCTCCTACAGTCAATGAACCAGGTGTAATAATCAGAGGCAGAGGGTGTGATGGGCCCGGAGCCAAGGGAGGAAAAGCCATGGAGACGCTTCAGGCCGTGATAGGATGGGCTACGTGCAGCAAGAGCCTCCATAGGACTTTGCACCCAGTAGGAGGTGAGGACGGAGTCAGCCTGCAGAAAGCCGGTGAATGTCGCGCCCCGTTCTTACGGCTGTTATTCCCACATGTGACCACAAGATGGCAGCAAAGGAGAGCGGGTCCCTGCGACGAGGCGGTCACGGTTCTCAAGGCTCCTACCCACTTAATTCCAGACACCTGGTGTCCCTGCATTAGGACACGGAGGACGCTCACTGCTTCCTGAGTTTCCCGGACCTGTGGGCCGTGCAGATTCTAATTGCTTATCCTCTTTGAAGTGGCCTGCTGCTGCTCAGATGTTAAGGGACAGCACGTTCTGTAGGATGCTTTCTGACTGTGGTCTGGCAGAGCTGTGAAAACACCCACAAAGAAGGGCATTGGATTGGATTTCGAGTCTTAAATGGTCCCCGCTGGGGCATTGGGGGTGGGGTTGAGGAGTCAGGTGGGGTGTGACCAGATCAGATTCGTGATGTCTCAAGGTATCATCATCACCTACTGATACAACAGTGGATTAGGAATCTTGACACTGTCCTCTCACTTTGAGACCAGTGTTATGATTATGGCTGCTCATGTTTCAGGTCAAATATTTCCTTCTCTGAGATGTTCCCCCCCTTTGAATGTAGCCTCCCCCCCCACTTTTTCTTTTTTTAGGTTTATTAATGACTGTAATCGGAGAAGGCAATGGCACCCCATTCCAGTACTCTTGCCTGGAGAATCCCATGGACGGAGGAGCCTGGTAGGCTGCAGTCCATGGGGTCGCTAAGAGTCGGATGCAACTGAGCGACTGCACTTTCACTTTTCACTTTCATGCATTGGAGAAGGAAATGGCAACCCACTCCAGTGTTCTTGCCTGGAGAATCCTAGGGACGGGGGAGCCTGGTGGGCTGCCGTCTATGGGGTCGCACAGAGTCGGACACAACTGCAGCACCCTTTATGTTTTATGTTTATTTTGTAAGTTGCTTTTGTGTGTCTGTGGTTCTCTGCTCACCAGGGCATTTTAGGAAAGTGTTGGTGGTGATGTCAGAAGTGGAGCCCTGCCTGGCAAACAGGTGAGCGCTCAGACAAAAACTGATGAACTTGAAACAAATCGTGTCTCTCCCTGCCTCCACCCCCCACCAGTGTAGCTGTCCCTCTCCCTTGTGACATCCTGAATTTTTCCTGCGATGCATGGATCACACATTTATTTGGGGGCTTGTCTCCTGTTCTGCTCCTCAGGGGTCTTCCGGGTCGAGGACAGAAGGCCCGAGTTCATGATGATCCCGTGTTCATTACCCTGTCCCAGGCACCTGAAGCGATCGAAAACATCTGGGGGCTGATCCGCAAGGAGATGCTAAGACATGTGATAAAGGTTGGGTCTGGGACGAGCCTATCTTTTTCTGTTCAGGGCTGTTTCCACCTCCAGCAAAGATCTGGGAACCAGAAGAGCACCTGCCCACCTGCCCACCCATCTTCATGGGAAACTTTGAACAAGCCTGTTCTCATGCCAGCGCTAAGGGGGTTGGGCGTAGTTAGTGGTGGTTTTCTCTCCAGGATCACCTTGAATTGATGTGCCAGCCTTGTGAGGGAGAGATGGGGAGTCCCTTTCTCTGTGTGTGTGGGAAACGAGGGCCTGGAGAAATGAGGTAACTCTCCCAGGCATTGTAGCTTAGAAGAGGTGGAAGCAGCCTTTGAACTTGGAACTTGACTGCCTCTGAATGCAGATGTGACCTGAGAGAAGGAGATAAACAGAAGAATTTTGATTTTGGCTGCTCATTCTCCCTACTGAATCCCTTAACCTCGCCTCAATCCTCTGCAATCTGCTCCCAGAGAAGAGTCAAATCTTCTTGTCTTGCAGGCATTTGCATCGAGATCCCTGTGGTCCCTGTAATTGGTGGTTGGACACGTACATGAAAGAGCTCTCCTGGGCTGCCTGCTCCCTCTCCACCCACCTGCTTGTTCTGGGCTCTGCAGAAGCACTCGCCAGCCTTCTGCAGGACTGGATGCTGCTGTAAATGCTGTCAAAAGGCGAGGGTTCTGCCCCAGGCTTTCCTGTTCCCTGCTGATTCCCAGCCTCCACCCCTCCAGGAGTGTCGCCTTGGGTGGCAAAGCCCGGCCTCCCTTCCTGTCCTGGATTTGAGGCTGATGGCATTTCCTCTGCCGGCTTTGGAGGTGTGCCAACGGCCCCCATGCTGCTCTCTGCAGTCTGCTTGCCTGCCCTGCCCTCCCTGCAACCAACAGAGAAAATAAATGAAAATGAGGTGAGCGGAGAGTAAATCTAATGAGCGGGAGAAAAGACTGGAATCCGAGACTGAGGCTTGAGCTAAATGAGGCCTCAATGTGGGATCTTTAAGCCACAGAGGAATTCAACAGCCTGAGTAAAGCAAAGGGTAACAGACCAGGGGTCATCTTGGAAATCCGAGATTTTCTCTGAAGTGGGTGTTGGTTCTCGGTTCTAAAGGAGTGAACCTGTGGGCCTCCTGGGCATAGAAGTCTTTCTGTGCCCCACCTCCTTCCATGATTACAGGAAACAGGCTTCGTTCGGGGTCCATGACCTTCCCTGAGTTCCAAGGAGCAGGTTCAAACAGTTGCTAATTAGGGAAGGGAAGGGATGCGGAGGGGCTTTCCTGGTAGCTCAGCTGGCAAAGAATCTGCCTGCAATGCGGGAGACCCCGGTTCGATTCCTGAGTCGGGAAGTTCCCCTGGAGAAGGGATAGGCTAACCACACCAGTATTCATGTGCTTTCCTGGTGGCTCAGATGGTAAAGAACTCGCCTGCAATGCAGAAGACCTGGATTTGATCCCTGGATTGGGAAGATCCCCTGGAGGACCACTCCAGCATTCTTGCCTGGAGAATTCCATGCTGAGAGGAACCTGGCGGGCCCCAGTCCATGGGGTCCCAAAGAGTCAGACACGACTGAGCGACTAAGCATTAAGCACAGGGGATGCAGAGACCAGGGAGGAGCAGTTAAGGAACAATAGTGCTGCCTTGGGGCAGGGTCCTGGTTCCCCCTCGGGGGATACACGCAACAATATCTTTGAGCTGTTTGCCCGTACTGAAGCCCCCTCCAGGTGGGAGAAGTTCACAGTATGCTGCCCACAAGAATGTAGATCCCAGATGGGTTGGAACTAGAGGGTTGATGATGCTGGCTCCCACTTACCTCCCCGCCAGCTGATCAGAAGTGTGTCCACCAGCTGATCACGCTACCTTTGAACCATTTGAACCTTTGAACCATTGCTATAAAACTCCTGACTACCCGCTCCAGGTTGGGACACATTGTTTTGAGGTCATTAAGCCACTGTGGTTCCCTTTGCTGGGCAAACAATGAAGCTATTCTTTTTGATTTTACCAAAAACTCAGTCTCTAAGATTTAATTCTGTGTCAAGTTGCAGAGGTGGGATTAGGCTTCGGAAGGACACTCACTGAGGACTCTAAGCCTAGGTGGAGGTGGTTATCTATACTCTTTCACAGCCCTCCCACCTTGTTGACCAGGATGTCCTCCTGGAAGAATTTTTGGGTTCATCTGTCATCTGTACCCTTGGAAGACTGTGGTGGATGGCGTGGGACACTCTGCCCCTCCTCCCTGTCCTCCTGCAGAGGATGAGGAGGGAATAGGTAAAGAGATGGGAAAAGAGGGGTCAGGGACCGAGTCTGGGAGGGCTTTCTGGAGAGTCTGGGCTCTATCTTCTGAGCAGGCAGACCTGCTCGTGAGATCTTGCTCATGTACACCTTCCTTCTTGTGTTCGTTTATGGGTTCATTCATTTATTCATCCAACAAGTGAACTGTACAAAAAAGGTCTTCATGACCCAGATAATCACGATGGTGTGATCACTCACCTAGAGCCAGACATCCTGGAATGGAAAGTCAAGTAGGCCTTAGGAAACATCACTATAAACAAAGCTAGTGGAGGCGATGGAATTCCAGTGGAGCTATTTCAAATCCTAAAAGATAATGCTGTGAAAGTGCTGCACTCAACATGCCAGCAAATTTGGAAAACTCAACAGTGGCCATGGGACTGGAAAAGGTCAGTTTTCATTCCAATTCCTAAGAAAGACAATGCCAAAGAACATTCAAACTACCACACAATTGCACTCATCTCACACATAGCAAAGTAATGCTCAAAGTTCTCCAAGACAGCCTTCAACAATACGTGAACTGTGAACTTCCAGATGTTCAAGCTAGATTTAGAAAAGGTAGAGGAACCAGAGAACAAATTGCCAACATCTATTGGACCATAGAAAAAGCAAGAGTTCCATAAAAACATCTATTTCTGCTTTATTGACTATGCCAAAGCCTTTGACTGTGTGGATCACAATAAACTGTGGAAAATTCTTCAAGAGATGGGAATATGAGACCACCTGACCTGCCTTTTGAGAAATCTGTATGCAGGTCAAGAAGCAACAGTTAGAACTGGACATGGAACAACAGTCTGGTTCCAAATAGGAAAAGGAGTACGTCAAGGCTGTATATTGTCACCCTGCTTATTTAGCTTATATGCAGAGTACATTATGAGAAATGCTGGGCTGGAGGAAGCACAAGCTGGAATCAAGATTGCCAGGAGAAATATCAATCACCTCAGATATGCAGATGACACCATCTTTATGGCAGAAAATGAAGAGGAACTAAAGAGCCTCTTGATGAAAGTGAAAGAGGAGAGTGAAAAAATTGGCTTAAAGCTCAACATTCAGAAAATGAAGATCATGGCATCCGATCCCATCACTTCATGGGAAATAGATGGGAAAACAGTGGAAACAGTGTCAGACTTTATTTTTTGGGCTCCAAAATGACTACAGATGGTGACTGCAGCCATGAAATTAAAAGACGCTTACTCCTTGGAAGGAAAGTTATGACCAACCTAGATAGCATATTGAAAAGCAGAGACATTACTTTGCCAACAAAGGTCCATCTAGTCAAGGCTATGGTTTTTCCTGTGGTCATGTATGGATGTGAGAGTTGGACTGCGAAGAAGGCTGAGTGCCGAAGAATTGATGCTTTTGAACTGTGGTGTTGGAGAAGACTCTTGAGAGTCCCTTGGACTGCAGGGAGATCCAACCAGTCCATTCTGAAGGAGATCAGCCCTGGGATTTCTTTGGAGGGAATGATGCTGAAGCTGAAACTCCAGTACTTTGGCCACCTCATGCAAAGAGTTGACTCATTGGAAAAGACTCTGATGCTGGGAGGGATTGGGGGCAGGAGGAGAAGGTGACGACAGAGGATGAGATGGTTGGATGGCATCATTGACTCGATGGACATGGGTTTGGGTGGACTCTGGGAGTTGGTGATGGACAGGGAGGCCTGGCGTGCTGCAGTCCATGGGGTCACAAAGAGTCCGATATGACTGAGTGACTGAACTGACTGACTGATGCTAGTCATGACATCACCTATAGTGTTAGAAGCTAGAATGAAACATGGTCCTGATCACTTTCTTTCCCTGAAGCCTTTCCTCTATGAGGCCTGGATGCCGCTGTCCTTGAAGCTGGCCAATAGCAATCTTTTTGGAGGTTGGATTCTCTGGAAGAGACACAAAATCCTTCTCCTGAAACAAGAGGGGCTCAGAGCATTGCATTTTAAACTGTTAATGTGAACTATGATCTCATCTGTAATTAGCAGATGGGGAAGTCACAGATAATTAGTAGTTTATTATAAAGTATGGTAAAGTGTGAGAGCATGCTCCTGGGGGTGCAAGGGAAGCAGGGTGCCAAGACACAGTGTGCAGTGGGGGAGCTGGGGGGACACGCTGGCCTGCTGGCTGTTGACTGCCAACTTGGCCTCACTGTCACCCTGTCCTAACTTAGCTCCCCTCTGGATCACGGAGGAGCCAAGAACTGCACCCTAGGTTTCCCTCCCCTCTGGGGTTCTGGGCTATCATTTTCCAAGGTACAGGGGGTTTGAGGGATTTTATTTCTACTTAAAGAAAAATCTAGGACCTGAGGTGGAGGTAGCTAGAGCGCAGTTTCATTTGGGCAGCATATTGATACATTTGCAATCCAGTTCTCCTGGCTCCAAAGTCCACACAGTTAATCTTGATGACAGGGCCTCATTGGATCCCAAGCAAGTGGGCTTCAAGTCAGAGAGCTATCATGGGAGGAGAAACCAGTCTATTCTCTGCAGGGTCTTAAGCAAGGTTCATGGTGCGGTTCATGTATGCCTGGGTGATATGTGCGGGCTTGTGATAAGAGCCGGAGCTCAGGAGGAAGAGGGAGAAGGGGAAGGGTGGATGGAGAAACAGCTTGATGTACTTCCACCAAACCAGATATAAGGAGTTGCCCTCAGCCTGGCTGGGGCCACAGCGAGGCAGAGGAAGAGAAGATGGGCTTCTTTACAGAGGGTTAGACTTGAAGCTCATGGGACAGCCAGGGTTTTGCCGTGGAACCTGTTAGATATTTGATTTTCCAGTTCAGAAGAGAGGTCTGGGCTTACCCTTAGAATCATCTGCAGAAATGGTGGCTGGTGTCATGGGAAGAAGTCTGAACGATTGTGCCGAGGAGGAAGGCAGCTTACGAGGGAGGAGTCGGAAAGCTGCAGCAAGACTGAAGTCTTGCTCAGTAGGGAAGTAGCTACGAAGAGCAGTGGAAGGGAGCATCCTATGAAGGAGGCAGTGGAGGGCTGGATCAAGTACTCCAGGAAGAATCCACGTCATGATTGCATCTTTAGTTTGGATCTTTCGTCTGCCTTCCAACTTGTACATCTGGCAGGATCAGTGGCAGGATCCGCTTGGCAAAGTTCTCTGAAATTGTTAATTCTCATGACCATTATGGTCATGATACTATCAAAATGGGGGTTAGTGTATTCTGACAAGACTATGTTTGAAACTATTATTTCCAAACCGAAATTGATTGCATTTGAGTCACACTTTTATAAAAGTTGAAGACAATTGTATAATATCGCTTATATGGAATCTACAAAAATGGTACAGATGAACTTATTTTCAAAGCAGAAATAGAGACACAGATGTAGAGAACAGATGTACAGATACCGAGAGGAGGGGGCGGGGTGGTGGGATGAACTGGGAGACCGGGTTGACATCCACACACTACGTGCTGTGCTTGTCACTCAGTCGTGTCTGAGTCTTTGTGACCCCATGGACTGTAGCCCGCCAGGCTCCTCTGTCCACAGGAATTCTCCAGGCAAGAAGACTGGAGTGGGTTGCCATGCCCTCCTCCAGGCATATATACACTACTCTGTATGAAATAGATAATTAATGGGAACTTACTGTGTAGTACAGGGAACTCTACTCAGTGCTCTGTGTTGACCTAAGTGGGAAGCCAATCCAAAAAAAAAGAGGGGATATCTGTATACGTGTGGCTGATTCACTTTGCTCTACAGCAGAAGTTAACACAACTTTGTAAAGCAACTATACTCCAGTAAAAATTATTTAAAGAAAAACAGGAAAGACAAATGCACAGAGTCAACTCAGAAGGGTTGGGGTGCTCACTCCAAGAGTGGGGATATTACTTTCCCAGGGTGGGAGGGCAGGAGGGTGGCTAATGTACAATTAATAATTCAAGGAGGCACAAGGTGTCATCCTGCAGGGCACCCTGCCCCTTGTAACTCGTCAATAAAACATTGGGCTCAGTGCTGTGGAGCCCACAGCTAGTCTGAGAGCAACATTCTCACTTGGAAAGGCTGGTTGACATGGGAGCCAGAGTGTCAGAGAAGCCCATGGGTCTGGAATAAAAATGTCACAAAAGGAAGTGAGTTTCCAACACTCCTTCCTTTACTACATCCAAAAGAACAGCCCTGAAATCAGGTCAACAGTGGTTATTATGGCCCTGGGAACATTCTACGCATGAGGTGGGGGACTCCTGCATGCTGTCTGGCTGGCCCCCCTCTGCAAGACGGCTGCCTCCATCCCGGGAGTGGTCCAGCCCCTCTGACTCAGGGTTGAATCTCCAAGGAGCCAGTGAGACCTTTTGAAGCCCTTTAGATAAGCCCACGTGCTTTACTTTTTCTTAATTATCATTTTTCACTCTTAAAGGAATACCTACTTGTTAAAGAAAAATTTGCTAATATAGATGATGGTGTCAAGACAAGAAAAAATGGCAAATGTCCTCTATTTCAATAAAAATCATGTGTGTTTAATAATAATAGCAAAGATGATGCAGCAGACGGCCGAGGCGTTGAGTGTCTCGGGGCGTTTTCATCTGTTATCTTCATGGCAGCCTCACCTGGTGGTCTGGGTGAAAATGCTGTAACTCCACTCCAAAACCCAATAAGATCTAGACTGAAGTTTGTTTTATAATGAATTTGGGGGCTCCACATGAACTGAATCCTATTTATAGTCTCTAGTTAAGCTGCTTGGTGTGAATATTCATGTCTTAATACAACATTATTAATGGTTTTAATTACCAAGCACTGCCTCAGACCCCTCTGGGGATATTTTTTAGTATGTGGTGTTGTTTATCATATTTCTCAAATCTGCAAATTTCAAAATTCCAAATCATAATGGCATCCTTTATGATCCCCCTGTGACAGCTGAAGAACTTGAGGTGCAGCGTTGATGCCACTTGTTAGTCACTCCATCGTGTCTGACTCTTTTGTGACCCCATGGACTGTAGCCCACCAGGCTCCTCTATCCATGGGATTTCCTAGGCAAGAATACTGGAGTGGGTTGCCATTTCCTTCTCCAGGGGATCTTCCTGACCCAGGGATCAAGGCAGGTCTCCTGCATTGCAACTGGATTCTTTACTGTCTAAGTCACAGGGAACCCCTATGCCACAGGCCTGACATCAAACAGCTGAGAAGAGGTAGAGAAAGGATTTGAACCCAGGTCTACACACCTCAAGAAACTATGTACCTCCCAACCCTTCCCACATCAGAACACACATGATGAAGGATAATGGTTGTTTCACCCAGGGCGACAGAGCATGAGGATGCTCGGAACCAGGACAAGTGGTCCAGGCTGTCCTGATGCTCAGCCGCTTCAGAGTCCTGCCCTCCTCATCCCTTTACTCAGCCTGCCGCCCCCTGGTGGGGAGTCCACCCGGACTTTAACTTTCATTTATAGAGTATGATTGATCCATCACAGGGCTGGGCAGTGGTGCTTCAGCGCAGAACTCTAGAATCTGACCGCCTGGGTTTGAATCCCAGCACCTCCATTTTCTGATTGTAAGACCTTTCCTGGAGAAGGAAATGGCAACCCACTCCAGTGTTCTTGCCTGGGAAATCACATGGACAGAGGAGCCTGGCGGGCTACAGTCCCTGGGACTGGACCCGACTTAGTGGCTAAATGACAGCAACAACAGAGATCTTTCCAGGGTGAGTTGCTCAAGTTCTCTGTGCCTTAGTCCCTTCATCTGTAGAATGGGGCTGACAACATTGTACTTACTTCCAGCTGAGAGCGACAACACTCACGTGGTCCCCAAGGCAGGAGGGAAGCAGTGGAGCTGCTGGGGGCGACCCTGAACTCAGGATGATCCTCTTAACTTTGGGGGATGGGGGGTTGGGAGGTAGCAGGTCCTCAGAGCCAGCCCTTGGTAGGTAGGTAGACTTCTTGCCTGTTCTCTAAGAGAGGCTGTGCTTGTCTTGCGGGAAAATGTGCGTTACCTACACAGCCTGATCAACAGAAGGTGGGGGTCAGCACCCAGAAGATGTCATCCTCAGGTCAAGAATACAGAGCTGTTGAGAAAGCTTCTCATAGGCCTGAACACACGTAACCTAAGCCAGTATCCTGTTCTGTGTTTCTTATTGCATTTCACCGTTTGGGGCACTGTACTCTCTGCCGGAGTTGATACTTGACATTTCTAAGATCAAACCTAAAATGTCACAAGTAGAGTTCAGAAAAGAAAAGGTGAGTCTGGAGTCCCTGGATGGAATACGATGCCAGGATTATTTCTGAGTTATGCCAGGTTCCTGGAAATCACTTGACATTTGAAGTTCTTTGAACAAATGAGCTGAGTGGACTAAAAAGTAGGTAAACAGAAAATATA
The DNA here is from genome assembly GCF_029407905.1 of Bubalus kerabau. NCBI lineage: Eukaryota > Metazoa > Chordata > Mammalia > Artiodactyla > Bovidae > Bubalus > Bubalus kerabau. Next base: position 12,150,632 of record NC_073637.1, on the reverse strand, counting down.
TCTGACTTCAGGAAGACTGTCACTTCACTTATCCAAGGCCCAAGACGAGGTGCGCTTATCGGCTATCCAACCACAGGCCGGTTGCCTGGTTATGTCTCTTGCCCTTTGCCCTTCCTATGCAAACTCTTTATGCCCCGTGGGGTCATGAAACAGACTGGCCTGGGGGGCAAGCACTGAGTGATTTGGGGCTGGGCATTTTGGAGCAGAGATGGGACCTTCTCTTTGTGGGGTTCTTGATGATCTGATGGTGATTCTCAGCACTGCCCTGCCCCCTTGCTCCTCTGCTTGATGGAACCCAGAATGAAGCCACACCTCCCAGACTCAGGATGGGGTCTCCATCACCTCTATCTCCCCGCTCCGAATCTCAATATCCCTGAGTCAGGGATGGATTCTGGGTGAAGCCTCACAGCAGCAGCCTCACTCTTACGCCCAGATGGGTGGCATCCATTCACCTGTGTTTGGCCCCATGCTTTCTCCCTTAGGGTCTGCCCAGCTATCACACGTGGGACCACATTCTGCTTCTAGTCCAGGCACCTTGTCCTGAGTCCTAGCTCTGAGTTTAGGGACAACCTCTGTTCCTGGGGCAGGATCCAGCTCACCAGGGCTTGTCTGCTCACTGAAGCCTCTGCTGAACTGTCCCCAGGTTCCAGAAGGGCCCTATGTTGTGGATTAGCCCAAAGCCAGATGCCGCATGTCAGGCTTCTCTGCTGGATGCTGTGCTTTCTCAGCCAGACTCGCCGCCGAGGCTGGCCTCTTGCTGTGATGTTTGCTGGGTCCCCAGCCTACCTGACCTCAGCTCCCCACCTCTATCCTGCGGCTCTAGGCCTTGGTATGCCCTGAGCTTTCCCTTGCTTAAATGTCCCCAGCAGGTTGGACTGAATAAACCTCAAGGCTTTCTCTGGTTTTTTCTGAGTCTGCAAAGAAAATAATAAGCCCTGATGTTGGTCAAGGGCTTTGCTCACAAAGGCTTTCTCACCTGACACCCTCTGCATGTTCCACTGGGGCCTCCTATACTTCTTTGATATGTGCAAAATTTCTGAGAATGAAAAACTTTCTGAACTTGGCTCCAAGGTCAAAGTCCACCTGAACCTCAACTCCTTCTCTGTACTTTGTGCTTCTCATGAGTTTGAGCAAACTCTGGGAGATAGTGATGGGCCGGGAAGCCAGACGTGCTGCAGTCCATGGGGTTGCAAAGAGTCGGACATGACTTAGTGGATGAACAACAGCAGAGAGTGTAGTTTCTCTTCTGTCATGGGGGTCTCAGCCGAGATAACGCAGGTGGGTATTTCTTTGAGAGTGTATCTACGGTAGATTCGTTTCCGATGCTAACTTTTTTTTTCAACAAGCTATGGTTAAGAGTAAAGAGTTAGATAATGATTCGAATTTACTGCTTTTCCTTTCATTACTTAAACCTTGTCCTCTCCTCCAGCATGAAACTTACCAGAAGAGCTTCGTGTTTGCACACGTGGGCTTAGACAGGTATGGATTCTTTTTTTTTTTTTTAAGATTTTTTTTTTGGAAGTTTACTATTTTTAGATCCTTTATTGAATTTATTACAATATTGCTTCTGTTTTTTATTTTGGTTTTCTGGCTGTGAGGCATATGGGATCTTAGCTTCCTCCCAGACCAGGGATCGAACACCCACCCCCTGTACTAGAAAGCAAAGTCTTAACCACTGGACCACCAGGGAAGTCCCCAGGTATAGATTCTTATGGAAGAGACAGTATTTCTCGTTACATTTCAGCTTTCTCTTAGAGGTGAACACAGGGAGAATCCATCTCCTCACCTCCCTTGCCCTGAGGTGGGGACAGTGACTGCGTTCTGGTTGACAATAGAAAAATATAATAATATGGGTGACTCCCAGGCCTGGTACCCAAGGCCTTCTGAGTGACCTCCCTTTCTTTCCCTCTCTTCCCTATAGCTGGCTGGATAGAGAGGATCAGGCAGAGGACTCCAAGTAGAAGGAGGCTAAGGTCCTGAGACCATTACCAGGAAGGCCCCTGCCACACATCAAATAGGACATAAATGAGATCTAAATCTCTCATTTCATTTTAGCTGCTAAGAGTGGGAGTTATGTGTTAACAGCACTTAGCTATTATTGACCAATACGGTTCCGAGCCTAGTTCTACACCTAACTATGAGATCCTGGGCAATTCCTTTACTTTTTCTGAGCTTTCTCATCTGTATGAAGCTTTGCTGGCAGGCTCTGCAGTCAGCAGAGCAGAGCTTAGCATGCCGTCTTCCCAGGAAACAGTACACCTGCCTGAACCTGCTCGCCCACCTGCTGCCTGCTCCCTGTGCTTCCATCTGATCCAGTGGTCTTGATCCCCCCTCAGGGCATTTGCACTTGCTGTTCCTTCTGCTTGGGTCACTTTTCTCCCAGGTTCTATGGCTTTCCTCCTTCTCATCATTTAGGGCTAATCTTTAGCAGCATATCCTCAAAGATGCCTTCCCTGTTGCCTTCAGTTCAAAGAACATGCTTGACCTCCAATTCTTTTCTTTTTTTTTTGGCCACAGCATGTGGGATCTTAGTTCCCTGACCAGGGATCAAACCTGTGTCCCCTGCATTGGAAAAGCAGTGTCTTAACCACTGGACTGCCAGGGAAGTCCATGATCTTCAATTCTTTATCACAATTGTCCTACATAATTTTTTTCTCATCGCCTCTACCCCTCTCTGAAAGCAGTGTTTCATGCTTAGTCATGTCTGATTCTTCTCGACCCCAGGGACTGTAGCCAACTAGGCTCCTCTGTCCATGGGATTCTCCAGGCAAGATACTGGAGTGGACTGCCATTTCCTACTCCAGAGGATCTTCCCAACCCAGAGATCAAACTTGGCATCTCTTGCGTTTCCTGCATTGGCAGGTGGGTTCTTTACCACTAGTGCCACCAGGAGGGCTTCCCTGATAGTTCAGTTGGTAAAGAATCTGCCTGCAATGCAGGAGGTCCTGGTTCAATTCCTTGGTCAGGAAGATCCACTGGAGAAGAGACAGGCTACCCACTCCAGTATTCTTGGGCTTCCCTGGTGGCTCAGCTGGTAAAGAATCTGCCTACAATGCGGGAGACCTGGGTTTGATCCCTGGATTGGGAAGATCCCCTAGGGAAGGAAAAGGCTACCCACTCCAGTATTCTGGCCTGAAGAATTCCATGGACTGTACAGTCCATGGCATCACGAAGAGTCCGACATGACTGAGCAGCTTTCACTTTCACCTCACTTTCACTTTTCAGTGCCACCAGGGAAGCCCCTAAATACTCTGAAAGCAGAGTATTATGTATTGGTTTATAGGAATATTATCCATTAAAATTATCATGTACCAGGCACATGACAAGCGCTGTATAAGCAGGAGCTCTTTATGCAGATCCCACTATATTGAGTCTCTGTTTACAGGTCTCTCTTTTCACAGTCCATTGTGAGCCTCTGAAGGTCAAGGACAAGGTCTTACTTATATTCACTTCCCAATAAACCATGTACGTAAGAGACGATGAAGAAATGTCTGTGACGGGAGAGAAACTCAGATCGTGTCTTCGATCTAGAGCATCCAGAGACCAACGAAACCATCCTTGTTCTAAAAAAAATTAAACCTTTTTATTAGTATATTTATTTTATATATAAAAGAAATACAAAAAAAGAAACAAAGAAAATGCATTTATGGCAACTCGGACTTGTCGGCGCCTTCGGCTGGGGCTCCCGGCTCTGGCCCGCTGGGTGTCAGCAAAGTCCGCCGGTTGTAGTGGCCCTTGATAATGCCCGTGTTGTTGTTCTCGTTCAGCAGCTGCTTCTGCCTCTGCCTGTTGAGGGACTGGACGAGGCCCAGGACGACTGCGGCCAAGGAGTACTGCCCGGGCAGTCTCCTGGGGGGCAGGATGAAGGGGTTGGGCTGGACTCTTCCCAGGAGAAAGTACGTTTTGATTTTCCCTTCCTGTTCGCTAATGCCCTTCACGTAGATCTCCCCTCGGTAGTCAAAGGCAAAGCCCTGGTCCTTCAGGATGAGGTAGGTCTCCTCCGGGACCTGGATCCTGCCGCTGACCCCTGTGCTGTCCATCCGACTCGCCAGGTTCACGGTTTTGCCCCAAATGTCGTACTGTGGTTTCTTAGCGCCGATGACGCCGGCTACCACTGAGCCGTGGCTGATGCCTGTGAGGGAAGCAAAGGAGTGAGAGAAGAGAGAAGAGGGAGGTCTCGGAGGGAGCTGCCTCCGCCCGGGAGCGTGTGTGTGCATGTGTGTGTGTTTAGCCATGTCCGACCCTGCGACCCCATGGACTGTAGCCCACCAGGCTCCTCTGTCCATGGGATACTCCAGGCAAGAATACTGGAGTGGGTTGCCATGCCTTCCTCCAGGGGATCTTCCTGACCCAGGGATCAAACCCACATCTTCTGTGGCTCCTGCATTGGCAGGCAGAGTCTTTACCACTGGGCCACCTATTTTCATCTCATCTTACTACTGTGAGGTAACAATATAAAACCCAGTTTATACAGGATAAAGCTGACACTCAGCGAGTTTTGTTTTTGTTTTCTAAGTTTGGGCCGCACCTTGAGGCATTTGGAATCTTAGTTCCCTGACAGGGAATTGAACCTGTGCCCCCTGCAGTGGAAGTGGGGAGTCTTATCCACTGGACCACCAGAGCAGGGCAGTCCCAGAGGATTAAAAAGACTTGCCCAAGTCATAGAGCTGGTTACAGCAGACCCGAAACACAAACTGAGGTGCCCAATCCCATTGGGAACATAATTTTCTAAATTCCAAACTATGCCTCCAGTGTAAAGTACAGGTTGGCCTTAATCTTAGCAACATCTCCTGAAATTACAGAGCCTTTGCTCAGGGTTATAGTTCTTTTTATTTCTGGTTCGATCATGTATTCAGCGATTTCAGAAAGGACATGTAGGGCCCTTGAAAGATGTGGAAACAAGCCCTGAACAACCCATCCATCGATCAAAACATAAAATATCACTGCTTTATTCCAGTGAACAAAGGGAGTCCTTAGATCTGACAAGTCAGGCATGGCTATTACTCGACCTTTTATACTTGAAAGCTACTAAAGCAGAACCAAGAAAGTAAAATGGCACACCAGCCAGAGGGTATCTCAGACACGAGGACTGCAAGAACATTTGTTTTTAGATTGCACACTGGCCCCCAGAAGGTCACTGGTCTCAGTAAGGAAATCCTGGAGCTGCTGCTGGAGGACCATTTGGCCATGTGATTTGAGGCTAGCTGCTCCCCTTCTCTGGGCCTGAGTTTACCCACCTATACAATGTGAATGTGGACTAAGCAGGGGCTTTCAGATTGGGCTTCCCAGGTGGCTCAGATGGTAAATCTGCCTGCAGTGCAGGAGACCCAGGTTCGATCCCTGGGTTGGGAAGACCATCTGGAGAAGGAAATGGCAACCCACTCCAGTATTCTTGCATGGAGAATCCCATGGACAGAGGAGCCTGGTGGGCTACAGTCCATGGGGTCGCAAAGAGTCGGCCACAACTGAGCGACTAACATGTTCACTTTTAGACTGTACTTTAGGAGCACCCGCCCACCCCCCGCTGCCCCCAGGCTTAGTAGAGATGCTGAAAAAATTAACAAGTTATATGAATTGTGAATGACTATTATCACATCACTGTGAGTATTGTGTTGTTGTTTTGCAACAAGGGTGTCCCAAAGCCCAAAAACGCTGAGCCGTGTGGCTGAGTGAAGAACTCTAATGCTATCTGCCAGTCCCGGGCTCAATTCAGCATCTGACATCCTCAGGAACAGAATCCTGGCTTTTGGCTCAAGGCAAAACCCCAGAAGAACCACAGGGCAATGCACTGACCCCTAGCATCAGGTGAGACAGAGGGAAATGATTGACAGTCAGCTTTCTCTCTACCCAAGGCCTTGCATGGGTGGGATTCCAGATAAGCTGGAGGAGGGAGGAGCCATGGTCTATCATATTCTTGGTATTTCTGCACACAGGCCAGAATCCTTCCCCTACTTCCAGCATCTTGAGCAAGAAGAAGCCCAGATGGGCCTGTCCTTGGCCAGGTCACACTGGCTCTGCTGTATTCTTGCGGGAAAAAGCGCCCCTGGCTTGATGCCCAGGGCACGGGAGGGCTCAATGGAGCGAGGCCAGCCAGCCTTCCAGCTGCTACTCACCAATCCGGAGCTCGAAATTGTTGAAGGAATGCTTGTTGATCTCCTGGATGCTTTCAGTGAGGGCGAGGGAGAAGTCGGCCAGGGCGCACAAATGCCCCCACTTATCCTCGCATTGCTGTAGCGAACACGAGAGAAGACGTCATTGGACGGGGCAAACAGGATCATTTCTGCTGCAGGGGTCTGGTCTGTGTCCTAACCTAACTCCACCCACACCCCCCTTCAAGGGAAGTACAGGTTGTGAGCCGTGCAGCCTTCAGTGTCCAGAATCACAGGGTGCCAGGAGATTTGCTCCAGAGAGTGTCCTATGTGTGACTCTCAGATTCCATTCCCTACCCTTAGCCTTGTCTGTTCAGGCTGATGCTGCTCACAGGTGTGTGTGTGTGTGTGTGTACCCGCCTATGTTCATATGCATGATATTTCCAATCTAGGAGCTGTGTTTCTCTCCTTTGAAGCACTCACAGTGTCTGTTTAAGGGATATTTCACATAGACATTTGCTTTCTGAGCCTCAGTTTCCTCATCTCTAGAGTGGGGATAAACAAGTTGCCCTGCTCACCTCCTGGGGACTGAATGACAGTGTATATGTGAAAGAAATTCTGTATCTCTCTAGAGCAGAGGTTGGCAGTCAGGAAAGGGCCAGATAGCAAGTATTTTAGGTTTTGTGGGCCATGTGGTCTTTGTCATAGCTACCCAACACTGCCATTTTGGCCAGAAAGGAGCCATAGACAAAATAGAAATGAATGCATGTGGCTGTGTTCCAATAAAACTTTATCTATGAACACAGGTGGTGGGCTGGACTTGGCCTGGAGGATGTCTCTGGGGATCCCTGCAGTAGACTGGTGTGCACACGTACCCAGTGACCATCAAGGGTTTTTTCTCGGGTAGTCTTGCAACACTTCTAGGTTTTCAGTTGGAAAGTGAGCAAAGAAGGATGAGGAGGGATGAGGATTCCTGACCCTGGTAGTTCACGTCCATATCCAGAAAGCATCTACAGAGGACCTACCAGGGGCAGGGCTTTGTGCGGGGAGTGTGACTCTATCCCAGGTAAATTCATCCACTGACCTTGAGGGGTAGATGTTGGTTTTCCCACTTAACACTAGTGCCTGGCACACAATCACCTCTCAAAAGAGTGAAACTATTAATACTGGAGCCCGGGAGCCATGACTACTGAGCCCACGTGCCCTAGAGCCCGAGCTCCACAACAAGAAAAGCCACCATAATGAGAAGCCCCCACCAACACAAGGAGAGAAAGCCCGCATGCTGCAACGAAGACCCAGTGCAGCCAAAAAATAAACACATAAAAAATGTTTTAAAGTCTGACTTGCAATTTTTAAACACTTAAACACTTAAAAACAATTTTTATCATTTTTAAAAAACAATTTTTAAACACTTAAAAACAATTTTTATCATTACTTTTGGAGGAGAAAACAAATATTAGAGTAAGAAAACAGGCTAGGATCAGGGGTTTAGCAACACCTGCAACCGAGTCATAATCGGTATTTCTCAGTCCTGATTTTGCACATCAAGTGAACAGTGAGTCTCAGAGTGAAGCCTAAAGGCTTCTAAACCATAAAGAAGCATCGTTTCACCCGGTGGATCCTGCTTACACGGGGAACAAATACATCACGCACCTAGAAGGTCCATTTATGAGTTTCTCCCTACCAGTCACCAAGTCTCCTGGTGTGGACAGCCCACCACTCTCCCACCTTCAGCGACATGACCACAGTGAGGTCCCTGCCGGAGGGTGTGGTCGAGTCCAGAGCATTCCTTTACCTGCTTTTCAGGTGACAGGCCTGACACGGCCATGTAGGTACTACCAATGGTCTTAATCTTTTCAATGTCTTGAAACCGGTCTTCACCGAGCAGCTGAAACAGACCCAGACAACAGTGTCAGTCCTGGTCCCTGTGCTTCCAGCAGCCTGGGGCTCCTGGAAACAGACCCCTGGCGCACTGTGGGGACCACCTCGGGCTGGGTTAGCATCCTTGAGGTAGCCACTTTCCTCTCTCAGAATCAAACATCCAGGCCATCAACACATGTTTATTGATCACATGCTAAGTGTTAGGTGCCCAGACGGGTGTGACCAGATACTCTAAGGACTAGATCAGTTCCTATGAGTCTCTGAAAGAAACCAATCTATCTTATTAGATTTAAGAAGAAAGGGCAAATATTCCAAAATCCAACACCTCCTTTTGGTTTTACTGTCAGCATGTATTTAAAATCTTAGCATTTCATGTCAGCACCCTGGTCTAAGGCGCCATTAGTCTATACCTGGCTTGTTACTATTGTTTAGTCGCTAAGTCATGTGCAACCCCAGGGACTATAGCCCATCAGGCTCCTCTCTCCATGGGATTCTCCAGGCAAGAATACTGGAGTGGGTTGCCATGCCCTCCTCCAGGGGATCTTCCTGATCCAGGGATTGAACCCGTGTCTCTTATGTCTCCTGCATTGGTAGGCGGGTTCTTTACCACTGGAGCCACCTGAGAAACCCTCGGAACTACTTGGCTGAAGGCCAATTTCTGGTCCAGGCGTCCCCTCTTCAGAAGTTGATTAGGAGGCTTCGCTGCTTCATTTTATATCCACTGTGTAGCTAAGAGTATCGGGAGCCATAATGGGGTTCCTTATCAGTGCCTTCATTAGTTCTCTGTGAGGAGCACTGAGCTGTGAGGGACTCTTTGGCCTTCGATGAGGCAGAGGCTGGGGATGAGAAGTCCTGCCATTGGGTTATCACAAACCCAGTCCTGGAGCGCGTGCTCCAGGTAACATTCCGCCTTCCTCTGAGCCAGGTTCCTGTGGCAATTACATTAGCAAGAAGAGCAACCCAGTTACTGAAGGGTATCTGGCTGGAGCTCAATCAAGGCAGAATCTAGAGGGTCTCTTTGGACCCAAGAAAGAAAGCAATCTGACTTGCACTGTTGGTAATAACGGTAAAATATTATCTTTAATTTTAAGATCCCCCAAGGCTCACATTTCTCTCTAGGAGATGAGGCTGGTCTCTCCAATGTGTATCTTCACTGCTTTCTATATCCTTTAGATAACAATATATTATCTTCTTCATCCAAGCAGAGTCTATATGCGATCTGACAAATCTCCAAACTTTCCAATTACTGTTATAAACACCATGTACTTTGTCCATCTATCTACTGCACTTCATTTTTGTTGCCTTGTGGAAGTTCATTATATATTTGTCACATTAATAATTTCTTATTATAGCATATAGGCTATAACACAAATAAATAAGTTATTCTGTGAAAAAAAAATTCCAAAGAACAAAGAAAGAAGGCACGTCCAGATGATCCAAGGACCCATGCAAGGAAGGCTGATGGTGCCTGGGGTTGGCAAGCCAGGGAATCTTATTTTTCCTTCCTGTTGACTACATTCTCTTCTTTCTTCCTTCTCCTCTGTGGCTTCTCTTCTTCCTCACCTTTCTCCCTCTTCTTTTTCTTCCACTCTCTCATCTCAGCTTCTCCTCTTTCTTCTCTTTCACCTTCTCTTCAAATCTCCTTCTTCCTCCTGCTGCTCCTGAGCTGAAACCCCTTAGAAGGACCAATTCCTTCTCTTAGTCTTTCCAACTTTCCTCCCCAAACCTCCATCTCTACCAACAGAGATGCTGTCTTCCACCTTTGTTTATTGGGAAGACCGGCAAAGAGGAGCCACCAAGGGATTTTAGGCTTCAAAGGAACGTGATGAAATACTCTTGCTTTTGGTGGTTGCTGATAGTCAGATGCATCTGCGTGAATGATAAGGTGACTGTAGTCATTCAGATGAGAAACAATATGGCCTAAAGCAGGACAAGGGCCATTTGCTGGTGAGATGGTGCAGGGCGTATCCAAGCTATTAAGAAGCAGGACTGCACAGGACATTCTAGATGGATGGTGGGGATTAAGGGAGAGAGCTTTGTTTAGGGGGATGGGGTAGATGCTGTTGACACTAGCTCAGCTCTCTTTTAAGGGCTCATTCTCCTGAGTGCTCTCAGGGCTGGCTGCTAACAGTGTACTATTACGCCAATTTCGGGGAATAGCCCTGAGAGCCCTCTTCTTGGCAATGCCTGGAAGATCACACCCCCCCACCGGGGTGGCCCATGGCCAATGGCTGACCTAGACAGCTGGACAAAACCCTTGCCTCAAGGTGGACCTTAATTTAAAGCCCTGAGCTCCCTGGGGGATCAGGCTGAGGAGGCTGGACTTCAGCTAAACCCACAATTTTGCTTGGCTTCTTCCCTGACATCTTTTCAATTACTCAGAAACTTCCCATCTCGGATTTAGGCATGTGGATGGACATGGGTGTCCTACATCAAGCTGGGGGGTGGTGAGGAGGAAAAGACCCCCTCCTGCAAAGCCCATTAATGTAAATAAAGTGCAGCATGAGTGTTTCCCCCATTCTTGGAAACTGGAAGAAGAAAGTACCATCTGGGGTGTGTTTATATTTTGTGGAGGTCTGTGAGCAAATGCTAATTGATGGTTTTATCTTTGGCAGTTTGAGCAGATGGAGAAATGGCCCCGTCTCTGTGATGTCAGAGCCTTGTAGTGCCGGCCTCCAGTCAAGTCCTGGTTTTGCCGTTTGCTGGTCGCGTGACACTGGATTAAATTCCTAGCCTCACTGGAGCTCACGTTCCTGGTCCTCAGGGAGAAACAACCGCCTTTATCTCACGTGATAATGAAATTAGATGACACATGTCTGTGCCTATAACGCAGTCTGGAATTCTGTAAGTGCAGACATTGGTTACGAGGAACAACACAACGCTACCACAGCAAGGGTGCTTATTCGAGACTGTAAGTTTCGGAGGCTCCCGTTTACCTCATCGAAGTCAGCAATGATCTCATTCAGCAGGCGGAGGCACTCCACTCCCTGGTTGTTCATTTCGGTCTGAGAGTAAAAGTCTGCAAACCCCGGGATGGAGGCAAACATCACCCCGACGGCGTCATAGGATTGAGAATACAGCTCCTGGACAGAGACACAGAAGGAAGCAGAGACAGTCCTCAGAGGCAAAGTTCTGCGCTCCCTATGTATGTGCACCTGCAGCCATGCACAGGGGCCCAGAGAGGACAGAGAGCGGGACCCTGACACCACCTCACCTCAGCATCGTCACCAGGAGGGCTGGGACCATTGAAAGCTCATGGTCAATTTCGCTGACTTGAGCTAACTGAAGCCTAAAAATTGACATAAAATGAGTTTGATGATATAATATGCCATGTAAATGGGCATGAATGACAAATGCTTACTAAAAAACCAATTTTAATGACTAAACATTCACAATCTTCTTCTTCTTTTTTTTTTTTTTTTTTTGCTTTTCGTGTTGAATTTGTTTCCAAAACATTTTAATGTGTTATTCTAAGACCAATTGATAATTTTAAATGGCAAAGCTATGGCTGATTCATGTTGACGTATGGCAAAGAGCTAGCACAATATTGTAATTACCTTCCAATTAAAATAAATTTTAAAAAATAAATAATTTTTGCATACTATTGTAAAAATACATTGTACTAATAGCCTGTAAAAAAAAAAAAACTATGACGAGAAAAAGAAAACTTGTAAATCCATGGTCTCCAGCCTCAGCTGGGCCCAGATTTCTGCCTGCGCCTCACTTTGCCCTTGATCAGCTTCCTTTTCTGCTATTCTCAGTGGCCCTTCTCAGCTCTAATCGCTCTCCTTACCTTTACTCTCCACTTGATTCTTCTCAGTAGATGGTCTTGTCTGATATGCTATTGAGAACACTGAGGCTCTCACTTTCCTTACTCATACAATCATCTCTTTCATTGTATTTTCATCTCTTCGGCTTCAACTCCAGACAATGCATCTTCCCTTCTCCTGCTGAATATCACTGCTTCTTCCTCATCTCTGGATCCCCCTCTCACTTCTTTAACCTCATCCTCCTATAGTGATCCCTTCTTTTTTCTTCTTTCTTTCTCCTCTCCCCCTCCACTTTCTCTAAGTGCCTCCGATAAGAAAAACTGCAGGGTGCTCTGGATGCTGAAGACACTTGTAACTAACCATCTCCACCCTAACTTCTCAAACTAGATGCCTCTAGTGCCTGTGTCCATTCGCATGAAATGAATCTAGGGAAGGTCAGATTGCCAGCCAAAATGAGGACATCACTACACCAATCTCTGTCCAAGGCTTCCTGGGCATCCCTGGGAACTGGTGTGGTGATCACATCCAAGTTCATAGGTCTCTCAACTTCTCTGTGCTAGTTATACCACATCTATTTTCCTTGTGCCTGGCCCCTTCAAGGATTTTTTTGGGGGGGTAGGGGGGGCTTATCTACTATCTTCAGTGTTGGTGATTGTTGTTACGGTTCTGTCCCTGACCCCCTACAAGGTTCACAGTTTCCATACTCACCTGGGTCATCTTGTTCACCCTCAACCTTTCACCAACATTCGCGTGTGCGTCTCTAGAATCCCATATCCAAGTCAGTTCTCCTTGGGCTTCAGGCTTCTCTGTTTCATGCTGGGTTGTCTTCACACTCCTCAAATTATAAGTGCTGCACCTGACTGCATGTCCTCCCTACCTACACCTGCTCCTGTTTCTTCATCCTCTGACTTGGTTGGTGGCACCAGCTTGGACAAGTCGTCAAAGTTAGATACCCTTAGAGTCATCCTTGACCTTTTCTTCCCATCATATTCAGATCCAATAAATTGCCAAGTCCAGGTGGGTTTCTTTTTGCCTCCAACATATTTTTTCTAATCCTCTCACTATTCCTTTCTATAGAAAGGAAAACAGGTCCTTCCTGTTTTCCTCCTTGACTGTTTTTTTTAAACATTTTTTTAAAGATTTTTTTTAATACGGTCCGAGCTATAAGGTGTTTTTGTTTGTTTGTTTTGCCTGCACTGTGCGGCATGCGGGACCTTAGTTTCCTGACCAGGGATTGAACCCACAACTTCTGCAATGGAAGGCAAAGTCTTAACCATTGGACCACTATGGAAGTCCCTTCCTTGGCTGTTAATTAAAATGAGAACCTCCTCCTGGGTTCAGAACTGGTCTTATCTCATTCAAAGGCATCTTCCATATGGCAACCAGAGTGATATTTCAAAGATACAATACTGACCATGCCCTTCCCATTCTTAAAACCCTCCAACTGCCCTCAGGACAAAGTTGAAACACAGGAGCATGACCTATATTCACATATTCCTGCCCTCGCCTCAGCCTATCTCTTCCGCTTCATGGGCTGCAATTCCCTGTGTTGGACCTTGTGTTCCAGAAACAGCGAAGCATCTGTACTCCTGTATGCCCACGATAGCGGATGCAGTAGGTGCCTGGCCTGCATTCTCTCTTCCCAGGTTCTGCAGTCAGCCAGCCCTTGAGTTTCTTTGCATGGAGTTTTTCTCTGGCCACTAGAGGGCACTCTGCCCATGTGAGCTGCAGGCTAAAATCTCCAGGAAACTAATGCCCGCCCCCTCCACTTCCTGCCCCCAGCAAGAAGCTGCTCTTAACAGATTCTGGATGGAGTCCTCGCCCTCACAATTTGGGCCGCAGAACGTTGAGGCGCGCTTTCTACGCCACTTCCCAGGTTCTCCAGTGAGATTCAGCTCCAGCCACCCACAGAGCTAACCAGGCTGACAACGCCTCAAGACTGGATTCCTGTACTTTCCCTACCTACCTTCCTTCTTCCTCTCCTGTCTACCTGGGTGGGTTTCCTGGGACAACCTCCAAGCAAGATACTTACTTGCACGCGAACCCTTGTCTCAAGGAATGCTTCTGGAAGAAGCCAAAGACACATCCTCTTCAATGCTTTCATTTTTACTGTCTGTCCTTTGATAGAATATGTCCTTCCTTCCCTGCAATGAGCCTCCCTAACCAGGCTAACTCGAGTTTTCTGCCTTCACTACCCACATATCATATCTTCCTGCAAAACTTGCCGGATTCACTGATAGGGGTGGGAAGCTGACTCGGGCTGAGCGGGCACCTGGGTCACTATACACCGGAGTCCTTGCCGTGTGCATCGTCTTAATGTCCTTCTCTTTCTTTACCTGTGGACTCCGCAAGGGCAGGGACTCCATGCCATTCATCTCAAAGTGTTCAGATCATCCAGTTAGTAGTTTTTGGATGCCTACAATGTCATACATGCCCTATACAGGGTCTAAAGTGAAAGTGAAGTCGCTCAGTTGTGTCTGACTCTTTGTGGCCCCATGGACTGTACCAGGCTCCTCCGTCCATGGGATTTTTCCAAGCAAGAATACTGGAGTGGATTACCATTTACTTCTCCAGGAGATCTTCCCAATCTCCAGGAGTCACTTCAGTCGTGTCCAACTCTGTGCGACCCCATAGACAGCAGCCCACCAGGCTCCCCCGTCCCTGGGATTCTCCAGGCAAGAACACTGGAGTGGGTTGCCTGTGTAGGAAATGTTAAAGCTTTACAAAGCACTTTTGGATAGAATCCGATGGTTTAATTCTTGCACTAATCCTGTGAGAAGTAGGTATAATTTTTATACCCATTATACAGATAAGGAAAATGAGACATGGATGACCTAAGACATTGGGATCATGCAGCTGGCAGCAGAAGAGCCAGAGTTAAAGACGTCCAGGGTCTTTCCCACTCAGCACACCTGAACTCGCCTTCTCTACCTTTTACGCCCTTGGTCTGAGAAAGAGGTTGTCCCTGATTCATGATCAGTTGACTTGAGCTTTAAGAGTGGGTACATCTGAATGGATGGCTTTGCTAATCTTCATTCAAAAGTGCAGAGGTGGTTGGTGACCAGCTGGATTGGGTTGGGTTGGGGGGCAGTGCAGATTGTAGCCAAGTTGCATAGCTATGGTACACAGCTTTCTGAGGCTGGGTCATTCACCTTGGCCTTGAACAATGGAGCGATACCGAAGGAGAAGCCTGACTGCTTTATGGGTCGGAGAACCTGCATAAGCAAACCTACAGAACCGCATCCTCTGAATGGCTGCGATTTGGAGGGAAAGAAAATCTCTGTTTGCTCAATTACCAGTTGCATTAGTTTGTTCAAGCTGCTGTAACAAAGTGCTGCAGCCGCAGTGGCTTAAACTACAGAAGTTTACTTTCTCACAGTGCTGGAGGCTAGAAGCTCAAGGTCAAGGTGTTGGCTGGGTTGGTTCCTTCTGAGGCTGCTCTCCATTGGCTTGCAGATGGCTTCTTCTCCCTGGGTCTTCACAAAAGGTCTGTTACCTGTGTATCTGTGTCCTAATTTCCTCCTCTTATAAAGACACCAGGCACAGTAGATGAGAACCCTACCCTCTCCCTTTAAAGACCCCATCTCCAAACACAGTCACATTCTGTGATCCTAGCAAGTAGCAAGAGGGTTCTGCACTACTGGGCTGGCCAAGTGGAAGGACAGAACTTCTTTGCCTTGGGCACAAACAGGTCCCAGAGGAAATAAGGCAGACTGAGGGACTCACGAGCCCTTAGCACAGTAGTCCAACGACTCTGGTCTCCCCAGTCACGTCCACTAGGGCGGGTAAGATGGGATAGGTGATGATGAGAGCCCCCTCCGTAGCACTGCCCCAGAGGGTGGAAGATGTCACAGGAAGCTCTTTCCTCAGTGGGCCAAGTTGGGAACACGTGAAGAGAGGAAACGATGAGCCTACAGATGTAGTCCTGTGGCCTCGGCCAGGGAGACCTGTTCCCCACTTCAGGTCCCTCGGGGGTAGAGGAGATACTCATGTCTGCTCTGCTGCCACCCTGGCTTCCCCGAGATGCTCTGTGTGACATCCTTGATCCTCTGCTCCACGGTCAGCAGTGGCTGCCTCCTCCCGGTAGCCCGGCTCCTGTCAAGATGCCCTCTCCTAGTGCTACAACTCTCACTGGTCCCAGGAACTGCTTTATCCGTTGACCCTTCAGGACTGGGATGGTACCAGTTCCCAAGACTATTGACCCTATGAGGCTTTACCCACTTCTTTGTTCCTGTGGCTTCAACCAGGGACGCAACATTTCTGTTGCGCATTCAAGGGTGCATTCAAATTAAGATAATTCAAGGAGGGTAATTTACAAAGGGCTTCCCAGGTGAATAGTAAACAACCCTCCTACCAATGCAGGAGATGTGGGTTCAACCCCTGGGTCGGGAAAATCCCCTGGAGGTGGGCATGGCAACCCACTCCAGTATTCTTGCCTGGAGAATCCCATGGACAGAGGAGCCTGGCGGGCTACAGTCCAGGGGGTCGCAAAGAGTCGAACATGACTTAGCGATTAAAGGACAACAATTTACAAAGGGCTTAACTAGGAAGATGAGGGTCAAGTACAAGTTTCCCCTAAGAAATCCCTCAGGAAAACAGGGCTCGTGGCAGTTGAGCTGTGGCAAGTTGAGCTGCCATCCTCCTGGGCTCAAAGGGATGAGAAGAGCCAGAGACAAGGATGTTGATTTGACATCGGAGGCGGCCCAGCAGTGGCCTTGGGAGGAGCTGTGGGGGACATAGGCAGCCTCAGATGGATCCCAAGGGAGGGGACCAAAGGAATAATAATATACTGGCCTCATTCTCCTTCCCCCGGTTCCTGGATCTCCAGCCCAGGGTCCCCAGTTGATAACCCTCAGCTGGGTGTCAGAGGGCTTGCAAGGTCACTGCCGTGACCCATGCAGGTTGCCCCCTCCCTTTCCAAGCAAACAGAGAGAAGAGGGTGGGGCACTTGGAGGGGCTCATGGGAGAGCTCCAGACCCCTGCCCACACCTGTCCACACCTTTAGAGACATCCTGTCACTTGACTCGCTCCAATTGACCACACTGAGTGTGCCATCTGTTTCTTTCTATTTTGAGTTCTAAAAAGATAAAAACACTGCACACTGCAGGGGTATTGATGAGTATAGAAAGCCCATTATTGTTTCACTGACCCTCCTCTGGCTGGATGTACAGGTTTGGGCTTTGCAGAGGATTCGAGTGCCTGCATGCTCCACCCTCTGCCCCCTACCCGGAAGCCAAAATGAAGATTTTGCCCAGGGAACCAGGTCTGGTTTTTCACTGGCCCAGGCCTGTCTGATTCAAAGCCCTGCGTGTCTTATACTAAGTGAAGTCACCTCTCTGCAGGGGAGAAATGGTGTCTGATACCTCCTGGCCTTGTATCTATCCTCAGGGCTCAGCTTAAATGCTATGTGCTCAGAGAGGACTTCCAGGACCCTCCAGTGTAAACACCCCCTTTTCACACATGCTTTCCTCTTACTGGGGGATACCGAGGTGGCTCAGTGGTAAAGAATCTCCCTGCCAATTTAGGAGACGCGGGTTTGATTTCTGGGGTGGGAGATCCCCTGGAGGAAGAAACGGCAGCCTACTCTAGTATTCTTGCCTGGACAATCCTGTGGACAGAGGGGCCTGGCAGGCTATAGTCCAGGGGATCGCAAAGGGTCGGACATTACTTAGCGACTAAACAACAACAACAACAATTCTCTAACTCAGATTCGTCCACCCTCATAGAACATTAACACTAATATATAACTATGTTACATATTCATTCGTTTTAATGTCTGTTTTCCCAGAAAAACATGTGCCTCATATCAGGCAGGACTTTGTCTTCTTTGTTCTTCTTTGTTTGAACCCCAGGATCTAGAATAACATGTGGCACATGGATGACCCTCAAGAAATCCTTGGGGAATGAATGACGGAGTGAATAGGTGGGAGGTGGGGCTGGGGGTGGAAAAAAGTAATGATGACTCATATTTTCAGAATTAACAACAGTAAGAATCAGAGGGCTTGTAAAATGTGCCAGGCACCACTTAAGCCCTTTATGCGTAATAACTCATGCGAATGTTGTAACGTAAAGTTGGGGGATACTGTTACTGTGGAGATGCGGAAAATGAGCTCTAGAGAGGTTGGGCATTTATTCATGGTCACAGAGTCGTGAGAGGAGGAGCCAGGACTGAAGTTCAGGCATCAGATTTTCAAATATACCAAATGGCTCTTCTATGCTGAGCCCCGCTTACAGCCGGCCACGCTGGGCACTTCATGCGTTCTTCTTACCCAATTTAATTCTCACACCAGTTCAGCAAGGTTGGTATTAGTTCCTCCTCAGCTGGATGACAGAATGGATTCAGAGAGGTTGCATAAGCTGCCCTGGGTCACACAGCTAGCTCGGGGCAGAGGTGGCATTTGTGCGGCACGGGCTGTCCAGCACCTGAGATAACTGCCCTTGTCACTGTCCTCTCAGAAGTTCTAACAGAGCCGGGATGCGCGAGCAGGTTTCCTGGGACTCAGCGAGCGCCTGCCTGACACTGCTGACCGGGCCCAGCTGGCCTGATCGGCAAGAGTCCCTGCCTGCATGCTGAGTGCTATTCTAAGCCGAAAGTCAAGCAGAATAGCAGAAGCTGCCAGGACCTCTGCGTGGGCGACACAGCTGGAACAGACTCGGACAGGATGTTCCCAAGGGCAAGGCTCTGTCAATTGCCCTAGGCTTGGGTGGCTTGCGTCATTCCTTGTCACTGCTCCCCCGTCTCTGCCACTCACCCCCTAACAGCAAAGTGCAGGAGAAAATGCACAGCATTTGGCTTGGAGGTTGTGCACACCTGGGCTTGAATTCCAGCTCACTACACACTAGCTGTGACCTTGGGCGAATTCCTTTACTTCTCTGAGCCTCAGTTTCTTCATCGATGAAATGGGGAGAATCATTCTTACTGCCTTGTTGCCCATATCTGTGAGCACTGCCCTCGCCTCTGAAAGCTGGGACCCAAAGTCACGAATGTCCCCAAGCAGATATTCACAGGTTTGTATCACAGTCAGATTTGTAGCAAGAGAAGGAGCTAAAAATGCCTCTTATGGAAACAGAGCATGAAATCGGGAATTCTTGCAGGCTATAGCTGCCTGTCTCTGTCACTACTTCACATGTTACACCACTCTGCCTGTGTCTCCTGCACACACACACATGCCCATGCGCGTGCACACACACACACACACACACACACACCAAGTTCTTCCACACATACGTTCATATTTCCAGACACACATCCCAATCTTTCCAGATACCTACACAATATAAATCATGCCACATAGACATCTTCTATAACCATCACACACACGTACACACTCCCTCATCTTGACAAACTCCTGGGGCACCACGGCAGCAGCACAGTAAGGGGTAACATGGCACAGATGGAAGAAATCCGAGGGGCTGGAGCAGAGCTGTGGCTTTGCTGAAGTCAACAGAGGCATACCATGGACCTCTCTGAGCCCCAGTTTCTTCATCACTACTGTGGAGGTCACAGAACCCTCCTCTTCAGGTTGTGAATAGAATGAAAGATCATTTTCATCAATTGCCTGTCTCAGTACCTGGCACACAGTAGGAGTTCAGTAAATGATAGGGCATCATAATGTGAAGTCCTCCAGGCAAAGCGAAAACTTTCTCTGTTTAAGCCTAGCCAAGTGCAAACTGTTTAAATATTTATAAAACCACAAATGAACTTGACAAGACTTTCTATTGAGAATGTCTTATCCATGTGATGATGGCTGAGCCTGACCTTTATTTTGCTCAGTGGGGGTTTGGCTCAAATAATCGCTGATGACCTGGTGTCTGGGCATCTCTGGTTGGTTTCCTTTCTTTCAGGATGAAGTCAGCCAGTGCATTCCTGTTCTTCCCCACTGGTTCCAAATACCTCCTTGTTTTGGTGTCTTGATTGACAGGTGGCTTTCCTTTCATTTCTTTGTGGGTCTTCCCTCCGAGGGCTCCAGCATTCCATCTGTTCCTTCCAGTGGTCGCGGTTGACGGTCAGCGACATTTCGCTTTCTTGGCTTCCTCAAGAAGCTCTTGCAACAAAGTCCCTGACCTTAGGGAGCTCTAAGGAAACCAGGCTTGAACTCAATTCCAGAGAACTCCATCTGTTGAGGGTGTTTGGTGCCTTAATCTGCATCCAACAGACTCTCAAGGGCGTGAGTTCATCAAGAGCTGATTATTCAAGCAGCAGATGACTCATGCTCTTGGTTTCTCTCCCACTGGCCTTTTGCAGAGGCTCGGATGGGAAATGGACCTTGTAGATCTCTCCTAATTCTATCCTAAGGCAGGGGTCACAACCCCAAATGTTTTAAGAGGTCCAGCAGGTAACAAAAGTGTCAGGGTAGAGATGGATAAATTGGAGAGTCCATCCCATGTCTAAAGGCATCGAATCTACCAATTAAAACAAAAAAGCAAAACAACCAATTGACCACTGTCCCAGCCCACTGGCTCGCTGGTCAGATTTGTCTCAGAATCAGCCAGTCTGTAATCTTTGTTCTATGAGTTTTTCATCCCCTGTTTGACTCAGTTTGAAACTCTCTAGTGGAAGGGTTGTCTTGGTCCAGTCTCCCAGACAACTGCCCTTGCCTTTGTAGTGTCCTTGGCAAGGACCTTCTCCTCGCCACTTAAAAAGTTTCAGCAAAGGAACTCACCATTCTAGTTCATCCACAAACCTTTAATGAGCAAGACCATCCGGTAAGGGCACCAGGGCCCAAGGGTCGGTGGTGCCCAAGGCTGATGTTGTCCCTGCGCCTGTGGGCCTCTCAGCCTGATGGCTGCATCACCACAGGGCTCTACATAATGCTGAATACAGAGATATCTCCTGAGGGTGTCCAGGGCCCTGGGTCTGCCCTCTGGAGTCTCACAGAGCAAGGTCAGTCCCTCTCATGTGATCACCCTTCAGGTCTTTAAAGGCATCTTTTATTTCCCTCTTGAGTTACTTTTTTCTAGGTGGTTAGAGGGTGAACCAAATGGCTTGATTTTTTTTTTTTTTCCATTTCTTATCTTTCACATCCACTCCATTATCAAGTCCTGTTGATTCTAATCTGTAAAGGTACCTGGGATTCATCCACTTCTATCTCACTGTGACATCTTAGGCCTCCCCATCAGACCCTTTCCTGGGCTATTTTAGGCTCTCTTAACTAGTTTCTGGTTTTGTGACTCTCTTATCCGCACTCTATTAGCATTTGGTCAGATTAGGTAACACACTTTCCAAAGGATCATACAGCACTCAAAAGGGTGCCCCGAACCCTACCATACTCCATAAGACCC
The DNA here is from genome assembly GCF_029407905.1 of Bubalus kerabau. Classification (NCBI taxonomy): domain Eukaryota; kingdom Metazoa; phylum Chordata; class Mammalia; order Artiodactyla; family Bovidae; genus Bubalus; species Bubalus kerabau. The sequence goes on along the minus strand of NC_073637.1, from coordinate 12,129,610 downwards.
AACTACCAGGCCCCGGTCCCGGATCTTCTCATGTCACTCATCACTCTTCATTCTTGGAATGGGAAGTGTTCCAAATTCATGTCCCCCGCACAACCTGGGCTTCCCATGTGGCTTATCTGGTAAAGAACCTGCCTGCAGTGTGGGAGACCTAGGTTCGATCCCTCGGTTGGGAAGATCCTCTGGAGAAGGGAAAGGCTACCCACTCCAGTAGTCTGGCCTGGAGAATTCCAGGGACTGTATAGTCCATGGGGTTGCAAAGAGTCAGATGTGACTGAGCGACTTTCACTTTCCCTTTCTTTCTTTCCACAACCTCAGACTGAGCCCTTATTTGGAAATGAGGTCTTTGCAAATGTGACTAAGCTAAGATGAGGTCATACTGGAGACAGAGAGTCCTAAATCTAACGACTGGTGTCCTCATATGAAAAGAGGACACATGCCCTTATAAGGAGGGGGAAGGTCATGTGACTAAGGCAGAGATTAGACTGATGTGGCCACAAGCCAAGGAGTGCTTGAGGCCACCAGTAGCTGGAAGAGGGGGAAGAATTCTTCCTAGAGACTTCAGAGAGGGCATGGTCATGTTACTGCACTGATTTCAGATTTCTGGCTGCCAGAACTGTGAGAGAATACATTTCTGTTGCTTTAAGTCATGCAGTATTTATTATAACAGCCTTGGGGAACCGAGACAATCCCCTAGCCCAGCCTTCCTGTTCCGTGGGCACCCCAAGCTCATCCTTACCTTGTCCCTGCTTGTGCTGTTCTCTCTTTTCTGAACTGTCCTGCCTCCTCCCCAGTCTCTCAGGATGACTTGGTCCTTCCTATCACTTAGTCACAGGTCAGGTGTGGGCATCTCCCCTGATCACACCTGCCCTTGCCAGCTGCTACTAGCCGGTAACATTGTCCACCCATCGCAGCAGCACCGTCACAGTGTGCTTCTGTACTGGGCTGCTACCTCTCTGCCCCCATTTGAATATAAGCTACATGATGGCAAGCCCTTGTCTAGGCAATCCCCCAGAAGCGTCCCAGGGCCTTTCAGATGTTTATTGCACAGTCTGTGCCTGAGAAATGTTTTTTGAGTGTTTGTTGTGACTTGGACAACAGGAAGGTTTAGTTCGCTTTGCTCAAACAAGGCTGCCCTTTTGTAGTCAATGGCTAAGGCTTACTTCACTTGCTGTAGTGTCTTCAGGCTTCATCCATGTTGCAGCATGTGTCAGAATCTACTTCCTTCCAAAGACTGAACAACATTCCACTGTATGTATTCACACAGCATTCCACTCTATGTACAGACCCCGTTTCCCTTGTCCATTTACCTTCTGATGGGGTCTTGGATGACCCCAAATTCCGCTATTATAAATAATGTTGCTATGAATATGAATGTGCAGCTGTCTTCTTGTGACCCTACTTTCAATCCTGTTGGTTACATAACCCCAAAGTGGAATTGTTGGATTTCCATATATATATATACACACATCTATGTAAAACTTTAAAATTCCAACTCAGTCTTGTGCTAGCAAACTTATCACATGCATCTTACAGATGAGGTACCAGAAGCTGGGGAGGCCACATGCGTGTCTCCGAGTGCTGGGGAGTGGGCCTGGTCTCCATGCTCAGGGGCCCTCTGAGCGCTTGGGATCAGTGTGTCCACCGCAGCCCTCCTGCGGCTGCCCGTCCTCGGGGGCCGGACGAGCCTGGGCTCACCTCATTGTCCCGGTCCTTCTCCAGGAAGTGGCGGGCCACGTGGCTGGGCAGGATGTTCCGCAGCATGTTCTCATTGTGCTCCCTCAGCTCCTTCATCTCGTTGATCTCCTCTTTGGCCTGGACTCGCCACAGGAAGTCCAGGCGGGCCGTGTACTCCAGCTGCGGTTCAGGGGACAGAAGGGAAGGGACGGGTTCAGACACACGTTTGTGGGAGGTGGACAGGGTTTCTCCGGAACCCTCCGCAGATGAAACAGAGCCCAAGCTGAATGCTTTGGGAGGCCTTTCGCCTGACACCAGGAGATCAGAAGATGAGCAGATTTTACAGGGCTGTGTGCCTCCCCTTCCTGGCACTGGGGCACCAGGACTTTGCCATTGTTTCTTTCCCCCACTGTGCACTGCAGGCGCTTTGAGGTCAGGCTTCTTGCCCGGTTCAGTGTCACATCCTTACCATAGAGCAACGCTCCTGGCACAGGGCTGGTGTTCCATTAATATTTCTTGACCCAACAAATAAATTACAGTAGTAAAACCAGCTAACACGTAGGCTGTGCTCATTAGATGGTGCCAGGAGCTTTTCTAAGGAATATACATATATTAATGCCTTTAATCTATACAACAAGGATGTCCTAGTGGCTCAGAGGTAAAGAATCCACCTGCAGTGCTGGAGACGTGGGTTCAATCCCTGGGTCAGGAATTATTTAGGAAGTTGTAGGTAGAACAGTAGGTATTTAATACCTACTAGTTCCCTCTTCTCCTAAAATCCTGTTTGGTTTTTAATTTTTAAAACTTGTTACTTTTTCTTAAAAACTTCATCTTTTGTGTTGGGGTATAGCTGATTAGCAGTGTTTTGATAGTTTCAGGTGAACAGCAAAGGGACTCTGCCATACATATACATGTATCCACCCTTCTCCAACTTCTCTCCCATCTTAGCATTTCTTTTCCTTGGAAAGAGGACAGTTTCCTTTCTAAAAAATCTCACAAACCATATTTATGAGGGCTTTTGGTAATGTCATTATTTCAAAGTCTTTAACTGTTGAAATGAACAATATGTTGCACCATTAAACACATGGTTAGATGCCCTGAATTCAAGGGCTTAAAAAAATTCAGATAGTTCTTTTCTTTGTCTTATGCACAAGTCTCAGTGGATGTCAAAAATATGAAAAGGCAGAGGTGCAAGGTTATTCTTTCAGCAGAATTTCTAATAGCAAAAGCTGGAAACAATCCAAGTGCTCATTTTGGTTGAATAAGCTTATATACAGCTATAAAAAGAAACAAAGAATATTTCTCTATATGTACTTTGATGGGTTGGTATCTAAGGAGGAGAAATACATGCACAGTTTGCCATTATCGATCTAAGGAAAGGGGATATCTATATATCTCTCTCTTTCCACATATATATATTTCTTTATTTATTAAAAATTGAAGTGCAAAAAAATAAAAAATCATTACAATGAGATGAGGAAGGTAGGGTGAAGGAATAGGGATACATTTAAACTTTAAAAATTATATCTTGTTTTATAAACCTGACTTTTGAATCATGGAAATATTTTACTTAATTATGAAACTGGATGGAATTTTTAAAAGCTCAAACTATATAAAATTTTTTAAAATGACAAAAAAAAGCTCAAACAAACAAACAAACCTACAGGTATAACCACACAGAGAGGAATTATTCCAAATGTCTTTTAACACAATAATTTGCAGGCACGTTCGTAGAGAGAAATATTCTAAGGCTAAAAAGAGCTCAACAAGAATCTTCAAAGTGTTTACAACAATCACCTGGTAGGTGGTGGTATCTGTGATATTATTGTGGTTTTGGAAAAGACTCTTGAGAGTCCCTTGGACTGTAAGGAGATCAAACCAGTCAAGTACTAAAGGAAATTCCTGAATATTCATTGGAAGGACTGATGCTGAAGCTGAAGCTCCAATACTTTGGCCACCTGATGCAAAGAACTGACTCATCAGAAAAGACCCTGATGCTGGGAAAGATTGAAGGCAGGAGGAGAAGGGAACAAAAGAAGATAAGATGGCTGGATGGCATCACCAACTCAATGGACATGAGTTTGAGCAAGCTCTGGGGGTTGGTGATGGACAGGGAAGCCTAATGTGCTGTAGTCCATGGGGTCACAAAGAGCTGGACATGACTGAGCGACTAATACTTTCACTTGCATTGTATCTGAGTTGCAAGATAAAGCAAATGAATAATCCTTTTCAACGTTTTGTATTCTGATTTCCCTTCCCAAACCATTTAGGAACTGGCTACATGCAAACAGTACCAAGGGTTTGTGTGCCCTCAAAATTCATATTTTGAAATCTTAACCCTCAAAGTGATGGTATTCGGAGGTGGGGCCTTTGGAAGGTGTTTAGGTCATGAGGTTGGAACCTTCATGAATGAGATTAAGGTCTATAAAAGAGATCCCAGAGATGTCCCTGTGCCTTCTGCCATGTGAGGATGTAGTGAGAAGCCTATGAACCAGGACGTGGGCCCTCCTCACAGACACTGAATCTGCCATTATCTTGGTCTTGGACTTCCTATCCTCTACTGGGAGAAATAAATTTCTGAGTTTATAAAAGAAAAAAGAAAACAGTACCAAAGGAACTAACAAACATTGTTTATATGTTTTGTGCCAGGCTCTTAACACAGAATGATAATTAACACAGGCTGAGTCCTTGTCTTGAACTGGGCACTGTACTTAGCATTTCAAACATACTGAAAGTCTTTTAATCACACCATGGCTCAACAAAGCAGGTACTTTTTTATGCCCATTTTATAGCTGAGGAAATGGAGGCACAGGAAGGTAAAGTCAGGTGCCCAAGGTTTCACAAATAGAGGCTGGGCTTTGAATTCAGGGCATTTGGACTCCAAGCTGTGGCTCTTAACCCCTGCACTCTACGAACATGACTTCATTCAGTTGTTCTCCAACTCTTGATAGATAACTATTAGACTTTTCCTTTTGCAGGTAAAGAAATGGCAGGTCTGGGAGGTTGAACATCTCAAGGTCATCTATTTTTCCAGGAGTCTCACTGGGATGCAAATTCAATAATTTGGTCCCAAGGCTTGGGTCTTACTAAGCTGCACAATCCCAGTGCCTATCTTTATCAGACCCGGAAGTAAGCAACTAGAGACTTGACCTCATTAATCTCTATCTCTGTGCTCAGGTGTGAGATCCTTTGCTCTGAAAGGAGAGCTGAGGCCAAGCCCAAACCTCAGGGCTGCAGTGAATCAGGCACGAGGTGGGAGGCACCTGGTTGTCTGCTCGCTTCTGTCCAACATTCGGGATGTTCACCTGCCTCGGAGGAGGAGGAAGTGTTTGGCGTATTGCTTTCACATATGTGCAGGATGAGAGTCCCAATTATTCGGTTACATAACCGCCTCCGTCACTCTGGAGATGTACAATTACACATGCTCCCACTGGGATGCTGCTGTGTACCAGGCATCAGTGGGGATTATTCAGGCTTTAATAAAAATAGGGGGCCTCTGAGTCACCAGGGAACACAGTGGAAGCAAGTAGCAGAGCCCGGAGTGGACGGACTTGATCCGGATGAACAGGACTCTGATGGGCGTCATGAAATGATGCTTGAGGTGATGCAGTTCTGCAGAAAGGTATCCTCTAACAGATAGGCAGCACCACGTGGTGGAGAGGGCATGGACCGAGAAGTTGGAGCATTTGCATCCCTGTTTCTGTCTGGTTCTCCTTTGTGACTTTGTGACCTCAAGTGACTTGAGTCTCTGCTGCTGCCTTGCGACCAGATGGATAATAACACTTTCTGTTTGTCTCCGACTCTTGCTTCCAAAGTAAAATATTAATAGCTCATGATGTTTGAGCACTTACTCCAAGTGCAAATCACTGGGAGAGGTGTATTATAATTATATTCTCATATAATACTACAAAAAAACCCTACAAAAAACCAATACTACAAATACTACAATACTACAGTTTTTTTTTTTAACTCTACAAAAAAACAGAAACTGTTACTATCATACCCACTTTATAGGTGAGAAAATGGAGATACAGAAAGTTGGATACATGACTGAATGTCACTTATCTATTGAATGGCAGAGTTGGGGTTTGAATAATATCTACCCCACTCCAAAGGTTAAATTTGTAACTGCTACAGTTATGGGATGCAGCTATGTCATTTTAAAACCTTTTGAGGGACTTCCTTGGTGGTCCATGGGTTAAGACTGCTTTCCAATGCAAGGGGTGCGGGTTTAATCCCTGGTCGGGGAACTAAGATCCCACATGACTTGCAGCCAAAAAAACCAAAGCATGAAACAGAAACAGTAGTGTAGCAAATTCAATAAAGACTTTAAAAATGGTCCACATCAAAAAAAATCTCTTAAAAAACCTTTTGAAGGTTAAAAATAAAAAAGAAAACAATCAGATATAACTTAAGTACTCAGGCCCTCATTATTCACTTACTTGCTCTTACTTTATTCATATTCTTCATGAGATGAGGTTATCTGCTTTTGCAGGACCAATGGAGAATAGAATAAACTGAATCAGAATTTCAGAAGAGCTTTGAGGAGGCACTAAGAGGCACAGAGTAATCCTTAAGGTGACAGGGAAGATAGAAACAGCTTTCCTATTCTAGAATGAGCCCCGACCCCACTTCTGAACTTTCTCTTAGCCATCTCTGAGAATTTCTCATGTGTCAGTTTAAAACCCATGTGATGGAGTATACGTACACTTTTCTATAGGATTGCCTTGTCTGATTGTCATTTGCATGTCAGATGAAGAATTTCTCCCCTGTACTAGAAGTCATCAGGACATGGAGGACATGATCCCAGCTCTCACAGAAAACCAGAAAGACCTAAGTCGGGGGATACTGCCGATGGCCAGACTTTGACCTTTGGCTTAGCGTTCCAGCTGAAACTGAAAAGCAAGGTAAGGTCATATTGCGGGACGGAATGCCCTTGGTGCTGTGAAGATACACAGACAGTGCTTTTTGTTTTTCCCCCGATCGAGAAAGTGGAAAGGTGGGCTCTGGAGACTGATCTGGGGTTGAATTCTAGTTCTCTCACTTTCTAGCTCAGCAGCCTGACTTCCTTCAATCTGTAAAACAGGATCCATTGTAATGACCATTCAGGTTGTTGAGATGGTTTGATAATTCAGGTGACGGACATGTTGACTCTTGCCTTCTTTCCTTCGATTGCCAAGTTTAGTTTTATTGCCTTTGTCCCCCGAGCACATTTTACCATCAGGCTTCCCAGGTGGTTCAGTGGTGAAGAACACACCTGCCAAGCAGGGGATGCCATTTTGATTGCTGGGTTGGGAAGATCCCCTGGCAACCTACTCCAGTTTTCTTGCCTGGGAAATCCATGGACAGAGGAGCCTGGTGGGCTATAGTCCATGGGGTCACAAAAGAGTCAGACACGACTTAGTGACTAAACAACATGTTACCATCCCGCTTTATTACAAATAACTTTATGTATGTATCTCTAGCTTCCTGGGGCTTTTGGCTGTTTCATCCCTGGTTTCTCAGGATTCATTACCTCCCTGTCTCCATGGTGATTTCTCAGTGGTATGTTTCTATTTCTGCTCTGGCTGATAGTCTTCTTGTTTTTTTCCTTTCCTGGTTACTTTTATTTTTTTGAAGTACACGCACAGAGAGATGGACTGGGATCCAGAGCACAGCAGTGAAGCAGACGTCCTGGCTCTAGCAGAAAGTGATGAGTGTTGCTGCGTTCATGGTCTGAGTCTGCATGGAGAAATCCTACCAGTTGTGGAGAACAGGTGACATCTCTTGGATGAGGCCTGGTATGATGCTCCATGCAGAATAATTTCCTGCATCTCTGACTCTTGAGGTCCTTGGACAAGGCTGGTCCACACATAGCACATCCCACATTGCATTATTTAGTGTCCACTCTCCTCCAGGAGACAGGAAGACTTGGGGCTGGGGGTGAGGTTTTGTACGAGGCTATCCATGGTGCCCGCCCCAGATCCTGGCAGACAGGGAGGTGGCATCAATACTATAGGCACTTTATCTACTCAGGACAAATCAATGATGAAGTGCCTCCTCTATCTCTGAAAGGCAGTGCTCAAAATGCTACATACAATCATCTCAAATGATTCTTCAAAACAGCCCTAGTCAGGAATTACTGTCTTACTTTAAAGAGGAAGAAACAGAGAATCAGGGAGAAGGCCACAAACTTCTTAGAGGCAGGGTGGGATTGGAACCTTGGTTAGGATGGTCCTCAAGCCGGATTGGGCGTTTGGAATAGACATGTGCCTGTGAGCGTGCATGCTACGTTGTTTCAGCCGTATCCTACTCTGTGGGACCCTGTGGACTGTAGTTTTCCAGGCTCCTCTGTCCATAGGATTCTCCAGGCAAGAATACTGGAGTCCGTTGCCATGCCTTCCTCCAGAGGATCTTCCCGACCCAGGAATCGAACCCACGTCTCTTATGTCTCCTGCATTGGCAGGTGGGTTCTTTACCACTAGCACCACCCAGCTGGCCATGTACACATACCTATATTTAAAATAGATAGCCAACAAGGAAGAAGGAAACAGCAACCCGTTCCAGTATCCTTGCCTGAAAAAGTCTGTGGACAGAAGAGCCTGGCGGGCTATACAGTCCATGGAATCGCAAAAGGGTCAGACACAATTTAGCAAACAAACAACAATTGTATAGCACAGGGAACCTTGCTCCATACTCTGTGTGTGTTGTGTGTGTGTGTTAGTTGCTCAGCCATGTCTGACTCTGAGATCCTATGGACTGTAGCCTACCAGGCTCCTCTGTCCATGGGATTCTCCAGGCAAGAATTTTGGAGTGGGTTGCCATTTCCTTCTCCAGAGGATCTTTCCAACCCAGGGTTTGAACCTGTGTCTCCCGAGTTGCAGGCAGATTCTTTACTATCTGAACTCAATACTCTGCAATAACCTAAATGGGAAAAGATTTTGAAAAAGAATAGATACATATATAACTGAATCACTTTACTGTACATTTGAAACTAATATAACATTTTAACTCAACCATACTCCAATAGAAAATAAAAATTTAAAAAAAGCCAAAACACAAAAATCCCCAAACCTGATTTACACAATTTCTATTGTTACTGTTTAGTTGCTAGGTTGTGTCAGATCCCTTGTGACCCCATGGACTATAGCCTGCCAGGCTCCTCTGTCCATGGGATCTCCCAGGCAAGAATATTTGAGTGGGTTGCCATTTCCTTCTCCAGGGGAATCTTCCCGACCCAGGGATCGAACCTGGGTCTTCTACATTGACAGGAAGATTCTTTACCACTGTCCCATCAGGTCAGCTTCCATAGTAATAGTTTTATCCAGGCAACAGAACTGGGAGAGATCCCAGTTGGCCTCAGCCAGAAATGGAAAGCTCTGTTTTTTTTTCCCTTTATAATCATTTCATTGAAGGAGATACACCTAAAGGGAATGAAAACCCTATTGCTCTCCAAATCATCTCCAACTTAGATTTTTATTAAGTGTTCCATACTAGGAATTGTTTTGTTAAGAATCACAACTTGCTGGGAATTCCCTGGCAGTCCAATCATTAGGACTCAGTGCTTTCAACTACTGGGGCCTAGGTTCAAACCCTGGTCAGGAAACTAAGATCCCACAAGCCATGCATGGCTCAGCCAAGGGGCAAAAAAAAAAAAAGGGGGGAGGGGGGAGAAACAAAAGAAAATAAAAGAAGAAGAAAAAGAAGAATCGCCACTTGCTGCAAGCTACTCAAAGTCATTTATGCAGAGATGAGTGGTGGGCCCCCAGGCCAGTTTTATGGCAGCAGGAAATGCCAGGTGACCACAGGCAGTCAGAAGAAGACGTCAGATTACCTGCTGTCCATGGTAGAAAACGGCGAGAAGAAACATGGCCATTAGCAGCAGCGACGCTTCCTTGGTCCCCAGGAAATCTCTGTCAGGAGGAGAAATGCAAATAGTGGCATGGTTATTGACAACTATGAAGGGACTTCAAGGAGACCCATTATGAAACTGAGATTCAGACTGGAGTGGGATAAAAAGTAAGAAGCAGCTGTTTTCTGAGCTCCCACTATATGATAGGGGCTCTCTGAAGGCCTCCACATAGGCGAATAGGAAACCAGTTGACCCCCAAGGCCACAAGGTCACGTAGGTCATACCTGGCGGAAGACTCCAGAGTCTAGCATGTAGACAATGCATTCACATTAATAATGATGTCTTCTATTACAAAAAGATTTTCTCTAAATTTCAAGGAGGTCTTACACTTTCTTGTCACAAAGGTCCATGTGAAGACAGACATTCTCTTTCTTCAGTGTTGTCCCATTTAAGAGACAGGCACATTGTACTTGCTATGTGGCAGTGCCTGTTCTCAGTGCTCTAAGAATCACACTTAGGTTTTTATTTAAAAGTCTTATTGCAATTTTAGGCACTGTTGTTCTTTACAATATCTTTTCTGCATGGCTGCTAGAGTTTTGTTAATACCAAGAAGAAAGGAGGGCAACAGAGGACGAGGTGGTTTGATGGCATCACTGACTCAGTGAACATGAGTTTGAGCAGACTCCAGGAGATGGTGAAGGACAGAGGAATCTGGCATGCTGCAGTCCTTGGGGTCGCAGACTCAGACATGACTTAGTGACTGAACAACAACAAAACCAGATCACATTACTCCTTTGTTTTATAGCTTCCCAACCACAAGCATACACATACTCATAACTCATTCAGAGGTAACTTGACTCTGATGTGTTAAGGGACACAACAGGGTCATCAGAGATGAGATGCAGTGCTCAGAGAGTAGAATGGGCATAAATATGGCGGCACCCAGGCCATCTCCAGCCTTCCCTTTTCTATTCTCCCTGGAGACTAGCAGGAGGAGCATGGGGCTCAGGGCAATGACAGCATGAACTCAGCTGCCAAGGCTGGCTTTTCACCTCGCCTTACACTAAAAGACCCTCCCAGCTTACACAGGGCCAGAACCAGTCAGGCTCTCCAGGCAGAACAGAGACTCAGGAATGGAAATGTGCTTTCTCTTGGGGAGATACTGTGCACATGGGGACTCAGGGCTCCAAGGAACTCTGTAGGCTGCAACAAGATGCAGAGTCATGAATTCCCAGTTCCATCTGCTTTTCCTTGGAGATAAGATGCTAATAATAGATGAAACTCATTATTACATCTCTTTTCTGTAGCCCCAGTGAAACACATAATTATTGACCATCTACTGTGTACCAGGCACATGATAGGGTACAGAACTGAAGAAGATACCTTGCCTTTGTCCTCAATACAGTTCAGTAAAGGAAAGAACTAGACAGATGGTTTCATAGCATGGTATAACCCATAGTAAGGATACACTCTGGCTGCCATGGGCATATAAGGGAAGAGAAAGTAAACTAGGCTGGATATTCAGGTAAGACTCAAGAGCTGAATATTAAAGGTTGATAAGAGTCAATCCTAAAGGAAATCAGTCTTGAATATTCATCGGAAGGACTGATGTTGAAGCTGAAACTCCAATACCTTGGTCACCTGATGCAAAGAGCTGACTCATTTGAAAAGATCCTGATGCTGGGAAAGATTGAAGGCGGGAGAAGGGGATGACAGAGGATGGGATGGCTGAATGGTATCACCAACTCGATGAACATGAGTTTGAGTAAGCTCTGGGAGTTGGTGATGGACAAGGAAGCCTGGTGTGCTGCAGTCCATGGGGTCGCAAAGAGTTGGACACAACTGAGCGACTGAACCGAACTGAACTGAAGCGTTTGGGAGGAAAAGGTGGGAGGGGAGTCTATAGGTATGAGACACAGATCTTGCTTAGCTAACAGCTGGTTTACAAGCCTCTAGTGCAGGGAGGATAAATAAATACCATACATCTAGTCTGAGGCCACACGCAGACTCAGCAGGAGAGTGCTCAGATCTGGTTGAGCCGTACAGCTTATAGCTGGACTGTAAGTCATATATTGCCGTCCAGAATTTTAGCGGCTAGGATTCATTCATTCACTCGGTCATAGTCACCACAGTGCTGTGCACAGGGACATACTAACAGCACCCTTTTTTCGTGTCACAATTCTCTGGCCCTTCAAGCTTGCGGACACCTGACAAAATAAAGTGGTGTACTCATGCAGACCCAGCTTCCAATCTCAGCTCTGCTGCTGACCAATGGTTTGACCTTGGACAAGCTACTCAATACCTCTGAACCTCAGTTTGTTGCCTTGGGAAGGACTCTAGTTGCATTTACCCCCTTAATTGTGAGAAATAATTGACCAAATCTTGGCAACACACATGCTTGGCATGGTGTGTGGCCCATGTCTCTCTCTCTTTACCCCTTAAAGCTCCCAGTACATCAACTTCCTCCTAGTAGTGGCATTTTACAAAATCACTCATTCACACGGCTTAGATTGAATGGGACATGTCCTGTGTTCAGCTCCTCATGAATACAGCCTGAATGCCTGCTCTGACTGGCACTTCTGACATGCTTTCCTTTGCGATGCAGAAGAATTTTTAAAGCTCAGCAACGTATCACATAAAACATACCTTCAAGAGAAAACGTAAATACATCTTAAATCATTATGAAAGTAGTGGTTGACTAAAAATAGAGAGATGACTAGATCACATTCGGAAGAAAAGTAAAGGAAAATTATGAATGGTTGTTGAGTCTTCAGGATGTATTTCAGATGGAAAAAATATGGCCTGAGTAGAGACTACAGAAAATGCACAGTAAGTTAGCCAGGCCAAAGAACATCCAGAAAGAATTGTGAGTTGAAAGGATTTTTTTTTTCTTTGTAACTTCTATGACTATTTGAAGAACTTCCAAAGAGAGCCAAATGGCTGAAATTTGTACAAAACTGTAATGCTTTGTCAGATATTAAGTGGCAGAGACACGAAACCAAGGACATTTGGAACGAATTTATTTGTGTTAACAAAATTACTGAATTGATAGTATCCTCACCCTATGCTCATAGAAAAGGACATAATTAAGTGAAAGCACATGTAGAATAATGTGATCTTCAGGGCTACCACAATCTTCAGAGACCATCTTATCTGATACCTCATAAAATTAATATTTAATTTGAGCATTGATCATTACAGAGTACTCATACTAGCTGTAGTGAATTTGGAAGCTAATACAAATTCACAAATAAAAAAAAATAAAAATTGTTCTTCAGCGGATCACTCAGAGAAAACAATGATTAGTATTTTGGAATCAGCTCAATGTCATTTCCTTTTCCTTCATGCAAAAATATATTTATGTTTCCAAATTTAGAATCATAGGGTTCAGACTGCTTTGTAACATATTTTTGCACTTAGTATGTATGTGAAAATACTTCTGTGTAATTAAATACTGCACGATATAAATTTAATGGACCCATCAAATTCCATATTATATGTGCCATACATCATATAATGGTCCTTGCAAGCCTTTCAATTTACTGGTTGAAGACTAAGGCCCAGAAAGAATAAGATGCTTGCTCAAGGTCACATAGCTGATTTGTGTCCCAGGATGAGAATTCACATCTCAGGCACCAAGTCAGAGCGTTAGCCATTGCGCATCTGATGCCAAATTTTAATGCTGCAATTAGTTCCCATTTCCCCTTGTGAAACCCAAAATAAACCAGCCAGTTTGAATTTATCTCTTATTCTGTTGCCATACTAATGACTGCATTTGCTTAGCACTGATTTTATGTCATACCTCTAATAACACTTTGTGTACATTGCCTACTTTAATCGTCACAGCAGCACTTAAAATATTATTCTCCCTATTCTAGTAAAGCAGAAACTGAGATGTTAAATGAGACACAAATCTAGTGAATGGTGAAAGCTGAGTATCAATCCACATCTCAATGATGCTTTTTCAGTAAGCTATCATGGCTTTCTAACATGCACTTACTTTTAATTACTTGCCTCTAAGCTCCTTTTCCCAGATGGCTCAGTGGTAAAGAACTTCCCTGCCAATGTAGGAGAAGAGGCAGTGGGTTCAATTCCTGGGTCAGGAAGATCCCCTGGAGGAGGGCATGGTAACCCACTCCAGTATTCTTGCCTAGAGAGTCCCATGGAGAGAGGAGCCTGGAGGGCTATAATCCATAGGGTCGCAAAGAGCCAGACACGACTGAAGTGATTTAGTAGGCAAGCTCCTTGCAGTATCTTATTCATCTGTGCATCTGCAGAAGCTACCAAAGCCCATAGCAAAGGTTATGACACTTGGGTTCGGAAGCAAATTCTACCGACAGCATGGGGAGCACATGGTTTGCGGGTGTGTGAATGTGTGCTCAGTTGCTCAGCTGTGTGTGACTCTTCGCAGCCCTGTGCACTGTAACCTGCCAGGCTCCTCTGTTCATGAAATTTCCCAGGCAAGAATATTGGAGTGGGTTGCCATGCCCTCTCCAGGGATCTTCCCACTCTCAGGATCAAACCCACATCTCTTGTGTCTCCTGCATTGGCAGATGGATTCTTTGCTACTGAGCCACCCAGGAGATCATAGGCTGTAGGTAGATGAAACAGCTTACTGTGAACTAGTGGTGTAAGAGGATTCCAAATGAACTACTATCTCCATCAGCCACTCATTCATTTCATTCAACAAACATTTAATTGGGCACCTGCTGCCAGATACTCCACTAAGTGCCAAAATTATGAACAAGGGTAATGGCCCTTGCCCTTAAAAGTTCCTATTCTAACAGAGGAGGAGGACATGGAAATTAATGATTGAAACAGACAGAGATAAGTGCAATGATAAAAAATTATATGCACAGATTAGAAAATGAGGAATGATCAGAGACGGCTTCATGGAGGAGGCAGTCTTGAGCATGGTTGGCAAGGGGAAGAAAGTGCAGAGGCTCATGTGGGAAACAGCATATGGTTTCCCATGGCTGCAATGCAAGATCTAAACAGTGACCTGTGGCGTTGTAGGAGATAAGGTTGGGGGAGTCAATGGGACTCCAAGGAGGGTTTTGAAATTCTTGACAAACAAGTTGAACTTTTCTCTCTTGAGAGGTAACCAGGAACCCCTAAGGATTTTAAGAAGGATAATGAGTTGACCAGATGGCTTTGAGGAGGATGGCTTAAAAGGGTGGGTTAGGAGATCAGGTATGGTACAGCAGTCCAGAGACGAAAGTAGGGATATTTCTAAGAATAGTAGAAAAGAATATAGAAAAGGTCATGTCTAACACAGTAAGTCCCCTACCCTTGAACCTTCAAGCTGTGAACTTTCAAGGATGCAAAAATGCATTCACATGTCCAGTCACACAAGTTAGTTCACAAGTCTGGCAACATTGTACATGCATGCATCCTCTATTGTCCAGTGACATACAGTATACAGAAGTACAGCATCTTTATTTGAAGACCAGGATGTCTGGAAGCAAGAGTAAAAGCGGTGGTGATGTACCTGGTACTGTACTGTAAGATTAAACATGTTTTCTTTATTTTTTGTGTTTGTTTTCTATGTATTATTTGCTTGAAAAACATTACAAACCTATTACAGTATAGAATTATTTGCCAACAAAGGCCCGTCTAGTCAAGGCTACGGTTTTTCCAGTAGTCATGTATGGATGTGAGAGTTGGACTATAAAGAAAGCTGAGTGCCAAAGAATTGATGCTTTTGAACTGTGGTGTTGGAGAAGACTCTTGAGAGTACCTTGGACTGCAAGGAGATCCAACCAGTCCACCCTAAAGGAGATCAGGCTTGAGTGTTCATTGGAAGGACTGATGTTGAAGTTGAAACTCCAATACTTTGGGCACCTGATGCAAAGAACTGACTCATTTGAAAAGACCCTGATGCTGGGAAAGATTGAAGGCAGGAGGAGAAAGGGACAACAGAGGATGAGATGGCTGGATGACATCACTGACTCAATGGACATGAGTTTGGGTAAACTCTGGGAGTTGGTGATGGACAGGGAGGCCTGGCGTGCTGCAGTCCATGGGTCGCAAAGAGTCAGACACGACTGAGCAACTGAACTGAACTGATTATTTAGCCTATTGTGTTAGCTGGGTATCTATTTGTTGGACCTAACAACAAATTGGACTTATGAATACTCTCTCAGAAGGGAACTTGTTCATATGTAGGGGACTTACTGTAATAATCATTTGTATTCATCAAGTGCTTATTCTATGCCAGACCTTGAGCTAAGTTTCCAATATCACAATTTATCTCTTGTATATTCCTACAACATAGGAACTATCATCACCCCCACTTCACGGATGAGAGGCTCAAGGCTTACAGAGGTTAAGTCGCTTTTAATTCATTTTCTCAAGATCACACAGCTGGTTGATGAAGGCGCTGGGATTTGAAGACAGGTGGTTTGACTCCTAAACTTGTACTCACAGGTGTCACGATGTAGTCGTCCTTACTAGGGGTGCTGAGGCGGATGAATTTCTAGGGACTGATAAGATATTGGCAGTCAGGGTGCCTCCCCTGTTTTGGGCTCAGTGTCATCCATGGAGACGGGGGATCGTCATGGAGGGGGCCTCATGAGCAGACAGAGAGTCTGAGTATGGGGGTCATCTCAGTGTGGATGTAGCCAGGATGCCCTGTGCTAGGTTCTCTGTACTTTCCCCAGGACCCACTCCCCAGGAACAATCAGCAGAAATGCCCCGAACCAATGCGAGCTCCTACAGGATTGGTTAAATTCCAACAGCATGAGCAGACAGTGACTGCCAAATGGATCCACAGTGACTACTGACCCGTTGATTTATAAACATGGCTGAGAGGGAAGGCTGAATGGACTCTTCCATTTCTTATTAATTTAATTCTGTTGATAGCAGAGTGTGAATCAATACAAGACTAACTGACAATCAACCTTGAGTCAGGAAGCTGAGAAAAGCAGCAATGAACTTGGGATTATGCACACTCATAGAATCCTACTTAATAATTTAACAATAAGTTTTTCCTTAAGACCTCAAAACAGAATTCAGAACTAAACCTTTCTCCTAAAAAGGAATGACGGGATAGGAGTGAACAGATCCTGAACACCTACAACATGCCAGGCATGTCAGAGTCTCATGCAGCCCTACACTAGAGTACAGTTACTTCACTTTGCTGATGAGTGAACTGAGGTTCAGAGGTGGGAAGGGACTTTCTAATGCAACAGAGTCTGGATCTGATGCCAGAGCCCTGGTTTGCTCCATTACTACTTTTTAAATTTCCTTTGAATGAATAGATTTTAGATGATTTAATTTTTATTTTTACTACAAAAATGGCCTACTTTGTTCATATATATTTTTGTCCTCTTTTGTGCTGGTTTCTACTTGGCCATGGGACATCAGTTCTGGGTGTCCATTGGAAGGACTGATGTTGAAGCTGAAACTCCAATATTCTGGCCGCCTGATGCAAAGAGCTGACTCTTTTGAAAAGACCTTGATGCTGGGAAAGATTGAAGGTGGGAGGAGAAGGGGGTGACAGAGGGTGAGTTGGGTTGGATGGCATCACAGACTCAATGAACATGAGTTTGGGCAAACTCTGGGAGTTGGTGATGGATAGGGAGGCCTGGCCTGCTGCAGTCCATGGGGCTGCAAAGAGCTGGACATGACTGAGCAACTGAACTGTGGGACATCTGTTGCCACTAACCATTTAATCTAATTTGAATCTATTTTGACTTTCTTTGAACCCTGGGCATTTGGTGAGAGATTCTTCATCTTGATGTGCAAGACATGTTTACAATATTTACAAAGATGGGCTTTTGAGCCAGAAAGACCTGAGTTTGGATCTGGATCCGCCACCTACTGGCCATGTGCATCCAGGTAATTATTTAACCTCTGAGCCTGTGTTCCTCAGACGGTTGCCATGAGGGTTAAAGAAGGTAATGGATATAAAGTGGATGTTGCATTCACATAACAGGCACAAATTAGTACCTAGAATATATAAAGAACCTTTACAAATCCAGTGAGAAAAAGGCAAAAACACCTAATAGAAAACCAGGCAAAAGACATGACCTGCAAGTTTACCGAAAATGGCCAATAAACAACAAAAAACTGCACAAACTTATTCATGATGAAGGAACTACCAATGAAAATAATGAGATAAAATTCTCACTAAGGAACTGAATAAGAATTACAGAGACCACTGCTTGTAAGAGAGAAACTGTTCCAAACTTGTTGGAGAGCCATTTGGCAAGATCTTAAAAAGTTGAAAATGCAGATACCGTCTATTCCAGTAAGTGTGCTTTGAGATATGAACCCAAACAGATATTTTCAATGGTGATCACTGAAGTATCAATAGTGTTTTTATAGGTTAAAGGATAAATATATCTTGGTATGTTCTATCTAAAATGAGCTAAATCTGTAGATATGAACCTGCTGCTGCTGCTACTGCTAAGTCGCTTCAGTCGTGTCTGACTCTGTGCGACCCCGTAGATCGCAGCCCACCAGACTCCGCCATCCCTGGGATTCGCCAGGCAAGAACAGTGGAGTGGGTTGCCATTTCCTTCTCCAATGCATGAAAGTGAAAAGAGAAAGTGAAGTCGCTCAGTCGTGTCCAACTCTTCGTGACCCCATGGACTGCAACCTACCAGGCTCCTCCATCCATGGGATTTTCCAGGCAAGAGTACTGGAGTGGGTTGCCATTGCCTTCTTCAAGATATGAACCTAGATGTATCTAAAAACTACAATATTACATGATAGCATAAGAATTTTATAAACAATTTAAAATACAGACACAACCAAATATATACTGTGTTTAAAATGTATATATATATATATATATACATACACACATAAACTGGGTTAGCCAAAAAGTTTGTTCTGATTTTTTCAGTTTATGGAAAAATCAGAATGACCTTTTTGGCCTACCCAATATAAAACACATGGATGGGAAGGATATACATTAAATGCATTAGAAGTTGACTCTTGGGAGGAGGATAAAAGAACAATGCTAGGGAAGGGAACTTAAACAATATCTGAAAACTCTTTATCCTTTTAAAAATGCAGAAGGAAACATGACTAATTGTATGCATTGTTTATTTCCAGCAGTTGGATCATAAATGTTCCCATTATTAGTCTCAGGCACATTTTCTGAGGCTTCTTGGACTGTCTTTTCCTTCTCTATTTCTCAGACTGTTGGCCACGTGTTCTGGTCTCAGAGAGACCTCTGTTCTTCCCACCTCTCAAGGCCAATCAGCCTCCTGCTCGGTGTCTGGCTCCTTCCATCACTTCCAGCTCCCGTGGAGCTCCCTAAGGCAGGTGTGGGGGCTGGTTTCCCTAAGGGCTGTAGAAATGGCTGAAGTATATCACCAGGAAGTATGTCCAGAGTATAAACAGACTAATGGGAGAAACGAGAGGGAAGGAACCAACAGATTTCATCCCTCCTGAGACACTTTCCTTACCTTGTCGCCTACCCAGAGATACTTCCAGACATCCTCCAAAGCCCCAGCTTCATGATTTATCTGGACAGCATAATATGGCTTGTATTTGCCTTCCATCCTTCCCTTCTTCACTTCCTTTCCCCTCACTTTTGCCGTCCTGGGTTTGGATTAGCACTTCATGCTTGCCTCAGGCTCTGTTCTCTAAGAAATCTAGGCTAAGATTTTTGTTGTTGTTGTATTTTTCCATATTTCAAAATAACACAATGTAAGGAGTTTAGTAACTTCTCAATGCACAGGGTCTGCTATTATTAATAGTGCTACAGAAAAATGACCACCAGACCTTACAGATCTCGGGGCTGTTACAGTTGAAGGAATTGTAAATTATTACATTTAGGGAGACCTGAGCTATGGTCTAGTCCAAACTTTAATCCATGAATTAATCTGTAGTGACTATACATGATAAAATGGAAAACTAGGAACTTTGCCTAAACTTGTCATCCAGAAAGTGCATGAGAACTATGTCAATATTCAATCAGTCTCTAAGTTTCAATAACTCTACCTGAATCATTTTCCCAGTGGTTTCATTTCCCACTAGAAGTTGAGCTCTTTTTGAGCACAGTGGTGGGCACTTACTCTCCGCTGTGGTTCAGGTTGTCGTAGCGCAGAAAGAGGCCTGCATAGATGGTCTCGGTCAGCAGGGCGTAGATGGCAATCATGATCAGGAGCACAGCCAGCTTAAGGACAGAGTTGAGTCGGAGGAAAACCGCACAGGTCACCATGGCCAGCACCCCCGTGAAGACAAAGTACTGGAAACAGAGAAGGTAGCTGGTTAGATTCAACAGAAATGTGGGCCGGTCATTCTCCTAGTCATGGATTCCAGTAGGTCTCTTTATACGGATGTTTGCTGAGCATCTCCATTTGGAGGTCTCAGGCCATCCTCAAATTCAACAGGTCCCAAGTTGAACTCGTCATTTCCTTACCACTGAGAGAGTCAATTTCTAGGTAGGTTGATAAGAAGTCCAGGGTTCCCGAGGAGGAGAGAAGGGTCTGAAGCTCTCAAGGAGGAGATAGGGGTCTGGGGTTCTCAAGGAGGAGAAAAGGACAAATGTTTTTTTTCTTTAAACCCAGAGCTGATGATTGCACAACAAAACAGCTCATCTTGCTCAAGGATATGCTTTCCCTTACACTCTGTACCAATGATGTATGACAACAATGTATCCTGCTTGAGGACATGTTTCTCCTTAACAAGAACCTTCTCACTAATCTTGTTATCTGAAGATGTATATTGTGGGAGTGGGTCTGGTAGTGGTAGTTTAGTCACTAAGTTGTGTCCAACTCTTGTGACCCCCATGTAGCCTGCCAGGCTCCTCTGTCCATGGGATTCTCTAGGCAAGAATACTGGAATGGGTTGCCATTTCCTTCTCCAGGGGATCTTCCTGACCCAGGCATCAAACCCAGGTCTCCTGCATTGCAGGCAGATTCTTTACCAACTGAGCTACAAGGGAAGCTCTCAAGTGAAATTCACTCAGCTGTGTCCGACTCTTTGTGACCCCATGGGCTATACAGTCCACGGAATTCTCCAGGCCAGAATACTGGAATGGGTAGCCTTTCCCTTCTCCAGGCGATCTTCCCAACCCAGGGATTGAACTCAGGTCTCCCGCATTGCAGGTGGATTCTTCACCAGCTGGGCCACAAGGGCAGCTGCCGTGGGTCTGGTAAGACCTTTGTATTGTTAGTTGTAATCTTGTTAATTTAAGATGTATGTTGTGGGAGTGTGTCTGGTGAAAGTATATAAGGCCTTGCTAAGACTAGTGAGTGGGCACTCTCCGTGCCCCTTCTGATGTCTATGTCAGAAGCTTTCTCTGTCCCCTTTTCACTTTAATAAAACTCTGCTACACAAAAGCTCTTGAGTGATCAAGCCTGGTCCCTGGTCCTGAAGCTAAATCTTCTTTGGAGATCACGAATCCAACATCATTCACCATAAGCTATTACCACCTCCTCAAAACTCTCTTTCCAATTCTTGGGGGAACCATTGGCACCATTTCTCAAGCCAAAAATCTTAGTCTCATCTTTGCTGCTTTTCTTTTCCCCCATATTCCACAGTCTGCTCATCCTAAGCTTGTAGATTCTATTTCCTCAATAAATCTCATATCTATCCACCTTTCTCCTTCTATCCTGTTTCTGTTTTAGTTCTCACTTACAGTTTTGGAACAGTTTTCTAGCAGCTGTTTGCTTCTAGTTCCCAATCCTACTGAATATACACTACTGTTTTTTTTTTGGTTTTTTTGGCCACACCACACGGCACATGGGATCTTAGTTCACCAACAGGGATTGAACCTGTGGCCCCCACAGTGGAATCTCGGAGTCTTAATCCCTAGACCACAAGGGAAGTCTCTGAATACACACTGTTATTTTCCAGCCAGTATTTCTGAAACTCAGATCTGACCATGTCACTCCTTAACTTGAAGTCTTTCCATGGCTCTCTAGTCTCTCAAATTATATTCTCCTTCCTGCATGGCAAAATTCTCAAGACTGTCATATATCAGATTCCTTTTCACTGTCCAAATCCTGACATATGTTCCAGCCTCACTATAAACTGCGGAGAAGGCAATGGCAACCCACTGCAGTGTTCTTGCCTGGAGAATCCCATGGATGGAGGAGCCTGGCAGGCTGCAGTCCCTGGGGTCGCACAGAGTCAGACACGACTGAAGCAACTTAGCAGCAGCAGCAGCACTATAAACTGGCTATCTCCCACAGCTGTTTCCCTGCTCTCTTGTTCCTTTAGTGCTTTGCTTTTCCAGTGTCCTGTTTCTCTCAGCTCTCATGCATGTGACCAAGCCTTGCTCTTCTCACAGCATTAGCTCAGGTGTCCTCTCCTCTGAGAAACTTTCATGCATATCCTCCAGGTGCTTCTGGATACGGCCTCATTCCTCCACGGCAACCTTCACAGCCCAGCATGATACCTGCCATCTTGTATTAGAAGTAGCTGCGCAATAGGCCAGTTGGGAACCATTCAAGGGCTGCAATACTAGAGTGACCCCAGGTGTCAGTCTGCCCAGGTAGATTTCAGCCTTCTATAGGAAGATCCTCAGCCCATTTCCCTTACAGAAGGACCCACTATATCATTCTGGTCAAAAGGTTAGGATTCTGAGTATCCAGTAGGAAAAAAGAATAAAAATTGCATTATCAAAGACCCACTTGGTGATGGTACCTTGATTTTTATACACATGGTCTTCCCTTGTGATTTTTCAAAGCAGCTGGTCAAGATGGGATTCCTAATTGCCATTTTACAGGTCAAGAAACTGAGGCTCATAGAGCTTAAGTAAAATTTTCAAGTTCTCATAATTAGAAAATGATACCGAGGACACCTGTATACAACCTGTGCATGTAAATTTTAACTCTAGTGGGCATACTGGGCTTAATTTATAAAATCCATTCTAGCCTTGTTATGCGTGGCTCTTTCCAACAACTGGTTGTCTTCTCTCTCCTATGACAGGAAGAGACAATTTCTGTATGGGCAGAGGAGACAGGTAAGAAATTCTGGAATCTCTGAACGATGACTGAAGGATTCCCATGTCTTGACAAAGTGTTAAGGGGAGCGATATTCTGCTTGCTTGAAACAAGCATTTTATAAACTAAACAATGAATTTTTTCCCTACAATTGTTGTCTGGGGACCTGCTGGACACCAAGAATTGTGCCAGGCTGGAAGGCACCATCCTCATGTTAGGACATTGTCACAATGCATCATTTTCCTCTTAGAGAAGAAGGAGGAAGAAGAATTTTACACAACGATAATTTACAGGGACTTGTGCATCTGCTGACAGGGGTAGTATATACTGGAGTGTCTGTACCCATTTGATTGCTCTCAAAATCCCATGGCATTATGAAGTCGCAGAACAAGAAGGGAAGAGAGCAGAGAGTTTTCAGAGAAAGGATCCAAACTTCCCAAATCACACAAAATCGAACCTTTAGCAATTACGAGTCTTGGTATAAGCAGCACAGTGAAGGGTACGCAGGCCAGCGACAGGGGCTTCCCTGTCTCTTCCTGAGCTCTGACTCTTCTCATGGTCCAGGAATGAGGCTGTCATGAACACGGGGTCAGCACGGGTGCTGAGTGGGGATAACCGATCTGACTTTCCCAGCTGTTTCCTGGACCGCATCAGGTAAGGGAAAGGGACATTTCGTATGTGTATGATGCTCTGGGACAGTCTGACTGTGTTTGGCTTGTTTGAGCTCCATGGTTTCCGTTTGATGTCCCCCTTCCTCCCAATACTAGAGGAAGAATGATGAGTGTTTTTTAGTTCATCGTAAGTTGTTAACTTAGATCTGTTGAAACTGCATTTAAATTCCACAAGCAGATGTGCTGTTTGTGTCTGACTGGGGTTAAGGATGGACTTTTCTGGTTATTTCCTAGAAGGGACTGCAGCCCCAGTCAATATTTTAATCTCATAATAATTCAGAGGAAGACATATCTGTGTTAATGATGTTCACAAATGATGACTCACGGTATAAGTATGAAGTAAAACCTAACCAATGAGCAGGCAAATAGCTAGTTCTTAGGGAAAGAATTTGATTTTTTTCTACATTTTTTTTTAATATAAGAATGATGTTTCTCTTGATGATGCTTATTGGTCAATTCAATGTAGTCACCTTGAGGGACTATGTGTTTATCTTGATCCTGCTTCTTTGATGACTGAGCTCAGATCCCTGTAAATAATCTTCAGAGTCCAGTTTTGAAAAATGCCCCCCAACCCCCACCCCTTGTCTGCAAATGCAGTTTTTCTATATTTGATTCCTAAACAATGATATCCAGCCAGATTATGTCTCCCACATTGCAGGTGGATTCTTTACCTTCTCAGGCACCAGGGAAGCCCAAGAATACTGGAGTGGGTAGCCTATCCCTTCTCCAGGGGATCTTTCCAACCCAGCAATCAACCAGGTTCACCCACATTGCAGGGGGATTCTTTACTAGCTGAGCTACCAGGGAAGCCCTGTCACTTGCACTTTTCAAACAACGATGTCCAGCCAGATTATGCATCTTGGTGACTTTCAAAAGTTAAATTTGTTCCCAGAGGATAACGATTTGACATTGCTGGACATGCCTAGGAAGTATATGCTGTCAGCAAAGAACAGTTAGCAAAGAGGAACGTGGGGGTGCTGGTGGAGTAAGTGTATGCTCTCCAGGCTCACTCTCTTGCTTTGGGCAACAAGTGAAGGTCTAGGAGGATCTGGCTTCCTGAAAACGATCCGAGTCAAGGTGGCCGCCATTTTATAAATAATTGATAGGAGACTGATATTGCTATGAAAGTATGGCCTGCTCAAAGTTTTAGTCACATGTTGTAGCAGCATACATGGGATTATGTAGATAATCTCATGTTTAGAGAATGAAGGCTTGCACCTTTTTTTTCTTCTTTTTTTTAGTAATTTTATTTATTTATGGCTGTGCTGGTTTTCAGAGCTGTGCAGGCTTTTTTTTTTTCTAGTTGAGGTTAATGGGGGCTACTCTCTATTTGCAGAGCATGGGCTTCTCATTGTGATGGCTTCCCTTGTTGGGGAGCATGGGCCTTAGGGTGTGTGGGCTTCAGCAGTTGTGACTCTGGAGCTCTAGAGCACAGCTCCTTAGTTATGGCACACAGGCTTAGCTGCTCTGCAGTATGTGGGGTCTTCCCAGACCAGGGATCGAACCCATGTCTCCTGCATTTTCAGACAGACTGTTTACCAATGAGCCACCAGGAAAGCCCTGGCTTAAAAAAAAAAAAAAAATTGTTATATTCCTATTTCCTTCCTTAAATACAAAGCTCTATTTTGGCAGATACTATTTACTCAATTACCAAAGCTTTAAGGAAAGAGAAGGAGAAAAGAAACTAATATTTAATAAGTGTTTATGTATGTTATCTCTATTTGTCACCCAAACAATCTTATAAGATAGGTGTTGTTAATAATCCCATTAAACAGATGAGGAAACTGAGGCTCAGAGAGGTTAAGTGATTTCCCCAAGGCTAAATGGCTAGTCAATGAGAAGAAGAGTGCTTACTCATTCTGTCACCTCACAGCTTCTATCATTCAATTCTACTCTGCTTTCCATGCACAATTAATAGTCTTCAAAGGTTTGGAATCCAAGCTCCAGCAAGATGGGATTTGGTTTTTGGATCACATTGTGTTATTACAGCTTTTGGCTCTTTGTGGGGCAAGGCAATTCCAAAAATTAATTATCATTTGGGAAAAAACAAAATGATCTCCTCTATGTATTTAGCCATAACATAAAATTGGCTCAGAGTAGAAGAAAAAGGAGCTTATATAATATCCCTCTGTTCAACTAGAAAAAGTTCTGAAATTACAATGGTGCTATTTGATCCTTATTTTTTGTTTGAAGTTTTTGGTGGACCTGCCGCTGTGAAAGTCTGGAGAATCTAATTTTATCCTGAATGCCAGTTGGAGATTTTAGACTGCAGTGAATACATTTTACTCCAAAATTACTCAAGGCTCTGATTCCTACCTGAGAAGTTAACCAGAGAAATGAAGGCAAGAGTTTAGGGAAATACCAATTTTTACAGTCACTTTTGGAATTTAAAATATCTGCTTATTTGCTTGAAGAATACAGAGGAGCCTGGCAGGCTACAGTCCACGGGATCATGAACTGGACATGACTGAGCAACTACCATGAACTATTTGCTTGATTATCACTCCTTTGTTTCTGTTCCTCTCTTTTTGCTCCTTCTTGGTTTTTCTCCCTTTTGTCTTCCTCTTTTAACTCCCACCCCCTTTTATCCCTCATCTTCATCATCATGATCAACTTATGTTTAATGAGCATTTATTATGCACCAGAAACTGTAGTAAGTGTATGCATGCATTCTCCCAATCTAAGTCTCATGATAACACTGCGAGGTAGGCACAGCTGTTATCCCAGTGTGGAAATGAGGCTCAAAGAGCTTAAGTTGCTCAAGACCACAGCTGCAAGTTCAGCCAAAATGTTCTGACTACAGGTTTTCAAGACTCGAATTCTCTTCCCCTTTCTCTCTGTTTCCTCTTTTGCACTTAAATTTTAAAATAGTTTTCTTCAGTTATGATTCACCTACAGTGAACTGCATATATCTGTTGCACCCAATTTGCTAAGCTTTAGTATTTGTGTACGTCCACAAAATCATCACAATTATGAAAATGAGCACGAGCATGGGTTTCAGTGTATCCCTTTACGACTTTCCCCTCCCATGTGCCTCCCTCTCCTCCCCAGGCAACCACCTCTTTCTTTCTGCTATTATGTATCAATTTATCAATGCATTTTCTAGAGTTTTAGATCCGCAGGACCATACAAATGCATACTTTTGCTTTGTTTTGCTTATTTCTGTCAGCATACTGATCTTGGGATTCATCCATGTTATTGCACATATATCCAGGGATCATCTCTCTCTACTGATATGTCCCCTGGATGGCTATTCTACAGTTTCTTAGTTTCTTCATCCTCTCAACTATTTAGGGACAATTGGGTTATTTTTAGTTTTTATCTATTACAAAGAAGGCTGACATGAACATTCTTTTCCAATATAGAAATATAACTTCGTATTTTCTAATATAAAATATTTCTCATTTTACAAGAAGTTTATTAAGCAACAGAGTGGCTGACTTGAAGGGAAAACATTCTAGGATTCATTTCTTTTAGAATAATTTATCCTTTCTTAAAGATTTATTGCCCTATATGTTTACTTCATTATCTGATTGGATTTCTTTTCATTTTTGTAACACAAAATAATAAACATTTTGATCTTTATAAAAAGGAGAAATGTCTTCTTAGACCTTTGGTGTTACTTTTCTTTCTTTCTTTTTTTTTTTTTTTTGCCACACTGCATGACATGTGGAATCTTAGTTCCCTGACCAGGGATGGAAACCCAATCCCCTGCACGGAAGGGCAGGGTCTCAACCATGACCACCAGGAAGCCCCATCTTCCTTTTAAGATTATTTTGAGGGAAGAACTAGAGCAGAAGCATATAATCTAGGGGTAATTATTGAACACTACTGAAGCAAGTCTCATCTGATTGCTCTATTTAATGTCCCATGAATTATGGTATTTTTCAGACTGGCTGGTGGGAAAAGACACAATTCCCAGCCTAATGTGAGAGCCAGGCACTAATCCTTTCAGATGTGTGTTTTTGTTTTTGTTTTCTGGAGCATCGCTGTTTCCTCATATGCATGCACTGATCAGACCCTCTGCAGATCTCTCTGAGTCTTCTCTATCAGAAACTCTCTTCTCTCTGGCAGTATGTCCTACAAACTCTAGCCACCTTGGTTCCCCCAGATTCTCAGTTCTATCTCCTCAAATTAGGGAGTTGCACTGAGTTCCATGTGCGTTCTTCCCACCTGAGCCAGTCTGAAACACTCTTAATGCAAGGTACAGCCCAGGAAACCATAGGGCTCACTTAATTTGCTTCTTGTCTTTCAGGGATTGCGTCCTTCAGTACCTGATGCCTAGTGTCTTGAAAACTATTGTTTCATATATTTTGTTAGTTTTTAGCTATTTCAGGTGGGAAGGCAATTTTATCTTTACTGTTCCACTTGAAATTTATCTTTTTAAAGAAAAATTATTAAGTTGACTGCGGATTCTGTCCTGTGCCGTGCCCTCACGGTAATGTTAAATAGCTATACAATACTGGCTTTTCTCCTTAAAGCAATTTAGAAGTTTGAAGAGTTGGGAAAAATGTTCTAGCTAGATGAATTATAGAAATGATGGAGTGGGAGTATGAAAATGATGCCTTAAGGACATGTGAGATTGGCAGGAAGCATACACTAGTAAATTAATGCTCAAAATTCTCCAAGCCAGGCTTCAACAGTATGTGAACTGTGAACTTCCAGATGTTCAAGCTGGATTTAGAAAAGGCAGAGGAACCAGAGATCAAATTGTCAATATTTGTTGGCTCATCAAAAAAGGAACAGAATTCCAGAAACGCATCTACTTCTGCTTCACTGACTATGCTAAAGCCTTGAACCGTGTGGATCACAACAAACTGTGGAAAATTCTTAAAGAGATGGAATACCAGGCCACCTTTCCTGCCTTCTGAGAAACCTGTATGCAGGTCAAGAAGCAACAGTTAAAAACATACATGGAACAACAGACTGGTTTCAAATAGGGAAAGGAGTACGTCAAGGCTGTATATTGTCACCCTGCTTATTTAACTTATATGCAGAATACATCATAAGAAATGCCAGCCTGGATGAAGCACAAGCTGGAATCAAGATTGCTGGGAGAAATATCAAGAACCTCAGATATGCAGATGACACCACCTTTACGGCAGAAAGTGAAGAAGAACTAAAGAGCCTCTTGAAGAAAGTGAAAGGGGAGAGTGAAAAAATTGGCTTTAAAACTCAATATTCAGAAAACTAAGATCATGGCATCTGGTCCCATCACTTCATGGCAAATAGATGAAGAAACAATGGAAACAGGGAAAGACTTTATTTTTTTGGGCTCCAAAATCACTGCAGATGGTGACTGCAGCCATGAAATTAAAAGATGCTTGCTCCTTGGAAGAAAAGCTATGACCAACATAGACAGCATATTAAAAACAGAGACATTACTTTGCCGACAAAAGTCCGTCTAGTCAAAGCTATGGTTTTTCCAGTAGTCATGTATGGATGTGAGAAGTGGACTATGAAGAAAGCTGATGCTTTTGAACTGTGGTGTTGGAGAAGACTCTTGAGAGTCCCTTGGACTGCAAGGAGATCCAACCAGTCCATCCTAAAGGAACTCAGTCCTGAATATTCATTGGAAGGGCTGATGTTGAAGCTGAAACTCCAATACTTTGGCCACCTGGTGCGAAGAACTGACTCATTTGAAAAGACCCTGATGCTGGGAAAGATTGAGGGTGGGAGGAGAAGGGGATGGCAGAGGATGAGATGGATGGATGGTATCACCGACTCCAGGAGTTGGTGATGGACAGGGAAGCCTGGTGTGCTGCAATCCATGGGGTTGCAAAGAGTCGGACATGATTGAGTGACTGAACTGAATCTGAAGGATTGGGTATGCTTGAAGAAAGCTTGAAGGCTGGGTAGAACCTGGGATTCTACCCATGGGAGAGAAGTGGGAGAAAGTCCCAGGATGCAAAGACACCAATGATGACTGACGCCTGTAGGGAAAATTGGTTGTCAGGGACCCTTTAAAACCATAGCATACTCTGCTCTCACAACTATAGCTGACTAGTCAAAGACTGTTCCAATCTGCTAGAGCATATAATAAAGGGGCTTGATTATAAAATGAAGATCTTCCTATTGAGCCTCCTGAGAACCACATTCTGAAGTTTGAGATGATGAGAATGGTTTCTGCATATGACTGTCATTCACTTTACAAACCTATGTCTCTTTGCTCTCCTAGACTACTTCTCAAATCATAGCTGGAACATGACTTTCTTTATGATCATTTCCTATATCCTCACTCTTTTTTTTTTCTTTAGTAATTGGCAAGCTCCAGTTCAGAAATAAACTTTACTTTATACCATATATGATGACAGTCTCTTATGTTTATGCCACATCATCCAGCTTAATTACCTGCTTCCAGACTGAGAACTGTTCCCCACGGGGGAGGTGGAGAGGTCCAGTACACAGATGAGGAAACCAGGGCTCAGAGAGAGGAAGTGATTTGCTTGGGGATACACACTTGTGAGTGACGGCAGGTGGTTGTGCAAATTAAGCCTTTTAGAAGGTTTGAATGTCTGATTCCTTCTACTTTGGTAGACAAATCCTTAGGTAGAGAAAAATGGCCAGATATATGCCAACATGGCAAATGGTGGGTTAACAAGGTTGCTGCAGTAGCTGATGATGGAAAGAGTCCAGGTGCTCACATTTTAGGCCAGTGGGATTCCTGCACCTGAGGAGATGTCGGAATTTGGCAAACTTTGCTTGGCAAGGGCCAGATAGCAAATATTTTTGACTTAGTTACCACTACTGAACTTTACCATTATATTATTATAAAAGCAGCCATAAAGACATTGCTAACAAATGGATGTATCTGTGCCCCGCTAAAACTATTTACAAAACAGGTGGCAAGTGGAATTTGGCCTGTGGTCATAGTTCACTGGCCCCTGGGCAAGATGATCCTTTGTCTTGGGAGGAAAATTTTAATATTAAAACTGATTCATTTATTTTATCTCATTTTTTAACATTTCTATTTTATGAATATGTTTCATAATGTACATGATACTTTAGTACAATGGCGCATGTGTGCATGCCAAGTCGCTTCAGTCATGTCTGACTCTTTGTGACCCATGGATTATAACCTACCAGTCTCCTCTGTCCATAGGATTCTCCAGGCAAGAATACTGGAGCGGGTTGTCAAGCCCTCCTTCAAGAGATCTTCCTGACTCAGGGGCTGAACCTACATCTTTTACTTCTCCTGCTTTGGCAGGTGGGTTCTTTACCACCAGCACCATCTGGGGAGCCCAGGACATTGGTATACATTACAGATAAATATATTTTTATGGTGCAGGTTCAAAACCTTTTCATTTAGTAAATGAATCACAACTGACATTTAATCAGCAGCTATTTTGTGGCAGGTGTTGCTCTAAACATTTTCCATGGATTAATTAACTTAATCCTCACAATCACCCATGAGGAAGGTATTGTTTTCATTTTCATTTTGCAGAGAAGGAAACAGAGGCACAGAGATGAACATATGTGATCCAAAAGCTTACCCACCACTTTGTTAGGCCTAGGAAATCCATGAGTTCTGTGGTCCTGAGTTTGGGAGTTCAAGTTTGAGGCAAGGGGTATATACACAGCATTGAATCAGAGGCCCAGATTAATACTTAAACACCAACTTCAAGTCAGATCACATGTTAGAAGCTCAACGTTTGACAACTCATTTAGGTAAGCACCATAAGAACCTGATATTCTGTAACTCCACAATCACTGTGCAAAGAAGATATTATTTTTCCCACTTTACAGATGAGGAAGCTGAGGTTCAGAAAGAGTTTGAACTGATTCAAGATTCTACTGCTAGCAAGTAAAGAGGCTCAGTTGGGAGTGAAATTCAGCTTTTGCCTAACTCTAAATATCTGATTCTTGGCCGACTTACTGCCTCTTGGACACTCTTCATGCCCTCCAAATAAAAGTGCTCTCAGGGGAGTGGTATCCCACAGACTCTACAAAATTGGAGATCACTCCTTACTTGGTGGGAAGAAGTCCCAGAGCACATGATCTGCCCCACACAGCTGTGAAATCAGAGCTAGTCCCATCCTGCCCAGAACTTCCTTAGGAAGAGCCTTGTTCTTCCCTAGGGATGGAGCCTGAATTCAGAAGTGTGAGCTCATGAATAAGCCAGATGTGGTTTGAACTGCAGCAGCAAGTCTTGATAACTGAATGAAGAAGGGAAAGAGAAAGAAGTAAGAATGAGAAGAAGTGAGAAAAAAGGTAGGTCAGCAGGAGTAGCAGCGAGCAAGCTGCTTTCTGAACCTCTGTTTCATTATCTACAACATGGAGATGGTGGTAGCATCCTCCATGTATCTTGAAGATGTAATGATTTTGTGCATATCCAGTAGATGCTCTATTACCTGAGGTCAGAGATGAGGCTTTCTGTCCTTTTCAGAGCACCTGGACCAATTCTGGGGCTGAGGTCAGATAACAGAGTGCCTTCCCCCCACCACATACTGGAAGGGGTCTCAGAGAACAAAAGTCTACCCAAGGTCCTCAAGGTTGGCTGGTGTCTACTGGGACATCCCAACCGTCTTCCCTCCAGACCCAGAGTTTATATCCCAATATGTAAAGGTCTGGATCATGGCTTAACAGAGCCAAAGATTGTCCTTTGCTTGACCCTTAGGTTGACCCCAAGGCCCAGGGCCAGCCTAGTGGCTATGGGGCTAGGAGATGGTCAGGCTTACACTACGATGGTAAGTGGCCTGCTGGGACACCTCCTGAGTCTGTGATGCTCTGGGCACTTTCTATACCACTTTAATATGTTTATTTACTTATCTTTTTTTAGTTTTTTTTTTTTTTTTTTTGGTCGCTCTGCTCAGCATATGGGATCTTAGTTCCCCAACCAGGGATTGAACCCATGTCCCCTGCAGTGCAAGTATGGAGTCTTAACCACTGGACTCTCAGGGAAGTCCCACTTTGATTTATGTTTAGCTGTTTTCTGCATTTGTGATTTACTAGCTTCCTTTCTTCCTCTATCTCCCCTTCTTCCATCCTTTCCTTTTCCAATGCAGCAAAGTCTGAGCTGCAGCTCTGTGCTCTGCCCTATACTGAAGACAACAGCACATTCCACTCTAGGGTTTTAAGAGGAGCTGGGGGGAAATGAGAGGGAAGAGGAGGCAAAGGAAAGAAGAGAGTGGACAGAGGGAAAAGTGAAGAAGAGGAGGAGGAAGAAGAAGAAAGAAATGGGAAAGAGAGGCAGAAGAGAGCAGGAAAGAGACAAAAGGAAAGCAGCGGATACCAGGAGAGAAGGGAGGGCAGAAAAGGGGAAGAAGAAGAAAAGAAGGAGAGAGAGGCAGAGGAGGGCAAACAGGCCCCTGGAAAGCCAGCACGTCTAGGGCCCCTCAGCCAGTCCTGCTGATTCAGAGCTGGTGAAGATGCCTAAGCCCCAGT
Source organism: Bubalus kerabau (assembly GCF_029407905.1). Lineage (NCBI taxonomy): Eukaryota > Metazoa > Chordata > Mammalia > Artiodactyla > Bovidae > Bubalus > Bubalus kerabau. The sequence continues at coordinate 12,097,139 of NC_073637.1, read as the reverse complement.
CTCACCAAGGGGAGCTCGTGAATAAATACCTCTGGGTAGGAGCAGATATCTGTAAACACAGCTGAGGAATTGAAAGTCAGGTTCTTCAAGGGTATCGACTTGTCAAAATCACACCACAGCTGCGGATTAAGAAAAAAAAAAAGAACAACAAAAAACAAAACAAAACAAAAAAAACACAGGAACAACAAAGTCAGTGTGAGCTGGAGACGGAGTCCTGTGCTATCGCTGTGGGGCTTCGGCAAATGCCTAGGGCAGAAAGGGCCCTCGAGGGGCTGGATTTCAGAATGCAAGCCCAGCTGGGACCTTCTGTTTCGTTTTAAAGAAAGGACTGGCTCAGAAAAAAAAATTACAAGCCAGTCATGAAACTAGGGTAAGGCCGCTCCACCAGCCCCATCATGGAGGGTTGCTGGTTGCGCTTGTGGGACTTGGAAGAGAGAACCAGGTGGGGAACGCTCACAGCCTGTCTCCACATGAACAGCTGGGGGGACTCGAGGGACCCACAGGGCACGCTTTCCAGATAGACTCTTGGCACTGGAGTGGGGGGCACTTCCTAGGCTAGAAGTTGCTGCAGGACATCTTGCGGCACTCAGAAGAGAATAGCTACCACTGGCTGAACGCCTAGGCTGCGGCAGACACTTTGCATGAAAAGGGCATCACAACCCCCTTGTGATGTAGCTACTCCTTTTATCCCCATTTTACAACTGGAAAATATGAAACTCTGAGAAGTAAAGTAACTTGTCCAGGGTCACCGAGCTGGTAAGTGGTGGAGGTGAGATTTGAACACAGGTCTATCTGACTCCAAAGCCTCTGAACTTCCTCCCACAACACTGTGGGATGGTTGGCCCCAGTGGCAACCCTGACCTACAGTCATTGGGACACCCCAGAAACATCTGATTCATCTAGAGTTGAGATCCTGGCTGCAGCTCTGCAGTCTGTGATCAATGACTAAGGACTTCTGTTTTCAATTGCCATCATCTATAAAATGTTCATTAGATGATGAGTTTTATTAGACTATGATTCCCCTTTTCTTTGTCCCATAGTCTCTTTACAACAAGGCCAACCAGAGCTTGAGCAAGGTGGACACTAGGTAATTATTGGTCCAGTGTGAACAATGGATTTCAGGCAGTGTAAATCTCTGACTTACAGGCTGACAATTGTGGGGGTCCAACAGTTGGGCTCCCTGAATACTTGGAGACCCTCCCTCAGGCCCAAAGGACACAACGATGGTTTCAGCCACAAGATGATGCCTTAACTAGTCTCCCTCAATGTTCAAAGCCCGGAATCAGATAAATCTCCTAAACATCTAGGTTCCTAAACCATGGACAATACAAGACTATTGGGATAGACACAAAAAATGCCTATAGCTACCACATTACCATTCTAGACAGAATATGAACTCACTAAAGCATGGGTCACCAAATTAAAGACAATGATAAATATGGCAGTTGGAGATTCATCCGAGTTCCATGTGTCACATCCGGTATGAACTCTTAGAACGTCACAGGCAAGATGCTCAACCTTCCTGAAAGGCAGCTTCCTCATCTGTTACGTGGGAACAGTAATACCTACCTGTGGCACACAGTAGGTGCTCAATAAATGACAGCTACTTATTTCCATTCTCCCCTCTCCCCCTCCCAGAGATATAGTTGGGCTAATGAGAATGAGCGTGAGTCATGGAGTCAGACAGACCTTATTAGCAAGTTATTTCATGTCTCTGAGCCTCAGTTTCCTCAGCCGTAAAGCGGGGATAAAGAGACTTACCTCACGGGGTTTATGTGAGGACTAAATATGGGAAGCACAGACCGCTCCTCCTTCATAGCATGGCACACAGCAGGTGGGAACGTAACGAGGAGTAACTCTTATTTACGACTTTAATTGACTGGCCACTGAACGTACAGAAACTTAAGGGCATTTGCAGTGCCTTTAGAGCAAATAACCTCCACCACTGAGAAAAAGACCATTTTCCACCAGTAAAATGCATGGTTCTGACAGTATAGCCACATCTTCCTTCTCTAACCCTGACCTTGGGGCTTGACGAGGTACACGAAGGCGTTAATAATTAGTACCAAGGAGGGCAACGCCAGAGGCTGCAGGTTCTAGAAACTCTTCATTCCTGACTACACACTAGACACCAAAGGACTTGCAATGCTTACGATATTCAGGATGGCGCCCAGGAAATTAATCAAGATGGATGCAAAGATGATGACGTTCCTGGCCAAATAGGTCTCGTTAATCCAGCAGCAGGTTTTTCGGAGGACCAGGGGCAAACACTTGTAATCCTCCGCCGTAGTGATGAGGACCAGAGCCGAGTGCAGCATGATCAGGATGGAAAACTGGATGGCCATGGGCATCACCCTGCAGGAAACACAGAATGTTGGGTCACGTGGCATTAATCAGGGATCCCCCCTCTCTGTGCAACCTCATCAATCATGTTCAGGATTGCCCTCCCCCACTCCTTGCACCCAATAATTCCTCTAAAGCTCTCTTGCCCAGGAAAGGGGCTATTAACAAGAGGCTTTTCAAAAATTACATCCATCCCTATAAAATATTCTCTTGAGAGACTTTGCAATGAACATCAAATATTGGGCTTGATCTGTTGCTTCTGCCCATTTATTCCCACTTATTTCATCATTCCTCTTTCTCACCTGGCAACTGCTGCCAAGGCAACACACCACTGGAATTTTATCTGAGTATTCTGGCTGTGGGAGAGATCCATATGCCCTTTCCCCCTCAAGGTGGGTGTTAGGAAACACTTTCCCCCATGACTGCCCCGATGCCAAGAACTGAACATGGCACCTCTCCACGTGGCTCAGTTTGGTTAGTGATTTTCACAGTTTGCAGAGGCTACACTATATGCTGTGTGGGAGGTGGGTATATAGGACTCGTATTTGCCTAAGGTTTCAACATCACTCCCAATTACACATCTGGAGCTTCAGCACTGTGTCCCATGGCACCTCCTGCCTACTGGACACCTCTGTTGGGTGTCAGGTGGTGATCTAAAACCCCATCTCTGGAAGCATCTGCTTCCTCTCCTTATCAGCCAACTTATCACCAGGATTCTCCTTGGGAATTTATCCTTTGTTCTCGCTAGTCTACCCAGCCATTTGGGTCCTCTGCTGGCACCTCAAGTTTCTCTACCTCTGTTTTAGCCAGTGAACTGCTGCATGTTAAATGGTGTCTTGAGGGACATGGTAGGAGTTTTCGTATCTGTTCTTTCCTCCATAAAATGAAGTTTGTCCCTTTGGCTTTAATATTTTCACTGGATCTCAACAAATGTACATTTAGTGAATTAAGCTGAACCCACCTTCTGTTTGTTTTGGCCACACGATGCGGCATGTAGAACTTCCCCAGCCTGGGATCAAACCTGTGCCCCTGGTGGTGGAAGCACAGTGTCTTAACCACTGGACCACCAGGGAAATCCCTGAGCCCACCTTCTGCTAGAGCTACCACTTCTTACTGTCTTGTCTAAAGTTTCTTATTTCTTATGACTAACACTAGTGTAAGTACCGTATTGAGCTCTTGATTATGTCCTTAGGCCTGTGCTAAGCACTTTGTATCAATACATAATATCTCATTTCCATTCCTTGGAACAAACCTAAGAGGTCTTTTGATCTCTTTTTTCACATGAAAAGTTAAGGCTCAGAGAGCAGCAACTTCCCAGGAGCTACTGAGTTGGTAAGTATTCGAATTAGGATTGAAAGTCCACTCTGCTTTGTCACTTTGCTAAGTCTAGCCATGTTGGTGAGTAATGTAGGTCCCATGATTGCAGTAATTTTTTTTTGCTTCTGTGGTTTTATTAGGGAGGCATCAGGGGTACCAAGACAAGAGACACATTTTGCCCATCTTCTAAGAGATCATAATCTAGAGGGAATATGGATGTGCAAATGATGAACTGATACATACTGTGTTGTGATAGAGAAAAGGTAATCAACAAACATGATTTTAAGAAATAAGAAATGAAATCAAGGAAAGGAAGACTTCCTAGAAGAGGTGACATTTAGGTTAGGCCTTGGAGGTTGAAGAGTAGGATTTTAGGGAGGAAAGATTGGAAAATGTGGGCAAAGTAGCAGAAGAATGGGAGTGACCAGTGTGTAGAATGTCAATTTCCTCTGCGTGGTCAACCATCATGAAGGCTGGAAAGTGATTTCTACAGCCCAGATATCGTTGTTGGGAGGGTTGTTTTTTTTTTTAGTGCCTGTGCAATTTTGATTTTATGGATCACCTTGATAGGAAGTCTCTGCAGGAGTTTAAGATAAGAACAGAAGGTCTGTGCAGCAGTGGGTTCCCAGAGGGCTCCACACAGATGGGAAACTTCCCTCCAAACAGGCTGGAAAAACACTCCCTGACAACACACCATTATTCCTGGGCACCCAGGGGAGGCAAACGACGGAGAAGGCAGGCGGATCGCTTTGTCAGATGGTCCCAGGAGAGAAGGGGCCAATTCCAAGGCTAATGCTGATGCAGCTTAATAATGTGAGGCAGCCACAGAGAATACGAATATCTTGTTCCAAAGTGAAGGCAGAGGCAAATCAAGCAAGGGTGAGTCTGAAAGCTGCTCAGAGGGAGACTCGGACTCTTTGATGGTCAAGGCTGCCATCTGGGTGGTCTACAGACCTCCGCAAGGTGTACCTGCCTAGCAGGTTCTCACCGCTGCCTTTTCTCTTTCTCCACCTCTCTGCACCCTCCGGGCAATCCTCAAGCACATGCCCTAATCGTTCTGTTCCTCCTACCTCTGTATTTTCTCACTCTCTGGGGGCGGTAGGGGTGAGGGGTGCAGGGCAGGGACATCCTGGTCATCCTTCAAGGCTCAGTTTTCTTTGGATTCTTCCAAGACACCTGGCATCAGGCTTGTGCTTATGCTAAGCCACTTCAGTTGTGTCCAACTCTTTGCAACCGCTTGGACTGTAGCCCGCAAGGCTCCTCTGTCCATGGGATTTCTCAGGCAAGAATACCAGAGTGGGTTGCCATTTCCTTCTCCAGGGGATCTTTCCAACCCAGAGATGGAACTCATGTCTCTTATATCTCCTGCATTGGCAGGTGGGTTTTTTACCCTAGCACCACCTGGGAAGCCCTGGCATAAGGCTAAGTACACAGAAAGTGCTCAATAAATACTCACTGACTTGTTTTTTGTGGGAGAGAAGACTTTCTCTTCTCATCAGCCTCCATAGGCTGTATTCCACACTTCAGCCCCTCTGCCTGCCCTCCCTGATGTATCCTTTACAAGAGGAGGAAGGACCAGCCCTACTGGTCAGCATTCATCTGGGGTGTTCAGTGGACCTGGTTCTTCCTGGAGGGCAGAGTCGCTGCTCAAGGTCAGTGTTTATGCAAAGTTCAGATGCTTGTCCTCTCCTCCTTCTAGATCCAGAAGGAGGATGGGATACTCAGGAAGCTAGAGCCTTGAATTTCCCGGTAGGAAGAGACTTGGTCATCTCCTCCTTTTGGCCAGACCATCTCTTCCTATAAGCAAGGAAGCTCAGGTTGCCCCAGGAAGTCCTGATGGGCAGGAGGTAAAAGGTAGCTAAGAGCAAAGCCCTGTGTTTGAACCTGTAGCTCTGAAACATAGCCAATAACACACCTGGGGCAAGGTAGCGAATTCTTCTGAGCGTCTTAATTTTTTTTTTCCCCAGTAACTTATTTTTATCTGCAAAACCAGGATTTTTATGTCCACCTCTTAAAGGAGGCTCTGAGGGTAAAATAGTAAAGCAATGTAATGCTTAGCACATAATAAGAACTCAAAAAAAAAAAAAAAACCATTCATTTTCTTTCTCTATTCATGGTCAAAATCAGAAAAAGCATTTAAAAGATCTCTGGGAGGAATATTAATGGCAAGATAGGCTTTCTAAGCAAGCTACTGGCGCTACATAAACATTCCTCTGGAAATCTCTGCAGCAGCTCTTCAGCGTTCATTTATTTCTGCACATGTAAACATTATAACATCAATTGCATTTTTTATCTAATTATAGAGCTACTCAGGCATCCAGGGAGTCTGAATTTGCTTTTGCATTGTTGATGCACATAAGAGGCAAGGAAACCTTTCATTTCTGAAATCGAGTCTGAAAATGAATGACAAAGAATTTGCAAACAGCTCCATCCAGAACATTTCTAGACCTTAAGTTCTAATTTGCTCTCTGCAGTATGTCATTAAAACAGGGTACTGGCTGGTATCATGACTGGGCATTTGCTGGGGAGACAGGGATCTGGGAAATGAGTAAAAAGCCTATGGTGGCTTGTGGTGCAACAGGAAAACAGAAGTGCACACTGAAAGATGACATTCATACCACACGTTAGAACTGACAAAGAGCCCATGGGTCCAGAGGTACACCTGATCCTCGTAGCAACCCTGAGAGGTCAGTATTTGTAGCCTCTTGATTAGGGGGAAATATGGTGACTCAGGAAGGGAAAGGGAGTCAGAATTTATCAAAATGGGTATGGCTCATCTGATGCTTATAGCAACCCTGGGAAGCTGGCATTGTTATTTTATAGATGAGAAAACTGAGGCTTCAGAGAGGTCAAGTATAATACATACGTACAGCCAGTAAGATGCACAGAAAGAATTAAGATCCTGTGCCTCTTCCTTTCCTCTCATTGGCCCTCTCTTGCTTGCTCCCTCTCTCTTTTCCCTCTCCCTCTCTCCCCTCCTTCCCTCCCTCTCTCTCATTACCACGTGCGCAGACTTAGATACACGGTTCTCTTATTACAGAAGGTATCGTCTGGTCTTTTCTCAGTTTCCCCTTCTGGGAGAGGAACAGCTGCAGGCATGTGGAAATTAAAGGAAAGAGCCAGGCACTGTCTTTCTTTGCCAGGGTCCATTAATTTTTGCTTTGGGCCTGGGAATTCGCTGTGGTCATATGAGCAAAGATTGGCTCATCTGCTAAAGAGTCCATGACGGAAGAAAGGCAACTGCAAGGCACCTACCATCTGTTCAGTCTCAGAGAATCAATCAGAAACAAAGTGAGTTGGAGAGGAAAGCGCTCACAGTGAAGAAAGGCTGGGCTGTCTGGGCCCCTGGGCCACTCAGTTCCCCACATATGTGGGCTGTCTGGTCAGAGCTCAAGCTTGGAAGCCGTCTTCACTGTCAGTGTTTTATCTTCACTGAGCAAGTGAGGGTGGTGCTGGCTGGTACTTCTTTTTTTTTATTAAAAAGGATTTTTTTTTTTTTTTTTTTTTTTTTGCCATACCCTGCACGGCATATGGGATCTTAGTTCCTGACTAGGGATCGAACTCACACCCTCTGCATTGGAAGCATGGAGTCTCAACCACTGGACCACCAGGGAAGACCCTGGCTGGTGTTTTAGTTCCTGGCTTCAGCTTGCACCCCAGAGTCAGAGACATCATCCAGTCAGCTGCTAGGTGAGGTTCTATATCTCTTGCCCCCGGAACCCAGGAATTGGGCATCAAGGTGGCTCAGCTTCCTTGGTCACCTCTCCTGGGAAGGCCAGCTGGGAAAGAGGGGGTGCGGTGACCCCTTCTCCTGTCCCAGGCACAGGTCCTCAGGTCCAGCCTGGGCTCCTCCTTCACTCTCATCCCCCACACACAGTCAGTCCTGGAAACCGTCAACTCTGTCCTAAATACGGAGCAAGTTCATCCTCTCAGGCTCGCTTCTCTGTCACTGTGTGGTCCCTCTTCTTTCTCACCTGGAATTTTGCCATTGCCTCCCAAATGGTCTTCCCAACCGCAGACCTTGTCCTTTCCCCTCATCATCCATCCCTTCTAAACAGAAATCCAGTCACATCCCTTGTTGGATTAAAATGCTTCCGTGGGGCTTCCTTGGTGGTTCAGCAGTTAAGAATCTGCCTTCCAATGCAGGGACACCGGTTTGACCCCTGGTCTGGAAAGATCTCATATGCCAAAGGGCAACTAAACCCAGGTGCCTCCACTGGAGCCCACGCACCTAGGGCCCCGTGCGGTAGCAAGAGAAGCCTTAGCAGTAAGTCCGTGCACCGCGACCAAGAGCAGCGCCTCTCGCCATGACTACAGAAAGGCCGAGTGCAGCAATGAAGACCCAGCACAGCCATTAATAAATAAATAAAAATTTTTAAAAAATAAAATTTAAAAGGAAAGCTTAAATGAAGTCTTCTCTGCCGACCAGTCACAATTCCTCCGCAAGGCTTACACATCCCTCACCTCCAGAACACCCAATTTCCAGCTCTCCCCCTGCCGCTCTTGGCCTTCGTCTCAGTCCTCTGTCGTGGCCGGGGAAAGACCCTCAGGAGGTGGCTCAGGTGTCAGCGTCCCCTCTGGGACAGCTGCCCCGATCCCCCCGCCTCACCGCACGCCCGCGCGATCATGAGTCATTGCACTCCGCTGCAGTTGTTCACCTCAAGGGCTTTCCCCCAGGTAGACTGTCAGCTGTATGATGCCAGGGACCACATCTCCAGCGTCCAGCACGGGCAGGCACACAATAAGTGCTCGCAGGATGTTTGTGGGAATGTCAACGCCCTGTGCTCCAGGGCGGGAGGGAGCACTCACCAGCTGCGACCACACCCACATCCTCACTGTAAGAGTGACAGGGGAGTCCAGGGAATTTGGGTACACCTGACCGGACCCCACAAACACACACAGCTCACCACCCTGAGACCAGCCCTTTCCCCATGACCCTAGACCCCGCATGCTCTTGGGTAGTCAGGAGACCCATTCTCCTATGGCATTCCCTGGTACCCCATCCTGATGTATTCATTGCCGTTTTTGTTGCTGTTCAGTCGCTCAGTCATGTCCGACTCTGCAACCCCATGGACTGCAGCACGCCAGGCCTTCTTGTCCATCACCAACTCCTAGAACTTCCTCAAACTCATGTCCATCGAGTCGGTGATGTCATCCAAACCATTTCATCCTCTGTCATCCCCTTCTCCTCCTGCCCTCAATCTTTCCCAGCATCAGGGTCTTTTCCAATGAGTCAGTTCTTCACATCTGGTGGTCAAAGTATTGGAGCTTCAGTTTCAGCATCAGCCCTTCCACTGAATATTCAGGACTGATTTCCTTTAGGATGGACTGGTTGAATCTCCTTGCAGTCCAAGGGACTCTCAAGAGTCTTCTCCAACACCACAGTTCAAAAGCGTCAATTCTTGGGTGCTCAGTTTTCTTTATAGTCCAACTCTAACATCCATACATGACCACTGGAAAAACCATACCTTTGACTAGACGGACCTTTGTTGGCAAAGTAATGTCTCTGCTTTTTAATATGCTGTCTAGGTTGGTTATAGCTTTTCTTCCAAGGAGCAAGCGTCTTTAAATTTCATGGCTGCAGTCATCATCTGCAGTGATTTTGGAGCGCAAGAAAATAAAGTCTGTCACTGTTTCCATTGTTTCCCCATCTATTTGCTATGAAGCAATGGGATCGGATGCCATAATCTTCATTTTTGAATGTTGAGTTTTAAGCCAGCTTTTTCACTCTCCTCTTTCAGTTTCATCAAGAGGCTCTTTAGTTCTTCTTCACTTTCTGCCATAAGGGTGGTGTCATCTGCATATCTGAGGTTATTGATACTATTATCACTATAATATCATTGCTATAGCACATACAAATTTACATATATAGGCTGTACCTATCTACATACATATCTACATACACAGCACATAAGTAGCCACATTTATAGCATATACATCTAGATATATGCATATACTTTATATTTCTTTATGTCCTTCCACTAGATGATAAGGCTCAGAAGGGAAGGGTTTTTTGATTACTGTTGTTTTGTATCTCTCTTTTTTTTTTTTTTTTTTGTATTTTCTGTTCAGTGATGTAACCTCAGCACCTAGAACATACCTAGCTCACAATAGGCAAGGGTTCCCCAGCCCCATGTGGAAGAGGTACATGGGCCTTCCTTCTCTCTCTCTCCCTCATTTAAAACATTTTTTTTAATTGCAAAATGAATCATAAATACAGAAAACCACATAAGCAGAGCTTAATTAGCTATTTTAAAGTGTCTGCCTTTGTAATGCCCACTTAGTTCATGAAATAGCGCTTTGCAGGGCATTTCAAAACTGCATCCATGTCTCCTGCTCCAGTCATGATTCTTCTCCCACTCCTTGTTAATCATTTCCTATTTCTTTATAGATTTAACATCCAGTTTTAGACACTATAGTTCTGTCTTGCCCATATTTTGCTAAATTTTATGTATCTTTTAAGTCTTTATAAAACATCTACAGGTTCTCTCTTTACCTCTTTCCTTACAATTTATTACAATTTACTTATTGAGGAGTATTTGCCTTTGGCACTTCCCTCAGAGGCAAAGAATCTACCTGCCAATACAAGGGATGTGGGTGGGGAAGATCCCCTGGAGAAGGAAATGGCAACCCATTTCAGCATTATTGCCTGGGAAATCCCATGGACAGAGGAGCCTGGCAGGCTACAGTCCATGGGGTTGCAAAGAGTCAAACACAACTTAGCCACTAAACAACAACGACAAAAGGTGCCTTTGATCTCACTATCTGGATTTTAATTTTTAAAAGTTTACTTTATTGAATATAGTTGACTTAGTGACTCAGTTTGAATCACTTTGAAGACTGTATATATTCTTTTATACTCTTTTCCACTATAGTTTATCACAGGTATTGAATATAATTCCCTGTGCTACATAGTAGGACCTTGTTGTTTGTTCTGGATTTTACTTTTGTGAATTCATCCAATATATTCTGTCCCCTGTGATTCGTGCAATTAAGAACCCAGTTCAACGGCCTGGCCAGACTTACGTTTGATCCCTTTGATGAGACTATCGACTTGTGTTCTTCCATCAGGAGATAGACTTGCTTGTCCTTTCTGTGTTGTCAGCTACTAGATCAATTAATTCATTGAAAGTTGGGAAATGGTGATATTTTAATTCTGTAATTTCTTTAAATTGTATCAGCTTGAATAATTTTATGAGTTTCCACTCACCCAATCTTGCAGTTCATGCAGGAAAGACAGAAAAAATAATTGTTTCTTTTCTCCTTTTCAGTGGTTTCCAAAGTATGTGTGTGTTAGTTCCTTAGTCATGTTCTACACTTTGTGACTCTATGGACTGGAGCCCTCTAGGCTCCTTGTCCATGGAATTCTTCAGGCAAGAATACTGGAGTGGGTCGCCATGCCTTTCTCCAGGGGATCTTTCTGACCCAGGGATCGAACCCAGGTTTTGCATTGCAGGTGGTTTCCTTACCACTAAGCTACCAGGGAAGCCTAAGTATTACAAATCAATTCCCCACCATCCACCAAAGGTTATCAACCCTTAAAAATGTCATTATAAACTCATAAAGTTTAAAATATTTGCTGGTATTTGATTGACTGTTTTAACAGTTATCCACACCACAGCTCTAATTATTCCATCTTGGGACAGTAGAAGCTTCTTCAACGTGGCTTCTGAGTTCTTTGGAGGTGACTATCAAGCATGATGACTTTCTTGCGTTGTAGTAGGACAAGAGGTTTCAGCCTTATCCTGAATGTTTCCTGTCGCAGCTCTAGCACCTTACATATCTCCAAACTTAAAAAACAACAACTGTGACATGTTACTTCAAGTTCACAATCTGGCCCCTAATTATGCTTAAACCTACTGGGTTGGATATTCTTTCTAGGACTTCCCACACTTATAGCTCCAGTCCAGGATACCATCTTCTATTTGGTTGTCATGTCTCCTTAAGCTCTTCTTGCTGTGCAAGTTTTTCATACTTCCTTTGCTTTAAATGGCCTCGACTGTTGGGAGAAGTATGGGTATTTTATAGAATGTCTTTCAACTGCAGTATGTCTGATGTTTCTTCATGATTAGATGATGGGTTTTGGGAAGGAAGACCACAGAGTTTATGTGTATTCTCATTTGGCCACCTAATGCGAAGAGCTGATTCATTGGAAAAGACCCTGATGCTGGGAAAGATTGAAGGCAAAGGAGAAGGGGGCAACAGAGGATGAGATGGTGAGAAAGCACCACTGACTCACTGGACATGAATTTAAGTAGACTCCAAGAGTCAGTAAAGGACAGGTGAGCCTATTGTGCTGTAGTCCTTGGGGTTGCAAAGAGTTGGACACAACTTAGCATCTGAACAACTCATCACAGCTCATCAACATGGCTTATCCCTGTTGAGTTTAACCATTATCAGCTGGCTGAGGTATACTCCCCTATTTTTCCTCCATCCACACTGTCCTTCTTGGCAGGAAGTCACTTTCAACGTAGCCACAATCTGAGGAGTAGAGGGTAAAATTGCACCTCATCAAGGATACAGTATCTACATAAATTATTTGGACTTTTCCCCATGGGAAATTTATTTGTTCTTCATCTTTTCTTTATTCACACAACCATTTATTTATATCAGTGTGAAACCCATGGATATTTATTTTACATTTTGGGTTATTGTTGTTGTTCAGCCAACCCAGTTGTGTCCAACCCTTTGCAACCCCATGGACAGCAGCACACCAGGCCTCTCTGTCCCTCACCATCTCCTGAAGTTTGCCCAAGTTCATGTCCATTGCATCGGTGATGCCATCCAGTCATCTCATCCTCTGATGCCCTCTTCTCCTTCTGTCCTCAATCTTTGGGTTATTACCCAATACTATTTTATTTATCTTCTTGCTTGAGTTGTTCCAATGCTGGTTCTTCGGAGCTTTTCCTATGTCCCTTTGATATATTTCCATCACTGTTCTAATACTTCCTAATTTCCTGGCCCTAAATGATGTTCCAGGCTCATCTTGTATATTTGCTATTCCAGACTTAGAATCAGCAGTTCTCCAAGGAGCTCTGGTTCCTTGCGTTGGATATCGATATTAGAAATCAGGATCAGGGTTGTGCCTATGGCTTGATGTGCTATCATTGCTGAGGCATCATTGCTGCTGGACGTTCTCTGCTGACAGAGCCAGGACATTGGGAATGGCAACCCACTCCTGAAGAATTCCACAGATTCTGGTGGGCTACAGTCCATGGGGTCTCAGAGTCGGACATGACTGAAGTGACTTAGCATACATTCTAATCTGTGTCTATAAACATATCTGTGTTTATGTAGACATCCTATATCTAACTATATATATATGTGCTCAGTCACTCAGTAGGGTCCAACTCTCTGCAGCCCCGTGGACTGTAGCCCACCAGGCTCCTCTGTCCATTGAATTTCTCAGGCAAGAATACTGGAGTGGGTTGCCATTTCCTGCTCCAGGGCATCTTCCCAACCCAGGGATTGATTGAATATGTCTCTTGAGTCTCCTGCATTGGCAGGTGAATTTTTTACCACTAATGCCACGTGGGATGCCCCAAAGGCACATACTTTAGTGAGCTTAACAAATACATGCTAATGTCTCCTACTCTAAGCCTTTACCATACGGATCATTCTAGCCTTTTCTCCTTGTCTGTAACCTCTTCTGGACCAACAATGAGAAACCTGACTCCCACAGTCCATTAACTTACAGTGCCCATGAACTGCAGCTCAAGTTGTTCACACACATGTCCATGAGAAACACCTTTATCAGCTAAAGTACAGTGCTATGCACAGTTCTTTTTATGCTTAGTTCTAGAGCCCATGAATCCCCAAAACTACTTAGGAAACCCCCTACGCTACTTAAGAAAACCCCATCTTTTCTCCCCAACCCCTTCAGTAAGGTTGTTTCACACTTTTCATACAGGTATAATCATTTATCGTAGTCTTATTTCATCATGGGGTCCCCTGAACTCCTAAATAATTTTTTAAAAAAGTTTTATACATTAAGGTCATTCTTTGGGCTGTCAAGTTTATGGGATTTGACAGATTAATAGTGTCATATATACACCATTACAGTATCATAGTGAATAGTGTCACCACCCTAAACACATCTCCTGGGCTTCACCTATGCAATAATGCTCTTCCTCCTTACTCTCCAAATAATATCCTCTCTTCCTTTGCATGCTGTCTTATTTTAAATGAGCATTTTATATGATTTCACTTTGTTTCCTTTCTTAGTATATCAATTTGATTTATTAATTTTTTTTTTTTTTTTAGTATTTGCTCTAGAGTTTACAATGGACAGGGAGGCCTGGCGTGCTGCGATTCATGGGGTCACAAAGAGTTGGACACGACAGAGCGACTGAAATGAACTGAACTGAACTGAACCTTCAAATTGGACTTCCCTGGTGGCTCAGTGGTAAAGAATCTTCCTGCTAATTCAGGAGACACAGATTTGATCCCTGGATTGGGAAGATTCCTTGGAGAAGGAAATGACAGCTCACTCCAGTATTCTTGCCTGGGAAATCCCATGGACAGAGGAGCCTCGTGGGCTACAGTCCAGGGGGTCACAAAGAGTTGGACACGACTTAGTGACTAAAAAACACCAGCAGCAACAACCTTCAAATTACACTGTAGCACTTCATGTGTAACGCTGGTACCTTAAAGCATCCCCAGTTCCTCCCTCACATGCCTTATCATGCTGCTGTCATTCATTTCGCTCATCTATATTTATTACCACTAAATACATCGTTAATGTTGTCACTTTAAACAGTTATCTTTTAGATCAATTAAGAATAAGAAAAAAATTTCAACTTCATTTATTTCTCTTCTGATGCTCTTCCTTTCTCTGTGTAGATCAAATTTCTGACCTACATCATTTTCCTTCTGTTTGAAAAACTTTTCTTTTTTCTTTTAAAAAAAAAAGCTTTAACAAATATTTCTTGCAGGGAAGGTCATATAGAAATGCACATTTTGTTTGTCTGATAAAATCTTCAGTTCTCTTTCGCTTTTGAAGCATATAAAATTCTAGGTGGGTGACTTTTTCTTTCAACACTTTAAGTATTTCATTTTTCATTCTCTTCATGCTTGCATGGTTTCAGACAAGAAGTATGGTGTATTTCTTCCTGTTCCTCTGTAGGTAAGTAGTAACTCCCCTATCCTCACCACTCCAGCCTTCTATGAAGATTTTTTTCTTTGTCTTCAGTTTTCTGCAATTTGAATATGACATACTTAAATGTGCTACTTATTTATTTAGTTATTTATTTACTCTGTTTATCCTGTCTAGTGTTCTCTAAGGTTCCTGGTTCTGTGATTTGGTGTCTGTCATTAACTTAAGAAAATCTTCAGCCATTATTACTTCAAAGATTTTTCCTGCTCAGATTGCCTTTCATCTCTTTCTGGTATTCCAATTATGCATAAGTTACACTTTTTGGAATTGTCCCAAAGTTCTTGGATGCTTTGATCTTTATTATTTTTTTCATTTCATTTTTCTGTTTGTTTTGCAATTTGGGAAGTTTCTACTGACCTATATTCAAGCTTACTGATTCTTTCCTTGGCCTTGTTGAATCTATTGATGAGCCCATCAAAGACATTCATTATTTCTTTATGGTGGTTTTGAGCTCTAGTGTGTTTCTTTTTGACTTTTACTTAGAACTTCTATCGTTTCTTGAACCATGTCTACTTTTCCCAATTGAACCCTTGGTATGTAGCAATACTTATTTCAAGTTCTCTTTCTGATTATTTCAACAGACTGTCCTACCTGAGCCTGGTTCTGATGATTGCTTTGTCTCTTCTTCCCTTTTGGTATGCCTTGTAATTTTCTGTTGAAAACTGGTCATATTGTTTCAGGTTATAGAAACTGAGGTGAACAGACCTTCACTGTGGGGTTCATTAATGTATTAATCAGGCTAAGGGGGGGGCCATGTTGAGTGCTGTATCTCTAGGTACCAGTGGCTCCAGATTCTTCTTGTTTCCTTGGGTTTGTCTCTTCTCTTGAACTGAGCTCCCCTAAGTATTCATTAGGCTTCCCTGGTGGCTCAGACAGTAAAGAATTCGCCTGCAGCGCAGGAGACCCGGGCTTAATCCCTGGGTTGGGCAGGTCCCCTGAGGAAGGGAATGGCAGCCCAGTCCAGTATTCTTGCCTGGAGAAGCCCACTTATCAGAAAGAGCCTGGGTCTCACAGTTCTTTCAGTCATAGTCCTCGAATAATATACTGGATTCTTGATGTGGTGATAAAGTGTGGGGGATAGGGTTCTGCCAATCCTTTAAATCTCCTTCTTGATTTTAAAAACATTCTTCCTTTCCACCTTCTATTTATCTTAAGGCATTATGTGCTGCATTTATGTGGCTTATGTTTCCTCATATTAAAATCTTCATTTCTGAAATGTACCTTTCTTTTATATTCTTTTTGAGCACTCATCCCAAATTTCTAAGTTTTTTCTAATTCCGATTTAGGTTGTTATAGGCTGCTTTGAATCACATTAAGGGTTTCAGCTGGTAAGTTAAAATTTTGGTATCTGTTGTAAGCATGTCTTTTCGAGTGTCATTGACAATAAGGATATCAATCTATTTTTACTTTATTATTGAAATATAGTTGATTTACAGCATTGTGTTAATTACTGCTATAGAGCAAAGTGCTAATCTACTTTTAATTCTTTTTCTTACAATAGCTTCATATGAGATTGCCACCAATACATTTTGTTGCTAATTTTTGTTCTACACAAATGTTGCAAATTACACAAAAATTAGCAACAAAATGTATTGGTGGCAATCCCATACGAAGCTATTACAAGAAAAAAAGAGAATTTATAAAGAAGTATGGGTTGGAGTAGTTGGTTTTTTTTTTTTAAACTCCATAGAGTTTTCTTGTCTTTAAAAAAGGATTGATTCTGGCTGTGCTGGGTCTTTGTTGCTGCACATGGTCTTCCTCTGGTTGCAGGGAGCGGGGCTGTTCTTTGTCACGGCACATGGACTTCTCATTGCAATGGCTTCTCTCGTAGAGGATCACAGGCTTCAGGTGCATGAGCTTCGGGAGTTGCAACATGCGGGCTCAGTGGTTGTGGCTCGTGGGTTCTAGAGTAAAGGCTCAGTAGTTGTGGTGCACAGGTTTAGTTGCTCCATTGCATGTGGAATCTTCCTGGACTGGGGATCAAACCTGTGTTCCTTGCATTGCAAGGCAGATTCTTAATCGCTGAGCCACTGGGGAAGCCCCCACAGAGCTTCCTTTAGCTGTTTTCATATAGCATTCAAAACTTGATGGCTAGATTCCTTTTCCCTTTTTACTTGGACCATCCCTTTTCTTCTTCACTATAGACCTTACTGTGAGTAATTTTGATCCTATTCACACAGGGCCCTGTCCTGGGAGGGAGATTTGGTTGGTCACTTTTAGGAGCTCACAGTGTCTGATGGTTGTAGCTCTTTGAACCTTAACTGTAAATCTTCATGCTCACCTGATGTTGGATTGGGCAAACCCCTTCCCACTTTCAATTGCTTTTGCAATTTGGTCCATGGTACTTTCCCATGGATATCTGTTGGCAATACTGGGACTCTTCTCTTCCTGGATCTGACAGATATCTGCTTGTTTATTTCCAATTCCTTCCACACAGATACTGATATCACACCAGTCTTGGGGCTCTTGGGAGACTGTCATTCTCATTTTGAAATTTATGGGTTTATCACATTAATTCTGTTTGTTGCAAATATGGTCCTTGAGGTTTTTGGTTTTGCTATCTAGTTGCTCAGATATGTGAGAATTCTGAGAAATTCAGAAACATATAATTTCAGAGATGTACCACCGTTTTCCCAGAATCCCCTTTCTCCTTTGTTGTTGTTCAATTGCTAAGTCATCTCTGACTTTTTGTGACCCCAAGGACTGCAGCACACCAGGCTCCTCTGCCCTCTACTCTCTCCTGGAATTTGCTCAAATTCATATCCATTGAGTCAGTGATGCCATCTAACCATCTCATCCTCCACTGCCCCCTTTTCCTTCTGCCTTCAATCTTTCCCAGCATCAGGGTCTTTTCCAATGAGTTGACTCTTCACATCAAGTGGTCAAAGACGATTCAGCTTCAGCATCAGTCATTCCAATGAATATTCAGGGTTTATTTCCTTGAGGACTGACTGGTTTGATTCCTTCTCCTTCAGTTCAGTTCAGTCACTCAGTTGTGTCCAACTCTGTGACCCCATGAATCTCAGCACACCAGGCCTCCCTGTCCATCACAAACTCCAGGAGTTCACCCAAACTCGTGTGCGTCGAGTTGGTGATGCCATCCAGCCATCTCATCTTCTATAGTGCCCTTCTCCTCCTGCACCCAATCCCTCTTTTTCCTTATATCCCCGCTAATCAGGAAAAGGTCAAGCATTGCCATGCCCTTGAGTCAAACATCTTTCTATCACAGAATCATGCTACACCCTTCCCCAAAAACCTTCACAGGGTCTCTTTCTTGCTCCCAGATTCAATTATAAAATTCCTTAACATAGCATGTTGACAATTGAACTCCTGCTGATTACCTCCTCATTTAGCCATGGCGCCCACCAAATCCTTGTACAAATGCTTTACTCTAGAGTCTTCCACTTACTGTGCTACAGACACGAGGTCGTTCACATCCCTGGGCTTTTTCCTGCACTGTTTTCTAAACTGGGAACATCCTTCCACTCTTTTTCCCTCATCCTTCTCAGCTCAAAACATCAACCCTTCTGCCAACTTTCTTTAAACCACCGAGGCAGGATGAATCACTGATTTTGGTACAAAGCAGTTAAGTATTAAAAGCACAGACTGACTCTGTTCAAATCCAGCTCCGTCACTATATGGATGGGGATTAGAATGCTGCCTCACTTATTGATTATTTTTGAGCCTTTACTGAGATAATCTGTGTAAAGGATTTAGCACATAATAGATGCTCAGTAACTGGAAGCCATTATTAATGTCTCTCTTTCTCACTAAATTACATCTTAGAAGATGCAGACTTCCTCCTGCAAAATGATACCATTTTGAGGGGCCAGCGGGTTGCATTGCCTGTATTAGACGTTTAACTAATATTTGCTGATGTTATTTTTAACCATGCGACATGGGGAAATTCCTGGCAAGTTTAGGGGGAAGGGAATTTATCTGAAAAAAGAGGCAAGTGTTATCTTACAGTACAGGAGATAGCAAAAAACATGGCCATTGGATGACTCCAGAACTAGATTCAAATGCTGGCTCTTGCACCTATAACCTGTATGATGCAAGTCTGTGTCTAATAGTGTTAAGACTCCAGGCTGTGGAATCTGGTTTGAATCTAGGATGTAACATTTTTTAACTGTGAGATGTTAGGCAACTCTATTCACTACTCTGAGCCTCAGTTTTCTCCTTTTTAAGTGGGGATAATAACAGTACCTACCCCATAGAGTTATCATGAGAATTAAATGTGTTGGTATATGTAAAGAATTTGGATCAGGGAATGGCCACATATATTTGATTGTAGTATTATGAAAGTGCCAATTACGCTGACCCTGAAAGCTAGGATATTCTATCTATAAACAATAAAGATGCAATTAACAAAGGGACCCGTTAATAGTGATGGAGGGATTTATACTTACTTTCTGCATTCATGGGTGACGTGTCAAATAAGAGGGAACCCTATGTTGATTTTTGTTGTTGTTTTTATTGAGATTGGGAAAAAGCTCTTGCCTTGGGAGAGTAATGTGGTTATTATGCAGAGTGAGACAACAAAACAGACCCTGCTGTCATCAAATGTTTGGCTATGAATCCGAGATCCTGTTATTTCAAATTCCGATCCCTTGAAAAGGTCAGTGGCTGGCTCCAGGTGAGGGCCTGTCAGCTCTCAGAGACATTGCATCTGATAACTCAGTCCTTTCATATTTACCTTGAAGAAGGAAGCAAGCTTTGTATTGCCGTGATAAATAGAAGAACGATAAACGCACAGACCAAGTTTGATTTGAATACTTCATCCCTCATTTGAGAATACTGTAATTAAAAAAAAAAAGGGGGAGAATGAATTACATTGCAGCAGAGTTGGGCTCTTGGAAGAGTTAAGTTTTTACCAGTGTTTGGAGTCAGGGGGAAACATCAAGAAAAGATAAGGCATTTAAATATATATATATATATATATTTGACATTAAGAGGCATCCACATGTTAATAAATCTTTGCGGGCATTACCTCCATCCCTCCCACCAACCTTCCAGTGAGAGCCCAGGGGTGAATATGATCTCCTTTATAGCAAAAGGGAATGGGAGAGGGACTTTGCATGAGCTTATAAATCAGTTCTCCTCCTTCCTCTGAACTCACATCATCTGAACAAAACAGCAGAGCACACATCCATATACATAGCAAATCAAATTCACATGGACTTTCTTCATGAGTAAACGTTAAGTCATTCAAGGATCTTGCTCTTGGGGACACAAGGAAATTTTTGACCATAGAGTCCTTCTGCCTCCCTTTTTCATGAAAACTATTGAAAAATAAATTCATGGAGTCTTAGAATAGAAAATGATCAAGAAAATCTCCAGCAAGGGCAGTCCTTTCATTTCATACAAGAGAAACCAAGACTGATGGACCAATATGCTTGATTGCCCTTCTGTTGTCTGCTCGAGGTGGCCCTGGGGAATGGTGCTAACTTTATTTTGATTATCCAGAGTAGTCAGTAATTTCATTGTCCACCCTTAAAAGCTTCCGGAAGGTCAGCACTGAACGTGTATATACTTGTCTTAGTCCTGCCTAGTTTCCTGAACTGTCTTTGAGTCACTAAACTGAGGAATAATCCAATTCCTTCAGAAGGAAGAAAGGATTTTTAAAACTGAAAAAGGTCTTAAAGTTAGCCTACAACCAAGTCCCTCTTTTTGTCTTAATGCCAGAGAGGTCTAGTAACTCACCATAGAGCACATAGCACACAACATTTTGAGGGGTGGGAACAGAAAGCTAAGTCTGACTTTGCAATATCTTTGATCCCCAATTTGAATTTCACCATGATTTTATGAAGGAAGCATGAGAACTTCCTTCATAAAACTTCCTTCTTTTCTGGAAGAGTTCTCATGCTCTATGTCCCTAATACTAAGAGAAGACTTGCTTGGGTCAATGAGATCATAAAATTAGTCAAACTTACTGTTGGTATGGGAGTCCAGTCCCTGGTAACATGAGTTTTATTCTCTTGCCTACTCCTTGGTGTGGTCTAGGTTTTAGACTGAACTCGCTGCTCGGTGTCATGGCTGTGATTTGGAGAGTGGGAATGACTTGCAGTTAGTGAACTCCATGGTGCAGGCACCAATGCAGCTCAGAAACTGTACATTCATCGCTGTCAGAGGGCAATATTTTTTCTACTCACTGGTGCTGAGTCCTCTGCCTGTTTGCTGACAACCTGCTCCATACCTAGAGGTGAACATGTCCCTGAAAAATCACATGGCATCTCCACTCTTGATAAAATGATAGAAAACTCATGTTACTGACAGTTTTCCAGAGCACTGCCTAAGAACAGGGCACCACCAGAGAGACCCACACATACCAGCTTGAAAATAAGAGTTAGCCACAAAGCAGTTAATTCAAAGAACGATAAATGTCTGAATTCTTTCTAACAACCAGTTGCACAAGATCTAATTATTCTTTGTTGACTGATTTCAAACCAACTTGGTTATATAGATTTGGTAATGAGATTTTAAAAACAACAATAATAATTTTTCTTGTATATAATCCCCCATAATGGCAGAAAGCAAAGAGGAACTAAAGAGCCTCTTGATGAAGGTAAAAGAGGTGAGCAAAAAAGCTGGTTTAAAACTCAACATTCAAAAAATTAAGATCATGGCATCCAGTGCCATCACTTCATGGCAAAGAGATGGGAAAAAATGGAAACAGTGATTTATTTTCTTGGGCTCCAAAATCACTGTGGACAATGACTGCAGCCATTAAATTAAAAGACTCTTGCTCCTTGGAAGAAAAGCTATGGCAAACCTAAACAGCATATTAAAAAGCAGAGACATCACTTTGCTGACAAAGGTCCATATAGTCAAAGCTATGGTTTTTCCAGTAGTCATGTACAGTTGAGAGAGCTGGGCCATAAAGAAGGCTGAGTGCCGAAGAATTGGTGCTTTGAAAGAGGTGCTAAAGAAGACTCCTGAGAGTTCCTTGGACCTCAAGGAAATCAAACCAGTCAATCCTAAAGGAAACCAACCTGTGAATATTCATTGGAAGGACTGATGCAGGAAGCTGGAGCTCCAATACTTTGGCCACCTGATGTGAAGAGCTGACTCACTGAAAAAGACCCTGATGCTGGGAAGATCGGGGGCAGGAGGAGAAAGGTCAGCAGAGGATGAGATAGTTGGATGGCATCACTGACTCGGTGAACGTGAGTTTGAGCAAGCTTATTTTCTTCTGATGGCAAGTTGGTTGGTGATGAAGTAGGAGGACTTACTTGACCCCCAGATCCTCCACTCTGTCAGTGTTTCACAGTGAACAAAGCCAATTCCTTTTAACCTCAGTTTTCTTATCTGTCAAATGGGGGAATGAATATAATTCATAGGTTTTGCAAAGCTGTTCCATTTTACTGTATTTTGTTATGCTAGAATTTAATAATAACTTCTATTTTTTCATGTTTGAACTCCAGTGCTTAGCACAGGTCACAGAAAGGAAGAAACTTATAAGATTTGTGAAGATGATACCAATTAAATATAAAATATTGGTTTCATAATGGAGTGCATTGTTACTTTGGAAATACAAAGGAGACAGAACTGTGGAAAGAACATCCCTAATTGGCTTAGAATGAGAGGGTGCTGAGACTGAGTGGTGATTCATTTCACTTCCTCTTGACTTGTGAAGATCTGAACGCTCTGGTTCACAGCTATATTAAGTTACACGTATTCTCTTTCCTACCATAGTTAGACTCTTTATCCTTCCTCCTCTCTGTCCTCACTTGGCCCCACTTACTCTTTTATGACTTAGTGGTGAGCATGGCGTAATTTAGAGCTAGACTACCAGGATTTGAATCCCAGCTTCACCACTTATGAGCAACGTAACCTTGGACAAATTTACCAAGTTTTCCCTATCACAGTTTCCTCACTCAGAAAAAGGGGACAATAATAAAAGCTATCTTGTGTGGGTTGCCAGGAGGATGAAATGAGTTGATATATGTAAAGTGCTTAGAGTCATGCATGTAGCACATGGTAACCTTATATAATTATTTACTATAATCAATGAATTATGCATATTTTATTGCTATACAGTAAGTCCCCTACATACAAATGAGTTCCTTTCCAAGAGCACCTAAGTCCAGTTTGTTCATAAGTCCAACAAAGTTAACCTAGGTAACTAACATGATTGGCTATATAGTATTATACTGTAATAAGCTTAGTACTTTTCACAAAAATAGCATGTAAAAAACAAACACACATAAAATAAAGAATTTTCAGTCTTCAGTACCCTGAAAAGTACAACAGCTGGCATACAGGGGCTGGCATTGAGTGAACAGACAAGAAGAGTTACTGACTGGAGGACAGAGAGGAGGTGGGACATGGTGGAGCTGAAGGGTCATCAGGAGTAGGAGACAGAGGGCAAGCTGCAAGTTCACTCCCACCTGACACTGAAGAACACACATTTGCATCTTTGAAAGTTCTTAACATAAAGGCTCCTATGTAGGGGACTTACTACATTTGTTACATTTTCCAACAAGTGTTACTTTCTAGAATGCTGTCGTCCATTTTTCTGTACAAAATTGTACCTTGTACTCAGTAGGGTGCCCCAAAATGTTGCTGACTGATGGGTCCATCATGTTAGAAAGGATTCTTCTAAGGGGAATTACAATCTCCTATGTGATCTTTTGTCTTAGAAAAAGACTTTTGTCTTTATGCCTTCCTTTGCCTCCTATAACATCTTTCGCCAAAGGGGTAGTTCTCCCTTCTCCGGGGACCTTTGGAAAAGGTGTCCTATAATTCACTGAGTCCTTGATCTATAAGAGGACTTGGCCATTGCATACGTTAAAAATGAAGAACTTGAGAATCAGACGTGGGAAAGAACTAGTCAAAGTCAATCAGGTGGTTGGTGGCAAAGTTCTGACAACAAGCCACATCTCCTGGCTCCTAGTGGAGTTTTTGCTCCACTACACCACTGTCTTTGGACGGGAAATGTCCTGAAGACAGTAACTGAGCTAACTGTAGATGGGATTAATACCCATTAAAAAGGCCATAATACTTGGAACAAATTACAAATGCTTCCTTTGAGAGCTTAGATTAGAATTTTGATTATAGGTACCCCTTTATATCCAGTTGTTCCATACCAGCGGATTCAACCAACCGCAAATCAAAAATATTTGCGAAAAAAAAAATTCCAGAAAGTTCCCCAAAGCAAAACTTGAATTTGCTACTCACTGGCAATTATTTACATAGTATTTACACTGTATCTGCAACTATTAACATAGCATTTGAATTTTAAGTGAATTAGAGATGATTTGAAGTCTATGAGAGGATGTGTGTAGATTATGTGCAAATACTACATCATTGTATGATCTTGGTATCTATGGTCCTGAAACCAATGCCCTGCAGTAGAAAGGGACAACTGTACTATTATTTTTCAATGTGCAGGGATTTGGTTGACTCAGGAAAGGGTCAGTTCAGAAAAGGGCCAAAATCTAGGATAACAAATTGAATAATAATAAGTAGGCAATATGCTAAGTGCTTATTGTAGATGATCTCATTTAATTATCATGACAACACTTTTAAGAAGATTGTATTTATCATATCCCCATTTTGCAGATAATGAAACTGAAAATTATTGAGTAACATAAGCAGGACCTCACAGATTGTAAAGAGGGAATCCAGACTGCTTGACCCCAAAGTTCAAGGTCTAAAGAAAGTGAAGTCACTTAGTCATGTCCGACTGTTTGCGACCCCATTGATTGTAGCCCACCAGGCTCCTCCTTCCATGGAATTTCCTAGTTAAGAGTACTGAAGTGGGTTGTCATTTCCTTCTCCAGGGGATCTCCCCGACCCAGGGACCGGATCCAGGTCTCCCACATTGTGGGCAGACGCTTTACTGTCTGAGCCACCAGGGAATCCCATATTGTGTCAGGGGAGTGTGCAATTTCCTTGGTTCTGTTTCATCACAACAAAAATTTGAAGTGATGGACCAGCATTACAGCCCTCGGACAGACTATGTCACAGCTCTCGGACAGACTATGTCACAGCTCTCGGACAGATCAGTGTTACAGCTCCGTGTTACAGCTCAGTTTTATTTAGAAAATAAAGAAAAATACATCCATGAGGCATGAGGGCATGATGACCCAAAAGACATGAAGAGAAGAGAGAGAGAGTGAGAGAGGCAGAGAGAGAGAGAGACAGAAAGACTGAGAGAGACCGAGAGGGAGACAGAGCAAGAGAGAGACCCCCGGCCATTTGGCTCTTCTTACTATACGTTTTTTCTCTCCCCGGGCTTGCCCTATGTGAATTGGGCTAGCCAGGAGTGCTGTTTGTTCTACCTGAGGTCCTCACTCCAGTCCTCGGATCATCCTTTGTTTTATTTTCGGGGGCTTTTCCCTTCCTTGTCTTTTAGCCACCTTTCCTGGGTTCCCTTTTCCTATTCTAACTACCTAACATTTATCTGCTGAGACTTTGCTGTTTTTAAGATAAAATCATCTTCACAAGGTGAATGATCATATTTCAGTGATGTGGTTTACAATACAAAGAAAGAAAATGTATTAAAAATTTGAGTCTATGTAGAGGAGATCCAATCAGTCCATTCTAGAGGAGATCAGCCCTGGGTGTTCTTTGGAAGGAATGATGCTGAAGCTGAAACTCCAGTACTTTGGCCACCTTATACGAAGAGTTGACTCATTGGAAAAGACTCTGATGCTGGGAGGGATTGGGGGCAGGAGGAGAAGGGGACAACAGAGGATGAGATGGCATCACCAACTTGATGGATGTGAGTTTGAGTGAACTCTGGGAGATGGTGAAGGGCAGGGAGGCCTGGCATGCTGCGATTCATGGGGTCGCAAAGTGTTGGACACGACTGAGCGACTGAACTGAACTGAACTGAAATCTTTATTAGAATGAAAGTGAATCATAATCTGGGCAAAAAATGGACCTTAAAACACTTCATGAATCAGTCTAATACATTGGCACTGCTGCATTTTCATGATTGATTTATGGATTCTCATCACAAAGCAAAGCAAAATAAAGAACCCTTTTCCTAAGGCCTAAATGGGTGAATGAATAACAGGAAAGAAAATAAAAGATACAGTGGATTTTATTAAATGCAACAGAATAAGAGGGACCACTACCTTCAAATAATTTTAAAAATTGTTTTAAAAATGAAAATTTCCTACTTGATTTGATTAGGTTGGAACTTGGGTTCCCTTCCAAGGAAGTAGAGCAGGAAAAATTTGTGTTCCATTTTGTTTATTGTCTGTGGATGCTGGCCCTGCATTCTCTTGAAAGACATATTCATAAATGAACTCAGAGCCATCAGGACCTATGATTTCCTAGATCTTTCATAAGGAAGCTTGGAACTGAAGTGTGATCACACAAGGAAAAGCCCTTTCTATATTCTTCATCTACAGAGATGTGACTAGGGAAGTTAGCTTGCCGAGGTGATGGACAGAGTTTCTAGTTTTTTATGTTTCTTTGCCTGAGACAGGCCTGGAAAATCATCCTAGGTGGGTCAGAGGGATATCACCCTACTCTGCTAGATTCTCTAATTTGTTGCTGTTCAGTTGCTAAGTTTTGTTTGACTCTTTGTGACCCCATGGACTGCAGGACACCAGGCTTCCCTGTCCTCTACTATCTCCTGGAGTTTGCTCAAACTCATATCCACTGAGTTGGTGACACCATCCAACCATCTCATTCTCTGTTGTCCCCTTCTCCTTTTCCTCCTGCCCCACATCTTGCCCAGAATTAGAGTCTTTTCCAATGAGTTGACTCTCCGTATCAGGTGACCAAAGTATTGGAGCTTCAGATTCAGCATCAATCCTTCCAGTGAATACTCAAGAGTTGATTTTCTTTAGGATTGACTGGTTTGATCTCTTTGCTGTTGAAGGGACTCTCAAGAGTCTTCTCCAGCACCACAGTTCAGAAGCATCAATTCTTCGGCATTCAGCCTTCTTTATGGCCCAACTCTCTCATCTGTACATGACTATTGGAAAAACCATAGCTTTGAATATACAAACCACTTTCACATCTGAAAAGTGATGTCTCTGCTTTTAATGTGCCATTGAGGTTTGTCATAGCTTTTATTCCAAGGAGAAATTTTGACTATGAGCCAAAAGGTACTTACTAAATTCTTAACTCTCTACAAGATGTAGAGGACATTTCAAACCAAAGCAATAATCTAGTTAACTGTCCAAAATACGATGAGTTTTGTCTTTTTTTCTTTTTCATGTATTTATTTGGATTAAAAAATTTTATAGGTGGAGTGGGGATTTTATTTGTCACCTTGATCCAACTTTGATGAATGCTGATTTCACTTGGCAAAACCTCAGAAATGAGCCATTAACTCCTACTGGAACATTTCCAGTGATGAAGAAATCAGCCTCTCAGTTGACAGCCCATTCCATCTTTGGATAAATCTAATTTGAAGAAAGATAGTTTTCTAGCACATCTCTCACTAATATAAATTAATATGTTAAGAATCTCAACTGAGACAATCTACTCATTTTGTACGACTGAACTAAAGAATGTAACCTCCATTCTATTGTTGAATCCATGCGTTGTGAAACCTGGCACTGATTAGAGCACTCTTAAATTAGATCATTTGGGTGGAAGACATACGTATAGTAAAAACCAGGAAACTAATTTTCAGTCCTTTCATATTTTGAAATAGACTCTATTTCGTATCTTGGTGTCTAACCAAATCATTACCAGGAACATTTCTATGAGGGACAGGTGTATCTGAGGAATGTCTCACTGGTATACTTCTTCCGAAGAGACTTGACCTTCAAACACAGGTGGTCTCCTCATCTTTAACAAAGTCACAAGGAATCTTGCTAATGCATATTTAAGATGGACAGCTTCAAAAGTGTGAGACAGAGAGGATCCCACCCCAGGAATGACAGAAGATCCTTAATGATAACATAGTATTGTGAATCTGTCTTGACAATGACCATGTATTATGGTCTTCCTTGGTGGCTCATCTGGTAAAGAATCCGCCTGCAATGCAGGAGACCTGGGTTCGATTCCTGGGTTGGGAATATCTGGGTTTGATCCCTGGGTTGGGAAGATCCCCTGGAGAAGGGAATGGCTACCCCCTCCAGTATTCTAGACTGGAGAATTCCATGAACTTTATAGTCCATGGCATCACAAAGAGTCAGACACGACTGAGCGGTTAAGCACACAATGTATTATGGTCTTCCTGGGGAGGGAGATGGATTGCCATATGAGAATTCCAAGTCAAACTTTTACAAAGCTTACAACCCACCATTCTCCCAGCTCACCCTTCTCCAAATCTCCCATTTTGGGGAGGAAAGACTCTTCCTTTCTTGAGGACCCAGTCGCCTAAGACATGGTGAGGGGGTGAGAATGATAACTGTTTTTGACTTTTTGCCCAGAAGCCCATAGTTTTAGATGATGCTTATATCCACACATAAAACAGCAGATTACTTTTAAAGACTGAGATGATAACCTTTAGGTTGAAATCATCATAATTGTATCATTCTACATTAGATTATTACAGATGAAATTGGTACTCCTGACTCTGAAAATGTGGCACTGGAGTTAGCTAATTGATCTGATGAAAAAGACACAAGCGACACAGCCCTTGATCTCATTTGACCTCCTAGAGGGTGTAGAAATAGCAGTAATTTTACAAGATAATGTCAAGAATGTAAAGGATTCTCACTTAGCTATTGTTTGAATAGGAATGATTTCCCCCCAAGTCTCTTTGAAATCTGTCCCTCTTACCTGAAAAAGGTGGTCTAAATATTCTTATTATTCTGAACCTTATTAGAGCAATAAAACTCAAGAATAACCTGAGGCTACAAAGGAATAATTCCTTCAAAAACCAGAGACCACTTGGTTCAGTGTTCCATGTATCTCCCCTCTGCATCTAAATAAGAAATAGTGTGCTTCAACACATTCTGAACATTTCCCAAAATAGACAAAAGCATTTTTTTCTCATTACTTAATCCCAGAACCCAACATCTTAACAAATTTTTCATTCATTTACCTAGCCTCCTCTGCTTTGCTGAAACTCCTCCTTATTTTAGTTCACTCATTATCACTCCAATAGGAGTTTACAGAAAGAAGAAATATTTCAAAGTTTGTGACACACTTTTCCTCAAATCTCTTAAGCCTTCAGTTAGCTTTGATTTTCTTTATAAAGGATAGAGAAAACTGAGTGAAATTCTCAACAGATATAAGAACCAATTGTACTCAGGCAAAGGATTATATAAAGGTTTCTTTGTGTGACAAATCCTTGTTTTTATGTGGTTACTGAACATAATAAAAGTAATATTAAATGAATGTTTTGAAATATTCAGCACAGAACTTAGTTCATAGCAAGTACTATCTATGGGCTTCGGGTGTGTACTCACTTAGTATATATATCTTACAAGGTTATGAATTTATGAAAGTCGTGACCCTAGTACCCTGAGATATAAGACACATTAAGATTGCTCCTTACACCACTGTTTTTAATGAAGTAGTTTCTCTAAAGAAGCTATAGAAGTGTAAGATTTATTTTAAGTGAGGATGCAGCCTCACCCAGAATTGGATTGGCATAGAATTCACCAGAAGGAAAGAGAAAAAATAACTATTGCATTTACTCAGACATCTATTATATGTGTATTACATCATCTGATTTTTACAACATTCCAATGAAGGGCAGGTGGTATGATCACCATCATCTCACTGAGATCAAACACCTTTTCCTCCATCACCTAGCCAGTATCTAGCAGGAATTGGGTTCAAGTCATGTCTACTCAGTAAACAAGCTTATGTTCTTTCCTCTGTCTTTTAACAAAGACCAAACACTTGTGAGCTTCCCTGTTAGCTCAGATGGTAAAGAGTCTGCATGCAATGTGGGAGACCTGGGTTTGATCCTGGGTTGGGAAGATTCCCTGGAGAAGGAAACAGCAACCCACTCCAATATTCTTGCCTGGAGAATCCCCATGGACAAAGGAGCCTGGTGGGCTACAGCCCGTGGGGTTGCAAAGAGTCGGACATGACTGAGCAACTTTCACTCACTCAAAAACTTGTGAAATAAATGAAGCTTTTGCATGTGCACAGGGGTGTCTATCTATCAACTTGTTATTATCCAATAATGATCTGTAAGTTAATGAAGTTTCCACTGCACCTACATCTATTTTCAAAGTGGGATTTGAACCAATGTCTATTTGACCCCCTAGCCTGAGGCCTTGGAAGACATTCCTTTTGGAGACATTCCTTCTAGCTTATCTGAGACCATGTGGACCTTGTTTATGGACCCAAGACCTTCTGACGTGATCTGATCTCTGAGGCATGAAGCAAGTGACTCAGCAAGCCCAAGTTTCAAAGTACAGCCAAGAATGGAGAAATGTGACCGGCAACTCAGGACAACAGAATCCCAGAAGGGTTTTCTCAAAATGTAGGTCCCTGATGGGCAGGCGCTTACATTTTAAACAAAACCTTCAAGTTTGAAAACTATTAGCCTAGGACAAAGGCTTTTTATTGCTTAAATTTGTAAGGGTGATAAAGGAGGCCTTGATTTCTCAAAAAAAAATTTCAGAATTTAACAGGAATACACTGGCATTGAAAGAAGGAAGGAAATCTAATTGCCATCAATATGGTTTGATTTTTAACAGCACACTAAACATCAAAACATAAATTTTCAATCAATTTTGAAGTGTGCACTAAACATATCTTAATCTTTATTCAAAATAAAGAAGTTGCCTCATTCTGAGGTGGTCCTGATGTTTTGTAACATCAAGTTGAGTGAAGTCATTCCAGTTAACTATTTCCATGTGATTTAAGCAGTCTTTCTTTGGCCTGGAAACCAAAGTAATTGTAGTTAATTGCCTTCCTCATCTAAGTTTCACTCAGAGCCTTGTCCCAGAAGAGAAATAAGGGGTAGAGGCTGAGAAATATCACCTTTCCACAAGTGTTCTGGGATTAAGATCCTCAAATATAAAGAACACTCACAAATCAATAAGACAGAAATGAGCATCACAATAAAAGAAGACAATTAAGATGAACATTCAAGTCACATAATTAAGACAAATGTGAAGATCACAAAAGAATATAAAGACCAAAACATAAAACACATATACAGAAAGACATTCAAACTCAATAATAATTTTTTTAAATATGGCAGGAAGATGCTCCTTGTATCTTATCAAGTCTGCAATTTTTAGAAAGTATAGGCACAATTTTTGAGGGTTATTTCAGAATGCACATTGAGTATTTTAAAATGTATATTATCTTATACCCATTTTTATGATTTTATCCCAAGAAAATAATTAAACATGGATGTATGATTTAACTCTGATCCTGGTAATGGCAATGCAATTTATGATTTGTAATAGTTAAAAACTGAGGGAACAAAAGCAAACGTAGCTAAAATATGCACTGGAATAGTACGCTATTA
Organism: Bubalus kerabau; assembly: GCF_029407905.1. Classification (NCBI taxonomy): domain Eukaryota; kingdom Metazoa; phylum Chordata; class Mammalia; order Artiodactyla; family Bovidae; genus Bubalus; species Bubalus kerabau. The sequence continues at coordinate 12,065,961 of NC_073637.1, read as the reverse complement.
CAAAAAATATTTTGTAACTAAACATTTATTACTGTGGGGAGAAGTTCAAGTGAAGAATGCTTAACACTGTCTTACAAGGCATGATGTATAAATGGCCCTGTTTTAATAGAAGCATTGCACAGGTAAGTGTAAAGAATCACACTCATGGAGACTAGCATGACACATGACAAAATATTAACACTGGGCATTGTGGGTTGAGATCACAAGAGATGTCATTTTCTTCATTTCGCCTCATATGCTTGGTATAAGCTTTTGCTAGGGCAAATGCATTACCTTTTTTAGGAAAAAAATTCATATATAATAGAAGAAAAAACCAATATGATTGACAGTATGTGACAAACGCCGTGATTCCTACATGTCTTTATCACAGTTCTAATTTTTTCTCGCCCCTGAGATCTGTAAGCTCCCTTTAGGAAATTTTAGCTGGAAAATAAAGACGGGCAGAGAATTCTTTAGTGGAGGGGACCTTAGATGACTGGATAAGGGCTCTACCCCTATTCTGGAGTCTTCCCGGAAATCTCATGTGGTTGCAGGGATGTTGAGAATCACTACTTCTAACCCGGCCAAGATCTAAGCCTGGGGTCACATGACTTGTCACCCATGTGATTTTTGAGTGACTGGAATTGCTATTTATAATTACATCGAGAAAACGGATGTAAACTGGGCAAACCAGGACATGTGTTCATCAAGACCTTCGGGAATTCACAGCCTCAAAGCATTGGCTGCTGAAAGCTACCAGGAGCTGCCAAACTATCTCATTTCACAGATGAGAAAACCTGAGGACAGAGAAGGAAAGTGTGCTGTTTAAACTTGGTTAAGACACAGGAGTCATGAGCATACTTTCTGAAGCTTAACTTAGAAGATTTCTCTGTGTGGACATCCTGTGAACCACCATGAGATGACATGGCAGGGAGTAAGCAGAACATTACAATCCTCTCTCCTGAAACTCTACAGTCAAGAGTCAGACCAAAAGCAACCCATGTCTTTTGGCTCTTAGGATTCACAACATATAGCCTGAGGCTAGTTGCAGGGGTGAGGCAATCTCCTCAATGATTCTCCTTATTAACCCGAGTCTTCAGTACTCTTGCCTGGAAAATCCCAGGGACGGAGGAGCCTGGTAGACTGCAGTCCATGGGTCACCAAGAGTTGGACACAACTGAGTGACTTCACTTTCACTTTTCACTTTCATGCATTGGAGAAGGAAATGGCAACCCACTCCAGTTTTCTTGCCTGGAGAATCCCAGGGACGGGGGAGCCTGGTGGGCCACCGTCTATACGGGGTCGCACAGAGTCGGACACGACTGAAGCGACTTAGCAGCAGCAGCAGTCAGTCACCCAATAAGTATTTATGCAACACTGGGAGGCGGGTAAAAGTCCCACTTCACATAAAGCTTGGAACAGATGCTAATTTTTACAAGCTAATGTAACCAAGAAGTGTCTGGATGACATTTCAAAGTGTTTTTTCACGTTCTCCAATTCACTAATAAAGGTGGAAAGGAGAACAGTTTCCCTTATTCAAATAACCATATATTGTTCAAACAGAATGAAGCCTTTTCTTCCTACAGAATTTCCAAGGTAAAAATCATTGTTTCCATTCCCAGTTTTTCTCTCAGAAAATATACTTTTATGGTCCAAACTTGCTCCCAAAGAGCAGGGTAGGGCAGTGGGAAGAGAAAAGACTTTGGAGTCACAAACACAGTAAATATTTCAACAAATCTAAGATGCACAATTTTTACCCCACCTTTTTTAACACTGAAATCAGAAAGTTATCTTACTGTCAGTGGAGACTTAAAATCTTGAATTCTTCCAGGGAGGTTTGTGATTGCTGTTACTGGTCACTAGGGGGCAATACGGACCCAGTGACGTGAAAGTCTCTCGGTGGTGTCCGACTCTTCGCCACCCCTTGGACTATACAGTCCATGAATTCTCCAGGCCAGAATACTGGAGTGGGTAGTCTTTCCCTTCTCCAGGGGATCTTCCCAACCCAGGGATTGAACCCAGGTCTCCCGCATGGCAGGCGGATTCTTTATCAGCTAAGCCACTAAGGAAGCCCCAAAATACTGGAGTGGGTAGCCTATCCCTTCTCCAGCAGATCTTCCTGACCCAGGAATCGAACCCAGGAATCCTGCATTGCAGGCAGAGACCACTTTAAATTCTCTGCCTGACTTTTTTTAAAGATCACATTCAGAGTGTGAACTCAGGTGGCAAAACCATGTGCATTCCATTTTGGAGTTCAATTTCTTGGAGAGGATTTTTGTTTGTTTGTTTTTTCATCTAACCAATACCCAGGGAGAGGCATGTGAATTTCCTTGTTTACTCTGTCTATTGGGTGGTTTTTCTTAGTGCTGCACAGAAACCAAACACCTCACAGTCTATGGTACCTTAGAGTCGATGAAATATGGCAACCAAATTCTGAGATCTATAACTTCTACTTAACCTCTAAGAGGTTCAGTTTTCTCTTACAAAAGTAAGTGAGATAGTAATGTTTCCCTGGGGATGCAATAGGCCAGTATACTGAAACGCTGGCCACAGAGTAGATGGACACTGATGCTATGCTCTAACTCTGGAGTCCTGTGAATTGAAGCCTCTGCTTTTATTTTGGTAAGGCTTCTGGGACCCTTTCTTATCTGACCTCTCTCCCAAATCCCTGCCCTGAGCCTTCCACTTCATCCAAAGTTCAAAGAGAAGAGAATGAAGATGGCACAGGATTGCCTTCTCCAGACAAGGGCCTGGGGGAGCAGATCCTCAGGGCTCCTGGGAGGGGCAGTGTCCTGACCAGACCAGGGCACTGGCTTTGGGGTCACAGTGAGCTCAGATTGCAGTCCCTATACTGACAGTTTGAGTTTGGGTGGGCTACCGAATCATTTCTCCATGCCCCATTTCACCAAGTATAAAAGGAGGCTCTTTATAATAATCCATTGGGTTGGCCAAAAAGTTTGTTTGGGTTTTTCTGTAACATCTTATGAAAAACCTGAATGAACTCTGGCCAACTCAATATTTCTTACTGTCATTGTTAGTCAGTTTGTGCTCATAGCTTAGAAATTGTTGTTGTGTAGTCGCTAAGTCCTGTTTGACTCGTGGTGACTGTAGCCTGCCAGGCCCCTCTGTCCATGGGATTTGCCAGCAAGACTACTGGAGTGGACTGCCATTTCCTTCTCTAGGGGATCTTCCTGACCCTGGAATCGAACCCGCGTCTCCTGCTTGGCAGGCAGATTCTTAACCACTGAGCCACCAGGAAAGCACATAACTTAGAATGGTACCTGTTGTTGTTCAGTTGCTAGTCATGTTTGACCCCATGAACTGCACTTCTTGTGTTTGTGACCCCAGGAACTGTAACCTGCCAGGCTCTTCTGTCCATGGGATTTCCCAGGCAGGAATACTGGAGCAGGTTGCCATTTTCTTCTCCAGGGTGAAATAACCACTGGTTACTACTTTTGATATATCCTCTGCTCAGCAGTAGTGTTGCCCCCGGAGAGGGTCTCTGAGCAGGAGTCAACGAGGACTGTCTCTGTGACACGAGGGGAGTGAGCACTATCCTGTGTGCCTCGATTGCCCGCCCCTGGGAGCCCATGTGATGCAGAGCACATGCTAGATGGTGTAAGACTGGACTACCAGTGACCTAATCCCCACGTGTCTGTTCAGGAGCAGATGCTGTCCCTTGCTTTTCCTAGAAGAACCTCCCTGGTCACAGAAAGCAACCTCTGATACATAGTGCCTCCTCTACATCCAATACCCCTCCAACACCAGTGCCTGAAGGTCAGCACCAGACACTATTGAATAAAATACATTAGAAATGATCTCTAGTCTGCAGGGGTCAGGTCATCAGTGAAGCAAGTACATCTTTAGCAAGAATGAATAAAAGAGTTTTTGCACAGCTCTGGATACAGCCTAATTGAGAAGATTCTTTGTAAGACCACCCTGCCTTTCCTAGCTCCTTCAATGGAGAAGCCAGGATAGAAAATGCCTTTAATTATATTACTAACAAGAAAAATCCACGTGCAATGGTGGGGTGGGGTGGGGTGGGTTGTTGAATAGGCAAAGTGTTTCTTTTCCTTTTGTTTTGTTAGTACATAGACACAATACATTCAAACTGTGAATCGCAGGTGAAGATCTTAATTTTGGAGTTTGCAACTTTCAGATAGTTATCAAAGAGACTCACTGGGAATAATGCATGTGCTTGGAAGTGTGAATTCTCCAAACACAGCAAAGTAGACTCTCCCAGGCAGCTGAGCAAACTTGCAAAAAATTGCTCATTGGAGCTTTGCAGAGTATCGAATCAAACTCCTGAAATTTGCTTGCAAATCCCCTGCTGTTCTTGCCGGAGGCTCCTGCAGATGCTAAGCACCTCCTGTGCTCAGCCAAGGAAGGTCTGTCAGCTTCCATCAGTGCAAACGAGCAGCCTAGTTACCCAGGGACACCACCCGCTCATGGTTTGGTGCTGGGGGGAGGGGAGAAGGGGCGTGAAACTAAGTTATCATCAATACGGTAATGGTGGCCACTTCTGAGCAGTTCATTTCATCAAGGCATTGCCTGGAGCATTTCATCCTGAATTATCAGGGAGGTGTGTCCATCAGCCTCATTGTACAGAGAGGATCTCCTGCTCAGAGACTCCTTCACTTACTGAAGGTCACACAGCAAGGAAGTGGCAGAGGTGGAACTGGAACCCAATTCTGAATCCACTACCATGTACTATGCGTACATCGGGGGAACTCTGAGCAGCCGACAACTGGGAGAATGGGAGAACAGGTGTCTACATCTAACAAAGACAGTGTTTATCACTAATACTTGCATTAGGTTATTGGGTGCCCTCATATAGTAGGTTACAAGGGTAGCAGATTCACCTAAAATCAAAGGCAAGTGGGTGCTAACGTCACTTGGGTTAATAATGTCAAAGTGGAAGGAACTCCTTTGTTCTTTCCATCATCTTTTCCATAAAGAGCAAACTTGACGCTCTCTTTATCTAACCAGCATCTCCTTTCATGGCCTTCGGTCTACTCATGATTTTCAAAGAGAAAAAAGAAAAGACAGTACCAAACCAAACAAACACACAACAAACACACCAACCAAAACCGTAGCCCCTGGGCTCTCTCTCTAGTCCCGTGAACATTTACGACAATTTATTTCAGAAAAAGAGCCACTGTGGAGACCCAGCTCTACCTTGTGCTCCAGGCTGGAGTCTTTAAACATCAGTGAGAATGGCTTGATATGCTCTCTTCTCAATTTATCACCACTCCGCAAGTCGATGGTATGTTCTATTCTCTTGTTAATTTCCTCAGGCCCAGACTGGACATGCAAAGCTTGTGCAAGATGGTTTGGAAGTAGATTTATTGAATTTCTTGTTAGGGCAGCCAGAGTCTAGGGGGAAAGCACATGCAAACACAATAAACCTGCTAGTCCCCTTTGGATTAAAAAGAAAGGCAATGTGTTCAGATTAGGTTGCATTGCAAACAGTAATAGCATTCCATGCAGTTGTATTCAGTGAAACCTACAGAAGTTGATAAGTTAGCATTTGGTTCCCAGAAACACAACCTGGAAAAACAGTATATCAAGGGGGACATTTCCCTCTCCTCTGTGTAGGTGCACTGAATTCCTTCGGTTCAGGTATAGGGAGAGCTGTCGGTTTGCAAATGTTAACCAAGAGCCTTCTCTAACCAGGCACATCCCTGGTTTGAGAGAAAGAAAACCAATACAAATAACAGAAGGGAAAACGGAGCTGAAAAGCCCACAGAAATGATCCTCTCCAACCAAGTAGCTTCCACATTTTCATGTGGTCTTTCCTTGAATGGTGGTGGAGAGACTTGGGGACGAATGGCTTGCAAATTTTTTTTTTTTTAGCATTTCTCATGGACAGTCAAATGAGCCAGAATCTGCTACTTAAGCTTGATGGAGATTGTTAGACCTTGTACACTTGACGAATGTTTTTCCCCATAGACTGTCATATATCTATATTTTCGTATAGATATATGTGTTTGATTTCCTTTAGGCAAAAATGCAAGCAGTTGCAGCCTCTCACCGTTTCACAGGATTAAACAGCAGGAGGTGGGGAAAGGCACAACCACCATGGTTGATCACTGGGTGTGGCCACATGGACGCAGAAATAACACTGGCTTAGGAAGACCCAGCAGATTTGGCAGAGGGGACTCTGTCTCCTGGCATCTTAGCCGCAGGTGACAAGATCAACCAGTAGGATCCAGCCAAATGCAACACCCACTCGCAGCTCCAATTTCAACTTCTTTGACCCAAAACATGAGAGTTGGAGCTCGAGGACGGCAAGGTTCATCTCCTCCCCGAAAAGATCTCTTGAGAAGACGTGGAGGATGCAGTACCTCTGTAGAGGGGAAGAGAAAGCTCTGCCTCCGTACACACTCACTGCATCTTCTTTTCTCTGCCAGCCTCTCATCTTGGCCAATGTTAGACCATAGGCTAGACTGAGATAAGATGATGCAGTCATGAAATAACAGCCTGTGAGAGCTGATAGAACACCTTGGAGGCCCTCCTGCCTGAATCCTTCATATACCCACGTTGTGGTTGTTGTTCAGTCGCTTAGTCGTGTCTGACTCTTTGTGACCCCATGAACTACAGCACGCCAGGCTCCCCTGTCCTTCACTATGTTCTGGAGTTGGCTCAAACTCATGTCCATTGAGTCGGTGATGCCATTCAACCAATCTCATCCTCTATCACCTCCTTCTCTTGCCCTCAATCTTTCTCAGTGTCAGGGTTTTTTCCAATGAGTTGGCTCTTTGCATCAGGTGACCAAAGTACTGGAGCTTCATGAGCCTCAAAGAATTATACTCATGAGCCATCAGCTTCTCTGCAGCCAGGTCAGACTCTGACTCTGGAGCCAGAGTTGGGGGCTTTGATCTCATGGAGCCCACTAGCCCATTCCATGAGGATTCCTCCTATGACACTGTTGGACTCTTCCTTTTAATCTTCATGGAGATACTCAACATAACCTAAATTCATAGTCTCTAAAGAATTCTACAGCAGGGCTTTATCACTGGTAGAATTTACTGAAAACCTTTTCTCCAGCCACACGACAGAAGATGGAGTCACAGGTGCCAACACGAGCAAGTACAGTATATGCTCTGAGGATTCTGAAGGTAATTTGAGCACTGAGTGCCAAGGAGGCAACCACAGAGAAAGAACAAATGTCAGGTGGAGGTACGGCAGGATGAGCGGGGAGAAGGAGCGGGTCCAAGAGAAGGAAGCAGGTACCAGTGTTTTAGAAAACCGAAGAGCAGGGTTCATACCCGGGCAGAGGGTTTGAGCTCTGGGGTTAAATGTTTTTAGAACAGCATCTCAGAAGGTGAAGGAGACTGGAGCCTACCCTCTGTGGATCTCCTATTGGCTTCTTGGGCAGAAATTCTCTCCACTGTTTGGAAATGTCAGAATTCAGTCTTCTATCTCAGGGAGGAGGCATGAAAGACACTCTGCTGCTCATGGCAGACCCAAAACACAAACTGAGGTGTGCCCAGTACCATTGGGAACATAATTTTCCAAACTCCATTCCAGGTCTATGAATTTGGGCAAATTGTTTAAACCCTGTGGGACTTCCCTAGCAGCTCAGCAGCATTTAAGATGGTTAAGGCTTCACGCTCAGCTACAGAGGACATGGGTTCAATCTCTGGTTGGAGAGCTAAGATCCTGCATGCTTTGATGTGTGGGAAAAAAAAAATGATCGAAGGCCAGATGAAAACCAGAGTTCCTTCTGAACTCAAATTTCTGAACATAGGGTCTTGCTGAGAGTCTCGGGATTTTGTAAACTTCATTTGGATGGGGTAGGAGAATATATACCCTCTCAAACTCATCATTTGGTTTATGACCAGAAGACTGTTCTTTCGGAATCATGTTTATCTGTGTACATACTAACAATGTACTTTTTTCTTTTTAAAATAGGGGTCCTATGGCTTCATGAGAAGAGTTGACTCATTGGAAAAGACTGATGCTGGGAGGGATTGGGGGCAGGAGGAGAAGGGGACAACAGAGGATGAGATGGCTGGATGGCATCACTGACTCGATGGACGTGAGTCTGGGTGAAACTCCGGGAGTTGGTGATGGACAGGGAGGCCTGGTGTGCTGCGATTCATGGTGTCGCAAAGAGCTGGACACGACTGAGCGACTGATCTGATCTGATGGCTTCATGGATAGTCATACATTTGGTATTTCTTAATCAGTTTGTGCCAGCAAATAACAAATTACTCCCAATGAGATCTCAGACTGAAAGTGTACTCTAGAAACATCCAGTTTTGTTGAGTCAAAAACACTTCAGCTCTTATGGATCACATATTCCAGTCTTCACACACCCTCTGCAGTATGCGTGTAGATGCTGTAAATCAGCCTGCACAGTCTCCATTCTGGAATTTGAGGAAATCATCCCTCTCTTTCATCACAAGATTCTCTTAATTAACTCTTTCCCAAAAATCTTGTTTTAAGGAACACAGGAATGAAGGAATGCTTCTTTACAAAATGGTTTGTGGACCAATCAATTTAGGAAATGTGGATCCACTGTTTGTTTACTGACATCCATTCTCACTACTCTCCTCCAGAGAAAGGGTTTTGTCTCTTTTGCGAATCTCTTTGTCTGGAGTGTGTATGCCAGAACCTGGTACTAAAGTAAGCACTCAGTACTGGTGTGTTGAATGAAAAAATTCTTACATCCTCCTATTGGAGTCTCACAGTACACATTACTGAAATAAAGGTACTGATAAGTTCTGCAGAAATCAGGCTTTTAAATTCTGTATTTTCCGAACTTTTATAACCATGAAACAGTTTTTGCTCAGATCTCCTCTACATGGTTCGTGGAGGACCACTTTGGAAATAAGACTCTAAAGTTCTTCCCTGGTTTTGTTTGCAACTCTTACTTAGTGGATCTGTTTCTGATCTCTGAATAGAATCTATTTACTCGCCTCCACTTTTCTTCCACAGGCTAACGGCGTCAGCTTTCCCAATCACTTCACAGGTGACACGGTTTCCACACAGGGCACGACAATGCTCTCTACTTTGTCCATACCTTGAGTATACTACTGCACAGAATCAGACTGAATGCAAACGACATCAGACTCTGTGTTGGAGCCTAGGCAACTAACACAGTATGACCTGGTAAACAATTACTCCGTCTATTACATTTTACGCACTTGAATGTGTGGCAGCTAGGTAGAATGTCCTACTGCTTCTTTAAAACCCAATTCAGACATCATCTTCTGCAATAAGCCTATTATGAGTCTGCATGTATTCTTAGCACAGCAGTTACTGTGATGTATTGTTACCGCCTCATTGTGGGTTTGCCTGTTCCTCTAGGCTCTGATCTGGAGGGCCAGGCATTGTGTTTTACCCGTAACTAAACCTTCAGCATCTGGCATATTTGATAAATTCTTAATAAGCACTTTTGGAATGAATGAATGCATGCATGAATGAAAAGTTGAATGGCTGTGTCAGACTATTCTTAGGGCACTGTTTTCAATCTCTTGCTACCAAAAGTCTGGTGATGCTTTTCCTGTCTTCCCCCAAACGGACTCCAAATTTAGACTTTGTTTACCAAATTGCAATAAGAAGTAGTTTGTTTTCCTACTATTCAATTAAATGCCTAGTTTTTGATCAGCCTGGGATAACAGGCATTGCCACAACAGCTTAAGAGAATTCCAGCCAAGAGCAAGAACCTTGAAAGGCAGCTTTATGATGCTTCTCAGCATGGGGTTTTATTCAGGTGTTTGGAATCCAGAACATGAGGTCACAGATGGGAAAGCACTAACCTACAGTCCTTCTTGGGACCAAAGCCTGGATAAACATCAGCTTGAGTGTTTCCCATGAACCAGAATAAAGCAAAGGTTAAAGTCATCAGTGAAAGGGTGTCATCTTTTAGCCCGGCTGGAGACGGAGTCTTGAGATTAAGTGACAGGTAGCTGTGACTGAAATCCTGTACTGTAGGCCAGCTTGCTATTGATTGGGAAAGACCCAGAGAAGATGCCCAGCCCAGCAGGCTCAGAGTCTCACAGGGACCTCTGTCTCTTATGCAGAGATGGCTTATCCTCTCCCCAGACTCTGGCTGTTTCCAGCCTCAGGCTGGAGGCTGCACTCCGAAGCAGGTATGCCCAGTAGCTTCCTCAGCTGCTCCAGAGCTTCCTCCCATCACCCCTATGGCAGCACCTCCCTGAGCCTCACCTGGAGGCCTCTATGGCTCCACTTCAGACTTGTGGCCTGCAGGGTTTGGATTGCGGAAACGGCAGAAATTGTACGTTTTAGTCCCTAACCCATTTTCTGTGTCCTGCAACTCTAGGCCAATGCGAGAAGAAATCGCCAGGAACAAACACTAAGCCTGAATAAGGGCTCCCAGGTGTACACATTAGAGCTCTTTTTTATTCTGTGTTATGCTCAGTCGTGCCCTACTCTTTGTGACCGCATGGACTGTAGCCTTCCAGGTTCCTCTGTCCATGGGAGTTCCCAGGCAAGAATGTTGGAGCAGGTTGCCATTTCCTTATCAGGAGATCTTCCTGACCCAGGGATCGAAACGAAGTCTCCTGTATCTCCTGCATTGGCAGGCAGATTCTTTTCCACTGAGCCACCAGGAAAGCTCAATTTTTCCTTCTACTGTTTATTAAGCACCCCCAACCAGCCCCCAACTTCTCCTTTTTTTTAGTTATTTTTGTGTTCTTTTTATGAAAGCTCACTTGGGAAAGCTTTGAGGTGATCTAGTCCAAAATTATTTGCTCCAGGAAGAATGCTTGTTGCATTTGAAAGTGGAACAATTATTGTTTTTTCCCCTCAAATCCAGGGATGGGGAGCAGAGATTTCTTTGGGTATGCACATCATGTTTTTCTTGTAAGAAGGTTCTAGTGAAGTGAGTGAAGTTGCTCAGTTGTGTCCGACTCTTTGCGACCCCATGGACTGTGGCCTACCAGGCTCCTCTGTCCATGGGATTCTTCAGGCAAGAGTACTGGAGTGGGTTGCCATTCTAGGCAGTATTTATTTGGGAAACACTGAGCTGGGGGTCCCAGGGAAAATATCCACATGGGGCTTTCCAGAACCTGCCATGTAACAATTTTTCCTTTTGAGAAAAATAGAGGTGCTAGTGAATTAGACCATTCTTTATAAGCAAGGGGTGTTAGCCAAGATTGCCACAATTTTCCCTGTCTGTACTGAGAAAAAAATGAAATGTCACATTCAAATGATATACCTGATGCTTTTTCTAAAATTAGGGATATTGCTTACTTTCTCTCTCTTTAAGATATTTATACCATCATCACCTATCTCCCAAACAAATCAAAAGAATGTTTAATGAGATCTTACTGTGGGAGGAGGTTTACAGAATACAACTACAGGAAGAGTTGAAGGGATTTTCATAATAGGCTCATAGCTTCTGCACCAGGAAACGAAATAACAAGCATCAGAATGTCCGCTCTGTTGGCTGAAATAATAGTCTGGACATTTCTAGCCAGCCTGCTCCAGGATTCCAGCACCCCTCTGTAGCCTGGTTCCCCATTCTCAATTGTCAGCAAACAATGTCAGTCTGGGGCCTGGGCTATTTGAGCCTTCACTGCTTCCCACTTTGGAGCAGAATTGGAAGTGTGCAAATATTGGCTGGATGCTGCATTGGATAGGGAATAAAAAATATATAAGCTCCTTTGTCACTTTGTGGTCTGAAATTTCAAACTGTTTATGATTAAGAGAACAAAACAATAACCAGGAAGGTATCCCAAATTCTGGCAGATTCCACAATAAACATTGACTAATTTGCTGCTGATTTGAAGCACACAAACTCACTCTTGAACTTTTGACTAACATCGATAAGGCAGATCATCAAAACAGTTTACTTATTTGGGGGTTTAGGTCCCAGGTGTGCTAGGTTCTTTTCCCAGGGTCCTTTGTGTGACATTTAATGCCTCATTCTTTGCTTCAGTTCATCCTAATAGTGGCTCCTGGCTTTGGACACAGACATGCTGGTTGGTTGCCTTTGGACTGCGTGTGTGCTACATTGCTTCAGTCTTGTCCTACTCTGTGCGACCTCGTGGACTGTAGCCTGCTAGGCTCCTCTGTCCATGGGATTCTCCAGGAAAGAATACTGGAGTGGGTTGCCATGCCCTCCTCCAAGAGATCTTCCCGACACAGGGATCGAAACCGTGCCTCTTGCGTCTCCTGCATTGGCAGGAGGGTTCTTTACCACTAGTGCCACCTAGGAAGCCCCTCCATTTAGCTGCTGCTGCTGCTAAGTCACTTCAGTCGTGTCCGACTCTGTGCAGTCCCCGAGACAGCAGCCCACCAGGCTCCCCCGTCCCTGGGATTCTCCAGGCAAGAACACTGGAGTGGGTTGCCATTTCCTTCTCCAATGCATGGAAGTGAAAAGTGCAAGTGAAGTCGCTCAGTCGTGTCCAACTCCTAACGACCCCATGGACTGCAGCCTACCAGGCTCCTCCATGCATGGGATTTGCCCTTTAGCTGAGGGGTGGGCAAATGGTCATTTGTGGCTGAATTTTTGGGCTGACCACAATTCCAGGTAATTGGGCAGAGCTCTCGAAACAAGGTTACCCGGAGCCCACAGAGGGAAGCTCCAGCATTCAAGATTTTGTCCCGGAGCTCTGATCCAAGGACCTCAGAGCCAGATTAACCCAGGACAAGTGGTGCCTGACACTGATTCTGTCCGGCCAGGAGCTTGTCTGGCTCTGTTTGACTCATCTGCTAACTAATTCGGGATCCCTTAAGTCTGATTTCATCCTCTGAATTTCTCAGAAAGATGCTAATCTCACTGTGGGAACAGGATTGTACTCTTGTCATTACACACTTGAGCCATTTTTAATCAAAAATAGTTGCTAAACTGCTGCAGAATTGGCTGAAGCAGAACTTGGCACGCCCATTTAGATGTGGCCACTTTGAAGTTAGATGATTTGGGGGCAAGCTGCCAGGTGAATTATTAGCTTTTAAAATATCACATCCACAGTAACGGGTGGAAGAGATGTGCAAACCCCGGCTTGGACCTCATCTCAGGACTGGGTGGAGTGGGTGAGCGGGATGGTGAGGACTTAGGGAGGGAGGCAGGATTTCCATCTGGATATGGCTCATGAGCTGGGGCGAGAGAAACCGACACACTGATGGCTTGTTTATCGAGCCACAGGGTAGGCGTGAATCAAAGTAGTCACAGCACTGAAATGACTGGGCCAAAATGTAATTGACTGTGGCTGGAGAGGTGGCCACCAGCCCACTGGCCAAGTGACCCTTTGTTCTGGCAACGGATTGGGTTGGCGATCAGATAATTTCAGCTCAGGTAATGAATAAACGAACATCTATCAGGACCGAAGTTATTCAGATTTCTTGTGAACATCAGTGATGTAGGTTTTTCAGAAATGTTAATGCCATGGGAAAAATTAGTGTGTGTGTGTTATATCTATGTCTTTGTTTACTTAACAGAAATTTGCAGAAATTTTAAATATAAGAATTACCTAACTTTTTATCTTTTTTAAAAGGTTCTGAAGTAACTCTTTTCATTGAGGAATATGACCTAAGTATTACATCAAGTTGTTCAGTCTGTCTGATTCTTTGAGACCCCATGGACTGCAGCATGCCAGGCTCCCCTGTCCTTCACTATTTCCCAGAATTTGTTCAGATTCATGTCCACTGAGTTGGTGATGCTATCTAACCATTACATTCTATCAAGAGTTGCTGATAAATTGCTCATATTTGGTGCTATAAGTCTATGGGCCTTATTATACAATTTGCTGATTAAGTTTAATGACTGATACTTTCCTGGATTCAGCTTCCAAGGAGCTCACATTACTGACCTGCAAGAATCCAGCCTCTAAACTTTTCAACAGAGATGGGGTGACAGGCTGGGGCCTGGGCCCCTCGGCTGCACTGCTGCAATGCTTGCAGCTGAACTCACCTCTCCATGAACTGCAAAATAGGAAGAAACTGGAAGGGACTAAAAATAACTGTGTGCATGTGCAGTTGGGGCAAATTCTGATCAAAAGATACAAAAAGACCAAAAAAGCCCAACTGCCACTTCTGAAGAGCCAGGAGCAAAAACAGGGAGTTGGTAGCAAAAGCAGGGTACTGTGCATGCCCCCTGCACACAACACCACCTAAAGGGTGGACAAATGACCCAAGCCACCCTTCTGGCCAGACCCCTGGATACATCCCTACCCTCATCCCATATAAGGAACAAGCTTGCCCCCACTTTGGGAAATGAGCAAGCAAGGGAACCTGCTACTTGTTCTTGCCCCCTCCTGCTACAGCCAGGGCCCCAGTAAAGCCTTGCCTGAATTTTGTGTCTGGCCTTTGATCAATCTCTATATAGAGGAGGCCAAGAACCCTGGAGGGTAACAATAGCAGGACAAAACTGGGAAAAGAAGAGGCTGCTCCCTGGCTTCTACATCCTCTTATCCTAACTTTTCTACCACACACTTTATTAGATTGATCTAATTAATTTAGCTCTTCTTGGCTATCATTATTCCTAATGTTTATTTCTGAGTTTATCATTTAAGAACAGTCCTGTGTCTAAGTAGTCTCAAGATAAGGACACCTGAGTGGGTGCTACCGTGTATGATGTATATGGAGCTCTTCTCATCTCAAGCTGTGAAAAGATCCTTTAAGGGGCTAAAAGTGATACAAAAGTCATGGAGTGGGAAAGACACAATGGAATCTAGTGGTTCATAACCTGGAATTCACAGTAGTAGTTTGAAGATCCTTGAGACATGACGGCCATTCAAAAAATTCCATCAATACCCAAGGAATTAGGACTATAACTCCTTGTAGACTCCAGGTGAAGTGAAAATAAGTACATACACAAATAGTTGAGATGAAGCTGGCCAGGCAAACAGAAATATCCAGGGTCTGTGCTCTCTGGGCTGGAACTGAATCATCTTATGGTGATTCGTTTCCTTGTGAAGAGCAGCAGCAATGGTGGATCATGACACATGCGAACCTCACTTTAAAGAGAGGGAGTACAAACTCACTCACATCAAATGCAATTTTCTTTGGAAAGAAAAACTCTGATATATATAAATTGCACTGGGTCAGAACAATGAAAGATATTCATGGAGAAGGGAAAATCTTGACATAACTCAATGAAGAACTTTTACAATGACACATTTCAGCGCAGCAAAACTGGTACCAAGATGAATAAAACTTAAATCCACTGCTACTTTTTCCAAATTGAGGAAATAAGTAAAAAAGCAAACAAACAGATTTTTGCTTTTTATTCCTACCTACCTTCACACATTTCAAATATCATACAATTATCTTCACATATTTAAAATACTATTGGGACTTCCGTGGCAGTCCATTGGTGAAGATCCCTGGTCGGGAAATTAGATTCCACATGCTTCTCCGCATGATCAAAAATACAAATTAAAAATTAACTACCACTGCGTTCACTGGGTCCAGTTCCTCAGATGTTTAGGGTTCCTGAAACAACTAGTCAGTCCCTGGTGAAAGAAGACTCCAATGAGTTTAGCAAAGTTTCAGCCAGCTACTGGCCATGGGGGAGCCACAGGCTACGCCTTGTGCCAACTTATACGCTCCTTTCCAGAGCTGCAATTCCATACGAGCCACAAATTCATCTCTCCCTTTATCTTTTCCACCTTAGTCTATCTCTGGAACTTCAGAGAAAGTGGGGATGTTGCGTCAAAGTTAATGGATCAAAATGCCTACCTAATCCACTCAGTGCTCTCTGGATGGCTTCAAATCCATTTGCCTTTCTGAAGAGAGTGAAAAACCAGATCCCTCTAATTCCTGGCTGAACTCAGCTGCTATCTTCAGAGTCGGGACTAAGAGCAGCCTGGGGAGTTTTGTTGTCAGTACAAGCCACGTTACCGGAAGAGTACAGATGGACTTCAGGGAAATGTCCAGAACCCATCATGGTGTCTATCCCCAAAGCCTGCAGATGTCCCATCCAATGAACATCAAAGCTTAATCTGATGTTAAAAGTGGTTCAAAAGAAATTACCTATGGAGGAAAATTTGCCTGTGGCTTCCTCTATACCAAGCCTGAACACAGACAATTAGATACTCAGCAGCTTGTCAAAGAAGCAGCTGACTCGGAAAACACAGCTTCCTCTTCAAGGCCACTGCCCCATATTTCGGGCATTTTTAGGGGTAGAAACTTCAGGTCAGGGTTCTCAGAGGGGAAGGAGAAGCATGCGCTTTAGTCCTCAGGAACCGAAACCCAGGCTGAGATGATGGGCCCTGTCTTTTCTCTCCTCCTGGGGTCTTGTTCCCTCATCCTTTGCTTCACTCCTGCTTGTCTGTAGATTTCAACTTAACCTCCCCTCCTTGGGAAGGTCTTCACTGACTACCTGGGATCACTATTTAGTTCTGCTAGAATGAGAACAATGTCCACTGAGCCTGATGACCTGCTAGTAATACCACTGGACTGTGAGCTCCCAGGCAGCTTGGACCTCTTTCAGCATCTTCCTGTCCTCAGCACCCAGTACAAAGCTTGGCAAATCGTAGTTCATTAAGTAGTTGAATAATCAATGGCTGCATGAATGAGGAAACAAACGGACTTCTGGGGGGATTGACTTGCCCAAGTCAAATGCTAAAGTAAAATGAGCTTGAATTAAGAGTGTTCTTTGTCTCCTGGCCTTTCATATGCAAAAAGGGGCCTGCCATTTAGTTTGCATACCACCTTTAGAGAGAAACAGAAGAAATCAAACCCTAGTGATCAGTATTTCTTGACAGGAGAATACAATGGTCGTGTTGATTATTTTGCTTGAATGATCATTTTGCCTGAAAAATAGCAAAGTGTGATGATGTTTATCATGAAGTTTGGTTCCCCCCCCCCTGTTTAATCAAAATGCAATTATACAGAACACTGAGAGAAAGGGCAGACTTCATCCCCTAGTTAGATGAAATTTCATCTCAATAATTTTTTTTTTTTTTTTTTTTTTTTGCTTTAACTCTTGCTTCTGATTTGGTATTAACATTTTAAGACAGTTCATTAGATGACAGTTATGCTAAACTGTTATACCAGGAAAACTAAACAAGGGGTATTCCCATTACTTCCCATCATTGCAAATAATTCCCAGTGAATTATTTGTTCTCTGGGCTTTGGGTGGCAAGATTCCGAAGTGTAGGTAACTCACCAGTATAGCCACAGACTTCCACCATGTGTCTGAGGCTGAAAAACTGAAGGGCAATGTTGGAGCTGAGAGAAAAGTCATGGGACCATCTGGTCCAGTGCTGCCTTTGCACAGATGAGAACCCTGAGGCCCGGAAGGGAGATGTGGTGGCCCAAGGCCTTGCAATAGTATGCGGAGAATCAGGGCCAGGACTCCATTCTCTTGAGTTTCTGTTCCAGCCCTTCCCACTATCATAGGGGCAAATTTGAGGTCCTGCAGAAATTTGCCCCAAGATTAGGAGACACACAGGGCTAACTTGCTCATTATGAGAAAACGGGCCCTCAACATCAAGTCCACATGGCTTTGATCAACAAGGCAATCAGATGAGAGTTGTTTTTTTTTTTTTCAATGGCTACAGAAAACAGGATCTAAGAGAAGTCCCAGCTGAGACTGATAAAAACATAATAACATAAATATGCTCTTATATCCTGCTTTCAACCGTGGCTAGCCTCACTCCCTACACATTTCTGGGGTCAAGATTCTCTAGGCTAAGTACAACTAAATCAAATGGTTCCTTTTTTGTTTTATTATTGCATAGACATGAGAGATTTTCCTGCTTAACCCTTTCCATGCCAACAATGATCGCATCAGGACTCTCAGGGAGTGAGATGTTAGGGGTATTGCTAACACTACCTGGAGGAAAAGCTGGCCCTTTTCTGGAGTTTTCACAGAAAATTTCTAAATACGCCTGCCGAGAAAGTGAGTCGTCTTCAGAGGGTGAAGACACACACACGTGCGCACACACACACACACACACACACGACCTTTTAAGGTTGACTGACCAGGAAACGAGGTAGACGGTAGAAACCTGGTATCCATCTTCAGGACACAGAGAGGAGGCAATGCAGCCTGATTCAAAGCATGAAGGTTTCAGAATCAGACATGACCGGGTTCTGGTTTTAGTTCTGTTGTTCACTCACTATATGCCCTTCAGGGAATGAACTTATCTCTCACATCACAATTTTGTCACTTGTAAAGCAGGCACATCAAACTGACCCAGTAAGACTGATGTGAGAATGAAACGCAAAGACTTTGAGCAACACTCCCCACGTGGTACCTGGCCTCAGGCTCTCTACTTCTATGAGTGTCAGTGACGCCATGGATGTTTATCTATGTTCCTGGTAAGGAAATGCATTTAATTTCTGTCTTGTTGTGTGGAGCACAAGCATACCTTATTTTAGTGCACTTCATTTTATTGCACTTTGCAGATATTGTGGTTTTTACAAACTGAAGGTTTGTGGAACCCTGCCTCAGGCAAGTCTATGGCTGCCATTTTTTTAAAACTGCATTTGCTGTCTTTGTGTCACATTTTGGTGATTCTTTCAATATTTCACACTACCGCATTGTATCTGCTGTGATCTGTGATCATCGATCTGTGCTGTGACTACCATGATTCACTGAAAGCTCAAGTGATGGTTATCTTTTTTAGCAAAAACATGTTTTTTAATTAAGGTATGTACATTTTTTAAGACATAATGTTATCACGCGTTTAATAGATGACTGTATACTGTTACTATAACCTGTATGCACTGGGAAACCAAAACATTGGTGTGACCTGTTTTATTGTGACATTTGCTTTATGATGGTGGTTTGGAAGCAGATCTAAAATAATTTCATTTGTGTTTTCGATCTTCACAGTACACATATGAACTTCATGAATAATGACCAAAGTCAGTCTACTGTAGAGAAACAACTAATATATACAACAGAAGTACCAAATGTGTACTCTCCCCACCAGTGATTCTTTTAAAAGGTCTAGAGGAGTAACGGAAAAATGCCTAGGTTCTGATGTCATGATCAATGTGAAAAGGAGGGATGGGACAATGGTGATGATTTCTCAATAAATGGGGGAGAGAACCCAGGCTTTAAAAGGGGGTTGCTTTTAAAAGAATAGCTCCACCTCTCTTGGCATATCACCTGTCATAAAAATCAAGTTGTATGGCTGATGCACTTTGCTGTACAGCAGAAACTCACACTGACATAGTAGTGTAAAGCCACTATACTCCAATAAAACACACACACACACTCAAGTTAAAATGATTCATATCCTCACACAATGCACTTTATAGAGACATAAAAGCTTCAACCTTTGATATCCTCTTATAAATCATATGTAAAAATGCTGTTTGTCTAATGAATCCATTCTTGCTCCCTACAATCCATTCTCCACAGGCAGTTGGAATGATCTCTTAAACATCTAAATTAAATCATGTCACTGGCCAGCTTAAAATAGTTCTATCACTTCCCTAGAATAAGATCCAAAGTCAACCAGGTTTTCAAGCTCAGCCTCTGTGTCCTTTAACTTCATCTTGTGTTCCTTCCTTCCCCATTCACTATGCTCTAGTCACTTGGGCCTTTTTGCTCTTCTAACACACCAAACTTTTTTCCCCACCCAGGGTCTTTGCACAAGCTGTTCCTACTATATATAATGTTCTTTTTCAGGTCATTCAAATGCAGGGTTCTTTCAACATTCATGTAAAATTTTCAGAGGTCTCTTGATGTAGTAAGTCTGCAGTAATTCTATTTGATCCCTAGTCATATATCCATCTATATTTACTTCTCAGTACTTCTGTGTTTTGATTAATTGTCTGCATTCTCTACTCCCTTAAAATAAGCTCATGAAAGATGGGGGCCAAGTCTGTCTTCTCCTTACATGATCCTCACCATCTCAAAGACTAAGACTGTTAAGCAATTGAATGAACCAGAACTCAAGCTTACAAACAGATTTTAGTTATAGCATGGGGAAAATATGATCTTCAGAATGAGGACCCTTTTCTTATGTCTTCATTTTCATCTCAAATTTTGTCTCTGTTCTGAGAAATTCAATGACCATGTTGATGACTCAGTCAACAGCCTAGCCTTGAAATTTCTTGGATATCCTCCTTGAGGTCAAAATGTTCACACTTTTGGTGTACTTCAGCTATCTACTTCTACTTTTGTAATCTTACATTTTAATAGTCCATGTATAATCATAAGCTTCTTGCCTTCTAAGTTTTCTTAATTTCATTTCACTCAGAGGCTCAGAGCATAGGAAACCTCACAGGTATCTGAGCCAGGGTTCAGGGAGCCAGGACACCAAATCAGTGGGCAAAACATCTGCCCATGTCAAGAGTAAAGGATAAAAAGCATAAGTGTTTAGGGTGTCCAAGAGTGGGCTGAAACAATTTTAGCCCAAGGGGGCACAGATATAGGGGCTGGGAAGATGCACAACATCTAAACCAAGAGATTATCTTCAGGCCTAGATTGGGACTGAAGACTCACGTAGAGGCCAGAAATAATTCTAAGTGACTTCCCTTGCTCCTGCAAACTACTAACGGACTCCTGAAATGGGTAGTGGAGAGGGGACTGGGGTGGAGTTGGGGTTATTGGAAATCCAGAGCTCTCTCATATCAACTTGGACAATCTGGCTTCTGACTTCACCACTGCATCAAGTCTGCCTCTCACCAATGTTGTTTTCCAATCCAATTCAAATTGGCAATTTTCAGTCGTCCTTTAACTGGGCCTTTTGGCTACACTGGACACTGTTGATCATCTTGTCCTTCTCACAATGCTCTGTTCTGTCGGCTTCCATGATACCTCATCGCCTAATCTCCTCTGATAACTTTGCTTCCTGTCTGTCTCTGTCATGGGATCCTGACTCTCCTTTACCTCCATCTGGTGTTCCTGCATGTCTGTCTTACACTTTCTTACTGTTTTATTTTGCATATTCCTTAGCATGATCTCTTTTACTCTCATGGTTTCATCTATCCTCAAATGTTACCAGACTCACATCCCTTGTGTAATCCTTTTATGCTTAAGCTCCAGAAGTGTGTGTTCAACAGCCTTTGGATATCTCCCTTGGACCTCTCCCTGGCTTTTAGTGTTTCCTTCCATTACAGTATTGCTTATTTTGGTGGGCAGGTCTACCATCCATCCTGTCAGATCCAAGCAAAAAACCAGGAAGTTAAACTTGATTGGGTCTTCTCCTTTTATACCAAGCAAAAAACCAGGAAGTTAAACTTGATTGGGTCTTCTCCTTTTCTACCCACATTTATTCATTTAATCAGTTTGATTCATTCAATTAGCAAACTGTAAACAAGCCTTGTTATTCGCCAGGTATTGTTCCGATTGTGGACTCAACAGTGATAAGGGAAACAGACACAATCCCTGTCTTCCCGAAGCATATAAACTACTGGCTGACTTCATCTGTAAAGTGTTTCTTTCCTCTGTCCCTCCTTCTGTATTATTCTAGCAGTAGTTGGCATGAAACAGATGCTCAATTAATCTTTATTGAATGAATGAATAATGAGAATGTAACTATCCAAACATCTGCTATCCATATAGCACCGATTACAGCATGGCATACCACTGTCCTTAAAAATATGTCAAAGAATACTTTATGAATAATAGAAGCTAAAACATCTGGCCAATTTAGCTAGAAAACCCCAACAAAGCATTAGTATGTTTTGTCTGTGTTAAGCTAACACTTGGATGGTCTGGGCTTTCTGTAGTACTGACCGGGTGATTTGGCAGAGCACAGGCTCAGCCAGACCAGCCCTGATCTCTTGCAGGCACACTCCATGCCCCTGCGCTGCACATATGGCTCACTGACTTCCAGAGCTAAGCACAAGTGCATCTGTGGCCGTTTTAATTGACTTAATCGTTTCCAAAATGTTATCAGTACCACTTGGTTATCAGCATATCATTGGCTCT
Organism: Bubalus kerabau; assembly: GCF_029407905.1. NCBI lineage: Eukaryota > Metazoa > Chordata > Mammalia > Artiodactyla > Bovidae > Bubalus > Bubalus kerabau. The sequence continues at coordinate 12,044,165 of NC_073637.1, read as the reverse complement.
TAAGTCTTAAGACATCAAAACAAACTGAGATTACTCATCCTGAAGATGGTAAATACAGGCAAAACTCAGGCATCTTAAGAAATATATGGTATGGTTAAACACCAAAAATAATAATCTTTGACTAATAATGACATCTTTCTGATATCAGTTAAGATCATTAGGAAATTAGCAGAGAAATATTTCTAGTATTCCTATATAATTCTACCAGATCAGTCAATCATGAATTAAAACCAAGTATCTCTACCTCTCTTCTGGGTTCTCAATTCTTAGTAGCAAGGACAGGCACACTGAGACTAAAACAATTATTAACAGAAATTATCCCCATTTCCACAATCAGCTTAAATGGATGGAGTTTTTCAAAAGGAAAGACCAAAAATAAAAGGAAAAACAGAAAAGCAAGAGAGACAACTTTATGCACAGTTGCTGAGGTGCTCAGGGTGGATCTGAGCATCTTTTTAAAAATAACCAGCATTCAGGCTCAAGTTAACAATAGACAGAGGAAACAGACGGTACTTTCAGCGGGGCATGCACCAACTCCAGGAAGTATTTAAGACTGTAATTTTCTATAATAGCAAATTGTACCATGTGCACCAATTCAGGGATGGAAAGAGGTAGGTATTGAAATCAGTGATGACTTGTGTGGGCATAATAAATTTTGGGGGAAAGTAAACACTCACAAAAGAACACTGAAGACCTAAGGGTCAACTCTTGCAACGCATGCAGACACAGTTGAACCTGCGTCTTTGCCCAGTGGAATGAGTTCCATGCATTGATCTACAGCTCCTTTACACAGAGCTGGAAGGAAACGGAGGTCACCCTGGCCTCAGAGCACCCTGTTGATCTTTCAAATGCAGAAGAAAGAGGCAAGACTTTCAGCATTTTAACCTTTTCTATTTCACATGCCTTTAAGTACAGATTTTTCTTAGTGACAAGTCAGTGAGAAATGTTCAGTTCTGGGGATTAAAACAATTAACTTCTATATGTCTTCACAAAGCTCCAGATACTATCAATTTGGTCTGTTTACTTCATAGCAGTTTCAGCTTTTCCTTGGCTCAGGAGCATGTCAGAAGCTGTTTGCAAGTATTATATATGGACATTTTTGGGTAAGTTTCTTTAAAAAAGTGCAATGAATTCACATAACTTACATAAGGTCAACTGTGTGCCCGCCCTAAATAATGAAAGGGAAAACCCACGTCAGAGCCAGTGATTTTGCCCATGCTCTGACCAAGCACTCGGCCAGTGGAGCGTCCCTGAAGCCACTTTGGTTCTCCTTTGGTCAACCTCAGTTCTCTGGTGCTTCTCAGAGTAAGAGCACCTCACTGGGTTTAGTGTGAGTCTAGTATTTGAAGATATAGTTAAAAAATAATTAGATTCTTTGATCATTTACACTTTATGTACTGAGCCCTATGTCTCATGCATGCACTGCTCAGTCGCTTCAGTCATGTCTGACTCTTTGTGACCCTATGGACTATAGCCCTCCAGGTTCCTCTGTCTGTGGGATTCTCCAGTTAAGAATACTGGAGCAGATTGCCATGCCCTCCTCCAGGGAATCTTCCTGAACCAGGGATCAAACCTGCGTCTCCTGCATTGCAGGTGGATTCTTTACCATCTGAGCCACCAGGGATGCCCATCCTATCTTTCATAGAAGATGCAAATCCATGCTACATAAAAATAGCATCATATTGATGGCTTTGAAATCACTTGCTACTCTTGAATGACCTCACCTTTACCTCACTTGCAGCTATTATATTTCCCAATCAACAGTGACCTTCTGATTCTAAATTTCAGAGGGTACCTCAGTTCTCTGAGCCAGCCAACTAACTGAAAAAAAAAAAAAAAAAAGACATTCTTATGGATTTGACCTTCCTCTTCCGTTGCTAGTTTCATAACACGAGGTTTATCTTCTCCAACATGAGGAATTAATTTTGGTAAACTGATAATTCAGCTTCACATGACATTTATTTTTAACTAGGTCAAAAAAAAAAAAAAGAAGTGGGTGTTGAGAACCCTCTGGTATTCCTGACATTTCCTGAAATTGACTGCATAAGTTAATTCCATCCTGAGGATACATGTTTGATCGTTTACGATTAAGATGCTCAACGAAGAAAAGGTTAAAGATGAATCGGTTTTCCCTGAGACATCTGGGTTGGAGGTGCACATGCATTCACAGCAAACCAGAAGAAGGAAGCCAGGACTTACGTTCTGTTTCCCCACTATGTTATCGAAGGGCAGTTCAGGGCTCCAAGATCCCTCTGTGAACGTCGCCCCGCTGTTTCTCCTGTCTGAGGAGCTCACAGACTCCTTGACGATGTCTTCGGGCAAAGACAGCAGACTCTCCTCAGGCTGCTTAATTAAATAGGTCTCTATATTATGCTTCCTCAAGAATTCGTTCCTCTCTTTACCGTGACCCTCTTCCACATTATAGTCACCGTTGAGGCAGTCCAGCGTGGCTTTGGAAATGTGAATCCGCCTGTGTGGACAAAGCATAGGTTGTCATACACCTGACATGGCTTGCAAAGGCCATCTTTGTTTTTGGTTCTTGTGCAAACCCGACATCAGGGCTGTACATGGGTGCTGGGAGGACATGTCCTCAAGGACTGTATCTGTTCCTCTGAAAAAAAAAAAGCAAAAAGAATAAAAGAAAACAGAAATATAAGCATAAATCAATGAGCAGAGTATCTATCACCAACTTCACCCCAAGGGACCCTGTAGCCTCTGATAAATTGCAGCCCCATTGAGACACATTTAAGCAACCTCCTTTTTTCCCTCATGACTGTCAGCCTGATCCCAGCAACTTTTAAACACATGTGATTTTTTTTTTTCAGTCGTGTTGATTATTTTGGAAAAACAAGTTCTATAAATGTTGCTGAATCCAATGGCAATAATTGTCAGAGTACCATGCAAATGTATACTTTTCCTATCATTTCAATTTTCACACATTTGTGCCTTATTTCTACAATTTATCTATAATCTTCTTAAGAACAAAGGCAGGTCTTACAAGTCCACAGGGCTACATGGAGGAATGTTTTAGGAAAACCACTGTAAGATGCGATTTCCCCTGTAATGTGTATGTGAAAAGCAGAAGAGAACAAAGCTGTGGATTTGTGCGGGCTAGACTCACTCACAAGGTAACAGACTTGTATCAGCCATCACAGTCCAAGATTCTAGTTTCTTTTTTTAGCCAAACAACAGATGACATCAAGTGCTTTAAAGATCAGATGTGAATCTTGGGCATGTCACACGGTAAATCCTTGCGGACAAAAGGTTTTCTATTCTCGTCACTAGCTGAATCTGACTGCTTATTGTGCTGCATTGCGGTCTGGGTAGACTCGCTTGTTGCTTACAAGCATGGACACTTTGGCCAGGTTGCTTGCATTGAAGCCCTAGCTCTACCACTTGCTAGCTGAAAGATCTTGGGCAAGTTATTTAACATTTCTAGGTGTCTATTTTCTCACCCATAAAAATGGGGAAAATAATAGTATTCATTTCTTAGGGTCATCACAGGTCTTGTAAGAGTTGATTCATGTAAAGCAGTCAAAACAGTTCGTGGCACACTGCACGTGCTACAAAAAACCACTTGAAGTACTCTTTAGAATGGCACTATTTTATTTCTGTTGTTTATTCCATGCCTCCTCAATGCTTATGGGATACAGTATACGTTCTGAACAAGATCTATAAGGCTTCTATTCTGTGGATCCTGCTTCTTCAAGGCTCATTCGCTGACACTCTCTCCAGCTAATCAAGTAATTGGCATGTCCTCAGATTCAAGGTGCTATTTCACACCTGCTAAATTCAGAGCAAGCCATTCTCCTTGCCTAGAATGCTCACCCCACGTTCCTGATTCAGCACAAATTCATTTCTCTCGGCTGACTTCAATGCTCTTGAATATATGAATGAATGAATAATGTAGATACTTAAGACTTTGCTTGGCTTCTGGATTCTAGAAACAATATATCCAAGGAAACAATTTTTTTTTGAGTGACTTTTCCAAATGCATTTTACTTAGTACTATCTCTGCTTCCCTCTGTCACCCTCCTTGCTTACAGAGAAAATAATTCACTGCAAAGACATGTAAAGAAACTGCCAACAATGCATTTCTGATCATTTAAGGTAGATTCTGCACATTTTCCAAATAAGTATTCTTGTATACAGTCGTTGATGTCAAAGGTAAGGTAAAATACAAGCAGGCTTCACTTTATAGTACTTCCCTTTATTTTGCTTCACAGCTATTTCATTTCTTTTTAAATACAAATTGAAGGTCTGTAGCAACCTTGCACTGAGCAAGTCTATCAGAGCCATTTTTCCAACAACCTTTACTCACTTTATGTCTGTGTCATGTTTTGGTAATTTTCGAAACATTTCAAACTTGTCCACTGTTGTATTTGTTATGATGATCTGTGATCTTTGATGTTATTGTTGCAAAAAGATTACAACTTGCTGAAGGCTCGGGTGGTGGTTGGCATCTTTTTAGCAAGAAACTATTTTTTAATTGAGGTATGCGTACTTGTTTAGACATACTGCTACTGCATCCTTAATAAACTATGGTACAGTGTTAGCATAACTTTTATGTGCTGAGAAACCAAAAACTTCGTGTGATTTGTTTTATTGGGATATTTGCTTTACTGTAGTGGAGAAGGCAATGGCACCCCACTCCAGTACTCTTGCCTGGAAAATCCCATGGACGGAGGAGTCTGGTGGGCTGCAGACCATGGGGTCGCGAAGAGTCGGACACAACTGAGCGACTTCACTTTCACTTTTCCCTTTCATGCATTGGAGAAGGAAATGGCAACCCACTCCAGTGTTCTTGCCTGGAGAATCCCAGGGATGGGGGAGCCTGGTGGGCTGCCGTCTATGGGGTCGCACAGAGTCGGACACGACTGAAGCGACTTAGCAGCAGCAGCAGCAGTGGTGTAGAATCCAGTTTGCAGTATCTCCAAGATACACCCATATTAAAAATAAAAGCATGTGAAAGCTGTTTTGAGCTCTCTAGAGAAAAGTGCTAATTACAAAATATTTTCATGATACATTTTGTTAATATATAGGAATTCAGCTCAGTAGTGTTGAACTAGGAAAATAAAAGAAGTTGTTTCACCTTCCATGAAATAAAAAGGTGTCCTGGTCTTTCTCAGATCAGTCTCAGAGCTGGGTGCTTGAAAGCTGTCTTTTTCTCGCAGGAAAAATGAAACTCTTGGAAGTGTTTTATAAAGTCCGACAGCTGATTTTCTTTAAAAGTAATCAAGTTGCACACCAACCCCATTTGGTATTGTCTCTGGATTCTGCATTTTATCATTCTGTGGCCAGTGCTAAGGGGGACTAATATTTGCATATCCTAAATCAACAGTATGTTTCCCCTAGTGAAAGACACCCTTCTCATCATTTACTATGATCCTTCTGCTGAAATTCCAATCAATATTTAAATGCTTTGATAGAAATGGAATTTCAGGGGCTCCTTTTCATCCTTGCTACTATCTGGAGCTTTGGAGTAAGACATTTGCAGCTGAGGTCTGGTGATTACATTTCCCTGTAAGGAAATAAGTCAGCTCTCAGACAATATTCTCATATATTGGTTAAGTAAATCTGACAGTTTCTGATAATTTTAAATGCCACAACATAATAATAATAGTCATGATGGTCAATAAGCTCTAACAGGTGGGCAACACTTATTTTGCATAAATGTTATTTTGTACCCAAATGTAGTCTATATGCTTTGTTCCAGGAATCATCTAATTTCCATTCCTTCCAACAACTGCAGGTGATAAGGCTTTTCCCCCCCTCATTTTGCTGACAGTGAAACTGGCTCAGAGGCAATGAGTAAGTAACTGGACCAAAGTCCTATGAACGGGCGAGGACAGTGCTGGATGGGGATTACAGCTTTCACCTTCAGAGCCCTTCCAAGACCCACAGCTACATCACATAGTCATTACTACAACCATAACCACAATTACTTCCCGAGCAAAGAACTTCATATACATTGCTTCACTTAACTAAAAGTTGAGAGCAGCAGCATCAGCATCACATGGGAGTTTGTTATGGAGGCACATTCTTTGTTCCCATCCCAGACATGTTGATCAGAAACTCTGAGGATGGGCCCAGCTACTGGTGGTTTAACAAATTATGTATGGATTTTGCATGACTCCAGGGAACAGACCGTCAACCATTATGCCATGGTGTGGCATGCCTCCTTCCCTTCTTCCTATGCTCTATGCATCATACCGGCACTGCACACACAATGAGGGCCTGGAGAGTCATAATAAAGGACAATCTTGAGCAAACGGGACTGATAAACTAACAATGGGAGACAGTGATGGGTAGGGAGACCCTTCATAGCTATGTTTATGTGATATATTTCATTTCTTTGAGGCTCAGTGTCCCCATTAAAACAAGGAAGCTACTATTTACTATATGAAGAGATCAAATGACATGATGTATTCATGGTATTTAGCAGACTGTCTAGAGCATAAAAGATACTTGACACGGGTTTAGAATGGGGGGCTATCTCTCTCACTGAAAGGAAAAGTAAGCTGAGTTGTATCCTACAAAAGAGGAGGGGGGAATAACAGACATTAAAATAGCAGAAAAAGCCAAACAATGTCAAATCATGGAAAGTTCAGAGACATGTCTGCGTTTTCAAAGGAAGGTTACGGTCATACAGAAGGTCAGTAAGTCTTAACCCTGGCTGCCCATGAGAATTGCTTTAAGAACTTAGATGAGATTTTGCACAGATTCTACCTGACATGGACTGGTATGAGGTCAAGACACCCGGATTTTTAAAGTGCTCCTGCGCTGTTTCCCATCGAAGTCAAATCTGAAAGCCACTGCTTTACAGGACTGAGTCCAGAGCACCTGAGTGTCCTCACTGCCTCTGACAAATGTCACTGAAGTTTTGGAGCCAATATTTGCATGATGTTTTAAAGTTCTGTGTCCTCCAAAATAATTGTTTCTTGAATATATATACTTGTGAATTCTGCACATGAGAAACCCACTGTCACAAAGTGAACCAATGATAAGGGTTAAGCAAGGAGAGGGCTTTGCTTTGGCTTACCCGGGGATTCCTCCAGATTCAAGTTTGTTCGCAATGTCCACATCCCAAGACCAGACATCAAACTGCCACTTCCGAAGACCCAACACGCCACACAGCACCGAGCCCGAGTGGATTCCAATCCGCATGTCAACATCATGCTTTGTCCTTGATCGCACATACCTGACGACATAAGGGAATGAAGAGACAGATGTCAAAGGCCAAAGTGGGCATCTTGGCCCTGGTGGCAGTTTGGGTCTTGCTTACTCCATAAGTTTAACTCTTGCTCATTCACGTGCCACCTCTTCCATGAAGACTTCTTGGATTTCCTGATAACTGGAAAGATACCCTTCCTCCTCCAAACTCCACTAGTTTTTAATCTGAACTTCTAAGAGTCTTTATTACCTTTCTCCCCAAACCTGGTCATCCTATATAACTTCTGTCTCAGGAAATGACAACCCATTACTGCACAAACCTGTGATAGATTACAGATTCTGCACTTCATTGAACACTCCATTTCCAACCTAAATATTTTAACTTTTATTCCATTTCCTTCTCTCCATTCCTTATACCAACATTCTAGTTCAGGTCACCATTAAGCTTCAGTCTGGAATCCCCTTACAGCTCAAGTTCCACATAGCTATCTACAAGACAAAAGTGAGTGTCACTCCATCACTCCTTGTCTAAAACTCTTTCCTGACCTCCCAACCCCTAGAGCAGTGGTCCCCAGAGTAGCTTGCTCACATCCCAGGGCTGAGCCTGGTCAGCTATTGGGATGTATAAAGACAATCACACAACTTCCGTCTATAGCTTTTGTTTTTATCTTTACCAGAATTCAATATACCGATTGACCTTAGGGACCTTATAGGGTCTGTGTCAGACTGTCCTCTGCTTGTAAGCATGGGGGAGGCGTCTTGAAAATAGAAGATTTCTTCCATCAAGGGCTGCCTCTGGGTATAGCCATCCCTTCCTCATTTTCAGAGTTATCTCCAACCACTTCAGTTTAAGGGTTAAAAGATGTCATTTAGGTAGAAAGAAATTCCAACAGTAGAATATAATACTTTAAAATAGAAGAGCTAGAAAAATCTTCAGTGCCATATAGAAATCCAATGGTTACTTTACTTCAAAATGCTGAAAGGAGTTGTCAAATTTAAATTTGGACTTCCCTGATGGGTATGGTGGATAAGAATCCACCTGCCAATGCAGGGGACACGGGTTTGATCTCTGGTCTAGGAAGATTCCACATGCGGTGGAGCAGCTAAGCCACAACTACTGAGCCCAAGTTCTAGAGCCCACAGGGCACAATCACTGAAGCCCGCATGCCTAAAGCCAGTGCTCCACAGCAAGAGAAGCCCCGGTGCTTCCCTTCATCACAATGAGAAGCCTGCCCACTGCGACTAAAGAGTAGTTCCCACTTGTGTCAACTAGAGAAAGCCTGTGCCCAGCAACGAAGACCTGGTGCAGCCAAAAATAAGTAAATAAATAAATAAAGATGACTTATCTTTACGGCAGCTTATACGATCAACATTGATCATATAGATAAGCAACAAGGATATATTGTATAGCACATGGAATTATAGCCATTATCCTATAATAACTATTAATGGAGTATAATCTGTAAAAATACGGAATCACTATGCTGTATACCTGAAACTATTATTGAAGGAGGAAACAGACAGAACAGGCTCCATCCTGAAAGCAGGACTCCTTCTTGGGCCAGACTCTGGACTTTGAGCTATATGCCCAGTATCTATGGAAACGACATACCAACTGGAAAATCAGACCCCCAGGAGGGAAGAGCCCCAGAGCTCGTAGCTAGACTCTCCATTGCCTAAAAGAATACCCTAATTATCTGTGTAACCAAATAGAATCATACATTCTATTATGCTTATTGGGGTATGACCACAGGCCTATTGATATTTCTCCACTCCTAACTACCTAGGCTTAAGGCTTACGAATCACGGGTTAACTTTGATTGTGTCTTTCTTTTCCTTTGTTCAGACTAGTTTCAGAGAATTTGGGGAGGTGGGTTTGAGCACGTACACTTAGGGTATATAAGGTTTTCACAAAAACTGGTCGGGGTCCTTAGCTAAGAGGAGACTCTGCCTTGGGCCCGCTGGTGTAATAAGCTGCACTCCACTATCTGCATTGTCCTTCTGAGTGACTTTGTTTCCTGGAACACGTGGCTACAACATTATGATATTGTAAATCAACTATACCTCAATAAAAAATAAATTAATTAAAAATTAAAGATGATTTATCCCTTTTTATTTGACATGAAAGTGAATATTTGGGAAAAAACCCAAACTTTCTTAATTAGTTTATCCAAACCGAAGAGGATGATTTAAGAAGGAATGAGAAAGTAACTGCTTTTCCTGAGAAATTCACGTTCTCAAGAGAGAATTTTGAAAATGGAAGTTTGGAAATGTCTCCTTCTCTTTGGGAACTTGACTGTCAAACATGTTATATCAACTATCAAAATTCTCAGAAAGGAAGTTCCTTGGTGGTCCAGTGATTAGCAGGCTTTCACTGCCGGGGCCCAAGTTTGATCCCTGGTCAGGGAACGAAGATCTTGCAAGCTGGGTAGCGGGGCCAAAAAAACTCTCAAAGATGCATATTTACGTCAGGGAGAAAAAAGTTTTCCTTTCCCCTTCTAGTTTCTTCAGACTGCTCTAAAAATTAAATTGACATGAGACAGAGTAACAGTAAAAAATCAAATTTAATTACATACACCCAGGACAAATGTCTTGACATCCCAAGACAAATTAGAGACTGAAGGCTTCTATGAGGAGAGAAGGGATGAAGAGGAAAAGTTAAAATTTTACATAATCTCCTTCTTCTGCCTCTGTAACTCAGCTTGCCCTTTGCAGAGTCTAGATCACGTAGGTCACGAAGTCTCAGAAAGTGGGGACTTGCAATACTAGGAACTGGAGTTTATCTCACTCACCCTTGTCGTGCTCTTTGCATCACCCAGCCCCTGCAAACCTGCTTAACCATGCCTGTCCAGGTCAGGCATCCCCCTCCCCAACTTGACCACTTGACCCAGGCCGAAATCCCTTAGTTTAAATCAGCCTATTACCAGCTAGTGTTGCCCACTATAGTCTGTCTATAAAAACTCTGTAATCCCCTTGTCCCGGGCTCAGAGTTTGGAGTGTTGACTCCTCTGGGCCTGCTGGCGTAATAACCCGGAGTTCTCCGACTGTCCAAGTGTGGTGCTTGGTTTCTCTAGTACTGGTTTCTGCAACAGGAGAAGGGGGGAGGAGTTTGGGAGGTCAAAGGGGAGGAGAGCAATTTACAGGAAGATGGGAAAGAAGTGTTTGGCAAACATTTGCCAGGCTTTGCAAAGACAACGGGATACAGAGAGAAGCTTGATCAAACAGGACTTGCTAAGTTTTCCCCAGTTTAACACGTTTAGCTCCTATTCCTTGTAGTATCTCTGAGGCCAGATCTCTTCCTGGAATGGGGCCAATTTAAATGCTTTTAGGCAGTCAAAAGGAGGAGGTAAAAGCTCTTCCTGAGCCTTTTTCTTAAAAACCACCTGCCAGGGCTTCCCTGGTGGTACAGTGGATATGAATCCCCCAGCCAACGTAGGGGACATGGGTTTGATCCCTGGTTCGGGAAGATTCCATGTGCCACAGAGCAACCAAGCCCGTGTACTACAGCTACTGAGCTTGCACTCCAGAGTCTGTGCTTTGCAACAAGAGAAGTCATGGTAATGACAAGCCTGTGCACCACAGTGAAGTTTAGACCCTGCTCACCACAACCAGAGAAAATCTGTGCTTAGCAATGAAGACCTAGCACAGTAAGAAAAAAAACCCCAAAACAAAAACAACAAAAATAACAGCCTAAAATAATCTTCATGCCAAAGAGACACATTTTGGGGTGGCAAATTTTGCTCCCCTATGGTAATCTATTTTAAAATTTTCCAAGTACAGAATTATGGTAAACTTTGAACCCATTTGTTAAAAAATATAAAAAACCTACTGCCTTATAATGAGTTTGTATGAATAACTCACAAACATCAGAGGAAAAAAAGTAAGGTTGGGGACTTCCCTGGTGGTCTAGTGGCTAAAACTCCATGCTCCCAATGCAGGGGAACTGGGTTTGGTCCCTGGTCAGGAAACTATATCCTACATGCCACAGCTAAGACCTGCATGCTCAACTAAGACCCAGAGCAGCCAAATAAGTAAATATTTTTTAAAAAGGAAAATGTATGGCAAGCCTTGTATAAGGCTTTGTCACAAATGACGTAGAAAATACAACCAAGGGTGCAAATACACCTCCAGGATCTGCCTGTTTTTATAAGATGTATATTTTTCTCTGATGGCCATCAGAGCCAAACACAGAAATAAACTGAATTTGGAACCTGACCTTTGCATTTCTGTATCATAAACTATTAAGATGAAAAAAAATTGGTTACGTTCAAACCCACTGCTCTCACCAAAAAATGATGAGAGCTGAAAGATTTTTGCACTATCAGTGAATTTTAAATATTTGAAAGTATTATTTATTTCACCAGTATCATTTACAACCCATCTCTCATGTGTGTTTTATAGTATGTGCTTTTAAATGTATGAATATAATGATAGAATGAACAATAATACAATTTCTAAATTATTATGATCACTTTTGATACAGATGGGGAATCAAAATATTCAGAAATCACTGGCCTGAGATAAAATGGAAAATTCCTGGCCTGTCACATAAAACCCTTCATGAGCTTCCTGCATCTCAATGATCAGCCTCATTTCTAGAGCACACATCGGACTCCAGCCATCCAGACTGCACAGTCACTGCCTGAGTCCTGGGCCCTCCTGCCCCGTCTGGAATGTCCATTCCCGCCCTTCAGGTGACGTCTGGATCAGGTGCTTTCCCCAGTGCTTGCACTGCATCCCATGTGAACAATAACTGGGATGCTGTATTGGAATCATCGCTTCCCTCTGCTGGGTTCTAAACATTGGTGGTATAGACTTTGCCTGGTTCAGTGCCACCCACCCTTCTTAACATGGCACTGGGTTTGGAACGTGGCCCACACTTAATGGACGTTTACTGGATGGAAAAATGGATGGGTATCCATACTCACTATTCATGTTCTCACATTTCTTTCTCTTTTTTTAAATTTCCTGACGAGGGATCAAACCCATGCCCCCTGCAGTGGAAGCAATGAGTCTTAACCATTGGACCATCAGGGCAGTCCCCATATTTCACATTTCTACATATAAACTTCTTGAAGGCAGTATTCCTGTCTGAATAATTCTTGTATCTCTCACAGCCTGGAGCATCATGCCTCACATATAGTTGTTGTTTTTTGTTTTTTTTTTAAAGAATAAATGAATGATTCCAAATACAAGCTGTATTCTCTGCTCTTAACAAGTTTGGCTAAGACAGTAAAGAATCCGCTTGCAATGTGGGAGACTTGGGTTCAGTCCTTGGGTTGAGAAGATCCCTTGGAGAATGGAATAGCTACCCACTCTAGTATTCTGGCCTGGAGAAGTCCATGGACAGAGGAGCCTGGCAGGCTACAGTCCAGGGGGCTGCAAAGAGTCGGACACGACTGAGTGACTTTCACTTCACTTCACTTCAACAAGTTATAAGATAATACGCTTATTTAAACAAGAAAGTAAAGTGGAAGTGGGTTGAGAATACAGATATAAACTAGATGTTAAGAAGGCAGCCACAGACATTAGAAAGAATGCTTGTAGCTAAAGGATGAGACACATTTTATTCCTGGTGAGGACTCTAGTTTCTGGGCCATTGTTTTAACTTTAACATTTAAGTTAAAAACTGCATGTGTATACATATATACACACAGCCTTCATCCACTGATAATGAAAACATTTGAGGCCATTTGAAAAACTCAATAAAGCAAGAGGACAAGTAGCATCTAGCACTTAGGAAGAGCGTTTCAGTTTCTGATGCTTTCTCAATGAGTTTCTGTGAGATGTGTCAGTGGGGGAGGTCGTTGGTGTGGTCTACCATGTCTTACACCACAATATTCAAACACATATTAGGATTGTGTTTTCCTGCATATTCCATGTTATTTTTAGCCAATAAAATGTGAGCAGAGGGACTTCTCTGGTGGTCCAGTGGTTAAGACTCAGAGCTGCAGTGCAGGGAGCATGGGTTGGATCCCTGGTTGAAGAATCGCGATCCCACATGCCTTGCCACGAGGCCAAGAAAACACATATTTTGGGGGCAGAAGCTTTAAAAGACTGATCAACCACATTTTCTCTCTGTTCCTGCCATCAATCAAGGACAGTTGGTGATGAAGCCTTCTTAACTAGGGTTCTTGAATGACAGGGTTCCTCGTCATTTCCTCAGCCAGTTCACAATGGACAGAAAATGTGAATGAAAAGTGAATCTTTGTTGACTTAAGCCATTGAGCTTTGGGGGGATGTCTGTCATGTCAGCCTACTTGGGACTATCCTGAAGGGCACAGTCATCACCTCCAATCTACATCCTTCTCATGATATGAGCATCACTATAGTGGAGGGAGTAATACAGACTCTGGTGTCAGACTACCTGAGTTTACGTCTTGCTCTGCCCCTTACTAGCTGCACTATCTTAGGCAAGTTACTTAACGTCTACCTAAAATGGGAATGATAGTAGCATTGTCAGAATTAATTGAATAAACATACATAGAGAGCTGAGAAGAGTGTCTGGAACATACTACAGATGACTTGGACGCTTATCACATTTGAAGGAACTGTTGTTGTTGTTAAGTCACTGAATTGTGTCTGATTCTTTGTGACCCCATAAACTGTAGCCCACCAGGCTCCTCTGTCCATGGGATTTCTCAGGTAAGAATACTGGAGTGGGTTGCCATTTCCTTCTCCAGGGAATCTTCCCGAGCCAGGGATTGAACCCGTGTCCCCTGCATTGATAGGTGGATTCTTTACCACTGAGCCACCTGGGAAGCCCATGAGGAACTACAGGAAAGTGGAAGGATGTTCTTGTGGCCACACAGCTGAAAAGCAGGATTCTAAGACTAAACTGGGGCTGTTGTTTTTTAAGCCTCATGCACTTCACAACGTAGATACTGTATGTGTTATGTGAGTCTGGGCAAATAGCTAGATCCAACCGAGTTTCAACGGTCGTGAAATAAAACTCTAGCTGATTGTTTCACTTACAGAGCCTCTGTGAGCCCCAGAGGAGATAATGGATGTTAAAGCACTTTGCCAACTAATTGTGAGGGTCTATTAAACAGCACTCTGTGCTAATGCCATTGGGCAATTAACATTATCCAGGGAATGCACTGGAACATCTTAATGAAAAGACATTTAGATTTTTTATTTTCTTCTACAAAACAAAAATCATAAGAAGACAAACATGGCTGCTACACTGTGTTTTCTTTCTTTTTGTTGTGTCTGGGATTTGACTTAATAAAAGATAAGAATGAAATTATGGCAAAGTAATGAATAATTTACAGACAGTGATCCTCTTTGGAAAGGCTACCCAGCAGTTGCCTAGAACTACAAACACATACCATGTGTTTCAAGCCCAGTTCTTAAAGGGGTGCTCTGTGTATCCTTGAAATGAAAAATGGATGGAATTCTGCTCTGAGTTACAAGTCCTGTTTAATTTTTCCAAAGTAAAGCCACACTGATGCTTTGCTGTGCTTCATCACCGCAAATAAAGAAAAAATAGATCGCTGACCTTATAAACATCTGTAACTTTCCCTTTCTTCTCCATAAACTCTGAGCTTCTGGAGGGCAGGGGTACCATCTTTCATATCCACATGCCCAGCACTTAGCACACAGGTGTGCTGTGTGCTCAGACGCTCTGTCGTGTCTGACTCTTTGAGACCCCATGGACTGTAGCCCGCCAGGCTCCTCTGTCCACGGGCTTCTCCAGACAAGAATACTGGAGTGGGTTGCTGTTTCCTCCTGCAGGGATCTTCCTGACCAAGGGACTGAAACCGTGTCTCATGTCTCCTACATCGGCAGGCAGATTCTTAACCACTAGCACATAGGGCTCAGATGCACTTACTGAATTCATGGACAAAACCTTTCTTTTTCTATAGCCTTTGGCTGCTTCTTAGAGTCCCAGGGGAACCATGCAGGTGCCTTTAGCCCTGCCAGCTGGAGAGTGGGGAGAATCTCCACATCTTCCCCCTTTAATTCAAGCAGCTTTGCTCTCATGTGTTTTCATGGAGGGCTTCTATCTAAGATTTCTTTGAAATAAAGACTCCACTTAATAGTTATCACAAATTTTTTTGTAGCTCTAGATCAAGCAGGGGGTACCCATAGTGCAACAGTTAACCTGCAAAAAGTGATGATGTTATTTCCTGTAACTGAACGGTTAAAGAAGAGTGCTTGGTATATGGTGAAAGATGAAGAACCTTAGAAATGTTCTTTCAACTGAAATGCTGGGAAAAAAAGGAGAGCATGGGAGTTAGCTATGGAAGTCAGTTACAGTCACTGGGCAGGGTGTTCTGCTCAAGTGTCAAGTTTTATCTTTACAATAACTCTGTGTACCATTACCAGCACCATTTTACAACTGAGGAAACTGAGTCCCAAGAAGTTCCTTTCTTTTGGTCACACATACAGCAGTGGAATAGCTGGGATTTCACCCCGGGGGTGCAAGTTTAAATCCAGGGGTCCACCTCTAACTACCTGGAATGGTTTACTGTGAGAAAGAAGCCATCCTCAGCAGTACATGAGCCATTGAGGTTTAATCTGGCTCTGCCCAATAGAGGGATGACACAGTCTCTGCTGATTAATTTCCAAAGTCAGCAGACCTATGACAAGCTCCCTTCTATAGATTTCTGAGTTCACAAAGGTAGCACAGGAGTCACACACTGTCAGGGTGGGGGCTGTCAGCACGCTGGTCATGGAGCCTGACTTTGCCTTCAACCATGATCTATTCCACAGCCTTTACTGGACGCTGGAGTCAGCTTGCCTTACAAAACTTGCAGCTCATCTGCTTCCAAAAAGTTGAAAAACTACCGTGTCTTATCCTAGCATGGAAGTTGCAGTCTCATAAAATACTTCATATGATGCCCACAACAGTTCTGATAGGTAGATACCTATCAGGATTACAAACTTCCATTTTACAGATGAGGAAACTGAGGCTCCAAGAGAGTTAAAACATATTCAGTATCTCTTCTGTGTTGACCTCATGCTCTGTGTTGACTTCATGGTCTCCTTTCATTCTCACAACCACCCGATACTACATATCCTATCCATTTATCTCATTCATTCATCTAACAAGCATTTCTTGAAAACCTCAGCAGATATAAGCAGGAAACCAAACAGTCAAACCAGAAAATCTGTTCCTGTCTTTATAGAACTTGAATTAGGATGTTTTTCCCCCATTTTGCAGCTAAGAAGCCTGGCATGGAGAGAGGTTAAGTTTCTCGCTCAAGGTTAGGAAGTGATAGGTCCTGATTGGCCCTCAGAATGCCAAACTGCAGGCTGAGAGAGCCATGGACACCTGGCCGCTGCTTGTACTCCCTTCAGCATCACCCTCCTGCTTTTGGGAGTGGGATGGTAAGAGGAGAATCTAGAGCAGGATTCCTGGTCAAAAACAGTGTGAACCCCATGAGAGAAAAGCAAGAGAAAGGATCCAGCCACTCATTTCCCACACTGAGCTCTATGTCTTTCTCTCTCTGTAAAAATAGATATTAAAAACTAAGGTTGCCCTAAATGATGAGTGTGTGTGTGCATGTGTGTGTGTGTGTGTGTGTGTGTGTGTGTGTACTCTACAATGCATATTTCTTTAAACTCACAAGCACTTTTCTATGCCATTGAATACTAGCGCAAACCATGGAAACTAATGGCTCCTCATTTTCCTGTTTTGTAATATGCAAAAATTTATCTAACCATTTCCCTGCCTTTGGACATTTAGGGATTCAGATGAATATGCCTCAGGGTCTTTGCCCTGCCACTAATAGGCTGTGCGTCATTGACAGGAAGTTATCTATCCAATCAGTTTTATTTTCCTCCTCTGACAACTGGGGAAACAGACAGTAGCTTCCTCACCTCATAGGGCTGTGGTCACTATTAGGTGAGGTGAGTCAGGAAGGTTATTTAGTATAGCGTCTGGCACGTGGTAAGCAGTCAATCAATATTAACTTAATGAACTGTTGCTACTAGATAGATTTGATCTTCACCACTGTAAATAATTTTGCGAAAAGAACCCTTGCTCATGCATTACAGACAACTCTTGCATTTTAAAGAGAACTACAGCTTTGTGGATGCTGTAGTCAATGACTTTTCAGATTAAGGTTAAGAAAGGGGTTTGGAGAGGAAAGAAAGATACATATATATATAGAGAGAGACACAAGGGAGAAAGGGAGAGATAGAAAGAGCAAAAAAGAAGTTCAAGAGAGAGAAAGGAGAAGGAAGAGATGCCCAGAGGCATGCAGTGGGCTTGGGCACTCCTGCCTCTTAAGGGAAGAAAATTAAATCCTGATTTTCATTCCTCATCCTGCCATGCTGCTTGGCAGGACAACCCCACAACAAGGATTAAGACCTTTGCTCCAATTAACCGCTGGGTACAAGCCAGTTTTTGCTTGACATTCTGGTGTCATTCCATGTCTTTTTAGCAACTGCACTGAAAAGATCAGGCTCTGCAGTTTTCATTAAGTTTCATCAAGGGAGCCTTTGCAGGATATTGCATATTACAGAGCCCACCTTCAGCTCTAGTGTCTTATAAGCTATCAAGCCTTCCTGGAAATAGAGCCAGAGTGTGTGAAGAAGTGCCACCTGGAGCCACTTTTCAATCTACTTAATGGAACTATTATCTAAGCCTATTTTAATTAATTTAATTTTATGAAAAGACATCCATGAGATGCTATTAAATGCTTCATTAGAAATAAAGCTACATTCAATCACCATTTTTTTTTTTTTTTGCCATTCACCCAGCTAATATCATGTTTCTAAAATCAACTATTTTTTCTAATGGAATACATTTACTAAGAGGTTTGATGAAGGTTTACAATCTTCTCTTCCCTCTTAGTGTCAGTTCTGATAATTTATTAAGGATGTATGTGAGACTTCCTAGGTTATCCTTTGACCCTTTGGGTATCAGTAGCAGATTGCAGTCATCAGAAAGAACTCCAGAAATCTAGAGATGAGATTAATTATGTTGTCATGGTTAAGACCAATGGTTTTGAGGGCAGATGGTTCTAGATTGGTGCTCTTGTTCAGCTACTGACCAGCTCTGTGGTTGTGGGCAATTACACGAACTCTATAAGCTCCAGTTTCCTCATGGGTGAAGTAGGAGCCTAATTCCAGAGGTGAGTCAGGATGCACCCACACAGTTGTACTGGTTGTTTATGGTTAACAACCACTCCGATGGACTTCCTGGCCAATTCTGATTAGTCCATGTTGTAGCCATACTAGTGAGAGAGTCAATTCCTAGGTAGGTTGATAGGAAGTCCGGGTCTCCAAGGGGGAGAGTGGGGCGGAGAGGGGGGGAGGGGGCGGGGTCTGGGACTCTCAAAGAGGAGATAGGGGTCTGGAATTCTCAAGGAGGTGGAAAGGACAAACGGCCTTTCCCCCCTACATTCCGTAGTCACCTAGGGCTTCCCTTAGAGCTCAGTCGGTAAAGAATCTGCCTGCAATGCAGGAGACCCAGGTTCAATTCCTGGGTTGGGGAGATCCCCTGGAGAAGGAAATGGCAACCTACTCCAGTATTCATGCCTGGAGAATCCCATGGACAGAGGAGCCTGGCAGGTTATAGTCCATGGGGTTTCGAGAGTTGGACAAGACTTAGCGACTAAACTACTACTACTAGTCACCTAAAACTTTTTTTTCTTTAAGCCTGGAGCTGATGATTACACAACAAACAACTCAGTTTAAACTCCTTACTAAGGATTACATGGGGACTTCCCTGGTGGCTCAGATGGTAAAGCGACTGCCTACAATGCGGGAGACCCAGGTTCAATCCCTGGGTTGGGAAGATCTCCTGGAGAAGGAAATGACAGCCCACTCCAGTCATCTTGCCTGGAAAATCCCATGGACGGTGGAACCTGGTAGGCTACAGTCCATGGGGTCGCAAAGAGTCAGACACGACTGAGCAACTTCACTTCACTTTCAAGGATTAGGTAACAACACTGTATCCTCCTTGAGGACAGTTTCTCCTTCCTGAATACCTTCTGACTAATCCTGATATCTTAGACTGTATATTATGGGAGTGGGTCTGGTAAAATGTTTCTATTGATAAGTTCTAAAAGAGGCTTACTCCTTCGAAGGAAAGTTATGACCAACCTAGATAGCATATTAAAAAGCAGAGATATTAGTTTGCCAACAAAGGTCCGTCTAGTCAAGGCTATGGTTTTTCCAGTGGTCATGTATGGATGTGAGAGTTGGATTGTGAAGAAAGCTAAGTGCCGAAGAATTGATGCTTTTGAACTGTGGTGTTGGAGAAGACTCTTGAGAGTCCCTTGGACTGCAAGGAGATCCAAGCAGTCCTCCTAAAGGAGATCAGTCCTGGGTGTTCATTGGAAGGACTGATGCTGAGGCTGAAATTCCAATACTTTGGCCACCTCATGTGACGAGTTGACTCATTGGAAAAGACCCTGATGCTGGGAGGGATTGGGGGCAGGAGGAGAAGGGGACGACAGAGGATGAGATGGCTGGATGGCATCACCAACTTGATGCACATGAGTTTGGGTGAACTCCAGGAGTTGGTGATGGACAGAGAGGCCTGGTGTGCTGCGATTCATGGGGTTGCAGAGTTGGACATGACTGAGCGACTGAACTGAACTGAATCCTGCTATCTTAAAATGTAAATTGTGGGAGTGGGTCTGGTTAAACTTTCACAACCTTGAAACATTCTTTTGATTTATTGTAATAACTAACTAAAAAAGTATATAATTCTCTTGTTTAGACTAGTGAGGGGGGCACTCTCCATTCCCTCTTCTGATGTCTGTGTCAGAAGGTTTCTCTGTCCCTTTTTATACGTTAATAAAACTCTGCAACACAAAAGCTCTTGAGTGATCAAGCCTGATCCTTGGTCCCGAAGCTAAATCTTTTTCGGAGATCACAGTATCACTAGTTGTTCAATATTTTGCTCTCAGCCCTGCCTAACTCCTAGAATTGCTATATGGACTAAATGAGTGAAGACATGTAAAACACTTAGTTCATGGCATAGAGTAGGTGTTCATTAAACCTTATTGTTATTTTTATTATTATTTTATTAGACTGGAACCCCTAAAAAATGAATAGATTTCTGTAACTTAACTGAGTCCAATTTCCCAGTGTCCAAACTCAGCCCTGATTGTAAGATTCTATTAAAAAAAAAAAACATTTTCTGGTGACACATGCATGCTATGTATTTAAATTTTCAAAAGAACACTCTGAGTTAGGGCTCTTATCATTGCCATTTCACAGAAGAGGTCATGTAGGCTCTGAGAAGTGAAGAAGCAGGAACCACATTATGTCTTCTGCCTGCAGTTCAGGATCAAGTGTGTTCCCTACAAGTCATCTCATGGTGCCACCGTCCCTCTTCCAGGGAGCCATTGCTGTGAGCCATCCAGCAACAAACTCTAAAAGGTGGTGTGTGCGTGCGTAGTCACGTAAATGTGCCCGACTCTTTGTGAGCCCTTGGACTGTAGCCCGCCAGGCTCCTCTGCCCATGGGGATTCTCCAGGCAAGAATACTGGAGTGGGTTGTCACGCCCTTCTCCAGGGGATCTTCCCAACCCAGGGATCGAACTCAGGTCTCCCGCATTGCTGGCAGATTCTTTACCGTCTGAGCCACCAGGGAAGCCTAGAACCCTGTCCAAATGCTTAGAGTATTATCAATTGACAAGGGAAGTTTACTGTAATGATAAAAATTTGATTTAAACTTCTAGGTCACATATGGTGTCTTGAGGGACTCTTGGGGTCTTAGCTTTGGAGGATTATAACCCTTCCCTATTTCACTACTGCTCTATTTAAGGTCTTTACTCCTCTTTCCTGTACTGTTATAAAAATATCTCCCAACCAGTTTCCTTCCCCTTGGACTCTGTTTTCTCTCATCCAGAGTCAACTGGAGAGAGTTACCCATCTCCATGGTTACCCTCCTCAAGCGCCGATCGGAACATGACACTTCCCCTCTTCAAGTGTCAGAGACTTCCCATCTCCTGAGGGATAAAACCTGGTGTATCTCAAAAGGTCACCAACTATCTGTGTACTAACTCCACAGACTGAATTTAGAATTATAGTGACTGTGAAGCCTGCTTCAAATCCTTCACACACACACACACACACACACATACACATACATATGCACAAACATACCCATGAACACATATGCATAGACATAGAAGTGCACACACACTCATGCATATTCACATATCTCACAAAGACACATACACACCATACGTATACACATACATACACACATATACACACCACATATACATATGCAGCACACATGTACATATATACAATACATATGAAAGAAAGTGAAGTTGCTCAGTCATGTCCAACTCTTTGCAACCCATGGACTGTAGTCTACCAGGCTCCTCCATCCATGGAATTTTCCAGTCAAGAGTACTGGAGTGGGTTGCATACATAAGCATATATACACATGCACACACATATGCACACATGTGGTTTCTGCCATTCTTAACTACCAGGGTAACCTTCTTCATAGCCTTGTGTTTTCTTAAAGGTACTTAAAGTTTACTTGGCTGCACTGGGTCTTAGTGGTGCTACCCAGGCTTAGTTGCCCCAAGACATGTGGTATCCTCCCGGACCAGGGATCAAACCCACGTCCCACGAATTGCAAGGTGGATTCTTTATCACTGGGCCACCAGGGAAGACCCATGACTTTATTTTTAGGAAAAAAACCTTTGGATCTCAGTGAAAAAGACCACTGTGGAGATATGTAGATGGGGAAACCATTCCCTTATGCTTTTACTTCTGACAGTCTTGACTGTTTCCTTGGGAAGCCTTCTGGTGTTCTGAGTAGCAGCTCATCCCAGCTTTCCAGATTCCAGCTCTCTGTTCCCACTAGTGTGTGATGGAAGGAGAATCCCTATAACATATTTGGATTGATCAGTGAATAAAGGTTCAGGGCCATTTTGAGTGTTGGTTTGCCATTTGTGCAGGAGTTATAAATCTCACCCAAACATGGACATGACTGAAGCTGCTGGGGTCCGGATGCCATCTCACCATCAGAGCACCAGCCCCTCATTGTCAGTCTGTACTCTGGGGACTGGTGTTGGGATTCCGACTTCTTGAGGGAATGCCAAAAAGGGGGACAAAGAGAAACCCTGACAAGGCGGGGGTAGTACCTCAATAGGGATCCATCTCTGATGACAAATATACAGGGTGGCCATCAAGCCTGGGGACACCAGTCAATAAATGGCTTATCGACATTATAACATATGCAAATACTGTTAAGTATGGTTCCAGACTTGATGGCTTCTTTGGAGTTTTCCAGTTGGAACAAGTGCCTTTGGGGCTGAATACAAAGTTGCATTATGTCTAAGTGGTGGTTGGTTAAGATTTTTGACTTTTTGGTAAAGCTATAGAACTGAGCGACTTCACTTTCACTTTTCACTTTCATGCATCGGAGAAGGAAATGGCAACCCACTCCAGTGTTCTTGCCTGGAGAATCCCAGGGATGGGGGAGCCTGGTGGGCTGCCATGTATGGGGTCACACAGAGTCGGACACGACTGAAGCGACTTAGCAGCAGCAGCAGTATAGAACTGGAATTTTCTTCTCCACGCATGGAGGTGCAAATATTGTCTGATGGTCATTCCTCAGAGTGCAATACTTGACAGGGGTGGAAACTCTACAAGTCTGAGCCAATTGTAACTCAGGTTTGCCTAATTCTAGAGCTTGTGTATATTTCTCTGCACCATGCTTTGTTGGTAACCGGAAGAATTCATGCTGGACCTCAAGTCACCTACATTATAATCAAGGAGTTGTTTGAGTATTAATAGACTCTGACTCATGCAGTTAAAAAACATCTTCCTGAATTGTCTTGTTCTAAAGGAAGTAAAAGCTGTACTTAATAAACTAACAAGAGAAAGTCCTTGAATCGCTTCAACCCCTCCAAATCTCAGTGTCCCACTCCAAAGCTTCAGAAAGGACACTTTAAATTGGTTAAAATGGTCAGGAGGGATAAGATCCTCTCCAGAAAGATAAATGGTAATGTTCTGAGAATCTTAAAGCATTTTGAAAATCAGTGTTCATTTCTTCTGCAATGTCATTTCTGCAGCATATCTTCTGCTGAAGTTCAAGTTAGAAACTCCAAAAAAAGCCTGTGAATGAATGGATAAAGAGAATATTCTTTCTTTCTGTTTTTCCTTCCCCCTCCTTTCTTTCCTTTCATCCCTCCTTTCTTTCTCCCTTTCTCTCTCTCTCTACACAGACACACAGAAACACTGGAATATTATTCAGGTTTAAAAATGAAGAAAATCTTGCCATTTGCAATAACATGGATGAATGTGGAGGGTATTATACTCAGTGAAATAAGCCAGAAAGAGAAAGACAAGTCCATTTATATGTGGACTGTTTTTTTTTTTTGTTGTTGTTTTTTTTAAAAAGCCATACCAATAGACACAGAGTAGAAAGGTGGTTGTCCGGAGTTAGGGATGAGGTAGAGAACAGGGTAAATGTTGTAAAAATACTCATTATAAGATGACTAGGTTCTGAGGTTCTAATGTAAATGTGACGACTATAGTTAACGATACTTATTGTATATTTGAAATTTGCTGAGAGTAGGTCTTAAGCATTCTCATAAAAAAAGACTACTATGTGAAGTGATGGATGTGTTCATTAACTTCATTGTGATCACCATTTAAAAATGTTTAGGTAGGTCTTCCCTGGCGCTCCAGTAGTTGAGAGTCTGCCTGCCAGTGCAGGGTACATGGGTTAGAGCCTTGGTTTGGGAACCAAGGTCCCACATGCTGTGGAGCACATACCACAACTACTGTAGCTTGCGTGCCCTGCAGCCCAGCCTCCTCAGTAAGAGAAGCCGCCACAATGAGAAGCCAGCGCACAAAAACCAGAGAAAGCCCATGCGCAGCAGTGAAGAGCCCACGAGCCTCAACACAGACTCAGTGGCTCTTAATTTTATTGATCAATTTAATCTTAACACAAATTTAAAGAAAGAGAGAAAGACAGAAACTCAGTGGAAGGTTTGCTACTTAAACTTGATTTTGATAAGTCATGGTTGATAATTCATAAACTTGCAGAGGCCTCAGAGCTGGTCTAGTCCAACTTCCTCATTTCATAGACAACCAATCCAAGGAACATCGCTACTGGGCAGCCATAGACAAGAGAAGGACCCCGGAGAGACCCGTTCAATACTGTATTTCCAGGGACTTAGCACAGTATCTGACACATGGTAGAACTGAACAAATTATTTGTTGACTGACCTACCGACTGACAGACAGAGTAGAGTTCACAGACCTTATAAGCTGCAGAGCTGGTATGAGACACTGGGTCTTCTGGGTTTCAGGCCCACTGCCTCCCTTGAAACCAGTCAACACATTATTACAATTCAACCTAGTTTTCAGGGCAAGACTCTCAAGCATCTGGATTAATAGCTGAGAAGCATCTGTAGCCTTTCCTATCTATGAAAGGCTGATCAAAGGAAACCCTGGTGGGAAGTGGTGGACTCCTTTCTCTATCCCTTTTGGAAGAAACATCTCCAGTCTCTCTCCATCAGCCTACCTGGTCTTAGGGTTCGTGAGGGTGGGGTTTTTCATTATATATGCATGTGTGCTAAATTGCTTCAGTTGTGTTCAACTCTTTGTGACCCTTTGGATTGTAGACCACCAGGCTCCTCTATCCATGGGATTATGCAGGTAAGAATACTGGCATGGGCTGCCATTTCCTCCTCTAGATCTTCTCCACCCAGGATCAAACCCACATCTCCTACATTGGCTGGCGGATTCCTTACTACTGAGCCCAGGGAAGCCCTCTCACCGTACACCTCATGGCAAAGCACCTCACTGCTTTGACCAGGCCCTGGTCACAGGTTGGTTCCAGAGGTGGGACCCTGAAGGCCTGCCCAGGGGGCACACTTGCCCACCCAGAGTGTGATGTCGGTCTCAGTCTTGAAATGACCAGGGTTGCTTCAGTGGGACAGGATCGTATTTAGGAAAAGTGCTTCTATGCCCTCTTCTTAATTATGGGACTTCCCAGCCTTTCCCAATGTCAATAGTCTCTGCCTGAAACCTGAATAAAGTCAGGGATCTGTCAGCAAGTAGAAAGGTCAAGCACAAGGTGTTGGTCACGGCCAGGTCCTATTTTAATAGAGAGGGAGCCTCCAACTCCTGAGGCTCCTCCTGCCTGCACCTGGTCTTGGGAACCAGCAGGCAAGCTGAGCCTACAGTGGAGGGTGTGCATGGGGGTGCAGATTGCTGTCTTTGCTGACTTTAATCTAGACTAACACTCCCAAGCATCACATGCATACCAGGTAGATGATATGACCAAGGTGTGAGTTCACAAGGAGAGCCTTCCAGTCTGTTTTCAACAACTCTCTTCTTCTCTTAATAGACGAGGCACAAGCCATGGAGATTTCTGCCCATGGGTCCTCTCTTTACTGCCTTTGCTGTGGTTGTGGGAGGATGTGATGCTTGGAGGATCTGCAAACATTTTGGAACCTTGAAGGGAGCTTTGACAACACTGAGCTTTTATCACACAGCCACAGACAGTCTAGTTCTAAAGTCCTTGCCCTCAATAACTCATCCCCCTTTGATTAAACCTCTATTTGTCAGACATACTGACCAAAGCCAAGAGCACTTGTCACACACCCATGAAGACACCCCTGGCTGCCCTTCCTGTTGACCTTAGGATAAAATGAAAGTGAAAGTTACTCAGTCGTGTCCGATTCTTTGTTAATTCTCCAGGCCACAATACTGGTGTGGGTAGCCGGTCCCTTCTACAAGGGACCTTCCCAACCCAGGGATCGAACCTAGGTCTTCAGCATTGCAGGCGAGTTCCTCACCAGCTGAACCACCAGAGAAGCCCAACAATACTGGAGTGGTAACTTATGCCTTCTCCAGTGGATCTTCCCAACCCAGGAAAGGAACCGGGTTCTCCTGCATTGCAGGCAGATTCTTTACCAGCTGAGCTACTGCGGCCCCTTAACATGATTGAGAAGGCTCTGCAGGTTCTGGCTGATCCCAGGGTGCAGCCTGCCTGTCACCACATTCCAGTCGAGACCTCACCAACTGCCATGGCAGCACATCCCAAACTCTGCACATGGCCATCTATCCTCCAAGCTCTCCATTCCACCTCCAGGATCTAATGTCTTACTTTTCAGGAAACAGCTTAGACATCTGTACACTGTAAAGTCTTCTCCAGCACCCCAGATTGCACAAACTGTTGGTTTTCTATCGTCCCCAACCACCCTGGTTTGATTCATCTCAGAGCATATTGTACTGTGTTGAAATTGTCTATGCATTATCTCTCCCTGAAGGTAAGCATTACATTCATCATGTTCCTTGCTGTATCCCCAGAAGAACATTAGTTATACCAATTTGTTGAACAAATAATGAAAGGGAAGTATAACTAGAACACAATGAAACTAGCAGGTTTATTGGTTTTATGGGAGAACTAACAGGCATAAATCTTCTTGAAATAAGTCAAAGAGCTCCACCTTGCAACATACACATGACTGAGCGCAAAGGATAGATAGGGTGCTTTTGGTCTTTTCCATCAAGCTCACCAAAGGCCTGGGATTAGGGAGAAGATCTCAAGTTACCTGATAGTTTTGATCATGCTGAGGCCCATTTCAACACAGCAGTGGGCGTGGTCCTGGCGGGGCTCAGGAAGTCCTGAAACGCAGTAGTAGCAGTCCCCCAGGATTTTAATACGAAGGCAGTGATGCTCCTGAAAGGCATAATGTGGGAAAGGGTTGAGTCAGCAGACAGGTAAGTGCTTCCGAAAGGCTTGGGAAAGAGGGGAGCTGGGTCAAAAGGTCTGCACCTTGAGATGAGGGGTCCTACTTTTGTAGGGGATGTTTGAAGGAATCAGGGGCAGAATGGAGTCATGGAAAAATGGTGGATTTTGAGCCTGACAGATACACAGTCATATCCTGGCTCTAATCTTAATACCTACTGTGTGGAACGACCTGGCAGAGTGGGCATTCAACATGGGTATTCAGTGTTCCCCTACGAGTCCTGCTCCCACATGATTTGGTAGTTTTTTTTTCTTTTTTTTGTTAGCTCAAAACAAGCACTTAAATATATAAATTACTTAGGAGATACCAGCTATTTCAACTCTATATAAAGTTCTTTCCCAGCTAGGGTACTGGCACCTTAATAAGAGGGGCTGACTATGTCTAATACATACTTCCATTCATTTATTAATTCATATGCTTGTTCATTGATAAAATCATCAGTTGAGCACCATCTATCACAAAGTAACCATTGTCCCTGACACAAAGGTGATTAATAATAGCCCCTAGTGTGCACCAGGAATTTCCCTGGTGGCTCAGTGGTAAAGAATCTGTCTGCCAAAGCAGGAAACTTGGGTTTGATCACTGGGTCAGGAAGATCCCCCAGAGGAGGGCATGGCAACCCACTCCAGTATTCTTGCCTGGAGAATCCCATGGACAGAGGAGCCTGGTGGGCTATAGTCCATGGGGTCGCAAAGAGTCAGACATGACTTAGCAAACTAAAGAACAACAACAATATGCATCATATACTAAACGGAATGAATCTCACAAGAACCTTGAGGTAGGTACAATTTTTATCCTCATCACTTCACCAGTGAGAAGCAGGACACAGCTGTTTGGTGGATTCACATTCTTGAAGATACGATTCTTACAAAGTTTCAAAGAGCAACAAGCATCTAGGAAATGGTGCATCCTTTCATACTGAATCAGAATAGGCTGGATCTTGCAGATTTTACAGGAAAGAGAACCTGGGACAATATAGCACTGGGGCAAAGAATGCTGGCAGAGGAGCTCCACTGCTAGAGATCAAATCCTAGACACCCCCCTCCCCACCTCACCTTTGCTGTGTATCTCTAGGTAAATTACGTAACCTCTGAGCCTCTGTTGCCTCATCTATAAAAAGACGATAAGGAAGACTAGGACCTCAGGGATGTCCCCGGTCATTGCGTGGTTGAGACTCTGCACTTCCAGTGCAAGGGGCGTGGGTTCAATCCCTGGTTGGGGAACTAAGATTCCACAGGCCATGTGGTCAACAAGTTTAAAAACAAATAAAATAAAATTGGGTCTTTAGAAAAAAAAAATAGGACCTCACTGTGTGACTGTAAAGATGAAGGAAGATGATGTGCATGAAGGCTTAGTATAAGATCGAGCAGATACAGCACTAAAAACACTGCCCGTCTCTGTGCTGCTCCTCTGTCCATGGGATTCTCCAGGCAAGAATACTGGAGTGGGTTGCCATGCCCTCCTCCGGGGGATCTTCCCGACCCAGGGATCAAACCCAAGTTTCCTGCTTTGGCAGACAGATTCTTTACCACTGAGCCACCAGGGAATTCACTGCCCGTCTCTGTGCTGGGGGCTAGGACTCCTGTCCTAGTTCTTTCACATTCTATCTGCCACCACGGCAGAGTCCCTCTAGATCTCCCTGGGCTAGATGTCTGGGACTCAGTGACCTGTGAGGTGTTCTCTAGATTTGAAGCCCTAGGAGCCTATGAGTCTGTGGCTTTGTGGGTGAGCAGCTCTCCTTGGGAAACCAGAGTCCAAGGGCAGGAGGAGGGGAACTGCAGACACAGAGGGGCCTGCTGAGATGCCAGAAGCACACCGATGCCCTGGTACTGCAGGCTACAAAGCACCATGCTGGCTTCCTAAGCTGAAGAGGGGTTGGGACATCATGTTTGAGTAACGAGTGAAATCACTCACCCAATAAAAATACAAATACCAGACAGGGAAAAGAGAATCAGAACTGGCTCTGGCGTTTCCCTCTCTGCATCAGATCTCCAGGGTCTTGCCAACCTTCCCAAACAGGCACAGATGTGATCTTCAGAATGCTGATAGCAGGCATAGCATCCCATAGTTATTTTTAGGAGCATGTAGCTTCTATCTATTGGCAGTTTCAGTGCCACTAAATTTGCAAGACAGCACAAAGGGAAGCTCAAGACCTTCACTTGTTTCTTCTAACACACTCTAGACTGTAATGGCCAGAATAGAACTAGATACTGGTCACTGGTTCTGGCAGTTTCTAGATTTGTGGAGTCCATGGGACAGTTACATAATATATATATATTATATATATATATAATATATATATATTATATATATATATAAACAACCAGAGGGCCCAAGGGACTGCACCAAGGTTCAATTTTGTGTTTTGCCAAGGAAGTATGAAAAATGTCCATCAACATACAAAAATAACAACCCAACTATCCCACTATTCCCATCACTTTATAAAATAAAAGGCATTTTTAGCTCACTTCACTCTGTATAATAGGTTCTAGGTTCATCCACCTCATCAGAACTAACTCAAATGCATTCATCTTTATGGCTGAGTAATACTCCATTGTGTATATGTACCACAACTCCTTTATCCATTCATCTGTCAGTGGACATCTAGGTGGCTTCCATGTCCAGCTATTGTAAATAGTGCTGCATTGAACAATGGGATACGTGTATCTTTTTCAACTCTGGTTTCCTCAGGGTATATGCTTAGGAGTGGGATTGCTGGGTCATATGGTGGTTTTATCCCTAGTCTTTTAAGGAGTCTCCATACTGTCTTCCATAGTGACTGTATCAATTTACATTCCCACCAACACTGCAAGAGTGTTCCCTTTTCTCCACACCCTCTCCAGCATTTATTGTTTGTAGACTTTTTGATGATGGCCATTCTGAGTGGTGTCAGGTGATATCTCATTGTGGTTTTGATTTGCATTTCTCTAATAATGAGTGATGCTTAGCATCTTTTCATGTGTTTGTTAGCCATCTGTATGTCTTTTTTGGAGAAATGTTTGTTTAGGTCTTTCCCCCACTTTGTGATTGGGCTGTTTGTTTTTCTAGCATTGAGTTGTATGAGCTGCTTGTATATTTTGGAAATTAATCCCTTGTCAGTTGTTTCATTTGCTATTATTTTCTCATTCTGAGGGTTCTTTTCACCTTGCTTATAGTTTCCTTTGCTGCGCAAAAGCTTTTAAGTTTAATCAGGTCCCACTTGTTTACTTTTGTTTTCATTTCCATTACTGTAGGAGGTGGGTCGTAGAGGATCTTGCTATGAAGTGAGTCAGAAAGAGAAAGATAAATATCGTATTCTAATGCACAAATATGGAATATAGAAAAGTGGTACTGAAGAATTTATTTACAGGGCAGCAATGGAGAAACAGACAGAGAGAATAGACTTATGGACATGGGAAGAGGGGAGGAGAGGGTGAGATGTAAGAAAAGAGTAACATGGAAACTTACTTTACCATATATAAAATAGATAGCCAACAAGAATTTGCTGTATGACTCAGGAAACTCAAACAGGGGCTCTGTACCAACCTAGAGGGGTGGGATGGGGAGGGAGATGGAGGGAGGTTCAAAAGGGAGGGGATATATGTTTATCTATGGCTGATTCACATTGAGGTTTGATAGAAAACAAGGCAATTATCCTTCAATAAATAAATAAATAAATAAAAATAAATAAATAAAATTGTGAAGGTCATCAAAAAGAAGGAATGAGAAGCTGTCATATCCTCAAGGAGTCTAAAGGAGACATGAGAATTAATATAGTATCCTGGTTAAAAACTGAGGCAATATGAATGAAGAATGGACTGTCATTAATAATAATCTATCAAATTTGTTCATTAATCTCAACGAGTGTATCATACTAGTGTAAGATTTTCATAATAGGGGAAACTTGCATGTAGGACATATTGGAACTCTGTACTATTTCACAATTTTTTTCTATAAAGATAAAACTGTTTTAAAATAAAAACTACATTCAACTTTTTTAAGAAAAAAAAGGAAAAGGCATTTTTAATACTGAAAAAGTAAAAAGACACATGCTTGGAATAAAGAAAATCTTTTGGCACTAAATGAAATTAACGATAAAAACTCACATATGTAGATATACATGCAATTGCTGTACATATATATACTGTATATATTGCTATATATATGTGTGTGTGTGTGTGGTATACATATAGATATGCACACTACAGAAATGTGAGTTTTCATGTACATATATATCTCTCGTAGTGGCCACAAGTTAAAATTTGTTTGCTAAGGAGCAAATCCCTTGCTCTTATTTTGAGTGAGAACACTGAGGCTGGGAGGCTGTGACTGGTGACATCAGTCGGGCACCCTTCATGTGCGAATGGTCTTTGGGCGGAGCTTGCAGTGACTGAGGCCATTGTGACCTGGTGCAGTGCAGACATCCGCCTCCCTGTTGACCACGGGAGGAGGGAGGGGAAGTGTGGAGCAGAGAAAACTTTGGTCTAAGAATCAGACCTCCATTCTAGTCAAATTTACCAGCTGTCTGACCTTCGATAAGTCATTGAAGCCACTGATATGCAGGTTTCAATTGGCCATATATGACTCCAGTCAAAATGATCCGTTTGTCCTCAACAAATAACAAAGCAAGCATGGCCGTCGACTAGCAATGACAATGATAGCTAGCATCTGAAGATGGTCTTCTCCACATTCGACACCACACCTTATCTTTTCTCCTCTGAGTATCACAACAGCCTTGAACACAGCAGAGTGTGTTTTTAGATATGAAAATTTCAGCATACAACAGATGGAAAACTTCCTGTGCCACAGGGCAGCTGGCTAAAAATAATGATATGGACTATAAATGATATTCAACAGCCCCAAATCAGTGATTTTTCCATGAAGACAGAGGTGAAAGCATTTTGGAAAAACTTAGGGAAAGGGAGTTCTATTTATTAAGCACATACTACGTGCCAGGCTATGTGCTGAAGGCATCACATTGACTTTGTTTAGTCTTTAAGACCACATTCCGAGCCACGTGTCACTTCACAGGTGGCTTACGGAAATGAAGGTCATCCAGCAAGTCAGAGGCAGAGTGGAATTCACAGCATCTCTGTTTGACTTTGGGGCTCCATGCTCTCTTTAGAAAAATACAGAAATTGTGGCAGAGTCTAGAATGATAGATTTCCTGACAAAATGTGTTTTGGAAGGAGACACGTAAAACAGTTTATTACCTTTTGGATCAGACAGAGAACAATGTGGTGACGATGTTTGAAGGGTCCATTTTCCTTCTAAACAAAAGGTGAAGCTGACAGCTTCTTGAAAAATTGTGGTCCCCCAATAAATACCATTTGTGTATATATATGTGGCTATATATGTGGCTCAGACAGTAAAGAATCTGCCTACAATGCAGGAGATCCGGGTTCAATCCCTGGGTAGGGAAGATCCCCTGGAGAAGGAAATGGCAACCCACTCCAATATTGCCTGGAAAACCCCATGGACAGAGGAGCTGGAGGACTACAGTCCCTGAGGTCACAGAGTCAGACACAACTGAGTGACTAACCTTTTCACATAAATATAATAATAATTTGTGTATATATATATATATATAAATAAACAAGGAGATAGTGAGGGGCAGGAAGGCCTGGAGTGCGGCAGTCCATGCGGTTGCATAAAATCAGACACAACTTAGCAACTGAACAACAGCATATAAATATAAACACAAATATGAAAGGGCCTGTCTTCTCATCTGTCAAGTTCTGTCAATTTTGCAGACACATTCTTCTGATCAATTCCTGTGAGCTGTCAGATGATCTGACAGTAATATCCAAGCAACTTCTTTTTTATTTACCAGAAACTGCTTTGAAAAATTCACATTAAAAAAGCCAGGTTGCTTTGAAAAAAAGATGTAGAAAAACAAAAAATAAAGTAGGGTGAGAGTCTTGTAAATTTTATTCAGTTAGTCCTAATATAATACTTTTCTTCTCATCTTGATGGCTTTGATATGATAAAAATCTTGGGGGAAAAATCCAGAGAATTTATGAAACTATATATGTATATAACATCGAGGAGACACAGGTACCAAATTATCAAAGACGGTTATATCACTGGGGAGGGGTAAGATTATAAGGATGCATACCTTCTATATGGTTTCTTTTTTAAAAAATTAAAAATTTTTTTGGCCACATTGCACAGCATATAGGATCTCAGTTCCCTAACCAGGGATCAAACCTATGCCCCCTGCCTTGGAAGCAGGGAGTCCTAACCACTGGACCTCGAGGGGTTCCATGTGTTGTCTCTATCTTTGATGTTTGAATTTACATAATGGACAAGTAGGGCTTTAGTAATCAGAAAAAAAAAAAAAAAACATGAAAAGGAAAAAGACTCTCAGAACAAGAACATTAGTGCCATGAATGCACTTTAAAAAGTTGTATTAGAAAATCATGGCAATTTTTATGGTACTTTATCTAACTGCAACTATACAAATTAACACATGAATATATTGCCCTAGTAAAAATAAAGCTGTAGATAAGTCTCTTTGAGTAGTCTCTCCCCCTCAGACACACCACACGCTAGAAACCTGGTCCCCTTTCCCCTCTTGAGAGACTGCTGTGCATTCATACATACATTTCTATATTTCTATGTATGCACTATTTTTCATGTTCTTTAGCTACAAATTGATCGATTTTGTTGTTCAGTTGTTAAGTCATGTCCAACTCTTTTAGACCCATGGAGTGTAGCATGCCAGGACTCCCTGTCCTCTATCTCCTGGACTTTTCTCAGATTTGTGTGCATTGAGTTAGTGATGCTGTCTAACCATCTCATCCTCTGCCACCTCCTTCTCCTCCTACCTTCAATCTTTCCCAACATCAGGGTCTTTTCCAATGAGTCAGCTCTTCACATCATGTTCATGAGGTTCTTTGCATCACTGTTCATGGGTTCTCACAGCAAGAATACTGGAGTGGTTTGCCATTCCCTCCTCCAGTGGACCATGTTTTGTCAGAACTCTTAACTATGACTTATCCACCTTGGGTGGTCCTGTATGGCATGGCTCATAGCTTCATTGAGTTACGCAAGGTCCTTTGCCATGACAAAGCTGTGATCCGTGGCGAGGAAACTGATCATACCATGTTTATAGATTTAAGATGTGTTTTTTCACGCAAAAACTTGTCTTGAAATTTCATGTTTGGTACAGAAATGGCTATCTCATTCTTTAAAATCTATTGATAAGCTTTCCATAGTGTTGGAATAGTTTCTTTTTTAAGATATTATTTTTGATGTGGACAATTTACCATACTGCTTTTGTTGTTTACGTCCTGGTTTTTTGGCCCTGAGGTATATGGGATCTTAGTTCCCCTCACCAGGGGTCGAATCCATGCCCCCCACATTGGAGGGTGAAGTCTTAACCCCTGGACCACCAGGGAAACCCCAGAATTGTTCCTTGCAACAATAATTTAGGTTGCTTCCCATTTTGTCAGGAATCTGAAACAAGGTTTAAGATGTAACGATGTTGCTTTAAATTTACAATTTTAAAGCCTTGATAAGAGCATACATATCACTCCTAGTTTGGAAGGGAGAGGGGTAGTTATGGACTATTTTTTTTTTTTTAAAGATCAAAGATCAAAAGTTACTAGAGTTTGCCAAGGACACTAGAAAGAGTCAAAAACATTCTGCTTTGAGCAGCCTGAACCACAAGGGCGCTGAGGAACTCAGTCACATTAAGAGGATCTTTAATAGAAAGCTTTGAAGTTTTTGCCTGTATCTTAACGATGCAGTGGATAAATGGGCAGCTGCAGTAGATGGTATTTACACGGGAAGTGGGTTCTGTCAGATGTATGACATAAAACTAAGCAAAGAATTATGGCACAGCAGGGAGAGGTCATTATAAAGCCACAGAATTTTGATATTAAAAGATACGAGAAAAGGCAAGTCTAATCCTCTTTTACACAGAAGCAAAATCTGTGACCCACTTGGTTAAGTGATTTGCCCGAGGTTGGGAGGCAAAAGCATTTCAAGTAGGTTTTCTCATTCCAAGGTGAGCTGAATTGTTTCCACTGGCAGGATTTCTCAAGCTTTTTCACGAAAGTCCCCTAGAGTAGAAGATACTGATGCTCCTGGGGTAGGTGGGTGGGTGAAAATGGGGTTGGGGTAGAATGGGAATTACTGAGTACTTTTGGGTGTGCTGAGAACTTATTTTGAGCCAGACTTTGTGTTGTTTCATTTATCCTTCATTACTATTCTGATAGGAAACTGAGATTCAGAGAGGTGATTTGTAGTTAATTGAAGTCCAGCCCATAGCTGTCCATCCAGTAGTCACAAACGGATGTGAGAGTTGAACCATAAAGAAAGCTGAGCACTGAAGAATTGATGCTTTTGAATTTTGGTGCTGAAGAAGACTCTTGAGAGTACTTTGGACTGCAAGGAGATCAAACCAGTCAATCCTAAAGGAAATCAACCCTGAATATTCATTGGAAGGACTGATTCTGAAGTTGAAGCTCCAATACTTTGGGTACCTGATGCAAAGAGCCAACTCACTGGAAAAGACCCTGATGCTGGGAAAGATTGGAGGCAGGAGGAGAAGGGGGTGACAGAGGATGAGATGGTTAAACTGAATCACTAACTCAATGGACATGAATTCGAGCAAAACTCTGGGAGATAGTGGAGGACAGAGGAGCCTGGCGGGCTGCAGCCCATGGTGTTGCAGAGGGTCGGACACAACTGAGACCTAACTTTCGGAGTCATCCAGCATGAGTAACAGTACATCTCTGACATCTCGCTCCATCCCTAAAATGCCTGGGGCATTGCTGGGTGGTCAGAAGCCAGCACCTGGCCTCAGGTGGCCTGAATCACAGATGCACCACCTACCAGGGGTCCCGGGCAGATTATTTTACTTCTTTGAGTCTCGGTCATTTGTTCTACAAAACGGGAACAATAAAAAAACTTCCCTTATAGATTTTTGTAAGAGCTGCCTAACTGTAAGTTAGGTAATCCAGGGCAAATACATCGAGTAACACAGAATGTACACGGGGCAGTTTATGAATGTTTAATATGCTCGAAATTAATCATTTTACTCCATCATCTATCTGGATTTATTTTTATATTCATTAAAAAAAAATCTTTCAATAAGATTCAAGCTCCAGAAGGACTATAGCTTCCTGCAGCCTAGGGACTCACTGGGCTGTGCACGCCCATCTCACCTCTCCCCAACTATGTACAGTGTGAAAGTCTGTAATGTCTGACTCTCTGCAACCACATGGACTGTAACCCACCAAGCTCCTCTGTCCATGGGATTCTCCAGGCAAGAATACTGGAGTGGGTTAGCCATTCCCTTCTACAGGGGATCTTCCTGACCCAGGGATAGAACCCAGGTCTCCTGCAATGCAGGAAGATTCTTTACCGTCTGAGCCACGAGAGAAGCCCCAGTGAACAGTGTAGCTAGGGCAAAAAGCCGAGGCTACAAGGCCAAGTCCACATTCCTTAAATGTCGCGCTGTGCCCTCCAGACTTGTGTCTGCTTTCCTCTTTAAGCTCACTCCTCACTG
This sequence comes from Bubalus kerabau, assembly GCF_029407905.1. Lineage (NCBI taxonomy): Eukaryota > Metazoa > Chordata > Mammalia > Artiodactyla > Bovidae > Bubalus > Bubalus kerabau. The sequence goes on along the minus strand of NC_073637.1, from coordinate 12,007,788 downwards.
CAGTCTCCCATGCCCTTTACGCTCCAGCAATCTTGAGCTCCTTATAGCTCTCCAAACAAGCAGCACACTTCCGCATTTTCACACTTGCCTGCCTTTGCCCTGGCTCAGCCTGGAAGGTGCTTTGTCATCTAATCTGATGCTGGCAAAGCTCCTGCTCTTTCTCAGACCCCGTCTGCATATGGCCTCTTCTCCTGATGCTGCCCAACCACCCCTCTCCTCACCCCAAGCACTGACTGTCCCTTTCTTCATCCACCAGGACTTCTGTGCCCACTGCCTGTACCGCACTGCCCTGCAAAGTTGGTGGACTTGTTTCTTCCTTAGTGGAGTCTGAGGACAGGGGCTGATTCTGTCTTACCACAGCCTCACACGGTTCCTGGCACATAAGGAGTGTTGACTGAACAACTTGGATTGCATCTTTCATAGCAATCCTTTATCTGGGTCAATGGGGATTACTGTGACACCAGAAACTGACCTTGATCGTATCTTTCAGTTCTCTTTGGAGGGCCATTTTTGTTCTTCTCAGCACCTCTGGGCAGAAATATTTAGAACCAGAGTATAAAGTAGAAGAACTACGTGTAACTGGCACCAACCACCCTTGAAGCAGCAATAAAGAGAAATGGTGTACATTCTCCCCTACCTTCAAATAGCCAGCCCTTCAGGTTAACCTGATCCTTCTTCTGGGAGGGGACCTCAGTTTCCACCTCTTCTTCTGCTCCTGTCAGCCTCTCCTACTTAGTAGCTGTCCAATAGCTGCAGGTTACAATGCAGGGTCCTTGGCCAATCCTTGCTTATTTTTCTAGCCTCCCCTCTACCCCTTTCAGCAATGCTAAATAGCTTCTGGTTCTTCACACATACAGCATCTTTATTTTTGTTCTCTCCTCTGCATACATTGACCTTTCCTGTTTTATTTACCTTCTAATTAGTGTACAATTTTTATACAATAAAATTTACCATTTTGATAAATGTGTACAATCACACTCACATACAGAACAACCAGATCACCCCACAAATCACCTCACCCTGTGCTTCTCTGCATAGAACGACCCTATGCTTCTGTGCATGGGACAACAGAGGATGAGATGGTTGGATGGCATCACCAACTCGATGGACATGAGTTTGAACAAGCTCCGGGAGTTGGTGACGGACAGGGAAGCCTGGCATGCTGCAGTCCATGGGGTCGCAAAGAGTTATACACAACTGAGCGACTGAACTGAACTGATGCTTCTGTGCAATACATCCACTCCCTCCATCCCTTATCCTAACTGGCAATGACTTATCCCTTTTCTTTCCCTGTAATTTTTGCCTTCTCTAGACTGTCTTACAAATGGAACCACCAAGTGTCTAATCTTCTGTGGCCTGGCTTCTTTCACTTGTCATATTGCACTGGAGATTCACAGATGCTGTTACATGTACTGGTGGTTTATTCCTTGTTACTGCTGAATAGTATTCTGCTGTATTTGTCTTCTCCTTTGAAAGATCCAGCCTAAGAATCAGTTTCTCCCAGAAGTCTTCTCTGATCCAAGGGTTATACGTTGTTTCTATGTTCCCATGGGATTCTAGACTTTCTTTCATCAGAGTGCATAGTACACTGTACACTGATGACCTCTTTAGGTATCCCCAACAAGACTCAGCTCTAAGAAGGCAGAAAATGTGTGTCAGTCCTTCCCATATTCCTAACACAACACCTAATAGAGGCTCAGATGCAAGGATGAATGGATCTCTGTTGGAGTGAAGTGAGCTTAAAATAGGACATTTTTGATACTCTAATAATGATATGGGCTTCCCTGGTGGCTCAGACAGCAGAGAATCTTCCTGCACTGCAGGAGACCCAGGTTCAATCCATGGGTCGGGCCTGGAGAAGGGAATGGCAACCCACTCTAGTATTCTTGCCTGGAGAATTCCATGGACAGAGGAGCCTGGTGGGCTACAGTCCATGGGGTCGCAAAACAATGATATGGTCTCATTCCACTCTCACAGCAGCCTGCGAAACTGGCACTACTATACATCCTTTACAAAGCAAGTCAAGTCATGCTAATCTGAATCCAAAACCTGGGCTAAAATACAGTGTGCCAAAGACATTCCTCTGTGATCTGAGTGGCTTGAGGACTTGAAATCTGTGTTTTGGTGGCAAATGTTCATATTCTTTAACCTGTTCTCTATTTTCGCTCTGGTCAAGCCCGCAGCAATAGAAAGGTAGTGTCCTGTTGGCTAAAACCCAAACTCTTAGGTCAAACAAAATGGTGGTGGGACTGGCCAGTAGCTCACCGGTCCTTGAGAAGAGGCTAATTCATTCCAGACGGCTGGGGTTGGCGGGGAAACTGCAGGCAGTCGGCTCTGCGTGAAGCAGCGCTGACACTGCATCTGACGGGAGCCCGGCCACAGGCGGAGGCAGATGGAGACAGATTTAAAAGGACTTTGGTTTAATTGTCACTCAACCAGCTGCCTCTCAGCTGGGAAAATTCATCTGACAAACCGTAAATAACTAACATCAGTCCCCAGAATGCACAACGGTCAGGGGTCCAGGTCTGGGGTCAGGATGCAGAACGGTAATGACATTGGTGATGAAGACCGAGTCCCCTTTTCCCCTAATTCTGCATGCAGTCCGTCACTCCTGCAAAGACGAGGAGGGAATTAAATTCAACTCACATGGGCCAGTCGATCAAATCTGGCAAAGAGCTCGTTGAGCATTCTGACCAGCTCCTGAGCAGACAAGGTCGTAGAGAGGTTGGTAAATCCTTTAACATCTGCAAAAAGAATACTAGACAACAGGGAAGGGATGGGGAGGGGGAAGAGAGTACATTAATACTTGAATCCATCTTGGGAGAAACATCCCCATTCAAACAAACCAACTGTGGCCTAAGATGGTAGCTCTCCTTGCCAGGGGAGTCTCGAGGTATACCTCAGTGTTTACCAAACATTTCAGCGGACAGTCCACCCAGGGGTTCAGGAAGGACAAGATGGCAAGGGAAAGCCCTTCTTCCTGTGCAGGACTGTGGAGTGCTGGTAATGCGAACAACCCAAAAGGGGAAGTTTTCAGTAGTGAAGTGAAAGTCACTCACTTGTGTCCAACTCTTTGCAACCCCCTGGAATCCTCCAGGCCAGAATACTGGAGTGGGTAGCCTTTCCTTTCTCCAGGGGATCTTCCCAACTCAGGGATCGAACCCTGGTCTCCTGCATTGCAGGTGGATTCTTTATCAACTTAGCTATGAGAGAAGCCCTGGAATAGATCAATGTATTGTGGAAAACAAAATGAAGCCTTATGAATTATCCTTGCAAATGCAGATGTCATGAACACAGAGCATAATGGACACAGGGACAAAAGAATGCAAAACCACATTATGTCCAGTCCAATGACATAGGCTCTATCCCAAATTTCAGGCATATAGAGTTACAATGTTTTTTAAAAATTGTGGAAATAAGTAGCAAGCCTGGGAGACCTTGGGCAGAATAATAATGACTTCTATGAAATGCATATTTACTAAGAATTTCAGTTAGCTGAGGTCTTAGCCTACGCATATTGCTTGGTGGAAGGGAAGGGGTAGTCCTTGAAAGTCTTATCAAAGCAAGGCACTGCATGAGTGCTGTCTTAGTCAAGCCACCTGGTTAGCCCGTGGGGAAGGCAGCGTTCATCCCAATGTGAAAATCAGGAACTTTTGCCCAACATTCACTGGTAGCCCGTGGCAGAGTTGGGATTGTCGTTGAGGCTGAACTGCATGGCGAGGCACTACTCCGCACACCTAACACAGGATCTCAGGGATCAATTCAGCCTCAGGGGTACCTCTGAGAGGAAGGATGAACATCAGAGAGGGCACCGCATTTTCTTGATTCTCGTGTTTTTACCAAATCTGAAACTGACTGCATCTTTGTAGTGTGTCACACTTTTTGGTTAGTTTTCTTAGTGTTGCATAAAATAATGGTGAGTTTCACCACCAGTGTGACTTAGTTTTAATGAAATAGCTGAATCGGCCCGAAGGCCCCGTGGAATGTGCATGGACTTATGTTGGTCATCCCTGGTATTCAGTGGCTCTTAAAGTTGTCTCCATTACAGACTCCTTTAAGAATCTGATAGAAGTTATGGATTTTAGCTCCTAAAAAATGTGCAAGTATTCAAAATTTTGCACTTGATTTCAAGGGATTTTTACTTTCCCAGAAGCCCACTCAGGGACTCATTAGGAATCCTTAGATCTCAATGTTTAAAAATATTTATTTCATTTCATTTATTTATTCAGCTGTACTGGATCTTAGTTGTGGCAGATGGCATCTTCGATCTTTGTTGCAGTATGCAGGGTCTTTAGTTGTGGCATGTGGGGTCTCGTTCCCTGACCAGGGATCAAACCCTGGCCCCCTTCATTGGGAGCTCAGAGTCTTAACCACTGAACCAGCAAGGAAGTCGCCTTTAGATGTCAATTTAAAAGCTATTGCTTTAATTAATTAATTAATGCCTTAATTATTTAAGCAAATATTTATGTGACCCACTACACACTGTGCTAGAAAATTGTATTAAATGATAAAGAATGCCCAGTACCTGTCCTCAAGATCCTCAGAGGATGGGGAATGGAGTTGGGCAGTCAAAGAGAAAAAGAAAAACATCACAGGCAATGACTGCTGTAATGGAAAGACTCATGGAGGGGCTTGACCAGCCACTGGAGGATCAGGAGTTTCCTAGCGAAGCAAAGTCCAGGGGGAGTCTTGAATGACCGAGGGCGGGGTTCCCAACCTCTGGGATCTGAGGCCTGGTGATGTGCGGTGGAGCCAATGTAGTAATAATAGAAATAAAGTGCGCAATAAATGGAATGCACTTGAATCATTCAAAACCATCCCCTGCGCATGCCCTCGTCTGTGGAAAAACTGTCTTCCAGGAAACTGGTCGTTGGTGCCAAAAAGGCTGGGGACTGCTGCTCTAGAGAACTTGATGGTAAAGTGAATAAAAGAATGGGTGCTCTTAGCAAGAGATCAGTACATACTAGGGTCTGGTTGGAGAACAAGCAAACGTACCAGGGTTCTGCAAGAATTCAAAGACAGCTTGTCAAAGGGTAGTATTGAGCAAGGAAGGTGGGAAGAGGAGAGGGAGAGGGGAGAGAAAGAGAGAGAGAAGGAGGGAGGAAGGGAGAGAGAGAAGGAGGGAGGAAGGGAGAGAGAGAGACAAGCTCAGAGGAGAGAACAGAGGGATAATAAAGAAGGGCTGGATGAGCCAGGTTGATGAATACAGACTTTTTCCTGACCATGACAGAAAGCCAGTGAAGGGTTTTAAGCATGGGAATGATACCTTTAGGTTGTTCCTGTGTGAGGCTTCCTCTGCAAGAGTCACCACACTGCTACGGTCCTCTACAGTTTTCTGGTGGTATAGCATCTGGTTACACGCATAGGATTTGTGTCTCAACAGACTGGGGTTCAAATCCCAGCTCAACCACTTATGAATACTATGAACTTCTCCAAGCCTTTGTCTACTGGAGATCATTTCAGCACCTACTTCACTGGCAGGTAGCGAGTGTGTGGCACAGTGCCTGGCACAGTTAGTGCCCCATAAATGTGTCAGCTCTTGGCATCATTATTGTACAAAAGTGCCCTATAACTGAATGGTTGAATGGAGGAGAGAGAGACAAGCAACGAGATAGAAGAAAATCTGACTATTAACTGGATTGTTTATCACCCGAAGTTAAAAGAATTCCTAACTGTGGGCAAAAGCCTGGAACAACAGTAGCAGCAATACTCAGAGAGTATAGACTGTGGACTTGATACTGTTCTAGGAGTTCTACATGTAGGAACTCATTCATTCCTCATAACAACCTATGAGGGAGGATCTAGGATGATCATCTCCATTTTACAGATAAGGAAGCTGAAGCCTGAGTAACTTGGCAACACACATGAAAACCTGGGGTTTGAACCAGACAGCCTAGCTCTGGAAACTTTACTCTTTTTAAAAAATCTTTTGGCCGTGCTACGTATCATGTGGGTCCCCAATCAGGGATCAAACCCACATCCCCTGCATTAGAAGCACAGACTCTTAACCACTAGACAGCCAGGGAGGCTATACTCTTTACAACTATAGTATGCTACCTTTGAAATAAGCCATCATCCTCACACACATGGGAAGTGGAAGGGTCCAGAGACCATCTAGTAGAACTGCTCACTTTATGGACCTATTTGACCCAAACTACTAATATCTGTCTATGGAAGGAATAGTTCATTCATTCATTTAACAGCTAATAAATTAAATGCCTACTATGTGTCAGATCCTGGAGATACAATGGAGAGCAGAAAGTACAATCACAGCCCTTATGGAACAAGGAGCCTACTGAAAGAAGAAATAGAATCTTTAAGAGCAAAGGGCATAAAGGTTTCAGACAAGCTGTGTTTCCACAGCATCATTTTTGTGTGTGGTCTTCTGAACACACGTTGCTTTATGCACCCATGTCTGCACAGGGTGTGCCTGCTCCCTGGCATAGCTTTCTTTCCTTTTCCTAACTACTAAAATCCTACTTGTCTGCACCTCCGTGTTCACTGTAGCACTGTCTACGACAGCCAAGACCTGGAAACAACCTAACTGTCCATCAACAGAGGACTGGATAAAGAGGATGTGGCACATATAACAACGGAGTATAACTCAGCCATAAAGAGGGATGAAGCTGTGCCATTTGCAGAGACATGGACGGACCTAGAGACTGTCATACAGACTGAAGTAAGGCAGAAAGAGAAAAAATAATATCCTGTATTAATGCATGTATATGAGATCTAGTAAAGGGTACCAATGAACCTATCTGCAAAGCAGAAATAGAGACATAGTCATAGAGAACAAATGCATGGACACCAAAGGGGGAAATGGGAGTGGGATGAAATGGGCGATTGTGATTGACATATATAAACTATTGATGAAAGTGAAAGTCACTCAATCGCATCTGACTCTTTGCGACCCCATGGACTATACAGTCCATGGAATTCTCCAGGCCAGAATACTGGAGTGGGTAGCCTTTCTCTTTTCCAAGGGATCTTCCCAACCCAGGGATCAAACTCAGGTCTCCTGCATTGCAGGCAGATTCTTTACCAACTGAGCCACCAGGGAAGCCCAAGGATACTGGAGTGGGTAGCCTACCCCTTCTCCAGAAGATCCTTCTGACCCAGGAATCAAACCAGGGTCTCCTGCATTGCAGGTGGATTCTTTACCAACTCAGCTGTGAGGGAAGCTCATATGATACAAAATAGATAACTCATGAGAACCTATGTATAGTACAGGGAACTTTATTCAACACTCTGTGGTGACCTAGAAGGAAATCCAAAAAAGAGGGGCTAAACGTATATATGGACTTCCCTGGTGTCTCAGACGGTAAAGCGTCTGTCTACAATCTAAGAGACCTGAGTTCAATCCCTGAGTTGGGAAGATTCCCTGGAGAAGGAAATGGCAACCCACTCCAGTACTTCTTGCCTTGAAAATCCCATGGACGGAGGAGCTTGGTGCAGGCTACGATCCCTGGGGTCGCAAAGAGTCGGGCACGACTGAGCGACTTCACTTCCCTTCAAATGTATATGTACAGATGATTTGCTCTGCTGTACAGCAGAAAATAACATGACATTGTAAAGCAACCAAACTCCAATAAAAAATTAATAAAATAGAATCCTGGACTTCCCTGGTGGCTAAGTGGTAAAGAATCCACCTGCCAGTGGAGGACACATGGGTCTGATCCCTGATCCAGGAAGATCCCACATGCTGCAGAGCAACTAAGCCCAGGCACTGCAACTACTGAGCCTGTGCTCTAGAGCCTGGGAGCAACAACTATTGAGCTCATGCGCCACAACTACTGAAACCCGAGAGCCCTAGAGCCCGAGCTCTGCAACAAGAGAAGCCACCACAATGAGAAGCCCAGGCACCCCAACTAGAGAGTAACCCCTGCTCGCTGCAACTAGAGAAAAGCCTGAGCAGCAGTGAAGACCCAGTGCAGCCATAAACCAATAAATAAAACCCTTTTCAAAATGGTACACCTTAAAAAACAATCTTTGGAAAAATAAAATAAAATCCTAATTGTCCTTCAAGACCCCATTCATATGCTAAGATTCACCTTTGATGGATATTTCCCCCAGCATAGCTGGTCACCACACTCTCGCTCTTTGCCTAGCCTGTGCTCTCCTCTGTCAGGGCACTAATCTCCTAATCATGCGTGCTGGGTGTGCTCCATCCATAGGTAAAGAACAGGAAGAGCGTTACCTCTGAATCCCAAACCTTAGCACGTGGTGGGCCTCATGAAATATTCCCTGAACTGAAACAACAGAAATCTTCAGAATTAAATCTTCCTTCCTCAGAGTGGTCATAGCCACCGCTGGCATCCCCTGGAACCTGCTTAGAAATGCAGAATCTCAGACCCCACCCCAGACCCTCTGTGTCAGAATCAAACAAAAATTTAACAAGAGCCCCAGGTGATTTTTGTGCATGCTTAGTTATGCAATAAGTTTGTCGAATAAAAGATAAGAAGTAACCAATGCCCTGGTTCTCACTTTATTGTTCATTCTGCTACCCCCAGGTGCTGGGCTCAAGATCAAATCTTTTGACTTTAAATACAGGCTTGTAACCTTCCAAGGTGAATATACTGAAGAGGCCATATTAATTGTCAGATCTAATTTGCTTACATAAGTTGTTCATTTGGCTGAAAAAAATTAGTCACCCTGCAAATACTGTCCTCAAGGATGCTTAGCAGAATTCGCTAGACTCATTAGGAACATGAGCCGTGTGTAGACTTTTCTTCCTAACCTGTGTTTTTGGGAAGGTTATTTAACCTCTTGGAGCTTCCATTTTTCTTGATAATAAAGCAGAGATCATGCAAGCTACTCTTCACGGTTACTCCACTTATAAATATCATTTATATCACTTATAAATAACAGTGTTCAGTTCAGTTCAGTCGCTCAGTCGTGTCCGACTCTTTGCGACCCCATGAATCGCAGCACGCCAGGCCTCCCTGTCCATCACCAACTCCCAGAGTTCACCCAGACTCACGTCCATCGAGTCAGTGATGCCATCCAGCCATCTCATCCTCTGTCGTCCCCTTCTCCTCCTGCCCCCAATCCCTCCCAGCATCAGAGTCTTTTCCAATGAGTCAACTCTTCGCATGAGGTGGCCAAAGTACTGGAGTTTCAGCTTTAGCATCATTCCTTCCAAAGAAATCCCAGGGCTGATCTCCTTCAGAATGGACTGGTTGGATCTCCTTGCAGGGTATGTAACTCCTTGTGAAAATTTTTGGGACTTGGAGAGAGGGCCACTCAAACAGACCTTCAAAGCCAAGTTTTCTAGCTCCACTCAACTGCATTTTGTTTATGCTGAAACCAAGCAGCTCCCTTTGGGGCTCCTGGGCACAAAAGCCTTTCTGTGCCCCCCATTTCTTGATTACAAAAAATAGGGTCCATTCAGCCTCTGTGACTTTCCCTGAGTTCCAAAAGGCAGGCTCAAACAATTACTAATTAGGGAAGGGATGGGATTCAAAGACCAGGGAGGAGCAGTTAAGAAACAATAGAGCAGCCTTGGGGCAGGGTCCTGGTTCCCCTTCAGGGGATACGCACAACAATATCTTTGAGCTGTTTCCCTATACTGAAGCCCCCTCCATGTAGAAGTTAACAGTTTGCTGCCCACAAGCACGGAGACCCCAGATTGGTTGAAACCAGAAGGTTGATGATGTTCACGTCCACTTACCTCCCCACCAGTGGATCCATCAGCTGATCACACCCTATTTGAGCTATAAGTCTCCTCACTGCCCCCTCCAGGTCAGCACACACTGTTTTGAGGGCAGTAGCCCACTGTGGCCCATGGCTTGACAAAGCAATAAAGCCATCTTTTGTACTTCACCCAAAATTCTGTCTCCAAGAATTAATTCAGTGTCTGAGTACAGAGGCTGGATTCAGCTTCAAAGTGATGATTGCCCACTTTGACAAGCCTGGTTGGGAAGAAGCAGCCAATCAAGAAATTGAGTGGACATACGTGCAAATGTACATGCTATTGGGGTCGGGGGCAAGAGGAAGGCAGCTAGGGAGCTTGGGCAGAAAAGCTAACAGTCCACCAAATCCACACCTCCCGGTCACTAGCAAAGGCCACTAGCAGGGCTCTGGCCCTCTTGTATCAGGGTGGGGCCATGTAATCAGGTCCCATCAATGGAATCTGAGCAGACTGATACATGCCATTTTCTGGGCCAAGTGTTAAAAAAGCAGGTATGCCTTTTCTCTCCAAGAACAGAGTGGTGAGAACGTTGACACCCATATGAAATGTAGGGGCCTTTATCCCTGAATCACCCACTGACCAGGGTATATAAGCCAG